>NC_069658.1:222621986-223821986 GCF_027244095.1 Hemicordylus capensis
TTAATATGCCACATTCATTTGACTCAGGAAAGGCATGTAGAAGTAACTGTACACAGTGTGCAATTTTTAAGGGCTGGGGGTGATATTGGGGTTCCTAAATTGGGTAGTGATGCATTACTGCTTCCAGAGCTGCAGTGCACTTATAAGGATGTTCTTAGAAAGACCCATATTTTCCCCATAGCAAGGCTGGCATTCCAAGCCCTGGTTGTCGGGGAAGTCTCAAAAATGCTCCTGAAAAGAGGTGGGCCCTTTGGCTCCTCCAAGCCCAGCCAAGGCTGTATAGAATGATCATCGTGTGGGGAGGGAATCGCCTCAGCTTTTCATGCGCTTCCAGGAACAGTTACTCTGACTTCCCTGGTCTCTTGGCAACGGATTTACCTTGGCATTGTCCTCTCAGACTAGTCCAAGCTGTGTAGAGCGATGGAGGAATCTTGGATCTCACTTCCTGCATCTGGAGAGATTGATAAAATCCTCAACCAGAGGCCTTAATTGCAGGGGTGGCCAACCTGAGGATCTCCAGATGCTATTGGACTACAATTTCCATCATTCCCAGTTGTGGCTGGGATGATGGAAGTTGTAGTCCAAAAATACCGGGAGAATGTCAGGCTGGCCACCCTTGGCTTATTGAGTTGTGTTCCTTTTGCCCCTCTTCCCCTCACAAGCTTAACCCAGAAGGTTACCTCTTCCCCCATTGGGTCAGGTCCCTACTTTCCTGTCTCCATGTGGGACCAAACTATACAATGGACCATGCACCCTACAATGAATCCCAAAGTACCTGTTTGTCTGGTTATGCCAGAAAGTACCCTGTTGAGTGGATGGTGGGCAGCCCAGGATGGGGAGAACTTCCTTGCAGCAATCCCAAATGCTCTCCTGCAAACAAAGGGGAACTCAACCCCAACTTGATAAGTGGGTTTCCTCCATGTTACAGAGCAGGGTGACCTACATGTTTAGGGAGACCTTCATGTTTCCTACATGTTATTGGAGTGAGGAGACCTGCTCCAGAGTCTGACACATTTTAAGGCCTGTTAGAGCTGAGAAAGCCAACCTCCAACTCCTAGAGAGAGAAGCAAAGGTGGACTGGACCCAATTATCTGATTATATTCCCTATGCAGCCCTTCAGAGTAAAAAACATGTAAGCATATGAGGTACTTACATCCACATCACGCAGATAACTAGCATAGCGCAGCAGCGGGATGCAGATCTGCATCGCCATGGATTGCATGGTTTCACAGATGCTCTGGATACAAATGTTAAAATACTGCAGATTGAAAATGAGATCACCTCAGAACTGTACTGACATGAAATAACATTATCAATACCACACTTACTGACAATCACTGGGCAGATCTTGTGCTATCAAACAAAACAAATGCATCTAAAGAAGGATTTATATTAAAAAGGAAGAAATCAGGAGTCTGTGCACAAGGTGAATTGTAGAATCATAGGAAGGGACATTGGAGGCCTTCTAGTTCAGTCCCATGCTCAATGAAGGAATCTGCTAAACCATTGGATGGCCATTCGGGCACTGTTGGAACACCTCCAGCGAGAGTCCACCACTGCACAAGGCACTGTTCCACTGTCTAAAAACTCTTAAAGTTATGAAATTCCTCCTAATGTCTTGTGTAAATCTGCTTCTTACCATTTCAACCCATTGATTCAAGTACACAGAAGCAACAGAGAATAAAGGATTCTTGTTGGGATATGCAACAGCTGCAGCCTCTTGCTGTATAGTTTGCATGTAATCTACTATGAAGGCAGAAGGGGCACTATAGTTTCCTCTTTAATGGTTAGACTAGCTAGGAGTTTCTGTTCTCTTTCCTGTTCCTGTTCCTTTGTGTATGAGTCAGAAGCAAGTTCTGTATTATCTCTGAGTGCTTTTGTCTCACAAGTAAAGTTATCTTAAAACCCTTTCACTGGTGTTTGCTCTGTACACCACACAGACAGAACACACTCTGCAAAAGGTTATGGGCTCAGACTTCTTCTTCTGTGTACTATAGTACACAGTCCAGAATGACCCTGAGGAGCAGAAAACCTTGAAGCAGCTTGGAAAGAGCAAAAGCCACAAGGAGATCCTCTAAGAGGAAACCTGCTGAATACAAGTAAGCTAAGCTAGGGTTTTTAAAAGAAAAAATTGCTTGCGGCTCTGTATTTAAACTTCCTGTGGGAAAGCTGAATAACGGAAATCATCAGCTATGAAAGTTTAAAGGAGAAATGCTTGTAGCAAAGGATGACTTGTGGGAGGTTACTATCACAGACAGATGAGCAGCAAATCCCCAAGAATGGGATAGGAAGGATAGATAGGCACGGTCAACCATTAGTCTACTAGTGGAAGATGACCAATTAATTCACATAAGGAATGAGGCTACAGCAAAGGGCATGTGGAATGCACTAAGAAATCTGCATGAAACAACTGGTTTGACCACATGAATGACATGCTGGAAGTGGTGGCACAACTGCACAGAACTGGGGAAGACACAAAAGTCACATAGTAGCCCTATTACTCTGTAGCCTGCCTGACTCCTATGGTGCCCTCATAAATGCCCTTGAGACAAGGCTTGAGGAAGACCTAACACTGGAATTTGTGAGAGGCAGACTTCTGGATGAATTCCAGTGCAGAAAGGAAGTCATGGAGGACAGTATCAGTTAAAATGGAGAAGCTGCACTGAAGACTGCAAGTGACAAGGCACACAAGAAGGAAACAAGAGCATGTTTCCAGTGCAAGAAAGAGGGACATTTAAAGAAAGACTGCTCCATATGGAAGGCAGAACAATGGAAACTGCAAATAAAGTCTCCACAAGCACCTAAGCAAAAGGCAAAGGCGTCATAGAACAATGGAGTGGATGCTTCAAAGCAACACAGAGTACTCATCCCAGGGCTGCTGCATTGACTCTGGTGCTACTATGACCAGTGATATAAACTTTTTCACAGAACTGGACTTAAGCAATAAGGAAAAACTTTATCGTGCAGATGGAAGCAGCATAACTGCACAGGGAATTGAACAACAATTTCTAACTGCGCCAAGGTAGATGGGGCCTCCTCACTATACCAGGAAAAGGTATCACAGACCACCTTCCTGATGGAAGGTGGTCTCTTATCAGTTAAGCGCATGACAACCAAAGGACTCAGCATTAAGTTTACATGATCCCCACCGCACGTTAAGGTGATCTGAGGAGGTCCGTCTCCAGTTGCCACCAGTTCATCTGGTGGCGACGCAGAGGCGGGCCTTCTCTGTAGCTGCTCCTGGGCTATGGAATGCACTCCTGGCAGAAATTCGTAATCTGAGATCATTGCTGTCGTTCGGGAGAGACCTTAAAATGTACTTATTTGGCCTGGCCTTCCAGAGTTTTAAATGATTGTTTTAAACTGTTTTAAATTGTTGCCCTGATTTTCAGGGCTTTTAGCTGTTTTATTGGTTTTATTGTGTTTTAATAGTTTGATTTTAATTGTTAATTTGTTTTTAATTGTTTTTATCATGTTGTGAACCGCCCTGAGCCATATCGGAAGGGCGGTATATAAATCTAATAAATAAATAAATAAGTTCTAAGGTAATGAGTGCACAATCCAAGAGGGGACAAAAACCCTGGCCAGAGCAATTGCAGATGAACATCTGTATCACTTAAGCACAGTGATGGAGAAGGTGAAACGCAACACACATAAGTAACATGACAACTGCATTCACCTATGGCATCGACATGTGGGCCACAGACACCCTGAAAGTGTAAAGGAACTGACAAAACAGCACCTGACAAAAGACCTTGTGATGTTAGCCTGTCCATTGACTATGAAGTGTGACTGTATCAGAGCCAAGGCCACAAGAGTAACACTTCCCAAAGCAAGCCAAACCAGAGCTTCAATACCACTTTATCTCATATAGAATGATGTATGTGGCCCAATGCAAGTATCAATGCAGTTAACTATCTCATGAAGCACAAGGATGAAGTGTTGGGAAAACTACAAAACCATGTAGCCATGGCAAGTAACAGATTTCAGCACAAGGCACTTTTACTTCAATATGACAATGGAGGCAAGTAACAGATTTCAGCACAAGGCACTTTTACTTCAATATGACAATGGAGGCGAGTTCACAGAGAAAACTGAGGACTTCTTAAGAGCTCATGGAATACAGAATCACAAACCAGTCCTGTACATGCCTGAACAGAATAGAGTGGCAGAACACAAAAATAGAACCCTAGCTGAAATGATTAGCTGCATGCTGACAGATTCCGGTCTACGGCAGAGGATACTAAGCATATACCTGTTCCTGAACCAGGCTTTTTAGGGATGGAGGCTAGAGAACTGAGTCAGATAGAAGTGACAAGGGATGATGTTCTAAACTGTCTGGAAAAACTGAAAGCTAACAAATCACCAGGGCCGGATGGCATCCATCCAAGAGTCCTCAAAGAACTCAAATGTGAAATTGCCGACCTCCTGGCTAAAATATTTAACTTATCCCTGAAATCGGGCTCTGTACCAGAGGACTGGAGAGTAGCAAATATAACACTGATTTTCAAAAAGGGATCCAGGGGCGATCCGGGAAATTACAGGCTGGTTAGCCTAACGTCCGTTCCAGGCAAATTGATGGAAAGCATCCTCAAGGATAAAATTGTAAAGCACCTAGAAGAACAGGCCCTGCTGGGAGTGAGCCAGCATGGCTTCCGCAAAGGTAAATCTTGCCTCACCAACCTTTTGGACTTCTTTGAGAGTGTCAACGAGTGTGTGGATCAAGGTGATCCAGTTGTCATAGTCTACCTGGACTTCCAAAAAGCTTTCGACAAAGTTCCTCATCAAAGACTCCTGAGGAAACTTAGCAGTCATGGGATAAGGGGACAAGTACATGTGTGGATTGCTAACTGGTTGAAAGACAGGAAACAGAGGGTAGGTATAAATGGAGAGTTTTCACAATGGAAGGAAGAAAGAAGGGGTCCCCCAGGGATCTGTACTGGGACCGGTGCTTTTTAATTTATTCATAAATGATCTAGAAGCAGGGGTAAGCAGCGAAGTGGCCAAATTTGCAGATGATACCAAACCCTTCCGGGCAGTGAAATCTGAAATGGATTGTGAGCAGCTCCAAAAGGATCTCTCTAGAATGGCGGAGTGGGCGACAAAATGGCAAATGAGGTTCAGTGTTAGCAAGTAGGGATGTGCGTGGTCCGGAGCAGTCCAGACCGGCACCGAAGGGGGGCCTTTCTTTTAGGGCGGGGAGGGTTTGCTTACCCCTCCCGCCTCTTTGCCCCCGCCAGAGGCCGTATTCTACTTTGTAATTTGGGTGCTGGAAACCAGCCGCCCCCGCCGGCCCCCCCCCCCGCGAGCGGATTAGGGCCAAAAGTTAGTAAACTACTGCCGCCATCCCGCCCTCCCTCCCACCCGCCCGCCCCCTGCGAGTGCTCACCACATTGTTTCCAAAAAAAGAGAAGAGCCCGCGAACAGAGCTCCTCTCTCGGCAAAGTCTCTGGCCCAACTGGGGCCTGGGGCACGCGCACGCACGCGCGATACGACGCCTGTTGGAACTTCTGCCGGAGGCCCGGTCTACCCGGGCCTCCGGCAGAAGAGGAATGCATATCAAACATTTAGATGTAAAAACAGCCTTTTTGTATGGCAAGCTTAATGAAGAAATCTATGTGGAACAGCTGCCAGGTTTCAAAGATAGAGAAAGACCTGACTTTGTATGCAAGTTGTACAAGAGAATATATGTACTAAAACAGGCCACAAGGGCTTGGAATGCAAAAATAAATGAAGTACTCATAAATGAAAACTTCACCAGAAATAAAGCAGATCATTGGGAATACAGATAGAAAGAGAAGATGATGGGAGCTACCTCCTCAGTCAAAGTTGCAAAATAGAAGAAATAATGGAGAACTTTGGAATGAAAGATGCAAAGGCAGTAAGTACTCCCATGGAAACCAGTTACTTAAAGGAGAGCAAGGAACAGAGTACATTGTTGCCAAACAACAATATAGAGAAGTACTGTATATACTCGAGTATAAGCCAATCTGAATATAAGCCAAGGTACCTAATTTTACCTAAGAAACCCAAAAAACTGATTGACTCAAGTACAAGCCTAGGGTGGGAAATGCAGCTGCTACTGGTGAGTTTCAATAATCAAAATAAATGCCAATAAAATTACATTAATTGAGACATCAGTGGGGTATATTGTGACCAGTATGTACTTTATTACAGGGGGACATTTTAGCACGGGCAGATAGATGACTCAAGTATAAGCCAAGGCTGATTTTTTCAGCACATTTTGGGTGATGAAAAATTCAGCTTATACTCAAGTATATACGGTAACTGGGAAATTGTTATACATTGCCTCTGTCACACGACCCAGTATTGCAGCAGCAATTGGGAACTTATGCAGGAAGGTCTCAACACCAAATCAGAAGGACTGGGATGCAGCAAAAAGGGTTATACATTGCCTAAAAGGAACTTTACACCTTAGTTTATTTATTTATTTTTATTACATATTTCTATACTGCCCAAAAATTGTGTCTCTGGGTGGTCTACAATTAAAATTATTTAAAGGATTAAATCAAACAATTAAAATTATTAAAATAATAAAATCATTTAAAACTGAACATTAAAATATTAACACTATAAATCTAATTAAAAGCCTGAGTGAATAAATATGTCTTCAGTGCCTTTTTAAAAGTTGCCAGAGATGAGGAGGTTCTTATTTCAACAGGGAGCACATTCCAAAGTCCTGGGGCAGCAACAGAGAAGGCCCGTTCCCGAATAGCCACCAAACGAGTTGGTGGCAACTGTAGACGAACCTCTCCAGATGATCTTAACAGGCGATGGGACTCATGGTGAATACCCAGGGCCTAAGCTGTTTAGGGTTTTATAGGGAGTAAACAGCACCTTGTATTTTTCCCGGAAAAGTCTTGGCAGCCACTGTAATTCTTTCAACACAGGAGTAATATAGTCTCTCCTAGAAGACCCAGAGACCAACCTGGCCACCACATTCTGGACCAATTGCAATTTCTGGACTATTTATTTTATTTATTTATTGTTAAATTTATATACCACCTTTCATTAAAACAATCCCAAGGATTACAGCAAAATTAAAAACAAGGTGGTAAAATAGACACAATTAAATTATTAAGTGAAAAATAATAAATAAATCTGACTTAAAATTTAAAACAAAAGCATAAAAGCAATACAGAGTACAAAGAGCAGCAACAGATAATCAAATAATTGCCCGGGCAAAAAGCCAAGATTTTACACTCTTTCTAAAAGCTGTGATGGAGACCGAGGAGCGAATAGCCACCGGGAGAGCATTCCAGAGTCTGGGGGCAGCAACAGACAAGGCCCTGTCCCGCATGCACAACAACCGAGCCTCCCTCATTGTCAGCACCCAGAGCAAAGCCCCCTCGGATGACCTCGTCAAGCGGGCAGTAACCCTTGGGAGGAGATGGTCCCTCAGGTATCCAGGGCCCAAACCGTTAACTATGTACAAAGGCAGTCCCACATAGAGCGCATTGCAGTAATCCAGCCTAGAGGTTACCAGAATATGTACCACCATTTCGAGGTCATTCATCTCAAGAAATGGACACAGCTGGCGTATCAGCCAAAGCTGATAAAAAGCAGCTCTGGCCACCGCCTCAACCTGGGACACCAGGGAGAGGTTTGGATCAAGAAGCACCCCCAGGCTGCATACCTGTTCCTTCCGGGGTAGCGTGACCACATCCAGAACTGGCAGATCAAAATAGTTTCCTGAGTTCCAACCCCACACAATAAGTACCTCCATTTTATCTAAATCCAGCCTCAGTTTGTTATCCCTCATCCAGCCCATTTCTGCCCCCAGGCAAGCATTCAGGGAGATTATGCCTTCTACTGATGATGTTGACATGGAGAAATAGAGTTGGGTATCATCAGCATATTGATAACATCCTATACCAAATCTCCTGATGATCTCTCCCAGGAGTTTCATGTAGATGTTAAAAAACAGCGATAGTATGGAGCCCTGAGGGACATCACACGAAAGTTCAGATTCTGAGGAACAACAGTCTCCAAGAGACACCATCTAGAATCTGCCCATGAGGTAGGAGCAGCCACCAACCCCCAACCCCCTCAGACATCCCAGAAGGATATTATGGTCGATAGGATTAAAGACCACTGAGAGATCCAAGAGGACCAAAAGAGTCACACTCCCTCTGTCAATTCCCAATTGGAGATCATCCATCAGGCTGACCAAGGCAGTCTCCACCCCATAGCCTGCCCAAAAGCCAGTTTGAAATGGGTCTAGTTAATGAGTTTTCCCCAAGACCACCTGGAGCTGGGGTGCTACCACCTTCTCAATCATCTTGCCCAGCCATGGAAGGTTGGAGACAGGCCTGTAGTTGCTTGACTCTGAGGGAATCCAAGGCAAGCTTCTTCGGAAGTGGTCTAATGATTGTCTCCTTAAGACAAGAAGGCATCCTGCCCTCCCTCAGAGATGCATTTATGATCACTACCAGGGCCAGGCCCTTTACAACAGCCTCCCTGCCAGATAGAATAAGCCATGTTGGGCAAGGATCAAGAGGGCAGGTGGTAGGCTGCAACATTCCAAGCAACAAGTCCACATCCTCAGGAGTCACAAACTGAAACTAATCCAGAGTCATCACATAAGAGGAGCTGCATGACAGCTCGGCATCAGACATTGTAACAATAGTGGAGTTTGAATCCAAGTCGGCCTGAATACAAGAGATTTTGTCCACATAAAAATTCATTAAAAATGTCACAGTGAGTAATTGTTGGTTCCAAGTACTGGTTCAAGGGGGAAGGCATGCACACCAGCCCCTTCATGACCCTGAACAACTCCACTGGATGTGAACTTGCAGATGTGATACAGGCAGAAAAGAATCACTTCTTTGCTGCATGTATTGCCTGAGCATAGATCTTCCAACATGCTTTATGTATATAATCTGTTGGATTCAAGTCAAGTCTTTCTCCACTTACATTCTAGTCATCTACCTTGCCACTTCAGCCCCCATAGTTACTCTGTATACCAAGGGGCCAGTTTTGAAGCAGCTTGGAGAGGACAATCAAGTTGATTGTTCCCATTCTCCAACAGAGTGTCAACAGGCTCACTGGCAGAGCCAACACCAAATCCTTCCAAGGCTTCTTGGAATCCTATTGGATCCGATAACCTTCTCGGGTGGACTTAATCTATGCCTTCCAGCAACTTCTGAATGCAGTCTAAGTGGATATGTGGATGAATTGACTGGAGACAATTTTGATAGAAAATCTACCAGCAGCTATCTGTTTTTGCTTGGAGGGGGACTCATCAGTTGGACCAACAGAAAACAAGTTTCTGGGGGGGGGTTCCCCCCAGAAAACAAGAATTAGCATTTCTTCTACAGAAGTAGAATACTTCACAGCTGCACAAGCTAGTACAGAAGTAATCTGGCTGCGACAACTATTGACTGACTTGGGTCAATGTTGAAGAGAACCCACACAAATCTTAGAAGATAATCAAGGTTGCATTGCTCTTGTACAAACAGAGAGTGTTAACCCTAGAACCAAGCATATAGATGTGAAATATTTCTTGAGATATTTACAGAAACAAGGACTTCAAAAGTTATCTTAAAACCCTTTCACTGGTGTTTTGCTCTGTACAGCATGCAGACAGAACACACTCTGCAACAGTTCTCATGATCACAGATTCCTGGGTAGGGGAGGGTTAACCCAGGAATCTGTGGTCATTTGGGGCACTGGGAGTCCTCCCAACTCAGCAGTTTTGAACCTGGGCAGCCCAGATCAAGTTAAAAGTGAGGTAGGACACAAAGAGAGACATCCAGCCTTCTTATTTGGGTTGCCTGAAGCACTGGCACATTTTAAACTGTTCTCAGACTGCTTTACCAAAGAGTTCTGTGGAAAGTGGGGCCAGCGAGAGGACAGCTACTGCACTACCGAGGGCTGCCTCTCCGCTGCTCCTGCAATGCATTGTGATATATGGGGGGGGGGGCAGCTCCCAGTTTCAGCAATGGAGAACACCATTGTGGCATTCATGTGGGCACACAAGCTGCAGAGCCCAAAGGAGACACTGGTTGTCTGGGAGGCACAAGGTAAGAGTGTGCCTTCCCCAGAGGTGGAACCAGGGTGGGGCTGGCAGGGCACATGCCCTAGGTGCCAGTTGCAGGGGGGCACAGGGTGCCTGCCATGCCCCACCCACCCCCAACCTCCACAATTTTTTTTTTTAATTTAAAAAAACAATTCCCTCCCCCGCCATTGCTGAGTCCGGGTGGGTGGCACTGGCGGGCGAGTGCTCTTCCATTGGCTTGCTGGGGCACTGCGTGTGCATGGCGCCCCCGCACCAGAATCAGCGCAGGGATACAATCAGCATTTGCTATGCTTCTTCAGGGCTGCACGAGACCACCTAGGAAATCTATCTTCAGCGCAGGGCTGTGAGGGAAGAAAAGGCAAAGGGTTCTGTTTACACACGTGGATGAGTGGACTAAGCAGCTGCTGATGGGGGCATTCGCATTACTTCATGGTGTGCTGCTGCTGCTGCCTCTGCCTGCCATTTTTGCCCACCGCTCAAGTACTGCTCAAATGAGTCAAATCTCTCTTGTATGTGTGAGAGTGAGAGGGTGCCACGCCCCTACCCTTGCCAACTGCAAGTTCCTTCTGAATCAGCGGGCTCAGCAGCTCCAGAATCAAGTCCATGCAGGCAGCATTCCCAACTAGGCTACCCTTGAGTGGATCCAACAGGAAATCACAAGGGGTGCCTGCCCACTGCCGAGTGTAGGTGTAGCCTAACTTGAAATACTGCCCTTACTGAATTCCAGAGCTGTGCATTTTGGGACTCGTAGTTCTGTGAATGACTACAGCAATGGATGCACTCCTTCAAGGAACTACATTTCCCAGTATGCACTGCTCTGGGTTTTGTTGCCTCCTTGCCCTTCCAGCTAAGCTACACCACTAGAGGGAGGGGGTGGGGGGACCTAATTTTCAAAACAGGAGCAGCAGGAAGGGGATGCAGCTCTTGGCTTGATGCAGGACTCCATGGCGGCAGGGAAGGGAAGATCCTGTCTGCTGTCCTCTGCCCCCGCCCCCTCCTCCAGAGACTCCAAAGTAAAGAAGGGAGAGGTGGAGAGGGTGAGGGAAGGCAGGGAAAGGAGGGCTTTCTGGGTGGGGGTGGGAGGAGCCTGCATCCCAGATATGAAAAGGTTTAGAAATACTTTTGCTCGAATTAATTGGTTTGGAGCTTGAAGGCTGTAGCTTCAGGCTCCAATCAGAAGCAGCTAGCCAGAGTCACAGTATCAGGCTGTTTGCCTTGTCGGCTGTACCCTTAACCCTTAAAGCAGCAAGTCTTTGTCATAACTGCTGTTTCCTACCCCATAAAAAGGACGGCATAGTACAGAAGCTTAGACAAACCCACTATGTTTAAAAATCCTCCTAGACAGGAGTTTTAATGTCTCATGATTCATAGTTGGGGCCAGTAAGTGTACTATGTCAGCTATTTTTGGTCAAACTCATTTTTAACTCATAACATGAATTTTGTTAGAGTTTTGTTCTGATTCTAGTTCAGTGAAGACTTTCAAATGATAGTTCCAATTCTGGAATAAAAATAAAAGTTCAGTACAGTTTGGAGTTCAATTTCTTTTTGACTCTCTGGGTTTTGCAGAAATCAATATTGAGCTTCCAATGCCTTTCCTTGCAGCAGTAAGTATGATTTATCTAGGAGAAGGTAAAAAGTACATCTTGGTACTAGCAATGTTAGCAAAATGTTTAATTCTCAGCTGCTGTGGTAGAGGACATCTCCTGGGTTATCATCCTATGCTCACTCCAGGGCAGGACATATGCTAATTAGCAAAAGCTTTAAAAGGAGCCGGATGGTATGAGGTAGCAACAGAAAAGGTGACTGGATTAGGTATGGAATATAGCTTCTTTTCTGGCAAGGAACCTGTGCTTTTGGCAGCTTCACAACAGGCAGAAATTTTAAAAGGTGAAGCTTTGGAGGTGCAGTGATGTGAAAAGCTTCACCTGCTATATTTCCATTTGCCATGCAGCTATTAAAGTAGAAAAGGCTGCTGTTCTAATATCCTTCTTTTCAATGCCATTAGTTTGCAATTCTTGTCCAGAATATACCTTTCTTCTCCCCTTGCTCATCTCTGACTTTCTCATTTTAAATTCCCCTTCTTGAAAATCTCATGAGCCAGTCTCTATCAGATACATGTTTATGACTGAACTATCATTGACTCCTTCCCATTCCCTATTTGTAATTATCTCATGAGGTTTTAAGGGCATTTTGGTGGAAAAACAGAAAAATAAATGTATTACCATTCACCTACATTCATACCAGATAAAATTTAAATACCTGTCAGTATGAGCATTCAGGCAGAGCAGGTAATAGCAATGCAGCTACTTCATTTTCTAGATGCATGAAATAAATCCAAAGGGATTTTGTTCTGAGTCCCGAGGTGCATTTAAAATTCTGTTATCTTCCCATCTATGCTGCTTGCTTAAGAGATCTTGTTCAGTACAAGACGTGGAGAATGGTGGCCCCAGTCCAACTCTGCATATTGTCCAGCTCTGTTGGCCCTGGTCCAACTCTGCAACTCTGCATATGCACCCATCTGAAAGATGGGCGTCCGATGTTTGGACAGGGGCGCAATTTCAGTGCTTGCCCTAGGCGCTGTTTTCCCTAGATATGTTTCTGGCGGCCCTTCCCTCAAGCCTAACCCCCATACATTCATGAGAGTGAGCCCTAAATCTTCTCCTTCTCCATGAGAGCCCTTCAGGTCTTTGGCTATCATTATTTCCCCATAGATTTCTCTTCACCAGGCTAAACATACCCTATTTTGTCAACCATTCTTCCTAAGATTGGGTCTCCAGATCGCTCAACATCTTTGTGAAAGATCTTGTGCCATTGTGGCTGGGGGTGATGGGAGTTGTAGTTCAACATCTGGGGACACAAGGTTTACCCTGTTAGCCTTTACCCGGCTCTAGGATAAAAGAAGTGAGTCCCTGCCATTCTTTGGTTTTTAGATTATTTTCAAGTGTTCATTTGTAGACCTAAATATTGTTCTTAATTCTGCTCAGCAGCATTTTGCAAAAGAACTCCAGCATGTTCCATCTGTCTGCCAAGAATGGAAGAGCTCCAGTGGTGCATGGTGGTTGATTCTGCTGATCAAAAGGGGAGGGGAGTGGTAATTATGCCAGGCTCTTCCCAGGCAGCAGTTTTGGACACTCCAGGCTTAAATGAAAGAGACATTTGATGCATGTTTCTCTTCAAGAAGCTTACCCCCAAGATATGAAGAACATGCACGGTGGATGGCTTCTCACTGAGCAAACTGCAAACCATCATTGTGAGTATTTCAGTGGCATTTTCTTGAAGGTCCTAAAAGGAAACCAAAAATCCATGGGTGACTGCGCTCCTTAGCTTCTTCCTATTTTGTCTGGGATACACCATCCCACCCAGTTCACAGTTGTACTTGCCAAGGTATTTTTGAGGTTGGATGAGAATTTACCTTGCTGCAGATGTCCCCTCTGCCTAGGTAGCATGCTGCCATCCCACGAATACTCTGCCGGATGAGAGAGCCCTCTGTTTCAGGAGAGATTGGAGGATGCAGTTTGCTGGCAGAATGGAGGGAGAAAAGTGTGACGGGGAGAGAGTGAGTGATCTAATGTTGAGGTTGCCTCTGGTGGATAATCCTTTGCATCCCAGTATTTAGATTAGCTGTAAGCTATATCGGGAAACTGTTGAGTGCAAGGCTCCAGCCACTGCATATGAGTACATGTTATGAGAGTATTATAATGGCAATATTTAAAGATAATAACTTCTATAAAAATACTAGTTTTCTATAAAAATACTAGATAACTTCTATAGAAATACTAGTTTACTAGTCTACGTATATGGCTTCTAGTAAAGCATATATGGCTTCTAGTACAGCACACAGACAAAGCTTAAGACATCAAACATAGCACTGATTGCACAGGGTTTCATGAAAATAGTTTCAAGGTTTAATGAAATAATGTTCAAGGAACATTTTACTTACAAACTATAAATAAAGAAAAGAGTCAAGTGAGATGCCCGAAGGCCACCTGACTTCCATCTAAATTTCTACCTTTTTCTCCTAAAAGTTATCGGTAAAAATGTTTACATGTAGGTAATCATCTCTAGGTCTAGCTGAATCAAAATGAAATAAAGAAAGGTGATTATATCCCTAATATCTGTCACACTAGACACCCAAGAGCACCTGCATGCTTGCATGCAGAAGGTTCTAAGCTCCCTCCCTGGTATCTTCAAGATAGGGCTGAGAGATACTCCTGCCTGAAACCTTGGAGAAGCTGCTGCTGTCTGTGTACTGAGCTAGATAGACCAAAAGTCTGACTCAGTAGAAGGCAGCTTTCTATGTTCCTATGCAGCCCTCAGAAGCCCAAGTTCTATAAAATTCTGGCTTCAGACCCTGACAAACAGCTAGGCCACTGTGTAATCTGAGGATTCCAACGTGCAGTTGAAAGGAGAATAGAATTGGTAACCTACGGACATAACACGGATCCTTCAATGGACCCATGGTTCCATGCCCCCCCTCCCATCAAAATGGAGAGCTCCCTCTCTGCAGTCTTGCTTACTGCAGAGAGGACGGGGAACTGGTTGCCTGGGCTTCCTTCTTTAATGAAAGACAGCCCTGGCAGCCAGCTGGAGCAAGGGAGGAACTTCCTCCCTCAACTCTGGTTGCATAAAGGGGAAACAGTGATGCCAGCGTTTGGATGTAACACTGGCACCATAGAACTAGAGTTAAAGGTGGCAAAACTCACTACAAACTGAAGGTACAAAATAGAATGTGGTGAGGGAAACTGCAGATCAATTTCTTAACAAAACTAAGGTTGGCTGTATTTGGACATAAAGTTTCTGAAACCAGAGGTAAAGGGACCTCTGGTTTTGTGTTACATGCAAACGTGGCCATTGAATCCTGAGGCAATTAGATTGTGCTTCCCAAACTTCTCTGAATACCAGTGGTCACTTGCTAGGAGTTGGAGGAGTCCAAATCTTTCTGGCCCCTCCCAGAAACAGTAAGGCTGTTCTCATTATTGTTAACTAGACAAGTGTCCTATCCAGGTTTGGGAGCTGTGCTGAGTTTTCCCTGATTTTTGGCCATGCATGAGTTAAAAGCTAGGTGCCTGAAGGAGGGAAAAGTAATCATGTGAGAGGTAGGCGCAGGTTCCAGTGGTGTCATCCTACCCACCACTTTTACCCAGCATATTACCAAGGTAGGAAGAAATGCCTAGTGACTGCCATCCAAATGAATACTATGCTAGTACAATGGACAAAGAAGCATCCACTCAAGAAGTATGCATAACTGAGCAGATGCTCAAAGTTTCACAATCTCTTGCGCTCTTGGGTCACTTGTGCAAACATTACACTTGTGCAACAAGAATAGTAAGTAGCATGACATCATTTCCTGGAGCATATATGGACTCAGGAAGAGGTTTCACAGCAGGAGGTGTTTCACAGGTTGTGCAAGCACAACTTGTTGAACCAATGCAAAAGTTGTCTGGCATGCAAGTTCCTCACATAGGAACACAGATAGCTGCCATATACAGAGTCAGACCACAGGTCCATCTAGCTCAGTGTTGTCTACACAGACTGGCAGAGGCTTCTCCAAGGTTGCAGGCAGGAGTCTCTCTCAGCCCTGTCTTGGAGATGCCAGAAAAGGAACTTGGAACCTTCTGCTCTTCCCAGAGTGGCTCCATCCCCTGAAGGGAATATCTTACAGTGTTCATACATCAAGTTTCCCATTCAAATGCAACCAGGGTAGACCCTCCTTAGCTAAGGGGACAAGTCATGCTTGCTACCACAAGACTAGCTCTCCTTTCCTAAGAGAGCGACTAGTAGGACTAGCTAACACAACAGACTTGCAATAATGCAACATGTTTGTACTAGTACAGCATTAGTCTCACATGAGCCACTCTTTCTTAGTGTTTCACTCAAAAAATCATTGAAAAAAGTGGAGGGCCAATGGGCAACCCCCTCCCCCCATTTTTATTGATCTCCTCCTCCTGCCTAGGTCTTGACTGGCCTGTTCCCATTCCTGAATATCTAAGGTTCCCTGACCTGGTCCACCCTTCCATCTCTACTGCTATGAAAAGATATCTTGCCTACCCTTCAAAGGAAAAAAGATACCTCAAGGTGTAGCTTGTCATCATTCCAGCTATGTGGATGTAGATGGCTTCTGGCTTGAGATAGGATTTCTCCATCTCTTTCTGGGGAAGATCAAGGGACAAAATGGAGCAGTTGAGAACCAACCCTTAGGAAGTCCAGAAATGCTGCTCTAGCCCCACTCTGACCATTCTCTCTCAACTGAACCACCCACTTGTTTTTTTCTGAGCTCCTTTTTCATCTACTGATAATTCATAGAAGATGAATAAGGCTTTGCTGTCCTCAGTGAGACAGGCTTTCAGATATTTGAAGAATGTTGTTATCATGTTCTTCTTCAAGTCAACTATACCACAGTTCATTCAACCTTCCTTTATAAGACTAGTTTTCTGCAACCCTGAGAATCTCCATTGACACTATGGTTCTCTTTATAAAGCTTAACATTGTTTTAGCCTTTTTTGCAGTGGCATCAAACTGCTGGCTCATGGTCTACTTGTGCTTGACTGCATTTCAATATCCTTTTTACATGTGCTATGGCCAAGCCAGGTATTCCACATCATATGCCATTGATCTTTGTGTATGGATTTCCAATCTGTTATGAATCCACTTGATTATATTATCTTCTATTCCAGGGGTTCCCAACCTTGGGTCCCCAGATGATGATGAGACTTCAACTCTTCTCATCCCTGAAGCTCACTGAATCTGGGGGTGATGGGAGATGTAGTTCAAAAACATCTGAGGACCCAAGGTTGGGAACCCCAGATCTAGCCTGAATTTCGTCAGTTTGCTGGTCCTTTTCATCAGCCATGTCCAGGAACTTGGCTTCCATACAACTTTTCTCCCAACCCAATCCCAGGGCTGATCAGCCTGCCTCCCTCCTACCAACTAGTTGCCACATTCCAGATGTATTTCTACATTTCACTTACCACTAATCTCTCCACGTAAACCTCTTTGCTATCACAGGACTGGTCATCGAGTGTTTCCTTCTGATGACTTATAGCCATATAGGCTTTATTGTAAATATGGTACAGCTTATCTACGCTGGAAATGTTGGTCTGAAAATTGCAGGAATTGGGCCATTAGTCAAAGAAAGTCATTGTTGCAGAATGGTCCAGGCACCCTTCCTGGATAGCTTGCTGTAAAGCCCTCTCTTGGGGCAGTTTGTGAATCTTGTACAATATTCTCTTGTTTCAGAGATAATCCGAAAAATGATAGGAGAAGCTGGGCATTCCCTGCAATCTCAATGGAACAAAGTCATGGAAAGCTCTCTGCTGGTGGGTGGCGGTTCGACCTGCTCTGTAGTCATATTAGGCAGATCAAAGGAGGGACTGCTTTTCTGGTTGGGGACTTCCCCATCAGCCAGCCCTTAGGCCTCCCCCCCCCCCACCCCCCGCCAAGCTTTCCCTACACCTTCCCTCTGGCAGAAAGAGCTTTGACTTTGTCCTCAGCTGTTAGGGATCAGAAGACTCTGATATATGTAGCTCCACGTGTATACATAGAATCAAAGAAGCATAGAGTTGGAGAGTGCCTTGGAGGCCATCTAGTCCAATCTACTCTCAGTGAAAGAAATCCAGAGCTAGAGCATCCCCAACAGGTGGCTGTCCAGCCCCACCTCTGCTTGAAGATCTCCAGCCTTCATGTCTCATCCCATTCCCACCACTCCCCTAGGAAATTTCATTCTATTGGTAATGAGCCTTCCTGTTGCCAATGTATCTTTGTGTACTTGTGAACAACTTTAGAAGCCATCTTGGCTGACAGGCAGGGTTACATAAATATATCAATAACCAACAACATGCTTGTGATCATCCTGTGAGATTTTATCTACCTGAACTTCACTGTAGATGGTGTCCCAGAGACTGGTGATTTTGTCCTCCCGGATTTTTTCATAGTTCTTGGTGTTTGCTGCCAGTGGGAAATGGGGGGGGGGGGCGGAATGGGATGAGACATGGAGAATGTGGAGAGGGATTAGTAGTACCCCCTTCAAAAGAACCCAGCTTGCCATCTCCAAAGCCTTATTTGTTTAGAGAACTGAAGTAGGCAAGAGGATGAACAATGAGAAAGCACACCTCCCTTGCAGGAATGTTTCAAGGAAGATAAATAACACAATCATCAGATTTTCCCTCCCCCCCCCCCAAATCCTCCAGCCCAGGACAAGAACATCTTCTAACCTTCATCATTCCCAAAGCCAAAGGTACTCCTACAGCTACCCTGGACAGTTTTCTTAGATCCTGCAACAGGGTGGCTTTTGCTCCTATTTGCAGGATTCTCGCCCTTTGACTTCCTCTTGAGGAGGCCCATAGAAAGCGGTGCTGATTGCAGCCTAGAATAGAGTGGGGAGAAAGTAAGAGATGGGGTTTGCTGTGCCATCCTGTTTGAAGTACCTCAAGGCTGCAGACTTGATTTGAATTCATTGATGGGCAATTCATAACAGACATCTTGTGAAAAGCCACTGGATGAAAATCTGCAATTTAATTTGGTATCTCTTACTTCCAGTGCTTAGATTGGAACCAAATAGGAAGTGAGTTGTATTGGTCTTCCTGAGAAGAAATAGGATCATTTCCCACCCCACTTCAAGCAATGTTATATATTTGAACTACAATGAGAAACACATCTGTCTATAATACCTTGCACACAGATATTCACTAAATAAATAGATTGTGGATTGTACATAATCACTAAGATATGCCACCTAAATATTCCCCATGATATAGATTATTAGACCACATAATATCACTATAATATAAGCCATATTAAACCTGTGCAAAGTTGGATCAGTAAAATCTGACATAGGGGCTATTCACACATGCATGCAAAACCGGGCTAAACAAGCCCAGCCCAGTTTTGCTGGCGTGTATGAACCGTCGGGAACTGCTCCCAGTGGCAGTGCAGCAGCAAACCTGCTTCAGGAGGCTCCCCATAATGCAATGCAGACTTGCGTGGTGTATCATGGGAGTCCCAGGGGTCTCTCAGCCCCCAATCCTCCCTACTGCTGGTAGCAGCTGGCAAACATCTGAGCGAGCGATCAGCACACCCAGCCAGTAGGAAAGGATCATTGCAGGGGAGGTAAGCATTTTGAGGCCTCCTCCCCTCACCCTTTTTGAGTCCTTTCTCCAATCGTGAGAAAGGGCTCATGCTCTGATTTTACCCAAATTGGAGGGGTTCAGAGAAAGTCCAAACCAGAACTTGCACAGCCCAGTTCAGACCAGACTTTTCTGACCACATTTTGTAGGAGGGGCAGAGCGTTCCAGAGCTTTCCAGGGCGTTCCAGAGATCCGAATAGCAGCAAGAGTCTGCTCTCTCTCTTTTTAAGTGATCATGGCTGGGGAGGGGGGAGCCCATCTCCTGCCTTCTATCTGTTCACCCACTGAACTGGCCAGCCTGTGCATATATCCTTTTATTAAAAAGATTTGTAAAGTTTTTTTAGCCAGTTTTGATTCCCAAGCAACTGATTTCTTGGTTTCTCCTGTAATAATCTGATGTTACTTCACTTCCTCCTTAGATTCTCTGTCATATCATAGCCCCTGCATCTCTCTGGTACTAAGTTACTTTTCTTCCAGGTTCACAGTGAGTATCTTTTAAAAAACGTTTTAAGGTTTGTCCTATCCTGACCCCAGTCCCAATTCCAGTCCTGATTCCAACTGCAATTTGCAGAAGTTTTAAAATCATTGGCTGACATCCTGACTAAATAACTGGATGAAAGTTCCACTGAAATTAAGCAATGCTTTAGAGTAACTCCTGAGTAGTACTATTGAGTAACTAAGTCTGGCCATAAACCATTGTCCACAGAGAAGAGGGCCTTTGCAGTTATCCTTCCAAACACACCAAATGTGGAACATTTCTACACAAAACCATTATTGGGAATACATCACTCTTATGTCTACACATAACACATTTACTTAATAATTGCCACATCTCACAGAGGCTGTTCACATGAGCAGCCCTGCCCATGCTTGTTTCATGAAAGGCAGTCAATGGAGTTCTTGCTTGTGTGACTGAGAGGGCTGTTTTTCTGGAGTGTGAGGTGTGGGTTCAAATCCTGACTCCTTTGCCTTTTCTATAAACTTTGTTTCTCATACATAAATGAGTGTTTACCCTAGTCCTCATCCTCGGGTTCTGTCCAAGCCAAGGCGCAATTTTGTGGAGTCATTTTCCCTAGAGCTGAGCACCACCTTTCAATAACTCTTCCCTGTCTGGGGGGGGGGCACCCCAGGACTGTCCTCATGTTTCATGGATAATTTTGTCTTTAAGAATTCCTACTTACATCGTTAAAAGATATTGCCCTTCTCTGTCTGTCTTTCTCTGTGGGGGCCTGTGTCTGCCTGACACTTTGTCTCTTTCACACACACTAGCAAAGATGAAACATGATCATGAGATGGCAGAAGAAACCACTAGCCACCTCTGGTAGTCTGGCAGTTGAACCAGCAGAGTCTGAGGATGATGTCACAAGGAGGAAGCCTTACTGTTGTTGTTGTTGTAGTCAGACCCAGCAGTGTGCAGTGTTCTATTGGGGGCGGGGCTGTAGCTCAATGCTGACACACTTACTTTGCATAGATGAAGCTCCAAATTCCATCCCTGGCATCTCCTCTGGCTGGGAACAATCCTTTCCAGAGAGCAATTGCCACTCAGAACAGACAATATTAAGTCTGAGGAATCAATAGACTCCATAGCGGACAGAGTATCCTACCCTAGTCCAAGAACTGCAGGCGCTCCTCTTTTGTGATTTAAGACAAGGACGCTGCAGAATCTAAATTTCTTAGCTAGTTTACTGGTGAAATACATTAGGATAAGAAAGACCTAATCCTATCTAATAGCAACTTAGTGAGCCTCTTCTCATGAGCAGCAGGAAGGGCTAGAGGGTGGGCTGTGAGGAAGGCTGGTTAAATGTACTTTTTCCCCACAGACAAGCAGTTCTTCCTCCTTGGGTGCGTGGATCACCCACCCAGATAAGCACCAGTTCCTGCCAGTAGCTCTGAGGATCAGGGTGCCGTGATGCACCGCCCCACATCGCCCTGCCCCCTGGAGCTCCAATAATGCATGGTGTGAGTGCATGGTGCATTATTGAGATCCCCCCCCCCTGGTCTGCCACTCATAGCTGCTAGCAGCAGCTGACACAACCCGGGAAACGAGGTTGCTCCCTTAACCTTGTTTTTAAGGGTGGCTAGTTAGGCAGATTTGCCATTGTGGTGCCACCAAGATTGGCCCGATCCTGGCAGTTCACACATGCATGCAAAACCAGGCTGGGCTCCTTTAGCCCGGTTTTGCATGCTCCTGTGGATAGTCTCAATGAATAAGCCTGGAGAGAGAGGGGGGGGGATGTTTCCATCTCCTCTCTAAGAGGAAAGGAAGAGGATTGATTCAATTCAGGAAGTACCTGAGGAGTCAAAGCAGGGGTCATAGAGTAGAGGCAAGCAGGGACAGGTAAGGAGACCTTCACTAACCACCTCTACTCCCAATGCCCCTAGTGGCCATTGGGATAGTTGGTGCAAAAGGTCAATGTCACTGGAACACCATCTCCAACAGAGACCACACCCACCCCCCCTTTAAATTCATTTTTAAGTACATCACCCTGCCTCTTTGAACAGGTGCGAAGTGAAACTCCTCAGACTTGGGCAGCAGAACTAGTGTCTTAATGAAGCTGTCTTAGCTGTGGGTCTCCTGGTTTCATGGCTTAATTGGTGCAGTAAACGTTTTTGAATTTTTGCTATGCAACACCTGCAGCATAGCAACTACATGGTGCTGGACACTCTCGCAGGGTGGGATGTGGTTTTTTTTTTTTAAAAAATGCATGTTATCTGTTCTTTATGCTTTCATTAAATTGACTTGTTTTATAGAGTTTATATTGTTAGCTGTCCTGAATAGCAGTATGCTGGAGGGATGCAGTAGAATTATTATTAATGTTAATATTAATATAGCCCTAACCCCTGCTACCTGAGCAAAGAGGTGCCTTTTAAAGTGATGGTTCTTTTATATTTAACATGGAGAAAGCAACTGGCCCAATTCACCACCACCATCCCCAGCACAGCAATCCAGTGACTGTTACTGGTTCTTGTCTTTATGTTGCGAGGCACAGCACGTGGCAGATGGCAACAACAAGAGACTCTGTCTGGCAGACCAAGAGGCTTACTTGAGATGCTCTCTAATGCCTTTTGAGATTTGCAGTGAGTCCTTTGAAGCCTCTAGACCTGTGAGTTGTTAAGTAGCCAGTGTTGGCTAGGATTAGGAGAGGAGAGCTGGTCTTGTGGTAGCAAGCATGACTTGTCCCCTTAGCTAAGCAGGGTCTGCCCTGGTTGCATATTAATGGGGGACTTGATGTGTGAGCACTGTAAGATACTCCTCTCAGGGGATGGAGCCACTCTGGGAAGAGCATCTAGTTTCCAAGTTCCCTCCCTGGCAACTCCAAGGTAGGACTGAGAAAGATTCCTGCCTTCAACCTTGGAGAAGCCACTGCCACTCTGGGTAGACAATACTGAACTAGATGGACCAATGGTCTGACTTGGTATATGGCAGCTTCCTATACTCCTATGTTCAGTCTGGTAGGGTTCTAGAGCTTCCTCCAAAACCTCCACCAATCAATAGGGTTGATTTATTTAGCAGTCTAAGCTTCAGAACATAAATCAACGTGGCTTAGTGAAAACACTCTTAAGGCATAAGCTTACCTATAATCTTTGTTTACAAGCATTTTAAACACTTAAAATGCAATTTTTTAGCCTGGCTTTTAGTAATCTTTGAATATTTTTAATTGTTTTAAATCAAGTCAATGTTTATTTCGATCAAAGATCAAATACAGAGATTAAAACAAATAACCAATACATATCTATATCTATATTTCTCCTGGGTGTGCCAGGGAAAATGCGTCCTGGCAGCCCAGCTGATTGGCTGGGCTGTGGAGGCACTTGATTGGCTGGCACACCCAGGAGAAGGAGAATTGGCCGGCTGTGAGCCAGGGCTGCTGGCGGGCCCAGTCTGGCGACGGGTGGTGGTCGCGGGCCCGGCCGCAGCGAAGCGATGGCGGGCCAAGCCGAGGGCCGAGGCAGCGGGCAGCCGGGCGGCGGGCCCCGATACCGGGGCAGAAGGTGGGGGTGGGGGGAAAGGTGGCTGGCCTGCGGCTGGCTGCAAAAACTGGCAAGCAGCGGCAGCGAGCATGACAAGCCACGGAGGCGGCACTTGGCGTGGCGGGCCCGCTGGCTGGACAGGCCACGGAGGTAGCTCTCGGCCAGGTGGTGCCGGGACCAGCAGCCGAGGCCAGGAGGAGCCTGTGGGAGGCTGAGGTGGGAGGGAACTGGGAGGTGGGACTTTCCTGTTCGCCGCTTGGGGGGAGGAGCGGCGGCCTGGTAAGTAGAACTTTTTAAAATGCAGGGGGAGGGGCAGGAGGGAGGGGGAGGGCAAGAGGGAGTGGGGGAGGGGAGAGTGCAAGAGGGAGTGGGGGAGGGTGAGAGGGGGTGGGGAAGGGGGAGGGCAAGAGGGAGTGGGGGAGGGGAGGGCATGGGAGTGGGGGAGGGGCAGGGGGAGGGCAAGAGGGGGTGGGGGAGGGCAAGAGGGAGTGGGGGAGGGGAGGGCAAGAGGGAGTGGGTGAGGGGAGGGCAAGAGGGAGTGCGGCAGGTGGGTGAGAGGGAGGGGAGGGTGAGAGAGAGGGGTGGGAGGGGGCAAGAGAGAGTGGGGCAGAAGGGAGGGGAGGGAGGGCAAGAGAGTGGGGTGGGAGGGAGGGGAAGAGAGGCAAGAATGTGGGACAGAAGGGGGGGATGGAGAGTGGGGCAGGAGGGAGAAGGGAACAGCCAGCCCCAAAGAGCACACAGATGCTCTCTGTGCGGGTTGGCTAGTTACAACTGACTGGATCATGACTGTACCTATTGTTGTCATATTTTCACAGCAGCTATACAACATTTAACTACTGTGCTGGTTATGGTTTGATTTGTATCAGAGTGCAAGAGCTTGGTATGGAATCCCTCCAATCTGTCTGGGTACCTCTGCAATAGAGGGGAAATACCGTATATCTTATGCAGGTGTACTTGTAAAAGGGGCAGTATAACAGGACATGTTGAATTATTTCTATCTCCTTTGCCCCACATGGGCAAGTTCTATCAGCCAATGGCACTTTTGAGTATCTACCCTGCAGGAGTGCGGAGGGGAGAACGTTATTTCTTGCCCTGAAGAAGTCCTTTCTCAGCCTGGGGAAGAAAAGTGTTGTTAAATAACTCGCGGGTTCCATACAAAATTTATTGCCCGGACACTCATGTACTGGGGCAATCCGTTAACATCATTTTTATATTCTATATCATCTACCCGTTGAGAAAATATCTGTTTGGCTTGCTCATATCCTAAGAAAATAAGGAGTTCTACTGAAAGACCCAGTGACAGTAGCTTCTTTGTAATTTCCAATTTCCACTTGGACTGGTGGTCATCTGAAAGGACCAAGGGAGTTAATCCAATTGGGAAGAACTCCACTTTAAGCCAATAGTTTATTTTTATTTATTAGTATTTATTTATCTATCAAATGTGTACACCACCCCAAACTTTTATCTCTGGGCGGTTAACAATAGCATAAAACAAGTTAAAAACACATACAAAAACTTAAAACAATTTAAAATAAACCAGAGATTAAATCTTTAAAAAATCAAAAAGCTGAGAAAGCTTGGGCGAAAAGATGGGTTTTCAGGTGTTTTTAAAAATTGCCAGAGATGGGGAGGATCGTTATCTCAGCAGGGAGCGCATTCCACAATCTCGGGGCAGCAACCGAGAAGGCCCATCTCTGTGTAGCCACCAAACAAGTTGGCGGTAACTGGAGACGGATCTCTTCAGATGACCTCAATGGGCGGTGGGGCTTGTAGTGAAGAAGATGCTCTCTAAATACCCCGGGCCTAAGCCGTTTAGGGCTTTATAAGTTATAACTAGCACTTTGTATTTTGTCCGGAAACCTATTGGCAGCCAGTGTAGCTCCATCAGTAAAGGAGTAACATGGTCTCTCCGAGATCACCCAGAGACCAACTTGGCTGCTGTATTCTGAACCAACTGAAGTTTCTGGACTACATACAAAGGCAGCCCCACATAGAGCGCATTACAGAAGTCAAGTCTGGAGGTTATCAACAAATGTACCACTGTTTTGAGGTCATTGATCTCGAGAAACAGGCACAGCTGGCGTATCAGCTGGAGCTGATAGAAAGCACCCCTGGCCACCACCTCAACCTGAGAAACTGGGGAGAGGTGTGAATTCAGAAGTACTCCCAGGCTGAACCTGTTGCTTTTGGTGAAGTGTGACCCCATCTAGAACAGGTAGATCAAAATTGTCTCTGGAGTTCTGACTCCACACAATAAGTACTGGATTCAGCTTCAGTTTATTCTCCCTCATGCAGCCCATTACTGCTTCCAGACAGGCATTTAGGGAGGATATGCCAGCTCCTGAAGAAGTTGACAAGGAGAAGTAGATCTGGGTGTCATCAGCATACTGGTAACACCCAGCTCCAAATCCCCTGATGATCGATCCCAGCGGATTCATGTAGATGTTAAAAAGCATTGGAGAAAGTATGGAGCCTTGAGGGACACCACATTTAAGCTCAGATTTAGAAGAGCAACAATCTCCAATCAACACCATCTGGAATCTGTCCGAGAGAGGTAGGAGCGGAACCACTGTAAAACAGTGCCTCCCACCCCCAATACCCTCAGACGTTCCCAAAGGATACTAAGGTTAATAGTATCGAAAGCTGCCGAGAGATCCAAAAGGGCCAACAGAGTCACACTTCCTCTGTCGATTCCCAACTGGAGATCATCCATCAGGCCAACCAAGGCAGTCTCCACCCCACAGCACACCCGAAAACCAGTTTGAAGTGGGTCTAGATAATCAGTTTCCTCCAAGACCACCTGGAGCTGAGAGGCCACCACCTTCCCATTTACCTTGCCCAGCCATGGGGGGTTGGAAACAGGACTATAATTGCTCAGCTCTCAGGGATCTTAATGCAGGCTTCTTTAGAAGAGGTCTAATGATTGCCTCCTTAAGACAAGAGGCATCCTGCCCTCCCTCAGAGAAGCATTTATGATTTCTGCCAGGCTGTCTACAACAGCCTCTCTGCTAGATCGATCAAGCGATGTTGGACAAGGGTCAAGCAAACAAGTGGTAGGCCTCACTGCCCCAAGCAGCTTGTCCACATCCACAGCAGTCACAAACTGAAACCGATCCAGTCGAATTGCATAAGAAGAATTGGGCACCTCTAGTTCAGACATCAAATCAATTGTGAGGTCTCCATCTAGGTCGGCCGAAATCCAAGAGTTTTTTTCCTGCTAAAAACTCTTTAAACACATTGCAGTGGGCAACTGATAACTACAAGTTCTGGTTCAAGGGAGGGGGGGCAGATACTAGTCCCCTCACAACCCTGAACATCTCCCCTGGACGTGAACTCAGAGGTGATATGGGCAGAAAAGAACCACCTCTTTGCCACATGTATTGCCTGAGCATAGATCTTTAAATGTGCTCTATGTCATAATCTGTCGGATTCGAGTCGAGTTTTTCTCCACTTGCGCTCCAGTCGCCTACCTTGCCGCTTCAGCCCCCATAGATCTTCCGTATACCAAGGGGCCAAATCTGAAGCGGGTTGGAGTGAACGCTTGGGAGCAATCGTGCCTACTGCCCTGGTGAGCAAGTTGCTCCACTTCTCAACTAGGCATCAACAGGATCACCAGCAAAGTCAACATTGAATCCCTCCAAGGCTTCTTGGAATCCTACTGGATCCAATAACCTCTTCGGGTGGACCATTCTAATAGGCCCCTTGCCCCTGCGGAGATGGGAAGTGGTTGTAAGTCCAACCTTAACCAGATGGTGGTCCGTCCATGACAATGGGGGAATCACAGGAGTCCCCACCCACAGAACACCATCCTGATCAGAATAAAAGACCAAATCAAGCGTGTGACCTGCAATATGCATCGTTCCAGAGACCACTTGGGATAGGCCCATAGTTGTCATGGCCACTATGAACTCCTGAGCTGCCCCGGACAGATTGGTCCTGAAATGAACATTGAAGTCCCCCAGCACCAAGAGTCTAGGAAACTCCAATGCGAGTTCCGCGACCAAGTCCATGAGCTCAGTAAGGGATTCCGCTGGGCAGCGGGGTAATCAGTACACCAACAGAAGTCCCAATCTATACCTGGTCCCCAAACTTAAGTAGACACATTCAATATGGTCTGATACCCTAGCAGGGACTCTGGTAAGGGAGATGTTATCCTTATAGACCACAGCCACCCCACCTCCCCGCCCACGTCCCCTCACCTGCTCCTCTACAGAAAATTGTGGAGGAAGAAGCTGGGACCAAACCTGACCACTAGCCTCGCCCAACCAAGTCTTGGTAATACATACCAGGTTGGCCCCTTCAACCATGATTAAATCATGGATGAGTTCAGGTTTATTTTGGACTGACCTGGCATTGCAGAGGAGCAGGGTAAGGCTATGTGGGTTGTTGGCAGTACTCCCCAAGGTCAAAGAGCTGGCAGGACAGCCGGAAGGGGAGACAGCTATTAAATTTCTGACTACTCTTCCCCTGGGACGGCCTGCTGACCTGCCAAAGTTACTTCTTCTATTCCCTACCACTACTGGGAAAGCTGCCCCATAGTCAATGAAGGCACCCCCTGTCCCCCCATCTCCAGATTACAAATTACAACAGCTTCAACCCAAGTCCAAAACATCTTAAAACTGATTAAACAAAAGCCCTCTAGCCCTCACCCTCATTCTCCCCAAAAGGGGTGACCCGCTTTGGTTTTGCCCCTTCAGTGGCGACCCCGCTGGTGGTGGGCCAGCCACCAGAGGCAGCCTTCCTATAAAGCTCAAAGCTGAGCAGGCAACCCGAGGAACTGCTGAGTCACTCAGGGGCTGGTCCCAGTCCTGCACACACTCCCTACAGATGTTACCTAGAGGCTGCAGCCCCACAGGGGAAGCAAGAGCAGGCAGGAAACAGCAGAAGGAGCCCCCAGCACCTACCTGGTCTCTCACTCCAGGCAGCACTGGGTGGGAAGCAGACAGATTTCTCCCTCTCCTCTGCTGGGCTTCTCTGTTGATCATACACTTCCAGGCCCTCACCTCAATTTTGAGCACCCCATTCTCCAGTCTAAGCACTGCATTGAGTATGTAGTACGTATCTGGGATGTATCAGCTAGAACAGACTGCAATAATTCTGTTTGGGTTTGCTCTATGGAAACTCGGTTGAGGTAAACACCCACTTGTCTCCCCATATAGGATCTGGGCTAGAGTTTTGGCCTCAAAAAGCTTCAAGGCTGCTGAAATTAGTCCTCCTCCATTAGTATAGAAAAACCTATTGATAGCCATTGATGACCTCAATGCTATTGGCACAATATACTCAGTGTGGAACTTCCAAATCCCTATGGGGTGGGAAACTACTCCAAGGTATTTAAAATTAGACACCTGCTCAATTCTGTTTCCATCAACAATCAATTTTTGCAATCTCCCACATTTTTCAAACCTCAAAATTTTTGTTTTATGGAAATTAATAACCAGCCTATTCTCATTGCAGTAGTGGATTATGGCTCTCACTGCTCTTTTAAGCCCAACTGGGGTGTGTGAGATGACTGCCGCATCATCTGCGTTTAAAAGAATTGGAATATCAGTACCTGCCATTTTAGGAGGATGGAAATCTGGGTTATCCAAACAAGAGGCAATTGAATTGATATGAAAATTAAATAGAGTGTGTGCCAAAATACATCCCTGCTTAACCCCTTTATAGGTGGGAATCATTTCTGAGAGAAGCCCCTGTGGGTTGCATCTCACTCTTAAAGCAGTGTTTGTATAAAGCTTCTGAATGAGAAGCAGACATTTATCAATAGACGATTTTTCAAATTTTTCCCAAAGGATGGCTCTCAAAATTGAGTCAAAGGCAAATTTAAAATCCAGGAAGGCCACATATAAGACAGAGTTGGGCCTGCTGATATACTTATCTATTAGGTGGTATAAAACTAAAATATGATTCATAGTTGTGTGACAGGATCTAAAGCCAGCTTGCTCATCACCAAGTATACCTTCATGCTCAAGCCAATCCTGTAGCCTCTAGTTTAAATGCTCTGCGTAGAACCTGCAGTTGCCTGCTGGTCTGGGAGCAAGAGGAAGCAACAAGCTTGCATTTCTCTCCTAAAAAAGAGATCAAGCAAGGGAACACAGCAAAGAAATAATAAATAAATCACCGAGAAAACAAGAAGAGAAAGAGAAACTAAGTTTGTTAGGGCTGGAGATTTTCTATGGTTTGTTTTCTGGCTGGGGAGAAGTGTTTGTGTCTTCGACCGAAGAATTACCTGAGTGGGGGATTCACTTCAGGTGAGTGTCTGCCTGAGCTTGTGAGAGGGGTCACATTCTTGAACACAGTCAGTTTGTCTTCTGGTCTTGAATACAAGGGTGAAGGCCTGAGAGCCTAGCCAACACAGCATAGCCAACAGGGATAGCAGACAAGGCACTGGAGTTTTGTGGGAGTTTAGCAGGGGTGTATCTATGGGGGGGCAGGGGGGCACGTGCCCCGGGCGCCACTTGAAGGGGGGCGCAATTTCTTAAAATTAAATAATTTTTTAAAAATGGCCACCAAAAACAAAATGGCCACTGGGCATGCTCAAATGGCCTCTGTGAGGCCCTAGGGCATGCCACGCCTCGCAGATGCCATTTGAGCATGAACAGTGGCCATTTTGTTTTCAGCGGCCATTTTTTTAAAAAAAATTTAAAAATGACCACCGCACATGCTCAAATGGTGCCTGTGAGGCCCTAGAGGCCAGTGGGAGGAGGGGGAAACTTTGCAGACCCCCCACAGCCTTTAAGATGTCCCCCAAAGGGGCTATAGGTATTATTATTTTTAAAAAATTAATATAATATGTCACTGTACACATATTCAGATTGGCACTATGTACAGAGAATAAGGGCTTGTGAATACTGAGCTGAAGTTTATGAGCTAAGATTGTATCCATTTGCTCTTACTTTGCTTCTTGTGATAAGTGAGTTAAATGTGATGTCTTAATAATATGGCTATTAATGGTCAGTTTGTCTTTGAATCAATGTGAAATCCTTAGTATTAAGGCCCACTGGGAATTTCTTGCTCTTTCTCTCATTTTTACTGTCTTTCTGAAATACTAGAATATATTCCAAGCACTGACACAGTTTACTCTGCATATCATTTAATTATTTTCAGAGTATCTGGGAAAAGTCAAATTCTCCATTTATTTTTAAAACGTATGTAATCATGATGCTACAATGCATAGCAGAGAATTAGACAGGCACTTCTTTTAGTTTTTCCAAGTACAACTCCGCATAATATTTGGGGATTTCATGAGCCCCAGCATACTGAAATTTGTCGTTTTCCAGCATTTTAACCTGAGCTATCCAAACAAATTAATGATAGCCCCACAATTTGGATAGTTTTAAAAAAATAAATCTGAAGTGGTAGATAGGAGCTTGACCACATGTATGATATTGGTAATTTTTGTAATTTTTTAAATTTTTAAAATAAAAGTTTTCTGAAACATGTGTGTGAGTCAGATGTATGTTGGGGGTGGTGGCAGGGGGGTGCGGCAGGGGGACGCAATTTCAGTGCTTGTCCTGGGCGCCGTTTTCCCTAGTTACGCCACTGGAGTTTAGCGGGTAGTATGCGGAGGAGCCTGAAACAAGTTGGCTTCATCACAAGGAGCCCAGTGAGAAGAGAAGGTAAGTACTACTCCCTCCTTCATATTCTTGATAAAGGAAGTTTGGACATTTAAACAGCACCAATACAGCTAAATCCTAACTTGCTAATAAACTATCTCCAAATACTGTGAACAGCCAACAAAACCAGTTATGAAGATAGAAAGCCATCAGGAGAGGGAGCACTTCCCAGAGCATTGCACAGAGTGCCACATGTATGACTATTTGCTCCATGGGCAGAAGTCATGGGTGTGTGCTCGGTGCAAGGAGCTCCTGGCTCTCAGGGAACAGGTCCGTTCCCTTGAGACCAAGGTGGCGGATCTGGAGAAGCTCAGAGAAACAGAGAGGCATGCAGATGAGACCTTCAGGGACGTGGTAGAAGCATCTCACTCCAAGGCTGGTAGTTCCTCTGCTGTCAGGGAGAATGAAGGTCTCAGGGAAGGAGGACATCAGTCTGAGGAAGAGGGAAATGCTCCCTTAGCAGGGACCCCTTCCGTGAATTTCCTCTCGCACAGGGGATACTCCACCGGGGGGGTGGAGGCCTCCTTGTAGTGGGCAATTCAATTATTAGAGGTATAGAGAGATGGGTTCTCTCTATCTGGTGGGCCACTGTGTGAAACAGGATGCTGGACTAGATGGGCTGTGGGCCTGATCCAGCAGGACTATTCTTATATTCTTATGGGTTTCTGACCTGCGTGTTGACTGCACAGTGACTTGCCTGCCTGGTGCAAAGGTTGAGGACATCATGCAGCATCTAGATAGACTGTTAGGCAGTGCTGGGGAGGAGACAGCTGCCGTTGTGCACCTCGGCACAAACGATGTGAGGAAATGTAGTTGGGAGGTCCTGGAAGCCCAATTTAGTCTGATAGGTTGCGTTTTGAAGTCCAGGACCCCCAAGGTAGCATTCTCAGAAATGCTACCTTTTCCACAGACAGGTACAGTAAGACAGGCAGAGCTGAGGGGTCTCAATGCGTGGATGAGATGGTGCCGGGAGGAGGGGTTTAGATTTGTTAAGCACTGGGATACATTTGGGGGCAAGCAAGGCCTGTACAGAAGGGATGGGCTGCACTTGAACCAAGATGGAACCAGACTGCTGGCACTTAAAATCAAAAAGGTTGCAGAATGGCTTTTAAAATGTCCCCTAGGGAATAGCTGACAGGAGCTGGGAAGTATCCGGTTTGGCAAATGCCATCCCGTAAGGTGTGAAGGTGTAAAAGATTCAGATAAAACAGAAGGGGACAGAGCAGAACCACATAAAGAGCAGACAGAAGGCTGTGCTAGCTGGTCAAAGAGATCAAAGAGCCAAAAGAAAGCTAACAAACACCAGGTAAGAGATTCAGCATCTAGGTGCTTATATGCCAATGCCAGACACATCCGAGCCAAGATGGGCAAGCTGGAGTGCTTGGTTGCTAACGAAGAAATAGGCATAGTGGGCATAATAGAAACATGGTGGAACAGTGAAAACCAGTGAGACACTTTTATCCCCTGTATATAAACTCAATTGAAAGGTCAGGGAGGGGCACCTTTGACGTGGAGTAGCACTGTATGTCAAGGAAGGGATAGAATCTAACAAGCTAGAAAACCTAGGAGGACCAGAATCCTTCACAGAAACCCTGTGGGTGGCAATACAAGGCCTGAAAGGAAATGTGCTACTGGGGACATGCTATCGCCCTCTGGATCAAAACACTGACAGTGACAGGGAGTTGCAGAAGGAAATCAGGGAGGCGTCAAGGAGAGGTAGTGCAGTAATAATGGGTAACTTCAATTACCCACACATAGACTGGGTAAATTCACAGTGAGGTAGTAACAAAGAGATCAAATTTTTAGATATGCTGAATGACTGTGCTCTAGAACAGGTGGTCTTAGAACCAACCAGAGAGAAGGTGACCTTTGACTTAATCCTGAGTGGCACCCAGGACCTGGTGTGTGATGTCAGCATCATCGACCCATTAGGGAACAGTGACCATAGTGTGATCAAATTCAGCATACATGCAGAGAGAGAATCAGCAAGGAAGTCTGTGTTAGACACTTTGAATTTCAGAAGAGGAAACTTCTCCAGAATGGGAGTATAGTGAAAAGAAAACTGAATGGGAAAATCAGGAGAGTCACTTCGATCGAGAATGCATGGAGTTTACTCAAAACCACAAAATACTGAAAAGGAGGAAAGGTATCATTAAGTGCAGGAGGATGGCGTGGCTAACAGGTAAACTCAAGGAAGCCATAAAGGAGAAGAAGGCCTCTTTCCGAAATTGGAAAGCCTGCCCAAATGAAGAGAACAGAAGGGAACACAAACTCTGGCAAAAGAAATGCAGGGTGACATTAAGTGGGGTGAAAAGAGTGTTTGCAGAACATTTAGCTAAAAGCATCAAAGGGAATAACAAAAACTTCTTTAAATATATCAGAAGCAGGAAACCTGCCAAGGAGATGGTTGGACCGTTAGACAATGGAGGAGTGAAAGGGATTATTAAGGAGGATATGGAGGTTGCAGAGAAACTAAATGAATTCTTTGCATCTGTCTTCTTGGCAGAGGATAGTAAGCATATACCTGTGCTTGAACCAGGCTTTTCGGGGACAGAGATTAAAGAACTGAGTCAGATAGAAGTGACAAGAGATGATATTCTAAACTGTCTGGAAAAATTAAGGACTAGCAAATTGCCAGGGCCAGACAGCATCCATCCAAGAGTCCTCAAAGAACTCATATGTGAAATTGCTGGCCTCCTTTCAAAAATAGAGAATTTATCCATACAATCAGGCTCTGTACCAGAGGACTGGAAAGTAGCAAATGTAACACCAATTTTCAAAAAGGGATCCAGGGGCGATCGGGGAAATTACATGCTGGCTAGCTTAATGTCTGTTCCAGGCAAAGTGATGGAAAACATCCTCAAGGATAAAATTGTGAAGCATATGGAAGAACAAGCTCTGCTGGGGGAGAACCAGCATGGCTTCTGCAAAGGTAAATCTTGCCTCACAAACCTTTTGGAGTTCTTTGAAAGTGTTGACAAGTGTGTGGATTAAGGTGATCCAGTTGACATAGTATACCTAGACTTCCAAAAAACTTTTGACAAAGTTCCTCATCAAAGACTCTTCTGGAAACTTAGCAGTCATGAGATAAGGGGACAAGTACATATGTGGAATGCTAACTGGTTGAAAGACAGGAAACAGAGGGTAGGTATAAATGGAGAATTTTCACAATGGAGTGAAGAAAGAAGTGGGTTCCCCCAGGGTCTGTACTGGGACCAGTGCTTTTTAATTGATTCATAAATGATCTAGAAGTAGGGGTAAGCAGCAAAGTAGCCAAATTTGCAGATGATAAACTCTTTCGGGTAGTGAAATCCAAAACAGATTGTGAGGAGCTCCAAAATGATCTCTCCAAACTGGGTGAGTGGGCAACAAAATGGCAAATGCGGTTCAACATTGGCAAGTGTAAAGTGATGCACATTGGGATGAAAAATCCCAGCTTCGAGCATACGCTGATGGGTTCTGAACTGTCGGTGACTGACCAAGAGAGGGATCTTGGGGTCATGGTGGACAGTTAGTTGAAAATGGCTTAATGTGTAGCAGCTGTGGAAAAGGCTAATTCCATGCTAGGGATCATTAGGAAGGGGATTGAAAATAAAACTGCTAATATAATGCCCTTATACAAAACGATGGTGTGGCCACACCTGGAGTACTGCGTACAATTTTGGTCACCACATCTAAAGAAGGGCATTGTAGAACTGGAAATGGTGCAGAAGAGGGCAACCAAGATGATCAGGGGCCTAGAGCACCTTTCTTATGAGGCAAGACTACAACACCTGGGACTTTTTTGTTTAGAAAAAAAGATGACTGTGGGGAGACATGATAAAGGTCTATAAAATCACGCATGGTATAGAGGAAGGGATAGAGAGAGAAAAATTTTCTCCCTCTCACATAACAAATTTGCAGATGATAAACAAGGAGTCTTCCCATGAAATTGATTGCCAGGAAATTTAGGACCAACAAACAAAAGTACTTTTTCACACAACGCATAATCAACTTGTGGAATACTCTGCCACAAGATGTGGTGACAGCCAACAACCTGGATGGCTTTTACTAGTCTTTGGATAACTTCATGGAGGAGAGCTCTATCAATGGCTCCTAACTGGAGGGCTATGGGCCACCTCTATCCTCAGAAGCAGGATGCCCTGAATACCAGTTGCAGAGGAGTAGCAGCGGAAGAGAGGGCATGCCCTCAACTCCTGCCTGTAGGCTCCCAGTGGCATCTGGTGGGCCACTGTGTGAAACAGGATGCTGGACTAGATGGGCCATGGGCCTGATCCAGCAGGGCTGTTCTTGTGTTCTTATATTCTTATGTTCTTACTATACTTAATAGGCTAATAGGATGGTAGTTGACTGGACCATGCTACCTATCCTTTTTATAAATTGCAATTATTGCTACTCCCCAATCCTTGGGGATATGTGCTGTCCAGTCAATGTGTGTAAATAAAGATGATAATAGGAGGGGCCACCAATTGGGGTTCACTTTAATTAGCTCCAAGACAACAAGGTCACTACCTGGGGCCTTCCCCACCTTCAGGGTATCGATCAATCCCTGCCCCAACACACACCTCACTTAATGTTACCACAGACCAAGGCAGTAGTGAATCAATGCCATGGTCGATCTGGTTCTGCTCCAGCTCGGAATCATTAATCATTAAATAAGTTCTAAAATGTTCTTCTCAGACTTGTACTGGGACTTAGTTTTGGGGGGGTTCCTCAGAGCTTTACTAAGGCCTCTGGCCGTGATCCACCAAAAGAGAGAAGAGTCTCTCTCCTTGACTGATTGGATCAAAATTTGCCAGGATTTTTTATTATGCTCCCTCTTTTTCTTCTTAATTAGGTTCTTATATTGTTTTCTGAGTTCTGATAACTCTTGAGGGGAGACAATTGAAGGATGTTGTTTATAGGTTTCTAAGCCAGCTACACTTTTCTTTCTGTGCATCGTACATTCATAGTCAAACGATTCCTGTGATCCTCCCCCTTGATCGGAATGGTTCCTCATTTTTTCTGCCAAGTAAAAACTGCAGTTCAGTAATAAAATTGACATATTGGTTAATATAGCCATCTACTGGGCCTTCTCCTATTAGGGCTGAGAGGGTTTCTAATAGAGCTGTAGAGGAGAGCTGGTCTTGTGGTAGCAAGCATGACTTGTCCCCTTAGCTAAACAGGGTCCAGCTAAACATATGAAAGGGAGACCTGTAAGATATTCCCCTTAGAGGATGGAGCTGCTTTGGGTAGAACAGAAGGTTTCAAGTTCCCTCCCAGGCTTCTCCAAGATATGGCTGAGAGAGATTCATGCCTGCAACCTTGGAGAAGCCACTGCCAGTCTGTGAAGACAATAATGAGATAGAGAGACCAATGGTCTGACTCAGAATATGGCAGCTTCCTATGTTCCTGATTGTAGTATGATGCCCCCCAGCGGCCAAGATAAATTCGTCCATTCATTCATTTGATTTCTATACCGCCCTTCCAAAAATGGCTCAGAGCTGTTTACACAGAGAAATAACAAACGAATAAGATGGAACCCTGTCCCCAAGGGGCTCACAATCTAAAAAGAATCATGACAGACACCAGCAACACCACTGGAGGTACTGCGCTGGGGGTGGATAGGGCAATCTCACAGCAAAGTGCCAATCAGCACAAAGATCCAATTGGATGCCCAATTGTTTTAAGCAAAATCCTGCCAGATTGCCTTTTACATCTTTTGCCAGTCTAGTAGGAAGAAAGCCTCAACCTCTTCCTCAGAGTAACAGCTCTTGAATTGTTTAAAGAGCTCTATGTTGTTTGCACCCATGCTGGCATTAAGGTCCCCTCCAATTTTAACTGAGGCTTCTGGGTAAAATTCAATATGCCCATCTATATAATTTCCAATCTGCTCCCAAATGGGCTTTAATTTGGGAGTGGGGCTTGAGGGGGGGGTATATAGATGATAAGCAACAGGATTTCAATCTTTTTAAAGTGCAATAATGAAGTCACCACCAGATGGTCCAGAGAGGGAACAGGCACAGATTTAACTTGTAAACATGTATTCATCAAAATGCCTAATCCCACTTTAGATCTTCAAACTTTCACACTGGGAGTTGCATTAATAGAATTAACATCAAACCCATCCAACTCTAAATCTTTCAAAGCCTGTGTCTCCTGTAAGAGGAGAATATCATATTTAGATAGATAGGAGACAAGGGCTGGGTCTCTTAGGGCACTTGGCCAGCCTGCAAGCTTCCACGTGAGCAGGCATTTTAAACACATTTAAGATGCCTTTTTTTTAGCCTGACTTTTAGTAATCTTTGAATATTTTTAATTGTTTTAAATCGTGGTTTTAATAGTTTGTTTTATTGTGCTTTTAATGTATTTATTATTGTTAACCACCTAGAGCTTTGGAGTCAGGCAGTATCTTCTATATATATATTTAATTCTCTAAGGTGTACCCCTGGCTAATCACATGTGTGGCAGCTCTCACAATAGTTCACGAGCAGAAGCAGGTGCGAAGCCCGACCACCGGCGGCCCGTGTACAGCAGCAGTGGCCCCACTGACCCCGCCCCCCACATCTGACATCAGATGTGGGGGCTAGCCATGCCCCCGCATCTGATGTCAGATGTGGGGGGCATGGTCTGGCTCCCGAACTGAGCCTTGATGCTCTGTTCAGGAGCTAAACTAAGGCTGGTGCTGCTTTCACAGCGCAACCAGGAGCAGCTCTTTCCTGGCTGCACTGCGAACACAGCGCCAGCCTTAGTTCAGCTCCCGAAGGGTCCACACGGCCCCCGCTTGGGAACTAAACCAGCACCCCTGCGTCTGACATCAGACGCGGGGGGCGTGTCGGGGCTACGAGGTGCGGCCCCTGATTGGATGCGGCCCAGGTTCTTTGAACCTGTTGGCCCAATGGTGGCTCCGCCCCTGAGCAGAAGCACCATGGTGATTGGGTAGTGGAGATTCCATATGCAGATAGGGAGGAGGAGCCTGTGGCACCATGGTGATTGGGCAGTGGGGATTCCATATGCAGATAGGGAGGAGGAGCCTGTGATGGTTAAGGACAGTTGGAATGCAACTATTACTGGTTGGAAGATGTTTTTGGTTGTAGAGGAGAGGAATCTATATATATAAAAGGACAGTGGGCAAGGATCTGCGAAGAGAGGGGTCGTGAGGAAAGAAAGAGCCCCTTCAGGAGAAGGAGGCTGCCGTTGTATGAATTAGATGAGGAAACAAGATGAATAAGATCTGTTAATCAGGAAGGGAGGGGGAGGGGGAAGACAGAGGGGAAGAGCGAGTGGAGGAGAGAGAAAGAGAGAAAAAGAAGGGAGGGGAAGAGAGAAAGAAGGAAGGGTGAGGGATGGGCCCATAACTGTCAGTGGCCTGGGGGAACGAGTGGCCATGGCAGCGCCTATTGGCAGCAAGGAAGGGCCCAACCAACCACTGCTGCTGTTTGGGGCTACTGAGGCCATTGTCAGAGGGAGGCAGGCAAGGGATGGACATGGGCCTGTCAGCTGCCTGAGGGGAACAAGTGGCCGTGGTGGTGGCAGCAGTGAGGAAGGGCCCGGTCAACCACTGCTGCTGCTGCTCCTGTGGGGAGGAGCAGGAATGGGGCTCGGGTGAGGGTGGGGAGGTCTCTGGGGATAGGGGGCTGCAGCTTGACCAATAGGTGCCAGCAAAGCTGCAGCCATGACCAAGAGGGGTGAGAGGGATGGAGTAAAGGGATGGAGGAGTGAACAAGAGGGGTGAGGGGGATGGAAGCATCCAGATGGAGGAGGAGGAGGAGTGTGGTTCAGGTGAGGGTGGAGAGATCTCTGAGGTGAGGGGGGCTGTGGCAGGGGGTAAGGGGATCAATCAAGTATTAGTGCGGAGATGCTCTGCACGGGTTAAGCTAGTATTAATTAATTAATTAATTAAAGGAATGGGGACCTTTTTATGCTAAGACAGACCTATGTGAACTTCATTGCAGCTATTTTTGAGACTCCCTCTTCTCCCCTTCCTTTTCTTTAGAAAGCATATTTTGTAGTTTTCCAAACCCAAGGAGTAAACATTGCCTTCTTTTTGTAGGTTACAGGTAACCTCTGTATTCCAACAGCCTCCTCAGGCAACAGCCCACACAATGTTCTCCAGTTTGCAAGAAGTAGGGAAAATAACAGGGCCAGCTTGGGTACAATACAGTGTGTGTTTGCTTTTTACTTGAAGGTGGGAGGGGGACTCACAAGAAGTGACAGACTCAGCCTTCCCTGATCACAGCAAGGAACCATGCTCTTAGATGGGCATTTGCTTTATTTTGTGGCCTGTGTTTTGGGGTGAGAGTTGGCGGTGTGTGACCTCCAACTCTTGTGACCTCCCTCTTGTGGGGGTGTCCAAGTTAAAAAGCACTGTGTTTTGCCAACACCACCTGCTATTGATTATCTTTTATGTTCCTACACAGACTATTAATTCACCACTGCCACTTTCATCATGACCTCAAAGCAAAATTCCATCAGAATCTTCTTTGTGGGGAAACCAATAGGTTTTCTGGGAGGACAGGCCTACCCATTAAACCGAATGGGTAGACCTGCTCTCCCCAGAAAAAAACAGTGCAATTTGAGCACTGTTCCACCACCCAAACCACATGTCCCACCACTCAAACCACAGTGTGACTGGGCAATCAAGCGATTGTCAAGGGGTTTGTTTGTTTTTTTGTTTTGTTTTTTAATGTCAGGGTTATTTCAGGTCACTCAATGTGGGGAGAGCAGGTCTACGAATTGTCTCCTATGAGGACTGGTCTACATATAGGGATGTGCACGAAAGAGTTTGTGCACTCCCAGGAGGTGGGGGGGGTCCTTTAAGGGCAGGGAGGGTGCCCTTACCTGCCCCACCGCTTTCCCCTCACTGGTGTTCTCCCCAAAACCACTGGTGTGGAGCTGCAGCATACTTCCTTGCAGCCCGCCCCCAGGCAGCGTCATATTGGAAGTGGCCAACGCACGTGCACATGGCATGCATGCGTGCCAGAACAATGCTGACTGGGGCTGCAAGAAGGTATGCTGCAGCTTCACACCAGCGGTTTTGGGGAGAGCACCGGTGGTGGGGAGTGGCATGGCAAGTAAGGGCAACCTCCCTGCCCCTTAAAGGAACCTCCCACCTCCAAACTGGCTTGAATGCCAGACTTTCGAACCAGTTTGGCGCTCCATAAAAGGAGTGCCAAACTGGTTTGTGCACATCCCTATCTACCTAGTCAACCAACTTGGTAGACCAACTCTCCCCAGAAAACAGTGCAATCTCCCTCCCTAACTCCTGCTCCACCAAAACCAGCTGCATTGCTGGCTCACCCAAGTAGCTGAGCCTGTGAACAGCTGAAAAAGCAAGGCCAGCAGGATGACTTGGGGAGTAACCCTCACCATGACCAGCATCACCCCTCTCTCTCACTGCCAATCTACTCCAGGATCTTCCTCACACCCTCCCAGACATCTTTGGGGTTTTAATTTAAACCCTTACTCCAATGGGGGTGGGAGAAGGTGGGTATCTAAAGAAGGGATGTCGCATTGGTGGTGGTCTAGATTTATGCTGTGTGTGCCACACACACAGTGCTAGCACTATAGAAAAAACAGTCCACTTTGCGCATCTATCAGGTTACCTGATCAGCCTTTTGTTCCTGGGGGTGGAAGCAGGACTTTGTTCCATCCTTGGCGGGGGTTGCAGAGGTGCTGGGGTTCCTTCAAGAAGGTCTTGAGAAAGATTTGCGTCCCAGCACATTGAGGAGGCAAACTTCAGCCTTGTCCTCAGTCCTGGATTTAGTGGTGCCTGGTTCATCTTCCTTGCACCCTCATATTAGACGTTTTCTAAGGGGAGCGAGCAACTTGGCTCTGCCTCCCGTACATAGGTTTCCCTCCTGAGATTTGAATTTAAATGCTCTTACTAAGGCTCCGTTCGAGCCTCTTCGTTCAGCTCCCTTGAGAATTTTGTCCTTTAAAGTATTGTTCCTTGTGGCCACCACCTCGGCACGAAGGGTTTCTGAACTAGCTGCCCTCTCTGTGCGCGATGAGCTATGCATTTTTCAAAAGGAGTGTGTTGTTTTTGAAGCTGGATCGCACCTTCTTACCCAAGGTTAATTCCATCTTTCATAGGAGCCAAGATTTAGTATTGCCCTCCTTCTGTCCTAGTCCTGCTCACCCTAAGGAGCGTGCTTGGCATACTCTGTATGTGCGTAGGGCACTTAGATTGTATATTAAAAGATCCAAAATCTTTAGAAAGTCGGATTCCCTTTTTGTTTCCTTTCAGCCATCTTCCCTAGGGACCAAGGCGTACAAGGTTTCCGTGGGTCGATGGATCAGAGCTGCCATATCGTTGGCTTATGAGTCCCTTCACCTACCTGTTCCTTGTGACATTTCTGCCCATTCCACTCGCAGAGCCAACACTTCTGCGGCCTTTTCAGCTCGTGCCCCCTTGGAAGAAATTTGCAAGGCGGCAACTTGGGCATCAGTGTCTCCCTTCATTAGGCATTACAAGATTCCGTCTTTTCACGCTGCTCAAGCAGCAATAGGAAGGACGGTATTGCAACAGGTTGTCTAATCATTCGCTCCCGCCCTTGGGATTGCTTTGGTACGTCCCGTCACGTTAGGATGCCCTCCCCATACCAAGGAAAAAGAAACATTGGTAGACTTACCGTGAAGGGTTCTTTTTCTGGGTATGGGGAGGGCATCCGGCCCACCCGCGAATGTTTACAATGGATATGCAGGGAGGTGGGGCAACTCCCAGGGTTGCTTAGTTCTTTGCTGTCACTGTTAACTGTACAACTTCATCCCTTGTGGACTATTTTTTCTCTCCTTGCTCTCTGTATTTTCTGTGCTCAACAGTCCTGGAACTGGGGATGAGTGACAGCTGTCTGGATACATATGATCAACCTGAATTTTGATTGGTCCTGTCTCGGAGCATGCAGAGCTTGATAACCCCAATTTAAATTGTAATGTGTCATTCTTTTCTGTTTTTATTTATTTTGTTTTAATTAATGTTTTAACTTTTCTGTCATTTATTCTGTTTTAACTTATGTTTTAACCTTTCTGTTGTAAACCGTCCAAGAGATGTGAGTTTGGGCAGTATAGAAAGATGTTAAATAAATAAATAAATAAATAAATAAATAAATAAATAAATACGTACTTCTCTTGTGGTTGCTATGTGGATTTTTATTTGTTACATTACTCTGTAGTAGTTAGTCAATAAAAACAGTTCACATGGTTTTTTAAAAAACCATTTGGATTTTTATTTGTTATAAACATAATCCTGTTATAATTGCTTAAGGAAACCCACTTACTGTTTTATTGAATTGTTTTAACAATTCAATTTGTTAAATAAAATGTATTTTATTGCAATTTCTGTTTACTTCTGCAGTACTTCAGTATCAGTGCCCCAGGCTTCAAATTGTTTTTAAAAGGACATATACAGGTGAAACTCGGAAAATTAGAATATCGTGCAAAAGTCCATTAATTTCAGTAATGCAAATTAAAAGGTGAAACTGATATATGAGACAGACGCATTACATGCAAAGCGAGATAAGTCAAATCTTAATTTGTTATAATTGTGATGATCATGGCGTACAGCTCATGAAAACCCCAAATCCACAATCTCAGAAAATTAGAATATTCCATGGAACCAAGAAGACAAGGATTGAAGAATAGAACAATATCGGACCTCTGAAAAGTATAAGCATGCATATGTATTCAGTACTTGGTTTGGTCCCCTTTTGCAGCAATTACTGCCTCAATGCGGCGTGGCATGGATGCTATCAGCCTGTGGCACTGATGAGGTATTATGGAAGACCAGGATGCTTCATTAGCAGCCTTCAGCAATTCTGCATTGTTTGGTCTCATGTCTCTCATCCTTCTCTTGGCAATGCCCCATAGATTCTCTATGGGGTCAGGTCAGGCGAGTTTGCTGGCCAATCAAGCACAGTACACTGTATACTTTTCAGAGGTCCTCATTCACCCTTTCACCTCACCATGGCTGGATGTGCCACTCGCCTTGCAACTGCAGCATCCAGAAGTCACTGAGAAGCACAGGCACAGAGCTCCTGGGTCAGTCACTGTGCTTCGTGGTGGCTGTTGGGTGCCATGGTGGTGAGGTGAGTAGTGCACTGCTCAGGAGAGGTAGGGGAGTGCCCTACCACCATGGGGGGTAGGCATCCCATGTGAACATCGGCTACCTATGCCCTCCCTATGCCACTGATTCAGATGCTACATTTTATTTAGCTGATGTATTCCCTATATCATTATACACAGATAAACTCCCTGAACAGATATACTTGTTAAGACATTCAACAAGTAGGAAATGTTCTAAAGTACTAATGCCCCAGATTCATTTTTCCTCATTAAATGATCTTTGCTATTGAGACTGGGCCTCAGAATGATAATATACAATTTGGGGAGGAAAATGCAACCCAGGAGACCAGCCCCAGAGGTCAAAATGAAGATGACCTCCATGATCACCATGGACTTCCCCTTGGTACTCAGATATGTTGACACAAAGGAGACCCACACACTGCAAAATACCAACATGCTGAAGGTGATAAACTTGGCTTCATTAAAGCTGTCAGGCAATTTCCTAGCTAGGAAAGCCACTGTGAAGCTGACAAGGGCCAGAAATCCCATGTATCCCAAGACTGTGTAAAACATGGTGACTGAGCCTTCATTACATTCCAGTACATTCTCTCCGGCTATGGAATGGAAGTCCATGTTTGGGAAAGGGGGAGAAGTTACCAGCCAGATGACACAGAATACAGCTTGAATGAGAGGAAAGACCAGAACAATTGAGTTTGCTGGTTTTCTCTTCAATATTGTTCTTGCCATGTTTCCTGGCTTGGTTGCCATAAAGGCCAGAACCACAGTGACAGTTTTTGCTAATACAGAAGAAACAGCAATTGAGAAGATGATGCCAAAAGCACTTTGTCGGAGAAGGCAGGTGAGCTTCCTGGGCTGGCCAATGAACAAGAAGGAGCAGAGGAAGCAGAGCAGGAGGGAGATGAGGAGGACGTAGGTGAGGTCTCGGTTGTTGGCTTTGACAATTGGAGTGTCCCGGTATTTAACAAAGGCTGCTAGCACCAAAGATGTGATCAAAGTGAGGAAAAGAGCAAGAGAAGCTAATACTGCTCCAAAAATCTCTTGATATGAAAGGAAGTTGATATTCTTGGGAATACACTGATCTTGGTTCTTGTTCGGGTATTGATCTTCTGGGCACTGATCACAGTGAACTGCATCTGGAATGAGCAAACACTTTTGAAGAATCTAAAACATGATTGAAATGTTTTGTACATATTAGCCAATTAACAATGTACTGAAGGAGGTGGAATCTTCCATTTCAACTGATTGCCCTCTTTTTCAATTTCTGCAGCAGCTAAGAGAGACTGAACATTACATTTTTAAAAAGATGTGACCATTTACAAACCCTTGATCCAGATGGTTAAAGTTATTCAAGGAATGCCACCAGGTTCTGTGACTCAGAAATGTTTGTTTGTTGGATTTATATATCCTTCCTTTCAATCAAAAGCTTCTGAAATTGAATTGAGGTAATTGAGAGAGTTGTGGAGACATCTTCAGAGTTCTGAAGTGGAGAAACTGAAGCTGGAAGAAGCCCGGTATTTATCTTCCCTGGATTTAACTAAGGGATACTGGCAGGTCCCATTACGACCTCAGGACCATGGAAAAAACAGCCTTTGCAATGCCCCAAGGTTTATTCCACTTCATCACGCTGCCGTTTGGCCTCCATGGAGCTGCAGCCACCTTTCAACAGCTGGTAGACAGCATCCTGTGTCAATGTTGGGAGTACTCTTTAGCTTATCTAGAAGATGACATTATAATATTCAGTCCTACTTAGGAGTCCCATGTGATGCACTTACATGCTGTTTTGGAAATTTTGGACAGGGAAGGCCTGAAGATTAACCCCCAAAAGAGTCTTTTGGGATCGGAGGAATTGAAATTGGGGCATATAGTAGACGGTGGACATGTAAAACCCTTGTCAGATAAAATTGAAGTCATGAAGACCTTCCCCCAACCAATTTCCAAATGGCAGCTGAGAAGGTTTTGGGGCCTTGTGGGATACTACGGGTGGTTCATCCCTCATTATGCTTCCAGGGCCGCCCCTTTGACAGAACTTCTGAGAAAACAAAAAACCACGACAGTTACAATAGGACACTGTTAGTTTCGAATTTTTAAAAAAATTCGATTTGTACCCCAAACAAATCACCCCTGATTTGTTTTGTATCCAAATCTACCCCCTCAAATCACCCCAGATTCGATCTGTATTTGCTTCGATTCAATTAGGATTCAGACTGATTCGGACCACTTAACAAGGTTCTAGGGGCACCAAGTTTGGGTGGTGGTTAGGCCCCCATGGGTTAGGTCCCCAGGGTCCCCTACCACCCAAGTTTCAAGGCAGTGCAACACTTGGTTGATAATGAATTTCTTTTAGTTTTTACTTATTTTGAACATTTCCACCAGAGGAAACAATGGGGATTCGAAGTTGCTATATCCTAACCCCAGCTTTCATTTAATTTTTTTTTTTTTTTTTTAAAGCTAAGCTCTAGCCCTTGTCAAAGTGGAGTTATGGAGCAAAATGTGCGGTCATTATTTTTGAAGCATTTGGATTCTTTGGTGTATAATAACTTTTCCTCATAATGAATCCCTACGAGGACTCATTATACGCCTTCGTTTCTTCTGTTCGTTTTGATTATCACACACACTGGAGTACTCAGTTTATTTTTTAGGTATTTTTGAAGTGTTTAGATTCTTTGGTGTCTTCATTACACACCTTCATTTCTTCTGTTCATTTTGACCCCACTGCTTTACAGGTGGGAGTGGGGAATTAGTGGCAACCCATGTTCCAACTACCCCCAACACACAAGCCACTGGGTATTAAGTTTATATTTTAGGAATTTTTGAGGTGTTTAGACTCTTTGGTGTGTAATGAATCCTCATAGGGATTCATTATGAGGAAAGGTTATTAGACACCAAAGAGCCTAAACACTTGGGGGGGGGAATCCTAGAACATAAACTGAGTAGTACCCCACTGCCTTGTCGGTGGGAGTGGGGTGTAGTTGGCACATGGCAGTTGACAGTTGGCACTGTTGAAAAGACAGTCAAAATGAATAGAAGAAATGAAGGTGTGTAATGAATACTCATAGGCATGCATTGAGGGAAAGATATTATACACCAAAGAATCCAAACACTTCAAAAATAGTGACCACACATTTTGCTCCATAACTCCACTTCTACAAGGGCTAGAGCTTAGCTTTTTTTTAAAAAATGAAAGGAGGGAATCTGGGGGAATTAATAGGAGGGATACAAATCTCGAAACAATTCGAATCAGGCATGATTTGATTTGTATCCGAATCTAGCCAATAGACCACAGGGGTGATTTGTTTTGTCTCCAAATCACCCGAATCAGCTAGATTCGGGTACAAATCAATTTGCACATCCCTAGTCTGAACCAGTCTTACAAAGCCCGGATTTTTCATTGCCGTTCCTGCTCCAAAATGATGCCTCAGGGACAGGGATTGAGGCAGTATTATCTCAGACCGTGCAAGGCCAGGAACATCCTGTAATCTTCATCAGTCGTAATTTATGGCCTGCAGAATGCCACTATTCGACGGTGGAAAAGGAAGCCCTAGCCGTGAAGTGGGCTGTCTCAGCCCTGCAGTACTACTTAACAGATAATATTTTCTTTTTTCTTGTAACTGACCATAGTCCATTGCAGTGGGTGCATAAGATCAAGGAACAGAATGCCAGAGTCTTGTGTTGGTATCTTTCTTTGCTGCCATTTAGGTTTGAAGTGTTGCATCAGAAAGGGCGGGAACATGTCAACATGGATTACTTCTCACGACTATTTGAACATGAGGACAAAGTACCTCCAACCACTTCGGGGCGGGGGGGGGTCTGTCAGCATGCCATGTTACCTGTTCCCTGTAGCATGCCTGTAGCATGCAATCTGGAAAGCGCCCAAGAAAGGACAGAATGCAGCATTTTTGCTGGCACTCCATCTTCCCCATCCTGATCTGGGCCTCAAAGACCAAAGAAAAGTGTGGGCGCATGGAGGGAAGGTTGTAAGCTAGCAAAATTTGTTACATTGCACAACATCATTAATGATCATATGGCACGTCTGCTAAGGCATCAGCCTCAGGTTCCACTTTCCCTGCTCTGCGGAGCTTGAGCCACAATGAGATAGTCTTAACTCTGATCTTACACCAGCAGGCTTTTTGACCATTAAATTTTAATATGGGTTTCAATGTTTTCGGTACCAGTCTGGTTAGAAAAGTTTCCTTCTGGACACTGAACACATTCATAGCAGCAAACAGACTTCCCCTCTGGAACTTTTCTTCTTTGTCCCAGACAGCATCTCTCCACACATCTAGAAAAGGGCAACACCTAAACAGAAAAAGGACAAGTTATGGATGGATGGAATTGTAGCCAACAGGACTGAAAGAACTCAAATAGATCTATCTCCATAGAATGCAAAGGATCATAAAATAATCACATAGGGTGCCATTTTTCCCCTAGAAGCCTGCAGATTATTTAAAATCACTGAAATATTAAACTATATTTAATATATTAGAGTATAAGGCAAGGTAAAGTTGTGTCAGGTAAAGTCCGGTGTCAACTCCTGGCAGTAAAGTCCGGTGTCAACTCCTGGTGCCCATAGTGCCCTGTGGTTTTCTTTGGTAGAATACAGGAGGGGTTTACCATTGCCTCCTCCCAAGCAGTAGGAGATGATGACTTTCAGCATCTTCCTGTATTGCTGCTGCCCGATATAGGTTAGAGTATATTCAGTAATTTAAAACCTCCAGTATAAGATAAGAGTTAAGATGTGTTTACATTTTCATTTGTCCGAGATTCCATGCTAAGGTGTCCATCTTAACTTCCTTTGCCATATAAGCTGTAAAGACTTTGTACAGTATGGTATATGATTGGGGAAGCTGCACCTGTTAAATGTCAGTCTGGATGTATCCCTCCCCAGCCCAATGTCCAGCTGAAAGACCAAGGCAAAGTGTGGATGCATGGAGTCTCATTTCTAAACATCAAAAATAATATAAATGAATATTTTAATATAATAGTAATAAAACTGTAAGATTTGAATACACTGTCCAACTATGCAAGATATAATAAAACTGGCTCAATCTATCTATATAATTCGCTAAGACATACCCGTGACTAATCCCATGTGTGGCAGCTCTTGTGAGAGTTCGCGAGCGAGGGGCAGAGAAGAAGAAGGTGAATGACCAGCAAGAGGAAACGGCAGGAGGCCTGGCCACCAGGCGGCGAGAGAAAGCGAAGGCCGGCCTAGTCACGGGCGAGAACAGGATCCAGGGGCGATTGGGGAAATTACAGGCCGGTTAGCTTAACGTCTGTTCCAGGCAAATTGATGGAAAGCATCCTCAAGGATAAAATTGTAAAGCACATAGAACAACAGGCCTTGCTGGGAGAGAACCAGCATGGCTTCTGCAAAGGTAAATCTCCTGCCTCACAAAGCTTTTGGAGTTCTTTGAGAGTATCAACAAGTGTGTGGACAAGGGTGATCCAGTTGACACTGTATACCTGGACTTCCAAAAAGCTTTCAACAAAGTTCCTCATCAAAGACTCCTGAGAAAACTTAGCAGTCATGGGATAAGGGGACAAGTACAACTGTGGATTGCTAACTGATTGAAGGACAGGAAACAGAGGGTAGGTATAAATGGAGAGTTTTCACAATGGAAGGAAGAAAGAAGTCCCCCAGGGATCTAAACTGGGACTGGTGCTTTTTAATTGATTCATAAGTGATCTAGAAGTAGGGGTAAGCAGCGAGGTGGCCAAATGTGCAGATGATACCAAACTCTTCTGGGTAGTGAAATCCCAAACGGATTGTGAGGAGTTCCAAAAGGATCTCTCCAAACTAGGGGGGTGGGCGACTTCAGTGTAGGCAAGTGTCAAGTGATGCACATTGGGATGGAAACCCCAACTTCAAGTATACATTGATGAGATCTGAGCTGTTGGTGACTGACCAAGAGAGGGATCTTGTGGTCATGGTGGACAGCTCGTTGAAAGTGTCAACTCAATGTGCGGCAGCTGTGAAAAAGGCCAATTCCATCCTAGGGATCATTAGGAAGGGGGTTGAAAATAAAACTGCTAATATTATAATACCCTTATACAAAACGATGGTGTGGCCACACTTGGAGTACTGTATACCATTCTGGTCACCACATCTAAAAAAGGACATTGTACAACTGGAAAAGGTGCAGAAGAGGGAAACCTAGATGATCAGAGGCCTAGAGCACCTTCCTTATGAGGCAAGGCTACAATACCTGTAACTATTTAGTTTAGAAAAAATATGACAGTGGGGAGACATGATAGAGGTCTATAAAATCATGTGTGGAGTGGAGAAAGTGGATAGAGAGAAATTCTTCTCCCTCTCACATAACACTGGAACCAAGGGTCATCCCATGAAATTGATTGCCGGGAAATTTAGGACAAGCAAACTGAAGTATTTTTTCACACAACGCATAATCCACTTGTGGAATTCTTTGCCACAAGATGTGGTGACAGCCAACAACCTGGATGGCTTTAAGAGGGGCTTGGATAACTTCATGGAGGAGAGGTTTGTCAACGGCTACTAATCGGAGGGCTATAGGCCACCTCCAGCCTCAAAGGCAGGATGCCTCTGAGTATCAGTTGCAGGGGAGTAACAGCAGGAGAGAGGGCATGCCCTCAACTCCTGCTGTAGGTTTCCAGTGGCATCTGGTGGGGGCCACTGTGTGAAACAGGATGCTGGACTAGTTTGGCCTTGGGCCTGATCCAGCAGGGCTGTTCTTATGTTCTCATAAAGTGGGGCTGAAGGGAGGAGAACAAACTGGAGCTGAAGGGGGGAGGGGAGAAAGGCTGAAGGGATGGGGGAAGAGATAGGGAGCAGGCGCGTAACAACGATCGGGCAAGGGGAGGCAGTTGTCTGGGGGCCCCACTGCCTGGAGGGGCCCCCCAGAGGCACCTAACGTGGCTCCCCATTGCCCCCTGCCCAGCCCCAAGGCCCCTCAGTCACTTGCCCTGTTCACCGTCTCTCCTGCTTGTTCTCCTGGCCAGCAATCTAGGCAGCAGACAAGCTGCAAAGAGCTCCTTTTCTCCCGCCTCTCAGCTGATCGGCGGGTGGGCGGGGCTTCCACGGAGGCCTCGTGTAGGCCTCTGTGAAGCCTGAACTCCAGCAGGGCCCAAGCCAGCCAGGAAGGAAGAGGCAGCCAGAGTGGCCACCACTGTTCTCTGCAGCAGACCCCTTGCTGCCCTGCCCTGCCCAGCCCAGCATTTGCCAGGTAGAGTGTGAACTCCTTTTTTGTGGTTGCCTTCCCCGCCCCCGCCCCCAGATATATAGGCATCTGCTTGCCATAGGGCTTTGAAATGGGGGGGAGGGACTGAGAAGTCTCTGAATATTTATTTTTAAACAGCTTGGAAAATATACTGGCTTAAAAAAAACTATCTAAAAAGTTCTATAAGTGGCTTGTTTCATGGCAGAAAATTACAAAAACTTCTGGAAGAAACAGTATTATATTTATTTTATTCATTCATTCATTCATTCATTTACAAATGCACTTATGTTCAAGTTGTTTTGCAACCCAGAAGGTCTGAGTGAGAACTGTGAAGCATGTCTTGTGCTTTTATTTTATTTTATTTTTCTTGTGTGTGAACTGCTCCCCAATAACTTGCAGGGACTTCAGGGTAAATCTGGCCAACATGTGAATGCAGCACCTGCATTCCAGAGGAGTTGTGTGTTAAAGAGCTTTAAAAGCCTCCTGTGAAAAACCTCCTGGAATCGAGCTTGACTGAATTTGTTCAGAATTCTGAGAAAACAAACATAGGCTCACCCTGCAATGGTTGAGAGTCTCCTTGGCTAATCTGCAGCGAGGGGGCCATTTTAATCATTCATCTTTCTAGTGTGTTCTAGGCATTAAAAGTAAAACAAATGTATAGTACTCAATGTATATCACTATATATTGTGATGTGTGCGTGTGTGTATTCAGTGAAATGTATTTCCAGGCAGCATACTTATTTTGGAATATCAGACTTAAATCCTTGGGGGCCTGGGGTGTACGGAGGCCCTGGACTTTGAGTGGGGGGGGGGCATTTTAAAATCTTGTCTCTGGGCCCATTCCAACCTTGCTACGCCCCTGATAGGGAGAACTAGGGGCACAGATGCTCTGCGACATGTCAGCTAGTTTTATATATTTAATTAATAATTAATACAAAATTATCATTGAGATACTCTCTGTGTCAAACTGGAAAGTCCAATAGTTCATTTCAAAATTGCCGATGAAATTGAAGTATGGATGAATGTTCCCAGTATCATGTTTTAATTGGAAGATGAAATATCATGTTGCGATTTTGCCAGCATCTGATCACTCTTGTGCTGTTGCCAGATGTGTTTTGAATATATCAAGTCTCCTTCAGTGGCAATTGTCTACTGTTAGTCTCCACCCAGACTAAGGATTGGACTGCTGTTGACTTCTCTATTGAGCCTTTTTTGATGTTCTGATATATTGCTGATTCCAAACAGGGTTTTGTTTTCTCTTGTTTGCCTCATTTCTATAGATAGCATCATATACCAGACTGTACAAAGTCTTTACAGCTTATATGGCATGTAAGTTATTGGCACGTTAAGTTAAGATTGGCAGCACCTTTATGTGGAATTTCCATGCTTTTTAGAGCACAAATGAAAATGTAAACACATGTAATGATCAGGCACTCATCAGCCCTCCTTTCCCCTAAAGAGTTAAGTAGAAGTGAACCCTGTTCTGACTGACAGGTAGTGACATCTAGAGATCAGCCACTCAGCAAATGGTGGGTAGGTCCTAAAGGGCCATGAGGCAGGAAGAGAGAGTTCCTTTGTGCAGAAGAGGGTGAAGCTAGGCTGAAGGTGAGAGCAGGACATTCGGCCAGAGGAAATGGCTGCAAAAGGAATGACTGCAGCCCTTGGAAGATAGGACTGCAGGGGCTTGAATCCTGAATTTGGGGGTGAGTTCAAGGGAGAAGGAAGCCAGGACTTTTGGGCTTCTGGAAGGTTAACCTAGGGAACAGTTTGTTAGTCAGTTTGCATCAGACTTTTATATTTCTTTTGTGTGCCTTGCGTATCCCTGCGACTGTTCTATTGTTTTATGAGTAATATAACTATGCCAAGAAACAATAGCCTACACCCATCTATCCAGCTCGGGCAATGCAAAAGTCTCTGTAAACTCTCAAACGTGCTTTTTGTATTTTCTTACATCTATGTTCTTTGCAACTGGATAACCATGATTTTTAAATTGTGCTGCCCCAATATCATCCAACGATGGTTTTTGAAGTATTTTCGTAGCTACTGAGTATTCCTTTTACCTGTAACTAAAAGCTGGGAAGCCTCAGATGGAAACAGTCTGTAATATTTTGAATAAAGTTTGTTTTCTTTTTGTTCTTTGCCATTTTAAGCAGCCTCTTTAGTGGATTTTTAACTCAGGAAAGGAGGGCTGGAACAGGGCTTACTCTGGTGCAACACACATCTCAATTTGATTGTTCAGCAACTCTACCAAGTTTTCTCACCTGCATATGGAGATTTTTGTGTACTTTTCCAATAGTAAAGAGAAGGAGAGTCTCCCTGGACGTTCACCCAAATGGGGGGGCTCTGTAATAATTGGGGTGTGGTGGCAGCAAATCAGCTACTGGGGATACAGGAAAGTTTTAAAGGAATAGCCTTTGTGGGTGAAAGCAAGAGAGATGATGATCCAGCATTTTTCTTCTCCTCACATGAGCTTGCTCTAAGACAAAGGCTGGGTTAAATCCGCTACAACACATTATAACTCTCATCTTAAACTGGAAGTTTTTAATTACTGAATCTCCAGGGTTTTTAAGGAGGAAAAATTTTCTGGGCACTGTGAAAAAGGAAAGTTTAACCATGCCTTTTTGTCCATGCTGGCCAAGTGGTGGAGCCTCCACATTCATAGACTGCATATCTCAAATATCTCTTAAATATAGAAAGTTCATGATCAAAGGCAAGATTCTAGGTTCCCATGGAGCAGTATACCTCTGGGGCAGTATACCTTCTGCGCATTCAGCTCCATGTTAAACATTTCAAGTAGCACTGAGGATGTGTAAAGAATGTCACCTAAATTGCCTTGCTGAATGTACAGAAGAGCTCTATAGACTAACAAAAATGCAGCATGAAGTTATTTTTTGCAATTAAAATGCAACTCATGAATTCCAATTCCATTTCTCCATCAACAGCCAGTGACTGTTAAAAGAATTCTTGGAATGCCAAGACTTTTTAGGCAAGGTAGCTAAATGGAACCTCCAGAGGCAGTATTCCTTTCAATATATGTATTTCTCACAACATATAACAGATTAACAATTTTTAGAAAAGCTATACATTGGACTCGGATGACTACTGCCAGTTGCATTACAGTTAGCTATTACTAAAACGTTTAACAAGTTGTGGCATGTTTAATCACACATTGTTCCCTAACCTCACTCCAGTGTTAGCATTTGCATTTCCAAAGCACTCAGCCCTGCTGCCGACCACTGCTGCTCTGGCCCCTCCAGCTGTGCGGAATCCGTTTCTCTGGCCAATGGCCACTCACTCCTTTCAGGTCCATGCTGCTGCACTGGCCCCACCACTGCTTCTGCCACTGACCCTGTTTCTCTAGCAATGCTTTTTTCAGGGCAATGGTGATGCACCTCTTTAGAACGCTTCTGCCACGGGCCCAGTATACCTGCTGCCGCTGATGCAACTCTGCAGAACCTGCTCTCTTTTCTGGCAGCCCCTCTTCAGGACCGCCAGGCTTGGCCTCTCCACTGCTCCCACATCAATCCAGCTCTGCTGAGCAGCAGGTCCCTGGTGCCGCTGTTGCTTCAGCAGTGCCAAAGGCTCTTCTGTTTGAGGTCAGGAAACAGCCATTCAAAAAAGGCAAATGCCAAATAAGGCCGCCGGTGGGGAGAGAGCTGGGTCAGTGGCAGCAGCTGCACTGGGCCAGCAGCAGAGGCTTCCTATGGAGACATGCCATTATGGCCCTGAAAAAAGTGCTGCTGGGAGAACAGGGTTGGTGTTAGGGCCAGCATAGCAGCATGGACCTGAGATGAGTGAGTGGCCATTGGCTGGAGGAACATGTCTACCTGGCCAAAATGGCTGAGCAATGAAGTGGCCACCATATTGGTTGTGGGCAGAGCTGTGAGCACCATGACTTCAAGAGTGCTACTGTGCAGATTCCATTTTTGTTAGTGGGTAAGAATGAATTTTTTTGCCTTGAAAATTGCAAACTTTGGTAACTATTATAAAATATCAATTTGGGGGTCCTTTACATATATAGAAAAGGTACTTCTCTGGCCTGGAATATAACGATTTAAAGGGACCTCAAAATCAATTAAGTCAAAATCAATAACTTATTCAGTCCGACTTTGGCAATATGGCGTCATGAAGGGAGACTTAGGCGGCAAAACGCCACCAAAGCTGTAGCTCCTCTTTGGTTTATCTATTCTCAGTTGACAAGATTGATTACAGAAGACATGTAGATCTTGAACCCCTTCTTCGGGAGCTGTCTGGGAACGAACCTAGGTAGAAAATACCTTAGGGAAAGCCTGGATTAACTCAGCTGGGAGATCTTGCCCAACTGAAGAGTGAGAAAGCAATTCAATCAACCTAATTAGCGACCGCCTGCCACTTTTTAAGTTCGCTTTATCCCTGCGCTTTCTGAATTTGCAAGAATCTTAGAATAATGGGCATCTCTACATCTTTCGGAATGCAGATCTGCATAGTGTTGGCTGAAATAAACAAGAGGATTAACCGCAATAGAAGAGTTGGGCTTGCTACACGGACGGTTTGTTTATGGCTTGTTTACAGCTAATTAACTTTTACAACCTTTTATAACCTTTTTACAACCTTTCTTTAGACTCTCTAAGGCAACTTAATCAGCCTACCCAGCAACTGCTGGCTATTATTTAATCATTACTTCTGCTGTTCCTTAACATAAGGAATTTAGAGAGTGGAGCATTTTTACAACTCTTGAAACGTAGATTAATGAGACTATTTTTCTTTTTTCTCCAATTCATGATTGCAGTGTGTATAACAACTATTTTAAATAAACAAGAAGAACTACCAGAATAAAACAGAAAGGATTGCCATATAGATGGAACTTTGCTTGATCTTAACAAACGTTTATTGGAGTAATTTGTTTGTCTGATAAGGATTTGTCCATGAGGGCTTTAGATGTTTATTGTTCTACTGTTGAATTTTCTTATCTTGTTTTTTCTTTTCCCCATTTGGATACACTTAAAGAATTATAACATTTTCCTGGGTTATTTACAATCATCTACATAAGATGTTTTTAAAGTCTTATGGAAGGAAATCATTCACTATCACTGTTTTATAGTAGGATCTGAATATTTTTGTTGACTGCTGGAATTGGGGTTATTGCCATGTGACTTGCTCGGAAGGATTTTATGGAAGTGAGATGGCTTTTTGATCTTGACTGGCTTTCTCCTGTTACATCAACTTAAACTGATTACTGATTTAGAGGGTAATTTCATGTGAAGTAAAGCAGTAAAGAACTGCATATTATAGTGTCCAAGAAACCTTTTTGATACTGAGTATGTTTAGAGCTGTTTTTAAGTTTAGGTATCTCTTAAGGCGGATGTTCCTACTTTCCTGTTGGGACCTTTTTCAGCAGTGAATGTCTTCCCTTTCAAGGTTATTTGTCTCTCCCTATTTTGCCTCCTTATCTGTCACCCAACAGAACATCTGTGCACTGCAACTTCAGCCTGTTATTGCAGGATGAAACCAGAACACTATACTTCTGCGGGTTTGCATCCAGCAGAGTTGTCCCAGGTTGTGAGAAGTTCGATTCAGGCTCCTTCCAGTTCAAACCAATCCCTGGGGACTTTGTTCTGCTGCGATGCTTTTGGGTTCTTTGTGGACAAAATCTCTTGGGGCAGACTTGGACTCCACTGTTTCTGCAGAGTCTATTAAAGTAGTGTCCAGCAATCTCTCCTGCAGTATTAGATTGGATCAGTTTCAATCTGTGATGCCTGATGATGTGGACAAGCTACTTGGGTGTGTGGCCTACCACTTGTTTTCTGGATCCTTGCCCAACTTGGCTGCTTCTATCTGGCAGGGAGATTGTTGGGGATGGCTTAGTTAATATCATTAACTCATTGCTGAGGGAGGGTAGGATACCTCCTTGAAGGAGACAATGATTAGACCACTTCTTAAGAAGCCTTCCCTAGATCCCTCAGTGATGGATAGTTATAGGCTGGTCTCCAATTTCCCATGGTTGGGCAAGGTGATTGAGAGAGTGGTAGCTAACCAGCTCTAGGCAGCTTTGGAGGAAACCGATTATCTAGACCCATTTCAAACTGGCTTTAGAACGGGCTATGGAGTTGAGTATGCCTTAGTCGGCCTGATGGATGACCTTTACACGGGAATCGACAGTGTAACCCTGTTGGTTCTTTTGGATCTCTCAGCGGCATTCGATCCCATCGACGATGGTATCCTTCTGGATCGCCTGGGGGAATTGGGGATAGGAGGCACTGCTTTGCAGTGGTTCCGCTCCTATCACTCAGGCAGATTCCAGATGGTGGAGCTTGGTGACAGTTCTCCTTTAAAATGGGAGCTATTATATGGAGTCCCTCGGGGCTCCATTCTGTCGCCAATGCTTCTTAATATTTACATGAAACCTCTGGGTGAGGTCATCAGGAAATTTGGTTCAGGGTGTTATCAGTATGCTGATGATATCCAAATCTATTTCTCCTTATCATCATCATCATCATCATCATCATCATCATCATCATCAGGAAATGGCATTCACTCCCTAAATGCCTGCCTACAGGCAGTAATGGGCTGGATGAGGGATAACAAATTGAAGCTGAATCCAAGCAAGACAGAGGTGCTCATTGTGGGGGATTGGAATTTAAGGGAGGAGTTAGATCTTCCCGTGCTGGATGAGGTTACACTGCCCCAGAAGTAACAGGTACGCAGCTTGGGAGTGCTCTTGGACCCAGGCCTCACCATGGTATCTTAGGTGGAGGCTACGGCCAGGAGCGCTTTCTATCAGCTTTGGCTGATTCGACAGCTGTGTCCATTCCTTGAAGAGAACGATCTCCAGACAGTGGTGTATGAGCTGGTAACCTCCAGGTTCGACTACTGCAATGCGCTCTATGTGGGGCTGCCTTTGTTCGTAGTTCGGAAACTTCAGTTAGTTCAAAATGTGGCAGCCAGATTAGTCTCTGGGGTAACCCGAAGAGACCATATTATGCCTGTCTTAAAACAGCTGCACTGGCTGCTGATATGTTTCTGGGCAAAATACAAAGTGCTGGTTATTACCTTTAAACTCTGAACGGCTTGGGTCCGGGCTACCTTAGAGAGTGCCTTTTTCGGTATGATCCCCATTGCTCATTGAGGTCTTCTGGAGAGGTCCATCTCCAGTTACCACTGGTACGTCTGGTGGCGACTTGGAACTGAGCCTTTTCTGTAGCTGTTCCTGGTCTATGGAATGCACTCCCTGCAGATATCCACAGTTTAGGCTTGCTGTTGGCCTTTAAGAGAGCCCTAAAAACTTATTTGTTTGGCCTGGCCTTCCAAGGCTTATAAAGTATTGCTGTTTTTTAAAAGTATTTTAATTGGTTTTAAATGATTTTAATTGTTTTTGAATTGTTTTTGTATTGTTTTTAGCATTGTGTTTTGAACAGTGTGTTTTTGTCTTTTTAAAGTTGTTGTACATCGCCCAGAGGTTTATAAATAATAATAATAAGATTCATAATAAGATTCATAATAAGAAATAAAGTATTCACAGGAGTTGAGCTGGAAGAACTGCAAAGAGCAACACAGGCTCAAGACATGGAAGAAGAATTACCACCAACTGAAGCAGTTGCTCAGGCGCAGGTGGAGGAGGTGTCGGAAATCGAGGATGCCACTGTTGCTGAACTGTTTCAAAATCAAAACCAGTCAACCTCCCCTTTGCCTTCACCTCAAAAACCCAAATGCCATTTAACAGAAAAGCAACAAGAACTAAAGCAAAAAATAACTGAGCACATGAAACAAACAACCACCAGGGTTCGACTTCCAGCTCTAAAAACAGTTGCCAAAAAACAACTTGCTCGGGTATTAAAAGATATAAATGCTGCACTTGCAGAAATAACAACCAATAATTTGCAAGAAACAAACCAACTAATGTACAGTGCAGCAACAATAACAACACAAGAGCTCGGATATAAGATCAGTGGACCTATAAAAAAAGAAAGTAGTACATCACCTAAATGGAAGATTAGATTAGAAAATTGTGGCTTGGGATGCTGGGAGTTGTAGTTGAGCAACATCTGGAGGGCTGCAGTTTGGGGGAGCCTGGGCTATTGCATCATTCTTAATTTAAGGGCATCTATTTAGAAGTAATGATTACATATCTTAATGCAAATTTTAAAGACCAAACGGGGTTATTCCTTGCTTTTGGAAGCTCAGGTGGAGGCGGTGGCCAGGGGTGCCTTTGCACGGCTTCGGCTAGTGCGCCAGCTGCGTCCCTTTCTCGAGAAGGCAGATCTGGCCACGGTTACCCATGCCTTAGTCACGTCACGGCTTGATTACTGTAACGCGCTCTACATGGGGCTGACCTTGAAGAATATCTGGAAACTGCAGCTAGTGCAAAACACGGCAGCAAGGGTGCTATCTGGAGCTGCCCGTTGGGAGCACATCACCCCCATTCTGAAAGAGTTGCACTGGCTGCCGGTTCATTTCCGGGTCCAATTCAAGGTGCTGGTTTTGACCTTTAAAGCCCTTAACGGTTTGGGCCCGGGGTATTTGAGGGACCGCCTGCTCCTAAGGGTTGCTGCCCGCTTGACGAGGACATCTGAGGGGGCCCTGCTCTGGGTGCTGACAATGAGAGAGGCCCAGCTGTCGTGCACTCGGGACAGGACCTTCTCTGTTGCTGCTTCCAGACTTTGGAATGCTCTCCCAGTGGCCATTCACTCCTCGGACTCCATCACGGCTTTTAGAAAGCTTGTTAAAACTTGGTTTTTTACCCAGGCTTTTACATAATCGTTTTACTGCTGCTTCTGTGTGTTTTTACTTGTATTGTTTTTATGTCTGTTTTTTATGTTTTTATATTTTTTAGCTTGATGTTTTTATTGTCTTTTTATTGTATGTTTTTAACTTTTGTAAACTGCCTTGGGGTTGTCTTTTAACGAAAAGTGGTATAGAAATGCAACAATAAATAAATAAATAAATAAAATACATTTTCAAATAATAACCACATCAACCAGGTCTTCAAAATCAGGGAGAAGTTTCCCTTGGATGGACTTAATGCAGGAGAATATGGTTCAGGACAAGAGATGACAACTCTCCATCACTTTTTACAAGCTGTTACCATGGAGATTAATAAGATCTGTTTATGGGTAGACAAGAGGCCTAGGTCTATGATTGCAACACTTTCTCCTGGACAGGAGATCACTGAGAGCAATTCTTGGGGTCAAAGTCAGAAAATTACCTGTGGGGAAATACTATCTGTGCAAAGATACTGTCCATTGCAAGATGCTTCTTCTAATAGAATGGAAAGTGAAGACGTATGTGCCAGCTCTGTCTTTGCAGCAGTAACTCTAGATATGCAAAACATTTTTTCCCCAAAAACTTGGAACCGGCTATACAACAGAGCTACAGACGATGAAGGCAATCGGATTCTCATTCCCTCTTTCTACAGTCACATCTCCTTTAAAAGGAATCAAGTACAGATGAGCAGTGGTTTTTTGGCAACAACCCTCTTGAGGTTTCAGAAGAGTATGGATACATATGTTTCTGGACTCAAAATAAGCTCTAATTGCATTTTTCTCTCTTTAAAAATCTTTACTCTGGATTAAGATTAATTTGATCTGTCTCTTGATAACGATTATAAGATACACCCTTTTGAGTTTTTATTTTCTCTTTTTAATCCCTGTTAGTGATAAACAGTATTTTTATGGGGCAATTCTCATGACCAACAAAAATCAGGCTAGGAGAGCCTAGCCCAATTTTTGTTGGTCGTAAGAACCACCGGGCTTGCAGCCGAGCCCAGTGGTTCTTGAGCGGGTAAGCCGCTCGAGAACCCCTGCTAAAAAGCAGGTTTGCGGAGTGAGTGCTCCAGCAAACCTGCTTTTTAGGCTCGTGAGTAGCTGCCGCACAGCTTCATGCCGTGCCTACTTATGAGTAGACCCCCGGCCGGGAGGCGAAAAGCCGCCTCCCAGCTCCGGGGGTCTCCCCAATATGCCCTGCATGCTTGAGCAGTGCATACTGGGACTTGCGGGGGTCGCGGGGTCTCGGAGCCGGCCACCCAGGCCTCCCTGCCCGCTCGTGAGCGGGAAGAGCATGCTTAGCCCGCTCTTCCCATTCATCAGTAAAAACCGGGTCTCACTGATCGTGAAACCCGGTCCACTATGTATTACTCCAGTATCACAATTATTTTTAACTTGCTTGGAATTATTACTTAATATTTGATAGCTTAGAATATAAACTGGTAGTTTTTTATAACTGGTAACCTAGAAAATAAACTGGTAACATCTGGTAGAATAAAACATAGTTTGGAATATATGCAAATAGATTATAAATTAATGGTACCTAGGTTTAAATCGGATTTGTAAATTGGTCCTAATGCTTGTCTTGTATTTCTTGCTTTGAATCCCTTGCATGTCTTATTTGTTAATCTTACTTATGGAAGGCTCTTTGGCTGGACAAGTTAATCTTTGATTAATGACCTGGCTGTTTCTCATGTGGTAAGCTAAATGTTCAGAGATGTACCCGTCCCTTCTTTTCCCCCTCTTTCTTTTTCTTTAATATCTATTCAATAAAATGCAATTTTAAAAAAAATATATTATTATTCAGTCCAAAAAAAGAGTCAGTCACCAACACTTAAAACCCCTGTTCAATAGAGAAAAAACTGAACCTGCTGTCTCTACACCTATTTTTCAACATATCTTCACCAAATTTGCCAGGGAAGTGTCTCTTTTCACCTAGCTGATATGTGCTGATGGCCAGGCAGATTGCACAAATGGTTTTGATTTTATAAGCAATAGAATATTCAGAGCTTGCTTGCTTATTTATTTATTTATTTATTTATATTGTTAAATTTGTATACCGCCTTTCATTAAAACTATCCAAGGCAGTTCACACAAAAATTAAAAGAAGAAGACTATATTGGTGGAACATTGAAAACACACTCCATCCTAACTATACTGGTGCTATTGCGCCAGTATAATAGACTGCTTTTCTGCCCAGTTGGTTCAGGAATGCTGATGGTATTTACGTCATTCTGAAATCAAAACACTAGACAAAAGAACATAGGAGGCTGTCTTATATCAAGTCAGACCATTGGTCCATCTAGCTAAGTAATGTCTCCCTTGACTGGCAGCAGCTCTCCAGTGTTTCAGGTAAGAGTATTTCCTAGCACTACCTAGAGATGCCAGGAAGTGAACCTAGGACCTTCTGCATGCAAAGCAGATACTCTTCCATTGAGCTATGGCTCCATCCCTTAAGAGGAGTATCTTACAGCAGAGTGCTCACATGTAGTCACCCATCCAAATAGGAACCAGGGTACATTCTGCTTAGCAAAAGGGTCAGTTTTGCTCACTACTGCAGGACCAACTCTCCTCTTCATGACAGCAAACTGATATGATCTATGCTGGCAAGCCTTAGGTTCTCAAGGAATTGCCAGAAACATCCCCTAATGCTTCCATGAGCCTGGGGGCAGGGGGAAATGCCATCACCTGAGCAGCCCACACAATTGCATTCTGGTGTATGATGAAGTGTTGGCCTTGGGGAGAACCCAGATCCATTCTTCCAACTTTAAAATGAGCTGAAGAAACATTTGGGTAGAAGATCCAATTCAGAATATTGTAGTTGCCTGGTTGTGCACCATTTTTAGTAGAAGATATTTCAACTCCAGCACTGTTGTTAAACCGAATGTTCCTCATAGAGGAATGGATCTGAAATGAAAGAGAAAATGGAGTACATGATCAGGACTCTGACAGATATTTCTTTGTAATATACTAGGGTTTTTCACATGACCTGAAAAAGGGTCAGAAAAGCACTCAGCCAAGGTAGGAAAACCATTCGTGCTCCCAATCTGCAGTAATGTGAACTCAAAAAGCAAGGTAGAAAGAGGGGAAGAGTAATCAGGTGGGAGCTGGATGCACCCTACCCAGATTCTGTCTCCAGCATTTTAGCAAAGGTGGATGAAAAGGTGTCCTAACCCCCTGAAGTGTCTGTGCGCGCGCACACGTGTACACACACAGAGACAGATATACATATACATATGTATTCCCTACTAACTGAGCAAAGAGGCACTTTTTAAAAAGTTGTGATTCTCTTTATTTAGCAAGGGGAGAACATCTGGCCCTATCTATCCCCAACACAGCACCCCCTCCAGTGGCTGTTGCTGGTGTCTCTCTTATGTTTCTTTTTTAGATTGTGAGCCCTTTGAGGACAGGGAGCCATTTTATTTATTCATTCATTCATTCATTTATATGTAAACCACTTTGGGAACTTTGTTGAAAAGCGGTATATAAATATCCATTGTATTGTTGCATTGTATATACATATATACCATATTGTAATCACATTATTTGAAACTTTTATCACATAAGGGGTTTCTATGCTTATGGAATCAATCTCTATATGACCTTTGGTTCAAATCCATTTGGGGTCAGATTTGTCCTATGCCCACCCAAATTTAAATAAGAAATGAAGAAATGGAAGTGACAAGAGAAGGCAATTAACTCCTCAAGCGGTCAATAGCCCCCTTCACTGCACTTGTAGCTCAGACATTTAAATCTACTGAGAGTTTTTGAGATTTCCCAAGGCGGATACACCTTGCAATGCACTTAAAACAGGATTTTTTATCCAGTGGCCCTAAAATTAGCATTCAAGGGTTTTGTACTGATAATTTCTTCTAGTAAATAAACTACCATTGTTGTAGTGTGCAATCTGGAAAACACCCAGAAGACTGGAAAGCTTCATGATACCAGTGGCTACCCTCTGACTGGCCATGAAGGAGCAGAGGGCAGACGCAGTTGATGCACTGAGACCCAGGTTCATGCACTGGTTCAGTGGTGCATGGAGGGGAACAAGGAGTGAGATCTTTTTTTAAAAGGAGAGCATGTCCTTATCTCCTCTCCACTGCCGCATGCAGCTTCCTGCTGCAGTGGCGCTTGTTCCAAGAACCCACACGGTGCCCATGCATGCATCTGCACATGCATGGGCACCATTTGCATGGTCAGCAACACCATGATAACCACACAAATGGCATGCACAAATGCTTTGTGCGTGTTGGTGCTGTGCACAGGTTCTTGGGACAAGCGCCACTGCAACAAGAAGCTGCATGCAGCAGAGAGCAGGTAAGGACCTGCTCTCCTTTTTAAATAAGATCTTGCTCCCCACTCTCTTCCCCGCAGTGCCGAACCGGTTTGGACCTTGTCTGAACCAGTATGGCACTGAAGCAATACATGAACCTTGATTCATGTACATCCTTAGGGAACCTAGCTCTTACCTTGCTTTTAATGGTTGTGTGAACCAGCCTAGTATTTGGGGGGGTGGATTCATAGTACTGACTTCTCTCCACATACCTTCTGCCACAATCACCCAACAAAATGCACCACAAACCACCAGGGAACTGGACTGTCTATTCTTTGGATCAAAAAGTCAAATTTAAGGGATTACCTGCCATGGTTTGACACTCAGGTATCTCTTGCCATCATTACCCGTCACTGCCCATTTTGATCCTGATGAGAACAAAGCATGTAATGCATGCGCTATGGAATAGATGGCATTGTAGATGTTGTAGCTGCGGTCGGTCATGCTCATTTCGAACACAGAGACCGGAAGGTTCTCCAGTTTCTCCTCCCCTGTGCAGTTTCTCTTAGCATATTTTGAAACCTCCCCAAATTTCAGAAACTCACAGTCAAATGCAATTTCCCACCATTGATGGAGAAAGACATCCCCCTGGGGTTGGTTTGGATCTAAAGTCCAGAGGAAATGGCTGAATCCTGGCACATCTCCTGTATCGACTCTGAAAGACAAAGCCCCATGGAAGAACCTGAGATCTTGCCATGCGTCGCTGTATCCGATTGCAGCAAATTCCCACTGAGTTGTCAGGATCCAAACCTTCCAAGCTGAGGTGTTGGTAACAAGTTCATATAGAGCCAGTGGTGCAATAAAATTCTGAACGGCATCAGTATCTCCAGAGAAAACCACCACTTGAGCATCACTCCACAGAGCAGCATGAAGTGGCTCTAATGGCAGCCTTATGGACTCGGAGTTCATCATGATTTCTGGGAGAAGCCTTGCAGTGAAAGCCAGGCAGATGTCTTCTTGGGCAAGCATGGGTTTCAGGTTATTGATGAAATTTTCACCACCATCATCAGCTGGAGCAATAAGCCCAATCCAGTTCCAATGGAAATATAGGAGAAGCTGGACTAACCCTACATACTCCTGAAGTTCATTGTGATTAATTGGGTAGAAGGTAGGGAACATGGCTTCCTCTCTCTGAATAGGGTTGAATGAGCCATAATCAAACTGAAAGAGGGAAGAAGGAAGCCAGGTGACCATCTGTAATGCATTCAAGTAGAAAATAAGCAGAGATCCATGGAGTCAGAACTGGGGTTGAAGCAGAGAACAACCCAACCAAGTTATATGATGGAAGCAACTTAGTATTGGAATTTTAAGGGGTGAAAGAAATTTTCCACTGGGGTGTGGGAAAAGCAATGTGACAGTGTGGGGTGCTCATTTCTGAGTCTTTTCCATAATAGATCGCTGCCAGGTATGAGCTGAGGTTGGAACAAGGAGAGACGCCTAACTTTTCAGAAGCTGATACTCCAGAGGAGTATCTATTCAGATCATTTCTTCCACTTCCCTTTTATCTTTAGAATCAATAAAACTTTTCTGGTTTCCTTTATTCTGAAATGTCACCCATTGTGGGCTGAGTAACTGGGGGTGATAAAATTGAGAAGAATCCCTCACTCTCCGAGATGGATTATGACATGCTGAGGCTCTAAGCTATGTCAAGCAGAAGGCTCCATAGCATATATATATATATATATATATATATATATATATATATATATATATATATATATATATAAATAACAAAAAGGACAATGAAAATAGAACTATAGTTTTGTTTTTGCAGATATACTTGGCAAAGATGCAATGAAAAACTAATAGAAGCTATTCACACGACATCAGGAAAGCAGGCTGGGGTGCATTAGCCTGCTTTCGCATGGCCGAGAGAACCACCAGGCTCACGGGCGAGCTTGGTGGTTCTCTGGCAGCCAGCCCGCCTAGAAACCCCTACCCCTAAATGAGGTTAATAGAGCGAGCGCTCTGTTAACCTCACCATTTTGATCATGTGTCAACTGCGGCTGCCTGTGGCTGACACACTCGGGGGGGGGGAGGGACCCCAGGAAGGCACCGCACACTTGCGCAGTGACTTCCTGGGGTTTGGGGGACCAGGGCACTGCCCGGTGGTGCTCCCTTCCCCCCCCCGCCCCGGAGCTCCCCAAGGAGCCACAACGAGGCGCAGGAGTGCCCGACCGGAGCAGCCGCTCATCTGAGCAGCTAAGCCTGCTCTCCTCACCAAACCCCGTCCGGCGCTTCACATGGGCCATGTGAAGCACCTCACTATCTAACAAAAACAGTAATCTTGCAATAAGCCTATTTGCATTAGAAACACATTTAAATGAACATACATTATGATTTGTTACTGATGAAAACTTTAGATCCATGACACAGTTCAGCATTAAAGAGTATAATCCCAACCTTCTATCAGGTCAAACCTCAAACATTTCCTCAAGCCCGGCTTGGCCATTCAAGGGACTGAAAACTGATTCTGTTCTGTGATGTAAACAACCGTTTCCCACCTGTTGTGAAAGCTGAATGTGTTCTTTAGCCTTAAAGATTGAAAATTACAGGATTACAGGATCTTGTGAGAAAAGCACATTGAAAAATGAAATCAGATAAAAACTGATCTCAGAATCATGGAATCTCAGAATCACCCTGATCCTATAACTTTGGAGATGGGGCCATAGTTCAGTAGCGGAGCACCTGCTTTGCATGCAGAAGGTCTCAGGTTCAACCCCTGGCAGCATCTCCAAGGCACTTTCCGGACTAGCTGCTCAACAGCAGCAAAATGCCTCCATTCAGGCAAGTCGCATTTGAAACATAAACAGCAGGGGGAGCAGTCTCACGGAAACTAATAACCTGAAAAAACAGCAACTTTTTAATGCTGGATATACAACGTCCTTGCTCTATATCACAGCGATTAAATTCAAAACAAGGCATTGGAAATGTGAATGGCACCCTGCTGTCTGCATAGGGACTGTGGTGTCATGACGCAGGAAGTGTGGAAGCACACTTCCGAGATACGACATGACTCCCTTGCAGTGTCTAATCTGGAAAGCGCCCAGGTAGGTCCGGGAAAGACTGCTGTCTGAAACCTTAGAAAGCCTTTGCAAGTCAGTGTAGACTGTAGACAATACCGAGCTAGATAGGCCAATGCTCTCACTCAGTAGAATACAGCTCCCTGAGTATCAAACCATTTCAGAGAAAGGTGTTTGTAACCTCTGTGTGACTGGGGTGTGCATAGCTCCTCCCTCCACTATGTCTCCCCAGACAAATCCCTTTACCTGTGGGATCTTGAAGAGGCTCCAAATGGGTGCCATCTGCCTTGATGTTTTGGAATTGAGACCCCCAATGACAGAGAGCAGGTTGTTCTGCTGGTTACATTGATAGTTAGGAGTCATTTGGCCCCATGTGGAGAGCAGAGAAAAGCTGGCCTCAAAGGTCCTTCTTGCTTGATAACTGTCTGGATAGATGTGGAAACCCAATGTTACATTGGATAGGAGTGCTGGATCATTGTTGATCTCACTGATGGCGAATGCCAAGGCCAGGATGTGCTGGTAGTTCTTGGGCACTGGACTGTAAGGACAGGTTTTGTTTAATTCCCTTTTAATATGTCTAATCAGACAATCATCACATCTCGTGGCAGCAAATTCTGTATGCTATGTTATTTCTTCATGGTATTCTTACACCAGTGTCCTTTGGCTCAATGTCTTAGACTTCTATTACACCTCTACTCCAAAAGCCTCTTCAGAATCTTTAGAGTAAGGAAGTAATATTCCTTGAAACCAAAACAAGCACCTCCTAAAAACTTAAAAGAGCCATGTTCTCAACTACAAATGTTTGATTTTTTTTCTCAGCAAAATTTTTTTAATGCTCAGTCCTGGGAATGTATGCCCTGCCCCAATTTTGTAAGCTTCTACCATATTTATTTTAACACATATTAAATTATATCAGTGTAACACAGACCATAAATCAGAATATAATTGTCTAGCATGGCAGAAACAAAACATGGCATTCAGAGGCACTCTTCCCCCTGGACTTCCAGGTGAAGGTCCAGGGCCTCCACATCTCCCGGGGCCCCCCAATCCTCTTTAGTCTGTCCTGGGTGGTGTGGTGGCTGTGCCACCAGCCCATGCTGAGCCGGGCAGCCAAGTGTGATTGTGGTGAGGGCTGCATCTGAGTGCTGTGGCCATCCGCAGCCCACCCAATCTCCCTCCCACTGTGAGCGGCTGGGATTGTCAGGGTTGTCCATGCAAAATGTGGTATCTGCAGTGAGTGGGTTGAGCATATTCCTTTCCTTGAGCATATTGTGGTGTGAAAATGCATTTAAAAATTTGGTGTATAAAATACTGCTTGTGGCAGTGTGTGTGTGTGTGTGTGTGTGTGTGTGTGTAGGGAGATGATGCGTATCTTGCGGCAGCAGGTGGGAGCCCAAAAGGCCTTTAGGTCCAGACTCCAAAATTACCTAGGTGCACCTCTGATAGCATTGACTAGGGGCATTTTTAGATGAGGGAATATTGCACTTGAAAGCAGAAGCTGTTAGGTTTACGTACACTCTTTCCAGATTATATAGCTTCATTCCAAATATTTGCAATCGTAAACAATTGTAAACCAGTGGTCAGATGAAATACTCTCTCCATGTGCTATTATGAAGCACTACCTGCTGACCATTTTCAGGAAATCAGTAATAATGCAGACAATGGGATATTTGCCCAGAAAACGGAAGCTGTTAGCATTTTCCTGATGATGCAGCCCCCTTTCACTTCCAATCTTTGCAATTATAAATGAAGGGGTCAGATAAAGATGCACTATTATGCAATATCACCTGCTGGCCATTTGCTGGAATCGGTTATTAAAGTCAAATCACTTTTAAAACAGTCTCAAAAGACACAGCTTTAAGCGACATGGATTCCGGCAAATGGCCAGCAGATGGTGTTGCATAATAGCTCATCCTTGTCTGATTACTCTGTTTATTATAGCACATACTGAGAGTGAAAGGGGACTGTATCATAAGGAAAGAGCACAAACACGGAGCTTGTTTTCTGGTTGAATACCACTCATCAGGAAATGCCATCAAATTACTTTTAAAACAGTCTTAAAATATTCAACTTTCATCACTGATTTCCTGAAAATGTCCAGCAGGCAGAGCTGCATAATAGCCATGGAGCCTGTAGGAAATCTTTCTGATCTATCCCTTTACAGTTGTTTACAGTTGCAAATATTTGATGAGAAAGGGAGCTAAAAAATCTGGAAAGAGCACAAGTAAATGCTATCAGCTTTGCTTCCAAGTGGAATATCGCTTTGTCTAGAAATGTTTTTTAACAAGAAATGTAGTTGTAAGGATAAATGTAGTTCTGTAGACAAAATATTGTCCACAGAAACTCACACTGTTCTTTAATCATAGAAGCAACAAAGTTTAGAGCTGGAAGGGACCTTGTGAGTCCTCTGTTCCAACCCTCTGCTCAGTGCAGGCAACCTTTGCTCTTTAAGAGTTGCTGTGCTATCTTCATTTGTCTCCAGTGTTTTGACTAGCATGTTTCTTGCAGCACTCACTCTCAGGGTGTGCCTATAATTGAACAAGGTGGGATAAATTTCCCAGAGCATGCTGAGGAAGGGGGGGGGCACTGGTTGGGCAATAGCTCACTCCTTGCTCTCCCTCACCTCCCCAACTCACTGGTACGCTATTGGCTCCTGCTTGGAAGACTCACAATATAAGTTCTAGGGGAGTGCAAGGTCTGGTCGGGGAAGTCAGAAATGCTCTCAGTTGGGCCATATCAGTGCACATTAGAGAAAATCCAAACCCAATCTTGGAAAGCTTATATTGGTTCAGAGTTCCCTGACATGGACTGGCAAAAAATCGGAGCATTTCAGAGCTCCTAATGGCTTTTGGAGATGAACTTCCAGTGCATCAACCTTTTGTACCAACTGTCCTAATGACCACTAGGGGCATTGGGAGTAGAGACAGTCAGTCAGGGTCTCCATATCTGTCCCTACACTATGACCCCTGAACTGACTCTGCTGCACTTCCTGTGCTGAGTCACAATCCTTCCTTTCCTCCTAGAGAGCAGATGGAAACAACTCTCTCTCTCTCCTTAACCTATTTATTATGTAGTTCTTTAGATTAGATATAGGTCTTTCCTATTTAAGTGTGTTTAACCAATAAATATTTAGTGTTTAGTCATACAAGGATCTCCATGTGTTTTCTCTAAACAGCTGCAATATCCAAACCATCCTCTGCTACCTACTCTGTAACTGGAGTGTGTGCTCATTCCTTAGTGCTCTCCTGTTTTACCTATTGTGGGTAAAAATAAAAAACCTCTAAAAATGGCAGCGGGAGTCTGCTTCCCCACCACCACCAATCACAGCTTGGTTTTTTAAAAGCATCTATGCCCACCTGCCTGCTTGCCTGCCTGCATCAGTGAATCAGCATGTGCAGGGCCTCCTTAAGATTTCAATATAATATGCATTACATGTAAACACGCACATATTTGGCCACATTGCTTCTTACCCCCTTTACTAGCTCATTTATCAATAAATTAAAAAGCAGTGATCCCACTACAGATCACTGGGGACCCTACATCTTACTTCTCTTTATTGTGAAAATTGTCTGTTTATTCCTATCCTTTGTTTCCTATCTTTCAGCCAGTTATCAATGCATAAAGAAACCTACCCCCTTATTCTTTGACTGCTTATAGAAGAATATCTGGGTTATTCTTATATCTGGGTGTCACTCCACCACTTGAGTTTGCTATTGGAGGAAACAAGTTGGTTCTGCAACAAAATGTTGCATCTCCCCAACTTTAATACAAGGATGCTGTAAAGTGTTAAAGGCTCAGGCAGGCTAATCCCCAATCCTCACCTTCTGATCTATTTGTTCTTGGCGGGTGGGGAACATGCATAGGCAGATTGCCGCAGAGGCAATAAAGGCAATTACTTACAGTGGCAAATCCAGGAGGAGCAGCACAAATCTTGGGGCAGGGGAATGTTTTATCCTTAAAAAAAACCTTTTAAAACTGCTGCTGCATGGCAGAGGCAAGAGATTAAGTCTTTTGCTGCTCCCACCGCTGCAACAAGTAGAGGTGGCGAGGAAGAAAGAAGTCCCCCCTTTTTCCTTCTAAATGGGGCTGCAGCAGTGGGATGGGAGGCAGTGCCAGCGATTTGCGGCTGCTGTGGGGAGCGGGTGACAAAGGGAAAATCCCCCCTGCCCTTTTACATTAAAACACCATTGCCTGCGTGGCAGAATCGGGCTGCAGCGGGGAGGGTCGTGTATGTTGGAGGAGGAAGTCCCCCGTTTACCTTAAAGCAGCGTCCGTCCGCTGCCTGTGTGTGGAGTAACAGTGAGGGGGAGCTCCTTCCAGCTCCCCTCCTCCCTCCCAAATGAGTGCAGGCCCCTGACACAGCCTGCATAAGGAAAACGGGGGACTTCCTCCCCCAACATACACAACCCTCCCCGCTGTAGCCTCTGCCGCCTGATTCCGCCATGCAGGCAGCGGTGTTTTAATGAAAAAGGGCAGAAGGGACTTCCCCTTCATCCCCCACTCCCCACAGCAGACGCGAATCGCTGGCACTGCCCCCCATAACACCACTGTGGTAGCGTTTAGAAGAAAAATGGGGGGACTGCCTTCCTCCTCACCACCCCTACTCTCCTTGCTGTGGCAGCGGGGGACAGAAAATCCTTGGCCGCCTACAGATGGCAAAAGGCTTAATCTGCCCCAGGGAACATGCAGAGAGAGAGCAGAGCAGCAGCAGGTGCAGGTGCGAGCAGGCCAAGCAGAAAGGCAGGCTGCTCAGCCCATTGCAGTGGGACGGGGCCTGTCAGAGAGGGAGTGAGAGGAGCAGTAGGTGCACAGGTGTGAGCCAAGGGCAGGCTGCTGAGCAGAGACAGGCGACTTGCCACTCAGCCAGTGTACACCCCACCGGGGGGCCTGTCCAGGCGCTGCCCATGCATTTATGCTTTAATTTTTTAAACAGTTTTCAGTCTATTTTTAAATTACACTTTAGAAAAATAAAGCATCCACTGGCAGATTTCTAAGTTTCTCCTCCAATTATTTGATGTTACATCACTTCCCCTGAGATTCTCCAGTGTTGGGTTGCTTTTCTTTTGGGTTCCACAGTAAGCATCCCCAGTTATTTTTAAAAATCAATTTAAGTTTGGTCAGGAAAATATCTGCCCCTGCTCCAGCTCCGGCTCCAGCCCCAATCCTGATTCCAATCCCAACCCCAATCAGACATTAGAAAGGATCCAAAGAACCCAGAATCAACATTTGTGGGGTTGGGTGAGATCAGGTCAGACCCAATCCTGACATTATTGATCATGCTCATGCCTAATAACATTAAACAATGTTGTTTAATATCGACATCCCCATCTTCTGGATAGGGGTCTCACTTCCCCAGAAAGAACAGGTGCGCAGTCTGGGGGTGCTTCTGGATCCAAACCTCTCTCTGGTGTCTCAGGGCACTTTCCAGATTAGACCTTGCAACGGGGTCACATTGTATCTCGGAAGTGTGCTTCCACATTTCCTGCGTTGTGACACCACAATCCCTACGCAGACAGCAGGGTGCCATTCACATTTCCAATGCCTTGTCTCAAATTTAATCGCTGCGATATAGAACTAGGGCATTGTATATCCTGTGTAAGGAAGTTGCTGTTTTTTCGGGTTGTTAATTTCCGCGAGACTGCTCCCCCTGCTGTTTACATTTCAAATGTGACTTGCCTGAACGGAGGCATTTTGCTGCTGTTGAGCAGCTAGTCTGGAAAGCACCCTGGTTGAGGCGGTGGCCAGAGTGCTTTTTATCAGCTTTGGCTGATACACCAGCCGCATACATTTTTTAAGATAAACAACCTCAGAACAGTGGTACATATGCTGGTAACCTTGAGACTTGACTACTGCAATGTGCTCTATGTGGGGCTGCCTTTGTACATAGTCCGGAAACTACAGTTGGTACAGAATGCGGTAGCCAGGTTAGTCTCTGAGTCATCTCAGAAAGACCACATTACTCCTGTTTTGAAAGAACTACACTGGCTGCTGATTTCCAGGCAAAATACAAGGTGCTGGCTATAACCTATAAAGCCCTACATAGCCTAGGCCCAGGGTATTTAAGAGAATGCCTTCTTCATCATGATCCACATTGCCCATTAAGATCATCTGGAGAGGTTCGTCTAGAGTTTCCTCGTGGTTACTCAGGGACTGGCCTTCTCTGTTGCTGCCCCGAGGCTTTGGAATGTGCTTCCTGTTGAAATAAGAGCCTCCCCCTCTCTGACAACTTTTGAAAGGTAAGTCAAGACACATCTGTTCACCCAGGCTTTTAAATAGATTTACAATTTTAATAGTTAACACCTTGAACATGTTTTAAATTTTAGATTGTTTTAATGTTGTAATGGTATTTTTATTGTAAACCACCCAGAGACATGAGTTTGGGGCAGTACTGAAATTTCTTAAATAAATTAAAAACTGCCTAAAAACCACATTTAAAGATCTTTGGGAGAGGTCTGTCTGCAGCTGCCCCTGGTTCACCTAGGCACTTTCCTGACTAGCTGCTCATTAGCAGCAAAATGCCACCGTTCAGGCAAGTCACATTTGGGCTGCAAACAGCAGGGGGAGCAGTCTCGCAGCAACTAACAACCCAAAAAACCAGCAACTTTTTCTGACGTCCTTGGTCTATATCACAGTGATTGTTTTTGTTTTACTGAAGTGCAATGCTCGATTTAGGCACACACTACTAGTTGGTGGGCCACTGTGCGAAACAGGATGCTGGACTAGATGGGCCTTTGGCCTGAACCAGCAGGGCTGTTCTTATGTTCTTAGTTAGGGCCTCACATTATGAGGGGGCCTCTGGATATGAAAAAAATTACTAAAATTACTAAACTTCAAGTTGAACCTAATAGGTTGAAAATAAAACAGAAAGGCTGGGGGAAGATGAGACCAAAATCTATGTATATGGCTACACAGGTACAGTGGTCCCTCGACTTACGAACTACTCGACATAAGTATTTTTCGAGTTACAAACGGCAGTTTTAGATCCAGTTTTAGATGCGGTTTTTTCGACTTACAAATTTTTAGATGGGGTTTCCTCGACTTACGAATTTTACATGCGGTTTCCTTGACTTGCCTGCCTGTTTACTGCCTGTTTATTCTTGGAAAGAAATGTTCCTGTGCAGTTTGCAAGCCTTACTGGGGGTCTGGGTCTTTTTTCTAGGCTCCGGAACGCATTAATCCGTTCCCAATGCATTCCTATGGGAAACCGCTTTTCGACTTACGAACTTTTCAACTTACAAATGTGCATTCGGAACGGATTAATTTCATAAGTAGAGGGACCACTGTATTTGTCATATTATTTATCATACTAGTATGTGTAAGCCCGTTGTAATAACGGGCTCTAGTGGGGGGGGGGTGCTGCTCTTGGAGGCCAAGACCCGACGGGGAGAGTGGAGAAGGGGAGGCTACCGCAGCTTACCGTGTACCGCACTGCCGACGCCGCCACGGCTGCCGCCATCAGGGCCAGTCGCCCCGCCGCGGCCACCGCCACCTCGGCCCACACTCTCCTTTGGTGTTGGCGGCGGCCACTTCTCCTCGGCCCACTTCTCCTCCTCCTCCCGGCCCTCTTGCCGTGGCGGCAGCTGCCGCCATCGGGGCCAGTCGCCCTGCCGCAGCCACCGCCACCTCTGGCCGAGGCCGCGGCTCCGCCACCGCCTCGCCAGCACTCTTTTCCCATTGGCGGCGGCCACTTCTCCTAGGCCGCTGCTTCCCCTGTTCCAACATGGCCGCACGTATCTGGGCGGCCGTGTCTTTTTGGCACGGCCGCACACCTAACCATTTTATGGTATAGGATAATGCCTGCCATCACAGCTACAGACAATGTTCGCCTCTTCAAACGAATGCTGCTGTAACCATGAGGAGCACAGCAAGGTGGGGTAGGTGAGTGAAGCGCTGGATAGGACTTTCCAACCTGTTTCATAATGTTATGAGATCTTTAAAGCTCAGCATGTCATAATCTGGCCCTGCCAAAATGACTTTATAGTGTGGGAATCAACTCTTTTCCCCGTTAAGAGACTCACTAGACCATTAGAATTTGCACTGTATGAAACCAAACAGTCAGATGGGCATAGCATCTACTTCTAAGCACTTCTGGGAAAACTTACCGATAAACAGGGATGTTCCAGTTTGTGGAAGATTCCTGAAAGACCTGTTTTGTCATGACAGCAAGGTTGAGGGGTAAATGCCCACCCACAATGAGGTCTCCTGGCCTGTAATAGTCCTCCTCGAGTTGGAAAGGCCTGGTCAAGACGCAGTTGGTCCTCAGTCCCATCCAGGTGGCCAGAGGCAGTGGCCAAAACAAAAGAAGGAACCAAAGCATTGGCCGTACAAGAAGACCTGTGGTCAGCAACCAAATGTTCTCAAGAACATGAAGTGCAGTCAGCTGCACAGATTCCAGCTGTGGCTTTAGACCATAGGGACAAACAGGTGCCATTCCCTATCTCACCTTCCATTCATGAGGGCTTAGGGTATGTTTATCACAAGGATGCATTGTTCTGGACTTTTTGTTTGCTTGTGAATTGAAAATTCCCAGGAGCTCAGCAAGAATAACTGTGATTTGTATAATTCTGGGAGAGAATAAATCACACCCTCATGATGCTGGGTATTCTTTGTATCTTGGCGACAGAGAAAGAAGTTTGCACTTGCACACCTGCGTCACTCTCTGCTTGTTTTTGTAACTCAAGGATTTGACCTAAGTTGTCAGGTTCCAGCCTTTGGCCTGTACCTAAATCCAAAATGGAGTCCAGGTTTGTGCCAACGTTAGTTGGTCCAGACTGATGACTGAGAAGAAGGAAGGGTAGTGTAAGATAGTGTCAGCTGTAGTGTAGGCAGCCATTCTTGTACAGCGGTAGACATGTTGACATGTATACTTGGACTTCCAAAAAGCTTTTGACAAAGTTCCCCACCAAGGACTCTTGAGTAAACTTAGCAGTCATGGGATAAAAGGACAGGTTCATGTGTGGATTTGTAATAGGTGGAAGGACAGGAAACAGAAGGTAGGAATAAATGGACAGTTCTCTAGGTGGAGGGAAGTAAAAAGTGGGGTCCCCCAGGGATCTGTACTGGGACTAGTGCTCTTTAACTTGTTCATAAATTATTTAGAAGTTGGGGTAAGCATCAAGGTGGCCAAATTTGCAGATGACATTGAACTGTTTGAGGTAGTAAAAACCAAAACAGATTGAGAGGAGCTCCAAAATAATTTCTCCAAACTGAGGGAGTGGGCAACAAAATGGCAGATGTGGTTCTGTGTTAGCAGGTGAAAAGTGATGCATATTGGGGCAAAAACAAACCCCAACTTCACATATACGTTGAGGGAGTCTGAGCTGTCAGTGACTGACCAGGAGAGGGATCTTGAGGTCATGGTGGACAGCTCGTTGAAAGTGCATGGCAGCTGTGAAAAAAGATAAGTTCCATTCTTGGGATCATTAGGAAGTGGATAGAAAATAAAACTGCTAAGATTTAGTGTAAACTGCCCTGAGCCATTTTTGGAAGGGCTATATAGAAATAAAATAAAATAAATAAATAAATAAAAATAAATATTATAATGCCCTTTTACAAAACTATGGTGTGGTCACATTAGGAGTACTGCATACAGTTCTGGTCACTGTACCTCAGAAAGGACATTATAGAACTGGAGAAGGTGCAGAAGAGGGCAACCAAGATGATCAGGGAGAGACCTAGAGCATCTTCCTTATGAGTCAGGGCTGTGTGTGTTGCGGACAGAGAGCAAGAGAAAGAGGCGAAGGGAGGGAGAGCTGCGCTATTTTGCAGAAGCACATTGGCAGCGGATGAAGGTTGGAGACCCCGCTGGAGAAGCGACATGCACCAGCAGCACTTTGCAAGCATACAGATACTTTGAAGCTATGTGTGTGCAGATGAGAGCGAGCCACAAAAGCCACCACATGCTTCCCTAACTCCATGCCATCTCTTTGCTCGCAGTCAGTGATCTCTTTGAAGCTGGCTGGTAACAAATTTATGTATGTATATGTATATGTATATGTAATTATTTATTTATTTAGCATATTTGTATGCTGCCCAAAATGCAAGTCTCTGGGCGGTTTACAACAAAACTTTTTTTTAAAAGGATAATACATTACAACAATTTAAAATGATAAAACTATTAAAAATCATTGAACTATTAAAACAGTATCTAATTAATTTTATTTGTAAACTGCTCAGAGACGCAAGTTTTGGGTGGTATAATTGTTGGAAAGTTAAAGGATTTTGCGCTGTCTCTTTGCCTCAGACAGTGGAGGACAGACTAGTAAGTCCGAGGGCTAGAGGGTCAAGATATTTGTCATCCCTTCGCCACTGCTCTGATGCTATCCCTTTGAAATGTAGATTGCTAATCTCAGGGATTCAACTTCCTCCTTCCTCCTTCTCTCTCTCTCTCTCTCTCTCTCTCTCTCGCTACCTGCCCGCCTACCTTGCAACATGGCAAGTTCCTCTCCCTGCACCAAATGTGCAGAGAGGATACAGAATCCATCTGCATCTAGTTAGATAGATAGATTAGAGATCCTAAATCCTCACTTTCCTATCTAGAATGGAGTTCCTTAATAAATGCCTTTTATATTGATTTGAAACTATGAATTGGCTCCAAGTTACTTTACTCTCAGCACACACGCATGCCTAACTAATCTGCCACTGTGTTATGCCTCTGTGCACTCTGCTATATTGAGAAAGGGATTCTCTCACCACAAGAGAATTTCCAACAATAATAATATGTTGAATGAATAAATAAAAGCCTGGGTGAACAAATGCATCTTGACTGCCCTTTTAAAAGTTGTAAGAGATGGGGAGGCTCTTATGAGAGCCAGCGTGGTGTAGTGGTTAGAGTGCTGGACTAGGACTAGGGGAGACCCAAGTTCAAATCCCCATTCAGTCATGATTCTAGCTGGGTGACTCTGGGCCAGTCACTTCTCTCTCAGCCTAACCTACTTCACAGGGTTGTTGTGAGGAAAAACCTAAGTATGTAGTACACCACTCTGGGCTCCTTGGAGGAGGAGTGGGATATAAAATGTAAATCATCATCATCATCATCATCTGGATAAAACAAACCAGTCAATAACACCTGTCTGGCTGTGTAAACAAGAAATAATAATTTCAGCAGGAAGTGTGTTCCAAAGCCTCAGGGCAGCAGTGGAGAAGGCCCATCCCTGAGTAGCCACCAGACGAGCCGGTGGCAACTGCAGACAAACCTCTCCAGATGATTTCAATGGGCGGTGTGGTTCATAGCGAAGAAGACGTTCTCTTAAATACCCAGGGCCCAGGCTGTTTAGGGCTTTATAGGTTATAACCAAGACCTTGTATTTTGCCCGGAAACTTATCAGCAACCAGTCTTTCTCTTTCTGTTGTTCTTCATTAGACTTGGTTTCCATACCCATCACCATCTCTGTTGCCCTCCTCTGAACCCATTCTGGCCTGGGAATTTTAATTTCCTGAATTCCCCCTATTCACACCAGGTTGGTTAAACTTGATTTCATGCCACTTAGGGTCTGAACTACACCTTCTCAGAGTCTTTTTCAGAGACATTGGACACCCCATCATTACAAAGGCTCCATTTGACTCTTTTTATTTTATGTACCCTAACAGCCTCAATAAAAATGTTGTATGGTAGAAGTTCAAAAAAGAAAAACGATTAACCATGTGTTTTTAGTTAGTGTGGGGCCCCCAAACTTTGGCCTTGACATGTCACAGCCAATTGGACAACTTTAAAAAAAACTGATCACATTAATTCCTAGGTAATTCTACTCATAATATGCTAGGCTTATAGTATCCTAAAATATCCTATTCTTAGAATAAATTGGATAGACAATTGTAACTGAATAATTGAATTAAATAGGACTAGAAGGAAACACTATAAAGTGTTAAATTCCCTGATTCTTATTCATTCATTCATTCATTCATTCATTTGATTTCTGTATCGCCCTTCCAAAAATGGCTCAGGGCGGTTTACACAGATAAATAATAAATAAATAAGATGGACTCCTGTCCCCAAAGGGCTCACAATCTAAAAAGAAACATAAGATAGTCACCACCAACAGTCACTGGAGGTACTATGCTGGGGGTGGATAGGGTCAGTTACTTTCCCCCTACTAAAAAAAAGAGAATCAACACGTTAAAAGGTGACTCTTTGCCAAGTTAGCAGGGGTTAGCAAGGGTTTTTCCTTATTAGGTGATGTCTGTTGTTGAGATTGGGTCTCAGAACAATGATGTAGCATTTGGGGAAGAAGATGCAACCAAGCAGACCAGCAGCAGAGGCCAAGATGCAGAAGACCTCCACAGCCACCATGGACTTCCCCTTGGTGCTAAGGTAGGTTGGTACAAAGGAGATCCAAACATTGCAGAACACCAGCATGCTGAAGGTGATGAATTTGGCTTCATTAAAGCTGTCAGGCAATTTCCTAGCAAGGAAAGCCATTGTGAAGCTAATGAGGGCTAAAAATCCCATGTAACCCAGAACCATGTAAAACATAGTGACTGAACCCTCGTTGCACTCCAATACAATCTCTCTAGCTAGGGAATGAAAATTGAAGTTTGGGAATGGAGGAGAGGTTACCAGCCAGATGACACAGATAATAGCTTGGATGAGGGGACAGACCAGGACAATTGCATTTGCTGGCTGTCTCTTCAATATTTGTCTTGCCATGTTTCCTGGCTTGGTTGCCATAAAAGCAAGGACCACTGTAATGGTTTTTGCCAACATGGAACAAACAGCAATAGAAAAGATGATGCCGAAAGCAGTTTGTCGGAGAAGACAAGTGAGCTTTTGTGGCTGACCAATGAACAGGAAGGAACAGAGGAAGCAGAGCAGGAGGGAGATGAGGAGGATGTAGGTGAGATCTCGGTTGTTGGCTCTGACAATTGGAGTGTCATAGTATTTAATGAAGATCGCCAGCACAAGAGATGTTATCAGGGAGAGAAAAAGAGCAAGAGAAGCCAAAACTGACCCCAACATCTCTTGCTATGAAAGGAAGTTGATATTCTTGGGGATACACCCATCTTGGTTCCTGTTTGGCTGCTGCTCTACTGGGCACTGGGCACACCAAGCTGCATCTGGAAGGAGCAAACAATATTGAAGTATCTCAGTCATCATATAAATATTCTTTTGGTGGTGACCAGTTCAGTCCAAACCTGAAGGGATGGAATTATCTATTCTTCAGTTTATGGTATAGCAAGCAGTGCACACTCTCTTTGATTGTATCATCTTCCAAAATTCATGCTATAAGAACTTAAGGAGTTAAAAAGTTACAAAACACAAATAGAGGCGCTTCTCACAAGCAGTGGGAAGCACCAAGAAGAGGTTTGCAGGGAGAGCAGGCTTAGCCCGCTCCCCCCGCAGATTATCAAGAGGCAACCTAGGGCAGCCGGATTGGCCGCCCACACAACTGCTGGCTCTGTCACGGAGCCGGAAGTGGCTGTGGGGATTGGGGGCTGTGCAACACCTAGAAGTTCCAGGATGCCTCTCATGAGTGCACAGGGCATCCTGAAGAGACCCCTCAGCCTGGGAGTCTGCTTACAGCTTCCCGGCAGGGGTCTCCTCATGTGTCACTGTGGTGGCCGCTGCAGAGCCGCACCATGGCGGTACATGACCAGGAAACCCGGGTTAGCAGAGCACTCGCTCTGCTAAGCTGGGATAACGGGAGGGCTACTTTGGTGGGCTAGTTCTCACGATGGGGAAAAACTGGGCTGGGCTTCTTTAGCCTGGTTTTTCCCCATCGTGAGAATAGCCTCATTTTTGTGGAGATGTGGCTTACCAAACTCAAGATCTAGAAAGTTCAGACTACTGTAAGTAAAAACACTTTATTTTTTTACTGAAAAAAACCTTTGAAGGATTTGAAGTAACTGAAAGGATCCCGTTGAGCAGGAATTGAGAATTTGACATTTCCCCTCACATTATTACCTATCCTTTTAGGGCATAAAGTGGTACAGAAGACACTCAGGAAGGCAAGAAAACAGTGAGGGTATTCTCACAATCAGTGGAAAGCGGGCTAAGGGAGCTTAGCCCACTTTCCACGGATCGTGGGAACCACCAAGCTCACAGGCGAGCCCGGTTTCTCCAAAGTGGGTAACCCACTGAAATACCCCTCCCCTTAAATGAGGTTAGCGGAGCGAGTGTTCCGCTAACCCTGTTTTCTGATCATGTGTTGCTGTGGCGTGGCTCACATGAGGAGACCCCTGGCCGGGAGGCTGCAAGCAGCCTCCTGAGCTCGGGGGTCTCTCCAGCATGCCCCACGTGCTCATGCGGGGCATCCTGGAACTTCTGGGGTCTGCTCAGTCCCCGTCCACCACAGCCCCATGACAGAGCCACCAGTCGTGTGGGCAGCCGATTCGGTCACCCAGGGCTGCAGTAGTGATCGTCTGCAGGGAGAACGGGCTAAGCCCACTCTCCTGACAAACCCCATTCTGGTGAGTCTCACTGATCATGAGACTCGCCTCTCTATGTTGGATTCAAGGGCCATGCACATTGTGTAGTAAGTCACTTGTCCTGCTCAGTTACCCTTATCTGTTGTCTGAGCCTTTATATAAGGAACACTGGGAACTTAATTGCTACAACTGACCTGATTCTGACAATCGGGCTGTTCTCAGGATCAGTATCAGGGTAGGTGAAGTCTCTGACCCCCTAGTTACTCTCCCAATTGCTGTGCACTTTCCCAGTGGGCCCTTGTAAGAATTCTACAAGTGAGTAGGAGTGGGAAATGCTCATCTGTGAGCTGGATATGGAAGTGGGAGGCATCAGCGAGCCCAGAATTTGTATCCTGCTAACTGAGCAAAGAGGCACATTTTTCAAGTGGTGGTTGTCTTATATTCACCAAGGGGAGAGCAACTGGCCCTATCCAACCCCAGCACAACACTCCTCCAGTAGCTGATGCTGGTGTCTACTTTATTTTTTGTTTTTAATATTGTGAGACCTATAGGGAAAGGGGACCACTTTATTTATGTTTGTTTTTCTGTGTAAACCACTTAGAAAACATTGGTTGAAAAGCGTTATATAAATATGCATAGTACAGGCAAACCTCCCCACTCGCAGATCCGACATCCATGGTTCCGCATATCTGCGGTCAGGTAATTGTTTAGGTAATTTACGTGGGGAGGGGAAAGTTAACAAAGGGTTAATTTCACATATCCACAGGTTTGGGGTGCCTGGAAATGACCTCCAAGGTAATTTCCAACCACCATTTTAAAGAGCCCCTGGTGGCGCAGTGGTAAAACTGCCACCCTGTAACCAGAAGGTTACAAGTTCGATCCTGACCAGGGGCTCAAGGTTGACTCAGCCTTCCATCCTTCCGAGGTCAGTAAAATGAGTACCCAGAATGTTGGGGGCAATATGCTAGAATCATTGTAAACCGCTTAGAGAGCTTCAGCTATAGAGCGGTATATAAATGTGAGTGCTATTGCTATTGCTATTTTGAGGAGTTTAAGGCTTTTTAAACATAGGTATAGAAAACAAACTATTCCTGCCAATAATTTGTGACTCTTCTTATCCATGACCTGCGCCTCTCTTGACCCCACTGATGACACTTGGGTCTTCAATGTTCATGGCACCTGTTTGGTTAGAAAAAGTCCCTTCTGGACAACAAATGCATTCGTAGCAGCAAACCAGCTTCCCCTCTAGGATTTTTCTCCTCTGCCCTGGAGGGCAGCTCTTCACACACCTAGAGGTAGGCAGCATCTGAAAGGAAAGAGAGAAATAGTCGAGGTTTTCTGTTTCTTGAATTAAACAAGATTCAGAGTTACTCAAAGGGTTTTTCAATGTAGGATGAAAATGATAATTTAGGAGGGTCAAATCTCTTTAGGACAGGGCTCAAACAGGTCCCCAGATGTTGTTGGATTACAGCTCCCATCATCCCCAATCACAATGGCCATTGTGTCTGGGGATGATGGGAATTTTAGTCCAATTGCATCTGGGACCCAAGTTTGAGAACTTTTGCTTTAGGACATTGCAGTTTATTTGGAAATATTATATAGCAGCTCAGTTAAAATATATATTCAGGCTCTATAAACCCAATTCTGGATTACATAAACCTTTGTTCTTACCCAGAAAATGAAATCTTTGTTCCCACAGGATTGGCCTGCAACATGCTTTAAGTCTCCAGTGACCCCAGAACATTCCCCTCTTCCCCACCTGGGTAACCCATACAATCCTGTCAGAGTTAATGACGAATTCTTGCCCTGGGGGACCTCTGGGATTCATCCTTCCAACATTCACATGAGTCAAAGATCCATTTGGGAAGAAAATCCAGTTCAGAATGTCATAGGAAGCATATCTTTCACCACTTTCCGGAAAATATACTTCATCTCCAGAGCTGTTGTTAAAATGGAGGTTCTTCAAAGATGCAAGGATCTGAAATGAATTAGAAATAGAGTGATGGGTCAAGACCTGGTGGGCTGTAGGGCTTCATAATGAGGTCTGGTGCCTTGTAATGTACTATTGGGCATATCCAGAGAGATGACTTTTTCTATCATTCTTTGCTGAGTTTAAGTGCTGAATATACTTCCACCAGATTTATTTATTTATTCAAACATTTCTATGCCATTATATTATATTATATTATATTATATTCTACTATAAAATACTATAAAATACTATATTATATTACAATACTATACTTGTACACCACCCCAAACTTCCATCTCTGGGTGGTTAACAGCAACATAAACAAATTAAAACAGAAATTAAGACCTTAAAACAATTTAAAACCACAAATCTAGTTAAAAAGCTTGGGTGAATAAATGTGTCTTTAGCAACTTTAAAAAAGTTGTCAGAGATGGGGAGGCTTTTATTTCAGCAGAGACGCAAATTCATTTGAGTATCAGTGACATGTTTCCGGTCTAAACAAGCACTTCCAGAGCATGGACAAGCTCTGAAAAGTAGTTGTGCTCTTGCACAAAAAATGAAATACTGCCTGCACTTGGGGGGAAGTGTGAACCAACATGAAGATGCTAGGAATGCTCCTGTTAGGTTTCTCTGGATGTCATCCAATGGCTGTATTCGCACGTAATGCAAAACCACAGTTAAATAGGACAGAGGTTCAAACTCCCTTACATCCGAATGTGTACAACCATGGTTTTGTGGCAAAGGAAGCCTGAGGTTTGCCTCACCAAACTTCACATTGAACCATTGTTTTGTAGTGAGTTTTGCCACCATAACTTGAGGTTTTGGGGTGGCAGCATTACATCCAAATGTGAACAGCACCACAACTGCAGTTTCATTCACTTTCAGAACTGTAATCATAGAGCTCCATACCTATGGTGCTTCTTACTGGCTGCCTCTCTGAAAACTTGCCCCACCCCCTGTCTCCAATCCAACAAAGCAGTTATCTGGCAGCAGGGACACTGCCATCCCAAGCTTGTCAGCCTGTCAAACTGCAGAGTCATACAGGGGCATGCCCTCTTCCCACCCTGTCCATTGCTCCACCCTCCTGACAATCAGGAGAGCAAGGGGATGGGATGGCAAGATGAGCACTACATGCTCTGCTCTCCAAAACTGAAGTTGATAAAGAAATATGTGCACAAGCACATGCACTCAAGGTGGCAACATAAGCAGGGCAACCCCATAAGACAGCTGGGACAGCAACATATGAAAAGGCAGCAATACCTGGGGTTGCATTAGGCAGCCCCAAACAGGAATTCTTGAATGGCTAAGGTCTATTCTTTTGTACAATTATGTTGGGGAAGTGGGGTCCAGTCCCTTCTCGTTAGGGGAACGTGTGCAGTCCCAAGGCTTACTCATAAGAAACAGAGGCGCATTTAGCCACTGACCTTGGAGAGCAGGTCCATGGCCTCCTGCATCCTGGGGGGCTTCCAAAGATTGGGGGGGTCGCCAGAGCCCCACCACTGTACTGCGGCTGCCCCACCTAGCCGATATTTCTCCTATCTTCACAACTGGGGGGGTAAGCCGAGCCAAGCAAGCCACCCCTCCCCTGTGTCAGCAGTGGTGGTGTGTGGGCTTCTCCCAACTTCCCAGCCAGCACACATGCTTCTCTCCAGCTGGAATGCCTGAAAAATTTGAGTATGGAGAGCATCACATGCTGTGACATCATGGCATGTGATGCTGTGACATCATGGCATGTGAAGCTCTCCCTACTCAAACTGTGCAGGCACATTGGCCAGAGAGAAGCCTGCGCACCAGCTGAGGAGAAGCCCATTGCCACCACTACTCAACTTAGCTCACCCCCCCCCCCCATGCAGTGAATAGCCCCAGGTGTTGTAGCCTTGCCTCATGAGAAAGCTGCTCTAGGCCCCTGATCATCTTGGTTGCCCTCTTCTGCACTTTTTCCAGTTCTACAATGTCTTTGTCAGATCTGGTGACCAGAATTGTACACAGTACTCCAGGTGTAGCTGCACTATTGTTTTGAATAAGGGCATTATAATTTTTTACAGCTGCTGCACATTGGTTTGGTCTCCATGTACTGCTTTGCTGGGGTGAACCATTACAAGAGCATCCTTGGTCACAGCAGGCCAAACCCCAGGATCCTTTGCCCTCCCTCATATGCATATCCCCTGCTAGGAAATCATCATGTTCCCTTCCCTTTCTGGAGTAACAGGAAATTAGTGCCTCCCAAGATACCACCACCCGACCGGAAATTGTGCTTCATAGGAACGTAAGAAGCTCCATATACTGAGTCAGACCATTAGTCTATCTAGCTCAGTATTGTCTTCACAGACAGCAATTTCTCCAAGGTTGCAGGCAGGAATCTCTCTCAGTCCTATCTTGGAGAAGCCAGGGAGGGAACATGAAACCTTCTGCTCCTCCCAGAGCAGCTGCTCCATCCCCTGAGGGGAATATCTTGCAGGGCTCATACTTCTAGTCTCCCATTCATATGCAACCATGGCAGATCCTGCTTAGCTAAGGGGACAAGTCATGCTTGTTACCACAAGACCAGCTCTCCTCTCCTTATGCAAGAATGTTTTGTTTTGGAGCTCTAAAGAGGGCAGTGGTGCAATCACTGTGAGAAGAAGGGCTTGCACAGCATGGCATTTACAGGGATTTAAATGCCCTTTCCCTGCTGAGGGCAGGCAGACCATTCCAAAAAGTCATGCCCCCTTGAAGATTGTGGCCAATGGCTGCCACCCTGGTAACGTCACATGCTGATGCCTTGCCCACTGTCTGGTGACACGGGCACTACAGAGCTTGCTGGGAGGTGACCTCAGCATACCAGGATGAGAGAGGGGATCCCTTGCCCTGAAAATGGAGATTGCTGAACTTCTGGGATGCATCATGGGTTTGGCAACCTCCGGTTTCACATTACATGAGACCTAGAGCTCTTTCACAGCCTGTCTCCTAGACACACCTAGATGGTTGCCTAGGGCACTGTGAAGAAATGACTCCTTCCCTGTATGTTTTGAAAATTGTTTTCTTTGTATTAGTTTGTTCAGTGTTCCCTCTGGTTCTGTGAAGCTCAGCAGGGGTCAAAAGATTACAGCCTCTGATTGACAGCTGAATTTGAGATAAAAAGTTGTCTTGCCTGTGAGTTTTGGAGGGAATGTATCTAAGTGTTCTGGTTGGTTGTCTCCAGACAGAGAGAGAAGGCTCTGGTTGCCTGAGGGAAGAATCAGCCTGATTGGTTGATGTACACTTCTCTGGGGGAAGGGGGAGAAAGGAGTAAAAGGATTGAACTGGAGAGCAGTGGAGAAAAAGGAGATATGGAGATGTAGGTTGCTGTGTGACTGGAAGGTTGGAAACCTAATTAAGTAGGATCAGGCTGAAACTGCTGGGAAGGTGGCAGTGAGGGAGCTAGACCTACAGAAACCTGCTAGACCTTGAGAAGGCTAGCAAGCTTTTTTGTTTTATAATTTAAAATTGTACTCTTACCTTACTGAATTTTCCCCTGAACTGTTTTAAAATAAAAAATTCAAGGCTTTATTACAATAGACGTATTCATGCTTTCCCACTACTTTAGTACTTTACCATTGTCTCTGTCTGTTGTTTTGTTCCCGCCTCATGCCTACTTGCCCTATTTATTTATCACACTACCTTGATATTTTTGAGAGACACAGGTTTCAGAGACTCGGCGTGGAACCAGTCAAATAAGCTAAAAAATCTTATACTGTTGGTAGCAAGTGTTCAGACTTAGGGCCAGCTGAGGCCAAGACCTCACAGGCACCAAGCTTGTGAGCGGGTCTGCCTGTACCCACTGGTCGCTCATTGCATGGCCACCTTAACCTCCAGCCCCACCACCTGATTGCTCATGTGCCCATACACACCCCACTGCCTCCTGCCTGCCCACCATGTCTGCTTCATTCGGTGCCATTGGCCTGGGTCTTTGTTAGGCCTCGAAGAGCCATGATGCATTGTAATGGCACATAATAATAACACACCACAGTGATAGTATAATGTGCTGCAGAACTTTGAGGCCCAGCAAAGGTCCAGCTGGCAGCTGTAGATGGGACAGGTAGGTGATTGATCGGGCAAGCAGGAGGCAGCAGCGGCAGTGGCTATAGACAGTCAAGCAAGTGGATGTGCGGTAGGGAGGATGGGCATCTCCCCATCTTCTGCCTCCCTGGGGGGAGGCAACAATGCGGGGGGTGGGCTCCAAAGCCCAGCTTTCCTTGGAGCACCAAATATCCTTGGGCCACCTCATCTCTTTCCCATCAGGGAGTCAAATTTATATTGATATTAATATTGAATTAATATTAAATTTATTGTTCAGTTTCTATACCATGTTTAATTATAATAATCTCAAAGTGGTTTACAATAGAATTAAAACAATGCACAATTTAAATACAAAAAGTACAGATATTAAATATCTCTATATATAATTCGCTTGTGGATGACCAAGTTGAGGAATATTTCCAGAGCCGTGCGGCCGCCTGAAACCATTGCCTTGGGAAGGAAGCGGCAGCAAGCGAGGGAGACAGGCGGAATCGGCAGACTTAGGAGATGGAGGAAGAAAGGAGGAAAGGCAGAGGGGAAAGGAGGAACCATTGCCTGGGGAGGGGCCGGCAGTGAGGGAGGTGGGAATCGGCAGATTCGGGGGAACCAAAAAGGAAAGGAAAAGGAAAGGAAAGGAACAAAAGGAAAGGCAGAGGAAACCGACCACAGAGAGGAGGCAGCAGGTGGGTAAATGAGGGAATGAAGAACCAAATGAAGCCCAAAATCGCTGGGCCGTTAAAAACCGTTGGGACTGTGAGGTCTGTTGGAGATGAACTTCCAGTGCATTGACCTTTTGCACCAACTGTCCTAATGACCACTAGGGGCATTGGGAGTAGAGACAGTGAGTCAGGGTCTCCCTATCTGTCCCTACACTATGACCCCTGAACTGACTCTGCTGCACTTCCTGTGCTGAGTCACAATCCTTCCTTTCCTCCTAGAGAGCAAATGGAAACATCTCTCTCTCTCTCCTTACCTATCCACCATGTAGTCCTTTAGATTAGAGATAGGTCTTTCCTACCTAAGTGTATTTAACCAATAAATGTTTAGTGTTTAGTCACACAAGGATCTCCATGTGTTTTCTCTAAATAGCTGCAATATCCAAACCATCCTCTGCTACCTACTCTGTAACTGGAGTGTGTGCTCATTCCTTAGTGCTCGGCTGTTTTACCCATTGTGGGTAAAAATCAACAACCTCTAACAAGGACGCCCTGCTGACCTTCCCGCCCCCAAAAGAAAAAACCCAGTGCCATTGTTCCGCCCCAAAAAAACCCAGCAGCCAGTCTTCCATACCCCAACAACATCAAAAAACGAAAACCCCCCAAAAAAACCTCAGCTCCCAGTCACCCCTTCAAAAACAATCAAACAAACAAACAAACCACAAAGGGACAGTCTGGGCCAGCTGCTGGCAGCCGCCTCCCCCCCAAAAAACCTCAGACAGTCTTCCTGACCCCCCATGCCAAAAAGGAAAAAAAGGGGAACCAAAACAACACGTCATCCCACCCTATAAAGCTGGGAACAGTGAGCACAAACAGCTGCCCTTAAGGGGAAAAAACTACACTTGGGGACTAAATTAAACTGAGAGAGCGAGAGAGCCATGGGGGGGGGACAGAGCGAGCAAGAGAGCCGTGGGGGGGAACAGGGTGGGCGAGAGAGCCATGGGGGGGGACAGGGCGGGCGAGAGAGCCGTGGGGGGGGGACAGAGCGAGAGAGAGAGCCGTGGGTGGGAACAGGGTGGGCGAGAGAGCCGTGGGGGGGGGAAACAGGGCGGGCGAGAGAGCCGTGGGGGGGGGGAAACAGGGCGGGCGAGAGAGCCGTGGGGGGGGGGAACAGGGCGGGCGAGAGAGACATGGGGGGTGGACAGGGCGGGCGGAAGAGCCGTGGGGGGGGGGGAAACAGGGTGGGTGAGAGAGCCGTGGGGGGTGGACAGGGCGAGCGGAAGAGCCGTGGGGGGGGGGACAGGGGGAGCGAGCCAGCCGTGGGGGGGAGTCAGGGGGAGCGAGCCAGCCGTGGGGGGGAGTCAGGGGGAGCGAGCCAGCCGTGGGGGGGAGTCAGGGGGAGCGAGCCAGCCGTGGGGGGGGAGTCAGGGTGAGCCAGCCAGCCGTGGGGGGGAGTCAGGGTGAGCCAGCCAGCCGTGGGGGGGGGAGCTAGAGTGAGCGAGCCGTGGGGGGGAGGCAGAGTGAGCGAGCCGTGGGGGGGAGGCAGAGCGAGCGAGAGAGCCGTGGGGGGGAGGCAGAGCGAGCGAGAGAGCCGTGGGGGGGAGGCAGAGCGAGCGAGAGAGCCGTGGGGGGAGGCAGAGCGAGCGAGAGAGCCGTGGGGGGAGGCAGAGCGAGCGAGAGAGCCGTGGGGGGAGGCAGAGCGAGCGAGAGAGCCGTGGGGGGAGGCAGAGCGAGCGAGAGAGCCGTGGGGGGAGGCAGAGCGAGCGAGAGAGCCGTGGGGGGAGGCAGAGCGAGCGAGAGAGCTGGGGGGGGAGAGCGAATGAGACAGTTGTGGGGGGGGGGGGGAAAGGGTAACATGGCTACAAAGGGAGGACCAGCCAAAAGAATTCTCCTAACTAAACCCAAACAGGAGGTAAACTACCGCACAGATGCTGTGTGCAGGTTCAGCTAGTAAATATAATATCTCTATTTAAAAGTATTAAAACCTATATAAAACTGCAATACACAAAAAAACAGCAGCAGTAAAATCTGTACTCTCATTTAAATGCCTGGGTGAAGAGCCACGTCTTTACCTGCGGAGTGGATGCCAGCCGAGAGAGCATTCCAAAGCCTGGGGGATATGACTGAGAAGGCCCTGTCCCATGTGCTCAACAGTCAAGCCTCTCTCACCATCAGCATGCAAAGCATAGTCCCCTCTGATGATCTTGTCAAGCAGGCAGAAACCCGTGGGAGCAGGTGGTCCTTCAGATATCCAGAGCCCAAACCATTAAGGGCTTTAAAGGTCATAACCAACACCTTGAATTGGAACCAGAAACAAATTGGTAGCCAGCACAGCTCTTTCAGAATGGGTGTAATATGATCCCAACAGGCAGCTCAAGATAAAATCATAGCTGCCACATTTTATACTAGCTGCAGTTTCTCAGTATATGAGGGTGGACATTACCTGCCATGGCTGGACGTTCTGAAGCCTCTCATCTCCTCTCAGCATTCCACGTTTTGCTCCTGAGGAGAACATGGCATGTAATGCATGTGCCACGGAATAGACAGCATTGTAAATGTTATAGTGGCCTGTCATGCTCATTTCGAACACGGAGGCTGGCAGGTCTTTGAGCTTCTCCCTCCCTGTACACCTTCTTCTACCACTTGGAGATGTTTTGTCTGATTTCAGAAACTCACAGTAAAATGCAACTTTCTACCATTTGTGGAGAAAGACATCCCCCTGGGGTTGGTATGGATCTAAACTGGAGAGGAAATGGTGGAATCCTGATACATCACTGGTGTGGACTCTGAAAGACAAAGCACCATGGAGGGATTTTAGATTCCACCACTGAGAGCCATGTGCCACTGGGGCAAATTCCCACTGAGTTGTCAGGATCCAGACCTTCTTAGATATGGCCTTGGTCAGTCTTTCATAGTTTGATGGTGGTTCTATTAAATTTTGGATGGCAGTGGAGTCCCCAGAGACAACCATCACTTGGGCCTGATCCTGAAAAACAGCCAACACGAGCTCTTCCCATCGTTTCAGAAGCTCAAACGTGATCATATTTTCGGACATGGTCTTTCTAGTAAAGGCCACACAGATGTCATTCTGTGCAAGCAGTGGGGTCAGTGTCTCCAGAAAACATTCCCCACTGTCGTCACCTGGAACAATGAGCCCGACCCAGTTCCAGTGGAAATGTAGGAGCAACTGGACCAGCCCCTTGTACTCTGGAAGGTCACTGGGATCAATCCAGCTGAAGGAGGGAAATTGGTTCTTTTCTTTGAGAGCTGGGCTGAACAAACCATAGCCAAGCTGAAGGAAGGAAGAGGTTTAATTTAAATGTGAATTGGGCTCCCCAGAGCTTGGTTTTTACCCCAAAATTCATTGGGGTGAAACTGCTAACAAAACAATAATTAATGCTAAAGAAATCATTCTCAGCAGTTGGGGTGGACTTTCCTCCTCCTTTAGCAAGACACTGGTCTTCTTCATTATTTGCCAACCTGTAAGCCAGGAGAATAAGCCAACTAAGTTGAAATAGGGTTGGAGCCAAGAAGGAAGCATGTTGCAGTGATGGAACCTGCTTGTTTATGGAGTTTTAGTGAGGACAATCCAAAACTGGTTGATGGGAAATGACAAGTGATGTGCAGTGTTCCCTGTAACAAATAATCCCAGATGTTGATTACAACTCCCAGCATCCTCAGCTGCAATGATCTTTGGCTGGGTATGCTGGGAGTTGTAGTCAATAACATATGGGCTTCTGTTACAGGGAACACTGGGTGCTTTCCAGATTACCCGCTGATCAGCAGTAAAATGCTTCAGCTTGGCAAGATCGTTTTGAAAACATAAATAGCTTGCACAACCCTCTCCTACAACGGGAAAATACAGCTATTTATTTGCGACACACGCACGTGCAACATTGTAGGACTAAAATGCAAGGATAAAATCCAAAAGAAGGCATCAGAAATGTGAATAGCACCTTGCTGACAGTGCAAGGACTGCAATGTTGAAACACGGGCAGTAAGGAAGCACACTTAACAGACAGTAGTGACACTGTTGTAGCGTTTAATCTGGAAAGTGCCCTAGTGATGTGTATATGTGCATTTGGGCAGGGGGAGTCATACTCATAGAAAGTGAGAACTGGTGGGCAGTTTGCTAGGGGACACCTGGAACCCTCATGCTACAACCTCAGCTTATGCCTTGTGCTAATTCAGTATAGCAAAGACTCAGAAGTGTCCCGAGAAGGGGCTTAGTCTAGAAGACCGCCAAGTTCCCTTCCTACATTCTGTTATTCTGTGATCATTTGTGGGAAGCAACAGGCAAGAGGGTACTTGAAGTGCGAAAGGGGTGTGTGAAATCAAGACCACAAAAATCCAGTAATATAATGGAAATTGCATTTGTTGAGAGGGACAAAGAGGATCCTTTGTAAAAAGAGTGGAGATACCAAGGTCATTGGGAAGTGAAATACAGTAACCTAGAGCAAGGGTGCTTCCCAACCCTGGACGCCCATATGTTTTTGGACTGAAGGCTGCACATGAGGGAGCTGTAGCCCAACAACATATGGGGACCCAAGGTTGAGAACTCCTGTCCTAGAATGATTCCTGGCCACTTTGAAGGCCTTTAAAAGTAAAGTGTGCCATCAAGTCAATTTCGACTCCTAGTGACCACAGAGCAATGTGGTTTTCTTTGGTAGAATACAGGAGGGGTTTACCATTGCCTCCTCCCGCGCAGTATGAGATGATGCTTTTCAGCATCTTCCTATATCACTGCTGCCCGATATAGTACCAATGGGGATTCGAACAGGCAACCTTCTGCTTGCTAGTCAAGCATTTCCCGTCTGCGCCACTTAAGGTGATTTTACAGGATGGCTAACTAAAGGCAGGACAGGCTAGCATTGTCCCCTGCCCTGACCCTGACAAATAAGGCAAAGTGTCCAAATCAGCTACACACACACTTTGGGAAGGAGAGCTGTTCTGGTGGTAGTGAGTATGAATTGTCCATTTTGCTAAGCAGGGTCTACCCTGGTTTGCATTTGGGTGGGCGACTACGTGTGAGCACTGTCTGCTTTCTCTTAGGGGATAGAGCCATAAGCTTTCTTATGCATCTGCTTTGCATGCTTATAGCATCTGAATGGGAGACTACATGTGAACACTGTAAGGTATTCCCCTTAAGGGATGGGGCCACTCTGGGAAGAACACCTGCATACTTGGGAGTATCTCAGCATCTCCAAGATAGGGCTAAGAGATACTCTGCTTGCAACCTTGAAGAATCCGTTGACAGTCTGAGTAGACAAAACTGAGCTAGATGGACCAATGGTCTGACTTGGTGTGAGGCAAATTCTTGTGTTCCCCTATGTTTCTAAGAACATCTGCTTTGCATACAGAAAGTCCCATGTTCATTCCTTAGCCATATCTCCAGGTAGAACTGGGAAAGACCAGTGCCTGAAACCCTGGAGAGCTACTACCGGTCAGAGCAGAAAACATTGAGCTAGATGGACCAATGGTCTGACTCAGTATAAGGCAGCTTCCTATGTTCCTATGCTTGCATCAATTTCTTTGAGAAAGTCATTGAAGTTGTGGTTTCTTGACTATTCCTCACAGCACATTTATGCTTATCCCTGATTTTTTCAGTAAAACTGTTTTCAGAGAAAGGTATTTGCATCTCTCTTCACTATACTCTGCAGCTCCCCACAGTTTTCCCACCTGTCCCCTTACCTGTGGGATGTTGGAGATGCTCAAGATGGATGCCATCTGCCTTGATATTTTGGAGTCTAGACCCCCAATGAAAGACAGCAGCTTGTCCTGCGTGCTACATTTATAGTTAGGGACTATCTGCCCCTGTGTGGAGAGAAGGGAGAGGCAGTGCTGGTAGGTCCTTCTTGCATGGTAGTTGTCCTGGTAGATACGGAAGCCCAGTGTGATGTTGGGTAGGAGCACCAGATCCTTGTTCAGCTCATTGATGGCGAACACCAGGGCCAGGATGTGCTGGTAAATCTTGGGTACAAGTCTGCCAACAAGAGAGACATGGCAGATTGGAATGACCAAATAGCAGATGACAGCAAAGGACACTTGAGCCAGCCAGCTTATGTAGAGATTATCCAGGAACCTATCTCTCCCATAGACTCAATTGCCACACACACACACACACACACACACACACAGACAGATTAATGCCTTTGTCTCAGAGCAAGCTCGGGGGGGGGGGGATTGCTGAATCATCCCTGCTGAGCTGCATGACTAGGTTTTTCCTAAAATTCTTTTGCATTTTAAAAATTTTATTGATTTTTACAATACCTTAACGATCAAGTTACACTTAATTAAGTAAATATTGACTTCCTGCTTACCAGTCTGCACAGTTTTTGTTAATTATACATATAAGCCATTTCTATAATAATACAAAACACACATACTCCATCTTACAATTCGATTTTACCCTACCCAGCCTGCTGTAATTACTAAATTTCAAACCCTGCTGAAAGGTCCATGTTAGAAAAATAGTTATTTAAGTAAAGCAAGAAAGGTTTCTCCTAATTTTTTTCTTTATTTTTGGTAGGTTCAAAAATGGCTGCCACCACCGCCACCCCTCTGTCTTACAGAGCTTGAACCTGGATTTGGGGTGGAATCCAAGGGGAAACTCTCTTTCTTTTGCTATTGGAAAAGTACACAAAAATCCTTCACATGCAAGCCTACATGTGCTGAGAAAACTGATAGTTGTTGGCTACCTGAGGCGTGTTTGCACCAGAGGGGGGAAAACCCCTTTCAGCCCCACCCCCTTTCTCCTGAGTTAAAAACCCACTCAGAGAGGCTTGTAAAAGAAAAGAACAAAAAGAAAAACAGTTTTATTCAAATACTACAGACTGCTTCCATCCAAGGTTTTCCCAGCTTTTAGTTACATGTAAAAATACTCAGTAGGTTACAATAATACTTCAAAAAGCACCCTGAATAATGTTGAGGCAACACACTTTAAAATCATGGTTACCCAGTTGCAAAGAACAGGCATGTAGGAAAATGCAAAAGCACAATTAAAACTTACAGTCTTTAACAACGCCCTGGCTGGATGGGCAAAGGCTAGTGTTCTTAGTTTAGTTATATTACAGGTAAACCATAATAGACCAGTATCAGGGATATACAAAGCACATACTGACTAAACAAACTTTTCCCTAGACTAAACTTTCTGAAGCCAAAGCCCAGGCTTCCTTGTCTTGAACTCAACAAACTCCAGAGGAGAATTCAAGCTTCCTGCCCTCCTATCTTTCAAGGATCTGCAGAGTCATTTTCCTGCAGCCATTCTTCCTGGCCACATGTCCTTCTCTGTACCCCTAGCCAGCTTCTTCTAACAAATAACTCCTCCTTCCTCCCAGCGGCTCTCTTGGTCTCACCCACCTGGTGTGCTGATCAGCTGAGCCCTGGAGTTCACCAGCCAGTCAGTCAGGACAGGGTTCACTTCAAGTTGAATATTGCAACATTTCATCCAAACATAAGACCAAGATCCATCTAGTTCAGAATACTCTTTCCCACCATGGGCAGTCACATGTCCCTAGGACAGTGTTTCCCAACCTTTTCCATCCTGAGGCGTGCGCGCACACATAGATAGATAGATAGATAGATAGATAGATAGATAGATAGATAGATAGATAGATAGATGCATACTTTCCCTCACAAACATATCCCTTTGTCCACATGCAAAGACTAGAGGCAGCATACTTCCCCCTTTCTCTGACCACTAGCAACTGGTGGTAGTTAGAGGTAATCTGCCTCTGAAAATTGAGATTTGTTTTAGTTTTACAAAGTCCCCACAGCTAAGAGTCATTGACAGACCTCAACTCCACAGATTTCTCTAAACCCCTTTTGAAGCTTTTCAATCAAGTAGCCATACCCACAAATAATAGCAGCAAGTGCCTTCATTATTTCATGATTCCCATACCAACCATAACATATTTTGTGCTTCAAAATCAATCTGTTTTTCTACTATAAAATATGATGAAATTGTAAAGTGTCATATTAATCTTCACTCTCCACCAGCCTATTTGGTTTAAATAAAAGGTTCAAAAACATGTGCAGAAAATATCACAACCAAAAAATGTGGATTTTTTTTTTTTAAAGTATCATAGTCATTTGGAATACTGACATCCTAACTAGGAAGTCCTTTTGAAATTTAGTAGTCCTTTAAAATAACTCCTGGATGATACTATTGAGTAATTTAGTCAGGATGTCAGCCACTGAGGTCATTCACATGATCAAAAACTGTGATCTACCTGAGTTTGGGAGCTGTGTATGCTCCCAATTCTTGGTTGTGTGTAAGCAAAGTAAGAGGAAAACATGGGTTAAAATGGTCCCAGCTGCCTGGGAATACGTCTCCCTGCCATTCAAAGCAGGGAGAGCCATTCACAGCTGCACTGTGAATGCAGCACTGGCCAGGAATTTGATCGGAAATGGGACACGCGCTCCGTTTCCAAGGAAAACCCCACCCCCTGACATCAGATGCAGGGAGGGCAGGAGGACCGCAGCGGTGGGCAAACACAGGCTTCATTTGGCCTCCCTACAGGTTGAACTGGAACAGGCTCTGAGAAGGGCAACAAAGACAGCAAAGCGTCTTGAAACCAAGTCCCATGAGCAAAAGCTGAAGGATCTGGATACGTTTAGCCTGGGGAAGAGAAGACTAAGGGGAGAGATGATAACCATCTTTAGTACCCGAAGGACTGCAACATAGAAGAAGGAGAAGACTTGTTCTCTGTTTCTCTGGGTGGCAGAACTAGAGCCAATGGGTTGAAATTACAAGGCGGCAGATTTACGCTAGTCATTAGGAGTAATTTCCTGACTGTAAGAGCTGCTTGACAGTGGAAAAGTCTGCCTCATGCATTGGTGGACTCTCCTTCACTGGAGGTTTTCAAACAGAGCCTGGACAGCTAACTGTGCATTATGAGGCAGGTCAGTTTAAAAAGCAGGGAGTTGGACTAGAAGACTTCAAAGATCCCTTCAAACTCTAATATCATGTGATTCTATGGATTTTAGAGCTGGAAGGAACCTTGGAGTAGAGATACTGACAGTTTAGTGTTGGGTGGGGCGAGGGGTGTTCAGCAAATGAGTCATGGACCCTGTTGTGTGGCCAGAACCTCAGGGGTATACTCGTGAATCAAATGGGCCGTAACCCAAAATATGGCTTTAAAAAAGCCAAATCTGGCATACTTGGAACTTGATTTCCCTGTAGCTGAATCATGTGGCATAATGAGATCTAGATGAGCAATACAACCCAATTTACCAAAAAAGAAAGATCTTTGCATAAGCCTCCCACTGCCCTGGAGTTTTAGGACATGCTAAATATTTTTATATATTATAAAAATAAATATTATATATTTATTGTTAGATTTTTATACCACCTTTCATTAAAACAATCTCAAGGTGCTTTACAAAACATTTAAAACAATATAAAATTATAGAACAGTTACGCAATAAAGATATTAAATTGGAATATAAAAATAGAAATATAATTAAAAGTGTAAAAAACATACACAATGAGCCCATAAAATACAGAGCAGCAGCAACAAAAAACAGTCATAAAAGCCTGGGTAAAAACCCAATATTTCACTTGCCTTCTAAAAACTGTGATGGAAACTAATGCCTTTTATTGCTTTTATGTTTATGTTTTAAACTTTTTAAAATTAGATTTGTTCTGTATTTTTAGTTTAATATTTTAATTGTGTCATTTTTACAATCTTGTTTTTAAATTTTGCTGTAAACCACCATGGGATTGTTTTAATGAAAGGCGGTATATAAATTTGACAATAAATAAAAATAAATAAAATAAAATGCCCACCAGGGAAGCATTCCAAAGTCCAGGGGCAGTAACTGAGAAGGCCCTGTCCCGCATGACAACCAAGCCTCCCTCAGTGTCAGCACATGGAGCAGAGCCCCCTCCACTAACCTTGTCAAACAGGCAGAAACCCCTGAGAGCAGGTGGTCCCTCAGATATCCAAGGCACAAACCATTAAGGGCTTTAACAGTCAAAATCAGCACCTTGAATTGGACCCGAAAACAGATTGGTAGCCAATGTAGCTTTTTCAGATTGGGTGTAATATGATCCTAGTGGGCAGCTCCAGATAAAATAGCTACCACATTTTGCACTAACTGCATTTTCCAAATATTCTTCAAGGGTAGCCCGATGTAGAGTGCTACAGTAATCTAGCCATGACATGACTAAGGCATGAGTAACTGTGGCCAGATCTGCCATCTTGAGAAAGGGAAAGCTGGTGCACTAGTCGAAGATGTGCAAAGGCACCTCAGCCACCACCTTCACCTGAGTTTCCAAAAGCAGAGCCAGGTCCAGCAATACTCCCAAGCTGCCGGCCTCCTCTTTCAAGGTGAATGCAACTTCATCCAGAACCAGATGAGGGTTTAATTCCCTCATCCCGATTGGCTCTCCTACTGACCAACAGCACCTCTATCTTGCCCAGATTCAATCTCAGTTTATTAGCCCACATCCAACCCATCACTGCCTCCAGCCCCAACTCAGGACATCCACTGCCTCTCTAGGATCAGTCGATAAGGAGAGATAGAGCTGATTGTCATCTGCATATTGCTGACAACTCAGTCTGAGACCCTGGATGACCTCTCCAAGCGGTTTCATGTAGATGTTAAACCGTATAGGAGGAAAAACCAAACCCTGCAGGACCCCACAGGACAATGGCCAAGGAGCCCCAGCACCATGCCCAGGTCAATAATTATACATGCACACGACAATAACAACAAAGGATCATATACTCATACCACAAACACGTTTCTCTTTCGAGATCTCTTAATTCAAGACAACAAACTCTTAAACATTGTTTGAATTTTCCTTGGCACAGAATATTAAGTACCCTGCCAAAGAAATGCTCGGATGAAAACTAGGGCAGCGGGGGGGGGGGGGGGAGAGAATCTGCCATTTCTTGGTTTCTTGGTCATAAGCTGAAACTGAAACCAACGCTCAGCTCCTGTCTACATTGCAACAACCTAAATGAGCTCTTCTCCAAGTTAACAAGGATGCAGATTTCTGAAGTTAGCACTCTGAATGGAAAGTAAACCTACTCAGATTCTGCTCTGGAGACCAGAACTTACTGAAAACAGGTGGTGTCTGATTTGGGAGACAAATCTTTAAAGGACTGCCGTTTGAGCACAGCAGTACAGAGGGGTAGATTTCCACCCACAATGAGGTCTCCTGGCCTGTGATATTCCTCTTGGTGCTGGAAAGACCTGGTCAAGGGGCACGTGGTCTTCAGTGCCTTCTTAGCAATTTGAGGCAGGAGCCAAATGAACAGCACAAACCAAATCATGAGTGCCTACAAAAGACCATACTCTGTGTCAGGCACCAAATTGTACAGAGGACTTAAAGTGCATTTAGACCTGAGGGAGAAATACTCAGATGTCAAGGCACCTATACAGGGAAAGAATTCAGGAAAAGTGGTCATAAACATGTTTTTGCTCTGAATGTCTTTGATATTGATTTGGTGGGTGGAAATCCACAGAGGTTTAGCAGAAATAATTATGATTTTTACAATTCTAGGAGGGAGAGAGACACATCTCCTTAGCATTTGACCCTTCTTTGCACCACAGTAGGAGAAAAATATATTTGCGTCAAGATCTGCTTGTCTGCAGGGCAGACTGCCTCAGGGGGTGGGCTATGGTGAAGGTACTGGCTGTGGACCTGTGTGATGCTAAGCACCTACACCCACGATGGAGGGCAGGACTGTGCCCAGATCAATGGCTGGGAAGTGAGTTGGCCCAGATCAAAGCAAGAATGATTTTCTGACCAACAGTCATAGCCTGCTCTCAAAATACATGGTTGATTCAACAGATATCCTGATACTTAATTCGAGGCAAAAATGTGGAATGCTAGGTCAAAGAAAGGGGCCATAGCTCAGTGGCAAAGCATCTGCTTTGCATGCAGGAAGTCCCAGGTTCACTTCCTGGCAGGATCTCCAGGTAGGGCTGGGAGAGACTCCTGACTGAAGCCTTGGAGAGCATCTGCCAGTCAATGTCAGCCATACTGACCTAGATGGACCAAGAGTTAGTGATGTACAAACAGGTTTGACACCAAACGTGTTCGACGCCGAACCACCCCCAGGCCATGCAGAGGCCCATTGCATAGGCATGGCAGCCTCCAAAATGGCCGCTGTACTGAGTGGGGAAGGCCGACAAGAGGCCGAAGAATGACCAAATGGCCGAATTATGGCTTAAGGGAGGCCAGCGGGGGGGAGGGGAACATCCGCAGACCCCCACTACCACCTCAAACAACTCCCCCTGAGGGGGTAAGTTAATTTTTAAAACACACACACACCACAACTCATGAATTCCCCTGGACTGAACTGCACTGGGGATGGGGTGTCGAGAGGGTGCCGGACTGAACTGGCCCAGTCCAGTTTGGACTCAAACCGAACCGGACCAGCTGGTTCCATGCACACCCCTACCAAGAGTCTGACTTGTTAGAAAGCAGCTACCTAAGTTGCTTCCTAAATGCAAAAGACAAGCATAGAAGTAAGAGCTGTTGGACAAGTGGAATAGTCTGCTTCATGCGGTGAATGGGCCCTCCTCTATTGGAGGTTTTCAAACAGAGGCTGGATGGCTACCAGTCAGAGAAGCTCTAACAGATGCCCACTGAGCAGGGGGTGGACTAGAAGACCTTTCAAGTCCTTTCCAGCTCTAACATTCTATGATTCTATTCAGCATTCAGAATCCTCAAGGAGGGTTTTAGGATGCAAGTTCAATTTCAGTGCAGAGCTACACTGAGCAGACCTACTCCCCCTGTCCCAACCAAGCTGGGTGCAGATGTGCTACAGAACAAAGCAATAAGCCAAACTGAGGAGTTGCGGACATAAAGGTGAAGGGTGACATTCGAAGGTCTGCCTTGAGGGATTTGTGGGAGGAGAAGACTCAATAGTCCAATTGTCTACCCTAAACCGCTATTCATTCAATAGTTGTCTGCATGAAAAAGGGCCTTTGATAAAGTCTGCTTCCCTGATGGTAGATGCTGCTAAAAATGAGCATTTTCTACAAATGTTCCCAGATGGGCAGGGTGCTTCTGGCTCAGTTTCCTGGCTGTGGATGAGAAGGTCCCTTCTTTGAGGCAAGCCATGCAACCGTTTCCCTCTCCATCTGAAATGTCAAAAGGACACTGATGGGGATAAATGAGATCATCTTACCCCTACCCTCTGAGGACACAAAGCATCTTCCCAGCTGTCAAGGGGCTGCAATTGGAGATGTGGCATGTCTGTTGCAAATGGAACTGAAAGCTTGCAAACCGCCCCCCCCCCCCGCCAAAATGAAGAAGCAAAGTAATAGGAAAATAAGTGCACAAGATTGGACACGTTGACTGAGCGAAATAAAATATTAACTCAACATAAAGACAGCATCCAGATTAACACAATATTAGTGCAATGAATAAAGCCGCACTAGTGCAAGAAGATTGCATAGCAGAGTGAAATTGCAGAGATGCACAAATGCGTGCTGCAAAAGATATGAGAAGGATGTTTTTCATCAGGGGACCTACCACAGGTTAAATAAGAACAGCCCTGCTGGATCAGGCCTAAGGCCTATCCGGTCCAGCATCCTGTTTCCCACAGGGGCCCACCACCAGATGCCCCAATGGGAAGCCAATAGGCAAGAGATGCAGGCATGCCCTCTCTCCTGCTGTTTCTCCCCTCCAACTAGGATTCAGAGGCATCCTGCCTCTGAGTCTGGAGGTGGTCTATAGCCATCAGGACTAGTAGCCATTGACAGACCTGTCCTTCATGAATGTGTCTAAGTCCTTCTAAAGCCATCCAAGCTGGTGGCCATCACCACATCCTGTGGCAAAGAATTCCAAAGATGAAATATGCAAAAGGAAAAAGTACTTCCTTTTGTCAGTCCTAAATTTCCTGACAATCAATTGTTGGGATTTGTGATTATTTAGCAGAATGCCAAAGAAGCTACCACTCCAGCTACAGAGCATGGAGTTTAGTTGTTGCAGCTATTTAAAGAACACGCATGGACATCAGTAAAGTCTACATTACTTAATTCGTGTATTAGTGAAATACATCAGGTCAGATAGAAAAGATCTATCTCTATCTAAAGGCTACATAATGAATAGGAAGAGAGAGAGAGAGAGATATGTCATTGTTTCCATCTTCTCTCTAGCAGGAAAGGAAGAGGACTGACTTACTGCAGGAAGTACCTAAGGAGTCAAAGCAAGGGTCATAGAACAGAGGCAAGTAGGGACAGGTAAGGAGACCCTCACTAACTACCTCTACTCCCAATATCCTCCCTAGTGGTCATTAGGATAGTTGCTGCAAAAGGTTGCTGCACTGGAACTCCATCTCTAACATCAATTTCATGGGATGACCCCTGGTTCTAGTGTTGTAGAACTCCCTCTCTCTCTCTCCATTCTCTGTACAGCATGCATAATGTTCTAGACCTCTGTCATATCTCACCTTAGTTGTCTTTTTATAAGCTAAAAAGCCCCAGGTGTTGTAGCCTTGCCTTGTAAGGAAGGTGCTCTAGGAGCCCCTGATCATCTTGGTTGCCCTCTTCTGCACCTTCTCCAGTTCTATAATTTCCTTTCTGAGGTATGGTGACCAGAACTGTACATAGTACTCTGAGGCACTTTCCAGGTTAGCTGCTCAACAGCAGCAAAATGCTTCCATTCAAGCAAATCGCATTTGAAACGTAAACAGCAGGGGGAGCAGTCTTGTGGAAACTAACAACCCCAAAAAAGAGCAACCTTTTTACACTGGAATAATGATGTCATAGCACTATATCACAGTGATTAAATTTGAAACAAGGCATCAGAAATGTGAACGGCACCCTGCTGTCAGTGTAGGGACCACAGTGTCACAACACAGGAAGTGTGGAAGCACACTTCTGAGATCCGCCATGACCCCGTTGCCGGGTGTAATCTGAAAAGCGCCTGAATGTGGCCACACCATAGTTTTGTATAAGGGCATTGTGTTATTAGCAGTTTTACTTTCAATCGCCTTCCATTGACATGGAACATGTCGTACTAGCCCTTGGGCTAGTGTGACATGTTTGCACTAATGCCTCATTAGTCTGAATGTTAGCCAAACTCCCCAGCAGTGCACCCAAGATGGCCTTTGGAAACTTCCTGGAGATATCATTTTTATTTTTGTTTGTCCCCATCTTCAGGTAATGAAGGTTAGACTGCCTTCACACATGGCGGTTCCATTGAAGCGCTCATAAGAAATTAAGCTCTAGTAGATTATCAGACCTTGGCTCTATGTAACGTGGAATCCAGTTTCCAACAGGACACAGCCAGATTTTTTGAGGAAGCCCATCAGCAAGCAGGGCTTGCAGGCAAGACCCTTCTTTGGCTTTATGTCCATAGCAACTGGTACTCAGGGATGACCGGCTAGCTGTCCCTGAACCAGGCTAAGATCTGATGTTTCTCATAACACTCCCTCACTCCCATGGCATCCAGTTTGATCCTGATATCCAGAGCAAGGAGGGAGGCATTGTAGAGAAGCAGCAGCAAGCAGAGGCATGCTTAACCCTTTCATTGCTGCCCCCTTTCCTCTGAAAGTCCCCCATCTCCTTTTCTCCACTTGACCAGCAACTTCATCTCTGAAATCTGGTTTGAGAAGAAGTCAGTTGCAGAGGGAAAGGGCCAGGTGGAGGGTGGGTTAAGTAGCCCCTATACTCCCCTTCTCCATACTCATTCCTCAAAGGCCATTTTGCATATTCACTGCAAACGCTGGGTGGGTTGGGTGACATTGAATGAAAAGAGGGTCTGTTTCACCTAACTGCGGTTAGTTTGTGTGTCTAAATTAACAACCAAAGAGAAGCAAAAGAAAAATAAAAAAAACATGTTTTTGCACAACATAAACAAGAAGCTTAATTTACTGGTAAATATAAACAAAACATTCTGGCACTTATAAACAAAAATTAATACCACAATAACTCTTTTTTTTGCTCTTAACTTCTTAGTAATAATCAGTTTGTATGTTTTTGGGTTGCTGTTGTTGTTGCTGACACTGTGCATAGCACACTTTACAAAGTAAAAAAATAGGGTACTTGGAAAAGAGTATGTATTTATTATTTAAAAACGTTTTAATGTTTTCATTAAAACAATCTAAGGTGGAGACAATGTTAATATGCAATTAACATCCCGTTACAAATGTAGACATGGAGCCCTTTCTCATGATTGCATGAGAGAGCTTCAGGGTGGGTGGCAGGGAAAGGAACAGAAGCCCGCCTTCCCCGTAGATGATCCAGCTGCCAGGTCTGGGAAGGTCAGGGTGTATGATCACGCGTGCCCAGACATCTGCTGCTTCCCTTGGCAGCATGGAGTTGCGGGAGTCAGGACGCATCGTCCCAGCTCCCGGAACTCCCACAATCGGAGTTCCATTGTGGATATATGTTTGTATTTTCACCTCTTGGGAGTTCTTATATAGCGCATTAGCTTATTGTATATTTAAATTAAAGGGCACAATGGTCCATTATATTTATTTATTTATCATATTTTTATACTGCCTGATATACCTCTCTAAGCAGTATACAATATTTAAAACAATATTTAAAAATCAACACAGATTAAAATAGTGTACAGTGTACAGCACACTGCGAGACACCGCTAGCAACAGGCAGGCGCCTGTCAGTGGTGCAGCATTGGCTGAAAGCGGCCAGCACTGCACACAATCAGGAAAATGGGTCTAAGGGAGCAATTGCTCCCTGAACCTCATTTAGGAAGCAGGCTTCCTAGGCAGATTTGCTACCAAAGCACAGCTGGAATCAGGCGTGATCTTTGCCGTTCTCACGCACAACCAAGCCTGTTCTTGGCTTCCTTAGCCCAGTCTTGGCTGCACATGAGATCAGCCTCATAGAGAAGCTATTCTGACGAGCTAGCAAAATCAGGCTAAGGGAGCTGGGCCTAGTTTTGCTCACCTGGTGGCTCCATGGGGGCAAGCCCACCTAAATACCCTTCCCCTTAAATGAGGTTAATGGAGCGAGTGCTCCATTAACCCAATTTTAACGATAGTGTGTCAGCCACAGCTGTGGCAGGTACACTAGGGGAGGGGGGGAGAGAAGGAGGGATCCCAGGAATGTGCCACACACTCATGCGGTGCATTACTTGGGCTCCAGTTGGTGGGGCTCCATGAGGAGCAGCTTCCCTTCTCCCAACCCCCGGAGCTGCCGGGCGAGCTGCAGCTGGGTGCGGGAGCACCGGAGCCAAGCTGTCACTTGTTTGGGTGGCCAATCCACCCACTTGAAGAGGGGTAAGTGATCATCTGGAAAATAGGAATATAGGAAGCTGCCATATACAGCTGAAACTCGGAAAATTAGAATATCGTGCAAAAGTCCATTAATTTCAGTAATGCAAATTAAAAGGTGAAACTGATATATGAGACAGACGCATTACATGCAAAGCGAGATAAGTCAAGCCTTAATTTGTTATAATTGTGATGATCATGGCGTACAGCTCATGAAAACCCCAAATCCACAATCCCAGAAAATTAGAATATTACATGGAACCAATAAAACAAGGATTGTAAATAGAACAATATCGGACCTCTGAAAAGTATAAGCATGCATATGTATTCAGTACTTGGTTTGGGCCCCTTTTGCAGCAATTACTGCCTCAATGCGGCATGGCATGGATGCTATCAGCCTGTGGCACTGATGAGGTGTTATGGAAGACCAGGATGCTTCATTAGCGGCCTTCAGCAATTCTGCATTGTTTGGTCTCATGTCTCTCATCCTTCTCTTGACAATGCCCCATAGATTCTCTATGGGGTCAGGTCAGGCGAGTTTGCTGGCCAATCAAGCACAGTATACTGTATACTTTTCAGAGGTCCGATATTGTTCTATTCTTCAATCCTTGTCTTCTTGGTTCCATGTAATATTCTAATTTTCTGAGATTGTGGATTTGGGGTTTTCATGAGCTGTACGCCATGATCATCACAATTATAACAAATTAAGGCTTGACTTATCTCGCTTTGCATGTAATGCGTCTGTCTCATATATCATTTTCACCTTTTAATTTGCATTACTGAAATTAATGGACTTTTGCACGATATTCTAATTTTCCGAGTTTCACCTGTACTGTCAGACCATAGGTCCATCTAGCTCAGTATTGCCTACACAGACTGGCAGCGGCTTCTCCAAGGTTGCAGGCAGGAATCTCTCTCAGCCCTATCTTGGAGATGCTAGGGAGGGAACTTGGAACCTTCTGCTCTTCCCAGAGCAGCTCAATCCCCTGAGGGAAATATCTTACAGTGTTCACACATCAAGTCCCCCATTCACATGCAAACAGGGCAGACCCTGCTTAGCTAAGGGGACAAGTCATGCTTGCTACCACAAGACCAGCTCTCCTCTCCTTCCCTTCATCTGCAGAGACAGTGGGTCACCAGAGAGTCACCAGTGGGTCACCCTCTCTGCCTGCTAAACCCCTTTCAGCTCTACACACTGAGGTGGTTCCCACGATCAGTGGGAACCGCTGAGATGGGGTTTGCAAGGAGAGCAAGTTTAGCCTGCTCTCCTCGCAGATGACCTGTCAGTTGGCTGCGGGTGGCTGAGCTGGCCACCCACACCACTGCCAGCTCCGTTACGGAACTGGAGGGAACTGGGGAGTTTGGGGGCCAAGCAGCCCCCGGAAGCTCCAGCATGCCCTGCGCGAGTGTGCAGGGCATGCTGGAGAGATGCCCTGAGATGGGAGGCTGCATTTAGCCTCCCGGCTGTGGGTCTCTTCGTGAGTTGCTGCAGTGCAGAGCTGCACCGTGGCAACTCACGACCAAAAAAGCCAGGTTAACGGAGTGCTCGCTCCGTTAACCTCCGCTAAGGGGAAGGGTATTCAAGCGGGTGACCCGCTTGAGAACAACCGGGCTCAGCTGCGAGCCCGGTGGTTCTCACGGGCATACCAAATCGGGCTAGGTCATTTGGTATGATCATAAGAATAGCTTCACTATGTGTAGAGCCTTAGAGTCTAGTGAAGTACAGGTGGTCTTCTTTGCTGGATGGGATGGGGTTGTAATTCAGTGGTAAAGCTTCTGCTTTGCGGGCAAAAGGTCCCATATCTCCTTACCGGATTCCCCTTTACAAGTATATTAATTATTATTATTATTATTATTATTATTATTATTACTACTACTACTACTACTACTACTACTACTACTACATTTGTACACTGCCTCAAACTTTCGTTTCTGGGCAGTTAACAATAGTATAAAACAAGTTAAAATATATACAAAAACTTAAAACAATTTAACAATTTAAAATCACAAATTAAAACCTTAAAATTTTAAAGAACAGAAAAAGCTTGAGTGAAGAGGTGGGTTTTCAAATGCTTTCTAAAAATTGTCAGAGATGGGGAGGATCGTATCTCAGTAGGGAGCGCATTCCACAGTTTTGGGGCAGCAACCGAGAAAGCCCATCCCCGTGTGGCCACCAGCCAAGCTTGCGGCAACTGGAGACGGACCTCTCCGGATGACCTCAATGGGTGGTGGGGATCATAATGAAGAAGACGTTCTCTTAGATACCCAGGGCCTAAGCCATTTAGGGCTTTATAAGTTATGACAAGCACTTTGTATTTTGCCCGGAAACCTATTGGCAGCCAGTGTAACTCTATCAACAAAGGAGTGTTGGTCTCTGGGTCATCTCTGAGATGACCCAGAGACCAACCTGGCTGCTGTGTTCTGTACCAACTGAAGCTTCCGGACTACGTACAAAGGCAGCCCCACATAGAGCACATTGCAGAAGTCAAGTCTGGAGGTTACCAACATATGTACCACTGTTTTGAGGTCGTTCATCTCAAGAAAGGGATGCAGCTGGCGTATCAGCTGAAGCTGATAAAAAGCACCCCTGGCCACCGCCTCAGCCTGAGAAACCAGGGAGAGGTGTGGATCCAGAAGTACTCCCAGACTGCGAACCTGTTCCTTTTGGGGAAGTGTGACCCCATCTAGAACAGGTAGATCACAATCTTCTCTAGAGTTCTGACTCTGCACAATAAGTACTTCCGTCTTATCTGGATTCAGTTTCCGTTTATTCTCCCTCATCCAGCCCATTACTGCTTCCAGGCAAGCATTTAGGGAAGTTATGCCATTTCCTGAAGAACCTGACATGGAGAAGTAGATTTGGGTGTCATCAGCATACTGATAACACCCAGCTCCAAATCTCCTGATGATCTCTCCCAGCGGTTTCATGTAGATGTTAAAAAGCATTGGAGAAAGTATGGAGCCTTGAGGGACACCATACTTAAGCTCAGATTTTGAAGAGCAACAATCTCCAATCGACACCATCTGGAATCTGTCCTAGAGGTAGGAGCGGAGCCACTGTAAAACAGTGCATCCCACCCCCAACCCCCTCAGATGTTCCAGAAGGATACTATGGTCGATAGTATTGAAAGCCGCCGAGAGATCCAAGAGGACCAACAGAGTCACACTTCCTCTGTCAATTCCCAATTGGAGATCATCCATCAGGCCGACCAAGGCAGTCTCCACCCCATAGCATGCCCAAAAACCAGTTTGAAATGGGTCTAGATAATCAGTTTCCTCCAAGACCACCTGGAGCTGAGAGGCCACCACCTTCTCAATTACCTTGCCCAGCCATGAGGGGTTGGAAACAGGCCTATAGTTGCTCAACTCTGAGGGATCTAATGCAGGCTTCTTAAGAAGAGGTCTAATAATTGCCTCCTTAAGAAAAGGAGGCATCCTGCCCTCCCTCAGAGAAGCATTTATGATCCATCTTTCTTATTTATTATTTCTCTGTGTAAACCGCCCTGCGACATTTTTGGAAGGGCGGTATAGAAATTGAATTATTATTATTATTATTATTTCTACCAGGCCTCCAACAACAGCCTCCCTGCTAGATAGAACAAGCCATGTTGTACAAGGGTCAAGAGAACAAGTGGTAGGCCTCACCGCTCCAAGCAGCTTGTCCACATCCTCAGGAGTCACAAACTGAAACTAATCCAGTCGAACCACATAAGAAGAGTTGTCGGACACCTCCAATTCAGACATCGAATTAATTGTGGTGTTTCCGCCCAAGTCAACCCGAATCCGAGAGATTTTATCTGCAAAAAACTCTTTAAACACATCGCAGTGGGTAACTGATGGCTCCAAACTCTGATTCAAGGGGGGGGCCACTTACTAGCCCCCTTACAATCCTGAACAACTCCGCTGGACGTGAACTCGCAGATGCAATATGGGCAGAAAAGAACCGCTTCTTTGCCGCATGTATTGCCTGAGCATAGATCTTTAAATGTGCTCTATGTCATAATCTGCCGGATTCAAGTCGAGTCTTTCTCCACTTGCTCTCCAGTCGCCTACCTTGCTGCTTCTTCCCCCGTAGATCTTCCATATACCAAGGGGCCTGTTTTGAAGCAGGTTGGAGGGGACGCTTACGAGCAATCGTGTCTGAGCATGTTATTCGAGTTTTGCACCAGAGCATCAACAGGATCACCAGCAGAGCCAACATTAAATCCCTCCAAGGCTTCTTGGAATCCTATTGGATCCAATAACCTGGGCAGACCATTCTAATAGGCCCCTCTCCCCTGCAGAGATGGAAAGTGGTTGTAAGCCTAACCTTAACCAGATGGTGGTCCATCCATGACAATGGGGGAATCACAGGAGTCCCCACCCATGGAACACCACCCTGATCAGAGTAAAAGACCAAATCAAGTGTGTGACCTGCAGTGTGCGTCGGTCTGGAGACCACTTGAGATAGGCCCATAGTTGTCATGGCCGCGATGAACTCCTGAGCTGCCCTGGACAAATTGGTCCCGAAGTGAACATTGAAGTTCCCCAGAAGTCTGGGAGACTCCAACGCAAGTTTCGCGACTAAGGCCATGAGCTCAGTAAGGGATTCCGTCGGGCAGCAGGGCGATCGGTACACCAACAGAAGTCCCAATCTATCCCTGGTCCCAAACTTAAGTACACACATTAAATATGGTCAGATATCTCAACAGGGACCATGGTAAGGGAGATGTTATCCTTATAGACCACAGCCACTCTACCTCCCCACCCACATCCCCTCACCTGCTCCTGTACAGAATACCCTGGAGGAAGAAGCTGGGACCAGACTGGGCCACCAGCCTCCCCCAACCAAGTCTCGGTGATACACACCAGGTCAGCTTCTTCATTCATAATCAAATCATGGATGACCTCGGGTTTATTTTGGACCGACCTGGCATTGCAGAGGAGCAAGGTAAGGCTATGTGGGTTGTTGGCAGTGCTCTCCAAGGTCATATATCCCCCAAGCCAATTCAGCCCAGTTAGGCAAGATCCAGAACCAGATCAGTTCAGTTCTGGTTCAGATTTGAACTGAACTGGTCAAACCAGTTCTGTGCCAAACTGATTCCATGCCAGACTGGTTCCATGCAACTCATACCAGAGGAGAGGAATGCAAACAAGCTCATGTAACTACTATTTTCAAAAAGGGATCCGGTGTGTGGGTGTGTGTCAGATCTGTCCACATTTTGAGTACTGCGTACAGTTCTGGTCCCTCTATATTGTAGATTGTACATTCTGTGCATTGAATGTACACAGTACATTGTACATTCTACAATGGGATGTGCACAAAACTGGTTTGCCCAGTTCGGTTTGAATGCAAACCTGGTTTGAACCAGGAGGGGGTGGTTCGGTTTTGGTTTTGCTTGAACACCCACCCACCCCAGTTTGGTTTGAATTCAAACCATTTAAAACTGGTTTGAACTGGTCCAAACCTCCAAAAGTGTTGAGATGGTAGCTGGCACCCATGGGTACCTGCCACCCAAACCCCAAAGCAATCAGACACTCTTACCATTTTTTATGAATTTTTGAAATATATATTTTTCTCATAGGGTATAATGGGCCTCGAACCAGCCCATTATTCCCTATTGTGGAGCACCCATGGGTGCCAACAACCACCTGAGCCCTGAAGCAATCAGACACCCCTATGATTTTTTTTAATGAATATTTGATATATTTTTAATTATTTTTTTCATAGGGTATAATAGGACCTGAACCAGCTCATTATCCCCTATTGTGGAGCACCTAGGGACACAAAAGTGGGTCAGTGGTAGGCACCCAGGGATGCCTACCAGCTACAAACCTCCAAGACAATCGGACACTCCTCCGATTATTGGTGAATTTTTAAAGTATTTTAGGATTCCTCATAGGGAATAATGAGGATTGCAGCAAATGTATAGCTTCATGTCGGGGGGAAGGGGTGTCCTAGAGCAGAGTGTGGTGGGTGGTAGTTCCCAAGGTGGGCAAGGAAGCTATCAGAATTATTTGAAAGGAATTGGGCAAAGGGCTGATTTAAAAGTGATTTTTGAAGTTTATGCGTCTTTAAGGTTTTTCTCCATAAAGAAGCATGGTGGTGTCAACAAATGTATAGCTTCACGTTGGGGGCAAAGGGGTGGCCTAGAGCAGAGTGTGGTGGGTGGTAGTGCCCAAGGGGGGCAAGGAAGCTATCAGAATTATTTGAAAGGTATTGGGCAAAGGGCTGATTTTTAAGGGATTTTTGAAGTTTATGTGTCTTTAAGGTTAGCAGATGAGAGTGGATTCATGGTTTGTCATTGAAAATCTTATATGCTACCAAAGAATCTACACTCAGAACACCTCAAAAGCAACAAAACCCAGTACCCCATGGGTTAGCAACCCATGGGGGGTGATTGGCACCCTCGCTCTGGGCCACCTCAGCCCCCCCAAGTGCAGTTATGGGGCCGCTGAAACCTCCATTCTTCCCTATGGAGAAAAACCTTAAAGCCACTTGTGGGGTGCTGGGGTGGTCCAGAGTGAGTGGTGGTGTAGTGCACAGAGGGTGCCAACCACCCCCATGGGTTGCTAACCCATGGGGTACTGGGTTTTGTTCAGGGGTATAACAAGGCTGGAGTGGGCCCAGAGACAAAATTTTGTTGTTTCTGAGGTGTTCTGAGTGTAGATTCTTTGGTAGCATATGAGATTTTCAATGATCCTGGCACCACTTAGAGATTTGGATGTGGATAGGGGTATAGCAGGGTGAGATCTAACATTGTCAGAAAATTAATGGATATCCTTTTGAAAAAAATACTATCTCTTCTGTTGGAGAATTGGAATATTTCATACTTTTGATAAGCCTTCATAGCCTCTATGTTTTGGTTCCATATCATATTTAGGAATTTAAACAGGATAATAAGCCTAGGGCTTCTTTTGAAGTTCTGCATTGCTGTTTTTTCACACATGCACGTAATATAATTAGTCATTTAGATATGAAATTGGATAAGGAGCACATCCCTCACGATTAAATGGGAGTGAAAACAACTGGCAAATGCCATAGGATATATTAAGCTTCATTAGTATCATTTAAAGCTAGTACAACTTTGTATCCAGTAGGATTTCCAACTTGAAACTGCTGGCAAGTGCAGAGCCACTTTTGAAGAGATAAATGTGAGTAATAACAAACAGATTTCTAACCCTTTGGGTTAACATAGCAATTTGTTGAAGGTACTTTTATGCTAAAATGATACATTTGTTATTGTGATTTAGTTCACTTCTCCTGATGAGGTCCTGCTCAAGCAGGAAGAAACAGGTACAAAATTACCTAGGATACCTGTTGAGTAACATTTGGACAAGGAGCAACAACTTGAATAAGAACTTGCAAGAGTAAAGATCTGGAAGGACTTTGTGAATCTACATGTAATAAGGACTTGTGGACATAATTGACCTTCAAGCAATACCATTTGGGGTTTATGAAACAGATACCTTTCTCTCTTCTGTAATTGTGTGTTTCATATATATATATGCCAAATTTATGTACTTTTAATGTGAATAGACCTTTATACATGTGAATAGACCCTTATACATGGTATAGGTACCCATGGGTGCCAGCTACCACCCCACCCACTTTTGGAGGTTTGAACCGGTTCGAATTGAACCACCCCCTGTTTGGTTCAAATTTGAACCTGCAGCTCGAACCTAATGGCTGATTTGGTTTGAATTTGAACCATTGAACCACCCAAGTTCGAGTTTGAATTGGTTTGCACATCCCTACATTCTACAAGGACATTGTAGAACTGGAAAAGGTGCAGAAGAGGGCAACCAAGATGATCAAAGGCCTGGAGCACCTTCCTTATGAGGCAAGGCTACAGCATCTGGGGCTAGAAGAGACTAGAAGTGCGAGTACTGTAAGATATTCCAATCAGAAGATGGAGCTACTCTGGAAAGAGCAGAAGATTTAAAGTTCCCTCCCTGGCTTCTCCAAGATAGGGTTGGAGCCTGCCTGCAACCTTGGAGAAACCACTGCCGGTCTGTGAAGACAACACTGAGCTAGATAGAACAATGGTCTAACTCAGTATATGGCAGCTTCCTATGTTCCTAGGTTGGAAAATAAGCAACTACGGGGAGACATGATAGAGGTGTATAAAATTATGCATGGAGTAGAGAGAGTAGACAGAGATAAATCTTTCTCTCTCTCCCTCTCCCCCCCCCTCTCTCTCTCACACACACACACACAGCGCACTAGAGTGAGGGGGCATCCCATGAAACTCAAGGCCAAGAAATTTAGAACTGACAAAAGGAAACACTTCACACAGTAAATAATTGATCTATGGAATTCTCTGACACAGGATGTGGTGATGTCCACTAGCTTGTATGGCTTTAAAAGGGGCGTAGACAAATTCATGGAGGATGGGTCTATCAGTGGCTACAAGTCTGGTAGCTATAGGCCACCTCCAGCCTCAGATGCAAGATGCGTCTAAATATCAATTTCAGGGGAGCAACAGCAGGAGAGAGGGCATAACCTCAGCTCTTGCCTGTGGGCTTACCAGAGGCATCTGATGGGCGACTGTATGAAAAAGGATGCTGGACTAGATAGGCCTTGGGCCTGATCCAGCAGGGCTGTTCTTATGGTTACTTTGTTATGGTTACCTTGGAATGTAATCCATTTCCAGTCTTGCAAAGAGTTTGTAATAAAAGTCACTCTATCAATCAAATAAAAAACAGATAAATCAGGCATTCATGTCAGTGGGATGTAGTTGCTGAAAGCCTCAAACTCAACACAATTATCTAAATTTAAAACAGAGTTGGCTTTTCCGTAGTCAATGAAGCACATATTGACTTCTTTTTGGTATTCTTTGGCTTTCTCAATTATCCAGAGTGTATCAGCAGTAATGTCTCTTGTTCCTTGGCCTTTTTTGAAACCAACTTGAACATTTGGTATTTCCCTTTCCACGTAGGGCTCTAATCTGCATTGCATGATCCTGAGCATTATTTTGCTAGCATGTGAAATTAATGATATTGTGCAATAGTTTGTGCAATATGCAGTAGCGAAGCCAGGCCAGTGGCGGCCCGGCTCACCCCGCCCCCTACGTCTGAAGTCAGACGTGGGGGGCATGGTCTGGCTCCCAATTTGGGCCACGTGGCCCCACTTGGGAGCTAGATCCAGGCCAGTGCTGTGTTCGCAGCGCAGCCAGAAGTGGCTCTCCCTGCCTTTAGAGCCGCTCCTGGCTGCACTGCAAATGCAGCGCTGGCCATTTAACTCCTGAACGGAGCCATGTGGCCCCATTCAGGAGCTAAATCAGCCCCCCTCCACATCTGACATCAGATGCAGGGTGTGTGTCAGGGCCGCGAAGCGCAGCCCCTCAGGGGCGGTGGCCCGAGTTCTTTGAACCCAATCACCCAACTGTGTCTACGCCCCTGGCAATCTGTTAAATCTCCTTTCTTTCGTATTGGTATGTAAACTGAACTCTTCCAGTTTGTTGGCCACTGTGTCGTTCTCCAAATTTGCAGGCATAGTTTGGTTAGAGCCTTGACTGATTCGTCTTCTGTCGCCTGCCATATTTCTGTAGCTATTCCATCAATTCCTGTAGCCTTCTGACTTAGTAATGCCCAGAGTGCTGATCTAACTTCATCTTCCCGTATTAGGGGTTCTTGCATGTAGGGAATATTTTCTAGAGTATCTTGGATGTTGATGTCTCTGCTGTACAGATTTTCAGTATACTCCTTCCATCTCAGTTTGATCTTCTCTGAATCAGTTACTATTTGTCCTTTGGCATCCTTTAACATACCAGTTTGAGGATGGAACTTCCTTCTGAGTTCAGAGATCTTTGGGAAGACTTTCCTTGTTTTTTCATGTCCATTCCCATCCTCAAGATCTTTACAGATGTCATTGTAGTACTGCTCCTTGTCTCTTCTAACAGCTTTCTGAAATTTCCTATTAAGTCCTTTCCTGAGGTCTTTATCTTTCTTGACTTTGCCTTCTGTCCTCTTCTTGGCAATTTCCACTGTCTGTTCAGACATCTATTTTGTATTTCTGTTTCTTGGTCTTTGGCAGTCTTTTTTTAGCATTGGTCCTTAAAAACATTCCACAGTCCCTCTGGTTCCCTATCACGAGGTCCAGAACTTCAAAGTGGTTCCTGATGTTCTCCTTGAAAATGGTGGGTACACATTCTCAAGATCATATCATGGAAACTGGATAGCTTTGTTTTTCTGCTTTAGCTTGACTTGGAGCTTGCACATGAGCAGTTCATGATCGGTTCCACAATCAGCCCCTGGCCACATCTTTGCTTATAACTGAACTCTTCCACCTCCTTGTACCAATAATGTAATCAATTTGATTTCTGTGTACTCCATCTGGTGATATCCATGTGTATAGGCGCCACTTTGGTTCTTTGAAGAACGTGTGTTGGCAATGAAGAGAAAATTGGATTGGCAGAAACTAATGTCATTGTCCTGCTTCATTTCTGTTTCCCAGGCCATACACTCCAGCTATGTTTTCCTCCTTACCACTTCCAACTTTGGCATTCCAGTCTCCAACCACAAACTGCACATCTTGCTTGCATGTTCTGTCAATTTCAGACTGAACTTGAACATAAAACTCATCAATTTTCTCTTCTTCTGCATTACTCAGGGCATAAACTTGAAGAATTGACATGTAAAAGGACAATAACTTCTGGGCACCCCACAAACAGGAAACTCTTTCCTAAAAATATCTGCAATGTGTAGTGCTGGATGTGCATTCTGCACATGCTCAGAGGCACTCTTCTTCACTTAAACCAACTTAGTTATAACAAAGAAACTGATGGAACAAGAAGTTCTTTCAAGAAGCTGATGATGAACAACAATGATGTTGATTAAGAAATTTTTCAAGAAGTTGATGAACAATGGCCTTGGTATGACTGAGTCAAAGGCACTCTGCATGCGCTCAAGAACCCTCTTTTTGCTAGGCGAAGGAGCAAAAAATCTTGCTTCCACACAGCTTTTGCGGGGGGGGGGCGGGGCGGCGGTGGCGAATCCTTAGTCTTGAAACCAGATTCCAGGACTGAGCCTTTAGCAGCGTGAAGGAGCAGCCAGAAACACACACACCCGCATTTCCCCCGCCCGTTCTTTCTGAGGGGCTCTCTTCGAGCTAGGCCCCGCCCCCCAGCTGTTAATTGGCCAGATGTTCTCCCTGCGAAGAACGCCAACGCTGTGCTCTCACTGGGGCCGCCGTGCTTAGTGCGGAGTGAATCCGGAGCGGCAATGTGGTGGTGCGAAGGGAGTCTGGGGCAGGAGGTACAGGTAAGGGAGGCGGTGGAAACGAAAGAGGGAAGCCAAGAAAATGTGCGGGTAGTCTCGATCCGCGTTTGTGTTGCTTCTCAGATGGGGAGGGTCTGCTTGGGGGTGGGAACCGCACCTAAATGGGAGCGGAGTTCCACAAATGGCCCCACCTTTGGCTTCAGATACGAATTAAGACTGCATTCTTCTGGGAGGAAGCTCTGTTGAACTCAATGATTTTGCTTCTGAGTAAACACTTCATTGGATCGGGCTTCAACAAGTCTGTTCAGACTTCCTCGTGAGTAAACTCTCTGAACTAAGTGGAACTTCTGAGCAAACACTGCAGCGGTGCAGGCTGACGTTTTGTGCAAATTTACTTCTGAGTAAGCCCATTGAACTTAGTGATATTTTGGAGTAAAGATGCATATGGGCAATGTTGCACAGCTGCAACCCTGTACACACTGATTTGGCAATAAACTCGGTCGTGCTTTCACCTGAGTAAATGGTGTTTAGGACTGGGTTCTGATTTTTGCCTGTGGACTTGGTAGTCACCCTGCTTGAACAGAGTGGGCTTTACTTCTGTGTAAACTCTGCAAAATGCTGCAGGTAAATGCAGTCCTTACTTAGAAGTAATCCTTATGAATTATGGGACTTATTTTTGAGAAAGTGATGTGTAGAATTCAGCTGCAGGGTTTTGAGTCTTTGGTATCCTTACTTGGAACTTAGTAAGAAGTTCTGGTGAATCGTCTAGAGTAGACCAATTAATTCCCCTTGGGATGGTAGGGCTGGACTCATTCTGGGACTGGTGCACGAAGATGACTTTACAACAACCAAGAGCTTTTTCAGATGGCGACCTTACCGCAACTATACTTTGGGAGGGTGGGTGTACATTTAGATATTGGCTGGATTTACCCCAAACTCCATGCGATATTTCAGAGAGCACTTTGCACATGATTTGGGCTTTCCCCGCCATATTGAAACCTAGTCCAATTTTCTAGCCCAGGGGCAAAAAAAATCCCCTTTTTGCATTAGAGTATCCATTATGCTTTAATGCAAACTTGCATTAAAGCCTGAAGCTTTCCCAGACAGCAGGCTTTACCGAGGGTTTACTGTGAGGCTTTACTGTGTGTTCAAAGTTGCCCCCCAAAAAACCCAATGCAAAAAGTGGGTGTGGTGTTTTTTTACCCCAGATATAAATTGGGCTACACTCCTTACGCTGAAGACAGATCATCCTGGAGAGACTCTATCTATGTGGCCGCCAAGAGTCGACACCAACTTGATGGCACTTAATTAATCCATCAATCAATCACACTCTAACGTGAAAGGAAAAATCCGAATTGTGTGTCAAGTGCTCCCCAATTGCTCACAGGGAGTTCAGGGTAAATTTGACTGATATGTTAAAGCATACCTCCATTCCCGAAGAGATGCGAACTAAAAGCCGGATGTGAAAAATGAAACAGGTTTCCCGTTTGGTTTTTGGTCCGTGATTCCCAATCTCCATATGGTATAGAGTGTGAAAAATGCCCTGCTGTCTGAAAAGCCTCCAGCCAATCTTCATAAGTGGGGGTATTATGTTCTGCTCCCTTTTTGAGGGGATTTTGGGCCTCTCAAATGACTGAGCACAGAACTCGGGGTGACCATGATCACAGACCAATACATGTTTCATGCACCATAACCTGCTACACCTCCATGCACCATTTCAAAGTGCAGTCAAGAGTAATACAGTACTGGGGGGAGGACCTGAGGCAGGGTTCTCAACTTTGGGCTCCTTGCTGTTTCAAGGGCAGTGGTGTGAGGGGAAAGGGTGCACAGGAGTCTGCCTAATACCAAATCGGACATCTGGTTCATCTAGCTTGGTATTGCCGGCACTGGCTAGCAGCAGCTCTCCAAAGTTTCATGCAGGATTCTTTCCCAGCCCTACGTGGGCATTTTTCACACAGGGCTTTTATCTTGCATCTCCTCTGGAATGGAGGTATGTGTTCACACATCAGCCAGATACACCCTGAAGTCCCTGCGAGCTATTGGGGAGCATTCACACACCATTTGGAGTTTCATTGCACATTAGAGTACACACCCAGATTTATACTGATTTATTATTATTATATTATTATTATTATTATTAATTCAATTTCTATACCGCCCTTCCAAAAATGGCTCAGGGCGGTTTACAAAGAGAGATAACAAACAAATAAGATGGCTCCCTGTCCCCAAAGGGCTCACATTCTAAAATGAAACATAAGACACACACCAGCAACAGTCACTGGAAGTACTATGCTGGGGGTGGATAGGGCCAGTTACTCTCCCCCTGCTAAATAAAGAGGGTCACCACGGTAAAAGGTGCCGTTTAGGGTTTTAAAAAAGCCACTTTTTGTGTTGGGTTTTTGAGGGCAATTTTGAACTCACAGTAAACTCATGGTAAAGTCTACTGTCTGAAAACCCTACTGGGCGCTTTTCAGATTATCTGCTATAACTGTGGTAAAATGCTTCGGCTTGGCAGGATTGAATTGAAAATGATCAACGGAAAATACAGCTACTTTTTTGCAATGGACATACAACATTATAGCACTAGATCACAGCGATTAAATCTGAAATAAGGCATCCAAAATGTGAATGGCACCCCTGCAGACAGCATAGGGACTGCAGAGTCACGACACAGGAAGTACGGAAGCACAGTTAGCAGATACTTTGTGACACTGTTATAGGGGTTAATCTGGAAAGCGCCCTGGAGATGCTCCAAAGATTGAATCTTATGCATGCAAAGCAGATGCTCTGCCACTGAGCTACGACCCCAGGTGAAATGATCCTTCTTTGCAGAGCATGGCCCCAATCCAGATTGTCCCTACCTGGCTGGCAGAGGAAGAAAGAGGTGGGACCAAACTAATATAACCTGTTCTTTGGCCCTAAGGGAGACATGATAAAAGCTTGTAAAGTTGTGGAGAGGATAGAGGGTTCTTGTTTTTCTCCCTTTCCCACAATGCTAGACCTTAGGGTCACCCAGTGAAATAGATAGACAAGAGATTCAGAGCAGATGAAAGAAAATACTACTTTATGCAACCCCTTGATCTGTGGAATTCACTGTCGCAAGATGTGGTGGTGATGGCCACAAACCTTTTCTGCTTGAAAAGAGGATTAGACACACTCATAGAGGAGGAGGAGGAGATAGAACTGGAAAAGGTGCAGAAGAGGGCAACCAAGATGATCAGTGGCCTAGAACCCTTCCTCAGGGGCGTATCTAGGGGTAGGGCAGGCAGGGCACGTGCCCCGGGCGCCACTTGAAGGAGGGCGCCATTTTGTAAATTTTTTTTTTAAAATGGCTGCCAAAAACAAAATGGCCACCATGCATGCTCAAATGGCCTCTGTGAGGCTCTAGGTCATGCCAGGCTTTGCAGAGGCCATTTGAGCATGCGCGGTGGCCATTTTGTTTTCAGTGGCCTTTAAAAAAAATTATTTTTAAAAACTGCCACTGCACATGCTCAAATGGTCCCTGCAAGGCCCTAGAGGCCAGCGGGGTGAGGGGGAATCTTTGCAAAAAACCCAGCCTTTAGGAAGCCCCCCAAAGGGGCTATGGGTAAAAATAATAATAATAATAATATAATATGAGACACTGTACACATATTCAGATTGGCACTATGTACAGAGAATCAGGGCTTGTGAATACTGAGCTGACGCTTAAGAGCTAGGATTGTATTCATTTGCTCTTTGCTTCTTGTGATAAGTGAGTTAAATGTGATGCCTTAATAATATGGCTATTAATGGTGAGTTTGTCTTTGAATCAGTGTGAAACCCTTAATATTAAGGCCCACTGGGAGTTTCTTGCTCTCTTTCTCTCATTTTAACTGTCTTTCTGAAAGACTAGAATATATTCCAAGCAGTGACACAGTTTACTCTGCATATCCTTTAATTATTTACAGAGTATCTGGGAAAAGTCAAATTCTCCATTTATTTTTTAAACTTATATAATAGTGATGCTACAATGCATAGTAGAGAATTAGACAGGCACTTCTGTTTAGTTTTCCAAGTACATCTCCACATAGTATTTGGGTATTTCATGAGCCCCCACATACTGAAATTTGTAGTTTTCCAGCATTTTTTAGTCTTGCTAAGTCCACTGCTAAATAGTTTTTGAAATATTCAAAGATTAATGAGCTTGACTTGTATTTTTCAGCTGATATTATGGTAAAGTTATCTGAAAGATGGGTGTCAGATGCTTGGACAGGGGGCGCAATTTCAGTGGTTGCCCTAGGCGCTATTTTCCCTAGATATGCCTGAGGCAAGGCTACAACACCTAGGGCTTTGTAGTTTTGAAAAAAGACTGAGGGGAGACATGATAGAGGTCTATAAGATCAGGCACGGTGTAGAGAAAGTGTCAATCTAGATTTTTCTTCCTCTCTCATAACACCGTGAAACTGATGCCCAAGAAATTTAGGACTGACAAAAGGAAGTACTTTTCCAAAACAACACATAATTAACCTATGGAATTCTCTGCCACAAGTTGTGGTGACAGCCAACAGTCTGGATTGCTTTAAGAAGGTTTTAGATAAATTCATAGAGGATGGGTTTCATGGCAACTAGTTTGAGGACTATATGCCACCTCCAGCCTAAGAGGTAAAATGCCTCTAAATATCAGTTGCAGGGGAACAACAGCAAGAGAGAGGACATGCCCTCAGCTCTTGCCTGTGGGCTGTAATATCTTTGCCTGTGGGCTGTCAGATATTCCAGCAGACTATCCTTGTACAGGATAGGGCTGTAGCTCAGTGGTAGAGTATATGTTTGCATGCAGAAGGTTCTAGGTTCACTCCCTGGCAGCATCTCCAGGTGCGGCTGAGAAAGACTCCTGTCTGAAACCCCGGAGAGCTTCTGCCGGTCAGGGCTGACAATCTTGAGCCTAGAGGGGCCAACTGTCTGATTCAGTATAAGCCAGCTTCCTATGTTCCTATGAATGTGATCTGGTAGAAAGCAGTTGCCTATGTTCATAGGGTAGAGAAGGACCATAGCACAAGGGTAGAGCACTGATGATGGAACTGTAGCTAGAGCACCTGCTTTGCATGCCGAACGTCCCAAGTTCACTCCCTGGCAGCATCTCCAAGTAGGTCTGGAAAAGACTCCTGAAACCTTGAAGAGCCGCTGCCAGACAGTGTAGACAATACTGAGCTAGATGGACCAGTGATCTGACTCAGTAGACAACAGCTTCCTATTAATTTCAGAGACTGAAGGACAGTAGCAGGAGAAGGTTGTTGCCTTTCAGACCTGCTTGTGGACTTCCTGGAGATATCTGGTTGGCCACTGTGGGAAACTAGATGCCAGATTTTATGCACTTTTGTCCTACTCCAGCAGAGTGTTTTGAAGATGCTCATAGAACATATAGCCTGAAACTCAAGCAGTTGGTCCAAGCTGCATTTCATTGGGGCAGAGTTGCTTTTTATTTGTTATAATATCTTATTTTCCTCCCTCCTTTCTCTGAGGCACCAGATGAGAGGTGGTTTAATTTACTTTGGCAAAATCTCTACTTTCCTTGCTGCTCTCTCGCTAGGAAAGGAAAAGGCTATTTCCCTTCAGCCCTGGAAGAGCCCCAGTCTAAGTGGCTGATAAATCAGAGCTTATCACTCAAGGAAAAGCAGAGGGTGGGAACCAAACATGGAAGTTGCCCAGAGATAAATCTCTTTGTCGGGCTCCCATATTTCTGGGGCTCGGTTTCTCACGCTCTCTGCGATGCTGCCAGATTGGCATCAAAGGGTGTCGCCTTTGGTCATTTGCAACTGTTATGTGGAGATAAAATGATAAAATGTAGGCTGGGAAGAAAAGAAATGTTAACCAGGAAACCACAAATTTAGATTAAACTTGACTAGCCAGCCGTTATTTGTGATCACCACTTGGACTGGGATATGGAGATGTAAGAAACAGTGGGAGCCCTTTCCTACTGCTCCCAAGGGAATCCTGCTGTTTCTTGCTTTCTCAAAAATGGCAGTGGAAATGAGACCTCTCGGGAGGAGAGCTGTGTGGTGCTGGGTGTCCTATTAGCCAGAGGGTTGGGAGCACTTGCCACTGGCGAGCTGGCAAGTTGGTTTGTAGATGCCTGATGGGAGGTGCCTGATCTGTAGATGTCTGTGGGAACTGAGACCAGGATGAAGTATTCTGAACTGGAAATCACTGCCTCTCAAACCATTTCACTTCCAAAGGCTGATCAGCATGGTGTGTCTGTCTCTCCTTATAGAGAACCTTGCTTTTGTCTCCACAACGAGCCTGTGAGGTAAATTGTCCCAAATTTACCAAAGTGTCCCAAAGCCATGCAACAAATGGATGCCGAAGGTCCCAAGTTCACTCCCTGGCAGCATCTCCAGTTAAGGCTTGGAAAGACCCTGGTCTGAAACATTGGAGAGCTGCTGCCAGTCAGTGTAGACAACCCTGACCTAGATGGACCAAGAGTCTGATTCGATAGAAGGAGCTTCCTATGTTCCCATATGGCAGCTTACCAGCTACAGCCCCATCCCAGAGCATCCCCAGTTCCTTCAAACTTGTTTTAAAATTGTTTTGGCTATTTAATTGGTGTTTTATGATGTTTTAATTGTTAATTATTATTTTATGTAGTTTTATAATTTCTGTTTTAATTGTTAATTGATTTTAATGGTGTTTTAATGTAAACCACCCTGAGCCTTTTGGAAAGGCAGTATAAAAATTTTAATGATAAAATAATAATAAATACATAAATAAATAAATAATAACATTTCTGCATAGAGCTTGCTTTCCAGACCCTCTCGGTTGCTCTCCTCTGAACTTGTTGCAGTTTTGTTTACATCCTTCTTCAGATACAGCACACAGAACTAGACACTGTATTCCAGATGAGATCTGACTAGATAGGATGCTAAATCAAGTCCAAAATCTGGGGGACCAAGCTTGAGAACCCCTTAACTAGAGCATTTGGATTTTGGCAAGAATTTGGCTCCACTGTGAAGCTTATTGAGCAACTTCAAGCAAATCTGTTTATCTAACCAACCTTGCAGGGTTGTTATGCACAGAAAACAATCATTGCAGGTTTGGGGGTGTGTGTGAGGATTTAATTGGCGGGTGGCAGTCAGGTTCTTAGCAAGGGTTAACAATCTGTACTTGAGGGTATGTATAGGAAAACACTGTCCACAAAGGTGGCACTAATGTTCAGTTAAGAAGGAACCATGTATGTGGCTTTTTTGTTGTTCGGGGTCTGATATTGGACATATGGTTATGCTGCTTTAGCTCAGCTTGGGGTTCTCATTGTGACTTTTGGAGTTGTGTTTGGTGCCCTTGAAAATATTAACCAATAAATGCATTTCTTTATTTAAGATTCATATGCCGCCATTCTTCATAAATGAATTCATGGTGCCTTACAACAAAAGTAATTTTAAAAACACAGTAAGACACAACTTCTAAAATTGTGGAAATGCAGAATAAGGCAATCATTAAAACAGGGCAGTCACAGAGAAGTGTATAGAGTTAGGAGAACACCTGTTGGGGAAAAAAAAGTCTCCAGCTTTCATTTAGGATTAAACAGAGATGTGGCAAACAAAAGATCAAGGGGCAGGGAGTTCCAGAGAGCCAGGGCCATCACTGAGAAGGTTCACCCACACATTGCCAGCAATTGTGCTTCACAAGGTTCTGGTCATTACCTATAAAGCCCGGAATGGCTTAGGTCCAAGGTACTTAAGAGACCGTCTTCTTTGTCATGAACCCTGCCGCCTATTAAGATCATCCGGGGAGGTCTTGTTGCCGCCGGCTCGTCTGGTGGCAACTCAGGGCCGAGCCTCCTCTGTGGCTGCCCCAGGTATTTGGAATGCAGTCCCTGTCCAAATAAGAGTTTCTCCATTTCTGATTGCTTTTAAAAAGACCCTTATGACACACCTCTTAGGCTTTTAATTAAAATTAATGTTAAACTGTTTGTGACCATCCTGTGAAATTATTTTGTTTCACTCTGTTAATTGTTTTTGTTCTGTGAAAGTGTTGGTTTTTGTTATTATATTGTAACTTGAATTGTGTATACCGCCTAGAAATGATATATTAGGCGGTATATAAATATGATAGTTAAATAAATAAGGTAGTGGGGATGCAACGGAGCACATGATCTCACAGATTGGGCAGAGCTATGCTGATTGAGCTTCTTGGAGGAAAGGAAGGATTTTAGATGAGGCTCAGGAATGAAGGAAATCAGTCTCTTTCCATCAGGATCTGGAGACGTCCCCTAGCTCTGAAATGACAGAGTTCAGGAAAGTGGCCGAGCCTTGAATTCTTGGCAGTACGGCGGGCATGCTTTGCCAAAATGGGAGTGACCTTTCATTTTTTTCCACTTGTAAGAACACGTTTGGCCTCCTGTGTTCCCTGTTGGGTGCCGCTGCTTGGGAAAGGGTCTCAACAAGCTGAGAACAGAGACTGTGGGAGATGATAAAGTCACTCAAAAGCAAGCCCAAAGGGGAAGATTTTGTGCATATGCATGCATGTGTCCCACTCCTGGTTGAGCACCTTCTCATGCAACCAGAAGGAAGTGGGAAGCAGTGGGGGGAGAGAAGATTTATTTTGATTGGCAAATTGTAGATATTTCCTCCTTGAGATTCCATCAGCTGCACAGAAGCTCTACAGTTCTTTTGATGGAATGGGGCCAAAGCATCTGCTTTGCATGCAGAAGGTCCCAGGTTCCGCCCTTGGCAGCATCTCCAGGTAGGGGATGTTGAGGAAGATTTCTGCCTGAAACCTTGGAGAGCCACTGCTAGAGTAGAGACAATACAAAGCTAGATGGACCAGTGCTCTGACTCAGTAGAAGGCAGCTTCCTATGTTCCTATGTTGACCCATTTTCTGCAATTGTGCATGGGTACTCTGTGGCTTGTGCATCTCAGGTGCCATTTTTATGCTTCTTTCTGCATCTTGCTCTCTTTATATTCAGCAATGTGCCTTTTCCATGCATGTGTTTCCTTCTGCTAAGATGGCAGTAGGAGATTTGTTGCCTCTCACAGCAACCCTGGATTAACCCCCTTGCACCTGGGTGTGTTTGTTCATGTACACAAAATGAATGGGAGGCAATTTGCCAAAACAAGCATACTGCAGAAGTGGGGGCTTTGAGAGATGACCTGGAGTGAAAGGAAGAGCTCCCCCCCCCCGCTGCCAAAAAAACCCCAAAAACATCTGTAGGTCTTCCTGTTAAAGGTGCAGGAACAAGGGCAGTTTTTAAAACCGGCAGCCCAGTTATCAAGAATCCTGGTGTTTATTGAAATTGTGCAGATACACAAAAAAGCCACCAAATCTGGCATTGTGTGAATAATAGAGCAAACTTATAATGCTAGTTTTCAGAAATTATGATTTACTGCATGTGAGTAATCTTGCTGACATCTGTGAAACCAGAACAGCAGAAAGTGAGATTTCCACTGACCAGAAGCAGGTTTTTTTCCTTTGGCATGGCACCCTACCCATAATTTATTTATTTTATTTATTTATCAAATTTATACCCTACAAACTTAGGTCTCTGGGTGGCCAAAAACAATTAAAACACATATAAAAGTTAAAACAGTTCAACATATAACATCACTTTTAACTTTTATAACAATACAATAATTTAAAAACCATAAAATTAAACAAACAGTATTTCTTTATTACAAACCTGAGAAAGCTTGGGTAAAAAAGGAGGTTTTCAGATTTTTTTAAAAAAATAGTCAGAAATGGGGAGGATCGCAACTCAGCAGGGAGCGCATTCTACAATCTTGGGGCAGCAACCGAGAAGGCCCGTCTCTGTGTAGCCATGAAACAAGTTGGCGGTAATGAGACGGACCTCCTCAGATGAGCTCAGTGGGTGGTGGGGTTCATAGCGAAGAAGGCGCTCTCTTAAATACCCAGGATCTAAGCCGTTTAGGGCTTTATAAGTTATAACTAGCACTTTGTATTTTGCCCGGAAACCTATCAGCAGCCAATGTAACTCCATCAACAAAGGAGTAATGTGGTCTCTCCGAGATGACCGAGAGACCAACCTGGCTGCCGCATTCTGAACTAACTGAAGTTTCCGGACTACGTACAAAGGCAGCCCAACATAGAGAGCATTACAGAAGTCAAGTCTGGAGGTTACCAACAAATGTACCACTGTTTTGAGGTCATTGATCTCAAGAAATGGGCGCAGCTGGCGTATCAGCCAAAGCTGATAGAAAGCACCCCAGGCCACTGCCTCAACCTGAGAAACCAAGGAGAGGTGTGGATCCAGGAGTACTCCCAGACTGTGAACCTGTTCCTTCTGGGAAAGTGTGACCCCATCCAGAATAGGTAGATTAAAATCATCTCTGGAGTTCTGACCCCGCACAATAAGTACCTCCATCTTATCTGGATTCAGCTTCAGTTTATTCTCCCTGAGAGAATAATGAGCAGAAGCAGGATAAGCCAAGTATTATCATTATTATTAATTCAATTTCTATACCGCCCTTCCAAAAATGGCTCAGGGCAGTTTACACAGAGAAATAATAAACAAGATGAATCCCTGTCCCCAAAGGGCTCACAATCAAAAAGAACACAAGATAGACACCAGCAACAGTCACTGGTGGTACTGTGAATAGTGGGGGTGAATCACTGTGAATCACTGGTGGGGGTGAATAGGGCCAGTTACTCTCCCCCTGCTAAATGAAGAGAATCACCACATTAAAAGGTGCCTCTTTGCCAAGTTAGCAGGGGTATGCCATGTCTCTGTATTCAGGAACTCATGTACTGTATATACAAGAAGGATTGCCACCTTTTTCCTGGAAGTGCTCCTGTGACTTTAAAGAACAGCCTTGCACACCAAGAAATATATTAGTCAACACTTTTTCCTAACCTGTGATGGGGAAAGTGTTGCTATCTGAACTTGTTTTCAAGTCTCAGAAGCTCAGCCAGGGAAAAGAGGTGACAACCAGGGGCATAGCTATAATTGAGCGGAAGAGTTCAAAGAACACAGGCCCCCAGCTCCATCCCTCCCTATTTTCTTCATTATCTCCCTAACTCTGGGGGGCCGCCAGAGAGAAGGATGAACACGGGCCCCCTCTCCCCTAGCTACGCCCCTGGTGGCAACAAAACCAATGATGACAATTCCATGCTATTCTACACTGGCCAGATCCTACTTAGAATCCTGTGTCCAGTTCTAGGCCTTGCATTTTAAGAAGGATGTTGATCAACTGAAATGGGTTCAGAGGAGAAGAAAGATTATGGGTCTGGAAACCAAATCTGATAAGGAATGGTGGAAGGACGGAGTTGTGTATGTCTAGCTGGGAGAAGACGAAAGAGTCATCCTCCAATTTCAGAAGGGCTATCACATAGAAGGAGGAGCAGACCTGTTCTCTGTCATTCCTGGGGGTAGGTAGAAAGAGAGCTGATTCTGCCTAGACTTCTGGAGGGATTTGGAGCCGTTCAGTCATGGAGCAGTCTGCTTCATGCAGTGGTGGGCTCTCCTTTGCTGGAGGCTGTCAAGAGAAGCAGGATGGTCAGGGATATCATGTCAGGGATGTTGTAACAGATTTAGGGGAGTTGGATTAGAAAACCTCTTCCAACTGTAAAAGTCTATGAAATGTCCTTAATGTGTGCATTTTGTACAGGGCACTGAACTGTGTGTGTGATTAAAATGGCACAGATTATGAACAGCTCTGCCTATTGTTTATGCAATCAGGATTTGGCAATTGTTATCTCCTGATGATTTTCCTGAGAACTTCTCTAGCATAATGGCTAAGTGACTGAGCTACAACTCATAAAGTTCCTGGCTCCAGTCTTGCCTCGCCATGAACTTCCTCAGTGACCTTAAGTAATGTACATTTCTCAGACCCTGTCTTCGATATGCAGGTAACAACACAACAGCCTTGTAAACTGGGCTTGCAGTAGCAAGCTTGGATTGATCCCTTTACTGAGCAGCATCTGCCTTGGTTTGCATTTAGATGAGTGACCAGGTGAGCACTACAAAGGATTCCGTAGCTCAGATGTTTGCATGCAGAAGGTCCCCACTTCACTCCCTGGCAGCATCTCCAGTTAGGGCTCGGAAACACCCTTGTCTGAAACTTGGAGAGCTGCTGCCAGTCTGTAGACAACACTGAGCATGTTATAAGGCAGCGTACTATGTTCCTAGGTTGGTGTAGTTTAAAAAATGTATGCCTGTAAGTCAGGCCTGCTCAACTTAAGCCCCCCCCCCCAGCTGTTTTTGGACTACATTTCTCATACTCCCCAGCCACAGTGGCCAATAGCCAGGGATTATGGGAGTTTTAGGCCAACATCTGCAGGAGGGCCGAAGTTGAGCAGCCCTGCTGTATCTGAATGAGGAACTCGGGGATCATTAGTTGGTTACTCTGCTTTTTAAATGCAACTTTCAACCCCGCCTACCAGAGAGAGGAATCCTTCTTATAGATATACAGGTTGAGTATCCCTTAGCCAAACTGCTTGGGACCAGAAGTGTTCCAGATTTCAGACTTTTCTGGATTTTGGAATATTTGCATACTGTGATGAGATATCTTGGGCATGGGATCCAAGTCTAAACACACAAGGTTACTGTACACTGTATTTTTTTTTTTTAGGTTTTATTTAAAGTATAGAAACAAATAAGCATTGAATTTACAATAACTACAGGTAGCTGTAAATGTATGAAAACTAATGGTGAGAAAATTTTCAACGCAATAATGTTGCTGGTCATGTTAGACTTAAACATGGTATTTTAGGTGGAGATGAAATTCACATTTCATGTGAAAATAATGTCGAGTCAGTGCTGCGGGTGTACACTGTGGTGGTTTCCGGATTTTGGAACATTCCGGATTTCAGATGTCCAGATTAGGGATACTCAACCTGGGTACAGAGGCAAGCGTGCCTCCTGTAATACAAAGTCCTGACTTCCTATGTCTAGAAGTAGCTGAGAAAACTGCCAAAGTTTGTTCGAACCCTTTCCCATACATTTCCAATGGAAGAGTTTTCCTGGACTTTGATGACTTTTTCTGGCTTTTTGATAGTCTGGCCAAGGTCTGGAACCTACCTGTGAATATGACATTTGTCTATCTTTTGTTGTTTGGTCTGGAAATTTCATGCCAATGAGTGAGCCCCAAGCAGTTATATAGATAATGATTCAAGTATTTATTGCTTTTGGCCAAAAGCCATTGCAAAATTTACAAAATGGGGTAAAGTAAAACAGTAAAGATGCCAGAAGAAATGGAAGAGAAAACAAAATTAGTCAATTTCCAAAGCATGAAACCATGAAATAACTACAATCCAGAAATAACACACATGGAGAAAATATTCGTATAATTTTCAAAGCAAAGCATCACCAGAGCAGGTGGTGTTGTTTTTAAGTATGAAGCAAGCCTGCTTATTCCATAATGAAAAGAGAAGTTATTCTAGAACCCCTTATCTTGCCAGAGGTTGCTGCGTCTCCTTCCGCTGATTTCCATCTTGGCGTCTGCTTCTGGACTTTCTGTAAACCAAGAAGAGGTTGATGAGAATCATTGGTACACGACCTCTTAATCCTGGCCTAAGGAGGTCTTGGATGAAGCCCAGGGCAGGAAGGGAGTGGTGCGTATTGCATCAGTAGATAACACTTTATTTATTGTTAACAAGTATATCCCGCTTTTTTTTCCTGTGAGTTTTACAACACAAAGGGACATACAGCAATAAGAACATGCATAAATTTAGGTGGTCCTTTTATGAGGCAGTTAGCTCATCAAGTTGCGCCCTGCTGTTGTGGCATAATAAGGTCTGAAGAAGTCCATTCTCAAGAATTTAATATAGCCCCCCTTCTTTTTGAGGTACCATAGATGCAGCTGGATTTTTTAAAGACTTCAGCCTGTTGGCCACTACCTGCAGCCCACCCACCTTGCCTGTTTACCACCCCCCAGATTATCTGCTGCCTCTGCAGCTAACCCATTACAGTTCCAGCATATGGCAGCAGCATGCTAAGCTTCAGCTGTGGTGCAGTATGATGACTACATGGCCTGGTTCCTGTCACTGGTTCATGACATCATGATGCTACGCCACACCTGGAGCTTATGAAGCTGCTGAGCCTAGAGACTGTAATGAGGTAGCCATGGAGGTGGCAGGTAATCTGGGGGGAAGACATACAGGTGAGGAGCCCTTGGTGGCTCGTGTTCTTCGAGCACATCCATCCAATTACAATTACACCTTTGTGCCACTACCACCAGAACAGCTTTCCAGGACCAAAGAGCACCCCTCCTCACATTTTTTGAAAAGCTTGAAAGAAGCACAAGGAGAGAAGCGGGTGCTGCAACCTTCCCCTGCTCCCTTTGCCTTTTTCAAAGCTTGTAAAGGCTCATTTTGAAAGGGGCTAGCCGCCCACCAGAAGCACGGGGCAAGGCAGCTTCTGGTGCCTCGCCTCCAGCCTCGCAGTTCCTTGGACCACCCCTGGAAAATCTATCGCCAAAATGTAAAATGAAACCTAAACTGGATGACTAAATGACTTCCCTTTTGTCTGTGTCTATCTTAGTGTTGTGAGCCGCCCCAAGCAGTAGTGCACTGGAGGGGCAGGGTATAAATATTTTAAATAAATAATAATTAATAAATTAGCTGCATTGGGTTGCCAACACTTCCCCAACTCAGTTCTTGTGCCTTTTTGAAGCAGCCTGACATCCAGCACTTGAGAGGATGATGTTATGATCATGGTTTTCTCTCCAGGCCAGGAAAAGCAAATTGCCTCTGTGTTGAGACTGCTCTTGGAATCGCAAGTGCAGAAGCAGTAAAGAAAAATGTAGCAACCTTTTGTATGCACTCATGCCACAGAGGGACCGATTACAGAGATGTGGTCCTCTTGGCTTAACCTCCGTCTACAGGCTGGTGGTTTGTTTACTGTTTGATGCTCTTCAGGAAGCCTGTGATGGAGCCCAAATGGCTGTTCTTGGCGCACTTGCTGAGCAGGACAATGGTCCGTCTCCGAGCGGATGAAGGCCCTCTGTAATTTCCCTTCCCTTAAGGAAGTGGGGTAATTGGTTCCAGCTGGGCTGTTTCCCACCCCTGTCCTCCTTCCTTTGCCTGGGTTTATTTTCTGTGTCCTCTCTCTGGGAAGTCCAACCTATACCGGGTGGCTGGTGTTGCAGTTTGGCACGCAAAGAAGAAAAAGATATGCAAAAGGCATCTTGGAGCTTAGCTGGCTTCTGTGAGCATGAGCTGCCTCAGAGAACAACCTGCTTCAGTCAGATGCATGCATGGATATGCACACACGATCCTAGGATTGTAAGGTATCAAAAGGTGATACAGAAGAGGAGAGCTCGCCTTGTGGTAGTGAGCATGAACTGCCCTTCTTCTGCTAAGTAGGGTGGGGTCTCCTTAGATTGCACTTGGATGGGTAACTACATTTGAGCACTGTAAGGTATTTCCCTTGAGGAAGGGTTCCCAACCTGTGGTATTCCAGATACTGATGACTATAACTCAGCAAATTTGTTGTAGCTGGGGATGATGGGAGTTATAGTTCGACAACATCTTTGTTGTTACCACAGGTTGGGAACCCCAAGTAAATCCCACTGAGTCAGGCCCGTGCTCCATCTTGCTTAGTATTGCCTGCACTGACAAGCAGCAGCTCTCCAGGGATTTGGGCAGAGTAGAGTCTCCTCCCCCCCCACACACACAGTCTTATCAGGAGATGATGTCAGGGATTAAATCTTCTGCATGCTAAGCTACCAGTGAGCTATGACCCAATACCCATAATATGTAGCTGCCTTCTATGGAGTCCAACATTTGGTCCATTTAACTCAGCTTTAACAGGCAGCATTTCTCCAGGATTTTAGGTTCAGGGGTTGTTCCCAGGTCTACCTGGAAATGCTGCCAAAGACTGAATGTGAGACTTGCTGTACACAAAGCAGGTGCTTGACCACTGAAGTTATGGGCTTTCCTTATAAATGAAACTGCTTCCTACTGAGTCAGACCTTGGTTATTCTAGATCAGGCCTGCTCAGCACAGGCCCCCAAGCTGTTTTTGGACTACAACTCCCATAATCCCCAGCCACACTGGCCAATAGCCAGGGATGATGGGAGTTGTAGGCCAGTATCTGCAGCAGGGCCAAAGTTGAGCAGTCCTGTTCTAGATAGATACAAAGAAAATAAATTGCCAACAGCCCATGAAGTACAAGAGATCTTGTCTTCTCTCCAAGTAAATCTCAGTTGTATACAACAGATGTATGGTGAAGGTTCACAACAGCAGGATTTGGTAACAACACAAAATCTTCCCCTCCAGCTGTACCAGATGTTCCGGGAAAGAAAACCCTGGTCTTGATTGAGTCCTCAGCATATGCAATCAAACTTGTGGATATACTCTAGTTCAATTGTTCCACAACCTGGAGTCTTTCTTTAAAGTTCTTTTATAGCAATTATTTTACACAGAATGAGAAGATAGTTCATCTCCCAAAGGGACTCGGTGTATAAAGAAACAAAGGAGACAGTAAGGTTGATGAGAGACAGGGGTTCGCAAGTTAGTTGTACTGTAATTCCCATCACCCACAACTTCAGAGTTGTAGACCAGAAACATCTGGGGTTTTAGTGTTGGGAACCCTCGTCTAGACTACAGTTCTGTGCACCCCTGAGACTAATCTACCAATTCAGTTGGCAGGGACTAGAGACAGGGCCTTTTCAGTTGTGGCCCCTTGGTTTTGGAACACCCTTCTGGAAGAGCTTTGCTGTGCTCTCTCTCTCTCTCAGGGCTTGTTTTTCTCTAAGGGCCCATCTTCTTAGAGAGGTTTTTAAATGTTTTATCTGCAGTTTGCATCTGGTGGATTTTTTCAGCCTTTAAACTTGGTTTTAATTGGGTCTTGTCTTCATTTTTTTTAAATTAATTTTATATTGTTTTATCTGTTCTACTAATTTTGTGAACTGCCTTGAGCAGTATTGCACTGGAGGTTTACATATTTTAAATAAAGAAAACTTAAACAGCATTTCCGAAGGTGTTTTTCCACACACTTTTCAGTGAACTAAGCTGGCCAAGGGTCTTCACCCCAGATAATATATCCTTTTCTTTCCCCCAGTCCCCAAGCTGCCCCAAATTACTAAGCATCTTATTTTAAATGCACTTGGGAATTCCAGGGATGTGGATCCTCACCCATTCTGACTTTTCTGTGCTGATCAAAGGCCCCTGTTTATCTGCCCCCTACTTGGAGACCCAACAGGCATTACATCTGTTGACATTGCTTGAGGATATGAGTGTGTGTGAATTATGGCTGGGTAGCTCAGACTTTCCATTGCTAATCCAGTTCCATCAGGAAAGGCAAGGCTGGCTGTGGGTTTTGATAACCACTCTTTAAGAGATCAGGGCAATTTGTTCCCAACAGCAAACCTGGCCAATTGCAACCATCTGCTAATCCTTGAACAGCTACTCTGAGAGCAGCCAGGGAGGATCAGACCTTCCCATTGGCACTGGATTTTTTTAAAAAAATGTTTTTCCTCAGGGGTCAAGTAGCAGAGATTTTCTCAGTGCTTCCAGATGACAACCAGGAAACTCTTTTTTTTTTTTTAAAAGTCAGTTGTAGCTTTTGTTATGCTCATTAGCAACTTTTGCATTAACTCAAGGCTGCACAACTTTAGCCATCCAGCTGTTGCTGAACTACAACTTTGGCCAATGGTCACCCTTGAGTAGTGATCACTGGGGATTATGGGAGTTGTAGTCCAACAACAGCTGGATGGCTAAAGTTGTGCAACCCTGATCTATAGGGATCCTTAGCTCATCAAACTGCAATTCCAAGATACTTGGAGCAGAAACTGTGAGAGACCTGGTTAATATAAAATTGACCAGGAGCATAAATGTAATTGGGTGGATGTACTCAAAGAACATGAGGCCCCTCCTCCCGAGAAGAGGTGCTACCAAGGGACCCTCACCTGTTACCCCCTTGCTCACCTGCCTCACTTGAGTGGGTGGATGGTTTTTTTCCTCTCTTGCGAGAGCAAGAGTGAAAGGAGTCCATTTGCCTCTGACCCACATTTGCCTCTGACCAGAGGGCTGGGAAATCATGGCATTTGTGCATGTGAACATAAGAAAAACCGGCTGGATCAGGTCCATGGTCCATCTAGTCCAGCATCCTGTTTCACACAGTGGCTCACCCTGCAACTAGTATTTAGAGGCATCTTGCCCTGATACCAACCATGGTTTTTGTGGCAGTAAAGGGTGGATTGACCTTTTGTTGTGGGGACAACCAAAACAGGGCCTCTGATGTTGAACTAAGATAGAGGTTCTCAAATGTAGGTTTCCAGATGTCAGACTACAACCTCTATCATCCTCTGGTGCAATGGCTGTTGCAGGGGACAATGGTTGTAGTCCAACAACATCTGGGGACTCAGATTTAAGAACCCCTGATTCAAGGGAACAGGCTGACTACATGTGCTAGGTACTTTAGAAAGTAACAAACAAAACAATTAGGTGGGTCTCACAATCAGAGAGTCTCACAATCACAGAGCATGCTGGAGAGACCCCGAGTCAGGAGGCTGCTTTTTAGCCTCCCGGTCAGGGGTCTCCTTGTGAGTTGCTGCGGCGCTGGACTAAGGGGAGGGCTTCTCAAGTAGGTTAGCCGCTTGTAAACCACTGGGCTCGCCTGCGACCCTGGTGGTTTACACGAGCAGCAAAAATCAGGCTAGGCTCTCCTAGCCCGATTTTTGCTGGTTGTGAGAATAGCCTCAATAAGTTCCTGCCCTCAAAGAGGTTACAATCTATAGCCTACACCAATTAGACATGGGCATGTGGGGAGTGAGAAAGTGGAAAGAACCCACCCACTCACTGCCATGAGGGCCAGCTGGGAAATGGCTCCCTGCATGGGGATGAGTGGGGCCTTGGCAGGGGAACTGGGGGTGGGGCTTGGGGACTGTGTAAGCCCGTGAATTTCTGTCTCAAAAATTTGGTGGTTACAAAAAATGGGGGGAGTATCTTCTGATGTCTTGAACACAGGCCGCTTCAGGACGTTTTATGGTACAGAACCAAAAGACGTTTGTAGCGTAGGTGTGCTCTGTGTACATACCAGCTACCAAACCACATGCATTTGGGGGCCACCAGCTTATCTGAAGTGGGTGAAATAACTTTCCCAGCCTCCATGAGAGCCCCTAATCTTCCGCATCTGTTTGAGGAAGAACTTGGATATGATGTGATCAAGATAGCAGCTCTGCTTCAGGATCCGGCCTTGGCTTATGTTTTGATTGGCGGAGAAGCTGTTTAGATTAATCCCGTCTGATCTGATAAGGCGAGAACACTTTGCAGCTGGCTTCTGTCAGCCTCCCTCTGCTTCCCTCCCCTGCTCAACACGTCCACTTGCTTCCCAGTGTCTGTTCCCACCATTTTCTGTGGAAACGGATTTGACTGTTTTTCTGTCAAGCTAGGTCAAAGGTCTGGCAGATGCTTCTACTGAACAATTGGATGTGATTTCCAGGCTCCCCTTTCCAAATCCTCATTTCATGAAGTCACTTCCTGGAGTGATGCCAGCACTGGTCTCCTGCTTCCCTGATTTCCTACAGTTCCCACAGGTCTCCTCAGTTTTGCTAAACCATGTGTACAAATACACTCTGAGCCATTTTAAACTTCTGTGCCCTGACAGTCCACGCACCAAGAAAAACTAAATTCCTAGATGGGTAAAAATGATGTCGAAGGAAAGCTTTGTGCAGTTTGTTCTGCATAATTTTGTTCCATGCTTGCTACTATTTTTGCATAATCTAGTTTTGCTAGTCTAAGGGAGGCATGATATGCTGTTGAAGGCACTGAAGAACCCACCCATCAAGATTGTCAGCTCTATCTGAAACTATTTCTGGACTGGAGATTCATTCATTCATTCATTCATTCATTCAATATAGTGTGCATGTGCGTGTGCTTGGCTTACAGGGTAATTTATAGAAATATTTCAGAGTTGGCAACCCTAATCAGCCATACTAGTTAAAATGGGACCTGTTTGTTAGAGGCAGTTTTCTTCTGAAATTAGGAGTTTCCAACCTTGGATCTCCAGATGTTGTTGGACTACAACTTCCATCACCCCCAGCAACAATGACCATAAGGATGGGATGTGGTGACAGCCAAAAACCTGGATGGCTGTAAGAGGGGTCTGGATAACTTCATGGAGGAGAGGTCTATCAACGGCTACTAGTCTGAGGGCTATAGGCCACCTCCAACCTCAGAGGCAGGATGCCTCTGAATACCAGTTGCAGGGGAGTAACAGCAGGAGAGAGGGCATGCCCTTAACTCCTGCCTGTAGTCTTCCAGCAGCATCTGGTGGTCCACTGTGTGAAAAAGGATGCTGGACTAGATGGGTCTATCCAGCAGGGCTGTTCTTATGAGTTGTAGTCCAACATCTAGGAATATAGGAAGCTGCCATATACTGAGTCAGACCATTAGTCTATCTAGCTCAGTATTGTCTTCACAGACTGGCAGCAGCTTCTCCAAGGTTGCAGGCAGGAATCTCTCTCAGCCCTATCTTGGAGATGCCAGGGAGGGAACTTGGAACCTAGATGCTCTTCCTAGAGTGGCTCTATCCCCTGAGGGGAATATCTTACAGTGCGCATACTTCTAGTCTCCCATTCATATGCAACCAGGGTAGACCCTGTTTAGCTAAGGGGACAAGTCATGCTTGCTGTCACAAGACCAGCTCTCCTCTCTGGGGACCCAAGCCTGAGAAACCTGCCCTCGAAAATAGGAGCAATGGGGCATTGGATTTTAAGAGGGTACAAAAGGAGAAAAGAGGAGAGCATGTCTTGTGGCCACAAACATGAATTGCCTCCTTTCCTAAGCAGGGTCTACCTTGGTTTACATTTGGATGGGTGACTACCTGTGAATGCTTCCTTCTGTAAGCTATTGCCCTTAAGGGATGAGGCCAAAGCTCTGTGGAGGAGCAGAAGGCCCCAGGTTCACTCCCTGGCAGCATCTCCAGGTAGCCTGGGAGACACTCCTGCCTGAAACCTTGGACAGCTGCTGCCAGTCAGTGTCATCAATACTGAGCTATATAAATTAACTGTCTGACACGGTAAAAGGCAGCTTCCTATGTTGCTATATTCCTATGAGGACACATACAGGGCCCTTAGGGGACTGCTGGGTAACATTTTCTAAATACTTACACAGTAAGGTGAGCCAAAAAATGGCAGGTCTCTGCCCCAAGTAGCTTCCAATCTGTCAGTGGGGAGGGGCAGGGGTTGACAGTGGCCTGGGTGGCCTTGTTCTCTGCCTCAAATCCTCCCCTTTGCTCATCCCGATCGGCCTTCGCTGTCCCCTTGTGTCCCATCCTCTCCCTTTGTCGCCCGTCATCTTCTTGGCCGTGGCTTTTAAAGGCCTCATTCTTTGCACTTCATCTCCTCTCCAGCTCAAGAGGAGGAGGAGGAGGAGGAGGCAGTGCCTGCTTTAGTTCTCTTGCTTTCGGGGCCTAGTATGGCCTTTTCCTTCGGGCCTGAGGAGCTAATTTTGGAACGTGTGATTGATGGCTCTCCCTTGCCTCCTGCGCAGAGTGTCAGGAAACAGCCTGAAACCCGCCTGGCCCGAGCCGTCTCCGCTCTCTGCTGGTGTCCCAAACACGTCCGTTCTCCTGATTCATGCAAAGAGCATGTTTTTATATATGTGTGTGTGTGTGTGTGTAGGGGGGGATCTCCGTCCGTTCTCTCTGCACCAAAAACCCCACCCTTTGGCCACATTCTCATAGCTGAGCTCTGATTGTTCTTCTACTCGACTGCTGCGCGGGGTGGGGGTGGGTGGGAGAGCTTGAAAATCCACAGTTTAGGCTTCAGCCCAGTGTGGGAAAGCCAAAGTGTCAGGAGGAGGGCCTGTTAGGAACCCTGCACTGCCCTAGGATTGTTCGGGGCAGGATTAAAGCCGTGCCCCACAGCCGGAGCCGAAAGGCAGCCGTCTGGAATGGGAGCCAATTTGGAGATGCTGCCAGAGGAGAAAAAGGAGAGCAGGAGCTGATTCTATGCAGGCAAGTTGGAACAGGAGGGGTTTTCCTCCAGTAGTTCCTTGGTCGAGAGGTGCCAGGGTTTGAAGTCTTCCTGGAAATCGTGCACCCCAGATCCCAGATGTGGAGGGGAGGCAGCTTGTACAGGTGCAAAAGCACTCTTTTATGTGGGGGCTGGGCTGGGTTGGTGCTGCCCCATGCCAGGGCTTTTATTAAGGAAAACTCAGAACTGCACAATGGTATGTGAGTGTAATTCAGTGTGTAGCATGCACCACTACAACACGCACCAACAGTTTTCCCTGTAACAGGACTTCCCAGATATTGTTGACTACAACTCCCATCACCCCCAGCTATAGCCTTTGGGTGGGGATGATGGGAGTTGTAGTCAACAACATCTGGGAAATCCTTTTACAGGGAACACTACACACAGGTACATTTCCCCTGTCTGTGCACACGTGCACATATTCTTTGTTGCTTAGAGTCACATTAATGACATTGAGAATCCTACCCGGAGTGGGAGAATATCCTCAGAATGGGGAATTTGGCAGCATGATTGCAGAAGAGTGTTCCATTGATTGGTGGAGACTCTGTGGGGAGTAATAGTGGAGTCTGCAGTCAGCATCTTTTGCAGGGAAGAAGAAATGGGGCTCTTCTGAGTTCTAGAGGAATCGCCGTTGCTCCTGAGGGCAGAATCCACAGGTGGAAATTGCATGGAAGCAGATTTAGGCTCAATATTAAGGATTGTTTCCAAACTGCAAGAGCTATTTGACAGTGGAGCAGCCTGCCTCATGCAGTGGTGGGCTGTTCTCCTTTAGGAGTTTTCAAACCCAGGCCGGATAGCCATCTGTTAGGGATGCTATAGCAGTTTCCTGCGCTGAGAAGAGGGGTTGGACTAGAAGACCTCCAAGATCCCTTCCCACTCTCAAATGCTATTATTCTAACCCGTCCAGGATCCATTCTGCTTCAGGGAAGGGCAACTGGAATATGCTGGTAGGGCCTGCTGTGTGGTGGACGTGAGTAGAACTGGATGAGACAGGCTTATAAACAGGGTGGTATCTCAATCAAATGTGGAGAACGGGCCCTGAATTCAGTTTCCACAGAACCTTGGCTGTCTGAATGCAAGTGTCTAGTCCTTATTGTCCCAAATGTGTTTGAAGGCGTGTGGATAGGGCCCAATGAAATCCCACCAGTCTGCAGGGCCTGCTGAATATTATTAAGTAATGTTAAGGTTCTTCCTCAGTTAAAGAGACCTGAAAAGTGTGTGAGTTTTGGGCAATGGATCAAAGAATCTATTGACATTTTGCAAATAGGGAAAAATAATTCTAAAGGGGGGAAAACGTGTTGTATGTCATAACAGGCATTTGAGAAAGTGGGGGGGGGGTGCCTCTTCCATGGGTAATTATGATTTTGGAAGAAGATCTTTCTTTCCTGCATGGGAAAGGATGGCTCTTCTAATATTTGTTTGCCACCTGCAGTTTTTAAAATGAGTAGTATTAAAAATAGTATTGGTTACTTTTTTTTTTAACTGCTACCTGATTAATTGCGGGCACCTCTTTATTTCGGCAAAGTATTTTAATAGATTATTCTAGCCCGTTAATTGGACTACAGTTAACTCTCACCCTCTCTCACCCTTTACTGATTGTATTGTCCAGGCTCGGAATAGCCTGCAGTTCTCAAACTTGGATCCCCAGATGTAGTTGGACTCCACCAGCCTCTGCCACTTGGGCTGGGGATGATGGGAGTTGTAGTACAGGGGCAGATCTACCATGAGGCAACTGTATGTGGCGAATGCAGGCCGGCACCAGGACTGAGAAAGCCGTGTGTCACCTGCCTCCACAGCCACCTGCCCCCCCCCCCCAGTGCTGGCAAAGAGCCAGTGTGTAGACTAATGGCATCACCGCCTAGCAACACATGCTGGGCTGTGACATCATTAGCCCGCACACCAGCTCTGACTTGGCAGGAAGGCTGGCAGTGGCAGGAGGCTGGCACCACTTGCGTCACTACCTTATTCTTGTTGTCCGACCTCTGGGGCCCCAGGTTTGAGAATCTATTGCTCAGAGGGGGTCTCTCATCCAGGGGATAAACTTGCCTGGGGCCTGTTTAGCTTTAACAATTGAACTGCATCACATGTTCATCATGTGTGTCCCCCCCCCCCACCCGTTGCTCTCTTGGTAGGGTTTTGTGAACTTGGGGAGGAACATATGCACAGAGGAAACTGATTAGGGCAGGTCCAGCATCTGTTTCCCGACAGGCAGATGCCTCTGGGAAGCTCACAAGAAAAGCATGAAAGCAGCACTTATCTCCTACTGTATTTCCCAACTCAAAGGTAGCCTGCTTCCGAGCATGGAAGTTCTATGCAGTCATCATGGTAAATAGCCATTGATAGACCTCCATGGGTTTGTTTTGTCCCCTTTTAAAGCCATCTAGACTAAGTCTGTGGCCATCCCCTGCATCTTGTGGCAGTGAGTTCTATAGGTTAATAATGTGTTGTGAAGAACTTCAAACCCAACACAGCATCCCTCCAATTGCTGCTGTTAGTGTCTACCTTTGTAGATTTTTAAGATTATGAGTCCTTTGGGGAGAGGGGACCATAGCTGTCACCTTCCTATGTACACTACTTTGAGAACTTTTTCACTGAAAAGCAGTATATAAAAAGCAAGAATAACTGTCTTTTGCCTCTCCTGGATCTGCAGCGAGTCACTTTCTCTGGTCAAGTTCAATGTAGTCAGTCAGTTACAACCTCTTGCACAGAGCAAGGGTTGGACTAGAAGACTTGCAAGGTCCCAGCTCTAAAATTCTGCCATTTTACTGGGTTACCCCAAGCTTAGGAGAAAGGAAGGAGAAGTTCTCCCTCTTTCTTCTACTGTTACTAGTACTACAAATATTGATATTCTGCTTTTCAATAATTTCTCAAAATGGTTTACACAGAAAAATAATACATACATGCATAGTGGGGCTTCCTGTCCCCAAAGGGCTCACAAACAAAAAACAACAAGAAGTTAAATACCAGCAACAACCACTGTAGGGATGCTGTGCTGGGGCTGTCCCATTACTAAATTTAAGAGGATCACCAGGCTCAGCTAAGGTGCCTCTTAGCTTAGCAGGGGTTTCTCTCTCCTCTCTATCATACCTAATTTTATAAACGTCTTTTATGCCCCTCTCTAAGCCTCAAATGCCTTCTTCTCCTCAGGAAAGGACTCCAGCCTCCTGATCAGCTTGGTTATCCTTTTCTTCATCTTTTCAGCTCTGTCTTTTCTTTTTGGAGATGGATTGAACTGCACACAATCCTGCAAATGCTGCTGCACCATATACCATCTCTTGAGTGTACCTGCCCCTGCGTTCTAAAGTCTATAGAAGTTCTAGTACATATCATTCTTCACTCTCCCATTGTACAAGGGAGAGAGGGATTGACATGTACAGGTGAAAGTCGGAAAATTAGAATATCGTGCAAAAGTCCATTAATTTCAGTAATGCAAATTAAAAGGTAAAACTGATATATGACGCATTACATGCAAAGCGAGATAAGTCAAGCCTTAATTTGTTATAATTGTGATGAACATGGCGTACAGCTCATGAAAACCCCAAATCCACAATCTCAGAAAATTAGAATATTACATGGAACCAAGAAGACAAGGATTGAAGAATAGAACAATATCGGACCTCTGAAAAGTATAAGCATGCATATGTATTCAGTACTTGGTTTGGGCCCCTTTTGCAGCAATTACTGCCTCAATGCGGTGTGGCATGGATGCTATCAGCCTGTGGCACTGATGAGGTATTATGGAAGACCAGGATGCTTCATTAGCGGCCTTCAGCTCTTCTGCATTGTTTGGTCTCATGTCTCTCATCCTTCTCTTGGCAGTTCCCCATAGATTCTCTATGGGGTCAGGTCAGGCGAGTTTGCTGGCCAATCAAGCACAGTACACTGTATACTTTTCAGAGGTCCGATATTGTTCTATTCTACAATCCTTGTCTTCTTGGTTCCATGTAATATTCTAATTTTCTGGGATTGTGGATTTGGGGTTTTCATGAACTGTACGCCATGATCACAATTATAACAAATTAAGGCTTGACTTATCTCGCTTTGCATGTAATGCGTCTGTCTCATATATCAGTTTCACCTTTTAATTTGCATTACTGAAATTAATGGACTTTTGCACGATATTCTAATTTTCCGAGTTTCACCTGTAGAACAAATATCTCTGAGGGTATCTGCCAATAATGCAGTGTGGGCTAGATAAATATTTAACTGCAAAGATTGCTCATTTTCTATCTACAATGATTAAGAAGAAATTTCTTAAGGAAAATGCTGAGGCTTGTTTGCGGGTGGGGATGTTCTGAAATCTAAGTTGTAGGATTTGATTCTCCCGGGCTTTCTACCTTATTTGGAGAAGCCCACTCTCCAACCAGTTACTCTAATTGAGGCCTAGTCATCCCTCAAGCCTGACTATCACTATAGTACCATTATTATACTTATATGCAGTGTTTGTGAATTTTTTCTTGGATTTTATTGTATTTATTGTTGATTTGCCATGATCTGCTGATGAACATTATCCCTGCTACCTCGGTTATCCCTGCTAACTGAGCAAGGCCTGTGAACCGCTTTGAGAACTTTGGTTGATGAGCAGCATGTAAATGTTGTAGTAGTAGTCATCGTACTACTAGTAGAATGTAAATACAGTTTTTCTGTCTAACTTTGGCATACTGTTTCTCTAGATTCACAGTCTCCTCCTCAGTGGCTGCAGGACAACATAGCAAGAGAAGATGGCTCAGCCTGCGCACCTGAACCGAAATCTCCCAGGTAATGAGACATCTGCAGGTAGGATCCTGTCTGAAAGTGTAAAAGTTGGGGATGCACTGGAGAAGCTAGTGAAGTGGGTAGGATTGCTATGCTTCCCCCACCCCCACCCCCATGAGTCTTTATGTATGTTTCCATTAAGGATGTGCACGAATTGTGATTTGAAGAGCAATTTGTAACACATCCCCAGCACCTTTAAAAGGAGGAGAGTAGGTCCATACCTGCTCCTCTGCCGCTTGCCCGCAACTTCCTGTTCGGGTGGCACCCTCCCTGAGGGCTGCTGGATGTGTTACGAATCGCTCTTCGAATTGTGTTACAAATGTGTTATGAATCGCTCTTCGAATTGTGATTCATGCACATCCCTAGTTTTTATCCCCCCTACCAACAAAACACAAGTTTTATTAAAGTTTTCATAAGGAACACTTTAAAAAACAACAAACCCACACAAGTGTTCTAAATTGAATGAATGGTGCCTATTTTCTGTTTCTTTCAGCACTGAAGTCATATTAAGGCTGGGGTTCCCAACCTTGAGTCCCCAGATGTAGTTGGACTGTAAATCCCATCATCCCCAGCCACAATGACCAAGGATTAGAAACTAGGATTATTAGGAAACTAGGATTAGAAGCAGAGAACAGAGTGCATCCCTCCAAGCATTCCAGGGTCCCCCTGCCCTGAGATGTACTGAAGGATTCCTATATTGGTAGCTCCTCTTTCAGTGCTCGTGCTCTTTTTGTAATTCCCTTTTGATGTGTGTGTTGGCTTTTCAGACCTGGGTGGCCCCTTCTTGTATCGTGATCAGGACCAAGATGGAGAAAAGGCCTCTTACTCCTTGGAGACCCCCTATGGTTTCCAGTTGGACCTAGACTTCCTCAAGTATGTGGATGATATCGAGCGTGGCCAAACCCTCCGGAAGCTGCCGCTGCACCGGAAAGCCAAAGGGACCAAGCAGTCACTGAGCTCTTCCCGTAGCCAGCCAGGAGGCTGGACTTCCACGGAGTCGCTTTCATCGACAACTAGCGAGGATGGAAAACCTATCTTTTCCCCACGGCCCAAAATGTGGGCTGTTTCCTTGGAAAGCAAAGAACTGGTGAACAAACAGAGCTCTCTCCCTGTGTCTCCAACTCCCATCATCCATCTTCTCCCACCTCCTTCTCCCAAAAACCTGATGAGAAACGCACGGGTGGAGAAAACCTTACTAGAGACCAGTAAGAGGTTGGAAGAAGAACAGCTCAACTTACTGGAGGGAGGAACCTCTTCAGCCGCTAAGAGGCCTAGCAGTCCTTCTAAAGTCACATTCCCCCAGAATTGCTCGCCCTCCTCCATCCCTCTAGGAGAAAGCCTAGCCAACGCAGTGGGCTTTGGAAGAATCAGTCCCTCCAATTCAGGCAAGAGCACGCCAGCCACAGCGGTAAGCCCCATGCACCTTCATCACGTGCGTGAGCAGATGGCTGCTGCCCTCAAGCAACTGAAGGAGCTTGAAGAGCAAGTGAAGACTATCCCAGTTCTGGAAATGAAGATTTGCAAGTTGAAGAGGGAGAAGGAAGAGTTGGTGGCTGGCTTATGGGAGAAGTTGGAGCCAGATACGGGCAGGGAGTGTGTCTTCAACTTCCCTCCAAGATCCCCCAACATGAGTACCACCAGTGTGAGTGAAGAGGGATTTCAAAGCAGCCTTGAAATTCCCACTGAGGTAGACCATGAACCTGACTCTTCAAAAGCAAGACAGAGTAAAATTGTGGAGTTGAAGAAACTGACGGAGAAGCTGTCAAGTTCAGATAGGGTTGCAAAGGTGGGCAAAGGAGCAGCACGTTCTTCAAAAAACGAACAACACATGAGTAAATCTATTGCTGTTGGGGAAGAGATCAACATGAATGAGGCTGTTTTCTACTACCGGTGTCAGAAGCCATGCCAAGAGGTGGCTGTTGGGCGAGAAATCGAGACCAAAGACGCAGAGGTGTGGGTAATGGAGTCCTTGCTCGGTGTCTCTTCCGAGGCAGAGAAGGAGATCCAGCTCCTTCAACAGACTGTCCAGCATCAAAGAGAAGTCATTGCTATGTTGGAGGGACACCTGAAAGAGGCTGCCGAGGAACTAGAGGAGTTGCGGGTGGAGGTTTGCTCAAGAATTCCGAAGAACCTGATCAGTAAGGAGACCATGGCCCAACCGGAGATGGTGGAAGCATGCACCGAGGCTGTTCCAACAATGCAATGCCAGGCTGTAGATGGCCATGTCCAAATGGCAGACAAGGGTGTCCTCTGCTCTCCACAAGTGGTGAGTGTAGGAGTTGGCTGTGACTTCCCGTGGCAAGATCACGCCCCTGTCCAGTGTGGAGCTAAAGCCACACAAGTCAAACTAGAGATGGAAAGCAAAGGTGCAAAGAAGATCGACTCCACTGCTGCAAAGCTGGATCTGAGCACAGCTGGAGATGCATCAAGAGTAAAAGATGCAGAAGTCAGAAAACGGGCAGTTATTAAGGAGAGCAATTGCACCAAAGTATCTCTGGTGGCACAGACTCCAAGGAAACATCCAGAATCACGTTTGCTCCTGCAATCCACAGCAAAGGAAGAGGCGAGTGTGACAAGGGAGTGTGCAACGAGTCCTGTGGGGAGCACAGGTGAGTTACTTTTTTAAAAACATGGCATTCACCAAGGCCTCTTTGTGAACAGCCAAAATCTGTGTGGGGGTCACTTCGATCGTCATGTCCCTCATCCTGTTTCCCTCCCAGGAACCCTCAAATCCATCATGAAGAAGCGGGACGGCCCTTCCAGGACGGATGCTGGGAGTGGAAGAAAGAGCCTGCAGTTTGTGGGGGTTCTGAATGGCGAGTACGAATCCTTCTGCTTTCTCTCTTGGGGATTGGGTGGGAGGGGTTGATCCAGGATGGTTCAGGCAGCAGCATGCTTTAACTTCATTTCCCCCCACACAGCCTTCAGGGTGGTGGGAGGATTACTTTTGTAGTCTATTTTCTCATGTGGGATGTGTGTGTGCTTTTTGTACATATCCGGGGCAGGGGGGCGGTCACATTAACTGGAGGAAAACAGGTCTTACCTGCCCCTCGGTTGCTCCTCCTCTGTGCGCCCCCACCCCACCGCAGCGCGGCACTGTTTATATTAAGCATCAAGGTTGTGTGTTTGAAAAAGCCATGCTGCTCCACTTCTGTGTTCCCAGAAGCCTTTGGGCAGCATCTGGAAGGAAGTGGTGTTTGAGCATGTGTAGACACCATCTTGAGTGGTCCTCATTACCCTCCTCTGAATCTGTTCAAATTCATGGCAACAACAATAAAAACATTGAGGTATCTTGAGGACTAGCAGACAGTTGGAGTAAAAGCATTCATTCATGCCTACTAGAGCCCATTTTGTCAGATGCAAGAGTGCTGTCCTCTGTTAACATGTGCACACACACAAACCAACTGCCAACAGTAGCACCAAAAGACCATGAAATCCCAAAGGTAGAACTGGTGACCGTTTTGTGCAGAAGTCCAGAAGCGCAGTGACCGTTCATGACATCAGTAATTGGCAAAAATAACAGAAGCTCTATTTACACTTGTCTGAGTGTACAATGTATACAGCTACAGATCTGTGCACCGATACTGCTATTCACGTTATGTTGAACGCAGGTACAGAAGTACACTCCCTATCTGTATTAGGCATTTAGAGGGCCAGTATCCTGGTTCACTTTTAAAATGAACATGGGTACAGTCATTCACACAAACACATGTACAAGTGTACAGACACCTGTACAGCATAATGTCTGAATTGGGTTCTGTTCACAAAATGTGGCGATTATGGCCACAGATTTGGATTGCTTGAAAAGGGGATTAGACATTAGAGTATACAGACATCTGAACACAGGTACAACATAAAAGGGGTGTGCAGTCCTCCCTCCTTTTCCAAGCCACTCACTCGGCGGCAGCTTGATTCTGGCCTCTACGCCAGCTGGATAAGGATCTTATTCTCTCCCTTGCCACCTCCGTCTGGCCACCCTTACCTTTGGCAGGGTCCCCCACCCCTGTACTTGTGAAGGGGAATCCTCAGTGGATTCCCCTTTACAAGTATTTTGGCTGCCCTAACCACCGAATTGGTTTGGTCGAACAATGTGGCTCGGCACAAATTGATTCAAATTTGAACTGAACCACGTTTCTTGGTTCCATGCACATCCCTACAGCATAATGGCTGAATGGGGCTTTGGCCACGCTGCTATCCTAATTTTAATACTTACAGCATATTAATTTAGGGCTCAGTCTAGACCAGAGTCCTCTCTCCTGCTACAGATGCTAAATTAGCACAGCAAAGCTAGGACATCACCTGGGTTTGTGGTTGTTGCGCTGAGTGAGGTGTCCATCCGAGTTGCACCCCAAGCCTCCCCCAGGGAGCCTGACCCCCAACATCTGTCACGGCAGGTATGAGAGCACGTCCAGTGAAGAGGAAGAGGGGCAGGGGAGGCCCCCCAGGAAGAGCCCTCCCCTCAGCTCTGACAGTGACATGGCTGGCAGCACCGGCAGCTCTGACGAGGACTTGGTCGCCACTCTGGAGTGCAGTGACAGTGACGCCGAGAGTCCCGTTCTGAGGGTGATGCAGAATGAGGGAAAACTAGGCTGTGAGCAAGAGGGAGCCGATGAAGAGGATGATGCAGAGTTGGCCCTTCCAGAAGTGAAAGAGAAGTATGTCCCACTTAGGCTATGGTGAGAGGGTTCCTAGCTTCCCCAAGGTGTCCCATGCATCATTCTGGTCCCGAAGGCTTACAGGGAAAAGAGTTAGGGGTGGAGGCATATCTGTTGTCTTCCTTGAAGTGGATTCTCCCTGCTATAGTGTAAACAAGGAACCAGGCTTTGCCCGAGCTGATGGATCCCCTGCTAACTGGGCTAAGAGGCACCTTTTACCATGGTGATTCTCTTTATTTGGCAGGGGGAGAGTAACTGGCCCTATCCACCCCCAGCACAGTACTTCCAGTGACTGTTGCTGGTGTCTATCTTGTGTGTGTTTTAGAATGTGAGCCCTTTGGAGACAGAAAGCCATCTTATTTATTTATTATTTCTCTGTGTAAACCGCCCTGAGCCATTTTTGGAAGGGCGGGATAGAAATCGAATTAATAAATAATAATAATAATAATAATGTGGCTTCAGATCACATCCCCTGCTGTGGACATGTTGAATAGCCTTGGTCATCTCTCTCTCTCTCTCTCTCTCTCTCTCTCTCTCTCTCTCTCTCTCTCTCTCTCTCTCTCTCTCTCTGCCTCTGTTCTTCTATCTCTACAATGGGCCCAGTAGATTGTCATTTCATGGGGTGGCTCTAAGGCTGCACAGAACAGGGCTCACAATCCAAAAGGAAACACAAAGGGAGAAGCCAGCCACAGCTGCTACAGAGATGCTACCCTGGGCTAAAGAGGCCTAGTTGCTCTTCTGCGAAATAGAAGAGAGCTGCCACTTTAAACATGGGGCTGAAGCTTAGAGATAGAGCATCTGCCTCTAAGATACAGAAGATCTCAAGTTCAATCCTTGGCAGACTTCTTCCTAAAACCTTGGAGAACCGCTGCCAGTCAGTGTGGAGAATACTGAGCAAGGTGAACCAAGGGTCTGACTCGGCAGAAGGCAGCTTCCCATATAACCAGCTAAGAGAGAACCTATAATCTATATATTTAATTCTCTAAGGCATACCCGTGGCTAATCCCATGTGTGGCAGATCTCACAAGAGTTTGGAAAGCTGCCAGATAGGCTAGCCACGGGGTGGGTAGGAGAGGGGGAAATAGCAGCTGAAGAAAACTGCGGCAGGCAAAATGGCGGGGGACAGGCGGGCAAAACAGCGGTAATTGCAGCTGGGGGAGAAGGCAATGATGGTGGCTGGCCAGCAGAGGAAGAAGCCAGGTGGGCAGGGGTGGGTGGGAGAGAAAACGGCGGTGACAGGGAAAATGGCGGTGGGGGGAGGTGGCAGCAGAGCAGGCAGCTAGAGGCACAGATGCTCTGTGCCCGGCCCAGCTAATATAACTTAAGAGAGCAATTCGGAGCTCATTGCTCTGAATTGTGCAAAGACTGCATGGCAACTAACCCTAATGGTCCACCTCCTCGTCTTTGTCTCTTCCAACATGTTTGAGCTGAGTCCGCGGATGAGAGAGGCCTGCCTGGTCGTTCGGAGCCACCTTGGCCATGGCGGAGCTGCCTCGAAGAGCAAAGAGATGGTATGTTGATGTGCTGAAGGCAAGTTGGACTGGCTAGCCCAGGGATGCTCAACCTTGACTCTCCAGATGTTGATGGATTACAACTCCCATCATCCTATCACAAGTTGGGTCTAGGGTCTGAGTCCCTGGAGAGCTACTGTCAGTCAGTGTAAGAAGTCCTGAGCTAGATGGACCCAGAGTCCGACTTGGTAGACAGCATCTTTTTATATTTTTCTATTTAGGGGAGAGTGCTGGCTATTACTCCAAAGCTCTGAACAGCTTGGATACAGGGTACTTCAGAGACTGCTGTGTTTGGCATAGACCCTGCCGCCTATTAAGATCATCTGGAGAGGTCTAGTTATGGTTGCCACCAGCTAGTCTGGAGACAACACGGGGGACAACATGGATAGGCCTTGGGCCTGATCCTGCAGGGCTGTTATGTTAGATTATTTATTTATTTATTCTGTTTCTATTCCACCCTTCCAAAAACGGCTCATTGAATATGTCAGTTTGGGGAGGGGAGCTGGCCTCACAGTAAAGAGTGTGAATTATCCCCTTTGCTAAGAAGGATCTACCCTGGTTTACATTTGGATGGGTGACTAAGATCTTCCCCTTAGGGAATGGGGCCGTATTCAATGCAAGGCCCCATTCCTTAGGGAATGGGGCCTTGCATGCTGCAGGTCCCAGGTTCAATTCTTGGCAGTATCTCCAGATAGGGTTGGGAAAGACTCCTGCCTGAAACCTTGTAGAAGTTACTTCCAGTCAGTGTAGACCAGGGGTGTCAAACTGCGGCCCTCCACCTGTTGTTGGCCTACAACTCCCATCACCCCTGGCTACTAGCTACTGTGACTGGGGATAATGGGAGTTGCAGGCCAACAGCTGGAGGGCTGTAGTTTAACACCCCTGTTGTAGACAATACTGAGCTAGATGGACCAATGGTCTGAGGAGTTATGTTCCCAGTTCCTTGCTATGGAAAGGACTCTTACTTAGACTTGTTGCTAAACTAAATTTCTTTTGTAATGAATAGGAACTTGTTCTGAATGTGAAGCTGTATTTTGTTCCTTATTCTTTGAAAAAGCAGCATGGTCCCATGCTCATGGTTTCCCTTCCATTTTTGGCTTCTAGCTCTCTAGCTCCAGCCTCGTCCTACAGGAATGGTTCCGTGTCTCCAGCCAGAAGTCCTCTGTGGCAAGCGAAGTGGCTGAGCACCTCCTGGCCTTTTCCGAAATCTCACCGGCCCTGGTGGCCCATGTTGTCAATCTCTCGGATGGCAATGGCAACACAGCCCTCCACTACAGTGTCTCTCATTCCAATTTTGACATTGTCCAGCTTCTGCTGGACACAGGTGAGTGGAGGAATCTCTCCAAGCAGTGGAGACTTGAGAACAGCCTGTGTTGCTGCTGTCACTCAAAGAAGATCGTACAGGATAAATGGTCTTGCTTAGTAGAAGGTAGCTTCATGTTATGCATATCTAGCTCAGTATTGCGCATTGTGTCTGTGGGTTCACGTACGGCAGAGTTATCCCGGGTGGTGAGGAGTATAATTTCTGCTCCTTCTGCCTCAAATCAGCTCCCAGAGATACTCTGTTGTGACGCCTTTAGTGGGTTCTTTGCGAATAAAATCTCCTGTATTCGGGCCAACTTGGACTCCACTATTTCTGCAGGGTCTGTGAGGGAGGTATCCAGCAATCCCTCTTGCAGTGTTAGGTTGGATGAGTTTCAATCTGTGACTCCTGATGATGTGGACAAGGTGCTTGGAGCGGTACGGCCTACCACTTGTTCTCTGGATCCTTGCCCGACCTGGCTGCTTCGATCTAGCGGAGAGATTGTTGGAGATGGCCTAGTTAATATCATAAATGCATCGCTGGGGGAGGGGAGGGTGCCTCCTTGTTTGAAGGAGGCAATAGTTAGACCTCTTCTTAAGAAGCCTACCCTGGATCCCTCAGCGATGGATAGTTATAGGCCAATCTCCAATCTCCCCTGGCTGGGCAAGATAATCGAGAGGGTGGTGGCTAACCAGCTCCAGGCGGTTTTGGAGGAAACTGATTATCTAGACCCATTTCAAACTGGCTTTAGAACGGGCTATGGGGTTGAGACAGCCTTGGTCGGCCTGATGGATGACCTTTACCGGGGAATCGACAGAGGGAGTGTGACTCTGTTGGTCCTCTTGGATCTCTCGGCGGCGTTCAATACCATCGACCATGGTATCCTTCTGGGTCGCCTGGGGGAGTTGGGAATAGGGGGCACTGCTTTGCAGTGGTTCCGTTCCTATCTCTCGGATAGATCCCAGATGGTGGTGCTTGGTGACAGTCACTCCTCAAAGCAGGAGCTGTTATATGGAGTCCTTCAGGGCTCCATTCTGTCACCAATGCTTTTCAATATCTACATGAAACCGCTGGGTGAGGTCATCAGGAGATTTGGTGCTGGGTGTTATCAGTATGCTGATGACACCCAAATCTACTTCTCCTTTTCATCTTCAGGAAATGGCACTCACTCTTTAAATGCCTGCCTACAGGCAGTAATGGGCTGGATGAGGGAGAACAAATTGAAGCTGAATCCAAGCAAGATGGAGGTGCTCATTGTGGGGGCTCAGAATCTGAGGAGTTAGATCTTCCTCTTCTGGATGGGGTTACACTCCCCCAGAAGGAGCAGGTGCGCAGCTTGGGAATACTCCTGGACCCAGGCCTCACCCTGGTTTCTCAGGTGGAGGCCATGGCCAGGAGTGCTTTCTATCAGCTTCGGCTGATTCGACAGCTGCGTCCATTCCTTGAGGAGGATGACCTCAAAACAGTGGTGCACCAGCTGGTAACCTCCCAGCTTGACTATTGCAATGCGCTCTACGTGGGGCTGCCTTTGTACGTAGTTCGGAAACTTCAATTAGTTCAGAATGCGGCAGCCAGATTGGTCTCTGGGGCAACCCGGAGAGATCATATTATGCCTATTTTGAAACAATTGCACTGGCTGCCGATATGTTTCCGGGCAAAATACAAAGTGCTGGTTATTACCTTTAAAGCCCTGAACGGCTTAGGCCCAAGTTACCTTAGTCAGCGCCTTCTTCTGCGTGATCCCCACCGCACATTAAGGTCATCTGAGGAGGTTCGTCTCCAGTTGCCACCAGCTCGTCTGGTGGCGACTCGGAGGCGGGCCTTCTCTATGGCTGCTCCGGGGCTGTGGAATGCGCTCCCTGCGGAAATCCGTAATTTGAATTCTTTATTAGCCTTCAGGAGAGCCCTTAAAATGTATTTGTTTGGCCTGGCTTTCCAGGGTTTTTAAATTCTAACCTGATTTTGGGGCTTTTAATTACGGTAACTGTTTAATTGTTGTTTTAAAATGTTTTTAAATTGTTAATTGTTGTTATATTGTTTTTAATTTGTTTTAACTTTTCATTGTTTTAGTGGCTTGTTTTAATTGTAAACCGCCCTGAGCCATTTTGGAAGGGCGGTATATAAATCAGATAGATAGAATTTATTATTATTATTATTATTATTTATTCTGTTTCTATACCACCCTTCCAAATATGGCTCAGGGAGGTTTACACAGAGAAATAATACATAAATAAGATGGATCCCTGTCCCCAAAGGGCTCATAATCTAAAAAGAAACATAAGATAGACACCAGCCACTGGATACTGTGCTGGGGGTGAATAGGGCCAGCTACTCTCCCCCTGCTAAATAAAGAGAATCACCATGTTGAAAGGTGCCTCTTTGCCAAGTTGGCAGGGGTTTATGATCTACTGTAAGTATTCTCAACCCTGGGTCCCCAAATGTTGGACTACAACTACCATCATCCATTGTGACTAGAGTTGAAGCAAGTTGTAGCCCAACATCTGGGAACCCATCGTTGAGCACCAGCTGCAGGGGAGTAGTCATAGGAGAGAGGGCATGCCCTCAGCTCTTGCCTGTTGGCTTCCCAGAGGCATCTGGTGGGCCACTATGTGATGCAGGATGCTGGACTAGATTGGCCTTGGGCCTGAGCCAGCAGGGCTTTTCTTATGTTCTTAACCCTTCATCTACTGTGATTGGCATTGGCTCTCCAAGATTATGGGAAGAGAGATATCCCTACAGCCTTCAATCGACCGGAGAGTAGGGATGTGTGCACGCACATCTGCCATTTCTGGTACAATGCTGACCAGGGTTGCAGGGAGGTACGCTGCAGCCCTGCACTGACACTTTTGGGGACAGCACTGGCTGGGGTAAGGCAGCGAGGCAGGTAAGAGCACCTTCCCTGCCCCTTAAAGGGACCCTCCACCTCTGAACCAGCTCGAATGCCAGACTTACAAACCAGTTCAGCACTCCAGAAAAGGAGCGCTGAACCAGTTTTTGTGCACATCCTGGATGGATTGCTGAGGATACAGTGAAAGAAGAGTTCTCCCTAGAACTCATGTAATTGCTGTGGCCTGACCAAGAGAAGCAAATTAGTGGCTGAGCAAGTTGAAGGAGCTAGGGATATGTGGCCTGGAGAAGAGCAGATGTGGATGCTTGCTGTCTTCAAATATCTGAAGGCCTGTTGCACTGGAGAAGGAGCAGGCTTATTCTCTGAGGACTAGAACCAACAGTTTGAAATTACAAGGCAGTCGATTTCTGGCTAGACATTAGGAGGAATTTCCCAAATGTGAGAGCTGTTAGACAGAGGAACAGCCTGCCTCACACCATGATGGGTCATCTTTGCTGGAGGTTTTCAAGCAGAGGCTGGATGGCCACCTGTCAGGGATTCCTGGACTGAGCTTGGAGGTTAGACTAAAAGACCTCCAAGGTGTCTTCCAACTCTAAAATGTTATCTAATACTATTTCAGAGAAAAAACAGCAGGTCTGGAACCCAGGATTATGAGAAATGCTGGGAAGTGCTGGTTTTGCTTAGGCTGGAGAAGAGAAAATGAAGGTGAGATAGGAGAGTTGCCTTCAAATATCTGGAGGGCAGATAAAAATTAGGAACACTAGAATTATAGTCAGACCAGTGGTCCATCATGCTCAGTATTGTCTACACTGACTGGCAGCAGCTCTCTGAGGTTTTCCCAGTCCTACCTGGAGATGCTGACAGGGAGTGAACCTGGGACCTTCCGCATGGAAAGCAGATGCTCTGACACTGAGCTACAATCCCATCCCTGACGGGAAATATCTTAGAGCAGATAGTGCTCACATGTAGTCACCCACCCAAACCAAGGCAAACCCTGCTTAGCAAAGGGGACAATTTATACTTGCTACCACAAGATCCGCTCTCTAAATTATGAGAAAGTCGATTCAGGTTAGACATTAGGAAGGGTTTTCTGACTGTATAAGCTTTTGGGTGGTGGAACAGCCTGCCTCATGCTGTAGTGGGCTCTCTGCTAAGGGTTTCAGGGGACTGGACCAGAAGACCTCCAAAGTCCCTTCAAACTCCTTGAGTTAGAAGGGGCCTTAGGAGCAGAATCTTTTTTTCCCACCATCTTGGTGATAGGCCAGCAGGGCCCTGTGTGTTGCACAGTCCCTTTGCCAATGTCCTCCTTTCTTTCCTTTGCTGCAGGGGCCTGTAATGTCAACCACCAGAATAAAGCCGGCTACACGGCTCTCATGTTGGCTGCGCTGGCGGCTGTGGAACAAGAAGATGACATGGCTGTTGTCCGGAGACTCTTTGGAATGGGGAATGTCAATGCCAAAGCCAGCCAAGTACGTGTTTGTGAGTGGGGGTGAGGAACCAGCAACTTTCCAGCAATGAAAGCAACTCCCCCTTTTCTGGGAGCAACCATAAGCCTTCTGTGCATACTCAGAAGCTTCCTTGCTTCTCATTTTGTGATGTGCCAAAAATGTGCGATCAATACAAAATGAATAAAGATAGAAACGTTACCTTTCTATAGCAATATTTGATAGCTTTTAAAAATTGAGTGCCTTCAGACCCATAGCTGGGGGGTTCTAGGACAGAACTGCTCCCTTAAATTTCTCTCTACCCAATTTCTTTATGAACAAATAACTTAAATAACTGAATGCTGCTGGCACTTAGGACTGATAGGGGCCAAATAAGCTGCCTCCGTACTTTTTTCAGACCCCCCTAAATGTTTAGGCTGGCTACTGGCCTGCCTTATTCTTTTGTTAGCTACTTTGAGTTTTTCTTTGGAAAGAAAAGCAGAACAAATATGAAATAAAAATTATTATTTTTATTTATTTACACAATCAGACAGGTGTTATTGACTGGTTTGTTTTATCCAGACATCGAGTCCTTCCCAAGGACTTGGGATGGCTGAATTTTATTGTCAATGTTGTTGCTGTTATAGATATCGTCGCAGAATATAGGCTGTTCCCAGTAAAGTTGCTTTTTGTAAAGGCTGGTGGTGATTTCTGTGTCCCCTGTGGTGTTGAGGTGCTCTTCAAGGTCTTTTGGAACTGCACCCAGGGCGCCAATTACCACTGGGATTATTTTGGTCTTTTTCTGCCACAGCCTTTCAATTTCAATTTGTAGATCTTTGTATTTGGTGATTTTTTCTATTTCTTTTTCTTCTATTCTGCTATCCCCTGGTATTGCTATGCTGATTATTTTGACTTGTTTTTCTTTCTTCTCAACTACAGTGATATCTGGTGTATTGTGTGGCAGATGTTTGTCTGTTTGTAGTAGGAAGTCCCATAATATTTTTACATCTTCATTTTCTTCAACTTTTTCAATTTTATGGTCCCACCATTATTGTTGTTGTTGACAGGAATTATCTCTTGTCTGTGTTCCAGGCCGGCCAAACAGCCTTGATGCTTGCAGTCAGCCACGGAAGGCAGGAGATGGTGGAGGCCCTGCTGGATTGTGGGGCAGACATTAACCTTCAGGATGAAGAGGGCTCCACGGCACTCATGTGTGCCTGTGAGCATGGGCGGGCAGGGACCGTTAGACTCCTCTTGTCTCAGCCTGCCTGTGATGTTTCCATCGTGGATAATGTAAGATCTGATCCAGAAGCAGATTGCTCCATTCAGTCACTGAAATGCAGGGTTATTGGGGCACATGGCCTTTGCTTTTCTACAATTTCAGGCTTCTAGTCACCAAATACACACACACACACACACACACACACACACATATATATATATATATATATATATATATATATATATATATATATATACACACAAAGAATTTTTGCTTTTCTTTGCATTACAGCAAAATCCAGTGAGTGGTGTCCTGTTTTCCCCACTGAGTGCCAATCCCAGAGGCAAAAGAGCTTTAGATGAACAGCCTGTGTCTTGGCTCTTCTAGTCCCATCGCAGACTAGTTGATGATCAGAGACATTCACATGTCTCACCACTGACATAACACTGTAGTACAGGCTGCTTAAGCTGAAGCATGAACTAGTACTGAGGTTCCTAAGGTTGCTTATTTATTCCAGGCTTTTAACTGAAGTTTAAATTTGTTTTTACTTATTTATTTATTTTTATTTATTTAAGATATTTTTATACCGCCAAAAACTTACATCTCTGACTTAAGTTTTATTGAGACTGTTTATCTGTTATGAATTTTTAACTGTTATATTGTTTTTATATTATGTTAACTTGTATACCGCCTGGAGATTTCTATATCAGGCAGTATAGAAATATGGTAAATAAATATTTATTTTAAAGTATTTATATTTTGCCCCTCCAGTGCAATACTATGTGGGGAAGCTCACAAAAATAAAGCATTTTTTAAAAAATAAACCTTGGACCTTCTGCATACAAAGCAAATGCTCTTCCACTGAGCTATGGCCCCACCTGCAAAGCACTGGGCAGTTTAAAATCAACTAAAACAGATTGAACTAAAAACCCACCAGACTGTATTAAACACTTCAGAAACTTGAAGGTATTTTTTAAAACCCTGATAGGACATATAATGCAAATGAGAGCTTGGGTTCACGGATGCTGCTGAACTACCACTCCTATCATCCATGACCAAAGGTCATTTTGGATGATGGGAGTTGTATTTAGAATGTGTTTTCTGTCATAAGAGCTTCTCCATCTCTGCCTGTCTTTAAAAAAAAAAAATTGCTTAACGCACCTGTTTTCAGGCATTTTGTTAAATCTGTTTTTAAATATTCTCTTTTGTTTAAAATTGCTCTACTCCACCTTGGGATGTTAAGTGGTTTATAGACATGATAAACATCTAGGGACCCAAGCTTGGGAACCTCTGGACTAGAGAATTACATATTTCTTTCTAGGGAAGCTTTCCAAATTCTGAATTTCTTTCTAGATTTTGGTGTTTCAAACTACCTGACCCAAATGCTATTTTATTTCCAGTGCTGTGTCCTCTTTGCCAAAGTTTCCCATACATTACACACACACACACCTCTTACATTCTCTCTGTGTATTAATAAAGTAATGCAAAGTGAAACATTGTACTTACCTGAAGAGTCAATTCTCAGCAGGGATACAGAGTGCATCCAACGGCAGGTTTCTTGTCATCACTAGCTCCTAGACAGGATTAAATCAAAACCAAGGGCCCCAGGGCAGCCTCCTCCTTTGTGAGTGGAAGGAGCTTCTCCTGAAAGCCCCAGTTCTGACTGACTCGGCCAACGGTGCATAGGGTACAAAAACCCGGATAAAGTTAATACATTAAGAAACAGCAAACAGATAGTCAAGAGACAGGCAAACAGAGAAAGCCTGAAGAGTACCTGGCAACTGCCAAGAAATAGACTACTGTCTCCAAACAAGAAATCGTTATAAATGCAGACAAAAAACCACTAGCAGAGAGAAGGGTGGGGCGGATGCACTCTGTATCCCTGATGAGAATCAACTCTTCAAGTAAATACAATGTTCCATTCTCCAGTAGAGGATAAGGTGTGCATCCAACAACAGGATCCACTGGGAGGGCCTCTCTCTGCATCCTATGTCTTTGCCACCTGCTGAAGAACCTGCCTGCCAAAGGAGGCATCAGCAGACGACATAGTGTTAATTTTGTAATGTCTCACAAAGGTAGGGCATGACCATGTCGCTGCCCTACATATGTCCAGCAATAGCACGTGTAAAAAACGCGGCCGAAGTAGCCGCACTGCGCGTTGAGTGTGCCACAAGGCCAGATGGAGGAGGAACTCCTGCAAAGGTAGAGGCCTGAGAAATGGAAGTGCGAATCCACCTTGACAAGGAGGAGGAAAACACCTTTTTACCCAATGAGTAATTACTAAAGAAGATAAAGGAGGACTCCGATTTGCGAAACTGCTTGGTCCATTTTAGGTAGACCCTAATGGCCCTCCTAAGGTCCAACTTATGCCACAATTTTCTTTAGCGTTAGCTGGGCCAGGACAAAAAGACGGGAGGAAAAGCTCTTGCAACCTGTGAAAAACCAAATTTATCTTTGGCACAAAAGAGGGATTGGTACGTAACAAAACATACTTGGGAAAGATCTGGCAGAACTCTTTCCTGACCAACAATGCTCCCAGCTCAGATACCCTATGGGCCGAAGTAATTGCTACTAAGAACAATACCATCCAAGACAAAACACTTCAGATCTATGGACCTCAAAGGTTCAAAGGGACAAGTCATGCTTGCTACCACAAGACCAGCTTTCAGATCCAACCACCCCGGATCCGGATGTAGGACCTGCCCTTGATGTAGGAGATCTGGACTGTGAACTAACACTAGTGGTGGCTCTACTGACAGTTGCACCAGGCCACTTAATACCACCTCCACTCTACAGGATCTTATCTTTTGGATCACCTTGTGTATATTGCCTGGGGTGGAAAGGCATACAAAAGGCCGCTTGGCCACCTTTGCATCAGGGTCTCCAACCCCACTGCCCTGGGGCTGTAAAATCTTTAAAAAAAACAACCCTCAAGAGTTTGTTTGTTGGGGAGGCAAACAGGTCTAGAGACATTTCCCCAAACCTTTGGCATAAGAGTGCAAACGCATAGTTGCTTAACACCCATTCCCCTTGATCTACATTCTGGCAACTGAGCCAATCTGCCAGGACATTTTCTATTCCCTGGACATGCTCTGCCGAGAGTGACAGAAGGTGCTACTCTGCCCACTCCCAACAGTAGGCTGGCTTCCACCATGAGCGATTTTGTCCGAGTTCCCCCCTCTGCTGGTTGTATTGTCCGTCCAGACAAACACATGCTGTTGGGCTATGGCAGTCTGAAACTGCCCCAGAGATAAGCGAATTGCCTGGAGCTCCAGCCAATTGATGGAGTGATCTTGCTCCTCTAGGGACCACTGTCCCTGCACCAATAGAGACCCACAGTGACCACCCCACCCAAACATACTTGTGTCCGTGGTTACCTGGACCTTGTCCATAGGAAGAAAATGGACCGCCTGGTCAAAGAACGGGGACTCCACCACAAGAGAGACCCCCCTGATCGAGTCGGAAACTGGAATCAGGCCCCATGCCCTAGTTGCTATTCTGTCCTGAAATGGCAGAAGCGCCCACTGAAGGGTTTGAGAGTGGAATCTCACCCAAGGTACTAGGTCATAGCATGTGACCATACTTCCAAGTAGATGGACCAGAAAGGCCAAATCCAAAATGGATTGGTTCCGTCCCTTTAGGGTTGCATGAACTAAAGACTGACGCTGGACAGATGGAAGGCTTGCTATACCACGAAGCGCATCTCTAGACACTCCTAAGTGAACCAGTTGGCACGAGGGGGACAAAGAACTCTTGTCAAAGTTCACCACGAATCCATGCACTTGCAGCGCCCTTATGGATGTCTCCACGTCCATCTGATCCTGGTGAAAGGAAGACGCTCTTATGAGAAGATCATCTAGTTATGGGTACACATGAATGCCCTTGGTCCTCAAATGCACCACCAGTGCCACCATTATTTTGGTAGATGCCTGTGGCGTGGATGACAAACCAAAGGGCAAAGCCTTGTACTGAAAATGGGGGGCACCATAACAGAATCTCAGGAATTTTCTGGAATCAGGGTGAAAAGGCACATGGAGATATGCCTCTGTTAGGTCCACTGATGACAAGTGGTCCCCCTTCTGAAGTGCCTCTAGGATAGACCGCAGAGTCTCCATGCGGAACTTGTGTTTCCATATGAAGTCGTTCAGATGTTTTAGGTCCAAAATAGCCCTCCATCTGCCATTGTTTGGGGGCACCAGAAAGAAAATTGTAAAGATGCCTAAACATCTGTGTCAGAGGGACCTCCTCTATGGCCTGGATGTCCAGGAGATGCTGGATAGCCTCCATAACCAGGCTGTGTTTTGACGCTTTGAGAGACCTTGGCGAGGGAATGAATTTGCTGAAGGGTAGAAGGGTGAGCTCCAGGCGGTAACCGTCCCTGATGGATTCCAGAACCCATTGATCTGATTTCATCTGCACCCACACATTGGCAAACATTTGCAGATGGCCTCCAGCTGGAGCGGAAACAGTCATTGGGACCGATGAAGATGCTTAAAGCCCTTGGCAGTCTGCTGATCCTTGGACTGAAAATTATCCCTGGCTTGGCCCCTACCCTGGCCCCAGTGGAAACAATCTTGTCTAGGTTGCCCCCTGGCATGAAAGGGATGAGAATTCTGAAAGGAATTGTTTGGCGGAATGTTTTATGTTCCTCTTTGAGAGACAAAGAGGGCATGGCCTTCTTCTTACCTTTCATTTCAATTAGAACAGGATCCAATGCTTTCCCAAATAACTTCCCTCCTGCAAAAGGAAAGATGCCAAGTTAGACCTGGTCTACCTTCCAATTTAACCAGAGGTGTCATCTGACACATCTGCTGCCAAGGCACATGCAGCCAACTGCAAGGTGTCCAGACTGGTATCTGCCACATACAAGGCAGCGTTACACAGCTTATTAAGCCCTTGCTTCAAACGCGGGTTACCATGAGGAACTAAATCAGCTAGCTTCTTAGACCATATAATAGAGGCCCTTGCAAACAGGGAAGTAACCATAACTGCCCGCATAGACAGAGCTGAAGCTGCGTGAGATCTATGTAAGAGAGCGTGGCAACGCTTGTCCTCAAAGTCCTTAAGGAAGTCACCCCCATCTTTTGCCAACACTGTTCCACTTACCAGTGCTGCCACTGGACCATCAATAAGAGGAACTTTCAATAGTTCCATAACATCCTGGTCAAATGCACACAAGCATTTCACGCAGGCGGAAGGATTATTATTAGCCCCTGGGGCCTTCCAGTACTTTTTCACACAATGCATGATCCACTTGTGGAACTCTCTGCCACAGGATGTGGTAACGGCCAACAACCTGGATGGCTTTAAGAGGGGTTTGGATGACTTCATGGAGGAGAGGTCTATCAATGGCTACTAGTCAGAGGGCTGTGGGCCGCCTCAAGGGTGTGCCTCTGAGTACCAGTTGCAGGGGAGCAATGGCAGGAGAGAGGGCACGCCCTCAACTCCTGCCTGTGGCTTCCAGCGGCATCTGGTGGGCCACTGTGCGAAACAGGATGCTGGACTAGACGGGCCTTGAGCCTGATCCAGCAGGGCTGTTCTTATGTTCTCCTGAAAAGCTTTCTTTAAAAACTTTGGGCAGGGCATACAGAGACTCACTTCCCCCACCCAAGTGTGGAAACACTTGAGGCTCCCCCTCATCTCCTTGCCTCCCACCACTATCAGTGGGTCCCAGTTTCAACACTCTACACATCTTGTGTAAAAGAACACTAAAATCGTCTTGTTTTAAAAGCCTACTGGTAGGCATAACACTGCATTCCGGCTCTTCCTCAGATAAATCTTGCCATTCCCCATCCAAAATAGGATTTTCCGAAGCAGAGGAATCATCCCTGACTGGACTACCTAAGTCAGGCAGCAAGGGAGAGTTGGACTGACTCGGTATGGGGTCCCTGGGTGGAAAGTCAGGCATCTCTGGCAGTATGACTCTCTGATTTATTCTCCCTGGGCCACCCCTACCTAACTCCCAGCCACCGCAGCTCATTTACAGAGAGTCGTTCACCATTCGGGCCACTCATGCCCGAGAATTCAGCACCCACCATATCACTCACCACCGTGGATTGAAGTGCCGCGGCCCCAGGATTCCCCATGGGGTCCCCAGACTGAGCAGAGTCTGGACCAATGACACCCAGCGGGGCTGCTGCCGGCGGCACGGTCAAGGGTGCCTTTGATGGAGCTGCATTAGGCTCGGGGAGCTGCAAAATGGTGGATGCGATTTGGACAGGAAACTCCGCCAGCACTTTTGCAGGCTGTTGCTGTCTCACAGCCTGGATCTGCAGGCACTCACTCAGAGGCGCTGCGCCCACAGCGCCTTTCTTAGCCTTTTTCCTTTTCTTTTGTTTGACGCCATCCGCCCCTTTCAGGGGCTTAGACTTTCTGGTGGCTTTGCAATGAACGATCTGCGGTCGCGAGCTTCCTGCTCTTTTCTCATCCGGGGAGAGTGACGGCACCGGGACTTTACTTTTCACTCAGTCCCCAGCCCCCGCCGGGACTATCGGGGCATTCTTTAAAACATCATTCGGAGCGTCTGAAAGAGGGCCCTCCGAAAGGGAACCTCTGAGCATGTCCCCAGTATATGCCAGCTCCATGAACTATTCTTGGCGACGAGGGAAAGGAGTAGAAATTGGCCAATATGCAACAGAGAAAACACGGAACGAACAAGATGAAGGGAGGGGGGGCGGGGAGGGGAGGTGAAACCACAGGATTGGTAACACACGATGGAGCTCCAAAAACAAGGCACAAAATTGATTTACAGACTCACAAGGACGAAAATCCGACAACGTGTTAACTCCTTTCCCCCCTTGCACACAGCAGAAAAGTAGTAGAAAGGTACATTGGTACTCACCGTGAAGGTGTCTTCTGGCTGGTGTAGAAGAGGTCACCCAAGCTTGGGATTACATCCCCCCCACATGCTCCAAAAGGCAGGAAGTAGTCATACTTGAAGATCCTTAACCCAGTGCATGTGGGCGGATCTCCTCAGTGCTTAAAACAGCTCAAGCTACGGAATGAAAACCACAGAACACAACAGAGAATATACAACAATATACAAACAATAATGCAGAGAAAGACAGAAAAACTGTCCCCCTACAACCAGATCATCAGCTCCAGCCTAACACAACCCGGGCGGGCCTTGGGTGACCTCTTCTACACCAGCCAGAAGACACCTTCACGGTGAGTACCAATGTACCTTTCTCGGCTGGTGTAGGAGGTCACCCAAGCTTGGGACATACCACAGCACCAACCACGGGAGGGAAATACCCAAGCTGGAGCTACTGACCCGGAAGGACCTGTTGCAGGACCCTCCAACCAAATGCTGCTCTGGCAGCTTCATGTTCATCCAACTTGTAATGCCTTGAAAATGTAAAAGGCAACGACCAAGTAGCCGCCTTGCAAATCTCTTCATGGGACACCGGTGAAGATAACACAGTGGAAGTGGCTGCCGATGTAGTTGAGTGCACCGTAATCTGACCAGGCACCGAAAGTTTCTGGGCTTCATACAACATCGTAATGCATGAATGAACCATCGAGCAATAATGGCTGAAGAGACCTTGCATCCCATCTTAGAAGCCTTAAAGGCCACAAAAAGAGCATCTGACTTACGAAAAGCCTGCGTCCGGTTGCACTCCTTCTCTGCAGGGTGACGAGCATCTGGACAAAAAGAAGGTAATTAAATGACCGCCTCACGATTAAACTGAGACTTTACCTTAGGGATAAACGAAGGATCCGGGATAAGTCTCACAGAGTCCTTAGAGAAATTACACAAATTACTCTGAACTGACAGAGCCTGCGATTCAGAAACCCTCCTGGCTGATGTTACAGCTACTAAAAAGGCCACCTTCCAGGACAGCATCTGCAATGATACAGATCAAAGTGGTTCAAATGGCGGAAACTGCAGACCCCACAACACAATATGCAAATCCCATGACGGAAAACGATGGCAGACCAGAGGAGACAACAAAGCTGCCCCCCTCAAGAACTTGCGTAGAAGAGGGTGCCACGCCTGAACAAACGCTGATGAGGAAACAACATCTGGATCAAGCACGCCGCCTGGTGCTTAAGCGTGTTGGGCTTCAGACCAAGCGCAAGGCCATCCTGAAGAAAACCTAGTAATCCCCTCAACCTGCACTTGTCCAGCTGTAGGGAGAGCTTTGCCGTCCAGTGCAGAAAACTACGCCAAGTCGATTGGTAAATCTTGTTGGCTGAACACTTTCTAGATGCAAGGATGGTAAATCGGACCTTGACACAGCAGAACTGGATGGTCTGGCAAACTGAGTGGATGACCTACGGTCAAGTCGACGATCTCGGAAAACCAAGGCCCTCTGGGCCAAAAAGACGCAATCAATATCAGGGATGCCCGGAAACCCCGCAGCTTCCTGAGGCAACGGGAGAGCAGCGGCACTGGAGGAAATGCATTCAGCAGACACGGAGGTCATGGCACCGATAGCGTATCCGTCTCTTCTGCCCCCAACATCGGGAAACGTGAGTAAAACCTCTGAATCTTGGCATTCTGAGGATATGCAAACAGGTCTATCTGGGGACACCCCAGCTGCTCTGTGAGCCACCTAAATATTTGAGGGTGCAGGCCCCATTCTGCCGGCTGGATCTCCTGCCGTCTTAGCCAATCTGCCCGAACATTGGAAATTCTGTTTACATGATGGTCCAGAATGGATATTAAGTTGTTCTGTACACATTAAGATATTCCTTCCCTTCACCAAGGGCGTGAAGGCTCTTAGGGCCAGAAAGACAGCCCACAGCTCGAGCCAGTTTATGCTATGGAGCAACTCTTCCACCGACCAAAGACCCTGGGCAGAACTGTTCCAACAGTGAGCCCCCCAGCCCGATAGACTGGTGTCCGTCGTGACCATCACTCTCTCGGGTTCTATGAACAGCTTGCCCTTGTCTAGGTTCCCCGGGCCGTCCAACGAATCGACTCGCGAAGAGACACCTAGAGAGGAATGTTCTTGTCACGTTTGAGGGCAATCCTGTGCTGGTAAAGGAGGAAACCCCACTGTAACTGGCATAGATGAAAACCTCGCCCAAGGCACCGAGACCATAGCCGCCACCATGAGACCCAACAAACTTGCTAGATTGAGAAGGCTGGCCCACAGTCTCGAAGCAATCACACGAGCCAGTGACGTTAAGACCCCCATCCGATCCTGTGGCAGAAACAGTTTGCCTACTGAGGTATCCATTACCATGCCCAAATGACGAAGGCTCTGTGTGGGCATCAGGTGACTGTTGCCCACATTTATCAGAAACCCATGCGCACGTAACACAGACATTGTTCTGGACAGAGCCGACTGAACTGCCCCTTCTTGAGCAAGTTGTCGAGGTAACAATACAGGTGGACCCCCTCAGTGCATAAAGTGGCCACTAGCAGACTAGAACCTTCATAAAAACTTGGGTGGCTGATGAGAGACCAAAAGGAAGGGCTCTGTACTGATAATGCCTCCCCATGTAGCAGAAATGGAGTATATGTCGACTGCGTGGATGAATGGGGATGTGTAAATAGGCCTCCTGGAGATCTATTGGAAGTCATGTAGTCGCCCATCTGCAATGCCTCTGAGATGGTACAAAGGGTTTCCATCCTGAACCTCCTTTTTATCACAAAACGGTTGACTGGGCGTAGGTTGAGAACTGCCCTGGCCGATCCGTCCTTTTTTGGCACCTTAAAATCACAGAATAGATGCCCTTGCCTCTCTGAAGAGGTGGGACCTCCTCTATGGCCCCTATAGCCACCAGATACTGAATGGCCATGGACAACCCCTTGTGCTTTTCCGGTTTCCCAGATCTAGGGGTAAGGAGGAATCTGTTTCCTGGGGGGCTGGCCAGCTCCACTTCGTACCCGTGTAGGCTAATGGAAAGCACCCACCTGTCGATGGATTCTTTCCAAAACAGTCCAAATGGCAGACCCCCACTTTGCCTGAGTGGGAGTCAGGACTGCTGCTTGGGGGCCCCGCTGCTGGTTTCCGAGAGACTGATGGTTCTGCTGAGTGAACCCTTGCCTGCCTTGGCCTCTGGATCTGTTCCACTGCGATCGAAAAGGCCTAAAAGGCTCCCTCTGACAAACTGAGGTCTAAACGCCCTGAAGGTTTGCATCGGTCTATGATTAAAACTCTTGTCCTTCTTCCTAGGAGCTGATGGCAGAGCCCTGCGGTTATCCTTAGTTTCAATGAGGACCTCTTTCAGGGCCTCATTCCCAATTAGCTTTCCCCCCAGCATAGGGAACAGCAGCTAATTTAGCCCTAGACGTATTATCAACTTCCAAAATTTTAGCCATATGTTGCGTCTTGCCAGGACACCTGCACTGACCGCACGTGCCGAGAACTGAACACTGTCCAGAGTAGCATCCGCTGAAAAGGCAGCCGCCCTCTGCAGACGAAGTAGCTTACGCCACATCTTAGATTGATTAGTGGGAGGGTCATTGGGTAACTCGCCAATCCACAAGACCGATGCTCTAGACACCAAGGACACAGTGGTGTCAGCTCTGATGGCCACTGCTCAAGCCTCGTGGGCCCTGCGCAGTGCAGATTCTGCTTTTCTGTTTTCTGGCTCCTTAGAAGAGGAGTCCCCATCCTTGGGTACCGCTGTGATACTAAGTAGGGCCCCGAAGTGAGCAACCGTAAGTGGCACCTTCAGCAAGTCCAGAGTCTCCTCCTCAAAGTTGTACAATTTGCAAGCCAATGTCAACATACGCTTTGGGCGTCGCAATAGCTGCCCATTCCTCCTTGATGGTCTTAGTAAAGCCCTCAGGTATCACTGATTTAATCTGCGGTACCTTAGCCTTAGGCAGCACCAAGGAGCCCTTGGACACAGGAGAGATCTGTTCCTCTGTAACTGGCTACAGATCAAGCGCAGCCATAGCCTGGTTAATTAGTGGCTGAAAATCCACCATAAGAGAGAGCCTCTGACTGTGTAAGTTTGCAGCAGAGTCCTCAATCATCTCCCCCTCTTCCGAGGAGGAGGGCCCCTTGTCTGGGTTGCCCAGCAATGTCTCTGACCCACTGACCCTGGGTCACAATAGATCTGGGGAGTCCTCTCCAGACTCATCTGAAGACCTCCCCCTACGCAAGGGCACAGAGTCCTGGCGTATAGCCACCCTGGGCTGCTTAGCGGGCACCGTCTCCTCCTGAGAGTCTGAGGGCGACACATGGATCACAGCCTGCCTTGCAATGCCTTGCAGGCTTCCGTGCTTTAAGCGCCGCTGCCAGTGAGACCTGAACGGCCTCCTGAATCCAGCCCTTTGCAGTGGCAGCATCAGGGGGAACCCCCACATTCCCTGTAGGAGTAGGCCCTGAGGGAGGGGCCACATAGGGGGCATCTGCACTCACCTCCTCCCCTCCAAGCAAGTCCCGATCTTACCGGGGGGAGCTGTTCATGGCCTTCTGAGTGCTCTGGCGCCCCATCCACGGGCTCAACACCGCCTGCCTCATCATCCTGCACGTCTTCCCCGTCTGATTCCGACAGGCTCTGGGGCGGCCACTCCTGCTGATGTTCCTTTCAGCGTGGCCCCAATACTCGCTGAGGCAGTCCTCCTCCTGCACGCCCAACTGCTAGGGAAAGGAGTTGGGGGGGGGAGGCCAAACATCACAGGCTTACCTTGCTTGCGCTGCCAGGCGAAAGCTCTCTCACCAACGGGGCCTCCTTGTAGGGAAGCCTCCAATTCTGGTGCCGCCACTTGTGTCCTGCTACGGTGGATTGCTGGTGGCATGGATTGCGCCCAGTCTCCTCACCGGTATCTGGCCACCAACGGGGCCTCCTTGTCAGGAAGCCTCCGATTCTGGTGCCGCCACCTGCGTCCTGCTTCGGTGGATTGCTGGTGGCATGAATTGCGCCCAGTCTCCTCACCGGTATCTGGCAACAGAGAGGACCGCTGTGGCCTACAGGCGCCAGCAAGGTCATCTGATACATCTGCCATTTTCCTTACAGGATTTGCGCAGTCCCGAGTTTTTGGCGGGAACAGGCGCTGATGGGTGGATCTCTCCCTAATAGCCAGGAGTCCGAAGGTCTTTTTAGCGGACATCGGCCAAAAGGTCGGCAAGAGGTGAGGTGAGGTAACGAATAACAGAAAGGACAGTAGAAGAACAGATATGAATTTTTTTTTTTAAAAAAAATTAAAATTATTATTATTATTTTTTCTTTTTTCTTTAGTAACTAGAGAGAACTAATAGTAGTAGAATACCAGGTGAAGAATAGATTGGAAATAGTCAAAAACAAAAGGAATATAAGCAGAAGAAAAGAAGAGGCCTAGTTAACTAGGCCAAAGCCAGCGAGCTGTAATGTGAGTCTTCTGGAGCAAAGGCAGGAAGTAGAACTGGGGAGATCCGCCCACATGCACTGGGTTAAGGATCTTCAAGTATGACTACTTCCTGCCTTTTGGAGCATGTGGGGGGGATGTAATCCCAAGCTTGGGTGACCTCCTACACCAGCCGAGAAAGGCTGAGATCGCCCACAAAAGGAAACAGTACAGACTGCAGAGCAAGACAGGACCAGAACTGGGTCAGATGGGGCAGAGCAGAAGGGGTAGAGGACGTGCTGAATTTTGATTGGCCCTGTCACGGAGCATGCAGAGCTTGACAACCCATCACATGATGGATGCCCTCCCCATACCAGAAAAAGAACCCTTCACAGTAAGTCTACCAATGTTTCTAACTCCCTTGGATCGGGAGGCCTCCTGTCTGACCTCTCAGAAGACCGGGACCGTGAACGGACTGTTTGGGCTACAGATAGCAAGGCTGATTTGGCACCAGCATTCCATCACACACTGTCTCCCCTATTGCAGGAACTCAATAAGCCCTTCTTCTGCAAGACCATATTACGCAGCCATTGCTGCACATTGTTTGGGAGAGGCTGATCTCCAACGAAGAGCCCTTCGCAACCCTCTTCCTTGTCGTCCTCGAGGAGGGATGGAGCAGAGGGGTATCTCCTACCTCTTCGGAGTTCCCCCAACTTGTGGCAGGCAAAAGGACGGGCAATGCCAAAATGGCTCTGTGCGAGCTGCTCTCGGCTGGTGCCGCTGAGTGGCTGTGATGTGCCTGATCCCTCTGCTGCCTTCTTTCGCTTCTGTGGCAGCACGGCCCAGAGCCCACATTGTAACTCATGAATGGGTCCAGAGGAGGTTGCTGCTGTTTTGGAGCAGTCTGCTTCAAGATTGACATGCTGGTTGACATGCTCCTTTTGCCCCTTGATTGCTCAGTCAGGATAGGGACCTAGGGGAAGCTTCCCTGAGCAGTATTTCAGATGTTCTAAAGAACGAATTAGCTGGCCAGAGAAGAAGAAATTTGAAGAGCACTGAGGCTACCCTGCCTTCTTGGAGCAAGACAGAGTGGAACTGGGGCTTTCAGAAGCTCCTCTCATAAGGGAGGGGGCTGTCTGAAGCCCTTGGTTTTGATTTAACCCTGTCTAGGAGCAAGTGATGAGGAGCAGCCCACTGCCAAATGCACTCCTTATCCTCTGCTGGAAAAAAGCAATTATAGCTAAATACTCAATGGTCTGGTCCAGACAAGTTTGATCTAGGTTTAATGTGAATTACCCACATTAGGACAACTGTGTGAACCCATCTAGGGTGGAAGTCTTGGGTTCATCCCAAGCCATTAACTATCTTGGCATGGGTTCACACAACCACATGAATGTTGGTAAGCCACATTAAGCCTAGGTTTGAACAATTGTGTGGAGCAGGTCAATGTTGCCTTCTCTGCCTTATTGAACTTTGTTGTATTTGCAGGATGGCAATGATGCTGTTTCCATCGCACTGGAGGCTAGCCATCGTGACATCGCGGCGTTGATATCCAGCCACCTTACGCAACTGGCAACACCATCTCCAGTAAGTTGCATGTTCACTGCTCAGTCTTGACACTGGGAAACAAACCCCTCATCTTCCAGCAATTGTGCTGGTTCATTCTTGTGCACACATGCCCTCAACCAGTTAATTCTTGCCAGAACTTTATCTGTTGTTAAATTTGGTCCATGCAGCTGGAGCCAGTGTGGTACAATTGATAGTTTGTTAGACTTAGATCAGGGAGACCCAGGTTAGAATTAGAGCAGGGATTCCTAACCTTGTGTGCTCCTGTGTAGACTACAGCTCCCATAATCCCCAACAACAATGGCCATACACTTAGTGTTACAGGAGTTACCATCCAACATCTGGGCACCCTAGGCTGGAATCCCAAATTAAAAGGAAGAATGCCTATTAACAGTGAAATTTAAATGGAGACTGCTTCTGAATGCAGATGCTCCCATCTCAATGCCAGTTGTATGGGTGAAGTAGAAGTAGTGTTAAACTGCATGCTGGATTCACTATTCGATAACAACTGCTTTTCAAATGCCCTGTGTTAGGCCCTTGAACAGCTGGACTTGGTTTGCCTTCCTCCTGGGCCATGGAAGTGGGATGGAAATTTACCTGACTGATGACATTTTCTTGATTTTAACACAACCAGTTTAACAGCTGCTATTTCTTGTGTCTACAGGATGCAAAGATCCTCAGCAGTGAGAGGAGCCAGCTCTAGAACCCAGATTCAATGTGGGCCCAATCCACCAGCCAAAAAGCTACACTTCCTGTTAAAGACGGTGCACAGCCCAGGGCATGGGTGTTGATGTCCAGATGAACCCTTTTGTGGGAGAGAATAGATCCCATTCCCAGTGCCACAACTGAACTTAGCAGTTGCCTTCCCCTAGAGCAGGGCTGCACAACTTGGGCTCTCCAGCTGTTCTTGTACTACAACTCCCATAAACCCCAGCCACAGTGGCCAAGACAGGAATGATGGCAGGTGTCATCCAATGAAGTTGTGCAGCCCTACCCTAGTCCTCACAGAAGTGGTTAACCTGTCATTAGTTACCCTGTATGACTTCAGTCTCACTTTCCCCCCTTGCACATAGTAAACTAGCAAACGCTAGAAGTTTCCTATTATTGTGCCAGGACACCCACTCATGCAAGTTTTTCCATCTGCAGTCTGAAGTGACAGGCTGGACTCTCAAATCACCCACTTCACTGAGGATTAGACATACCCCCATGTATGCCAAAGCCCTGGATAAGGGCTTTGGGGCATAACCCCTTATCCATGCTACACTCCCTTTGCTTCTTCCTCCGGTTTCCTTAACATTACCTTGCCCACATCTTTCAGTGAGAGCAGGTGGGTGGGACTCCACTCAGAAGGGATCTCAACTCTGATCTCTGCACCAGCCAATTCACTCCAATAGAAGAACCACTCAAGGGAATCCAGCACAGGAGACCGTGCACAAAGCGACTTCTTTCTTACAATATGATCTCACCCTAATAAAGAGCCATATCTCTTTACTGTTGGCTTTAAAATTCTTATGTACAGGGAGGGCAAAAGGGAAAGGGGCTATGCTCTGCATGCAGAAGGCCCCAGGTTCAATACCTGGCAGCATCTTCATGTAGGGCTGGGAGACACTCCTTCCTGAAACCTTGCCAGTTAAGGGTAGACAATACTGACCTAGATGGACAAATGCTCTGATTATAGAAGGCAGCTTCCTTTGTTCCTAAAGTGCCAGATTTCAAACAACCAATAAAGGACCATGAAATCTGAGCTTGCAGCTCTCCACAAAGGCAGAAAATTGCCACCCACATTAAACTATCCAACTTATGATTTTGTGAAGCAGCAACTTAATTGCTCCTAAAAGGACAAGCAGCAATGCCTGTATGCTGCAGAAGGACCTACTTACTACTCTTCATGGTACTGGAAACAAAGTTTGGTCTAGATGACGAGGGCCAGAATAGTAGCCATCAGAATTTTCCTGATGGCTGTCTAGCAAATAGAAGTTAATTTCATCGCTTATCCCCTTTAATGACCATTCCTAGTTTGGTATGAGCTATATAAATATCGGCAAAGCTGGTGGGGAGAGCGGAGACTGGGGCTGGGGGGAGAACCAAGGCCCAGCCACAGTGGGGAGGAGGAGGCAGCTGGGCCGCCAGGAAAAGGAGACATTGGTAGGAGGGAACGGGCCAGCTTGAAAGCTGGCCAGAAACCATGGGGGGGGGCGCGGGGCGGCAAGGGGAGACTGGGGCAGAAGGCTTGGGGGGGAGTGTACTATCACACAATTGCTCTGTGCAGGATCAGCTAGTATATATTATATTTCTATACAATATAGATGTTGAAGCTTGTATTTGGGCAGGTACAAAAATTCTTGTTCCTCTAAATTCTGTGGGTAACAATGAGGCATGTAGGCATAAGCAAATTTTCAGGTTGATACTATACCCACTGGCAAGAAAACATTTACTATACGGCCATATTTTTACAAAATCGTTAAATATGAGTGTCAAACATGCACAACGTCAGTAACAGAATCTATGTCAAAGAATTCCAGTTCTGTTAGCAAGATTTTGCATGTTTGACACTCGTAATTACAGGTTTTGTAAATGACATGTTTCTAGTCTGCTCACTCCATTCAAGGATTGCCAAACATTTGCTATCACTCTTAAATTACCAATCACAACTGTGAGTCCAAGGGGGAAAACACAGAAAACTTTATTTCAATGGCATCCAATGTCTCGTCTCTGTAGTATCACAGGTCACATCCTGAAGGATTTTTATCCCATCTGGAAAAAAGATAACAGAATTTTACTCAGGTGTTCCCTCTGCAGGCTGCAGTAAATGCTAAGAGCTGACAAGAAAAAGAGGAGCTCTTAAATGCTAGATGAGCTCAGTGGGATGGCTGGGCGGGGGTGGGGGGAGGCAAGAAGAGGAAACAAAAGAACCAGAGTCACACTCACCAGACTACGTCATGGGGGTGGATTAGCGCAACCGGCGTGCCTCACGCTCAGACTCCAGCAGCGTCAAGACATCTCCTTCTCGAACTGGGCCTTTCACATTGCGGATGATGGAGCGGCTGGTGTCATCCATGAATTCCACCCGGACCTGCAGAGAACAGAGAGAAGGAAATTAGGGGGGGTTGGGCTGTCGCTTGCGGCAGAGCATCTGCTTTGCATACAGAAGGTCCCAGGTTCACTCCTCGGCAGCATCTTCAGGTAGGGCTGGAAAAGATCCTGTCTGAAACCCTGGAGAGCCACTGCTACTTGGTATAGACAATAGTGAGCTAAACAGACCACAGGTCTGATTTAGCAGAAGGCAGTTCCTTTGTTGTTTTAGGGAAGGGCTGTATCTCAGAAGAGCATTACTTTGAAAGCAGAAGGTCACAGGTTCAGTACATGGCATATACTCCAGGTGGCACTGGGAGAGAGTCCTACCTGAAACCTTGGAGAGCCAGTGTAGACAGTAATAAACTATATGGACCAAGGATCTGACTCATTATAAGGCTGCTTTCTGTGCTCCTAAGAGGCAGTAGATTAGCAGAATGAGCAGAACCAAGCTCTCAGCCTGCCCTGTAACATCTGAGAAAGAAAATCCCCCCAGTTCTTCCAACTCTATGCTGCTAAGAGCCAGTTGTCAGGTCTATCCAACCAAGGCCACCCAGGCCTGTCTGAAAGCCAGGGTTAAGGACATCTGAAGTGTTCTCCTGAAAAAGATTCCACCCTCTTCCTTCCCAGTGGCCAGACAGATGCTTCTAGTAAGTCCAGACAAGTAAGACAACAGCCCTCTTCCAGTTGTCTCCTGGGAATGGTAACTTGGGTATGTATTGCCCCTAATCATGGCAGTTCAATTTCACCAATATGGCCGAAAGCCCTTAATAGACCCCTCTTCCTCCATGCGTGGTGTAGTGGTTAGAGTGCTGGACTAGGACCGGGGAGACCCGAGTTCAAATCCCCATTCCGCCATCATACTAGCTGGATGACTCTGGGCCAGCCACTTCTCTCCCAGCCTAACCTACTTCACAGGGTTGTGGTGAGAAGAAACATAAGTATGTAGTACTTATGGGCTTCTTGGAGGAAAAGCGGGATATAAATGTAATAAACAAACAGGCCTAATCCCCCTTTAATGCAAACTGGTGACTTCTTAACAAGGTTCTGAACTGGGGGCAGCCTTTAGGTTAAATGGAGAACATTTGAACAGGTCAGCAACAGTTGCTGTTAATGAATGATGAGTGCCCTGCAGGATAGCGGGGCACAAAAATACCACTCTCTCCCATGTGAGCTCCAGAAGCAGTATTCAAAGGTAGTCTGCCTCTGATAATGGAAATTCAATTTAGTGGCTGAATTGCTGATCCATTGTTCTTTCATGACACTTGAACAGACCAACTTGAGTCCATCCAGCGTAAGCCACAAGATTCCCCAGAAGTTCCATTCTGCTACAGTGCTTAATAAATAGGCAAGGATATATCTTCCTCCTGTGTCCAGTTTGGTTCCAGGTTGCACTTCAAGATGTAGACACATTGAAATGGGTTCAGGAGAGCAATGGAAATGGTCATAGGTTTGGACAATAGGACCTATAAGAAAAGGCTGAAGGTGCTGGGCCTGGAAAAGAGAAGCTTGAGGGGCTACTTGATAGCACTCTTCAAATCCCTGAAAGCTTGTCCCTTAGAAGGGGACTTGTTCTCCGATTCTTCACAAGGCAGGACTGGATCTCATGGACTTGATTTATGCAAAGGTATATTTTGGTTGGACATTATCAGAAGCTTCTTAATGCTGAGAACATGGGTTGATGATGGCCTCAGTAAACTGGGGGAGGTTGGGGTCTCCCTCTTAGGGAATATTTATTTTATTAGTATTATTAAAACTTTTAGCCCTTCCAAAAGGCTAAAACACTATTAAAATCAATTAATAATTAAAACAAAAATTATAAAGCATTAAAAATAATTAACAATTAAAAACATCGTAAAACAACAATTAAATAATCAGAAGAATTTAAAAACAAGTTTTAAAAAGCTGAGAAAGCCTGGTTGAAGAGATGTGTTTTCAGGTGTTTTTTGAAAAATGCCAGAGCAGAATCCCCTTGCTTGGGGGATGCTGTAGCTTTAGATTTTCTATATCAAGCAGGGGGATTCATTATTATTATTACTACATTTATATCCCGCTCTTCGTCCAAGGAGCCCAGAGCAGTGTACTACATACTTGAGTTTCTCTTTCACAACAACCCTGTGAAGAAGGTTAGGCTGAGAGAGAAGTGACTGGCCCAGAGTCACCCAGCTAGTTTCAAGGCTGAATGGGGATTTGAACTCGGGTCTCCCCGGTCCTAGTCCAGCACTCTAACCACTACACCACGCTGGCTCTCATGTACATGTACATTCATGTACATGGCCTCCATGTACATGCACATGGCCTCCAAGACCACCTTGATGATTCCACAATTTCTCCATGCATTTAATTAATCACCTTTTTGAACAAGACATAAAAGTCCACACAAGCACAACACAAGGGGAGAGTTACCTGTAATAGGGATTCCCAGAAGTTGTTTACTATAATTTCCATCAACCCCAGCCAAATGCCACTGCAGCTGATGATGGGAGTTGCAAACACCTGGGAATCCATATTACAAGGGGCTCCCCACTCACTCACGCCGCATGCCTTGTAAGCAGAAGCCTCCAAATTATTTGCCAAATCCCCACCCTTCCCAGAAGCTCAGCGAGAGCCCACTTTCACCAAGGAAGGAGAGAAAGACTCGCCATCAACGAAATATGGGGTTCTTTGGGTCCCAGAGATTGCTGGACCACAACTCTCCCAATATTGTTAGACAGGAGCTCCCTGCCGAATGGCATGGTGAGGAATGATGCGAGTTGAAGTTGACAAAGTGTGCGGAACTAAGATTGGAAAGACCTGTTCAAGATAATCAGATATATAATTACCACCAAGAGGGAAAGGCCTTCCGAGCATGCACAGGGCCCCACTCTGAGCAGGGCTTGGGCCCCAGGCCTTGCCTTCCTCCTTGCAATGAAAGCAAACACGAGCGTACCTCCCAAAACTGTGCAGAGTGCACTAATAAACATGCTGAGGCTTCTTCTTTGCCTTAACAGTGGTGACAGAAGTGAAAGTGCCTCCGAGCACAGACAGAGCAGTAATGATAGACGACCCCCTTAGAATGGACTAGGTGCGTAGATGGACCGCAGCACCGCCTCTTATTCCCTTCCTGCCATCACGGTAACCAGGTATTATGGCAAAGAGAGGCCCTTAATGGGCACAGAAAGCGCTTAGAAAGAGGAGGAACAGTCGCTCTCTCTTTATCTTGGAAAGGGGACCCCGGAGATATGCATAGCGCGCCTCACCTGGGTGCACTGGCCCTGCGAGCCAGTTCGGCCCAGCACTTTGGTCACACGGGCGAGCTTGATGGGCTGCACGCGGCTGGTATCCATGGCGGAGGCTAAGTGGAAAAGAGTCACGTGGCCTCGCCCGGTCCTTTACATAGGCAGCCCAAGGCCCCGCCCCCAGCCCGAGACTTCCAGCCATTGCTGCTCACATCTCGCGGGATGTAGCTTAATCGACCTCTCGCCGAATGCTCTTTCCCACAATGCCTTGCGCCAAAGTGGCTTTTTGAAAGTTGTTATTCAACTAAATAAATAGATAATTGATTTTCCTGAAGCTCGCAGAGGTCCAAACTCCTTTTCTGTCCTCCAAGCATGATCTGGCCAAAGAGTCTCCCCCGTCTTTCCTTCTTCTGTGGCGCTCCCTCATGAAAGCGGTGGACTTCTTTTCCCAGGCATCCTCCGTGCGCACCACGGACCTTTCTTGTTCCTCTCAACATCCTCAGTCCACTAAGTGTCTACAGCCTAACCTAAGCTTGTTTATTTTGGCTCTGTCATAGTCGTATCCTTTTAAAAAAGACACAACTGTACCACTGTTTACCATTCATAAGAGGTTTTATCATGTTGTTTCTAGTGAATTAATTGTGCCCAATTATTAGGTTTGTACGGTTTTTACAATTTATGTATCCATTCAGATATATAAACCACTTGTATTTTTTTAAAAAATCTACACTTCCCGTCACGCACCACGCGACTCGATTGCCACTCTTGTCCTTTTCCCTTCTTCCCAGCATGCCCCGCAGCCTGTATCATTCTAAGACTTTTCCCGGCAGTCTCTGCAAACAGCCCACTCTGTTCTCCATCCCTTCTTCCCGGCATGCTCCGTGGACCTTGCGCCCTTGACAACAGAGGCTAAGATGGCGTCCAACACCCGGATCATCCAGTGGATTCGCAACTGGGCGGCAGGGGTAAGAAAGCCCGGGGGTGGGCGAGGGAGAACGGAGAAGGTTACGCTCATGAAAACTCACTATCTCCAATCCCCGCGTTATGTACGATCCCGAATATTCATGCCATGCAAATATACGCTTTGACGGAATGCAAATTTCTACCAAGCCACGCCCCTAAGTGAACGGGCTCGCGTAATAAACATTGTGTTTCCCCTACCATGCAAAGTACTATGGGAATTGTAGTTCTCTGGAAATGGGGGGATGGCTGTCAACGAAGTGATGAATTTTATTTGTATTGATGGTTACTGCATTTCTGAAAAATCAGAGAGACCTTTACTTATATTTGGATGCGTTTTTCTTATATTATTATATGCTGTTTTATACATAAATATTTATATGACTTTTGAGAATACCATGCACAGCTGGGGAAACAAACAAATGGATCATAGAACAAATCACTCCAGAATTTTCACTCGAGGCACAAATGTCCAAGCTCAAATTATCATATTTCGGACACATTATGGGAAGACCCAGATCCCTTGAGAAGTCTATAATGCTGGGGAAAGGAAAGAGAAGAAGAGGACAGCAGCAAGGTGGATGGACTCGATTACAACAGCAATGAATGCACCACTGAGAGACCTTGAAGGCCAAGTTGAAGGCAGATTATCCTGGAGAGCATCTATCTATGCGATCGCTAAGAGTCGACACTGATTTGACATTACTTTATATAATGAAATTTTTAATATTTCAGTGGTTTTTGAGGACCCCTGTTGGAAAAATACAGTGTGTGTATAAATAGTTCTTTTTATGTTTAGAAAGAATAGTCTCAAGTGTTTAACAAGTCAAAATGTGTATATATTGAAGCTTTTTAAAAAGATAATATGAGAGTCCAGAAGCCACCAGATTCCAAACCATAGGAAATGTAATGGAATGCCTTAAAATCTCTGTGTAAATATAAATTGTAATAATTACCTAATATAAAGGTAAAGTTGTGCCGTCGGGTCGGTGTCAACTTCTGGTGACGACAGAGCCTTGTGGTTGTCTTTGGTAGAATACAGGAGGGGTTTACCATTGCCATCTCATCAGCGTTTGAGATGATGCCTTTCAGCATCTTGCTATATCACTGCTGCCCAATATAGGTGTTTCCCATAGTTTGGGGAACATACCAGGGGGGATTCGGTCGAACCACCAACCTCTTGCTCCCTAGGCAAGTTACTTCCCTGCTGCGCCATTAGATGGCTATTAATAACTTAATATAGACCATATTTAATAGCTTAATAAAGGGAGGGCTTCCCTGCAGAGGGTATTCCACTGTGGCAACGTAATTATTGAGGTGGGTTTCCCCATCTTCACATGTTGCTAGATTTCCCCAAAAAAACATGACATCCAGATTAAGACATTAATAGCTGGTTTGAACAGTCATGACTTTCAATCCTCCAGGACTGGCCTGGAATCTTCAAGAATTGGCATCCATCTCCAGCTGACTCTGGAAAGCAACCTTGGAGATTTGAACGGCTTGATAGGGTGAAAAACTTGAAAATACAGTCTCAGGCAGAATCAGCAACCCTACATGGCTTATCAGCTACTTACATAAATTCCATTTCCTAGACTCCTTTGCTGGGCCAAGGGACTGATGGGAAGAGAGTTTGTAAGTTAAACATGTTGGAAATTAATAGACTGATGTTTGCAAATGTAGCTGTGCTTTTGAATGGGGGAGGGTTACATAGAAATAGCAATAGCACTTATATTTATATACCGCTCTATAGCCGAAGCTCTCTAAGCGGTTTACAATGATTTAGCATATTGCCCCCAACATTCTGGGTACTCATTTTACCGACCTCGGAAGGATGGAAGGCTGAGTCAACATCTAGATCATTGTCAGGAAAGAACTACAAAATAATTGTAATAAATACAATTACAATATATACCCTGTTTCCCCGAAAGTAAGACCTAGCAGTAATTTCTGATGTACCGCTAATTGCCCTAGTGCATTTTTTGGGGCTAAAATTAATATAAGACGCTGTCTTATTTTCGGGGAAACACGGTACATACTTACATATTATTTGGTGCTGAGAGGCAAAGGGGATGTTGTTCACAGAGTGTAACCAAGTACAAATAAAATCTTGTTTTAAGGTGCTTTAAAAATAGCTATTTATTTTTCTTCCTGGGGAAAAGCACAACACTCACCGAGGTGGGGGGTGGAGCCAACATGGCCGACGGATAGTTTGATTCCTCTCAGCTCCCCCAGTTCTTTCTCTTTTTTCCCTGTAGAGGCCTCTCTTTCCGGATTATTCTTTGCTATTTTATTATTTTATATTTTTTTATTCTACTTTTTATCACTTGGGAGATTATTTTTAGCCCTCCAGGATGGGCAGAAGGAATTGCACAGGAGCTGGTCTCCCTGCCTCAGTCCCAGCGTCAAAGAGATGCACCAAGCAGCTGAAGTTGGACTCTTTCTTGCCTTCGGTGAGTGCCTCGACTCCTATTTCACTACAAAACAGATTTGCCCCGTTAGAGGATATTTGTGCCTTCACAGAAGCTGCTGCTGGGGATGATTTTGTCGACCCCCCCCCCCCCCCTGAATGGCTCTTCACAGGAGACGCAGCGTAGCATTGATCAAAACGTTCTTTTATCTCAATTCTGCAATTTAACTGCAGATACGCTGCAATATATTCTACAAACACTAAAGAGACTGGAATCTAAAACAAGTGAGATCATGAAGCTTGTTTTAACCCAAAGCCAGTCTTGCTCCTGTTTCCATCGTGAAGGCAATACTAAAACAAAGATAACCTCACCGGTTAATGGGCTATCGGTTAATGGGCAATTAAATCGTATATCGTTCCCTTCACCTGACAACAAAGCTAACCTCAGACTTCAACCTAATTGTGTTATGCTTTCTGTTCCTCGTCAGTCATGCTACCGTTATAACTGGATCCACAAATCTGCTATTCTTCGCTCATTAAGCTCCTTAACTGCCCGTTCTATCTCAAGCTATGACCTTATTAAATATGAACATTTACCAGATGTGAATCATAACCAGAGGATTCTACTCACATTCAGGAATTCCAGCTTCCCAGAGTTATTTTTTCGATCAAGAGAGTATCTGGCCAGATTCAATATTTCAACCCAGAGATGTTTTGTAAATGCAACTGTTAAACCTCTAGCTATGAGGGAGATAAATCCGCCACTCTCTGCGCCTCGCCCTCAGCCTCGCAGCCTTGAGAGAACTAAGCTAAGCAGCAAAACATCCAGGCCTAAGACAACATCGCATTCCATACCTCAAGGTCAGCATCCCTGTGTACTTTCAATTAAGACTCCCTCCCAAGAGAAAGGAGCTGAGGCAGAAATTTTAAACTCTTATGCTGCTCCAAAGCTTACTTCTGCATTACAGGACTATGCTGATATACTTCCCCTACCGGATACTATAAAGTCCTTGCTTGAGGTAGCCGACGATTTGGCTGAACTGAGTAAAGAAAGTCAAGCTGCTTCTCTCTCCACAGCTGGGAATTCCTCTCCAGTTAACCATCTATCTGCTGACGTTCCAGTGGATGTGGATACGTTGAAATTGGTACACATGGCATTACAAGAAAATGGCCAAATTGAGGAAGACCATTGGGCGGGCTTGGCAAACGACCCCCATTTCTGTGCAATTTTTTCCTTGCTAGACTCTAAACAGCACTCTTCCCCTGCTAAAGCTTTAAAAAAGACTGGTACTAGGCCTCTCCCGGATGACAGCGATAATGGTCCCTCATTTCCAACTTATAAGGATGCTACCGCTAACGCTGTTGATACTGCAAGTGCCTCACCTTCCCCTTCTTCTGCTACTCCAAGAATTACAGAAGACCCTATTGTTCTCTCCTCTGATGATGACACAAGCCTGATTTGCATTTCAACTACTCCATCTCCTCAAGATGATCCTACCTCTACTTCTTCCAGAACTATCGTAAATTGTATGTATGCAAAGATGCATGAAAGTTATGTGTGGAACATTTGTGACATGTCATCTAAATGCCAAGTGGTATTGTTATCACTGTGTAAGAACAAAGGTCCTCTTGTCCGTTCTCTTTTTCATGTTGCTTTTATGCAGACTAGGTGGCAACAGTGAACTGAGCTTTGCTTGTCTATCTGTCTCTTAACAGCAAGATCTCCAAGCCAAATTACAGCTGCGCTACACTGAGATCTCCAAGAGGTAATTCCCTTAGACATGGGGTGGAGTCATTGAGGTCATTCACACAGTCAAAAAGCATGTTCTACCCAGGTTTGGGAGTACTCCCTGTTTTCCTCTCCTACCAAAAGGTGGCACCAAAACCCATGTAGTCTAATTGGTAGCCCTGGCCCTCAGACCCAGATCAGATTTCAGCAATAGGGCTGCCTCCTGGCTTAAAGAAATCTTCATCCATTAATCTTATGAGTCTTAGTGGATAAATAAAGTTTGCTCATGTCTGCCTACACACAAATCCAGTAGTTTTAGGGGAAATATGCTGTCTTAATTGGGCTACTCAGAAGTAAATCCTCCTTTGTTCCACAGTCCAAGCTAGGAGGTGGTGATCTGACATCCTACCACTTGACACATGGCTTGTCAAAGCATTGTATCAAAATGGTTTCTTTCACTGATTAGGGGACTGAACAAGACCACCTCCATACACTCTATGGTTGTATGGCCACTGCTCAGCTGTTTGTTTTAATTCCCACTGGATATGGCCTTTGTGATGTTCTTATGTTGCTTGTCTTTTAGGACTCAGCCACCTCCACGCCTTCCGGTTGGCCCCAGCCACAAGTTTGCAAACAACTACTATTGTACTCGTGATGGGCGTCGGGAGACCTTGCCTCCTGTTGTCCTTGTCTCACCACAGAAAACCTTGGCCCCAGGAGCTCCTGCTGCCAGGTAGGGTGTGTCCATCCTTGCATCTTCGCCTTCATAATGAACAGCCTTGCTTGATCAGACCTAAGGCCTATCTAGTCCAGCACTGTTTCACACACCAGATGCCTTGAGAATCCACACAACCAGAAGATGAAGGCATGCTCCCTCTCCTGCCACAGCTCCTTTGCAACTGGTATTCAGGGGCATCCTGACCTTGAATATGGAGAAAGCCTATTACATCAGGATTAGTAGTCACTGATAGACCTGTTCTCCATTAATTTGTCTTAGGTCCTGCTTAAAGCCATCCAAATTGGTCCTGCCACAGGATGTGGTGATTTATCCCACCACATCCCGTGGCAGAGAATTCCATAAATCAGTTATGTGCTATGTGAAAAAGTACTTCCTTTCATAGGTCCTAAATTTCCTTGCAATAAGTTTCATGGGATCACCCCTTTTTACTTTTGTGAGAGAAGGAGAACAACTTCTCCCTATTGAAGTTCTCCAAACCATGCATAGTCTTTCAATATCTATCATGTATCCCCTTAGGCACCTTTTTTCTAACTAAAAAGCCCCAATTGTTGTAGCCTTGCCTCAGGAAGGTGCTCCAGGCCCCTGATCATCTTGGTAGTCCTCTTCTGCACCGTTTCCAGTTCTATAATATCCTTTTTGAGATATGGTGAACAGAACTGTACACAGTAAAGTAATGTGGTCACACCATAGATTGTATAAAGACAACATAGTGCTAGCCCTTTTGTAACCACTATTTTAGTTTTATTGAGATCTACCACCTGATTCCTACACCACCTAATGGCGCAGCAGGGAAATGACTTGACTAGCAAGCCAGAGGTTGCCGGTTCAAATCCCCGCTGATATGTTACCCAGACTATGGGAAACACCTATATTGGGGAGCAGTGATATAGGAAGATGCTGAAAGGCATCATCTCATACTGCATGGGAGATGGCAATGGTAAACCCCTCCTGTATTTTACCAAAGACAACCACAGGGCTCTGTGGTTGCCAGGAGTCGACACCAACTTGATGGCACACTTTACTTACCCTTACCACCCGATTAAAATAGCTAAATTAAGCATTTACACCTTTTGAGTAGTCACTTAACCAACTGGATTTCAAATATTTTAGCAAGCTGGTCTTGTGGTAGTAAGCATGCATTGTCCCCTTTGCTGAGTGGGCCCACCCTGGTTTGTATTTGAATGGGAGACTACATGTGAGCACTGTAAGATATTCCCCTTAGAGGATGGGGCTGCTCTGGGAAGAGCACCTGCATGCTTGCGTGCAGAAGGTACCAGGTTCCTTTCCTGGCATCTCCAAGATAGGGCTGCCTTCTTGGAGAAGCCACTGCCAGTCAGTGTAGACAGTACTGAGCTAGATAGAGCAATGGTCTGACTAGGTAGAAGACAGCTTCCTCTTTTCTTAAGGCATGCAACACTATTCTTATTGTTTAATTGTCCTGGTTCTTTTCATTTATTTATTAATTTATTTAAAATCTTTATACCCCGCCCCTCCAGTATACTACTGCTCGGGGCGGCTCAAAACATTAATAAAATAGACACAATGTAAAACAAAAGATTAAACAAGTTAAACAAGCTAAAATGACATTTAAAATTACAAATGTTTTAAAAGTTTCTAATTAAGTTATTTTTATGAAGCTAAAAAGTGACAAATCTTCATGTATCATCTGCAGAATGCTTTAGTTTCCAACTCTTCCTTTTCTCATCCCCAGCTCAGAATCTGCTGTGGCAATGATGGAGAAAAAACCAGTGACTCCAGGCCCCCCAATTCAGAAATGGGAGCTGTCGAAAGACCAACCTTACTTGTGAACTGATTGCAATCAAAGCTGTTGCATGTATGGATCCGCACCCCACCTGGCAGGAAACAGACAATGCTGTCACCCTGCTCAGAATTATTTCTGACTATAAAGACTCTCTGGTGCTTATCTGATTAAATAAACTCAGTCCTTAACTTTCATCTTAATTTATAAAACACTGAGCATTTAGTGACTCAGTGTTGTGGGGTCAGGACAACTTAGTGGTACAGAAAAGTTTATTAGATTTTTAAAGGAATTTTATCACATAAACATCTTGAGCATGCAGCCTTCCTTGTAGATATGTGTTTAAACAGGATTTCTACACTGGCAGACAAACTAAGTAAAGAGAGAAAGTATATAAGTAATCCATCACAGTTAAGAGAAGGGTCCCCCCCCATTATTGTTAGCAGTGCAAGTATAAATATTCTCTTGTTTAAGCAAGCAGTCCTGAGGAAGAATATCTGCTTAAAATGATTATATGTTGAATTGTATGCTTGGAGAGCCCTGCTGGATCAGATCTAGGTGGGTCCATAGAGTCCAGCACCTTGCTTCCCAGAGTGGCCAAACATTTGCCTTTGGGAAGCTGGCAACCAGTGTGTGATTATGGGGCTTCATGCAGAGCTTTCTTGAAACTGTTTGGAATTCACTATAATTGTTTCAATGGAGAACCCTGAATTCTAGTATTGGGGGAGGCGGGGTGGGAAACACATAGCTCCAATTTCTCCACATGGTGCATGATTTTATAAACTTTGACCCTCTTCCCCACATTCATTCATTCCCAGACTAAAAAGCCCCCAAACATTGCAACCTTTTCTCTTAAGGAAGTTGCTCTAGCCCCCTGATTATGTTGGCTACTCTCTTCTGTGGCTTTTTCAGCTCTACAATATCCTTTTGAGATGCAATAGCCATTGTGTCTGGGAATGATGGGAACTGTTGTCCAACAAAATCTGGGCACCCAGGAACCGTTGACGTGTTTTACAACCCCTGTGACACCAGGGAAATACCAGAATCTGTGATGATAATAATCCACACCATTTTCTTTAGCCTTAGAATACACTAACAGTGCTAAAGAAGAAAATTTGCTATCTTAAATGTAGCATACTTTATAGTTGCCTTTAGCAAAAACAACTTTTCCTGGGGACAATACTCCATCTTTGAAGCTAACAATGGTTGGTTATACAGGTGAAACTTGAAAAATTAGAATATCGTGCAAAAGTTCATTAATTTCAGTAATGCAAATTAAAAGGTGAAACTGATATATGAGATAGACGCATTACATGCAAAGCGAGATAAGTCAAGCCTTAATTTGTTATAATTGTGATGATCATGGCGTACAGCTCATGAGAACCCCAAATCCACAATCCCAGAAAATTAGAATATTGTGAAAAGGTTCAACAGTCTAGGCTCCAGGTGTCCCACTCCAATCAGCTAATCAATCCATAACACCTGCAAAGGGTTCCTGAGCCTTTAAATGGTCTCTCAGTCTGGTTCATTAGGAATCACAATCATGGGAAAGACTGCTGACTTGACAGTTGTGCAGAAAACCATCATTGACACCCTCCATAAGGAGGGAAAGCCTCAAAAGGTAATTGCAAAAGAAGTTGGATGTTCCCAAAGTGCTGTATCAAAGCACATTAATAGAAAGTTATGTGGAAGGGGAAAGTGTGGAAGAAAAAGGTGCACAAGCAGCAGGGATGACCGCAGCCTGGAGAGGATTGTCAGGAAAAGGCCATTCAAAAGTGTTGGGGACTTTCACAAGGAGTGGACTGAGGCTGGAGTTAGTGCATCAAGAGCCACCACACACAGACGGATCCTGGACATGGGCTTCAAATGTCGTATTCCTCTTGTCAAGCCACTCCTGAACAACAAACAACGTCAGAAGCGTCTTACCTGGGCTCAAGAAAAAAAGAACTGGTCTGTTGCTCAGTGGTCCAAAGTCCTCTTTTCTGATGAGAGCAACTTTTGCATCTCATTTGGAAACCAAGGACCCAGAGTCTGGAGGAAGAATGGAGCGGCACACAATACAAGATGCTTGAAGTCCAGTGTGAAGTTTCCACAGTCTGTGTTGATTTGGGGAGCCATGTCATCTGCTTGTGTTGGTCCACTGTGCTTCATTAAGTCCAGGGTCAACGCAGCCGTCTATCAGGAGATTTTGGAGCACTTCATGCTTCCTTCCGCAGACGAGCTGTATGGGGATGCTGACTTCATTTTCCAGCAGGACTTGGCACCTGCCCACACTGCCAAAAGTACCAAAACCTGGTTCAATGACCATGGGATTACTGTGCTTGATTGGCCAGCAAACTCGCCTGACCTGAACCCCATAGAGAATCTATGGGGCATTGTCAAGAGAAGGATGAGAGACATGAGACCAAACAATGCAGAAGAGCTGAAGGCCGCTATTGAAGCATCCTGGTCTTCCATAACACCTCAGCAATGCCACAGGCTGATAGCATCCATGCCACGCTGCATTGAGGCAGTAATTGCTGCAAAAGGGGCCCAAACCAAGTACTGAATACATATGCATGCTTATACTTTTCAGAGGTCCGATATTGTTCTATTTACAATCCTTGTTTTATTGGTTTCATGTAATCTAATTTTCTGGGATTGTGGATTTGGGGTTCTCATGAGCTGTACGCCATGATCATCACAATTATAACAAATTAAGGCTTGACTTATCTCGCTTTGCATGTAATGCGTCTATCTCATATATCAGTTTCACCTTTTAATTTGCGTTACTGAAATTAATGGACTTTTGCACGATATTCTAATTTTTCGAGTTTCACCTGTACTTAGCATAGAGGCTTTTGTACATTTTACATTTAGATATAAAATGGATAAGATTTTCAATGGACTGGAGATTGCAAAAGCAGACTCTGTTTCTTCGGTCCTCACATTTCACAAGAGGAAGCTGCCATATACTGAGTCAAAACATTGGTCTTTCTAGCTCAGTATTGTCTACACACAGACTGGCAGCAGCTTCTCCAAGGTTGCAGGCAGGAATCTCTCTCAGCCATTTCTTGGAGAAGCTAGGGAAGGAACTTGAAACCTTCTGCTCTTCCCAGAGAGGCTCCACCCCTGAGGGGAATATCTTACAGTGCTCACATGTGGCCTCCCATTTGAATGCAAGCAGGGTGGACCCTGCTTAGCTAATGGAACAAGTCATGCTTGCTATATTACACTACCACAAGACCAGCAGGAAGTTCAATCGGGCATCATATATTTATATATTTGGTTTATATATTGCCATATATACACAGCAATAGCATGATGGATGCATACTTGTTTATAGCTACAGTAAACTGCATTTTAAAGGCTCACCTGTTGTGCATGGAGCCAAAAATGAGATGAATGATTAACCTATATGGAGTGATTTTGAGATACCGTAGGAAGTTAGTGGAAGCTTTGATCTTCAAATCATTCCATTATTTTGCTAGAACAAGAGATGACTCCAAATGGTAGCAAGAAGTAGCAGGCGTTCCCTGAAAAATCTTTCCACTCCACCAGACTGGAACTTTGCAGCAAAGTGTCAGACAATAAGGTCATAATATATTATGGTCCTATCGCTTGAATTAATTATTTTAAAAGGCCTTCATGGTACAAAGAAGCTTCATTCACTTGCTTCATTACCCCAGAAGAAACTGCAGAAGCCAGTGCAGCCAGGTAGGTAGATTCCTCCAGGAGCCAGGATAATTCCTTAGCTTCCTTCCTGGTGAGGAAGTGGGCTGGGTGAGACCATTTGTGCAGTGTTATCTCCCTTGAAGATTTCAGCTGGCCTGGTACTCACCTCTCTCTCCAATTCAGTCTTTCCTGCCACATGATTTTGGACAGGAAGAGAAAGTTTGACCTAATCCCAAAAGAGTGTTTTCTAAGATGAATTCGGTCCATTTTTCTAAATAAGTATGAAAATTTAAAGCAGCCTTCATTAATAAGATAAATAAACAATATTAATTACCACTTTAAGGGTAATTAATTTAAGGGTTTAGTGTATAACATACTTTACCACCCCACCTTTTGCTCCAAACGTTGTTCTAGAGGTAACTAGGTGGAGGGGTGAAAATTGGTGCCTGTGGTTGCAATGCCATGCACCTTTTACACTGGAGTAAATCTCTTTGAACGCAGTGGAATTTATACTACTACATATTCAACAAGCATAGGGCTGGTGCTGAAAGTAACTTTGGCCTAAGCATGTCATCTTCCAGATCTTATACCACATTTGCACCAGTGCATTGCTGGGGTGCCCCTGAATAATACATTAAAGCAGGAGTTCCCAACATTGGTTCCCCAGATGTGGTTGGACTACAACTCCCTTAACCTCAGCCACAATGGCTTCTGGTATGATAGGAGTTGCAATTCAGCAACATCTGAGTATCTTAAAGTGGGGACCCCTTTGTAACCTCTAGACCATTAACAAGATATGTTTAAGTTTGTGGTTCTGGTGGGGGAACCCAGCAAACTTCAAGACCAGAATTTGGCACCGTCAGATCCTAATGCCATTGTAGCTGGGAATGATAAGAGTTGTAATTCAGGGACATCCAGGGACCCAAGTATGGGAAGTGTATATTGTTCAACACATTTATTGTACATGACTTTTCCCTGTACGGATGTTATAGGGGCTATTGGGTTACATAGGAAGCTGCCTTCTACCAAACCCTTGGTCAGATTTGCCTTCCCTGACTGGCAGCTATTCTCAAAGAGTTTAGGCAGAAATCATTCCCAGACTTACCAGGGTGCTTTCCAGATTACCCACTACAATCATGGTAAAATGCTTCAGCTTGGCAGGGTCGAATGGAAAATGATCCCCAGAATCTACAATGAAAATTACAGCTACTTTTTTGCAAGAGATATACAATGTTATGTTCTAATAGTATCTATATTAAAATAGATACTATCATTATTATTATCTATAATAATAGATACTGAGGCGATTCTCACAATCGGGCGAAATCGGGCCAAGGGAGCCTAGCCTGATTTCGCCCGCACGTAACAACCACCAGGCTTGCAGCCGAGCCCGGTCTCACCGAAGTGGGTAACCCGCTAAAATTATCCTCCCCTAAGCCCAGGTTAGCAGAGCGAGCGCTCTGCTAACCCGGGCTTTTGGATCATGTGTTGCCGCAGCACGGCTCCATGCCATGGCAACTCAAGAGCTGACCCCTGACCAGGAGGCTAAAAAGCAGCCTCTTGGCTCGGGGGTCTCTCCAGCATGCCCTGCGCGCATCCAATGACAGGATGGGTTGTCACAACCTATTGCTCCACAGACAGGGCCAATAAAAAACTTTGTGGCTAGCCAGGAGGGAGGGACCAACCCCTCAGACTTCAGTACTTAGCCAGTGAACTCGTGCTCCAAAAGATAGAAAAAACCACAATAAACAGACCCAAAGAAAAGGGTAATTAGAACAGAGTGAATAGGAACATGAAAGACTCGTCAGGAACGAGCAGTGCCCTAACTCAAAAAAACCATCCCGAGGGAGGTCAGACTGCCCAGGAGGAAAACCTCCCCACATAAATATGTGAAGGACAGGCAGAAGATAGCCAGAAAAGAAAGACCAGACACACAAGCGGGAGGGTCGGATACAATCCATACTTCTGAGGAGAATGACCATTCAGGTAAGTGCCAACAATTCATTCTCCCTCGGAAGAGGATTGTATCTGATGACAGGATGGGACCTGCCAAAGCCCCTATGAAAAAACCAGGGTGGGAGCTACCAGGTCTGGTCCTATTGCGGAACCACCTGCTGCAAAACATGCCAGCCAAAAGAGGCGTTGGCTGAGGTCCAATCGTGAATTTTATAATGTTTCACAAAGGTCGAGAGAGAAGCCCAGGTTGCCACCTGGCAAATGTCCACCAGAGGCGCCAAGGTGGGAAAAGCGGCAGATGCAGCTGCACTTCGAATGGAGTGGGCAGTGACCCCGGCAGGAGCAGGAGCCCCTGTAGCTGAATATGCCATAAGGATACACTGGCATATCCAACGCAACAACGTAGGAGTGGAAACTCGCCTGCCCAGAGCGCAGTCCCTGAATGAGACAAAGAAGGACTCTGTGGACCGTATAGGCTTTGTGCGCTGCAGGTAGATCTTAACAGCCCTGCGCACATCCAGCGTATGCCATTCTTTCTCCTTCGGGCAAGAAGGATGAGGACAGAAAGAAGGCAACATCAGCTCCTGCACGCGATGGAAAACTGAATTGACCTTAGGTAAATAAGACGGATCAGTACGTAACAAAAGATAAACTAGACACAACTCCTTACGCACGGATAGTGCGCCCAGGTCTGCTACCCGCAGCGCAGAAGTAATTGCCACCAAAAACAATACCTTAAAGGTCAACAACCATAGAGGAACTGAACACAAAGGGCGCCTTGGTGAGAGCCCTGAGAACCAAATTCAAGTCCCAGGTAGGGAACCTGTGGACCATAGGCAGCTTCAGAACTGCTGCCCCTTTTAAAAACCTCTGAACATGAGGAAGTGCCGATAGGGCGGAAACTCCCTGCACCTGCAAAACAGTAGACAAGGCGAAAACCTGACAACGGAGTGTGTTGGGCCAAAGCCCAGTATCAAGACCCTTCTGCAAAATCCCCAACACCTGGGCAACAGAAGCTGAAAGAGGAGGAATCCCAGAGGAAGCACACCAGGTCGTGAATGCTTTCCAGGTGGACTGATACACACGAACAGTAGAAGGATGGCAGGAAGCCAAAATGGTCTGTTGGACAGAACTAGAGTAGCCAGAAACTACTAGAGCCTCCCACTCAACCTCCACGCGTAGAGGCTAAGCCACGCTGGGACCGGATGAAAAAGGGGACCCTGACTGAGAAGCTGAGGATGGGACCCCAGGGGCATTGGCGGAGCTGACGACAGTGCTACCAGGTCTGAGAACCATGGTCTCCGTGGCCAATGCGGAGCCACTAGAAGGACCTCTGCCCGAAGCTCGCGTATCCTCCGAATGGTCTGAGGCAGAATGGCAAAGGGAGGAAAGGCATACAACAACTCCCTTGGCCATGGAAATGTTAGAGCATCTGTCCCCGCAGCCCCGGAAACCTGATACCGAGTGAGGTACCGGACTAGTTTGGCGTTTGCCGGGGAGGCGAACAGGTCCAGGGATGGATGGCCAAAATGCCGGACCACGTGATGGAAGACTTGGGGATCCAGAGACCACTCAGCGGAACCCATGTGAGACTGGCTGAGCCAATCTGCAAGGGTGTTGGACACACCCCGCTGATGTGATCTGCCTGCAAGGAGAAAAGGTGTTCCTCTGCCCAGTCCAACAGGAGGGAGGCCTCCCGCATCAGGAACCGCAACCCTGAAGGCTGACACGGGCCCTGGCGGTTGTGCTGTCTATGCAAACCAGGACGTGCTGGGCGTGAGCTATGGGAAGGCACTCTTGCAGAACCAGCCTGATTGCTCGCAACTCTAGCCAGTTTATGGAGTTGGAAGCCTCCTCCTCCGACCAGCGCCCTTGCGCCAGGAGATGAAGGCAATGACCCTCCCAGCCCTGAAGACTGGCATCTGTTGTCACCTGGACCCGAGGCGTTGGAAGAAACCGCACCCCCTTTTTTGCTGCCAGAGAAAACCACCATCGCAGGGAGTGTTGGACCTGCGGAGGCAGGGAGATCCGGAGCCTGGACCGACTGGCAATCTGCACCTGAAACAGCAACAACAGCCACTGAAGGGGGCAGGAGTGAAACCGACTCCAAGGAACAATCCCTATGGTGGAAACCATGAGCCCTTGCAGCTAACTCAGGGAGAGGAGATCGGACCTGGGGCGTAGGACTAAGGAATGGCACTTGGATGCAAGCTTGACCCTGCGCTCGGGAGGGAGACATACAGTCCCCTCGACTGTGTTGATAACAGCCCCGAGATGAACCAGTTTCGTCTGGGGAACTAGGGAGCTCTTCTTGAAGTTCCCCATGAAACCGTGGGACTCCAGAACCGCCAGGGTTGCCTGAATATCCTCCTGGACCTTCTGGAAGGACGATGACCTTATTAAAAGGTTGTCCAAATAAGGATAAAGGTGAACCCCCTTGGTCCTTAAGTGCGCCACGAGTGCCACCATGAGCTTGGTAAAAACCCTTGGCACAGTCGAGAGACCAAAGGGCAGCGCCTGATACTGAAAGTGGGACTCCTGGTACGCGAAGGCAGGAAATGTCTGTCCTCAGCCAGGATAGGGACATGAAGGTATGCCTCCTTGAGGTCCACAGACGAGAGGTAATCACCCTCCTGGAAAGCCATTAAAATCGTGCGATGGGTTTCCATGCAAAACCCCCTCCTTCTTAGGAACTGATTGACGTACTTCAAATCCAATATGGCTCTCCACTCGTCATTCTTTTTGGGCACCAGAAAAAGAATGGAATAAATCCCCTGTCCCCGCTCCCCCAGGGGCACAGCCTCGATTGCCTGAATGCTGACCAGATGCTGGATAGCTTCCAACATCAGAAGCGACTTCTGACCTCTGTGGGATTGGGGAGTGAGGAGATAGCGGTCTGAAGGAAGATGGTCGAACTCCAGAGCGTAGCCCTGAGTCACTGTCCTGAGTATCCAAGCGTCCGTGCATGTTTGTGACCAGGTCACCGCAAATGACTGCAACCTTGCCCCTACCTGAAGAGGAAGTGACAGCGAGGGGTAGTCATTGGTTGGAACCCTTCTTGAAACTGGGCTTGACCTGTTGACCGGCGTGCTGAGGGCGACGGAAGGAAAGGAGGATCGGGCCTTCGACCACGACCCTCGCTCCTGTCTGTTCTGCCTGTAACGAAATGAAGGTTTATATCCCTTGGTAGATGACGTAGAAGGAAGACTTTTACATTCCTGATGAGAAATGGCTGAGGGCATTGCCTTTTTCTTTTCACTGGTCTCAATCAGAACCGGTTCCAAAACCTCCCCAAAGAGCTTCCCTCCCCAGAAGGCTGAATTAGCTAGGTTGCTCCTCGACCTTTGGTCCACCTTCCAGTTCTTTAACCACAGTAGACGCCTGACAGTGACATCTGATGCCAGCGCCCTGGCAGAAAGCTGGGCTGCATATCTAAGGAGGAATCCGCCATAAAGGCTGATGCCTTACCCAACTTATTGAGCCCTTGCCTTAGGGCAGTCAATTCAGGGGGAACTAACGGAATCAACTCCTTCACCCATAGGATAGCCGCCCTTGCAAACATAGAATTAGCCATAGAAGCCCTCAGAGACAAGGCAGACGCCTCATGCGATCTGCGCAGGGCAGCGTCACATTTTTTATCATCAAGATTCTTGAGAAACTCATCCCCATCCCTGTGGAGGACAGCCCCCATGACCAAGGCGGCCACCTCAGCATCCACAGGTGGCAGCTTCAACTTGTCCATAACCTCTGCACTAGAGGCATAAAAGCGCCGGATGGAGGGAGGGAGGCCCTTACACTCAGTAGGGTGGTCCCATTCTGACTGAATAATGTCCAGAAACAACTGGGGACAAGGTACGGTCACCTCAGAACACCTGAAGGTGGGAAGGACCTCGGGGTCCCCCACCTGGTTCCCAGAGGCCGGCAGAACCACCCCCTCCAAGCGGAGGCTCTTACGGACCTTGTGTAAAAGGACCGGGTAGTCCTCAGGCGTGAACAACAACTGGTAGGGGGGAGAAGGCGAAGTCCCAGGATCTCCTTCATCCCCTGATAACTCCCCCTCCTCCTTATCTGAGTCAGAGTCATCAGAACGCTCAACGTGGCCGCCCGCAAACCCTCAGTCCTTAAAGTGCGCGAGACTCCCTCCCCGATGCCCAAAATGGCAGCCGGGCCACTACCTGCAGCTGCAACATCTAAAATGGCGGCAGGCTGAGGTTGAGGGGAAGTGTTTGGGCGGGGGGAAAGGTGGGAAGGAGGAGCTGCCGCAACCAGCCAGGCAAACCTGCCAAGCTCCTCAGCCACCACCTTCCTCAGAAGTGCTGCGAACGCCGGCGGAATCTCCTCCTCTCCCGACTCAGCGCCCTCAGTGCGCTGTTGGCTGGGGGAAGAGCAGGGATGCTTGGTGGGCGGAGCGGCTCCATCGCAGTCAGAGGACCCGGGCGCCACCTCCTGCAGCAGCGGCCCGCCTTCCAAACCGCCCGAGGGCAAAACGGAGGGCTGAAGCGGAGGAGCGGGAGAGGTAGCCGCCACCCACTCGGCCCTGCACACCGAGTGTGCTAAGGAATCCTCCGAGAGGGAGGGGGAACCTCCCTCTCACCGCGATCGAGCTCTGTTGCCATGGCGCGACACACAAGAGCAGTGGCTGAGGAAAACAATTAAGGTGCCTTCCCGAAAAACCTCTCCTATCTAGCGATAGAGGATCAGGTAAGTAGTAGACAGCAAGGCCAAGGAAGAAAACAGCGGAGCACAACACAGCACCTTCTTGGAGCAAGACAGGGCGAAGAATTGAAGTCTGAGGGGCTGGTCCCTCCCTCCTGGCTAGCCACAACGTTTCTGATTGGCCCTGTCTGTGGAGCAGTAGGTCATGACAACCCATCCTGTCATCGGATACAATCCTCTTCTGAGGGAGAATTAAGACATTGAAGTGGTGGATAGCTTCTGCCTTTTAGGATCGACCATCAACAGTAAAGGATCTAGAAATTTCTAGTCAAGAAATACGCTGCAGACTAGCACTTGGTAGGGTTGCAATGAAGGCTTTGGAAAGGATATTCAGATGCCATGACATGTCTATACCTACAAAGATTAGAATCATTTGGACAATGGTTTTCCCATGACACTAAATGGATGCGAAAGCTGGACTTTGAAGAAGCAAGATATAAAAAGTATTGACGCTTTTGAACTTTGGTGCTGGAGAAGACTTTTGAGGATACCATGGACAGCCAGGAAAACAAATAAATGGATCCTAGAACAAATCAATCCAGAATTTTCACTCGAGGCACAAATGACCAGGCTCAAACTATTATACTTTGGACACATTATGTGAAAACCCAGCTCCCTTGAGAAGTCCATAATGCTGGGAAAAGTTGAAGGAAAGAAAAGAAGAGGGCGACCAGCAGCAAGGAGGTGGATGGACCCTATTACGACTGAATGCACCACTGAGAGACCTTAAAGGCCAAGCTGAAGACAGATCATCCTGGAGAGAATCTATCTATGTGGTCGCTAAGAGTCAACACTCACTTGACAGCACTTAATCAATCAATCCATCCATCAATCAATCAATGTTTTAACTTTTTTATTTGTTGTTCTTATTGTTTTGTTGTAAACCGCCCAAACTTGCATTTGGGGCAGTATACAAATAAGTTAAATAAATACATAAAATAAATGTTATCGCACTTAATCGCAGCGATAAAATCTGAAACAAGGCATCTGAAATGTGAACGGCACCCCGCTGACAGCGTAGGGACTGTGGTGTGACAACACAGGAAGTACGGAAGCACACTTTGCAGATACGTTGTGACACTGTTGTAGGGGTTAATCTGGAAAGCACCCTGGAGATGGCAGGGATTTAACCTAGAATCTTCTGCATGCAAAACAGATGTTCTACCAGTGAGCTACAGCTCACCCCGGATATGAGAATCAGCTTTCCATTGGAACATAGAAAGTTGCCATCTACTGAGTGAGACCATTGGTCCATCTAACTCAGCATTGTCTACATTGACTGGCAGCAGCTCTCCAAGGTTTCAGACAGCAGTCTTGCCCAACCCAGCCTGGAGATGCTGCCAGGGATTGAACCTGGGACCTTCTGCATGCAAGCAGATGCTCTTCCACTCAGCTATGGCCCCATCCTCAAGTTCAAATCCCTACTCAGCTATGGAGGTGCCCTGATGCCTTTCGGCCAATCACTCTTCATACCTCACATACCTCACTTGTTGTGAGGATAAAATTTATTTATATTTCTCATTTATATACTCATTTATATTTCTCATTTATTTATATTTCTCATTTATATACTTACTCATTTATATACTCCAAATCTAATCAAGATCTGTTTACAGATTAAAACATAAACAATTAAAACAACAGGCCATTTAAAACAATTTCAAACTATAAATAGAACTTTTAAATATTATGAACTAAAAGCCTGATAAAACAGAAGTGTTTTCAGATGTTGCTTAGAAAACAGCCAGAGCAGGGGACGCTCTTACTCTGTTTGGGAGCATATTCCAGAGGCCTGGGACAATCCTAGAACAGGCCTAGTTTTGGGTTGCCACCCAATGAGCCAATGGTAGCCTCAACCGGAACTCCACACCCCCATATCTTAATAGGCAGTGGGGTTAACATAAGAACAGCCCTGCTGGATCAGGCCCAAGGCCCATCTAGTCCAGCATCCTGTTTCACACAGTGGCCCACCAGATGCCGCTGGAAGCCACAGACAGGAGTTGAGGGCATGCCCTCCCTCCTGCTGTTACTCTCCTGCAAGTGGTACTCAGAGGCATCCTGCCTTTGAGACTGGAGCTGGCCTATAGATCTCTGACTAGTAGCCATTGATAGACCTCTTCTCCATGAAGTTATCCAAACCCCCATTAAAGCTTTCCAGGTTGTTGGCTGTCACCACATCTTGTGGCAGAGAATTCCACAAGTTGATTATGCTTGAGTTGATTTCATGAAGAAGGCGGAGCTGTCTTAAAATGAGAGTCATTCTCAGGAACTTGAAGCGGGGGGATAATTTAAAAACTAGAAATGTGGCCTCATGTGCCTCAAATAACTGGTGGTGGTGATATTTGAAATCTTGCCCAGATTCCAGCTTTCATTTATTTTTATTTTTTAAAACGCTAAGCTCTACCTCTTGTAGAAGCAGAGTTATGGAGTAAAATGTGCTTTCACTATTCTGCTCAACTGCTGACTTGGATTAAGACAAGAAGAGCACAGGAGGCTAACTGGGAGGGTTTCACTTTCACAACTACAGTAATCTTGAGGAATGTTGCCTTGTTTGTTATCAGCCGGTGATATCGGGCAGTTGATAAGTTAGCTTGCTTTTGATGTAAATCACTACCTGCTTATCAGGTTGTATACTTTAATGTTTAAGGACTTTCTTGGCTTTACATTCAGTGCATGCCTTCTTAGACGTATGCACCATTGGATTCAATCAGATCTTCTCTCAAATAAGTGTGTACAGAATTGCAGCCTTAATTAAGAAGCAGTGCTTTTTGTTGTTGATGATGTTCTATTGATGCTAATATGTCAAGGAAAATGGTCAGGCAAAGATATCTTACCCAACTATTGGTGATAGATATCCAAAGCAAATACAAATCAACCAGAAAGTGCAGCTGCTAATTTGCACATGCAAAGTAATTTTCAAGCCAATTTACATAATATGCAAATTAGGCACCCAGATCTGGAAAACCAAAATATGGCAACTTGAAGCAAGGGAATTGGGGCAGCCAAAGAGAGCGGATGGCTGCTAATGGAGAGGTGGCAGACGGAGAACGATGATCTCTGAGGCTGACCCATCAAGGAGATCCTACCCAGTACTGGGATGAGGAGGGAGCATCTTTCCTTCCCCCTTCCTGCCAGACCAACAGCCTGTTCCTCCGAGCTGCAGGACTCACTTTCCTCCTCACTTGGTTACCCTGAATCCAGTGTACATGTGTGGCGTGAGAGAAGGTCCTGCTGGTTGAGTTGGAAGCCAGAAAGAGGCTGGCGTAGGCGCAGCTCTTGTGGAGAAAGGCGTGACCGGGGGAGCAGGGTAATGCAAGAACTAGAAGATCTTGTACCACTACCAAGAGAAGCAACTGCTACAAACACATCTACCTCTGCGCATGCGCCATATAATATATACCTATAAGGCATGCGCAGAGGGTGCGAAGCGAGACACCGCCACATGCTAGCTTTGCACATGCGCCTCGGGAAAAAAGGGCGGGGCTCCGCGCTCAAGGCACGTGACGCGCCGCCTCAAGTACATGCGCAATCAGGAGCGAGCTCCATGCCCGCAGAGTTGTCAGTCGTAGGGGCAGCAGTGACATGGAGCTGCTGCTCTTGCTCTCTCTCCTCCTGACGGCTGCTTGGCGGTTCAATGCTTCGAGCGGTGGTAAGGCTGGCTTCGGGAGGGGCGGGCGGGCGGGGGGTGCCGCTGATGTAACTCTATTCACACTTGGGCTCTTTCGTGTTCTTGAGCCACACCTCTCGACATCCGTGATTGGCCGCCAGGTTCTTGAAGGCTCCACCCCGGTCGGCAAGGAATGGTTGGTTGTTCCTTGTGACTCCGCTTCTTTCGCGTGCTCTATGCTTTGCCCTTATTCGTTGCGCTTGCGGCAGCGCCCCACTCTTGGCCGCGCCCCTTACCATGATAAGGGGTGTGGCCTATCTGTTGCGCTGGAGACGGGCCCTACCTGTCAGGTGCGTCTTTTTTGCCCATGGCTTACTTTCATGTTTTTAAACGGTTATGGGGGGAAATGCCAACGTGTGAGCCAAAAGAGGCACACCCCACTTTCTGCTTAAATTGATTTTTCTATTTTAAAACAATTATTTAAACAAAAACAACTTAAAGCATTTACTTTTTTAAAAAAAGTTAAGAATAATAACCGAGTTTCAGTATACTATTGTTAGTCTTAATTCTAAGCCATTCTTAATATTTTTTTAAAAATTAAGAATGTATTGAAAATCACATAATGAAATTCAATATTTAATCTTCAGATTACTACAGGTGGCATTCAGACTTATTGATGAATAGCCTCACTGAAATTAACAAGCTGCTTCCACTGCTTTCAGTGTGGCTGCTCATGAGTAATGTAGTCTGGTTATCAGTAATTTATTTGTGCAGAATCATAAAGATAACAAGAAAAGAAAGTCTCTGACCTTGAAGACCGTACACTGCTGTACAAAATCAGGCACAGTTTACTAAAATGACTGGACTGCATTGGCCTAGGGCTCATTGTGGCCGTGATCCAACATGATTAATGTTGAATGCTCATTGAGTTTAAAGAAAGAGATGTAAGCAGCTGTACTCTCCCACTGAAACCAGTACCATTTTAAGATGTGTTAAATTGGCTTGAATCATGTCCTGTATCTTATCTGTACACATACATCCTTAGGCTGTGATCCTCTTTGGGACAGGGGATCATTTCTCATTTCTTTTGCCCTATAAACCACTTTTGTTGAAAAATTGTAGAAAATATTTTTATAATCATACTAGTGCATAGTATTTGTAGTCCTACATGGCATAAGAGTGACCTAGCGTCCTTGTTCTTTTTAGCCTTCATGTCCTCGAGAATGGTCTAATAGTGCTTTTCTCCATGCCAGAAACACTTGGCTTTTGCACAGAATCAGCCATTAGTGTATTTCTATGGTGTCTTTTGGGTTTACTTGAGTTTAATACAGCTAAATCCTTGGTTAAAACTGGGATCCAAGAAAGACAGAAAATAACTTCTCAGCTGTTGAGCCATCAGAAAAAAATCCATGCAAGGGAAAGTTAAAATAAAATAACCTTGATGAAGACCAACCAAAATTGCAGTCCTTGTGGGATTTTTGGTTTGCCCTAACAGAAGTATTGTTTTACTTATCCCTTTAAGATCCAAGGTGTGGTTAGTTACCTTCCATTTTAAAAATCTGATCCTATGAATAGTCCTATTCAGATGTTACATTGTACATGCATCAAATATCTTTGTGGGCCAGTTTGGATGATACTTTACTGGCTCAAACAATTATAAAAAGGGAAATGCACCAAGAGTGTACTTCTTGGGACATCTTTTGTAGACATCCTTCCTGGCATGTTCCTTTATTGTGTGCTGGTGGGCTGTTCATTTGAATGGCTGCTCTGATGCAGGTAAAACAGCTTCCTAGGTAAGCTCTGGAGCTGAAGCTGACTTGATCAGGGCTCTTGAGTGTCTCAGCTGTGTGTGTCTCTCTCCCCTCTCCAGACTATTTTACGTGCACCATTGGGAGCTTCCACTGCCTGGACACTGGCCATGTGCCCTTGTGCCTGAGGTGCGACGGGAAGCCTGATTGCAGAGATGGAAGTGATGAGAGCGGCTGCCAAGCTGGAAATGTTTCATGTGGACCCCGTGGACAACAGTGTGGCAATGGTGGTCCTTGCCTACCCCGGGAGCGCTTCTGTGACGGCCACGGGGACTGCCCAGAAAGTTCTGATGAGTCAGTGGAGGTTTGTGGGAACCAGACAGCTTTGCCTTCACAAGCCTGTCCCAAAGGGGAGTTTCAGTGTGCACCAGGCGCTGAATGTTTTCCACTGACGTGGATGTGCGATGGCCATCCGGACTGCACAGACAAGCGGGATGAACTTGGCTGTGACTTGGATTTGCAGCAGTCTTCAGTGACGCCCCAAACAGGTAGCCATGGAAGGTGGTGGGTAGGCAGCTGTCTACAGTGAACTATGGGGAGTCCTGTGGGAGAAGCACCCTGGAGCCTGCCTTTCACTGCTCAGCAGAGAGCTGGGGCATGGCTTGAGGGAAGCATGGCAGTAGAAGGCTGTAGTGAGAGATAGTGTTTTGGGTGTTCAGTCTCCATATTTCCAAAGGTCTTCTCTTGGGAATCTGGCAGGACTGAATGTCAAGAGCCAGAAAGAATCAACCCCTGGAGATGACCATTCAATAACAAATTTCAGCCGGAGCTGCAATGCAGAAGGTGTTTTTAGATCGGGAATATGCCAAAACACAATTTTTGAGCATATGCAGATCCTTCCTGCTCTTTATCTGTTCTGGAACTGTAGCAGACTAGATCATGTCTCTAGAGTGTCTCTGTTCATCCCCTGCAGACTCTTTGGAGTGCACCATTGGGAGCTTCCTTGCCTGGATATTGGCCAGGTGCCCCTGTGCCTGAGGTATGACTGCGGAGATGGGAGTGACAAGAGCGGCTGCCAAGCTGGAAATAGGAACATAGGAAGCTGCCTTCTACCAAGTCAGATCCTTAGTCCATCTAGCTCAGTTTTGTCTATCCAGACTGGCAGCAGTTTCTCCAAGGTTTCAGGCAGGAGTCTCTCTCTGCCCTGTTGTCTTGGAGATGCCAGGAGGAAACCTGGAACCTTCTGCCCACAAGCAGGCAGATGCTCTTCGCAGAGTGGCCCCATCCCCTAAGGGGAATATCTTGCAGTGTTCACACATGTAGTCTCCCAGTCATATGCAACCAGGGCATGGACAAGTCATGCTTGCTACCACAAGACCAGCTTTCCTCCTGAGGTCCACACAAATGTTTTGTGTGGAGCCCATGGGCAGCAGTGTGTCAATGGCGGTCCTTGCCTACCCTGGGAGCACTTCTGTGGCAGCCACAGGGACTGTCTGGACAATTCTGATGGGTTGGTGGAAGTTTGTGAGAACCAGACTGCCGGCTTCCCTTTTTTCAAGGGAAAGTTTCAGTGTGCCTCAGGCTCTGAATGCTTTCCCCTGACTTGGTTGAGTGATGGCCATCCAGATTGCATGGTCAAGCAGGATGAATGTGGCTGTGACTCAGACTTGCAGTAGTCTTCAGTGACATCCCAAACAGGTAGTTGTGGAAGGTGGTGTGTAGACAACCACCTGCTGTTGTGGGCAGATAGGTGCTTTGATTTGGTGGCAGCTTATATTTGCCACAGACTTCTGTGACTCTGAAAATGGATAGGATTGGAAATGGGTAAGATGGCCACCTGTTTTGGGGGCAAATGTTTCTCTGTTTAGAATCGTGGTGTAATTGTCTCCTTTTGATCACTTTATAATACCTTTCCTTTCTCATCGTTCTCACCCAGTGGAAAGATCACTTCATCCCTCCTTTTAACAGTAGTAACTTCTGGTTTTAGAAGTGGGATTATTTCTCCACTGGAGGATTTATGTGAATTGTTTGTTGACCTTCCCATGAGTATGCCAAGATGAAATTGCAGGGCCAAGTTGAATAGAAGATGTGTTGCCTTGACTGTAGGAGAACGAACCCAGAGACTGGAATCTAGTGTATTTGTCAGAAGGGTGTGGTTGGCTTAGCCCCCTGCCATAACTCTCTGTAGTCAGCCTTGAGTGACTTTGCTTTCCTGTCTTTCTCTCCAGTTGCTAATATCACTCCACTGCTCCTGAAGGCAGAGGTTCAAAGACTTGGGTCACCAGATGCTGTTGGACTACAACTGCCATAATTCCTTGCCACAATGGCAGGAGGATGTTGTGGCAGGGGATGATGGCATTTGTAGCCTAACAACATCTGGGGCCCAAGTTTCAGAGCTCCTGCTTTATAGTTTATAATTCTGTCTCCTGTTACATCATCACTACATTTCTACTCAGACCTCTGCCCAATTCCCACCTTCCAAGTCCCTCATGTCTCACACAAACCCAACTTCTGACATTCTTTTCTGCCTCTTCCCTCATCTGAATTTACCACCTTGGCCAAGTCTCCAGTGTAAAAATCAGATGCTTGGAGCGTCGAAATATGATCATTCAGCAATGCTGAGAACAGGCAGGACCAAATAGCTTGACTTCTGCCAAAGAGAAATGGGAGCGGTAGCTATGTTTAACAACGTTATTTTAAAATCTTATCAATTGGTATGATTGTTACAGAGCCACAAAACCTTAGCTATAAAATGCCTTACAAGGGTGCAGCTTTGCTTTTTACTGAAGTAGGTACTGATATTGCCTTGATGTCTCCTTTATTGCTGGCAATCATATTCACTTTACTTGGGAGCAATATCTGTGCTACACCTGCCCTTATCAGGCAAGGTGCCTCCATGCCCTTAACACAGGAATTCTAATTATTCTTTAACTGCTCCTTCTGACTGTGGCAATCATCTTCTGGATGTCCCTTACTCAGTAGTCAGGCATTCAAAAATTGAACAAGTGAAACTCAAGCACTTTATCTTGGGGCCAGAGGAACTTCATCAGCCTCCCTCGCTTCTCTTTGCTGGACTTCTGTTAAAGGCACAAGAGCAGGGCCAGTGGAAGAAAAGTGGCAACCCTGTTGAAGAGATGCATGTGGATTGAGAAGGGGTAAAGGAAAACCCAGTAAGATAGTCCCTGAACTGCACAACCAAAATTGAGGGGTAGATGGAAATGCAGGGTGTCATGTATGTGGGTAGACTTCTGTTCTTGCTCCACTTCTGTTTGTGTTACCAGAATCTTCACAGTCCATCTGTGTTTGTTAAATATACAGAGATGCAGCCTCAGGATCATTAGCTAGCATTTTGTGTTGCAGGGTTCTCAATGAATTTTATTTATTTTTAACATTTATATCCCATTCTTCCTCCAAGGAGCCCAGAGCGGTATGTATAGTTATATTTCTCCTCTCAGCAGCCCTGTGAAGTAGGTTAGGCTGATGGATAAGTGACTGGCCCAGAGTCACCCAGCAAGTATCATGGCTAAATGGGGATTTGTACTTGTGTCTCCCTGGTCCTCCTCCAACACTCTAACCACTACACTACGCTGGCTCGAATAGCAGAAAATGTTGACAGTTGTGCAGATTCTGTCTGGTTTTGTATCCAGTACCAATTGCTTAGGTGCAAGCAATGGGTAACGTGATTGCCTTCAGGCCTGGTTACCAGGCTTTCCATGGGGGCGTCTTGCCAATCACTGTTGGAAATTCTGCCTCAAGCATGCTCATGAGAGCTAATCGCTTCATGAGTATTGCACCCTGCTGTGGTGGCTGTGCTACTTATAGTACATGAACCAGCCGGGACAAATGCTCCTTGTGGTTTTTGACAAGGTTTACATCCTAGAGATGGAAAATAAGTAATTACATTGCTTTCAGCTTGCAGTGAAACTTAACCCCTGCTAACTTGGCAAAGAGACACCTTTTAATGTGGTGATTCTCTTTCTTTAGCAGGGGGAGAGTAACTGGCCCTATCCAGCCCCAGCACAGTACCTCCAGTGACTGTTGCTGGTGTCTATCTTATGTTTCTTTTTAGATTGTGAGCACTTTGGGGACAGGGAGCCATCTTATTTATTATTCCTCTGTGTAAACCACCCTGAGCCATTTTTGGAAGGGCGGTATAGAAATCAATCAATCAGTGCATTATCGTACTTTTATTGTCCTGACCATCAGGCCTGCAGTGGCCAAATCTGCATTGATGATCTTATGTTTTTAAAACTTTTAAAAGCTTTTAAAACTACTGATATTGTCAGAGGAGTGGAAATGAAAATTAGCAGGAATGCTCTCCAAACATTACTCTGTGAAGAGAGTACACACCTTTGTTCAGTGCTACCCTAACCCTTTTTCTGGGCAAAAATTACTGCAGTTACTCATTGTTTTGGAGCAGGGATTTTTAAAAATGGGTGATTACACAGAGAAAGCTGTAAGTGCAACAATGCTATCACCTGTTTTCCATTTCTGGGGAGGTAGACGCTGCCCAAAGTCACTGTGAGCATTTGTCCCCTGAGATGGTACAGATGGCCAACATTTGTGGGCCTGGCTCCTGGATGCCACTTTGCTTCCGGGCTAGATTAAAGGAGATGGCTCTGACCTTACTGCCCTACACGGCTTGGAAAGTAGTATCTGTTGGGTCATATTCACTCATAGGAATCTGCCAAGGATCTCCATCTCAGGCCCTGTTCGCAGCCTGACCATTGACAGAGATTTTGATGGTGGGGATTAGAGACAAGGCTCTTCTGGTAGTGGCCTTTGAAATGTCCTCCTGGGAAAGCTTCGCCATGCTCCCTTAGAGTTTTGAAGAAACGCCTGAAGACACATCTTTTTAGAGAGGCTTTTCCAGATTTTATTTGCTGCTTGTATTTAGTAACTTTCTAAACCTTTCTAAATATCTGGGTTTAGTTGGATCTCATTTTTAATTGGGATTTTTATTAATTTATACAGTTTTTATGGTTTGTGAGCCAGTATTATACTGGAGGCATAGGATATAAATATTTTAAGAAATAAAATAGGATGTTGGACTGGAGGAGTTGTTGGTCTGATCCAGCAGGACTCTTATGTTAGCAGGAAACTGTTTCACCTTCAGCGCTTGAAGTGCTTCTTGATGGATCTTGTTCTCTTTTCAGATGCTGCGGCTGGCCCTGGAGTTGAGCTGCAAGTGAGGCCTGAAGTATTGTTGGAGATTGCCATTTTCTGTGAGTAAGAACTGTAAAACTCACTGGCCCCACTCCAGCCCAAGGCAGTCATGGCAGCTTTGCTATGGAACCAGTTACTCAGGTCCTGCTATTTTTGATGGGACTTGGTTGTGACTAACACTAGCTGGATCAGGGCCCTTGAGTGTAGCTAGACTGCTTTCTCTGCACCCTAAAAGTCCCCTCTGTGTGCTCAGAATAAACTGTAAGGCTCCTGCAGATATGCATGTTTACTGAAGATTGTGGGTTAGGGAGGAAGATCAAGAACATGTGGGGATGTGCTACACCACCTACAGAGGAGGTGTCTCCAATGCCCTAGCCTCCTCGTAGCAACAGGCTTAAGATCAAAAAAGGAAGTGCCTTTTCTCACAGTGAGTAATGGAACTGTTGTGGGTCCATCACAAGATGTCATGATAGCAAATAATAGCTTGATTACATAGGATGCTGCCATCTACTAAGCAGTAGTGGCCGGTGCGGGTGCCACTGGTGGGGCAGCGAGAAATATTAATTTACTTTAAGAGTAAATTAGTAGATGCTTCCCTCTGCTACCACTGCAGCTGAAAGCCGCTCAGAGCAGCAGTTCACCACCCAGCACCTGCCGTGGCGTAGTAGCTCTGCCCCTCAGCTGGCGGAGGCCATTTGCATGGCTAGCGAATGGCCTCTGCGCATGTGTAGAGGCCAAGTGGGTGGCGGAGCCAGTCCCCTGCCACAAGAGGTGCTGGATGGCGCGCTGCTGCTCCAAGCAGTTTTCAGGTGCAGTGGTAGCAGCGGGAAGCACCTACTAATTTACTCTCGCTGCCCCGCCAGCAGCACCCCCAGTGGTCACTACTGCTACTAAATAGGGATGTGCACAAACCGGTTCGGAGGCCCTCTTACGGACCTCCGAACCATTTCAGAAGTCTGGGGGTTCAACCGCTTTTGTGGGGAGGATAGCCTTAAGGACTGGGGAAGGTGCTTTTTGAACACACACACACCCCGCCACATTCCCCCCCCACACTGGCGCTGTGTTAAAAAAATGTTCCTGAGGGGTGGCAGCATACCTCTTTGCCACCCCGGTGCATATCAGACTGGAAGTACCTGGTGCATGTTGTGCACATGTGCATGCACACGCACACCAGGTACTTCTGGGGGTACTTCCAGTCCGACATGTGCTGGGGCGGCAAGGAGATACGCTGCCGCCCTACGGGGATATTTTTTAACACAGCGCCTGCAGGGGAAATGCAGGGGTGGGGTAAAGAGCACCCTCCCCGGTCCTTAAAGCTATCGCACCACCTTAAAGCCGGCAGTCGCTGGTTCCAGGGACATCCCTACTACTTAATCAGACCGTTGGTCCATCTAGCTCCGAATTTTCCACTCTGACCAGCAGCAGCTCTCCAAGGTTTCAAGCACAGATCTCTCCCAGCCCTACCTGGAGATGCTGAACTTGAGACCTTTGCTCATCCATTGACTTATGGCCCCATCCCCTAAGGGGAATATTATACAGTGCTCATACGTTGTTGCCCATCCAAATGCAAACAGAAGTGGGCCCTGCTTAGCAAAGGGGACAACTCATGCTTGCTATCACCAGATCTCCTCTCCTAGTGGTAGGAATAGTTTCTCCTGCTACATTTCTGCATGCCAGGTGCTTGTTAAAGGCTCAGTTACCTTTTATACACTATGTATAAATGGTATTTATTCACGACGTGGACTGATTCAAACAGTTTGCAAACTTAAATGTACATGAATCTGATGCATCCACCAGATTATATGTTTTGACAAAAGTCCACATGGGCTTTGGGCAAAGCAAGAGCTGAAGAGGCTGATTTCTGAGGAAGTGTAGTGTTTGCATTAACAGGAACAAACCTGCACTTCTGTCAACTTGAGCAACACCCGTGAAAGATTGTTTTTCAAAATGAAATTTACCCTTTATGCAATGCAAAAAGGTTACATTTCATCTGAAAATATGCTATGCCAAGGGTTATAAATCAACCCAAGTATGATTCTGGCCAAGCATTGGTAATACATGTTTTGAGTCTAAAGGCACAAGAGCAGAATCAGTAGTAAAAGTTGGCAACTCTAGGGAAAAGCAGTCCCCTCCTAGGAATGGCCAGCCATTCCTTCAGCATATGTATGGAACTTTATTTGTTTTCTAGTACTCCTGAGTGTGACGGTGGTCACTGTCTGTGTTGCCGTGTGGTGCCACCGAGAAGCAGAACAACGCCTTGCAAGCTTCAACTTAGCTAAGGTTTCAGAACACCTGATGGCAGAAGAGCAACCCTGAGATTTTTCTCCATGAGAGGTACATCTAAGCTAGTGTTGGTTTTCTTCACTCCAGACTCTTCTCCTTCTCTCTTCTAGAGGCTTGCGTGTAAAGCTGCTCTCTGCTGAGCCAGACCCATGAACCAGCATTGTCTGCCAGTCAGTGTTGTCTGTGTTGCCTGGCAGCAGCTCGCTAGGGCTTTAGCCAGAGAGATGCTCAGCCTTACCTGGAGATGCTGTCAGGAATTGAACCTGGGATCTTCTGTATGCTGAACAGGGGCTCTATCACTGAGTTATAGCCCCCATTCCAAGGAAGCTACCTTCCACAGAGTCAGACCCTTAGTCCATCTAGCTCAGTGTTGCTTATGCTTGGCTGCTGACTCCCTTGTGGCGTGGCGGGCTGAAAAAGTCAACCAGTCTTTCCTCCCAGCCCTGAAGACCTGGCTGCACACCTCCATACCCCTCTCTTAACTCTCAGCAAGCCCAAATTTGGAAATATTTATCTCCCAGGTTTTGGTACTCTTTAAAGTAATCAGAATGGGATGATGGGAGTTGTAGTCCACCAACTCCTGATAAACCAAGATTAGGAACCCCTCCTTTGAAGAGTAAATTGATGCTGCTGTGTAAATCTAGCTTGTAAACCCCTTTTATTATTTGCCGCTCATTTCACCATGTTTGTCATGAGGGGCTGTCATTCATTTTGGCCTTTGTTGCAGGAAGTTTCTACTTGCAATATAATGCAGTTGGGGTCAGCTCACATCTTGCAACACTCCCAGGAACATTTGCACAAAATTGTCATGAACTGATGGGGCAGCAGCTGCTCTGGGAACCCTTGAAGGATTTGAGCCTTCACCTGCCTTCAGAGAAGCAGAAACAATCCTATTTCATGGATGTGAATTTGACCAGTTTAATCTCTATGGCTGCCCTGTCTATCCAGCAACGGTTTCCCCTGAAGCATGGCGACACTCCTGCAGTCAGAAGGCCTTTCTCCTTGACCACCAGAAAAGGCACCCTCTACACCTTATCTTCCTCGTGCCATGTGTGTACCTTTCCAAGGACAACATCTTCCTGATCCAGGCTGTGTCTGCAAGCCCAGCTACGCTTTCCGCACTTCAGCAAACGCCTTCAATCAAGACTTCAGATGCTCATCAAAGTTGAATGTACATCATCTTCATTTAGGACAGATCTCCCTGTTGCTGGCCAAGAGGGATCATGAAAAAACAGCACTGAAATCCTTGAAGGGATGGGAAGCTTGTTTGGGGATGAACAGAGTGTCTCCTACCTGCTTGCCTTGGTTCCATTTTCCTCCCCCCCCCCATACTTCCCCTTTATGGGTAGAAGTTGGCTCCTAGGTTTTAGGATGCTCCTTTCTCATTTCACTTCTTGGTTCATGACATTTCTTGGAAGTATCTCCTTGAACTATTTATCCTTCACATTTTCATTTTGATTCTCAGTTGCAACGGCTGTGCCCTCTTCTGGATTCCAGATCCACGGAGATCTGTTGTCGTCTTGATGTCCCATGTATTTCTGTGCCAGCACTTCACAAATAGGGACCTTAAGTCCTGTGCCTTTAAAAATCAGGCTGCTATAACAAAAAGCAATAGAGAAAAGTCATAATGAGGTTATTATAGACCAGATCCATTTTGTTTGCAGCAAGTACTCTGGTACGAAGGCAGTCACTTTTAACCACTCCAGGATCAACTCCTAATTGGCTTGTCCCAACTGTGGTAGCTGCCCATCCTTTGCTACCTGTGAAGCCACGTGTACACAAAGTAACATACATGTAAATCCCTCAGGAGAATTGGGCCAGATATGTGGGTCCTGGGTGGTGTATCGCAGGCACGGGGGAGAAAATCCCACAGGAGGTTTTAAGAGTTTTCTTAAAAGATGTCTCTGTCTGTCTCAGAGAGCACTGCTTTTCACTGACTTAGAACCATCTGAGAAAACTGAAGGATTAAAAAGAACATTATTAAAAAGAACATTTGGAGTCCTGCTTTTTCTTTTCATTCTTTCCCGATTTTTTTCCAGGAAACCAGGTCAGAGTTATAAGCTTTAAAGCCATCTAAGCTAGTGCCCATCACCACTTCTTGTGGCAGTGAGTCCCATAGATTAATTTTGAGCTGTGTTAAGAAGTACTACTTTTGGCCCATCCTGAAGCAACTTCTTAAATTTTGTGGTGGGGTGGGAGATCTTAATACTGTGAGAGAGACAAACAAAGCTGTCTTTCTCCATACCATTTGTACACTGGTACAATGATGGCAGTAGACATACAAATTTCTTCACCCCTCTGGTTCAGTTTTTGGAATCGGTCCCAATTCGGATTAAATAACTGAGGTGCATTCATTTGGCTTTAGTTTGCTTCTGGTTGACATTGAGACTGGAAAACAGGAGGGATAGAGTAAGATCAAATCTCTTACTAAACTAGCAGAAATCTCAGCATTACCATTTGGGAGGGTGCTCAGGGGTTGCTAGAAGAGTGCAGTGTGCCTACTGCCCCCAGCAATATTAACCCTTCTCACTCCATTCTAGTTAGCATTAATTTTTAAAATTAAGACATAAATTCCACCAAGCACAGTTTCAAAATCCATCAAGATCTTGCCCTGAAATCAATCAACATAGGGGTTCTCAAACATGGGTCCCCAAATCTTGCTGGACTACATCTCCCATCATCCCTAGCCACAACGGCCATGTGGCCAGGGATGAAGGGAGTTGTCCAACAATATCTGCAACCTAGGTTTGAGCATCTCTAGGTCAGGGCTGCCCAACTTTTGTCCTCCCACAGATGTTGGACTATAGCTTGCATAATACTCAACTATTGGCCACTGTGACTAGGAGGAGTGATGGGAGTTGTAGACCAAATACAGCTGGAGGGCCCAAGTTGTGCAGCCCTGTCTAGGTTAATGTAGGTAAGCAGTCATTAAAACCTGTTAGAGCCATTCAGTACCAATGAGCCCAAGAAGTTGGAGAATGTGGGACCCAAACTAAGCTGGCCAAGGGAAGAGCTTTTAAAAAGTCAGCAACACAAAAAAGGCCCTATTGGGAAGAAGCTGTGTTGCCCTGCATACACTGAGATGGACTGACTGTATTCTCACCCCATCGCCACCGAGTGGCAGCACTTCATTTTTCTGTTAGATGAACAGGGAGGGGCGCATCTGTAGCATGCTCTGCGGGGAGGCAATTTTCTTTCCGCTTCCGTTTCCATTTGGTTCTGTGAGACAAAGTTCAGTTTCTGTATTTAAGAATGTTGTACTGGAATGCGGTAGGTGGGGGAGGGGACCAGAGCTTGAATTACAGGAGGGTGCTTTTCAGATGGGCCACTTCGCTACCAGAAGTGGTGTAGTGGTTAGAGTGCTGGACTAGGACCGGGGAGACCCGGGTTCAAATCCCCATTCAGCCATGATACTAGCTTGGTGACTCTGGGCCAGTCACTTCTCTCTCAGCCTAGCCGACTTCACAGGGTTGTTGTGAAAGAGAAACTCAAGTATGTAGTACACTGCTCTGGGCTCCTTGGAGGAAGAGCAGGATATAAATGTAATAATAATACCATTTTTAGAAATCTATAAGGAGTGAGCATCATCTTATCTCCACCCCACCTACCATCTAAACCATCAAGGAGACAACACATTTTTCTAGAGCTCTATAAGTGCTTAGAAACCGGGGGGGGGGGGGGCAGCGGCAGAGGGCAGGAGAGGAGAGATACTAGTCATATTTATTTATTTTATTCAATTTTTAGACCGTCCTTACAGAACAGCTCAGGGAGGTTCACAAATATCATAAAATAGTTAAAATCAATCAATGATCAGGAATGAACAGTTTAAAATACAATAAAACAGCTAAAAAAAACAATTCAAAACCTTATAAAAACCTGATAAATTAAAAATCCTTTAAAACAATTCTGAAACCCTGGAAGGCCAGGCCGAACAGGTATTATACCATTGTCTAATAACAGGTATTATACCATTGTATACTATTGTCACATGGTATTCATGGCTCCCAGTATTTCCAGTGGACTTGGAGGAGGCATTCTTGTAATTTGTTTTAGTACATCCTAGTTATTAATCCCTTGGGAGCTTCCCACACCCCTTTCTGGAAACATAAAGCAGCCCATTCAGCACCAGTGCAAACCTCTTTCCACAGCAAGCTGACCTGTGCAGCTAACTCCTTGCAGGTGGGCAGTCTGACAAGCCTCAGTCTGAGTGTTTTCTTTTAGCAAGCTCTCAGCAAAATCCCCACACAGAAATTCAACCATCCAGGAAAAAGAAGGGGAGAGGGGTGGAATGGAAGGAGAGAGAGAGAAAAAAGAAAACTCCACTAGGCAAGAGAAGAGAAAAGGGGTATCTACAGGGGGGTGTACAAGAAAAAGAAAAACCTTACTGGGCAAGAGGATGGAAAAGGGGTAGCTGGAGTTGTGGCTGAGGGGTGGGGTGCAAAGAAAAGCCCACTGGACAAGAACAGCCAGTAAAGGCAAGAAGGGAGCAAACAAATGCACTTGCTAAGAAGGAATAAAGGTAAAGTGTGCCATCAAGTCAATTTCGACTCCTGGCAACCACAGAGCCCTGAGGTTGTCTTTGGTAGAATACAGGTGGGGTTTACCATTGCCTTCTCCTGTGCAGTATGAGATGATGCCTTTCAGCTTCTTCCTATATCGCTGCTGCCTGATACAGGTGTTTCCCATAGTCTGGGAAACATACCAGTAGGGATTTGAACCCCGGCAACCTCATGCTTGCTAGTCAAGTCATTTCCCCCGCTGCGCCATTAGGTATCTAGCAGACTTAATTTACAGGAGGGCAGATTCCAGTTGAACATTAGAATAAGCTTATTAGTTTGACAATGGAACCAATGACCTAGTGGAGTGGTCGGCTCTCCCTCACTGGAGGTCCTCTGGCACAGTCTGAACGACCATCTATTAAGAACGCTCTAGTTCTAGATTTCCTGTACCAACCAGGGGGCTGGACTAGATTGCCTCAGAGGACACCCTCCAGATTCAGGATTCTATAACTGCCACAAATGGGACAGGTTCCCTCTTCTTTGCTCCACTGTGCCTAGATCTGTGTGCATGAAGCTGCCTCATATTGAATCAGACTCTTGATCTATCTACTCGGCATTGTCTACACTAACTGGCAGCAGCTCGTCAAGAGTTCCTGGGGGAAAGGGGTCTTTCCCAGCCCTACCAGGAGATGCCAGGATTGAAACTGGGAGCTTCTCCTTGCAAAGCAAGTCCTTATGGCACATTCCCTAAGCTGAACATATGAAGTGCCATTAGGTGGCCTAAAGGAGGAATGCTGGGTAGAAATATTCACTATCATTGGATTGGGAAGATATCTACAGAGCTGGTATGGTGGCTAAGAGAATGAGCTGTGAATCAGAACTCTGGGTCACAAAGCATGATCTCAGGACACATGATACAGCCAACTTGCTGCAGCTAAACAGGTCATGGTGTGGTCCATGCCTGGATGGGAGACCCATGCAAGCCACCGCTGGGGTTGTTGGTCAGTGGTAGAGCATCTGCTTTGCATGCAGCGGGCCCCAGGTTCAGTCCCTGTCTGGGAAAGACTCCTGCCTGAAGCCCTGGAGAAGCTCCTACCAGTCAGAATAAAAAATACTGAGCTAGATGCACCAATACCTGACTGTATAAAGGCATGCCCCCACACCAAGTCCTGCTATGCTGCCTCATCCTGGCAGGGGATGTTCCTGGGAGGGATGAGTGTATACTCATACTGGTATGCTCCCAGTAGGGTAACCCAAAGCACAAAGGTCATCCCAGCTGCTCAGCTAAAGCAAGCAGGCACCTATATTAGGAAGGTGCTGGAGGCGGACGATCACTTCAGTGACTGTTTTCCTCCTTTTGCAGGGGGAAATGGTGAAAAACAGTACACAGGCTGTGGGAATCAGCCTGTGTATTTTTTCCTTCAGGGGTGTCCAATGCTTAGAGGGGCCCCCAAACAATCAGAAGTCAGGATAGCTTGACTGGCGCCTATTCTGGCCCGTTATGAGAGAGAGAGGAGGCTGCAGCAGCAGGGAGGAGGGGCCGAAGCAAGCTCCCTTCTCATCAGAGGAAATGGTGTTTGTTCATTTGTTCGTGTTTCTCTCTCTCTCTCTCTCTCTCCCCCCCAACCCCCCATGATTAAGCACAATTTTTCTTTCTTAACAAAGGCATTTGTTTGCTTGGGGGAAGGGGGGTACAGCCCACCCCTGGTCTCTGGTCCTTATTGACCAGACCCCCAAGATCAAAAGAACTTGGCTCTCACTGCTTGTAGGGAACTCGGAGAGGAACTCTCCTCTGATCTAGCCTACAAAATGTGTAGGCAGGGTCTGAGGGGCGCGGGCAGCTGGTTCAGGCTCTCTGGGCGAGAGTCTTTACCTCTGGTTTGGACTTTTCCTTTGCACGCCGCCACCACCTCCACCTCCATTCCTCCCCATTGATGGTACTATCTCCTCAGCTGCAGCAAGGAATAGGTCTTGGATGGCGTCCTTTGTTATTTATATAACAACATATGTACATGGTACTGTCTAGCAGGGACTTTTGCAACCTAGAAACAAACACAATGGTGAGAGAGAGGAAGGGGAAGCATGATAAGCAATTGTTTCATTTCCATGTGCTTTGGCATAGATCAGAGCACCAGGACTCAAGAGTTCAGCCAAAGCCTTCCAGGAAAGCCTCACCTCTTCCAAGCCTCTCCTGTTTCTCTTTCTCAGTCCTGCCAGCAGTCTCCTGTTCCTCCTGCTGAGAAATGAATTCTAATACAAAAGAGGAGGTTATCTATTATATATTTTGAAGAGTTTTTCTGTGGATTTGCTTGTGTAAAATCAAGTCGAACTTCCCGATTACCTACAGATACCACATTTTGCATAAACAATCCTGCCACTTAAATTAGTTGATTTAAATCTCTCTCTCTCTCCTTCCTTCCTTCCATCAAATTTTGTTCTCAACAGATTTTTCTCAATAATCAGATCAATCATACTAATACGACGAATATTTATATACCACTTTTCAACAAAAGTTCCCAGAATGGTTTACATAGATATAATTAATAAATAACATGGTTCCCCAAAAGTCTCACAGTCTAAAAAAGAAACAAGACACACACTGGCAACAGCCACTGTAGGGATGCTGTGCTGGGGATGGATAGGGCCAGTTGCTCTCCCCCTGCTAGATAAAGAGAACCACCCCTTTTAAAAGGTGCCTCTTGTTCAGTTAGCAAGGGGCTATGCTGATGTCAAAAATTATGCCCAAGAGAAGCAGAACTTTCTCAGATTCAAATTTACTATGATTCAAATTTCCGAAATGTGGTATTAATTCAATAAAATGAGTAATGTTTTAAGTTGAAATCCTATTAATTTCAAATTGTACTTTTACTTGCCTTTTGCAAGCAAATTAATAAAAATTGTTATTACATATATTTAATTCCCTGACCTTCACTATCAGTGTAATCTACACAAAATGACTTTGCCCAGTCAATGATGTGCTTCATGTGCTAGTATTTGATAATTGCATTTGTATAAGTACTTATTGACCACTGTTTGTGTTTGCAGTTACAGTACATATTTCTTTCTATATGTTTGTTTGCCTTTTGCGTTTTGCAGATTGAGGTTTCAGTTTGTGGTTCACCTTTGGGAAAATGGATTCTGGCAGTAACTTTCCCAACCCCAAATCCAAAGGTCCAATGCCCCTGCCTATCTTTACGGCTCTGCAAGCCTCTTGGTTGCACATTGAGTGACCAAGAACTGCTGAGCTTTTTTAATTATTATGTTATAACCAAAGGGCAGGGAGCTATTGCTTAGCCAAGAGCAGAACTCTCATTTTAACGCTTTTAAACATTTTAGCACTTTTAGCTTTAACATCTTTAACACGTTAGCACAGCAAATTGCAGTATTCCCTGTAACAGAGATTCCCGGATGTTGACTACAACTTCCATTATCCTCAGCTGCAATGGGATTATGAGAGTTGTAGTGAAGAACATCTCAGAATCCCTGTTACAAGGGACACTGATACAGAGGAACCAAATGCCCCATGGGGAGGATAAGAGTCAGGGAAAGGCACAGTCTCAGTGTTTATGCTAAAGTAAGGGTTCCCATCCATGGGCCTCTGATGCTGGACTACAGCTCCCATCATCCCCTGCCACAATGGCCTTTGACTAGGAACCTCTGTTCTAGAGAAAGTGGATCCATGCCCTACTCATCATTAGCTTCCATTGGTTCTCCTTGCTGTCAGATGCCTCTGAGAAACCTGCAAATGAGACATGAAGGCTAGAGTCTTTGACTGCAGCTGCTCCCCCATCAACTCCCACTCTGAGATATACTGCCTCTGCAGATGGAGGTTCTATTTAGCAAACATGGAAAATAAGAATTCCTAGACTTACTACTACTTCTACTTCTATTTCTTCTACTACTACTACAAAAATTATACACTGCTTTTCCACCAAAGTTCCCAAAACAGTTTACATAGGAAAATAAATAAATAATAAATAATATGGATCCCTGTCCCCAAAGGGCTCACAATTTAAAAAGCAACATAAGGTGGACACCAGCAACAGCCACTAGAAAGATGCTGCGCTGGGGTTGGACAGGGCCAATTCTGCTCCCATTGCTTAATATACTAAATAAAAATAAATATATAAAAGAATCACCACTTTAAAAGGTGCCTCTTTGCTCACTTAGCAGGGTCCTCCTTATCCTCCATAAACTTGTCTAATCCTCTTTTAATAAGAATATAAGAAGAGCCCAGCTGGAGGAGGTGAAGGATCAGCCAGTTCAACAATCTGTTTCCAGCCTAGAGGGGCCAGCCTAGATGCCCCCATACAGTCCACAAATGATGGCAGCCCTCCCCTACTGCTTGTTCTTTTACAACTGGAATTCAGTAGCATACTGCCCCTGACTTGGAGGTTCTGTTTACTTATTATTGCTAACTGCCACCATTGACAAATATATCTTCCACTGATATGTCTGATCTTTGAAAGTCTTTTCAACACTGTACAAAGTGAGTTAAAATAGGATCTTAATTTAGTGGTCTCAACCAGGTTGGTGTAGAAGATTGCAAGTGTTTGAGTTCCACTAAACTCTTCAAGCAGAGCTCTGTGAAACCCAAAAGTTGTCATACATGGCCACCAACCTGGATTGGCCCATCAAATGGCATCATTTCATCCACTTTGTATCTCATTCTCTTTATCCGCAAGCAAACTTAAAATAAGAGACCCAGGGCCTCTTAAAGGCTATGAGACAGAAGCTCTCATGGGTGTGAGCTCTAGACTCTCTTGCCGTGCAAAATATATTGTTCCCTCCCTCCCTGCATTTCTGGGGTAAGTGATGGAGTCCAAGGTGGGAGATGGGTGGGTGTCGGAACAATATAGACAAAGCAGACCCTTCTCTTTCCAGAAATAGCTTCTTAACTTGAAAGGTTAACCCCATAATCTTATTAACGTTTTAAGAAGCTCGAGCAAAGTCAACTTCCAGGCGTATGTCCAGTGCCTCTGTCGGAGCAGCTGTCAGCTTTGAGGAGCTCGGCAGGTGATTTGCTACAGGAGGAGCATAGATCTTGCACATTTGGTAGCCTCTGGAAAGCTTCCGGGAGCATCCTTGATGTGTACAGCCATAATGGAACTAATGGGCCTGTGACTCCCCCAACCCGCTATCCGATTTGAAGAAAGCAGAATTAGCCACCATGAGGCGAACACTGAAGAGGCGTGCAAGTCTGTCAGCCAACCTGAAAATTGGAGACAACCACCGCAGGTGCTGCCGGACCCCTGAGGAGGAGGATGTTTACATCCCCTTTGCACAGGAAAATTTGGTGAAGCAATGGGGTTCTATGCACAACGTGGCCGATGGGAGCCAGGACAGAAACCATGCCCCATCCCGGCACAGCCGCTTCTTCCTGAACCTCAACGTGGGAGGCAAGTGCTTCCAGATCGCCTACAAAGTGGCCGCCAAGTATCCCGTCACTCGGATTGGGAAGCTGGCCATCTGCACGGACCCCATGGAGAAGCTGGCACTGTGTGATGACTACTCCGTGCTGAAGAATGAATACTTCTTCGACCGGGACCCACTCATCTTCCACTATGTCTTTCACTTCTACCGCAGCGGCGTGATGTGGATCATGGAGGAGATGTGCCCATCCAACTTTGTGGAGGAGATCGACTACTGGGGCATCCACATGAAATACGCCCAGCGCTGCTGCCGCATCCTCTTTGAGGAAAAGCAGGACGAGATGGCTGAGTACCTGAAGGTCCAGCGGGAGCTGGAGGCCGAGCTGGAGCCGGTGGAGCGGGAGGAGCATTTCGAAGGGAAATTCCTGGGGGAGCTCCGGAAGGCCATCTGGAACCTGATCGAGAACCCGTACTCCTCCATCCCAGCCAAGATCATAGCAATCATGTCCAGCTTCTTCGTCCTCATCTCCATCGTGGGGATGACACTCAGCACAGTGGAGGAGATGCAGCACAAGTCCAGCAAGAAGTGCATGCAGCAGCTGGAGACCATCTGTGCCATCTTCTTTACCCTAGAGTACTTGATGCGCCTCATCTCCACCTCCACCTTCCAGCAGTTCCTGCGGGCGGCCTTCAGCGCCATTGACCTGGTGGCCATCCTGCCCTTCTACATCCAGATCCTCTTTGAGAACCTGGGCGAGACGGACGGCGAGTACCATGAAGAGCTGCACAAGATGCGCAGTGTGGGCAAGCTGGGCAAAGTCCTCAAGCTCATCAAGCTGATGCGCATTTTCCGCATCCTGAAGTTGGCCCGCCATTCCACAGGGCTTAGGGCCTTTGGCTTCACGATCCGGCAATGCTATCAGCAGGTTTGCTGCCTCTTACTCTTCATCGCCATGGGTGTCTTTACTTTCTCTGCACTGATGCACTCGGTGGAGCATGACGTGCCAGGCACCAACTTCACCAGCATCCCTGATGCCTGGTGGTGGGCAGCGGTGAGTGATCAAGCCCTCTCCCCTTTTCTACATGCACTGGATCAGACCAGTGGTCCATTGGGGTTGAGGACCTGCTTTGCAAGTGAATGTCCCAGGTTCGGTCCCTGACACTTGCAGTTTAAAAAGGAGCAGGTGATGGGGAAAACAAATCACCCCAGGAGTGGGGCCGTAGTGACTGCCTAGTTCTGCCCTGTGGACGGACTGGATCCGGGCTGTAGCTAAGTGGAACAGCATCTGCTTTGCATGCAAAGGTTCCAAGTCCAGTCCCTGGCACCACCTCCAGGTAAAGCTGCAAAAGACTCCTGTCTGAAACCTTGGAGAGCTGCTGCCAGTCAGTGTAGACCATCTATGTAACACTGTAAGGCTAACTCATTGGGACAGAAGGCAATTTATTTGAAGCAATTGCCCAGAGCTCCAGTGGAATTTGAACCCAAGTCTCCTGGCCTACATCTCACATTCTCTACACCAGTGGTTCTCAACCTTGGGTCCCCAGCTGTTTTTGGACTACAACTTCGATAATCCCCAGCCACAATCCTCAAATGACATCATCTGGGGACCCAAGGCTGGGGACCCTTGCACTAGCTAATAGCTGGTGTTCTCTCTTGTTCTGCTGGCAAAGATCCAAGGGAAACATCATCAACATCTGTGCTAAAGCTGTGGGACCATTTCCCTGATATACTTTGTGTTTATATTGAGAGGCGCAGACCTTTATGTTACAGTGTGTAGGCCAAGTTTCACTCTAACTGCTAGGAAAATCAGAAAGAGCAAGAGAGATCTCAGAGAAGCAATATGAACAGATGAAATCAGGTGAGAGTGGTTGTGAGTAAACTTTCTGTCCCCTCCTTCTCCCGTATACAACTGGGAGATTGATGGTGGAAACGGTACTTGGAACCAGTCCAGATGAATTGCACGGGAGAAACAATTTACTGTTCTTTCCTTTTTTTTTTTTTTTTAATAAGGCCGTAATATAACAATACAATCTGATATTGCTATGGTCTAACTGGCAGTTGCTCTCTAGGGCCTTAAGCAGAGAGAGATACCAAACTCTTTTTTTCAACTGAAGATGCCAGTAATTGAACCTGGGACCTTTTGCACGCAAAGCAGGTGCTCAGTCACTGAGCTTTTGGTCCTCTGTAGGAAAGCAGGACTATACATTATTGCTTTGGATCATGAGAAGCGACTTTTAGACAGAAACAAGCAGACCATTGCTCCATCTAGCCCAATATTGCCTTATCTGGCTGGCAGCAGCACTCCAGGGATCTTTCCCAGCCCCCCTACCCAATATCCTTTCAACTGATGAAACTGCCAGTGATTGCATCACAGCATGGTGTAGTGGTTAGAGTGCTGGACTAGGACCAGGGAGACCCAAGTTCAAATCCCCATTCAGCCATGAGACTAGCTGGGTGACTCTGGGCCAGTCACTTCTCTCTCAGCCTAACCTACTTCACAAGGTTGTTGTGAAAGAGAAACTCAAGTATGTAGTACACCGCTCTGGGCTCCTTGGAGGAAGAGCGGGATATAAATGTAATAATAATAATTATTAATTAATTAATATGTTCTGCACGCAAAGCATGTGTCCTTCTGTTGAGCAATGATCCCTGCATCCAGCTCCATATTGCAACTTTGACTGTCAGCAGCTCTCCAAGATCCCAATCAGACTTTTCCAAGCTAATGATACCTGAAGCCTTTACCTGTGTGGGAATTGCTTTGCTCGCTTGACCAAACCGAAGCCATTTTGTTAGCTTGATGCTAGAACTATATGAGCAGAAACGCTTTGCAAGAGAACAAGATACCAGCTGAGCAGGCAGGCAGGCAGAAAATAGCTAAGCTTGGGGTTTGGCTTAAAATAGATTTCGGGGAAAGGTCCATGGAGATTTGAATAATGCTTTAGCAGACAATGATGGCAGCTATGCTTTGCAAGACCTGCAAGACCCTGAGGCGAGGCTCACGATCCGTGAAACTTGCCTTTAGCGGGTTTGCAGGGAGAGTGGGCTTAGCCTGCTCTCCCTGCAGACGATCATCTGCAGAGCCCTGAGCGGCCGCATCAGCCACCCACACGACTGCTGGCTCCATCATGGAGCCAGCGGGGGCTTCAGGGATCAGGGGCTGTGTGGCCCCTGGAAGTTCCAGGATGCCCCCCGTGAGTGTGCAGGGCATCCTGGAGAGACCGCCAGGGCCGAGAGGCTGGTTTCAGCCTCCCACCGAGGTCTCCTCATGTGTTGCTGCAGCACGGAGCCACACCGCGGCAACACACAATCAGGAAGAAGAGGTTAACAGAGTGCTCGCTTCGTTAACTTCAGCTAAGGGGAGGGGGAATTAGGCAGGTTAGCTGCCGGGATCCACGTGGCTCCCGTGGCAGCACATGACTGCCAAAAAGCAGGCTAGTCTCCCTTAGTCCGCTTTTTGCGATCGTAAGAATCCTCTCCCTGTCTAAAGCAATCTGATCATGATCATAATCTGATCATGCAGGATAAACATGGTTTGTCATTGTAACTTCCTTGCTTTAATACATGCATGCAAATGTCCATCTAGCAGATCAAAATGTTTAAATAACTTGAAACAATTGTGCAATTTCCTCTTTTGACAAAATAAGACTATGTTCTGTACCTTGCAAGGTCCAGCAAGGGGTCTTTGGGAACCTGGTCAGGTTAGTAACCTGCATTGGCTCTCTCTGACCCATTTTCAGCTGAAACGGTCTGTGTATCAGTAAAAGCTTGGATAATCAAACCACAGTGTGAAGGCAGCGTTTCTTCCACGCCTGGGAATGCCAGGGACCGAACCTGGGCCTTTCTGCATGCAGAGCAGGTGATCTTCCACAAGTGATGAGCCCTCCCCACCCCACCCCCAAAATCTGAATGTTAATGAAGCTGCCTTACGCCAAATTAGACAATCAGACCATCTAGCTCAAAATTCTCTACTCTGACTAGTGACATCTCTCCAAGCAGTCTTAAGCAGAGACAGGGCTTGCCCAGGCTTCTTCTCTGAGATCTTCTTGGCTGCAGGGGGATTTGAACCTGGGACTTCCTGCATGTAAGCCATTTCATTATGAGCCTTCTCCACAAGGGGGACTTGAAAGTGATGGCTTTTTGACTTTTCCTTGGCTCTTCTCCTACGACCCTAAGAGAAGCATGGGGTTCTGTTCAAAGGAACTGGCAGCAAGCTGTCCACTAAGGGACCACCCCGGCATCTGTAGAAGCGTTTCAACAAAAAGTTCTCAAAGTGGTTTGCATAGCAAAAGAAATAAAAAAAAGGTTCCCTGTCTCATAGAGGCCCTGGTATTTCTAAAAAGAAACACCAGAGAGACACCAGTAACAACCACTGAAGGGTTTGGATGCTGGGCTGGGATGAACAGGACCAGTTGCTCTCCCCTCCTGCCAAATAGAAGAGAGCCACCACTTGAATGGGTGCCTCTTATCCCAGTTAGCAGGGGTGATTCCCAAACTGGGGCCATAAAAGGATCTGAAGATAGTTCCGCATCCCCAAAGCTTTCACTTTCTTAAAAAGAAACAAAAGGGAGATGCCAGTAACAAGCACTGGAGAAAACAGGAACTTGGGAAGCTGCTTTCTACTGAATCAGGCCCTTGGTCCATCTAGCTCAGTACTGTCTACAATGACTGGCAGCAACTCTCCAAGGTTTTAGGCAGGAGGCTTTCCCAGCCCTACCTGGAAGTGCTGCTGGGGAGTGAACCTGGGACCTTCTCAACTTCTCCCTATCTGTTTCCCCTCTCAGGTCAGCCTCTCCACTGTGGGCTATGGCGACACGGTGCCGGACACACTACTGGGCAGGATGGTGGCCTTTGGCTGCATCTCCTTCGGCATCATCCTGAATGGGATGCCCATCTCCATCCTCTACAACAAGTTCTCTGACTACTACGCCAAGCTCAAGTCGCATGAGAACGAGACCACCATGTCGCTCAAGCTCTCCCGGAAGCTTAATCTCAAGGAAAGGGCTGTCAGGAAGTTCACTGAGTGCTGCTGTGCTGATTACATCGTCCCCAGCCAGCAAGCCTCAAATCCAGTGGCAGGTCATTCCACTGGTCAACTCTCTACACCACAGGCACTACAGTCTGGCCATCCAAGACAACCCATTACCCACCAGCCGGGACACGCCACTCCCCTCTTGCCCTGTTCTCATGGCCACCATTCAGACCACCTCGGCTCCCACCCGCAAGCTCACCACAGCCACCTGGGGCACCCCACCACCTTTCTTGCACCGCAGTCTGGCCATCCCACCCCTCAGCCATCGCCACGGCCATTCTCTCAAGCCAGACAGTCAGGCCAGTAGCACATCTGTACTCCAGATGTAAAGCTTTGTCCTTCAGAGACTTTCTAGAACAGGGGTTCTCAGCGCTGGGTCCCCAGATGTTTTTGGACTTCAACTCCCACAATCCCCAGCCCCAGTGGCCTTTGGTTGGGGATTATGGGAGTTGAAGTCCAATAACATCTGGGGATCCAACGTTGAGAATCCCTGTTCTAGAACACTAGGCAGAGGTTTTCCCAGCTTTGCTGCTCGAGATGCTTTGCAGAGGATATGCTGGTGGTTGAATCAGGATTCTTTGCACGCAAGCATAACTTCTCCCATTTAACTATGGCTAAAAAAAGGGGACAGCTGTAGAGTTTTATCTGCCTATGCTTTCCATGAGCATAGGAAGCTGCTTTCTGCTGAGTCAGACCCTTGGTTCACCCAGGCCAGTGCTGCCTGCTGACTGGCAGCAGCTCTCCATGATCTCAAGCAAAGGGAGATCTCTCCTAGCCTGCTGCTTGGCATCTCATTTTTAACCTGAAAACAGAGCCTTATGTGTACCCTCTACCATGTACCTACAGTATGCCTACTTTCTGTAGTGTCAATCACTTGGGGAAAGATCAGAGTAAATACAATCACGTCTCTGGGTAAAGTAAAACCACCAGTTAGCTCTTGTGTGTATCTTGTATCCTTCAGTGGGTCCAAGATGCTAGAAAAATCACCTTGAACTCGACCATACTTGGTCTTGGAGGGATTTAGTGTTGGCTCTGCCGGCGATACTGTTGATGCTCTGGTGGAGAACTGGAATAGTAAACTCATCAGGGCAGTAGACAGGATTGCTCCTAAGCATCCTCTCTGACCCGCTTCAAAATTGTATCCTTCTGGAGCGTCTGAAGGGATTGGAAGTGGGGGGCAATGTTTTGCAATGGTTCTACCTTTCAGGCAGGTTCCAGATGGCGTCCCTTGGAGACTGTTGTTCTTCAAAATCTGAACTTCCATATGGTATCCCTCAGGGCTCTGTATTGTCTCCGATGTTGTTTAACATCTACATGAAACCGCTGGGAGAGATCATCAGGAGATTTGGTGCAGGGTGCTATCAGTATGCTGATGACACCCAAATCTATTTCTCCATGTCAATATCATCGAGAGAAGGCATAACCTCCCTAAATGCTTGCCTGGAGTCAGTGATGGGCTGGATGAGGGATAACAAACTGAGACTGAATCCAGATAAGACAGAGGTACTCATTGTGCAGGGTCGGAACTCAGGAGATGATTTTGATCTGCCTGTTCTGGATGGGGTCACACTTCCCCGGAAGGAACAGGTACGCAATTTGGGAGTGTTTCTGGATCCAAACCTCTCTCTGGTGTCTTAGGTTGAGGTGGTGGCTAGGGGTGCCTTCTGTCAGCTACGACTGACACAGCAGTTGCATCCATTTCTTGAGATAAACGATCTCAATAACTGGATTACTGCAACACACACTATGTATGGCTGCCTTCATATGTAGTCCGGAAACTACAGCTGATTCAGAATGCAGCAGTCAGGTTGGTCTCTGATTCATCTTGGAGAGATCATATTACTCCTGTATTGAAAGAGCTACACTGGCTGCTGATAAGTTTCCTGGCAAAATACAAGGTGGTTGTTATAACCCATAAGGCCCTAAATGGCTTAGGCCCTGGGTATTTAAGAGAATGTCTTCTTTGACCCATTGAAATCATCCAGAGAGTCCCGTCTGCATTTGCCACTGGCTTATCTGGTGGCTACTCAGGGACAGGCCTTCTCCACTGCTGCCCCAAAGCTTTAGAATGTGCTCTCTGCTGAAATAAGAGCCTCCCCATCTTTGACAATTTTTAAAAACATCTTTAAAGACGCATCTGTTCACCAAGGCTTTTAATTAAATACTGTTTTAATAGCTTTGACATTGTTTTAAAACATTGTTTTACAATTTTAAATTGTCGAATGTTTTAACTTTTATGCTGTCATTTGTTTTAACAAATGTTTTAATTTTTTTCTGTTGTCATTTATTTTGTTTTGTTGTTAACTGCCCAGAGACATAAGTTTGGGGTGGTATAAAAATATGTCAAATAAAATAAAATAAAATAAGTAAAAATGCCAGTTAGCTCTTTTGTGTATCTTGTAATCTTCCATGGGTCCACGATGCTACAAAAATCCCCTTGAACCAGACCATACTTGGTAACTAAAGTTTTCTCCTATTAACACCTACTGTTTTAAGAATGCCTGACCAAGACTAACCCAATATTCAAAAGGGGGAAAGAGATGCTATTGTATATTAGCAAGAACATTCTAACAAAAATACCATAATATGACTCAGGTATATGCAGTATCTATCTTAGTCCTTTTTGTGGATAGGTGAGAAGAGGGTCCTTATAAACCATCCAGTGTGTGTATGAGTACTTGCATCTATAATGTGTGTGCATATCTAAAGACATTTTAGTTGATTAGTGGTATAGGTGTTCATCGACTCATCAGTTAATTAATTCATTTCATTTGCACAAATTTGCACATGAGTAAAAGAAATTGTTTTGCACCAAAAAAGCATCCTTTGTTTTTTGATCATGCATGTCTATGTTATAGCCGGGGCAGAGCCACTATTGGGCAAACGGGTTCAAAGAACCCAGGCCTTCACCAATCGGGGTCGGCCCCAGACACACACCCCATGTCTGACGCCAGATGTGGGGGGCGTTATATCGGTCCAAACAGATCTGCTCGGCCCTGTATGGAGCTGAAATCGGCACGTGCTGAATTGGCAGCGCAGCCGGAGTGACTCTCCCTGCCTTAAAGGCGGGGAGAGCCACTCCTGGTCTCACTGCCAATGCAGTGGGGCCAATCCATCTCCCTCCCAAATGGGGCCACATGCCCCCGTTCAGGAGCGAGATTGGCCCACGCTGCATTGGCAGTGCAGCCGGAACAGCTCTCCCTGCCTTTAAGGCAGGGAGTGTCACTCCAGCCCATACTGCCCAATGCAGCACGGGCTGATTTCCCTTCCAAACAGGGCTGATTTCCCTTCCAAACGCGGCCCCGTTTGGGAGGGATATGGATCGGCCCCGCTGCGTTGGCAGCGAGACCAGGAGTGGCTCTCCCTGCCTTTAAGGCAGGGAGAGTCACTCCGGCTGTGCTGCCAATGCAGCACGTGCCAATTTCGGCTCCATACGGGGCCGAGCAGATCTGTTTGGACCGAAATAATAAAGGCTTTCCCCCTTTTCTCTCAATGAGAAGGGAATGCCTCTTCTAAGATGCCAGCAGTTACCCACCAGTACTGCATGTTGACTGTGTCTTTGTGGGTGCCATCTTAAGAGAAGCATTCTCTTCTCTTTGTTAGTGAAAATAAGGAATGCCTCTCTTAAGATAGTACCTGCCATGTGCAGTTTTTACAAGCACGTTAAATTAAAAATTGTATGTCTATATATTTACACAGTATAAACAGATCCATTGTGTGATTATGGTCACTATATTTTTAGTCCATCAAAAGGTTTTCTGTTTTGTTTTTATTGATTAACCTAAGAAAAAAGGTTGCAGCCCGATGCACACATGCTTGGGATCCAGCCCCATTGAAGACAGAGGGACTTTCTTTTGTGTGAACTCACATAAATGCCATAAAATAAAGTTGTGATTTGAGAAGGGTGTCAGAGTTCTGGAGAAAAAGGCTCAAAAGTTTTGACACTTTCTGAAACTATAGGGTTGGAATGGGGTCCCTGCCTTTTGCTCCCTTGTCAAGCTTGGATGAGGTGAGCAGAAAGGCATTTGGCAGGCAGAGAGCTTTCCAGAGGCCAAGCTCCTTGACAGGATTTCTGCATCTTTGCCGCCTTGGGTTAAGCAATGGCCATTTTCACCTTCCAGTGGAAAGCAGATTGCAGTGCTGATTGGCGGTGGGTAGTGTTTGGGCCCAAGGGCCTTACTGGCATGCTGCCAAGCAGAGTGCCAGGTGTTCAAAAAGAGGTGTGTACCCGGGATCGTCCCTCCTGTGTTTAGGACGGGCCATTCGGAATACCATCCAAATTGGCCCCATGACTCTGATCCAAGCAACCTCAGTGGGACTTTTGCATTCAGCAAGAGTCTACCACTAAAGATGGTTGCTGGAGGCAAAGCAGGGAGGGGGTGTTGCCTCCCCACTTTTCCTGGAAGCCTCGGGGGGGGGGGGAGGATGCTGAATGAAACACGTCTGACAGGCTCTTCTGATGTTGTTACACCTCTCCCTAGCACTCCAAAGGGATCTCTCTTATAGTCCACAAGCCAGGCCCACAAATATTGGCCATCATAAGTACCATCTCAGGGGACGAATGCTCAAGATTTTTGGCAATGTCTACCCCCCTAGGGATGGAATAGAGATGATATCTTTGTTGCACTTACAGCTTTCTCTGTGTTATAACCCCTTCTTCATCCCTACCCACAAACAATTACACAGAGGTTAGGGTCAGGGTGACAATGAACAATATGTTGTGCTCTTTCCATAGAGTAATCTTTGGAGGACGTTCCTGCCAATGTTCATTTCCATCCCTCTGACATTACTGATAGAATTTCAGAGTAGTTTGTGTGTTTTAAAAGCTTTTAAAAGCTTTTAAAACAGCATTGCAAATGTGACTGCTGCAGGCCTGATGATCAGGACAATAAAAGCATGATAACATGCTGAAAGCTGGAAGTATTTCGAAGCTCTTGCCTCTTTTCCATCTCCAGGGGTGTAGACTCAAAAATCTCCATGAGCACTCACACCCCCACCCACCCCACACACACATACGCAGATAGTACTGACCACCCCAGCTGGGTGAATGGGTTAAAAAAATGACATCCAAATTTCAGTGGAAGTGTAAAGTGATGCTCATTAGGGCAAAAAATGCATGTTAGGTGATGCACATTAAGTGATGCATATTAGGACAAAACGTGCACAAAACTGATGCACATTAGGGCATCAGACTCCTGATGGGGTCTGAATTAGGTGCAACTAACTGAAGCCACCTAATGGTGCAGTGGGGAAATGACTTGACTAGCAAGCCAGAGGTTGCCAGTTCAAATCCATGGTAGGAATCATTAGGAAGGGAATTGAAAATAAAAATGCTAATGTTATAATGCCCTTATAGAAATCGATGGTACGACCACATCTGGAGTACTGCGTACAGCTTTGGTCACCTTATCTTAAGACAGATATTGTAGAATTGGAAAAGGTGCACAAGAGGGCAACCAAAATTATCAGGGACCTGGAGCACCTTCCTTATGAGGCTAGGCTACAGTATCTGGGGCACTTACAGTATCTGGGGCACGGTACATGAGCCAGTTGGGGTGGTTGGTACCAACTGGAGTGACGGATGCTCATTGTGATTTTTGACAAGGTCTATACTATCACCATCATCAATCTTTATTTCGGTCACAGACCAGCATAAAGCACAGGGAAAGCATACAGTCAGTAAAAGTCATAAAAAGGCATAAAAGCATACGAAGACATAAAAGGACATAAGAGGGTGAGAAACAGTCATATGAAACTGCATAAAATTGTATAAGATTACAAGGACCATATTTATAAAAACCCATAAAAGCCATAGAGGCGTGATTGATTGATTGATTGATTCATTCATTCATTTTTGGAGGGGCGGTATATAAATCAAATAAATAAATAAAATATGTGCCATCAAGTCGGTGTCGACTCTTAGTGACCACATAGAGGCGTAAAAGGCATAAAAAGACATGAAAGGGAAAGGATTTAATTTTAAAAGATTATATAAAAAGCATCCTTTTAATATAATTAAAACACCCTTAAAGATGGAAAAGAGGCGACTAAGGGGAGACATGATCAAAGTGTATACAATTATGCATGGAGTGGAGAAGACAGAGAGAAAAGTTTCTCCCTCTCTCACAACACTAGAACCAGAGGTCACCCCATGAAACTGAAGGTTGGGAAATTTAGGACTGACAAGAGGAAGTACTTTTTCACACAGCGCATAATTAATATATGGAATTCCTCGCCATGGGATGTGGTGATGGCCACCAGCTTGGATGGCTTTAAAAGGGGTTTAGACAGATTCATGAATGACAGGTCTATCAATGGCTACTAGTCTGGTGGTTGTGAGCCATCTCCAGCCTCCGAGGCACAATGCCTCTCAATACCAGTTGCAGGGGAGCTACAACAGGAGAGGGAGAATACACATATCTCTTGCCTGAGGGCTCCCCAGAGGCATCTGGTGAGCCAGGGTGTGAAACAGGATGCTGGACTAAATGGGCCGTGTGCCTGGTTCTAATCCCCACTGGTATGTTTCCCAGACTATGGGAAACACCTATATCAGGCAGCAACGATATAGGAAGATGTTGAAAGGCATCATCTCATACTGCATGGGAGAAGGCAATGGAAAACCCATCCTGTATTCCACCAAAGACAACCACAGGGCTCTGTGGTCGCCAGGAGTCGACACCAACTAGATGGCACACTTTACCTTTAACCAGGAAAAGGGGTCCTGGAATTGTGATAGACAGACGCTCAATGAAAATGTTGACTCAGTGTGTGGCAGTTGTGAAAGAGGCAAAGTGCATTGTAGGGGTCATTCGGGAAAGGACTGAAAAGAAAACTGCTAATCATAATGCATATATGGAGGTCTGTGGTGCAGCTGCCATTTGTGATGAAGACTCTAATTATATTATAATTACAACTGTATAAATTGCAGTTATAATTACATGCCAAGCACAGTGCTGGGTACTCAGGTAGAAGTGTGCACCCGTGCTCCTTCCTTAGGATGGAAACAATATTCCTATGGTTTGAAATATTATCTGAACCAGCCCTAAGACTCTTAGAAATATAGCTAAATAGAACCTCTACATTCAGTAGCAGTCTACCTCTAAATAGCAGGCTATGGTGAAGCTGAATTTGGAACACTGGCTGACATTCAGACGAAGTTACTCAATTGTACTACTCGGGAATTACTCTAAAGGACAGCTTGGTTTCAGTAGGACTAATTAGGAGCAATTTCATCTGGATGTCAACTGCTGTGTATGTTTCTGGTCACTGCATCTCAAAAAGGATATTGCAGAGCTGGGAAAGATGCAGGGCAGAGCAATGCATAGGATCAGGGAGCTAGATCAACCTTCATTAAGAAAGGCTGCAGCATTTGGGGCTTTGAAATAATAATGGTATTTAATATGTGCAGGGTTAAATGGAGCTGGGTGGGATCTGCATTTTGACCAGCTAGAAAGTGGAAGGCAGATGGTTGGTTCTGAGTTTGCACTCTGGCCATAATGCAGCAGGAAGTTCTCTTGCACAAGCTCCATTGTACAAGAAAATGTCCCTCTGGTTCATGAACGCAAGTCAGAGGAAAATGTTAACAACACTGACATTTCAGATTAGAATTATTACTGTCCTTATTCCATAAATAGCTCCTTCCTCTGAGAAAAAGCTTCCTAGACAGACCCAGAATATGCAGTCTCTGTCACAAACCTCTCTATTTGTCTTTGCTTGGCTGATTTGTTGACATCTATCAGTGCTTTATTTAAACCCCAGGATTTCAGCTATTTCACACACCTGTTGTATTCTACAAAGATTAGTTTTTTGCATCTGCAAATATAGACTCTCCACAGCAATGCTTAGTTTTATTGAGGGGGGTGGGAATCAGTTATTCTTGCACTGCTGTTCTTCTCTTTGGAGGAAATTGAAATTTCCCCCTCTCCTATATGCTGCAGTCTGCAACCAGTGTTTGATTTGTCTTGCTCCAACTGTGCCAGGTGCTGTACAAACCACAGAAGGGCTGCTCTTGCACTCAAAGTCTTCTGTTATTAATAGAAAACGCCATATATCTTAATGTCTCTTTATGTCTTGCTCTGGTTTCAAGTCCCTAGTCCCTATGGGCCTGTTTCTTCAGTGAAAACTGGTTATGACCAAGCTTTGCTGAAGTTAGTGAGACTTCAGTTGGTCACACTGCTATTTTCCCCTGCAGATTTCAGTGGGAATTAAGCTTGACCATCTAGCTCTGGGTGAGGGCCCCTGTGGACCAGACAATTCAATCAAGAGAGAGACAAGGAAGCTGGTACAGAGTGACAGCACGGTATAAAGGGCAGAGATGAGAAAGGGAGAAGAGGGTGACACAATTTGATTGGGTTGTACCACTGGACACTGTGAAGCAAATTAATTTCAGTGAAATTTGAGCTCAGTTTGAAGTTTGTGCATTGACACCCATAAGGTCTAGCACCTTGAAGGTGTGGCAAAAGGACTTGTAAATGAAGCAGCTGAAAAACAATGATGAATAAGGTCCAACATAGTAAGAAGTCCATTTGGGCATCACTGCTATAAGCAGATTTGTGTATTGTTGTTTTTTGGTGGGGGAGAAGCTTAGGAGCATGGAAAGCTGCCTTATACTGAATCAGACCATTACATCTAGCTCAATATTGTCTACACACAGACTGGCAGCCCCTTCTCCAAGATTACAAGCAGGAGTCTCTCCCAGCCCTGTCTGGAGATGCCAAAGAGGGAACCTGGAATCTGCTGCATGCAAGCATGCAGGTGCTCTTCCCAGAGCAGTTCTTCCATCCCCTAAGGGGAATATCTTACAGTGTTCACATGTAGTTTCCCATTCAGATGCAAACCAGGGCAGACTTTACAATGCCTTTCCTAGGTCCTGGACTGGATGCAGAGAGCTATCTGCCCAGAACTCCACAACATATTCTCACCACATTTTGTGTGTATGTGCATGTGCGCACACACACACGTAAAGAGAGACAGAAGTATCAGCCCCACTTTTCAACCCTGAAAACAGTAATTTCCTGATCATTTAAAATTAGAGGGGAAGTATTTCAGTTTCCTGAGCCACTTAATGGCGCAGTGGGGAAATAACTTGCCTAGGGAGCAAGAGGTTACCAGTTCGAATCCCCGACTATGGGAAACACCTGTATCGGGCAGCAGCAATATAGGAAGATGCTGAAAGGCATAGTCTCATACTGCGCAGGAAATGGCAATGGTAAACCCCTCCTGGAAAACTACAGGGCTCTTTGGTCACCAGGAGTCAACACTGACGCAATGGCACAACTTTACCATTATTTCAGTTTGCAGGGGGTACGAAGTGAGATCTAAGGGCTAAGACACTGAAGGCACCATAACAAAAAATAAAATTGTTCCATTATTCTTGATTTACAGACACTTGATTTACAGACACACACATTATTTAGTGTGTTAAATTAATTAGTGAGCACACACATACACACAAGTCTCAGGTTCAATCTCTGGCATCAGGGAGAACCGTCAGCCCTAAAACTCCACTGGAAGAGTCCAGACTGCAAACCTGTCTTTGGAGCAACAAGAACAGGCTGGCATTGGCTTACAGGAAGCAGCAAGCTAGAACTGGTTTTGCTAATCTGGGATTAAATGTCTGGAAGGGTCCTGGGCTGTACAGAATGGTCATAGTGCAAGAGATGAGGAAACTGCAAGGTGAACCAAACAGAGAGCTCCGTGGAGGAGGAGCCCCTCCCTTCCAGGCTCAGGGGAGAGGCTGATGGGTCCCTCCTGAGACGTTCCAATCCAGGACTTTCCCCGCATAGATTTCCCTTTTAGTTCCCTTCCAAATTTCTCTGTATTTTAAACTGCTTCTAGACTTTTGCTGCTGCCTCTTTTAAAAACCGTTTTTCTTGTAAACAGAAAAGCAATGCGGAAAACAGTTGGGCCCAGATTGGGCTGTAACTCTGCTGCCATCATCAACTCTTTACAGTGCCTTCCTCACCAGTAGGACTGCAGAACTGATGAGAACCAGAAGCATCCCCCCCCACCACCACGATGCAATTGTAAGAAAGGCACAAGGTTCCCTGGGTATTGTCGTATTTTCAGGGGCTACTGCCCCCCAATCCTAAAATTTCATTTCTGCAGCCCCACAAAATACTACAATTCCCAGGTAACCCTGCACATTTCCCAGGACTGTAGGGCAATAAATTACTGCAAGCAGTTGGGGAAAATGTTCTTTTTATATGATTTATAACTTTCAGGATTGCTCTCTTTCTGTGCTCTGGAGCCAGGTTTCTCAATACTTGTTTTCCAAGTTGAGATCAGGTGAGCGTGGAACACAGAGAGGAAAACTCTTGAGATGCAGATGGCTTGGGCATTCTTATGCTACTGTGCTTGCTGACTGACAACATGCCCGTGACCAAATCTGGAAACTTCTTCTGGCGAAAGGTACCAGAGCTCTTCAGCAAGGGTGGGGTGGGAGGTTGAATAAGAAGGGAGAATTTATTGCCTGCACACCAGTAAGAACACAATGCATTGATTTTTTTTTTTTTAAAGGGGCCAAAACAGAACAAAACAGTTCTTGTAAACAGAAAAGCAATGCGGAAAACAGTTGGGGCCAGATTGGGCTGTAACTCTGCTGCCATCATCAGCTCTTTACAGTGTCTTCCTCACCAGTAGGACTGCAGAACTGGCTTGGTGTTCCACTGAAACCAACCATTTCCCCAGGAGCTTTCCCAGACAGCAGGCTTTACTGCAGGTTTTCTGCGAGGCTTTACTGCAAGTTCAAAGTTGGCAAAAACCAAAATGATGCAAAAAGTGGATTGTTTTACCGAAGATATAGATCGGACTACACTCAAACACATGCTGGGAAACCCAAATTGTTTGTGTGTGAAGTGCTCCCTGAGAGCTCACAGGGACTTGAGAGCTCACAGGGTAAATTTGGTGGGATATGTGAATGCACACCTCCATTCAGGAGAAGATGCAAACTAAAAGCCAGGTGTGAAAAACTTCCTGGTGACTATTAACTGGAGCTATTCCAGGAGATTTTCCTCCTAATTTCCCCCTCAAATGTTTTGCACAATATCAAGCCACTAAAATCTTCAGGATTGCTTTCAATATCTAGGGCTGCTGCCAACCCTCCAGGTGACTTGAAAACAAGCTTGAAAGTGTTCATCTTGGCTTGCAATTCTGGAGAATTCAAGGGCTTGATCTTGTACAAAATGTTGAGAAAACACTGGAAAGACTCCTTTGGCAATGGCTTCAGTAAGAGTTGGCAACTCTGTCCATACTCCCTCTCTCACTAAAGTGAGATCCAAATTCAGTTTGTAGTTTTGTAACACACCCATTCTTTACCAGAGACGTACATTTTCCTTTGAAGAAAGAAAATAAAGCTTGGAATAACACTCACTTAGCTTTAATATTAAATGTAACATTCATTTGTCAGGTTGTACACAGCAAAGCCAAAATAATCATGTACACATATTTACAGGTGCCACTGTACAACAGTCTGGTGTAAGTTTATATACATATCTATATATATAAATTAACAATTTTGATATATACAATATGGTACATTCTGCAGGAGGGAGAGGGGAAGCTTGGATTATAAAGGAGAGAGGAAGATTGGTTTAGGATTACAGTTTGCAAAGATTTTATACCCCTAACTCTAAGATCTGTTGGGCAGTGGAACAGCCTGCCTCATGCAGTGGTGGGCTCCCCTTCAGAGGAGATTTCCAAATAGGGGCTGGACAGCCATCTGTCAGAGATGCTGTAGGGCTACCCACCTTTGGCCCTCAAACTGTTGTTGGACTATAGCTCCCATAATCCCCAGTCACAGTGGCAAATAGGGATGATGGGAGTTGTAGACCAACACGTGCAGGGGGGCCAACGTTGTACAGCCTAGATTCCTGCAATGAATAGGGGGTTGAACTAGAAGACTCCAAGATCCCTTCCACCTCTAAAATTCTAGGAAAATGCCAATGTGGATATAGCGTTGGACTAGGGCCAGGAGGACCTGGGTTCAAATCCCCACTCAGTCACTGGGAGACTTTGGACCAGTCTCTCCCAATCTGTCGCCCTAACCTACCTCATAGGGTTGTCATGAAGATAAAAGGAATACATGGCCATATACACCACCTTGAGCTCTTTGGAAGAAAACCAGATTGAAAGGTAGTAATAACCGTTTCAGGAGCCACCCCTCATTTCCCACCCCCAAGGGAGTGCAATTTACTAGAGGCAGGCCCCACAAAATGGGAAATGGATTGGAGCAAATGTGAATTTGGAGAAATGAGTACCTGGCAAATGTCAGATTCTCTCCTTGTATGCATCCCAAAGCAGTTAAAAGGTGCTTATAGTGAAAATGGAGACTCAGCTAGGCTAGTTATGGATGCTTCTGAAGGGTGGGATTTCACCATCTCCCCTGGATCAGGGGCTTTGGGCACCAAGAAGGGAAACCCCTGTCCGTCCCAGAGTTCAGTGGCAACCACAGCTTCCAGCCACCATGTCGTCGTACTGTTTGAGGACCACATTTTCATCATCATCAAAATATAGCAGGTTGATGGAGAAGAGTTTATCAGGGACGCAGCAGGGACCACTGACGTCCTGGCTGAGCTTCAGGGCATTGATGATGGATTGGACGGTGGCGTGGTTGGTGGGCCGCATGTTCTCCCCCAGCGGGAAGGGGCAGGAACCCCTGCAGTGGTAGGCATTGTACCCACGGGGAGATATAATCCAGCCAGACCAGCCAATTTCCTCAAAGTCCACAGAGAGCTGGTGTCTTTGGCAGGGCAGCTGCGGGTCCACTGAGCGAGGGGTCCGTGTCCTGTTTGAGGTGCTTCCTAGGTGCTCAGGAAAGGTTGGGTTCTGCAGGCTGGAATCTAAGGCAGAGAAATACCAGTTAAAAGTGAATGCTGTGAACTAATTCACAGTATATGGAGCTACTGTGGTGGCTGCTGTGGTAAGAGTGTTGGACTAGGACCGTAGAGGCCTGAGTTCAAATGCCCGCTCACTCATGAAAGTCACTGGATGACTCTGGGCCAGTCACTTCTCTCTCATCCTAACCTACCTCAGGATTGCTGTGAGGTTAATCATAACTATGTACACTGCTCTGGCTCCTGGGAGGAAGATGGGGATATAAATGTAATAGGACATAAATAAATGATGGTGTGAGGATGAATATTAAAGCACTCTGCATGCACTCAGAGGCACGCTTCTGCAGTAAACCCAGTTGTAATCTAACAATGAGTTTCTCACTGACACCCCCCCCACACACACACACACCCGGGATCAGAGTTGAGGCAAGGATTCTCAAACTTGGGTTGCTGGACTACAACTCCCATAATCTCCTGCTACAATGGCTGAAAGCAAGGGATGATAGGGGTGGTAGTCCAACAACATGAGACCCAAGTTTTAAGGGCTTTGAGAGCAAGAGGGATGAGTTTCTTATGGATTTTAAAATTCTGTTTGGAAATTAAGTGCTCTATTTCTTCTTGCAAATGTCCCTACAAAATACGCACACACAAGATGAAATAAAAACACATGTCCAGAAATGACAATGTGTGTACCATTAATGTATTATTCAACACTGGAGAATGGCCAGTCTTCTCATACAAATAAGGGCTTTGGGCAAATGGCTCCTTTCTTAAATTAAGCTTATTCTGCCATAGCTTTTTGCAAGAGGTTGATGAGATTAAGCGTCATCTTTCTTCATTACCATACAAAATTAGAGAAGGAGAGAGAGCTACAGATAAATAGATATCCAGAGAAGTAAGTAAGTTGGATAGAGTCAGTCAGTAAGTTTATTATGGCCAATAGACCCCAAAAGAGCGTGAATAAACAATTCCAGCTGCAGCAAGATATAACATAAAACCAAGAGTACAATTACATATATACAGCATTTCAGATGATTCAAAATAAGCCCCCACCCCATGGCCTCTGCAGTTCTTCCATCTCCAGCAGTTAACGATTTGCTTCCTAGTTCTTACAGCAATTGACAGAAATTTGGTCACAGTTAAGGTGAACGTTGGGATTTTATCTGTCAAAAGATATTTAACAAAAAATCAGATAGATCTCCCTGGTAAGTTGGACAGATAGAATTCAATGTTAGAGGTGGAAGGGACCTTCAAGATCTCCTGCTTAGTGACAGCTGTGCAGGGAAGGAAGGAAGGTGGCTAGATCAGGAGAGAGAGATGCCTGAAAGTCTTCATCCTGTCCATAATTCATGTGTGGAATTTGCTACCATGAGATATATTTATATACACCCTTCCTCTTTAATTAGTTTAACACTAACATTTTAGTTCCCTGTTGTTCCTGTTGAATCCATTTCAAGTTCCCCCTTCTGTGTTTTGTTCTTTGTTCAGTATTATGACTTTACCAGCATGTTCCTTTCAATATAAACAATTACTTTAGAAGACAATAAAAACAGTTTTAAATAGAAAAAAAAGGGGATTTCTCTCCTGCTGGTGGTGAGATTTTCGGTAGAAAGGTTATCCTTAAATCTGCTGGATCTAGAGCCCAAATAGTGCCAGCTCGTGCCAGAATACTAACAGGTTAGGTGACTCAAACAAGTGAGCCAAGCGGCACACAATGATGCATTCTGCACATGTGGAGTTAACCTTTTTCTGGACACCACACCACTATCTTTCTTATCAACTCACAATGCTGTTGCAGGAAGTAGCCTCTGCCATGTCATTCCCCTCTGACTCCAATCATGTCTGTGCCTTTCGTCCTGCCCTACCAACCCCAAAGGATCCTCCTCCTCCTCACCTAAAAAGGTGTTGGTGGGTAGCATCATTCCTCTTCGCCCGTCGTCAGTGAACAAAACCAACATTGGTTTCTTGCTCTCATGGTGATCTCTCCCAGAAGCGAACTGCACGGCACTGGGGTCAAGCGGTGACCCTCCAAGTCCCCGCACAGTCACCAACAAGCCCTGGTTGCTGCTTTCTTCTTCTGTCCAATCACGAACCTGCAATGACACTCTGGTTAACATTTGCACAAAAATCACCACTTAAGGGACTCAAACAAGAGAGCCAAGCTGCATGCTACAGAAAAAGGCTCACAGCAAAACGCGAAACACTATGACCTGCTGATCTGATATTACAGGGATTCCCCGCCCCCAGTCACAAATAGCCCAGTTAACCCCCGCCCAAAAAAGCATATATTGAACTTCTCCCCACTCAAAGCTCCTCTCCAACCCTGGGAGGGTTGGAGAGATGTGACGCCATAGAGATGTGACGCTCATAGAGATGTGACGCCATTTCAAGAGGGTGAAGGGCATTTTAAGAGGGTGGCATTGCCCTGGCTCCAGTACCCTCCACTTGCCCCTCCTCCCACAACTGGGGGATGAGGCAGAAAGGTCAGGGGATGAGGCAGGGTGGGAAGAACCTATGACCCAGACCCCAAGTGACCCCATGCCACTGGGACCCCGCCCCCCCCCACACGGAGAACCAGGGGAACCGACAAGCAAAGCAGAGCCCACCAATGGTTGAGGCAGACTGTTCCACTGCCAAAGAACTATTAGGAAAGTCATCCTAAAGTCTAGCCTGAATCGGCTTCCCTATTGTTGCCATCCATGGGTTCTAGTCCTGCCCTCCGGGAGCAACAGAGAACAAGTCCGCTCCTCCTCCTATTTGGCCTGATATTTGAAGAATGCTCTCTCACATCCCACCCAGCTACTTCATCTTCTCCCCTTTGGCTGGCAAGGACACTCACTCACCGCTTGTGTGATGGCAAACACTTCCCATCCGGAGCCATGCACAGCCAGGAGTCGGACCGAGAGCAGTTTCTTTCCATCAGAGGAATCCAAGTTCTCTTTGTCCAGGACCTGGTAGACACTCACCTGGAAGGAGAGGAGTGGAGGGTTTTTGGGTGCACAGGGGAATCAGCTCAGGACCAAGGAGTAAGCTGGGTTTTAAGGAATCCAGCTCCTATTCAGATGCAAAGAGGCCATTCCTGTAGCAGTCGAGTTCGCAAATGAGAATTTCAGGTGAGTCTGGAAGTCCCATAAAACTCTTTCCCCAGCTGTGCAAGTAAAGCACTTTGCACATGCTCTCTACTACACGGTCTTCATTATGATTACATATTAAGTGTGCTTATAGTGCCATCCACTACTCCCTGTTAACTGGGAAAATAAGCACCTTTTAAAGTCGTGGTTCTCATATTTAACAAGGGGAGAGCAGCTGGCCCCATTCAGTCCAGCACAATGTCCCTCCCAGTGGCTATTGCTGGTGCCTCCCCTGTGTCTCCCCAACTGTTGCTAATGAACAATTCTGGAACTTGTGAGGAAGTAACAATGACAAAAGTGCCCCGGTGCATATGCAGAGTGCATACACAGCTCAAGAACTTGCAAGGAAAGAACAAAGACTGGAGTGCTTTTATGCATATGCAAAGTTCATCAACAGCCCTAGAATTTATGAGGAACAGGCAAAGGCAGGAGTGCCCCTGTGCATACACAGAGTGCATACATCGCTGTAAAACAGGGCTGCACAACTCTGGCCCTCCAGCTGTTGCTGGACTACAACCCCTACCATCCCTGACTATCGGCCACTGTGGCTAGGGATTATGGAAGCTGTAGTCCAGCAACAGCCAGAGGACTGAAAAGTTGTGCAGCCCTGCTGTAGAACATGTGAGGAAGGAACAAGACAAAAACATCCTTGTGCTCCACCTCCAGCCTCAAAGGCAGGATGCCTCTGAGTACCAGTTGTAGGGGAGTAATGGCAGGAGAGAGGGCACACCCTCAACTCCTGTCTGTGGCTTCCAGCAGCATCTGGTGGGCCACTGTGCGAAACAGAATGCTGGACTAGATGGGCCTTGGGCCTGATCCAGCAGGGCTGTTCTTATGTTCTTATATACAGAGTACATACTCAGCCCTAGAACCTGTGGAGAAGGGGTGAAGACCAAGGTGCCTCTGTGCATACACAGAACATACTCCTGGGAGTATGTATTCCTCCTAGGGACAGCTTCTGCTGCAGTTTCACTTACCTGGCAGAAGTGCTGCCTCCTGAGGAGGGCCCCATCAGCCACCCGTGCCCGCAGTTTAAAGAGGTGCAGCTCCGCTGTCAGGACCCTCTCGTTCTTGGCCACGCTGGACAGGATGAAGAGGAAATGGAACTGGTCACTGTGAACTGGAGCACAGAAGGCATTCCTTGTTATTTGTTTCTGTAGTACCTTTCAGCATCCACCAGCATTCCTTTGAGCCTCACAACAACCATGCAGGGTAGGACAGGGAGAAGCTCATCAGGTCACCCTGTGGGCTCCATGGCTCTATGATGTAGTGAGTAGAGTTGGTTCTGGATCAGGGGGACCTGGATTCAAATTCTAGCCTGTCACTATCTCCCTGCCTGGCCTGCCTTGCAGAGGGTTTGCAAGAATAAATGCAGGTGCGGGGGGGGGGGGCGGGGGGGGATCCCACCGACACCTCCTTTAACTTCTTGGAGAATTGTGGGGTGGGCAGAGGCTAAAAATGTAATTCAAAAATTCATAAATGGTTGAAGTAGGAGTTGAGGCCATCTCTCTTGCAGCCAGACACAACAAGCCTTTCTGAGTTTATTACTTTAGATCTTGACTTCCCTTACTCTGGGAAGTTCAAAGTGTTACACATTGTCCTCCTCTCCCCATTTTATTCTCACAACAATCCTATGAGGTATGTTAAGCTGAAAGAGAGCAACTGGCCCAAGGTCACCCAGGGAAGGAAAGAGAGAGGGAAAGAAAAGGGAGAAAGAAAAGGAGGGAAAGAAAAATGCAGAGAAGGAAGGAAGAAAAGAAAAGAAAAAGAAAAAGAAAAGAACAGTTCAAATTTAGGATTATTTAGCACAGATTATTTATTACTTAAATTTTCACCCAATTGGGTGGATTTTCCCCAAACTGGGGATTCTAATCCCTGTTAAAACAACACAAGCCCTCTCAAGGACCTTTGCCAGACAGCAGAGGGTTTACTGAGAGGCTTTACTGCAAGTTCGAATTTGCCCAAAAAAACCAAAGAAAAAAGTGGATTTTTTTACCCCAGACATACATCGGGCTACATTCTAACACGCAATGAAAAAACTGAATTGTATGCTGTCTAAATTGCTTAGGGATCTGCAATATTGCTTTCCAATATTAAAGTATTAAACCCATGAAACTAGCTGGGTGACTCTGGGCCAGTCACTTCTCTCTCAGCCTAACCTACTTCACAGGGTTGTTGTGAAAGAGAAACTCAAGTATGTAGTACACCGCTCTGGGCTCCTTGAAGGAAGAGCGGGATATAAATGTAGAAATAAATAAATAAATAAATAAAATAAAGTATGCACTGTCAGTTTAAAACACATCAGTAGAGGTGGAAATCCAATTTCTTTTTAAAAAGTAATTAGACCACACGCTATCACATACGTCAGCCCATCCTGAATTAAAGTATTAGTGTTGACACTATCTCTATTAACACACTATGTTCAATACGAATATAATGAGTGTACAGTGCACAGGTACAGATCTGTACACAAGTACAGTTATTCACACATTATGCTAAACACAGGTACAGCAGTACACTTCCTATCTGTACAATTAATTTGTGGGGTCTGTAGCCTGGTTCACTTTTAAAATGAACACAGACATAGTCATTCTTACAAAAACATGTGTACAGACATCTGACTCAAACAACATAATATCTGAATAAGGAGGGAGTGCTGTAAAACTTTATTGTCTCACAATAACAACTGAGTTGAAGTACCAAATTCAGCCTTCCGCCTCTGCCTGATGCTTTAGGGAAGCTCACAAACAGAAGGTGACAGTGATAGCTCACCTCTGTTCTCAGCATCAGAGATACTGAGGTATACTGCCCCTGACCATGGAGGTCCCATTTGTTCCTGATTTGCCACCAATCTCCATTATCCTTAATCGTCAGTTCAGATTGCAAACCTTCAGGCACAGGGCACGTTTTAGAGTCAAATTGTGTTAATTTGATACAATTAACAATAGCAGCCAGCAACCCAAAAGGAGGCTTTCTAAGCACAGCTCTCCTCCCTTCTCTAGCCTAGCAAGGATGTTGCTGCCAGGCACCAGCTTCCAAGCCCTTCCCAGTAAGGGAAGAGAGCTGGTCTTGTGGTAGCAAGCATGACTTGTTCCCTTAAGCTAAACAGGGTCTGCCCTGGCTGCATATGAAAGGGAGACTAGAAGTGTGAGTACTGTAAGATATTCCCCTTAGGGGATGGAGTCTAGGCTCCAAGTTCCTTCCAAGACAGGGCTGAAAGAGATTCCTGCCTGCAACCTTGGAGAAGCCGCTGCCACTCTGTGCAGACAATACTGAGCGAGATGGACCTATGGTCTGACTCAGTATATGGCAGCTTCCTATGTTCCTCCCCACATGCCCCATGACAGCACTCACTTTTGTCCAGGAAGCTGCGCACCGTGTTCCCTTCCAAGAGGTCAGGGTCCTTGGTGACCCCGTCATCCCCGGCCACCGTGTTGTAGAGGTCCACCATGTACTGGGGGGGCTCTTTGATGCGGTGGGGGGATTGAGGGGGGTCCTCCATGCCAAAGACTTGCAGCAGCCTCTTGAGGGCCTCGGCTCTTTTGTCGTCAGAGTCCCCGGCTTCCAGGTGGGCCAGAGAGGGCCTGCCAAGGCAAGCTGGTGCCCAGAAGAGGAGAAGTGGAAGGAGAAGCTGGATATGCAGCATTGCTGGTGTTTTGGTGGTCCTGAGAGAACTGGGTTCTTCCCAAGTGGCTGTGGCCACATTTATATCCAAGAACTTGGACCCACAAGAGGCTATTAAGCCCCAGATGCTAATGAGCCATCAGGAAGGGCAAAGAGAGCTAATGGTGGTGTTAACAAGGTGCCAAGCAGATGCCATTAGGCCCAGTACACAAGCTATTGGGGGCTTGTGGATTCTCACCCTGGCATGTGTTTGCAGAAGGCAGGGTGCCCCGGATTGCAGGAAGAGGGCAAAGCCTCCGCAGGTGCCTCCAAAGTGGATTCTGCAGCACATCTTTGTCAGCAGCAGAGCTCAGCCTCCACAGGAGGCTAACAGGCCTCTAATGGGGGCAAATAGGAGTCCCTTTGCATATAGGAAGGAATTAAACAGCTTTGGACAAACAACAAGAGAAAGAGAAACAGGGGAGAGGAAGAGATCTCCCAGGGCCAGAAAGAAATCAGCACCCCAAATGTTCAAAACTGAGTATATATTGGTTAAATCGAGTCCACTTACCGTAATACAGCAACTTGCCATTATGCAAAACCTGCCATTAAACAAGAAAAGCCTTTACATGCTAGACATTAAGAAGCATTACGAATTGTTACAGAAATCATGAATTGTGGCACCAGGGAACTACCAAGATCTCTGTGTTGGTCCACACTTAGACATAGCATCTTCTTTAGCCTTAGAATGCACTAACCGTGCTTGAACAAGACATTTTGTGGTCCTAAAACTAACATACTTTATGGTATCCTTTAGCAAAAAGGATAATTTCTCCTGGGGAAAATAACCCATTTTTGAAGCTAACAATGGATGGTCAGCTTAGCACACATATCTTTGTACATCTCATATTCAAATATAAATACGAATACGATGACTATTTGTATACCGCTTTTCAACAAATGTTCCCAAAGCAGTTTACACACACACACACACACACCTCCCTGTCCCCAAAGGGCTCACAATCTAAAAAAGAAACATAAGAGAACACGAGCAACAGCCACAGGAAGCATGCTGTGATGGGGATGGTTAGGGCCAGTTCTCCCTCTGTTACATAAAGCCACTTTTAAAAGGTGCCTCTTTGTTCTGCATACAAAGCGGGCACTCTGTCACTAAACCCTTCTAAGCTGAGCAAAGAGGCACCTTTTAAAGTAGTGATCCCCTTACATTTAGCAATGGGAGAGTAACTGGCCCTATCCAGCCCAGCACTGCGTCCTTCCAGTGGCTGTTGCTGGTGTTCGCCTTGTGTTTATTTTAAGATTGTGAGCTTTTTGGGGACAGGAAACTGTTACATTTTTAATTTTTCTATATAAAACGATTTGAGAACTTTTTGTTGAAAAGTGGTATGTAAATAGTAGTATTATTGAGCAGTGTTGTCAACTCTAACTGAAGCTGTGGCCTGGATGGTTCCGCTCACCTCCGCTTCAGCCACCTGCTGATCGTTGGTTGCCAGTTCCTGGAGATTCTAGGCCAAGCCCAGACTGCTTTTTACTGAATCTCATTTCTCAAGGAAGATAGGGTGACCAACAGCTATACCTCAAATGGAGCCTCCATGTTGAGAGGCAGCCTACCTCTGTATACCAGTTGCTGCTGAGCAACAGCAGTGGAGGCCATTCAGTCACGAACTGCTTGTGGGCTTCACAGAGGCATCTGGTTGGCCACTCCAGGAAAGGATGCTGGACCAAAAAGCTTGTTGATCTAATCTTCAAAAGCCTACACAAACTATTTGACCGGAGACAGTAGTTCTTGTGCACTATGAAAACCTGCAACTCAGGGCTGGATTATGACATGCTGAGGCCCTAAGTGATGTGAAGTTTAAAAGACCCTATAACATTTTTTAAAAACTAGCTGGCGTGGGCACAGAACATCTGTGCCTCTGGTTCTCCATCGTTCTTGGCCCCTCGTTCTCAGCCCTCCCCGCTCCTCTTCCCTCCTCCAATGTTTTTCTCTCTCTGGCCGGCTGCCTAGCCAGCCGCTTTTTCCAGCCCGCCACTTTCTCCTCCGCCCTGGCCACCGCAGTTTTCTCTTCCCCCCAGCGCTGTTTTCTCCCCCCGCCTTCTCCCCCCCCCCCCAGCCACCACTGCTTTCACTTTCTTCCCCTCCACTAGGAATGTGCACGGTCCGGACAGGTCCAGACCGGAACCGGGGGGGGGTCTCCCTTTAAGAGCGGGAGCCCTCCCACCGCTCTCCCCCCTCCGGCGCTGTCATATTTAGGAGCAGGTTGGCCGCTCCAGAACCACCTGCGAGCCCGGTGGTTCTGACGATCCACAAAAATCAGGCTAGGCTTTTTTTTGTGATTGTCAGAATAGTCCCAGTGTCTGCTTTGGTTTGCATTTGGATGGGATGGGGGAATACATGTGAGTGCAGGGCAGGGAGAGTCTTCTGCCTGAAGCCTTGGGGAGCTGCTGCTAGTCAGTGTAGACCAGGGATTCTCAACGCTGGGTCCCCAAATGTTATTGGACTTCAGCTCCCAGTTCAGCCTGGCCTTTCAGGGTTTTTAATTAGTTTTAATTGTTTTATGTTAACCTGGTTTTCAGGGTTTTAATTGTTCTGACAGTTTGTTTTTTAAGATGTTTTAAGTGTTATATTTATATTTCTGTTTTAATTGTTATTGGTTTTAACGGTTTCTGTTTTAATTGTAAATTGATTCATTTTATAGAGTTGCTCTGCAGGCCACAGCGTTTGAGATTATACTGAATAACTGCATCCAAACGGATTCAAAGTGTCTGCTCCATTTTATAGAATCAGTAGCTTACACACTACACAAAGCAATGCGGGCATTGCACACAATTGCACAAAATGAATTTACACAAGAGTAATCCCATTATTACTCTTGTGTAAATACATTTTGGGGCCATTCACCTGCCCTACTGGACGGACAGGCAGACAGTGGGGAGGCTTCCCAAGCCTTGACTCCCCCCCCCCGCCCAAGACAATAATTGTTGTTCTGGTGGGAGCATGCTCCGTACTTCCACAAGATCAGCACTACTCCATGCTGATCGCTCTGAGGCCGAGGCCCCTGGAAATCCCACAATGCACTGCATGAGGGCGCAGTGCATTGTGGGGATTCCCCTGACAGGCAGGCGCCCGTCAGTGCTTCATCTTGGCATGGAGTCACCCAGTCATGTCAGTGTTGGTAACCCACATTAAACCTAGGTTCTAACAATTGTGTCAACCAGGCCCTGATGTCTCTTTGAAGAAGACATAACTGCAATCTATAACCATGGCTCTTTTTCCCATAATTTGTTTTATTTACACATGATTCACCTCTCATTTACATATTGTACACCTTATTGGGAAGAAGCATCCGCAAATGATGAAAAAACCCTTCCTGCTGCCGGGTTTATTTTTCTCCAGCAAAAACATTGTTAGAGGCTCCCGTTGCGATGCCTTTAGGCCCCTCACATTTGCAAGACTGGATGGTAAAGACGGTACGCAGCTGGCCACTCCGGCTTCGGAAAGTGTGTGTCTTGTACTGGTGAGGGATGCAGCTGCTGGCAAAGGTGTCCGCCCACAGGAGGCACTTGTCTTGGGTTTGTGGGTCTCTGGGTTGAGAGAGAGCAGGCAGCGGAGAGAGCTGGAGTTAGCACTAGAACGAAGTGTGTGTGCATGCAAGACCCCAACATTCAAATTTCACCTTAGTAATAAACTCACTAAGGCTGTGATCCAAAGCACAGGACTAAGCCCCATTGGATGCAGCAGGACTTCTTGCTGAACTTATCTATTCACTGTTTCTCCCAGCCTGATCTATTCACTGTTTCTCCTAAACTCAGTCCCTGTGGGGAAGATAATACTGCCTAGAATACCGTGCAAGGTTGTAGTAGAAATGACTGAGCTCATATAGGAACTTTTTAAAAGCCAGGCTGGGTCAGAACACGGGTCCATCTAGGCCAGCATCTTACCTTCTCCAGAGCCCAACCAGATACCAGAACGAGGGTTTCCAATCTTGGGTCCCCAGATGTTCTTGGATTACAACACCCATGATCCATTGTCATGGGGATGATGGGAGTTGTTCATCAATATCTGAAGACCCAAGTTTGGGAACCCCTGCTCTAGGAAGCCCAGAAGCAGGGTTTGAAGTATGCAGATCTTCCTAATTTCAATCAGAAACAGTTTTAAGAACATGAGGAGAATCCCAAAATAGTATCTGATTGAAATCTGGGAGACTCTGAGCATGAGTAGAGTGCCTCCCCCCTGATTATCCACAGGCAAACCCCACACATCTGGGATTAGGGGCCAGGGTGTCTCAGACAGCAGCTGTCAGTGAGCTGGGTCTCACGATCAGTGAGACCCAGTTTGGGGAGCTAAGTGGGGAGAGCGGTCTTAGCCCGCTCTCCCTGCACACAAGCAGGGCGGGAGCCCTGGGTGGCCAGACTGGCCGCCCACACGATTGCTGGCTCTGTGACGGAGCCGGCGGAGGCTGGGGGGAGCAGGGGCCAATTGGCCCCCGGAAGTTCCAGGATGCCCTGCGTGAGCGCGCAGGGCATGCTGGCGAGACCCCCGGAGCCGGGAGGCGGCTTTTTGCCTCCCCTCCGGGGGTCTACCCGTGAGTAGCCGCAGCGCGGAGCCATGCCGCAGCTACTCATGTTTTGGAAAACCAGGTTTGCGGAGCACTCGCTCCGCAAACCCGGTTTAAGGGGAGGGGTACTTAGGCGGGTTAACCGCCTGGGAGCCACCGGGCTTGCCTGCGAACCTGGAGGCTCACACCGTCAGCCGAAATTGGGGTAGGCTCCCCAAGCCCGATTTTGGCTGATTGTCAGAATAGCCTCAGTATCATGCAGGCATAAACACCAGCACCGTTCTCTTTCCAGAGTAAGACCCAGGCTGCCTGCTTGTACTGGGGACGCTCTGGATACATCCAAACTTATTATATACCAGGTTGTCACACTTTCCTGCAAAGACTGGTGCCTCTATACATCTGCGAGACAGACAAAGACAAAGGAACAGTTGTGTCTCCAGACTCCCCATCCCCACAAAAAGAAACCTCACTTGTTGAATCCCTTGCTGTCATGCAGCTATTAAAGGCACAGGAGTTCTGCAAGAAAATATGAGGGTGGCCCAAATATATGTTTTCACCAGATATATTAATCAAAACAGAGACCTAGCACCCTCAGAGTTACATTGGCAAAGATAGGCAATCCCCTGCCCCCGATGAGCTTACAGTCCACGACAGACAGTGGGGAAACTCACTAAGGAGAAGCAGAAAGAAGGGAAGGAGGGAAGGGTTCACATAGGCAAATGTAGGCAAACATATTCTTGCTCCCACTTCCATTTCCCTCACATTCCCTCTGCTGCATTCCTTGTGTCTCTTTTCTGGATTGTAAGCACCCACAGGTCAGAGACCTGTCCTCTCTCATACTGAAAAAGACCTGTCCTCTCTCATACTGTCCTCTCTCATACTGAAAAAAACCACATGTTCTTCCTCTGTTTACTCCTGCCTCTACCCCACTCCTTTTCCATTGTCATCTTCCTTGTATCAGATTATAGATGGTAGTCTCCTAGGGGGCAGGGACTCTTGAATTCTTGTGCTTTGGGAAAGCACCATGCACAAGGATCGAACATATCAAAATAAGGCAGCTTGGGAGAGAGGACAGGATTATCGTGAGCACTGATTGGTCATTGAGGAAGATTCTGCATAATCATGTACACCAGTCTGGACTCTTTGGAGGAAGAGTGGGATGGAAATGTAAAAATAAAAGTACATTGTTTTGGAGCTGTAGCTCAGAGGCAGAGCATCTGCTTTGCATGCAGAAAGTCCCAGGTTCATTCCCTGGTAGCATTTCCAGGCAGGGCTACTACTATAACAAATATTTATATTCTGCTTTTCCACAAAGTTCTCAAAGTGGTCTAAATAGAAAAATACATCACAAGTAAATAAGTTGATTCCCTGTCCCCAAGGGGCTTATAGTCTAAAAAAGAAATATAAGGCAGACTCCAGCAAGAACCAGTTACTCTCCCCTACACAATATAGGAAAATCACCACTTTAAAAGATGCCCCTTTGCTCACTTAGCAGGGTTAGCAGGGGCTGGGGGAGACTCCTGCCTGAAACTTTGGAGAGCCACTGCCAGTCAGTGTAGAAGACAATACTGAGCTAGATGGACAAAAGATCTAACTCAGTAAGAAGCAGCTTCCTATGTTCCTAAATCAATATTTCCTACAGAAGCTGTTGCATCATATTGCAAAGCAACTCTTTGTGTCTGTCTCATAGCATTTGAGGGGCTTGGCTGGTGTGTGTGTGTGTGTGTGTGTGTGTGAATGTCTCACTTTACACCTTCCAACCTGGTTCCTCTGCAAATGAATATCACAGGTACTTGAGGCCTTCATCCGCCAGTCTGGCACTGGAGACCCGACCTGGAATCCACACCTAATCTGCAACAGCTGAGAAACTGACAATGTCTTCTATTGTACCTTCCAAGTGTAGTGATTGCTGGCTGGGGATCTCTAGGGAGGATCTGTAGGCCTGCCTTTTGCAACTGCATTTGCCCAGCTGTGTGGGGTGTGTGATGTGTTTAGTTACCACATTTTTGCAGAACAAACAGCTCCCCTGCTCATGTGGGCAGAGTCACGGACAGCTGTGCTCACCTCAGCAGGCAGCGGCTTCTGGAAGAGCATTGCCCAAAGCAGCGTCCCACGTCGATTTCCTGAGGCATTTGCAAAACAAAAGAGGAAAAAGCATCATTGGCGGTCTCCCACTGACTTGGCAGAATGGAAGGCATTCACAGGTCGCCCTTGAGATGCCAGTGCACAGGGTGTAAACAGCTGTCTACAAGTGACTGGGATGGGATTTACTAAATCCATTTTCAGAAAGATTATTCTGCCATATTCTGGATGGGTTACAGGGTTAGTCTGTTGCAGCACATTAAAAAAATGTGTGTGGCAGGGGTGGGGGAGAAATATCATGGCAGAAGTTTTGTGCACCAGAGACTACTTGGTCAGATATGCCTTAACAAACAATGTTTTTATTTAGCAACTTTTCAAAAAACCTTTCATACTGAGCAAGATATAAAAAAAATAAAGCATTCCAACAGCAGCAGAGCAAAATGGCTCCAGAAATCTCAGCAGGCCTGTAACTAGGATGCCTCTGAGTACCAATTGCAGGAGAGTAACAGCAGGAGAGAGGGCATTCCCTCAACTCCTGCCTGAGGGCTTCTCAGAGGCATCTGGTGGGCCACTGTGCGAAACAGGAGGCTGGACTAGATGGGCCTTGGGTCTGATCCAGCAGGGCTGTTCTTATGTTCTTAGCCTCAAAATTTGGCAGTGGGGGGCGGGGGGATTGCAGAAGTCAGGAGAAACAGCTTTTAAAATGTTCAGTGAAAACAGTCAGTGAGGCCGGGGAGGAAAGATAATTTTTTAGTGTGGCAGGTGTACACACCATGCCACCAGCTGGCTGTGGGCCTGAATCTCGGTAACATACTGCACCAAGCATAGGGTGAGATCAGAAGTTCATACAATGATAGAATTTTAGAATTGCAAAGGAGCTTGGAGGTCATTCCTTGCATGCCGGAATCTACTGCACCGTCCCTGATAGATGGCTGCTTGCCCCCTAAAGAATGAGAGCCCACCACTGAATAAGGCAATTAATCATCAATTTTATTACAGCCTTAAGCCAACCAGAAAAAAACAAAAAGAAGCACATACATACGGAATAAGGCAGAGTGCTCCACTGTCAAATACCTCTTAAAGTTAAGAAATCCCTCCTAATATCTAGCCTAAATCTGCCCCCTGTAATTTCAGCTCATTGATTCTTGTCCTCAGGAGCAACAGTCATAGAATCAGAATGTTAGAGTTGGAAGGAATCTTGGCAGTCTTCTGCTTCAGCCCCCTGCTCAGAGCAAGAAATTGCTACAGCATCCCTGACAGATGACCTTCCAGCCTCGGTGTAAACATCTCCAGTGAAGGAGAGTCTACCACTGCATGAGTCAGACTGTTCCATTGTCCAACACTGTTACAGTTCCTGTTACAGTTAAGAAGTTCTTCCTAGCAGGGGGTGGAGCAAACTTGGCCCTCCAGCAGTTGTTGAACTACCGTCATCCCCAGCCACAATGGATTGTGACTGGGGATGATGGGAGCTGTAGTTCCACAACAGCTGGGAGTTCAACAACTCCCAGCTCCATTATGGCTGGGGATGATGTTAGTTCAACAACAGCTGGAGAGCCAAGTTTGCCCACCCCCGTATACAAACCAAATTTTATATATATCCTGAATCTGCATCCTTGTAGTTTCAACCCCTCCATCCTAGCCTGCCCTCAGGAGCGACAGAGAACAAGTCTGCTCCATCTTCTTCTAGGTGACAGCCTTTCAGATATTTGAAGATGGTTATCACATACCTGCTAAGTTTTTTTTCTTCTACAGACTAAACATACCCAGTTCTGTTAGTCTAAGATTTTTTTTTTTGTAAAATTTTGGTTTAACAAGCCAACGCTATCACTAATACTGTTGCTGCTGCTACTACTACTACTACTGCTATTACTACTTTCCCTCCCCCTGCCCTTCCCTCTCCTTCTTCCTCTGTTTTTGTGCAGGTACTGAGAATTCTCTGTTGAAGCTTTGGAGCCTCCATCACAGAGTTACAGAACCTAGGGTTCCCTAGTGTTTTCCTCAATAAGGAGATGCAATAATTTACCATGGCTTGACTGCAAAGATTTACTGCGAGTTCAAAGCTGTTCAAAAAAACGGATGCAAAAAGTGGGTTGTTATACCCCAGATATAAATTGGGCTACACTCGAACGTGCAATGAAAAACCCAAACTATGTGTGAAGTGCTGCCTGATAGCTTGCAGGGACTTTGGGGTAAATCTGGCCCAAAATATGTGAACACACACCCTCCTTCTGGGGAGTGGGAATGGCTACAAACTTAGATTAAGTCTTTAGGACATATCCACACCCTGACAGGACTTTATACATATATTTGCATTTTCCATGGCTGTGTACGAGAAGGCTGTGTTGCCCAGTATAGAGCCACATCCCGTGACTTAAGGAAGCCTACACAGAGTGGAAGAAAATCCTCAGAACTGGGAACCTGAGAGCACAATTGCAGAAGAGTGCTGTCTTCACTGGTAAGGACTCTGTGGGGAGTAGCAGTGGAGTCTGAAGGAAGCGTCTTTGGCAGTGGGAGGAGAAGGAGACACTTGATCAGAGTCTGGGTTCTAGAGGACCCTTTCTTATTGTTAAGAGTCACTTTTTACATCATCTAACATAAGACAACTTTTGCATGTCCTGAATTTTTGAACAGCACAAATGTTCTTTTAGAACTGCACCATTTTTCTTTTTTGGAAGGACACTGTGTGTGTCTGGTTGCACGTTTAAGAAAGACCTGCCTTAAGAAAATCTCCGAGGCAGAAGATGGAGGGCAGGAATGGCCACAAACAAACTGACCTTCAGTTGTTCCAGCCTCTCCCCGGCAGAACTGAGCACGACTTCGAAGTAATACTCTTGGTGGGAGATCCGATAGCAGGCTTCTTGCAAGTCACAGCTCTCCAGAGTCTGGATCATTTCGTTCCTGTTTGGGCTCTTCAGAAGCACCGAGTCAAAATTTGTGGGCAGGCAGAAGAGCCCATCTGAAAGAGATCCAGGGAAAGTTGGCCACCATTTCAACAGGGAGGAGAGCTGGTCTCATGGTAGCAAGCATGAATTGTCCCCTTTGCTAAGCAGGGTCCATCCTGGTTTGCACTTGAATGGGAGACTACATGTGAGCATTGTAATTTATTCCCCTTAGGGGATGGGACTGCTCTAGGAAGAGCACTTGCATGTTTGCATGCAGGAGGTTCAAAATGCCCTCCCTGGCAGCAACTCCAAGCCAGGGCTGAGAGAGACTCCTGCCTGCAACCTTGGAGAAGCTGCTGCCAGACTGTGTGGACAATATTGAGCTAGATGGATCAATGATCTGTCTCGGTGTATGGCACCTTCCTATGTTCCAATGTTCTCATGAATGCTGCATCTTGGTCCCTTCACAATTTCCAGGGGGTGCACATGCCCCAAACCTCCACCCCAATGGAAACTACAGTCACACAGTAGCACTCACTTTGCCTATGTCGGCACAATGACAAAAATATCTATTAAGCACCAGAAATGAAGGGCCAGAGGAAACAATACAAAACACATAAACACTCCCCTGCTCTCTCTGCCTTTTCCATCTCCCAGAACACCTGTGAAAAGCACTTTCCCCCTCTGCCTTCCAATCTTCCCTAAGAACCCACCAGGAACATTTTGGCTTATCTTTTCAGTCCTTCATCTCCAGACAATATGAAATCTAAATACGTCTAATTGCACCTGTTCATCTTCACCCCCTGGCTTGCTTTCTCTGTTCTGTCTGTTGTAAGTGTCTTTCCTCCCCTGGTTTCTCTCTTCCCTTCTTTCATCATCTTTCCTGACTGTTGGAATGTATATTGCATGAAATGCAATATTCATATTGTATTTTGGGGTAGAATTTTTTTTTTTGCCTGGATTGTTACTCCTCACTGTTACTCAGTTATCTCTGCTAACTGAGCAAAGAGACACCTTTTAAAGTAATGATTCTCTTATATTTAACAGTGGGAGAACAAATGGACCTTTCCAACCCCAGCACGGCATCCCTCCAGTGGTTGTTGCTGGTGTCTATCTACCTTATGTTCCTTTTTTAGATTGTGAGCCCTTTGGGGACAGAGGGCTATCTTATTTATGCATTATTTACTTTTAAATGTATTTTTAAAACACTAAAACTACTATAGCATTTTATCAATGTTGTCAGGGGAATGGAAATGAACATTGGCAGGAATGTTCTCCAAATAGAAGGAGTTCAACAGTTGGCTACCTAAACCCTGACCCTGAGCCTAACTCTTTGCTCTGTGCAAAAATGACTGCAATTTTACCCTAATCAGTTAATAACACAGAGAAAGCTGTAAGTGCATCCATGTTATCACCTATTTTTCAAGTCTGGGGGATAGATGTTGCCAGAAATCACTATGCATTTGTCTCCTGAGATGGTAGCGACGGCCAGAATTTGTGGGCCTGGCTCATGGACTAAGTGAGGAAATCCAGAGCTACAGCATCCCTTACAGAACTCCTCCAGAAAGGAAAAGCCCATCCACCTCCAGGTAACTGGATCCATTGTCAAACTGCTCCCACTGTTGAGAGGTTTCTCCAAACGTTCAACCCAAATCTACCTTTGTGAAAATAAAGCCCATGGATCTAATCCTGCCCTCAGGAGCAATAGAGAACAAGATTGTCCCTTCAAGGATTGCTATCCTGTTACCCCTCAGTCTTCTCTTCTCCAGACTAACATACCCAGCAACTGGGCCCCCTGATGCTTGAAGATAGTTTCCAATCACAGTGGAAGTCAGTTGTTAAAGAAAAGCTCGCCTTTTATGGCTTTTCCCTTGAAGTGCTGCAATCCATGGGTTACAAACAAGCAAAAAAGGCTGTAAAGCAAAGAATATTGGATATGGAATAGCAACAGGAGATAAGTAAGGCCCCAAAATGACTTAAATCATGGAGACATGCTTTTAGCACCAAGCCAGCTGATTATTGTGAAGCCCTAATAACTTCCAAATATCATAGAGCATTTGCACTGGTCCACTTTGACATATTGCCTTCAGCTGTTTTATATGGTAGATATAGTGGGATTCCTTATTCTGAATGTTACTGTCCATGTAGTACACAGGCCATAGAGGATGTGAGTCATGTTTTATTATACTGTAATTTTTATACGGATTCACGTGAATCATTAATTTTACCCCTGATTAAGGACCTACCAAGCAGAGGAGATGAAGTATCTATCTATCTATCTACCTACCTATCTATCTAAGTCTCTAAGGCACACCCGTGGTTAATCCCATGTGTGGCAGCTCTCGCGAGAGTTCATGAGCAGAAGCCCCTGATTGAACTGTGGGGATTCCATATGTAGATAGGGAGGAGGAGCCTGAGAGAGCATAAGCACCATGATTGGGCAGTGGGGATTCCATATGCAGATAGGGAGGAGGAGCCTGTGATGGTAAAGGTCAGTTGGAATGCAACTGTTACTGGTCGGAAGATGTTCTTGATTGTAGAGGAGAGGAATCTATCTATATATAAAAGGACAGTGGGTAGGGGTCTGCGAAGAGAGGGGTTGTGAGGGAGGAAAGAGCCCCTTCAGGAGAAGGACGCTGCTGTTGTGTGAATCAGATGAGGAAACAAGATCTGTTAATTCAGGAAGGGAGAGAGAAAGGAAGAAAAAAAGGGAGGGGGAGAAAGATAGAAGGGAAGAGTGAGCGGAGGAGAGAGAAAGAAAGAAAACAAAAGGAGGGGAAGAGAGAAAGAAGGAAGGGCGAGGGATGGGCCCGAGCCTGTCAGTGGCCTGAAGGGAACGAGTGGCCATGGCGGTGACAGCAAGGAAGGGCCCAGCAACCACTGGTGCTGTTTGGGGCTACTGAGTCAACCACTGCTGTTGTTTGGGCCATTGGCGGAGGGAGGCAGGCAGGCAAGGGACAGCCCGGGCCTGTCAGCAGCCTGAGGGGAATGAGCAGCGGCCGTGGTGGTGGTGGCAGCGAGGAAGGGCCTGGTCAACTGCTGCTGCTGAGCCTGTGGAGAGGAGCAGGAGTGGGGCTCAGGTGAAGGTGGGGAGGTCTCTGAGTACAGGGGGCTGCAGCTTGGCCAATAGGCACCAGCAATGCTGCAACCACGACCAAGAGGGGTGAGGGGGATGGAGTAAAGGGATGGAGGAGTAACTAAGAAGGGTGAGGGGAATGGAAGCAACCAGATGGAGGAGGAGGATCAGGAGAGCAGTTCAGGCAAGGGTGGAGAGATCTCTGAGGTGAGGGGGGCAATCAAGTGCTAGCGTGCAAATGCTCTGCACGGGTTAAGCTAGTATATTTTATTTCTCTTATCAGACCATCAAGCCCACGTTACTCATAACGTAGTTAGGTTTTGTGTAATAGCAATGAATATACGATGGCATCTAATGAGTAATCTACCAGAACGATCTACTATATTACTATATATTCGTAAAGTTATTGTTGCTATATTATTGTATGGACCTGATTTTGTGCTCTCCTCCCCCCGTTCTTGCTTCTGTACTGGTCAAAGACTGTAATAACGTTTATCTCATATCCAGCTCCTTCAGCCTTTCTTCATAGGGCTTGCTTTCCAGGCCCCTCACCATTCTTTACTGCCCTCCTCTGGCCCTGTTCCCATTTGTCTACATCCTTCTTAAAGTGCGCCACTCAAAGGGGATTGTCCAATCATCTGTTTGGAGGTATTGAGCCCCTGGTGGCGCAGTGGTAAAACTGCCGCCCTGTAACCAGAAGGTTGCAAGTTCGATCCTGACCAGGGGCTCAAGGTTGACTCAGCCTTCCATCCTTCCGAGGTTGGTAAAATGAGTACCCAGAATGTTGGGGGGCAATATGCTAGATCATTGTAAACCACTTAGAGAGCTTCCAGCTATATAAATGTAAGTGCTATTGCTATTGCTATACCTTCAGCACGTGGTGGACTGGAACACTTGCCAACATCCACAGTCTGTTCCAGAGGGGAGTCTGGGAAGAACGTTTTCAGGAAGGGCAACCGGAGACACTCAGCTGGGTTTGCACTGCAATGGCAGCCTTCGATCACCTCCACCTGCTGCACCCCATCCAGGAGCAAGACGTTCTCCACCCGGACTTGGCTGGGTTCACAGTGATAGGCCAGAGGGCAGGAGGAGTGCTTGGATCCAGCAGACACCGGCAGTTCTGAGAGCTTGTCCTGCAACGGCACAGTCAGAGGAAGGAGGTGGGAGACTCTGGAATCAGACTGGGCGTACTTATCTATTTTCCTTCTCCAATCTGCACATGAGTGACAGGAACATAGGAAGTTGCCTTATATTGAGTCAGACCCTTGGTCCATGTAGCTCCGTGTTGTCTACACTGACTGGCAGCTGCTCTCTCCAAAGTTTCAGAGAGTAGTGTCTCCCAACCGTACCTGGAGATGCTGCCAGAGACTGAACCGGGAAGCTTCTGCACCGCAAAGCTGGTGTGCTGCCACTGAGCTATGGCTCTACTACTATTACTACAAACTACTACTACAAATATTTATATACCATTTTAAAAGAAAAATTTCCAAAGCAGTTTACATCAAGAAAAATAAATAAATAAGATGGATCCCTGTCTCCAAAGGGCTCACAATCTAAAAAGAAACATGAGATAGGCACCAGCAACAGTCACTGGAGGGGTAATGTGCTGGGGGTGGATAGGGCCAGTTGCTCTCCCCATGATAAAAAGAATCACCACTTTTTAAAAGTGCCTTTTTGCCCAGTTAGCAGGGACAGACCCTTGGTTCATCTGCTCTGTATTCTCTACTCTGGCTGGCAGCAGTGCTCCAAGGTTTGAGGCAGGTATCTCCAAGCTCTACTTGGAGATGCTGCCAGGGATTGAACCAGTGACCTTCTGCTTGCAAAGCAGATGCTCTACCATTCAGCTACAGCCCTGCTCAAATGCAAACCAAGGTACATCCTGCTTAGCAAAGGGGGCAATTCATGCTCCCTACCACCAAGACCAGCCCTCCTCCTCGGACACCCACCTCCATCACCACTTGCTGCTTTGAGGCTGAAAAGGAGGTGGCCATTTTATTTATTTCAAAAATACTTATAACTTCCCAGCCACCGGAATCAACAACCCATAACATGAGGGCATTAACCAACAGCAATAAGAAACAGGAGCAAAGAGAGTAAACATCCCAGCAAAGGCAACAGGAGAATGAAGAACAATTAAACAACTTGTATCCTATTATCATTTTCATAATAATCCCAAATTGGCTTTAAACAAGCAATAAACATTAAAGCTATCCATAATGCAAAAGTCTGGCAGGTTAAATTATATTACGATTACAAAAATCCAGCAGCGATACTATGCAGCATATTTCTAATTGTAGATTCTTCCCAAATCCCTCTGAAACAGCAGAGCAGTGATTTGTCAGCTGAACTCTAACACTGTGGGGGACAAGGAAAAATCCCTTAGGAGGAAGTTCCACAGATTGGAGCCACTAAGGCAGAGGCTCTCTCTCACACACAGCTGCCCATCTCTGCATGTCACATGGTGGTAGGAGCTATAGCCAGGCCTCTGAAGATACAACAGGAGTTTCCAAATGCGGGTCTCTTGTGGCAGCAAGCATGAATGTGCTAAGCAGAGTCTGCCTTGGTGTGCATTTGGATTGGCAACAACATGTTGACCCCTGCTAAATGGGCAAATGGGGCACCTTTTTAAAGTGGCGAAACTCTTTATTTAGCAGGGGGAGAGTAACTGGTCCTATCCACCCCCTGAACAGTACCTCCAGTGACTGTTGCTGGTGTGTGTCTTATGTTTCTTTTTAGATTGTGAGCCCTTTGGGGACAGGGGTCCATCTTATTTATTTGTTTTTTTCTCTTTATAAACCGCTTTGGAAACATTTGTTGAAAAGCGGTATATAAATATTTGTTGTTGTGAGCGCTGTCTGCTGTAAGATACTGGGGCTGCAGCTCAGTGGTAGAGCATCTGCTTGCATATAGAAGGTCCCAAGTTCATTTCCTGGCAACTCCCGGTAGGGCTGGGAAAGACTCCTGCCAGAAACCTAGGGGAGTTGCTGCCAGTCAGTGTGGACAACACTGAGCTAAATGGACCAATGGTCTGACTCGGTAGAAGGCATCTTCCTATGTCCCTGTGTTCCTAACCCCTACCATCCCCTGCCACCATGGTCAAACAGGGGGCGATGGGAACTGTAGTCCAACAAGAGGTTCTGAGAACCCCTGCACTTAGCTGAACTCAGCAGCCCCTTACCTTCTTGGTTCTGATGAAGTCCAGCATAGAGGACTGTCTGGAGAGACTGGGAAATCCCGAAATGTAGGAGTTCCTCCTTTGGGGGCCGCCACAGTGTGTCCTACACATGCCCACGTCAACACTCAGGGGACTGCCAGAGATGTCTAAAAAAACAACAACAGAGGAAAAACTAAATTTGTATCCTCAGCAAGTGGTGGGCCAAACAGAACAGAACCCAAACCTCTTGCAAGATCTCTCTCTGGAGCCACAAGAGACAGAGAGGCTGTTCTCACGTGCACCCTCGCCCAAGCTAAGGGAGGGTTAGCAACCTTACTAGATAGACCCACCTTAGTCTGATCCAAGAGGATACGTCATATGTGTGGTGCAGCTAATCTGGTTTGATCAATATTGGCATAGCTTGGTTTGTTTGCTATGAATGCTATGCAAGTGGCTGGCCTGGATTTGCCAGAGGGCTAGCATGGACAGGTTTTTAAAAGCACAATAATGCTCTCATACACTGATGGTGTAGAAAGGCTGGAGTGGGAGTGGGCCCTGGGACAAGAAATGAAGATGGGAAGAGTGATTCCTGTCAGTCAGGATGAGGAAGGGTGGGATGAACCTGAGTACTAGCCAGCCAGCCTATCAGGAAGAGGGAGGGACACTGACTGACCCGCCTTCCCACTCCCCCTTGGAGTGGATTCATCTCCCTCTCTCTCACACACACACACAGCATTCTTTCAAAACAGCACTCCACCCATGGTTAGCGTAATTGCTCTGTTCTGTGATTTTATAGGGGAGATTCCTACAGTGAGCAGGGGGTTGGTTTAGAAGACCTCCAAAGCCCCTTCAAATTCTGACAATATGATTCTTCTTGAAGGCTGGCAAAGTGGGTGGAATTTAGACAGGCAACAGAGGAAATGACCCATAATGGCTGCTTCATGGGAGATGTCATTGTCAACTGAGGAGGTGTGAGACCAATGGGGGTGGGGGCGCTGTTGCAGGAATGACTTGGACTTAGATTAGCAAAGGCGGGAAGAGAGACAAATCTCTGCAGGGAGTGAAATATACATTAGGGAAAGAGAAATGACAATTGAAATCGGCCCTTGAAAAATCAGACGGAGTTGTGTATATATAATTATCTATATATATAATTCTCCTGGGTGTGCCAGGGAAAATGTGTCCCGGCAGCCCAGCTGATTGGCTGGGCTGCGGAGGCGCCTGATTGGCTGGTGCAGCGCACCCAGGAGAATTTGACCAGCGGCGGCCAGGCTGCGGGCGGCCACAGTGGCCGCAGGCCCAGCCGCGGAGGCGAGGCTGCGGGCCTGGGCGAGGCGGGTGGCGGGCCCGGCCGCAGCAGCGGGACTCGGCCAGAGAAGCAGGACTTGGCCGGCAGCCTGGGCAAGAGGGTGGGGGAGAGGAGGCTGGCCGCAGAGGCCAGCAAGCGGCGGCAACGGGCCTGGCAGGCCCGGCCGCAAAGGCAGCACTCAGCCCAGCGGCGGGCCCGGCCGTGGAGGCGCTGAGCCCAGCTGCGGAGGCGGATCAAGGCCAGGCGGCGGAACCGGCCGCCGAGGCCAGACGCCCGTGGGAGGCTGGGGTGAGAGGGAACCGGGCGGCGGGACTTCCGTGTTCGCCGCCTGGGTGGAGGTACTGTGAAGTGAAGTGAAATGAAATGCAGGGGGAGGGAAAGAGAGTGGGGCGGGGGCGGGGGAGGGCAAAAAGAAGGGGGCGGGGAGGGCAAAAAGGAGGGGGCGGGGAGGGCAAGAGAGAGTGGGGGAGGGGAGAGGGGAAGGGCAAGAGAGAGTGAGGGAGGGGAGAGGGGGGAGCAAGATAGAGTGGGGCAGGGGGGAGAGCAGGAGAGAGGAGCAGGGGGGAGGGCAGGAGAGACTGGGGCAGGAGGGTGAGAGAGCTGGGAGGGGGAGGGAGGGCAAGAGAGGGTGGGAGGGGAGGGGGCAAGAGAGAGGGGAGCGGGCAAGAGAGAGTGGCGAGGGAGGGGAAGAGGGGCAAGAGTGTGGGGCAGAAGGGAGGGAGGGGGATACAGCCAGCCCCAAAGAGAGCACAGATATAATTTATAATAATAAATAATTTATAATAATAATAATTTATAATAATTTATAATCATATATAATTATATAATATAATAATTATTATTTAAAATATGTATATACCACTTTTCAGCAACAACAAAAGGTTATCATCACAGTGATACAGAGCAAAAAGGATAGTTCTAAAAGAGCTCAAAACTTTAAAAAGTAACTCAAGAGAGACCTCAGCAGCAGCCACTGGAAGGGACACCTGTGCTGGGCTGAAGAAGGACAATGGTGGACACAGCGGTTCACCTAGACTGCGACCCAGAGGAGACCCTATAGTATAAGGGTTCTCAAACATGGACCCCCACCCAGATATTGTTGGACGACAACTCCCATCATAACTAGCCACAGTATTGGGTATGATGGGAGTTGTAGTCCACCAACATCTGGGGACCCAAGGTTGAGAACTCCTGCTATAGGAGGAGGAAAAGCCTGCCTCAGCTTGAATCCCTGTTCCCAGCGCTCCAGGCTCCTCAGACCCAGAGCCAGTCGCCCTGGAGTACCTCCTCACCTCATAACCCCTTCCATCACCCCCCCCCCCCCAGTCCCTAGGAGTGGAGGGAACAGAACACCAGAGCTGAGGTCCAGCTCTGAAGGTAGAATGCACACAAAGGATTGTTGGGGGGGGTGCCCCCCCTAGACAAATGGCTTGTCTCTCACTGCCCCCTATTTCTTCTTTCATAAATCTAATATGTGGGACACAGCTTGCCCTCATACCTGAGGATGCTCAGTTTGGAAGCAGCTCTTCAGAAGACAAGGCTCAGACCAAGGGAGGCAGCAAACATTTGAGGCTCTCCACACAAGAAGTGTGGAGAGCCGAGGAGGGTTCTGTGGGGAGAGCAGGCTTGACCTGTTCTCTCTGCAGATGATCTTGCGCCTAGCCCTAAGTGGCCAGATCGGCTGCCCACACGATTACTAGCTCCGTCACGGAGCCAGTAGGGGCAGCAGGGATCGGGGGCCACTCGGCCGCCAGAAATCCCAGAAGGCCCCGCACAAGTGCACGGGGGATTCTAGGGAGACCTCTGAGCCTGGGAGGCTTGTTGTAGACTCCCTGTCAGGGGATTCCTCATAAATTGCCATGGCGCGGAGCTGCGCTGTGGTGACTCACGATCAGAAATACAGGGTTAGCGGAGCGCTCACTCTGCTAGCCTCGTTAAGGGTGGGGACATTTACAGAGGTTTGCTGCTGAGAGCCGCACGGCTCCCATTGCAGCACATAAGCAGCAGGAAGGATAGCATCTTTGTTTTCTTTCCTAAAGCAAGCAAGCAAGCAAGCAAGCAAGCAAGCAAGCAAGCAAGCAAGCAAATAAATCAACAAGAAAGCAAGGGGGAAAGGACAAGGTGAGTCTGTTAGGGCTAGTCTTTCCTAGGGTTTGATTTTGGCTAGCTAGGGAGTTGTTTTTGATAGGGCAGTCTCAGCTGTGCCTAGAGATTCAGTGGGTGGAGATTAGCTGCAACTTGTGGGAGGGGCCACATTCCTGAGGCAGCTCAAAGCAGCTGAGCTTTGCAATGCAGAATTTCGCAACCCAGAATTTTGCAGACAGGAGTTTGCTAACAGATATAAAAGGAGTTTTGCGTGGTGTTTAGGGGGCAAGTGTGTGGGGAGGCACACAAGGCACCCCACTTTATCACAAAGGAGACACCCAGCATTATAAGCAGGTGAATACTACCCCACTTATATAGAGTCAGACCCTTGGTTCATCAAGCTGAGTATGGTCTACTCTGACTGGCTGTGGCTCTCCACAGTTTCAGGCAGGAGTCTTTCCCATCCCTACCTGGAGACGCTGCCAGGAGGAAATTGAACTTGGGACCTTCTGCATGCAAAGCAGATATTATGAGAATAGCGCAGGAAGCTGCAGGAGACTTCCCCAGCCCTACAGAAGCTCTTCTACTGAGGTAGAGCCAAACCCACAAGGAGGATGTTTAGTCAGACATGGCAGGAGGACCCTTATGATATTCTTCTGATAGGGTATATGAATGCTAACCAACTTCAATGACATCCACAAAATGCAAATGTAGGGGCAGCGATTTACCAGGAACAAAGACTAGAAAATAGAGACCTTTCCCTTGACAGCTGTGTGAAGATACCCTTTTTGTACAACTATTTCAGATTTCATCCCTCTCTTAAGATTCTTTAAATTAAGGGGGGCTTCTCTGTCACTACCCCCAGGCTTTGGAATGGGCTCTCTGCTGAACCTCCCAATGTCTGACAACTTTTTAAAAGGTTCTTAAGTCACACTTATTCATCCAAGCTTTTAACTAGATTTGTAAATTGTGACTTGGTTTTAAACATTGTTTAATGTTGTTTCAAGCTTTTATATTGCATTTGTGGTAAACTGCCCAGAGGCACGATGCTGCTAATTACCAGTTGCAGAGGAGCAACAGCAGGAGAAAGGGCATGCCTTCACAGAAGAACAGCCCTGCTGGATCAGACCCAAGGAGGCCCATCTAGTCCAGCATCCTGTTTCACACAGTGGCCCACCAGATGCCGCTGGAAGCCACAGGCAGGGGTTGAGGGCATGCCCTCTCTCCTGCTGTTACTCCCCCTCCCACCCTTTGCCTGTGGGCTTCTTGGAGGCATCTGGTGGGCCACTGTGTAAAACAGGATGCTGGACTCTGATCCAGCAGAGCTGTTCTTATGACATTAGTTTGGGGTGGTATACATATACATATCTATCTATCTGGACTGCACAAGCTTATAAACACCACCACTTCACTTCTGCTATGGCTCCACCTTCTGGTGCTTTTGGGAGGCTAGTAATCTTGGTTTCAAAAACTCGCAGTTTTTGAACAGTTTCTCTAGTTGGCCTCATCTACTTTATCTGCCTCTGGTTAATTTTGTGCTTTTATTGTTCTTTTTTTTTTTTTAACCTTTGGAGCTCTCTAGATAATTTTAATAGAAAACCAGGTTATGAGAGGCAGCGTGGTGCAGTGGGCTAGGACTGAAGAGACCTGAGTTCAGATCCCCATTCAGCCATGGAACTCACTGGGTAACTCTGGACCAGTCACTTATCTTTCAGTGTAACCTACATCATGGGGTTGTTTCTGAGGATAAACATAACCGTGTACATTGCTCTGGGCTCCCCCTGAAGAAAAAGTGGGATATAAACGTAAGCAAGCAAGCAGATAAATATATAAATAAATTTTAAATCAATTATGATAATAAGTATACAATAGGGTCTCCATGACTTACCAAAGGTTGCTAACTCTAACAAAAATTATTCCTGGAGTCTCTCCCCCCCACCCCCACCGCCAACTCCAGTGTTGTTTTCAAGAGCCACCTGGAGATGGGTGCTGATTCCTAGAAATCCCAGGCCAGTCCTGGAGGGAAATCTATCCCTTGTGTCACTCACCATGTCCAATGTAGACATAATGTCCTTGGCGCTTGCAGCAGCCACGTTCGGCAAAGATGTTCCGTCCTTCTCGCGGCCGAGCAGCGACTCCCACAACTAGGATCACAAAATTTTAAAAATGTGTTGGGAGGCAGTGGCAGCTGGACAAAACCTGAACAGAAACTTATTGAGAAAAGAGTTGGGTTGACAGTCTTGAATCCACAACCAGGATCTCAGCATGGTAGAGTTGGCAGGGATCTTGGAGTCTTACTCCCTGTTCAGTGCAGGAAACCGCGACAGGATCCCTGACAGATCACTGTCCAGCCTCTGTTTGAAAACCTCTAGAAGGGAGAGCCCACCACTTCATGAGATAGACTGCTCTGCTGCTGAATGATTCTAACCAGGGGCATAGCAAGGCTGGAGAGGGCCTGGAACAAAATGTGAAGATGGGCCCCTGTTGCCTCAAACCTTCTTCAGAGAAGCAGAAGGGGGAGAGCAAAGAGCAAGTGGCTACCCAGCCAGAGGCCCCCCGCCCACCTTCAGGGGCCCAGGGACATTTGTCCTCCCAACTTGTTTAATTATTACTACGGCTCTAACAGTCAGGAAAAGCTTCCTAAATTCAAGCCTAAATCTGCTTCCTTGACATTCCAGCCCACCGATTCTAGTCTTCCAGAGAGTCACACAATCGTGAGACTCACTGGAGGGGTTTTCTGCGGGGAGAGCGGGCTTAGCCTGCTCTCCGCACAGACAACCCAGGCATCAGTCCTGGGTGGCTGGATTAGCTGCCGGCTCCGTCACAGAGCCGGCGGGGGCTGCGGGGATCGGGGGCCACACAGCCCCTGGAAATTCCAGGATGCCCTGCGCAAGCGCACGGGGCATCCTGGAGAGGAGGCTGGTTTCAGCCTCCCGGCAGGGGTTTCCTCATGTGTTGCCGCAGCGCGGAGCCGCACCACAGCAACAAAAGATTGAAAAGACGGGGTTAGCGGAGCACTCGCTCCACTAACCTTGTCTAACGGGAGGGATAGTTAAGCGGGTTACCCGCTTTGAGGACACCGGGCTCGCCTGGTGGTTCTCACGATCTCCAAAAAGCAGGCAGCTCGCTTTTTGGCGATTGTGAGAATCGCCTCCCTGTGCTCTTCCTGGGTTTGGGAGCTGTATGTGCTCCCAGTTTCCGGTTGTGTGGAAGCGAGGTAACAGGAAAACCTGGGTAGAAGTGATTGTGTGGAAGCAAGGTAGGAGGAAAAATGACCCAGGTTTTCCTCTCACCTTGCTTCCACACAACCAAAAATTGTGAGGACACACAGCTCCCAAACCTGAGGAGAACAGTTTTTGATTGTATGAATGACCACACCCACCCACACCCAAAAATGCATTCCCCAGCGAAAAACAAACATATTCTATGTGATGTGTGTCTGTCTTCTTTTGTTATGATCCATCCTTTTAATAGCCTCTTTCGTTATGATCCTTTCAATAGCCTTTGGGGAAAAGTTTTTTCTTTGCATCTCTGCAGCCTTTGCACCCAAATGGTAACACAGAAACATTGGAAGCTGCCTTCCTATGTAGCCAGACCGCTTGGTTCATCTAGCACCCTTTTAACCTTCTTTGACCAATCATCTGTATAATGCACTCGTGTGGTGCATTCTTGGAGCTCTGGGGGGTGGGACACCACGCCCCGACACCCCGACCCTCATAGCAACTCATCTGCCTGCCCAGAGGCAAGGACCTGCTTGTCTGCAGGCGAGGAGCCCCTTCTCTGCTCATGAGAAAGGGCTCTATGAAATTGCCTTCGACATTGAGAGCTTTGGTCCACCTAGCTCAGTATTGCCTGTGACAATACTGGTTGTCACTGGTTGAACAACAGTGGTTGTTCCCAGGGTTGCCCCCATATGAAAAGCAAATGCTCTGAACTTCAGTCACTCCCCAGAGCATAAGACTGTATATAGGAAGCTGCCTTATACTGATTCAGACCATTGGCTCACCTAACTTGGTTTTGTTCACACTGACTGGCAGTGGCTCTCCACGGTGTCAGGCGGGGAGTCTTTCCCAGGCCTACCTGGAGATGCTGCCAGGAATTGAACCCGAGACCTTCTGAATGCAAAAAGGATGCTCTAGCACTGAGCTATGCCCTCCTCATCCCCCCAAATGCCATGCATTAGGAACACAGGGAACTGCCATCTATTGAGGCAGACCACTGATCCATCAAGTTCAGTATTGTCTGCTCCAACAGGCAGCAGCTCTCCAGGGCTCTCCTTAGCCCTACTTGGAGATGCTGCCAGGTACTGAACCTGGGACCTTCTGCCACTGAGCTACGGCCCCCGCCCTGGGTAATCCCCAGCAACCATCTGGTGAAAAATGCCTTGCATTTTAACCACTCTCTGAGAGGCAACTATCAGTCTGTTGCAGCAAAAACAAGGTCATTCACACAATCAAAAACTGAGCTACCTGGGTTTGGGAGCTGTGTGTGCTCCCAGTTTTGGAAGCAAGGTAGAAGGAAAACCTGGATAGCATCTCCTCCTATCTTGCTTCCACACAAGCAAATACTGGGAGCATACACAGTTCCCACACCACCTAATGGTGTAGCGGAGAAATAATTTGCCTAGCGAGCAAGAGGTTGCTGGTTCAAATCCCATGCATGATGCGGAAAGGCATCATCTCATACTGCACAGGAGATGGCAGTGGTAAACCCCTCCTGAAATCTACCAAAGACAACCACAGGGCTCTGCCCAAAACCAGCACAATCTTTCCCTACAACTCCTCCTCCCCACATTCAGAAGGCAAAGGACTTACTGAAAAAGCTGGTAATTGAGAGAAACCAGAAGAAAAGCATCCTCGCTGGGGCTTCTCTGCAACCTGGCCTGGAAATTCTGTCTGGATCTCTACCTTGAGTATTTATAGCCAAAGCAGCTTTTGCAAGGGAGCCAATTGGAGCACTGTATATTGATAGCAAACGTCTGCTCTGGAGACAGCCCCACTGAGACTCTTGAGAGGTGGTGGCAACTTATCTGGAGGTGGCCAAGTGTGGGGTGGGGGATGCCCAAACTTCAAAGTCTTCTTCAAAGAACTGGAGAATGTGTTGTGGGGCAGGGGCAGGGGGTTCTCTCCAGGAGGTGTTTGCGTTTATCACTTGAGACTTCATTAAGCTCTCAGGCCCTAGGAACTGCTTTCAAGTGGGTCATCTGATGGAGATTAGATTTTGGGCAGCCCTGGAAAGAACATTGGGAAGATAACAGCTTTTGTCTCATGGGCCAGTATTGGTGCTGAAACTCTCTTTGATCACCAAAAGGGAGAAAAAACAAGATAAGAACCCAGTGAACTCAGCAAAGCTTGCTCTAGAGATTGCAAGACTCGTAGGCAGGATCATGGTCCTTATCTTATATACATTTAGGCATAACATAATTGCCACAGATAAGCATTTGGTTCTACTGTTTACAGTTTCTTTTCTCCTGTTTCCACATATACTTGCCTGCTGAGGACAGTATTTTATGCATCTGGTATAGTCTGCAAAGGTTTATGTGTAATTCATGTGTTCATCTTTAAGATGTCAGAAAAATCTTTATTTTTTTTTAAGAGGACCAAAACGTTTTCTGCAATCAAGTTGACTCAAGTCCTCCTCAGACCTGATGTGTGTGCATGCAGGTGTCTGTACACATGTATATGTTTTGGTGTGAATGGCCACACATGAGCTCAGTGTGGTGTAGTGGTTAGAGTACTGGACTAGGACCAGGGAGATAGGAGTTCAAATCCTCAATCATGAAACTCACTGCGTGGCTCTGGGCCAGTCACTTCTCTCCCAGCCTAACCTACCTCACAGGGTTGTTGTGAGGATAAGCATAACCATGTACCCTTGGGCTCCTTGGAGGAAGAGAGGGATATAAACGTAGTAAATAAATATGGAAGAATAAATAAAAGGAAACCTGAGTACAGCCCCGTTGCAATGCAGTATATGCAAAGGAAGTGTACCGTTGTATGTGCATTCAGTATAGTGTGAATAACTGTATGTGCATATTCTGTACACAGATTCTACATGTGTTGAGCATATGTGACTAGGGCTTGGGACATACACAATTTGAACATCAGCTTCCATCTACTCTGCACTAAAGCTGTTTGTAATGACACATTTTTGACAATACATGCAAACATCCTCAGAGGGCACCTGAAGATTGGGGCCTTTCTGCACACCCCACCTCCCTCTGCTGTATTTATTAAATTTCTAGTCTGGTTTTTTTCCACTGAGTGCTCAAAGTGGTGTACAAACAGGGTGAAAATAAAAGTTTTAGACTTAGTACAAAGTGATCACAAACTCTAACCAAGCAGCAATACTTTTAAGATCCTAACCTTGTGTAGTGGAAAAAACAGAATAATCTATATACTGTATTTAATTCTCTTAGCCAGCATGTGTGCCCAGGATTTGGCAGCGGAACTCTCGCAACATGCTGCAAGAGTTCCGGCATTAATAATGGAGGTGGCCCAGCCCAGTGAGGAGGGAGAAGAGGGGGAAGAAAGCGCTGGCAGGCGGATGGGGGGGGCAGGGGGAGAAAAAAGTGGCAGCGGTGGGTGGGTGGACGGGAGGGAGAAAAAAGCCGCAGCTGGGGGGAGAAAGCGGTGGCCGGCCGGGGTGGGGTGGGGTGGAGAAAGCGGCAGCAGACGGGTGGGAGAAAGCAGCGACTGGCAGGTGGGCTTGTGGGGGAGAAAGCGGAGGGGATGGGGACTAGAGGCGCAGATGACCTGCGCCTGGTTCAGCTAGTACATGATTACAATAATTATAATTGAAGGACAGCCATGCAGTTTTTTGCAGCATTTTAAAACAAGGGAGGGTTGATCAACCTCTCCTCAGTGAATTTACGTTACTACTAAAGTGAATGTTTATATACCGTTTTTCAACAAAAGCTGTCAAAGTGGTACTCTCTTTCCCTCTCTGTGCCCGAGACCCTGCACAGCTATTGCCAATCAGAGCCAGTAATACTGGGGTAGGTGGCTAATGGCCAGACTCAAGGGAAAGCACTTCTGTATGCTCCCAGGTGATCTTTCCCCTCCTTTCACAAGGACTGGAACTAGATACTATATTATCTTCAAATTCATAGGACCATAGGAAGCTGCCATACACCAAATCAGACCACTGGTCCATCCAGCTCAATATTGTCTGCACAGATTGGCAGCGGCTTCTCCAAGGTTACAGGTATTTTGAACCTTTTGCATGCAAGCATGAAAATGCTCTTCCCAGAGCGGCCCTGTCCCCTAAGGGGAATATCTTAATAGTGCTCGCACATGTAGTCTCCCATTTGAGTGCAAAGCAGGGCGGACCATGCTTAGCAAAGGGGGCAATTCATGACTGCTACTACAAGATCAGTCCTCCTTAATTTTCCTCTGTCTCCAACCCCCCTGGCCATATGCTTTGAAGGCCAATTATTTTGTGGGCAGAGGCAAGGAAAAATCAAACAAACTTGCTGATCAGAAAATATGTGCTGTATTGCTGGAGGACAGGTGAGAAAGAAAGACCCAGCCAAACCAGAATTCCAGAGACAGTCAAAAGTTACAGGCTACAGCCACACACACACACACACACGAAAGGAGTCGTAACCTCTAGGGCATAGCTGTTGTGTATCTCACCAGATTTTAGAGTAACCACAGAAGGCTACAATACAGAAGAGATATGGAAAAAGTATATATATTTAAAGCAGGAAACAAACAACATGTAGACTTTTTACAAATCGCTATGGTACACAGCATTGCTGGGCAGATTTCCATTTCAGGGCTTTTTGAAATACAGCCAGCACTTTGGGGCCCTTCATCTTCTTGGAAAGTGTTTTGTTCCACATCTCTTGTGATGAATGCTCTGCTCAGTTCTTTTCTTTCTTTGCCCAGTTCAGTCCAGAGTACCTAGACCCCAACCCCCAAGAAAGCAAACCTCTGAGAGTTGCAGAGAAAAAGTATGTGAGTCACGAACAACAAGGATTGACATGGATACTGTTGTACAGACTGTATTAGCCTGCTCGAAGCAGCAGAATGAGATGGGAGAATTCCAGGAGTCAAGGAGGGGCTGTACCACTTTGGGCTGCGGGTGGGAGAGGCTGCTTTTGAATGCTCCCAGAAGTCAACATATTTCCTGCAAGTAAAGATCTAACAAAGGGCTGCAGAACTTCATTCCTCCAGTTGTTGTTGGACTCAAACTCCTTAGCCACAGTGACCAATAGTCAGGGATGATGGGAGTTGTAGTCCAACATCTGTGGGAGGGTCGAAGTTGTGTAGCCCTTATCTAACACATCAGGGGGAGAGAGACTAAGCCAATCTGTTCCTTGCTGTGCTGGCTTTATTATGAATTTTTACTCATCATGCTTTTAGCCCGCTTCACAAGCAACATGTCTCCCATAGCAGCTTATAATGAAAATCCAACGTGAGGAACAATATATAAGAAATAGGAATGTAAATGTCCATCTCTTCTGGACTGTAACACTGGAAGAGGTCATAATCCAGGTTTCAGGCCCTTCCCCAGGGGCAGGGGTTGAACCCACAGCAGCAGTCCTGAAAGGGTTTTTTTAAAAAACAAACAAACACACACACCGGAATATTAAAAAATGTAATCCCCACCTGCACCTTCAAATGGTACAGTCCATTCTACCACTTCAATACTCTACCACTTCATTCCCACCTTTTTCTGCTGCAATCATAGGGCAGGTCTTCACTCTTTTATCGCCAGAGTGAGAGATCTGGAGTTGTGGTGTGCACAAGATCTTGTCTTAGGGAAGGGTCTGAATTAGACCTCTTTTCCTTATAGCAAAGCAGCAGCGAGAGAAGGGAGCAGGAGAAATGTACAGTAAAATAACGGCAGGTTTTTCAAAGGTACCACATTGCCACACAGATACTCCCATTGCCAAAAGCAGACAGCCAGCTCACTACTTTGAGCTGTGGCCCACATCAAATAGCCCACCAAGTTTTGACACCCAAATGCTCACACACCCACATGAAACACAGCTAAGGCCAATGGAGAACCCAATCCAGACATCCGTCAAAGGCAGAGCTCTTGCAACTTTTCAGTCAGTTCTATGCCATACAGGCCTGACTGGGTTAAGCAGAAAGCCTCCATCATTAGTGGAGCCCCAGTTTTACTGCTCTGAAGTTCAGATTGATGTAATAGCGGATTATGGGTACAATAAGACAGAGACACAGCATAGAAGAGAGAAATCGAAACCTCACCTTCCAAAAATGCAAACTCATCTATTGCTTCAATGGCATTATCTGCAACAGGAAAACACAAAAGTCCTGTGTTTTTTAAAAAATAAATAAGCAAATAAATAAATAAATAAAATCAGAACACAGAAATCTCTACTTCCTGGGTTGCTGCTGGAGAATTATATAATATACAGCTGCTACAGACGTTCTGGCTACTTAGGTCAAATGAATGCCTGAAATGAAGTCTCTTATCTCCATCCCCTCCTCACAAATCCTATCTGCTCTTCCTGCCAATAACACCCCACATTCCTAGTCCCTGTGCAAGGTTTCATTTCCTGCTGCCACTCTGTATCATATCTTGGGTTCATTGCCCCCATCTTGCATTCCTAACACAGCACAGAACCCTTTCTGTCCAATATCCCTGTGAGGTTCTTCTTAGATTCACACTACACTGAAACCACACTGTTCATCAACATTCTGTTCCTGACACATTCACTCTGATCAATCACCATGCTTGTGATGCACAAAAGCACAGCAACTCAGAGGAAACCAGTGTTCCCAGATGTTGTTGATTGCAACTCCCAGCATTCTCAGCTGCAGTGGCCTTTGGCTGGGGATTATGGGAGTTGTAGTCCACAACATCAGGGAATTCCTGTTACAGGGAACACTGAGGGGGAACAGATGAAGATTGCCACTTCACATGGATATTGCTCTTTCACACTCTTGCGACAGCAGGACACAAGATTCCTGTAGCTTCTGCTGGCCATCCCCTTCATAATGTTGCCATCTGGTCCTCTCCTTCCACCTGCTATTGGAATGTGGGCTGCACTGCAGGTAGGAAAGGGGTGGACAGAAGGACCAAGAAGGGAATGTGTGGGAGTTGCAGCTGTCTCCAACTTTAGGGACAGAACTGAAAGGGCTATTGACCAGCATCTGGGTGGTGATGACAAGGCAATTGCTCCTTGTTCTGCAAGACCTTATTTGCTGCCATCACAAATCCATTTCTCAACCAAGCAATATTATCCATTCTGCAGCAGCAGGACATAGTAGTGGGAAGAGGAGAATGGGCTTCCTACCTAGGTCTTTTCTTTGGAGAGTTTTCCTTTTTCCTTGCTGTGCGTATACATAGGCATCTTTTGCAATGGTTTCCACAAATAACTCCTGCAGGATTGAGGAAGGAAAAAAGAGAATCGGTGTCATCAGCTTACAAACAGACAACTTGATTCAGTGGAAGAAGTCATTGCTGTCTCAAGAATGACCAACCTACAGCCTAAGAAAATGAAAACTGCAATCCTAGGCACATCTACCTGGGAGTAAGCCCCAATGAATATGGTGAGATTTACTTATGAGTAAACATACACAGGATTGTGCTCCACATACTTATTTTTATTTTATTTATTGTTAAATTTATATACCGCCTTTCATTAAAACAATCCCAAGGCGGTTCACACAAAAATTAAAAACAAGACTATAAAAATGACAATTAAGATATTAAGCTAAAATATATTTATTTTATAAATATATACATCTCACTGGATGTAGTGGCAGTCCCACTATACACAATGGGCAACATTCAGAGTAAGATACTCATGATTAAGTACCATTGAAATTAATGAGACTTCTGCTAGTCAGAACTATCAGTCCTGTTAAATCATGACTAACTAGCCTGCATGTTGCTCACTGTTTTTAATTTCTTCATATTACTTTAATTATAAACAAGGTATGTTTCTGCAGCTATTCATATTGTTAATAATGAGATAATAATAACAATAAGTTAAGATACAAGGGGTATTTTTTTGCTAAGGAAGTATGAAGACCAGGAAAAACACACTTAAATTGCATATTTAAGTTTATACTTTTCTCCCCCCCCCCCCAATCTCCTGCATCTTTTTCTATATATACAACCTCATATATTTCATGGTTCAGTCCCTGCCTGGCAGCATCTCCAGGAAGCCTTGGGAAAGATCCCTGAGCCTGAAACTGTGGAGAGCCATCGCCAGTCAATACTGAGCCAGATGAACCAATGGTCTGACTCAGTAGAATGAAGCTTCATACAGGCAAGAGGCCACAGCTCAGTGGCAGAGCCCTGGCTTTGCATCAGAAAGTCCCAGGTTCAATCACTGGCAGCATCTCCAGTTAGGGATGGGGAAGATCCTTTTCGCCCCAAATCCCGGAAAGCCACTGCCAGTAGAAAATACTGAGCTAGGTGGATCAAGGGTCTGATTCAGCAGAAGGAGGTTTCCTATGTTCATTGGCAGCATCCATAGTGGTAGATACCTTTATATCACTATAGAGCCTGCTTTGCACATTGAAGGCTCCAGGTTTATTTTCCTAAAGGGAAAAGCATATCAAGGTCCAAACCAGTTTCACAAAAACTGCATGGAGCTGTTACCTCTATGTGTGCCATGGTAGCTCATGGGATGCACAGCAGTCTATCTCCAAGGGCCAAGGGACAGCCATCACTTTATGGGTCCCAGGTTCGAGCCCCGGCAGTGTTTTAGCAGCTAGGAAAGACCTCCGTCTGACATACTGGAGAGCTGCTGCTAGTCAGTGCAGACAATCCTGAGCTAGGTGGATCAGGGGTTAGACTCAGTAGAAAGCAACTTCCTATTAACAATTTGGACAGGGTCATGTACTGATTTTGCTTCTTGAAGGTCCCTGGCTCCACCCTTCACGAAAGCCCCAGAGAGGACAAGGAAAGACCTTTCTTTGCCTACAATCCCGGAGAACCGCGGCCAACCAGTACAGGCAACCGTGAGCTCCAGGGGGCCGGACTCGCCACGGGCAGCACCTTCCAAGCGGACTTCCCTCCTGGGCACCACCGATTGGCCAGAGGCGGCCTCAGCTCTCGCACGAGTGGCCCCGCCCCGAAATCCCGTCACCCACCGCGGCGCGGGCCAAGATGAAGACCGCCTCCTGGCTGGCCAGGCTGACGTCTGGGTCGGCCTTGACCAGCGCTCTCACTCTCGCGAGGGGCAGCCGCGCTGGACGGGGGATGCTCGGCGCGGGAGGGGGGACGGTGCCTGCTGCTGCTGCTGCCGCCGCCGCTGTCGCCCCACCACTGCTTGCCGTTGCCACCACTGCCGCCGCCTCAGAATCTTCCGCTGGCGCGGCACTCGTTGCTTCAGCAGCTCCTGATGCCGCCGCCGCCGCCGCCGCCATTTCGGCTCCGGGTTGTCAATCAGGCCGCCGCGTCCCGCCCCGGCCTCAAGGCCACGCCCCCTCGTCGTCTCGGCTGCCGTCCTGACTGTCATCGGGGCAAAAGCCTCGCCTTCGCTTATAATAAAGCCACGCCCCTCGGTGCTGCACATGGCTATTCGCGGGATGTCAATCCGGACGAAAAAGTCTTGCTTTCCTCTTCCTTGCCGCCATTTGGGCTGTCAATCAGAGGTCAAACGTTGGGGAATCACACCGCCCAGTGTTGCATTGGCTTATAAACAGAAAACTAAAAATTGGGACATAGTAGTACAATCAACCATTAATAATGAATACAGTAATAACAAGATAAATTGTTTTTAGCCATCCCATAACAAATTGTTCTCTGGGTAGCTCACAACACGGCATTAAAACATGAAATCACCCCGCCCCCCCCCCCCAAAAAAAACCCAGTACAAAACAATTTAAACACTTTTAAAAAGTCAGTTTAAAAAATAAAAGTCTTGAATGAACAGAAAGGTTTTTACCTGGCATCTAAAAGAACAAAATGATGATGCCAGGCAAATCTCACTGGTGAGGTTGTTCCATAAACGGTGCAACCACTGAAAAGGCTCTGCCACCCATCTCACCTCGTTTGGCAGGGGCACTCGGAGCAGGGCCTCCGAAGAAGATATTAAGATCCGAGTCAGGACATAGGGGTAGTGTTGGAATATTCTGGCTTTCCAGATCTGGGTGCCTAATTTGCATATTATGTAAATTGGCTTGAAAATACTTTTTGAGCAGAATAGTGACTGCATGTTTTGCTCCATAACTCTGCTTCTACAAGGGCTAGAGCTTAGCTTTTTTAAAAAGAAGAAGAAGAAGCTGAAATCCAGGTGAATCTGGGTGGGCTAAGCAATCTTTGTGAGACACTTAAAATCCGGTTGAAACCATGAATTTTGGGGGGCATGGCAGCTCCACATATGGGGCAAGGTGCTCTCTCAGGTAACAAGCCATTTAGGGCTTTAAAGTTTAAAACCAGCACTTTGAATTCAGCCCGGAATTGGATTGGGCCCAATTCAATAATAATTATAATAGTTGGTTGCTCAAATAATACTTAGCAGATTTCCAGGGCTTACTTTTAAAAAATCTGGTTTAATTAAAGCACTTTTAAATATGCATCATAATAAACAAGCTCAAGCAACTGACAATATGGTGCACCAGGTGCACTTTAAAAAGGACACATTTGCTAAAAAAAAAATGACAACCACTTGGCTGCTGGGAGCTTTTGAGAGTTCAAATGTGGTTAGACTATAACTTCCATCATCGTTTGCCAGCTAAAGGCCATTGTGGCTGGGAAAGATGGCATTTGTCCAGATATAGACATCTGGGGACACAAGCACTGAGGGCAGCCCCACCCAGGGTAAGATTTGGGTTAGGGTTAGGGTTAGCCCCATTGCTGCCACTGCAACCATCCGTTGCTCATCCTGGCCGCCCATCCTGCTTCCCTTTGCCAGGCTGTGTCATGGTCTAATGATGTCACTGTGCTGGTGTGAGCCGGCACCTTGTCATTATTAGAGTGTGTAGCAGCTGACCAAGGGAGGCAGAGGGAAGAAGATGCAAGACCCGTGAACAAAAAAACAAAGGTGAAAAATAATAAATAATGAAAGAATGAATAACCAGCCAGGATCTTCATCAGGGTCTGGTTCCCATTAGAACAAGACAAAAGTAGAACAGCATTTCTTATACAATCAAATGTCTCCAAGCATGTTAAAGCCTCAGGGTTTATGCTTGGAGACATTTGATTGTATAAGAAATGCAATCAAATCACGGGTGGCTGTCATGATTTTCCTGCATATACTGGTTTCTCATCTTCTTGCATCTTCTTCCCTCTCCTGTTCCATGGACCCCCGTTTTTTTTCCTTGACCAAGGAATGGAGGCTGGCAGCAGCAACCAACAGGTGGGGGGCCATTATGGCAGGCGGGCCCCATGCCCGGCAGCAGCTTGACAACTTTGTGGGTGTTCAGTATCCAGGTTCCCCAAGAGGCAGAGCATAGGGGTGGGGTGAGAGCAAAGTGGCTGGCCATCAGTGGGGATTTAAGCAGTTTCATTAAACTCTGTGAAGGATTGTAGCTTTTGATATGAGTGTCTGCTTCCCATTCCACCTGTGTGGCAGATAAGCACTCTGTACATGCTCTGAGGCCCTTTCTCTACAGAGCTGGCATAAAAAGCAGATGCTAGAACTGATTCCTAAGCCCTGAGCCCAGTCCAGTCACTTTCAATTGACCTATCTGTCGGTTGCTTTAATTTCCTCTTTAGGAAGGTTCCACTTGCTTGCTTGACTCAATATAGGGCCTTAATTTGAGTGGAGCTTGAATCAGTGGGGATTAATAATAAAAGCAAGACCGACAAAGGGCATGTGGAATACATCTCCCTCATCAACCCTGGAGATATGCTGCCAGTAAGTGTAGACAGTGCTGCAGCTTCATATGTTCATGAGGACCATCCAGAGTTCAATGGCAGAACCCCTGCTATGCTCAAGAGAAAGACAGCATATTTCCACACATCTTGTATTGTGGGAAGGGGTTCTGAGATTAAAAGCTGAGGTTTCCAAGAGCCCTGGGTACCTTTTCTTGTTAGACATGAATGAGTCATGACCTGTAAGGGCTTGGTTCTGGAGACTGCAGTGCCAGCTCTGAAAATGTGATGCAATCATGGAGGCTGCCCTTGAGCATGTGAAGAGTACTTTTATATGTCCTGTGCCTGGACTTGTTTGGTAGGCCTCTGTAGTTAGCCATGGAGCAAACCAGAGAGGATACCTGCCTGCTGCCCCTCTAACATTGGGCTCACCTCTGTTAATGTCTTTCTCAATAAATACATTGGATGCTAAGGTGCCAACCTGGCTGTTTGCACTGCAATGCGGCGCTCCTCCTTGCTTTTCCAAAGTTAGGCTTGGATTATGTTGTCATTGGACGCGTCACTTTACATTAAGCTAAAAGGGACTTGGATAACCACGATGCCCTGGTGTGATCCCTGTGGAGATTATCCAAGAAGAGAAAGAGAGAGTCATTTCCTCTCTCTCCCTTCTGCCTCCAGGCAGGTTCCCATCCAGCAGAAAGGCATGATTTCCCCAGGCCAGTAGGTGCCCTGATGATGCCAAACAGCCTCCAGGATCCCGGCCTCACCGCTGCGCCCTCTTCTCCACGACAGATCTTGGCGAGACTCTGAAAAGCACCATGTGGGAACGCTTGAAGAAAGCCATGCTCAGCCCCTTTTCTGTCAACTTTGCAGGGATCTGGAAGGCAACCCAGGCATTTTGGAGTAAGAATGGGCTCTTGACAATGTCCATGCTCTCTGTGATGACTGGATGCCTTGTGGGGTTTCTACTGAGGAGGCTGGAGTTGTCCGATCTGGTAAGTGTTTGGGACCGTGCTGTCCAGATGGTGGGCTCCCTTTGGCTAGAGGTTTTTGAAACAGAGGCTGGGCAGTCATCTGCCAAGGACACTGTAGCAGATCCCTGCACTGATCAGGTGGTGGACTCGAAGACCTCAAGGTAACTTCCAGTTTTAACATTCTGTGAATTACAGGAAGCAGGTTATGGCAAGACATTAGGAGGAACCTTCCTAACTCTTAAGAGCCATGGAACAGGCTGCCTCATGCTGTGGGGGGCTCTCCTTTGCAGGAGGATTTCAAATGCTGGATGGCCATCTGTCAAGGATGTGTTTCCTGCACTGAGCAGTGGGTTGGGCTAGAAGACCTCCAAGGCCTGTCCAACTCTATGATTCTAGGGCAATTACAGGAGAGGCTTCTCTGAAGTAAGGGAAGTGACAGCCAGAAGGTAATACTATTTAGAATCTTTATATTTATATTGGGGCTCGACGCATACCAGGAAGCCATAACTCCTAGAAATTTAACCATGGTTGCTATACAAGGGTAAGGGGTAGTTACGAAAATCGTTTTTTGTCTCAGGCAGTGCTATTTCTGTTCTAAGAATGTTACTTATAAAAGGCATAAAAAGAAGCTATGTACACTGTCCATCACTGAGTCTGGTAATTTTGCCATGTGTCCATTCTCTGGCTCCTATATTTTGGAGTTGGTGCCTAATCCAAATAAAACCCATCAAGGCCTTATTATGTATGTGCCATTATTCATCAAAATGTTCACAAAGTGGTGTACATAGTAATGCAAAAATGGTTTATCTGTCCCCAAAGGGCTCACAAAATAATAATAATAATAATAACAATAACAACAACAACAATAATAAATAATAATTTATAATAATAATAGATAAATAAAACACAAGAGAGATACCAGCATCAAGCACTGGAAATGCCATGCTGGGCTAGATAGGGACAGTTGCTCTCTGCTTGCTAAATGTAAGCGAAATACCACTGGAAAGGTGTGTCTTTGCCCAGTTAGCAGGTGGTGCTAAGTTTCTAAAATGAGAGCCCCCAGAGCCCCAAGCCTACTTGGAAATGGTGTACTATACCCCAGAACCCTGCTATGGTGTTGATCGGCTGCTTTTACTCTGTGATGAAGGGAAGGAATTCTCTTATGTGCCCAAAGCCTCTTCAGATCTAATTCAAGCATAGCCCAGAGGCTTGCTAGTCTGTGCTCTGGACAACAATAGCTCAGAAGTTCTCATGGGGTGGAGAGCCGGTCTTATGGTAGCGACAAAGAGCTGTCCCCTTTGCTAAGCAGGGTGTGCCCTGGTTTGTATTTGGATGGGTGACTAAGATATTTCTCTTAGGAGATGGGGCCATAGCTCCATGGAAAAGCAGGTCTCAGGTTCTCCCTGGCTGCATCCCCAGGTAGGACTGGGAAAGACTGCTGCCTGAAGCCTTGGAAAGCCACTGCAAAGGTGACCATCCTCAGATCTGCCGGGCCCTGGAATGCATGTGCATGTCTGTTTGGACTCTTGCTATGGACAGAGGCTGAGCATGTGGGGTGGGGCAGGGATCCATCTTAACTAATTAATTAATTAAGATGTAAACCACTATGTAAACCTCTGTGTAAACCACTTTGGGAACCTTTGTTGAAAAGCGGTATATCAATATTTGTTGTAGTTGTTGTAAGTCGGCTTGTTGGTACATTGTTGGCAATAGCATAGGTGAAGCTTTTTCTCATCATGGAGATCCAGGGTTGGGGGAAAGTCTTCCTTCCTTGGATTTCCATCTACTCTGCAGCTGCTAAAGATAGTGGAGCCTTCTCAGGGGGGGAAAAAGCTGGCAATTTTCACAGGGTGGCGAGTGAGTTAAACTCTCTCTGATGTGTGCAGATAGGGATGAACTGTGAGGTAAGAAGTTGCTCTTCACTGTGCTTCTCCTGCTACGCCCTGCAGCAGTGCCTCCTCTTCGCCCCAATTCTCCTTTCTCTCTTGCTGTGCCTACAGTCAGAGGTGCACCTGGGTAATTTTGGAGCCTGGATCTAAAGGCCTTTGGAGCCCCCCACCCGGCTGCAAGTTATAATAATAATTATTATTGTTACATTTATATCCCATTCTTCCTCCAAGGAGCCCAGAGTGGTGTACTACATACTTGAGTTTCTCCTCACAACAACACTGTGAAGTAGGTTAGGATGAGAGAGAAGTGACTGGCCCAGAGTCACCCAGCAAGCATCATGGCTCAATGGGAATTTGAACTCGGGTCTCCCTGGTCCTAGTCCAGCACTCTAACCACTACACCACGCTGGCTAAGCATCATTCCCCCCCCCACACACACACACTCATGACATATGCAGTATTTTTAACACCTGGGTTCTTGAGGGTACAAGCAGCAACTGGACTCACAAAAATGTAAGAATATAAAGCAGGTCTATTTATGCAAATAAGTATGTATTAGCAGAAACATTTCAACACACAACTTAACATATTGCCATCCCACATATTTATTTCCCAACTCCTCCCTCTGTCTCTAAAGCACCTGGCACAGGTCATAATCACACCCAGCTGCCTGGCGCAGTGCAGGCCGCTGGCGACCACACCACCCAGGACCGATTTGGGTGCCCCCAGGGTGTGTGGAGGCCCTGGATTTCGGCCCTGAAGTCCAGGGATAAGAGCGCCTCTGCCTACAGTGGCAGCCCTAATGGCAGAAACTGAGTGAAGCTTTTGTGATCACTCCTCTCCATGCTTGCAAAAGTGTCTCCTACTACATTTATGTGTGTCAAGCTGCAGGGCCAGGTCAGTGGCAACCCTAACTCCAGGCCCCCTTCAGGTCAGTGTCTGAGGACCACTAAAGTTCTGCCTTTTCCTCCTTGGGCAAATATCTATAGTTTTGTAGTCCTAGGGTCCTCCTGTCTTTTATGGTGCCACCCATCCTCACAATCCATTCCGTAATTGTGGTAATGTCCAAAGTGGTTCAGGCAGGAGGAGAAGTCTCCCCAATGGCTACTGGCTGTGTTAGCTAAGTGGACTCTCCATGTTCAGAGGCAGTATACAAGTTACTGGGGGCCAACAGCGGGAGAGAGTTGCTGCCTTCATGTCTTGCTTGTGGGCTTCCTGGGAGCATCTAATTGGAAGTAACATGGTGGACTAGTGTAGAGGTAGCCAACCTCAGATTCTCCAGCTGTTGTTGGACTACAACACCCATCACCCCCAGCTGTGATTTATTGCAACTGGGATGAGGGGCATTGTAGTCCAACAACAGCTGTTGAGCCTGAGGTTGGCCACCCCTGGATTAGATGCACCATCCATTTGATCAGGCATGGCTTGTTCTTCGGAGCTGACTGTGTTTTAGCTTTTGGATACCTCCAGCAGCCTGCAGTCCCTAAGTGTGCTTACTCAGAAGCAAATCCCATTGAAATTGCAAGGAAGCAGATTTAGGCACGACATTAGGAAGAATTTCCAAACTGTAAGAGCTGTTGGGCAGTGGAACAGTCTGCCTCATTCAGTGGTGGGCTCTCCTTTACGGGAGGTTTTCAAACAGAGGCCACTTGGCCAGTACTTGACCTAAACAGGAGACTCGAACAGGGTTACTGGAAGCCACAGGCTTACCCACAACAGCCACCTGTCAAGGATACACTACTACCGGTAACAGATTCATAGGAACACAGGAAGCTGCTTTATACCGAGTCAGAACATTAGTCCATTTAGCTCAGTATTGTCTACACAGACTGGCAGTGCCTTCTCCAACACTGAAAGCAGGAGTCTCTCAGCCCTATCTGGAAATGCCAGGGAGGGAACTTGGAACCTAGATGCTCTTCCCAGAGCAGCCCCATCCCCTAAAGGGAATATCTTACAGTGCTCACACATGTAGCCTCCCATTCAAATGCAAACCAGGGCAGATCTTGCTTAGCAATGGGGACAATTCATGCTTGCTACCACAAGACCATTCCTGCACTGAGCTGGGGGTTGGACTAGAAGATCTCCGGGGTACTTCCCTTCTCTCCCACTATACTCTTTATTTTTAATTTTTGCAGAAAAGTACAAAAGAACAATTACAAAAAACAACAGATAGAATTCAGGTCAGGAGCAAATATAACACTTTAGTGTGTTTGAATTGGATTATTATTTCACTTAATCAATTTAGAATATTTTTAAATACAATTATAAAACAACCATTTTCAGTCTTTCAGGTCTTGTATATGCAGGTTTTTTGGCGTCAGTAAAATTTAAAAAGGGTAACCAGTGCTCTAGAAAGAAACACTTATAACTGGGATGAACAGAAACTTTGAGTTGAGAAGAGAGCTTGTTCTATGGCAGCAACTCCCAAATTTTATCAAACCAACATTTACTTTTTTAAGGTTCCTCTTTTTCTGTTCCTTGGCAATACAAAGTTTTGCTGCCAGTAATGCAAGCTTAATCAGTATACTGGTGGCACCTCCAAGGCATATAGCAACATTATTTCAGGTTTCCATGGTAACAATACAAATGTAATTTCGTTAACATATTTAATTACTTTGTCCCTTCCAACTCTGCAGTACTATGATCCTACGAAATGTTGGACATCTCTGAGAAAACGTGCTTTGTGGGATCTGTTTTGTTCCTTTTTCTGCACCCATCCTGCTCTCCTCCAGTTGCTAGGCAGCAAAATTCCGTTGCTGCGGTCAGTGCAGAACAAGGGGTGACCTTTGAGCTTTCCTTGTACTACCGATTACAGAAGTTTATGCTGTCTGAAGGATCATAACTGGCTGTCGAGGAACAAACAAACCACTGTTCCTTCCTGATTGCTGTCAAGTGGCCCGCTGTGACGCCCGCTGCTCTTATGGCACAGCCTCGTGTCTTCTCTGGCAGGGTTTAGAGAAGTCATTTCAATTACAGGTCTTGGCATTGCAAGCTAAACTGGTTACTTAACTGCATCAAGCCAACAACTGATGCCTATCAGCCCGGAGATCCCCTGTCCAAACAGGGCATGCAGTTTCCCAGTGAACTCAATGCTTAATTAAATTTAACAAATTCAATTCTAAGATGGTAGGGGTTCAGATTCTTCTCTGGAAACCTTGAACCTAAAAGCGCTGCTTCCTAACTGAAGTTGTTTGGGCTGTAATCACTGTTCCCTCTAAGGCATTCGCACATGCGTGCACTCACAAGTTTTCTGATGCCCGCTCAGTTAATTTTAGATCCCACTCAGGTTGAATCAGGAAGGCCCCACTCTGAATGCATCTGTGCACACAGTGCCTTGTTACTGCTGCCCAGAACAAAACTCATTCCGCACAGAGATGGAAAAAAATTAGAGACACCACTGGCTGTAATTATTCACTGTTAAGTGAAAGCCACCCTGCACATGCTCAGAGACCCTGTTCTCCAGCAGAACATTGGTAGTAAAAGTTTGGCTTTCAAGTTAAACTTTTCTGCAACTTTTCCTAACATCACCATCGCAACCATTAACATTAGTAGTAAAACGTATTTATGAAATAACTCTTTTGTTCAAAGAGTTTGCACTACAATATTGAATGAAAAATCAAATCAGAATCCAAAGAGACCACATCAGTAGTCAAAATTCAAAACAAGCCAACCAGTCCCCAAGGAAAGATCTCTCAAAAAGCTTTAATTAAGCAGCAAAGCTCAATCCAAGAGGGAAACTTCTCCAGTTGAATTTCTATTGTATGTTAAAGGCCCAGGAGTGCTGCCACAAACATGGCAGTTAAACAGGACTACCAGTCCTATGCATTGTTTACTGGGAAGTAAGCCCCACTGGCTTCATCAGAGCCAGGGTGGTGCAGTGGTTAGAGTGTTGGACTAGGACTGGGGAGACTTGGGTTTGAATCCCTGTTCAGCCATGAAACTCACTGGGTGAATCTAAGCCAGTCACTTATCTCTCAGCTTAAACGCCCTCAAAGGATTGTTGTGAGGATAAACATAGCCACATATACCACTCTGGGCTTCATGTGGGAAGAGAAGGATCTAAATGTAATGAATAAATTACAGCTAGGTAAATGTGCCTGGGGTTTGGCCTCTGGTATCCTCCCCAGAAGCTGATGGCTGAGAGGAATGGAGTCCAGGGCTCAGTAGGACTCCTTCTTTTACAGAACACAAATCAGGCAGAGGAAAAGCTGCTTCCAGAGAACTTTTTAAAAAAGTCTTACCCATTCAATTTTTTGTATTAATAATGCTTGAGACAAAGCTGCTGGACCAGGCATTCCCAAATTTGAGTCCCTGGATGTTGTTAGAGTACAGCTACTAGTCACAATGGCCGTGAACCATTGTGACTGGGGGTGATGGGAGTTGTAGTCCAACAACATCTGAGGACCCAAGGTTGAGAATGTGGAAAGCAGACTTCTTTCTCTCACAACACTATAACTTGGAGTCCTGGAATAAAATGGACAGGACAGGGAAATGTGCTTCTTCACACAGGGCATAATTAACTTAATTGAAATTGGCGCCACAAAACAGGCTGCTAAAACGGATTAGACAAATTCAGGAAAGGAGAGGCCTATCAGTGGCTATTAATGCCCAACAGTTAAGAATGGCAAATCCACATTTGGAAGCAGGAAGCCAACTTGAGTACCAGATACTGACTACAAACTGCAAAGGATGTCTCCATCCTGCTCCGGCTTGTAACATTATTGCGAGGCGACTCTGCTGTACTAAGTAGGCCTTAGGAACATAGGAAGTTGCCTTCTACTGAGCCGGACCATTGGGCCATCTATCTCAGTTTTGTCTACAGACTGACAGCGTCTTTTCCAAGGTTAGAGGCAGGAGTCTCTCTTCTTGCAACCTTCTGCATGCAAGCCTGCAGCTGCGTTTCCCAGAGTGGCCCCATCCCCTAAGAGAAATATGCTAAAGTGCTCACATGTAGTCTCCCATTCAAATGCTAACCAAGTTACCCCTGCTAACTTGGCAAAGAGGCACCTTTTAACGTGGTGATTCTCTTTATTTAGCAGGGGGAGAGTAACTGGCCCTATCCACCCCCAGCACAGGACCTCCAGTGACTGTTGCTGGTGTCTATCTTATGTTTCTTTCTAGATTGTGAGCCCTTTGGGGACACGGATCCATCTTATTCATTCATTCATTCATTCATTATTTCTCTGTGTAAACCGCCCTGAGCCATTTTTGGAAGGGAGGTATAGAAACCAAATAAATAAATATATATATACACATAGTGGACCCTGTTTAGCAAAGGGGACAATTCATGCTTGCTACCAGAAGACCAGCTCTCCTCCCATAACCTCCCATTTTGCAAGCCCTGCCTGGAGAGGTCGGGGATTGAACTTGGGACTTTCTGCATGCCAAGCAGATGCTCTACCACTGAGCTACAGAGCTATTGCAAGACCAGCTCTCCTCCTCATAAAGAAAAGCAAGAGACAGCTTCCCTCCAGGTTCCCAAACAAAATCTATTCAGCAGGGTTAGGGTAGGAGACATCCATGAATATTGGATGGTGGGATTTATGGATTTAAATATCCATTCAATTCCATTTTGGATTGGTTTCTGCAGACGTGACACCAGCTTCTAGAAATCTTTTTCCCCTCCCCAGGCCCACCTATCGTTAGCTCCTTGTCTGCTGTGGGACTACAACTCCCATCATTTCCTGCTGCAATAAATTATTCCAGGAATGATGGAAGTTGTAGTCCAACAGCTGCTAGAGAGTCTTAGCTTGGCCATCCTGGATTATTGTCCCAAAGTGTCTTTAATCTTCCCCTCTGGCATGCAGCTCTGCTTGACTGCTTGAACCTTCTGGAGGTGTTTGCTGTGGTGTTAACCTTAATGTGGAACACCCTGAGTTGTGTGGGTCGACCAGGGGTGATAAATGTGGGTGGGAGATCTTCCTTCACAGCTGTGGGTTCCTCCTCAGTTTTCTAGAGCCATGACTTTGAGTCATGTGAAAGACATGGCTCTGCACAATTGGCATGGAACGCCTAGTTGTGAAGGAGGATCCTTCATCCTCATCACTTCCATCTCACTTCAGGGACATAACTTTCAGCTCACATCCACATCCGCAGCAGGATGTCTCTGAATACCAGTTGCAGGGGAGTAACAGCAGGAGAGAGGGCATGCCCTCAATTCTGCCTGTAGGCTCCCAGAGGCATCTGGTGGGCCACTGTGTGAAACAGGATGCTGGACTTGATGAGCCTTGGGCCTGATCCAGCAGGGCTGTTCTTATGTTCTTATGCTCATAGATGTGGACATGGAGGGAGAAGAGCTGGTCTTGTGACAGTGAGCATGAATTGTCCCCTTTGTATTGCTAAGGCATTAAAATAATATATCATTGGGATTGATAGCTTAACCTTTCACCCAGTGACACACACTCCATGCTTTCCAATGATATATTATTTTAATGCCTTAGAAAATCATAAATAAAGAGCAATCACTCCTATCAATTTGGGGATGTCTGGGATGGATTTAGGCCATTTCTGCCATGGCCCCAGACCCACTTTGAGGTGCTGCCACACCCCAGAGGAGGGGTTTGGGGCTGCCCCAAATCTACATTATATCCTAGGGGGAATCCCCCCCCCAATTCACCATTAATACTAGGAGCATCCAATTGCCTTGGGAATTGGTGGGTGGGGGGCACCCATGGGTGCCTACCACCCACCCCAGCTTTTTGTCCCTAAGTATTCCACAGAGGCAGTTATGGGCAACAATGGCAAATATTTTAAAAATTCATAACAAATCCTAGGAATGTCCAATTGATTCGAGGTTTGGGTGGTAGTTGGCACCCAAGGGTGCCTACCACCCTACCTACTTTTTGAGGTACAAAAAAGGTTCAAATTCAAACCGAACCAGGGGGTGGTTCGAACATAACCAAAACTGAATCACTCCTTCCCGGTTTGAACACAGTTCGAATTCGAACCAAACCGGGTGAACCAGTTTTGTGCACATCCCTAGTAGACAATACTGAGTGAGATGGACCAAGGGTCTGAATCAATGAGACTATTCCCACAAGCAGCAAAAATTAGGCTAGGAGAGCCTAGCCCGATTTTTGCTGCTCGTGTAAAGCACTGGGCTTGCAGGCGAGCCCGGTGGCTTACAAGTGGCTAGCCCGCTTAGGTAGCCGGCCCACCCCTTAAACTGGGTTTGCAGAGCGAGCGCTCTGCAAACCCGGTTTTTAGAATCATGAGTAGCCGCAGCATGGCTCTGTGCCACGGCTACTCACGAGTAGACCCCCGACCAGGAGGCTGAAAAGAAGCCTCCCGGCTCGGGGGTCTCTCCAGCATGCCCTGTGTGCTCGCGCAGGGCATGCTGGAGCTTCCAGGGGCTGCGCGGCCCCCAAATTCCCCAGTTCCAGCCAGCTCAGTGACGGAGCCGGCAGTCATGTGGGCGGCCGCTGTGGCCGCCCAGAGCAGACTGCTGCTCGTGTGCGGGGAGAGCGGGCCCCGCAAACCCCCTAGCGGCTCTTCTCACTAATCATGAGAAGAGCCTTAGTATATGGCAGGTTCCTATGTATGTTATGGGGGTGACCCGGATTTCCCCCACTTTGCCTCCTCTGCTGCTGCAAGAATGCCAGCAGAGGAGCTAAACATTGCACCACCTTTGCCGGGCATGTGAAAAGCAAGCAGGGAAGTGGCAGCAGATGGCTTTTTGCACTCTGGGCAGCAGTGCAACATTTATTCATTCATTCATTCATTCATTCATTCATTCAATTTCTATACTACCCTTCCAAAAATTTCTCAGGGCGGTTTACACAGAGAAATAATAGAAAAATAAGATGGCTCCCTGTCCCCAAAGGGCTCACAATCTAGAAAGAAACATCAGACAGACACCAGCAACAGTCACTGGAGGGGGACTGTGCTGGGGGTGGATAGGGCCAGTTACTCTCCTCCTGCTCAATAAAGAGAATCACCACGGTAAAAGGTGCCTCTTTGCCAAGTCAGCAGGGGTCAAACTGAAGGCCACCACCCCCACCCCCCCGCACGGGATGGCAAACAGCAGCAGCAGTGAAAGCGCTGAAGGCCGCCCCTGAGGCAGCAGTGACAGGAACAATGAAGGTTGCCCCCCACCCCCAGTGGTGGCGCAGGTGCCTGAACCCTGGCAGGAACAAAGCACCTAATGGCTCCACGAGGCTCTGGGCCCAGGCCCCTGATCCTAGCAACGCCCCTACCTAAGGGAAATATTTTACAGCAGTCAGTGAACACATGTAGCCACCCATCCAAATGGGTGCTTAGCAAAGGGAACAATTCATGCTTGCCCCAACAGAGGACATAGTGTCAGGCAAGTCTTTCTGGAGAGTGTATTTCACAGTCCCTCTAGTTTCCAACCACATGACTTCTAAAAGCAGGGACACTGAAAAGCCTCTGAAAATTTATTTATTTATTGTACATATTCAAAAATATGTCTGTCCCACCCTTCCAGCACACTGCTGCTAAGGGCAGCTTTCAATAAAACAGTAAAACCATAGTAAAAAACAACAATAACAAATAATCGAACCACCGGAAAACCAAACAGCAAGATAAAATGTCAGACAGGATTGTAACTGGAAACCCAGCTAAAACAATTTCAAAATGCTTCTTTAAAAAGGAAGGCTTTCAGGTTTAAAAAAAAAAATCCATGAAGGAGATTGATGAAGCTCCTCTGGGAGGGAGGGCATTCCAAAGATGGGGCCACTCCTGAGAAGGTTCTGTCCCTGCCAACTGGGTCTGTTTCTGTGGCAGGGCTAAGAGCAGATAAAATATCTTTCTTAAAGAGTGGACAGCTTTGTATGATGTTGAATTTTCTGTTTTGGAGACTGTTAAAGACAAAAGCCTGAAATGACCATGTACTTGAAGGAACTCCTTCCACATATCCCTCCCCATTTCTAGAAGACAGACTGCTTTGGGTCCCCTCCATTTCAGAGATAAACCAAGACTACTCTGGAATAGTCCTGTCTCCTTAGAATTCCCTGCCCCACAAAAGCCCACCAGACAAGATCTGGGCGCTTTCCAGATTACACGCTACAACAGCATTAATTTACTTCAGCTTGGCAGGATCGTATTGAAACCATAAATACAGGGTGTTGTGCAAAGCAACCAGCTGGAGGAGCAGTCATTTCTAGCTTTCACAAACCTCCTACAATGGAAAAATACAGCTTTTTTGGGGGGGGGCAATGTTGTAGCATTGTAACGCAAAGATAAAATCCGAAAGAAGGCATCAGAAATGTGAACTGCACCTTGCTGACAGAGCAGGGACTGCAGTGTTGAAACACAGGCACAGGCAGTACGAAAGCACACTTAACGGACATGTAATAACACCGTTGTAGCGTGTAATCTGGAAAGCGCCCTTTATGCTCTTCATAATGTTAAAACTCAGCTCTTTGAGAGAGCATTTCCTAGGGATAGCTAACTCATTTGGTTTTGGATTACTGTCGTTCATGAGCCAGGTCCACAAATTTTGGCCTTCAGTCCAATCTTGGGGGGACGAATACTCATCATGATTTTTTGCAACAGCTATCCCCCTAGAGATGCAAGATTGTTGCACTTACAGCTTTATCTGTGTTATCACCCCTTCTTTATCCCTAACACCCCCCCCCCCAATGGATAGGGTAAAATTGGAGTCATTTTTGCACAGAGGAAAGGGGTATCATGACGATGAACCAATTGTACTCTCTTCATGGAGTAATCCTTGAAGGATTTTCCTATCGATTTTCATTTCCATTCCTCTGACAAATTCAATAAAATTTTATAGTAGTTTTTGTGTTTTTAAAACTTCTAAAAGTTTGAAAACACCATTGCAAGTATGTCTGCTGCAGGCCCGATGGTCAGGACAATAAAAGCATAACACACTGACAGCTGAAAGTATTGCAGTGCTATCACCTGTTTCCCATCTCTAGGGGGTAAACTTTGTCAAAAATCACCATGAAGATTTGCCCCCCAGATGATACCAAATACCCCAGCTGGCTCATGTACCATTGATGCTGCAAAGTTATGATACATTTCCCTTCTGCTGGGATTGTTGGTTTACATTTGTTCATCCTGATTTCTTTCAATTCTTTGTAACAGTGCCCTCTTTCTTCTTCTCTGTCTTCGCAGCACAGAGGTGTCCAACCTGAGGCTCTCCAGCTGTTGGACCACAACTCCCATCACCCCATTGTGGCTGGGGATGATGGGAGCTGTAGTTCAGCAATAGCTGGAGAGCCTCACATTGTGCATCACAGCCATGGTGTGCATCACAGCCATGGTGTGCATCACAGCCATGGTGTGCATCACAGCCATGGTGATCACAGCCATCACATTGTGCATCACAGCCATGGTGTGTTGGATTTGCTTGTCCCTGAATCTCCTCATTCCATGAGGCTGCAGTATTTATGCATTGCATTTTTATCCCTCCAAGGAGTTCAGGGTGGTGTACAATCCCTGCCCCTACAGTTTTATTTCACAACAACCACATGAGGTAGATTAGGCTGATTGCAAAGGTTACCCAGTGAGCTCTGGGGCTAGGATTTGAATGTGGGGGCCTCCAGTCCAGGTCTGACACTCTGAACGCTGCACTATTCTGTATCATTATAATCATGTTATTTTGTTATATGCCACACCTTAGCAGCTACATGGTGCACATTCATTATTTTAAACAGAACAGACCCTGCCCGCAGCTTTATAATTGCTACCCCATTTGCCAAAGGGCAAGTTCCTACAGTGTGCATTTGACCCCTTGGTGAAGCAATTCCTCTTGCCAAGCCACCAGAAGGATTCTCCAGAGCTTTGATGAGGCCTGGAAATTCTCAGTTCTTGAGTTGCAAAACATGAAGTGGCAGGTTCATCAGTTATTCCCCACCACCACCGCAAGAGGGCATGCATGTGTAGTACAGTACTTTTAATTCAGAAAACAGTACTTTTAATGTTAAAAAGAAAACCCGGTCAAGGCCTTTCCCCAAGTGTATTATGAGTGGATGACAATGGTTATGGAAAAGGTGGCAGAATTGGGTAAGGAAGCTGTACCTGTAAACCGTGTCCAAAGGGACAGATCTATACAGAGGAAATATATTGACCTGTCAAAAAATGGCATGCCCAAATGTGTGCATCTGGATGGAAGAAATGGTGTGTGGAGGATGAGTTTTGAAGGAAATTGCAGGACCGGTTCTCAAGTCCATGCCCTCACTTTCAATTGTGGCTTTCAATTGTTATGATTATGTTGTCACAAGTGCGGGCACGGCTCTTTGTCAAATTGTTCCTCTAAATAAAGAGAATCACCACTTTAAAAAGGTGCCTCTTTGCTCAGTTAGCAGATATGGCTTGACCTGTTTGCTTTTCCCCCCCATACAGGAGAAGCAATACTTCTCTTTCCCCGGAGAACTGCTGATGAGGATGTTAAAGATGCTAATCTTGCCGCTGATCACCTCCAGGTGAGAACAGGGAGGACGGGAGGTGGCAGGTGCAGGGAGAAACTTTGCCAAGCACAACTCATTCCCAGCTGGCAGAAAGTAACTTGCTCCGCTGGGGGCACCGATCAGAGTGTGCTTCTGATGAGGTGCCCCCGGGGAGCAGGGGAGAAGTGTAATTAATACTTCCAAACTACGTATTAAGAAAGTTTGTTTTTTGAATGGTATATTCTAGAAAAAAATATATTCCCTGGTATACACCAGGGAAGAAAAGATTTGAATCTCTTGTGCCTTGGTAGCTCTTCATGTGTGTGTTACTTTTTTTAATACAAGAGTAATCACACCTGTGCAAAGAAAAGTTGTGTTTGAGAAAGAGGCATGTAAGAGAACTCTCTTGGGAGCTGTTAGGCACAATAACGAAAGTGAGTTTCTGTGACCAGTGGTAGTATTCTTTGGAGGAATCTTAGAAACATATGATATTGCCTTCTACAGAGTCAGACCTTTGTACTGTCCAATCCAATATTATCTAGTCCAGGGGTTCTCAAGCTTGGGTCCCCAGATATTGCTGGACTGAGAATCCCTGGGCTAGTCTGATTTTATTTTCATTTATTTATTTATTTAGTTAGTTAGTTAGTTAGTTATCAGATTTGTACACCACCCCAAACTTTAGTCTCTGGGCAGTTAACAATAGCATAAAACAAGTTAAAAACATATACAAAAAACTTAAAACAATTTAACAATTTAAATATAAACCAGATATTAAAACCTAAAAAAAATTAGGAAGCTGAGAAAGCTTGGGCGAAAAGATGGGTTTTCAGGTGTTTTTTGAAAATTGTTAGAGATGGGGAGGATTGTATCTCAGCAGGGGGCGCATTCTACAATCTCGGGGCAGCGACCGAGAAGGCCCGTCTCTGTGTAGCCACCAAATGAGTTGGCAATGACTCTTCAGGGTTTCAGGTGTAGGCAGGCTGGGGATTGAACCTTTTGCACATAGAACAGGAGATCTACCTTTGGCTAAAGCACAAGACCACAGTTAGGAAGGTCCATCTAACTCGGTATTGTCTACGCAGACCGGCAGTTGCTTCCCCAATATTACAGGCTGGAGACTCTCTCAGCCCTATCTGGAGATGCCAGGGAAGGGGAACTTGGAACCTTCTGCACACAAGCATGCAGCTGCTCTTCCCAAAACGGCCCCATCCCCTAGGAAATACCTTACAGTGCTCACACATGTAATCTCCCATTCAAATGCAAGGGCAGAACCATTTGCAAATGCAAATGCAAACCAGGGCAGAACCATTTGCAAATGCAAATGTAAACCAGGGCAGAACCTGCTTAGCAAAGGGGACAATTCATGCCTGCTACCACAAGACCAGTTGTCGATTTTTGCTCAACCATATAGGCCACATTCGCACGTAACGGCAAACCACGGGCAGATGAACTCAAGGTTAAGTTTTGTAACCTTGAATCGTATTACAGACGTTTGCCCAACCGTGGCCCAAAAACTTCTGGTTTCAGGGTAGGGGAGCCACTCTCTTTTCCTGGTCCACCAAGTCCACATCTCAGCAAGCTCTGTAGTGCCCGCGTTGCCAGATTGTGGGCAAGGCAGCAACCATTGGCCACGATCTTCAAGGGGGCGTGCCGAGGGTTATCATGCCTTTTCAGAATGGACTGCCTACCCGTGGCAAAGAAAGGGCATTTAAATCCCTTTAAATGGCATGCAAGCCCTTATTCAGACACCAATTGCACCACCTCCCTTGTAAGAGCCCTGCACCAAAACAGTCTCACACAAACACAATTTCTGGCAATGGGGGGAAGCCAAGGGACAGTATTATTTATTTATTTATTTATTCATTCATTCATTATTTATTCATTATTTATTTATTCGATTTTCATACCGCCCTTCCAAGCTGGCTCAGGGTGGTTTACAATTAAAAAACAGAAATCATTAAAAACAATTAAAACAGAAATACAAATATAAACACCAATTTAAAAACATCTTAAAACACAATTAAACTGTCAAAACAATTAAAACCCTGAACAATGAAAACCCTGAAACCCAGTACTTTTCTGTTACTCCAGGAAGGGATCATGATGGTTTCCTAGGAAGGAATATGTCTATGAGGGAGGGCAAAGGATCCTGGGGTCTGGTCCACTGAGACCAAGAATGCTCTGTGACCTCCACAAAGCAGTCCAGGAACACCCAAGCACACTCCTGCCCCCATGTCAGCTTGCTGGCTGGGGATTTGTCCTCTCATGAGAGGGCTAGTCCACTGGGGAGGATCAGAGGCTCCAAGACCTTCAGTCCTCCATCGGACTGCGCTCTCATGAGTTAGGCCATCCAAATCAAGGGGGCCCTGCTTGTGTGAGCCTCCGTTCTCTCTGGTAAGTAATAGAACTTGTACGCTGTAATCCCCTCCTCTCCAGGCAACCCTTTCATACTCCCAAGGAGTAGTGGCCACACCATGTGTCTGGGTGGCACTGGGTGGACAGATTAGGGACTAGGTCTCCATGGTCTTTCACTCTCATGAGAGAGTGGTCTGCTCCGGAGAAGCATCCATCATCATCACACAGGAGGAATCTCTCGTATGACTGGAGGCAATACTGCTCCTGTGTGTTTTCCAGACTATGAGATTTGCACCAGTTAAAGCCTTGCAAAGTGCATCGGAATACTGCAATGGTTTCAGTGTTGAGGGTTGTTGAATGCTTCATTGTAGGCTGGTGGCCATTCATATTTTCTGTCCACTGCAACATGTTTTCCAGGCAGGAGGTGTCATTTTCTCCTTGAAACGCATTTATCTGTCTCCTGCTACATTTATTATCCTCCTTCTGCATTTGAGGAGTGTTTGTGTGACGTGATGACCTTTCTTTTAAAAAAAATAAATTCTTGGCTGCCTTGCACAAATCCGCCGGCAGGGGGGAGTGCCATTCCAAAACAAAAATATAACTTTGTCTTGCATCATTGCAGCTTTGCGCAAGTGATACCCAGGACATTTTTTTTAAAAAAGGAGGGGGAGTGGGGTGCGTGAGGTGATCCTTTAGAGCAGGCTTCCCCAAACAGCGGCCCTCCAGATGTTGCTGAACTACAACTCCCAGCATCCCGAGCCACAATTTATTGTGGCTGGGTATGCTGGGGGTTGTAGTTCAGCAACATCTGGAAGGCCGCAGTTTGGGGAAGCCTGCTCTAGAGTGACATAACAAAGGAACTGCTTATTGGTGGGGGAGCAAAAGGGAATCCTGTGACGAGCCAGGAAAGGGGAAAGACGGGAACTGGTGTGCCTCCAGTGAAATAAATACATACATACATAGGAGAGAGGAGGTGGAGGGTAGGCGAGTGCCCCTCCAGTGAGGGCTGTGGGATTGCACAGAAGTAAATAATTCAGTTCAATGGGCTTCCTTTTAAGTAAGTGACTGTTCTCTCTCCCTGCCCTTTTCCTTTTACTAAGCAAGAGGGAATGCACAGAAGTAAATGATTTAGTTCAATGGGCTTCCTCTTCAGTAAAATTTCACAAGAAAGGGTTGGATTGAGAAATCTACTCAGCTGCGCTCGTATAAGTCTCTGGCCAAAGTAGCAAATTAAAAGGGGTCTGCACAAGAGGCAGACAAGAGAATCCTGGTGGAATAATAATAATACAATCTCCTCCCTCCCCCTCCAACTCCCTATTTCTCTCTCTCTTTCTCTCTGCTTGGCAAAAAAAGGCAATTGTGCTTGGGCAGCGGCCGCAGCAGCAGTGATTTTTGCAAGGACCCCCTCCCCAAATCACCTGGGGAGAAGAGAGGACCCCCCCCGTACCAGCCCCCTGCGAGGCCGATCATTTGGGAAGGGGAGTGCTGCGGCAGAGAGCCAGGGAATGGAGAGGGGCAAGCGAGGGTGGGCTGCTGCCTATGAGGGAGTCCTTTGAACCGTTCACACAATACTACATTGCAATGCACAAAGTACGGGACAAGCCTCCTAAAATGGAAAAATACAGGTACTTTCCTACAACACGTTTACAATGTTATAAGGCTAAATCATAAGAACATAAGAACAGCCCTGCTAGATCAGGCCCAAGGCCCATCTTGTTTCACACAGTGGCCCACCAGATGCTGCTGGAAGCCACAGGCAGGAGTTGAGGGCATGCCCTCCCTCCTGCTGTTGCTCCCCAGCAACTGGTACTCAGAGGCATCCTGCCTTTGAGGCTGGAGGTGGCCCACAGCCCTCCGACTGGTAGCCATTGATAGACCTCTCCTCCATGAAGTTATCCAAACCCCTCTTAAAGCCATCCAGGTTGTTGGCTGTCAACACATCCTGTAGCAGAGAGTTCCACAAGTGGATCACGCCTGGTGTGAAAAAGTACTTACGTTTGTTTGTCCTAGACCTCCTGGCAATCAATTTCATGGAGTGACCCCTGGTTCTAGTGTTGTGTGAGAGGGAAAAGAATTTCTCTCTCTCCACTTTCTCCACACCATGCATGATTTTATAGACCTCTATCATGTCTCCCCGCAGTCATCTTTTTTTCTGAACTAAAAAGCCCCAGGTGTTGTAGTCTTGCCTCATAAGAAAGGTGCTCTAGGCCCCTGATCATCTTGGTTGCCCTCTTCTGGACCTTTTCCAGTTCTACAATGTCCTTTTTAAGATGTGATGACCAGAATTGTATGCAGTACTTCAAGTGTGGTCGCACCATAGTTTTGTATAAGGGCATTATAATATTAGCCATTTTATTTTCAATCCCTTTCCTAATGATCCCTAGCATTGAATTGACCTTTTTCACAGCTGCTGCACATTGAGTTGACACTTTCAACGAGCTGTCCACCACGACCCCAAGATCCCTCTCCTGGTCCGTCACCGACAGCTTGGATCCCATCAACATATACTTGAAGCTGGGGTTTTTCGTCCCAATGTGTATCACTTTACACTTGCTAACATTGAACCGCATTTGCCATTTTGTCGCCCACTCCGCCATTCTAGAGAGATCCTTTTGGAGCTGCTCACAATCCGTTTTGGATTTCACTACCCGGAAGAGTTTGGTATCATCTGCAAATCTGGCCACCTCACTGCTTACCCCTGCTTCTAGATCATTGATGAATAAATTAAAAAGCACCGCTCCCAGTACTCCCTGGGGAACCCCACTTCTTACTTCCCTCCATTGTGAAAACTCTCCATTTATACCTACTTTCTGTTTCCTGTTTTTCAACCAGTTAGCAGTTCACACATGTACCCGTCCCCTTATCCCATGACTGCTAAGTTTCCTCAGGAGTTTTTGATGAGGAACTTTTTCAAAAGCTTTTTGGAAGTCCAGGTAGACTATGTTAACTGGATCACCTTGATCCACGCACTTGTTGACACTCTCAAAGAACTCCAAAAGGTTTGTGAGGCAAGATTTACCTTTGCGGAAGCCATGCTGGCTCACTCCCAGCAGGTCCTGTTCTAGGTGCTTTACAATTTTATCCTTGAGGATGCTTTCCATCAATTTGCCTGGAACGGACGTTAGGCTAACCGGCCTGTAATTCCCAGATCGCCCCTGGATCCCTTTTTGAAAATCTATGTTACATTTGCTACTCTCCAGTCCTCTGGTACAGAGCCCGATTTCAGGGATAAATTATATATTTTATATTTGAGTTCTTGGAAGACTCTTGGATGGATGCCATCCAGCCCTGGTGATTTGTTAGCTTTCAGTTTTTCCAGACAGTTTAGAACATCATCCCTTGTCACTTCTATCTGACTCAGCTCTCTAGCCCCCATCCCTAAAAAGCCTGGTTCAGGAACAGGTATATGCTCAGTATCCTCTGCCGTGATGACAGATGCAAAGAACTCATTCAGCTTTTCTGCAACCTCCATATCCTCTTTAATAATCCCTTTCACCCCCTCATTGTCTAATGGTCCAACCGTTTCCCTGGCAGGTTTCGTGCTTCTGATGTACTTAAAGAAGTTTTTGTTATTCCCCTTGATACTTTTGGCTAAGTGTTCCTCGAACTCTCTTTTTGCCTCCCTTATTGTCACCTTGCGTTTCTTTTGCCAGAGTTTGTGTTCCTTTCTGTTATCTTCATTTGGACGGGCCTTCCAATTTCAGAAGGAAGTCTTCTTCCCTTTTATGGCTTCCTTGACGGTACCCGTTAGCCATGCTGGCATCCTCCTGGACTTAGTGGTACCTTCCCTCCTTTTGGCTATACAATCTAACTGGGCTTCTAGTGTTGTGGTTTTGAGTAACTCCATGCACTCTGGAGTGAAGTGACTCTCCTGATTTTCCCTTTCAGCTTTCTTTTCACCATACTCCTCATTTTGGAGATGTTGCCTCTTCTGAAATTTAAAATGTCTGTGTTTGACATCCTTGGTGATTCTCTCCCCGCATGTATGCTGAATTTGATGGCACTATGGTCACTGTTCCCTAAACGGTCGATGACACTGACATCACGCACCAGGTCCTGAGTGCCTCTCAGAATTAGGTCCAAGGTCGCCTTCTCTCTGGTTGGTTCCATGACCAACTGTTCTAGGGCACAGTCATTTAGCGTATCTAGAAATTTGACCTCTTTGTCCTGACTTGACTGAATTTACCCAGTCTATGTGTGCGTAATTGAAGTCACCCATGATTACAGCCCTGCCTCTCCTTGACGCCTCCCTGATTTCCTCCTGCAACTCCCAGTCACTGTCGGCATTATGATCCGGAGGGCGATAGCACGTCCCCAGTAGCACCTTCCCTTTCCGGCCTTGTATTGTCACTCATAGGGTTTCTGTGGAGGACTCCAGTCCACCTAGCTTTTCTAGCTTGTTACATTCTATCCTTTCTTCAACATACAGTGCTTCCCCTCCTCCAAGGCGCCCCTCCCTGTCCTTTCTATAGAGTTTATACCCAGGGATAACAGTGTCCCACCGGTTCTCACTGTTCCACCATGTTTCTGTTATGCCCACTATGTCTATTCTGCGTTAGCAACCAAGCACCCAGCTTACCCATCTTGGCTCGGAGGCTTCTGGCATTGGCATATAAGCACCTATACGCTGAATCTCTCACCTGATGTATGCTATTCTTTTGACTCTTTTCCTGTTGGCACGGACTCCTGTCTGCTCTTTATGCGGCTCTGCTCTGTCCCCATCTGTTTCATCTGAATCCTTTGCACCCTCGCACTTTAAAGGATGGCTTTTGCCAAACGGGATACTGCCCAGCTCCCATCGGCTATTCCCCAGGAGTCATTTTAAAAGCTGCTCTGCAACCTTTTTGATTTTAAGCGCCAGCAGTCTGGTTCCATCTTGGTTCAAGTGCAGCCCGTCCCTTTTGTACAGGCCTTGCTTGCCCCAAAATGTGTCCCAGTGCCTAACAAATCTAAACCCCTCCTCCCAACACCAACGTCTCATCCATTCATTGAAACCCCTTAGCTCTGCCTGTCTCACTGTCGCAGCGATAAAATCCAAAACAAGGCATCTGAAATGTGAACGGCACCCTGCTGACACTGTAGGGACTGCAGTGTCACAACACAGGAAGTACGGAAGCACACTTAGCAGATATGTTATAGGGGCTAATCTGGAAAATGCCCTGCTGGATGGTTCTTCTCATGAGTAACACCAGAGACTGCATGCTTTTACCCAAGGGGAAGGGGCTGCCCCCCCCTTTCACAACGCCATTGTGCAAAAAATAGAGCAGAGCCATTCTAGAATTCCTGGGTGGGGCTGCCTTTTAAAGCTGACCCATGGTATGTATTGCTGCCTTGACATATGTTATCTTTGCAGCAATCTAATCAGGTTGCCCAGTTTATTGTGCCACCGTGAATGCATGTGCTTGTGGACATACTTCTGTATTGATATATCTTTGGTGAACAAAACATGTAGTGCCCATCTTGCCATCCCTTCCCCTTTCTCTTCTGAGTGCCGGAGAAGGGAACACGAGATACAGTGGAAAGCAGGCATCCCCAATGTGACTTTTCCCTTTGACAGGCTTAGAAGTTGGGGATGGGACAAGGCGGCATCCCTGTTGCCAGGCAACGGCTTGAAGTGTGTGGAGACGGGGCGGGGCAAGTGCTCAGAGAGCCGGCCATCAAGAACTGTGGCAGGCAAGGAGTGGGCGTGTTTCTGGGTCGATCTGGGATGCCCTCTCTATGATTTCAGTTCCAGAAACTGTGGTTATGGCAGCAGCTGCATTCGGATGTAACGCTGCCAGTGCCTCCTATGGTTCAGTTGTAGATGCTGCGGACAAGATCGCTGGGGGTGTTCCTTGCTTTCAGATTCTGCATGTGGACTTTACAGGAGTGTCTTGTAGCCTGCTGCTGGAAAATGAACTCGAAGGACCTTGCCTCTGAATCGGAGAATAGGTCAGGAGCCCCCAACTGTGGGTCTCCAGATGCTGTTGGACAAAAACTCCCATCAACCCTGAAAGCCTTTGTGGCTGGGGATGATGAAAGTTGTAATCCATCTGGGTTCCCATGGTTGAGAACCTCTGGTATAGACCTTACATGTCTCATGTTGTAATGAAAATAACAAAGGCTGAAATCAGGTGTGCACTTTTCTGGTAGGAAGCCCCTTTGAATACAGTGGGACATAGCTTTGCATGTAAAGAGACTGAGCAAGGAACTCTCAAAAAAAACCCTCGATTGTATCTCGCCCCTGCCATAGATTCAGTGTGTGGCTGTAGATGAGCCATTCCCTTTCCCTGAAAAGGGGAAAAGTGAGCCATTCTCTGAGAAGCGGGGAGTGGGGGGATGACCTGATTCTCACTGATATACTCTACAGGGTAGTTGTGAAGACTGCAAAGATAATATAAGTGAAGGAATGCTCTGAAGCACAGATGGACAGAAGGGAGACTTGGGTCTACTGCTGGACAGTTTCTGGTGGCCTCCCTCATGCTAGATGATTACCAGGATTTTTGTAAACAATGCAGGGCTAGAAGGCCTAGGTGGTTTGATTCTGCAAAGTATCCTGTACCTCCCTTATGGGGAAAAGGCTACAACATTTGGGACTTTAGTTAGAATAAAGGCAACAAAGGGGAGACATGATAGAGCAGGGTGGCCGGTCTGAGGGTCGTTAGTTGTTGTTGGACTACAACTCCCATGATTCCCAGTCTTATACTGCAGCTGGGGTTAATGGGCATTGTAGTCCAGCAACAGCTGAAGAGCCAGGAATTGGCCATCCCATGATAGAGGTTTATACAATTCTGCATGTATGGATCAAGTAGACAGAGAACGGTAATTCACAGGACCAATTCTGCTAGGGCTGGGGAGGAGTGGGGAGGGGGTGGAGGCAAGAGCCTACCTACCTTCTCCCAGATGATCCGAGGCTACCATTGCCACTGCAGCTTGTGCGTCCACATGACCAATACATGAGTGATCTCGGAACAGCATGGGGGAGCATGGAAACCAGGCTGTGTCCTCCAGTATCCCACAATGCACTGTGTGAGGAGCATGGTGCATTGAGGGAGCTCTGTGCTGCCTGGCTGTTTCTTCCCCCTGGCTCTATGGAAGCTATGGCCGCCAGTAGCCTGGGAGGACCTTCTGGCAACCTGAGCTTCCACATAAACCGGGCATGAAGTAGGAGGCACACACGCCCTCTTACCTCATGTTTAGCCCAGGTTTGATACCTGGGGGAGGAGCGCTGGGATTGCTCCCGATCCTGGCGGCTTTCATGACCAGTCCTACCAAGGCTACAGCTCTGCTACCTGGGTAGAGCTGGCCATGAGCATAACCTCAGAGTTTATCTCCCTTTCTCACAATACCAGGACCATCCAATGAACAGGGCTGTCCTTAGGGCATGGCAAGCAGGGTGACTACTCTGGGCCCCACTCTTTTAATCCCCATTAGAATAAACTGGAAGGGGCCCCCACACTGCCCCGGGCCACGCACCCCGCCAGGGCTCTCTAAGGACAGCCCTGCCAATGAAACTAATTGGTAAGAGATTTAGGATGGACAAAAGGAAGTGCTTTTTCACACCATGCATGATTAACCTATGGCATTCTCTGCCACAGGATGTGGTGATGGCCACTAGCTTGGATGGCTTTAAAAGGGGCTTAGACATATTCATGGAGGACAGGTCTATCAATGGCTACTAGTCTGGTGGCTGTGGGCCATTTCCAGCCTCAGTGGCACAATGCCTCTCAATACCAGTTGAAGGGGAGCAACAACAGGAAAGAAGGCATGCCCTCTCCTCTTGCCTGTATGCTCCCCAGTGGCATCTGGTGGGCCACTGTGTGAAACAGGATGCTGGACTAGATGGGCCTTGGGCTTGATCCAACAAGGTTCTTTTTATGTTCAAATTTTTGTAACTTTTCATTGGGCCTGATCTAGCAGGGAGATTCTTATGCACACACTCAAGGCATAACTAATCAATGAGGCTCTACACACGATCCGTAAGTAAAGCCTGCAGGGCTGCTTAGCCCACTCTCCTGGCAGACAATCAAACTTTGAGCCCTGGGCAGCTGAATGGGCCGCCCACATGACTATCGGCTCCTTCACGGAGCTGGTGGAGGCTGTGGGGATCAGGGGCCATGTGGTCCGTGGATGGCCCGGTATGCCCTGCACGAGCATGCGGGGCATTCTGGGGGGACCCCCGCTCTGAGGTCTACTCATGTGCCGCCAAGCAAAAAACCCAAGGTTAACGGAGTACTCACTCCGTTAACCTCGTTTAAGGGGAGGGGAATTTAGGCGGGCTAGCCGCCTTGGAACTACCGGGCTTGCCCGCGAGCCCGGTGGTTCCGACGATCACTGGAAAGCGGGCTAGGCTCCCTTAGCCCGCTTTCCAGTGATCATGGGAATAGCTTCAGTGTGAGTTATCCTGAATATCCACCAATTTCCATTTAGTCCATTAAATTATTTGCAAACATTAACTACTACTACTATAAATATTCATATACAGTCATCCCTTGCCAACGGTGAGGGTTCTGTTCCAGGGAAATCTTGCAGTTGGCGAATTCGCAGTAGACGAGCCATTAAAATCAATGGCAACCCGGGGATTAGGGGAATCGCGGTCGCAAAAAGACTGAAAAATACAGTAAAAAATAGGGGGAAAGTCCCCCCCCCAATCACCGGGAGTGAGTAAGAGGAGTGAAAGGGAGGGGGACCCTGAAAATGACCCCAACCCCTGAAAATGACTCCCTGACCCCCTCCCAAATCATGACCCCCACAATTGCCAAAATATCTCACCAAACCATGGATACTCAGGTTGTAGTTGGTGAGACCTGCCACAATTTCCCGGTCGTGGATATTCAAAACTGTGATTGGGAAACCTGCAGTTGGTGAGGGATGACTGTAGCACTTTTCAACAAAAAGTCCTCAAAGCAAGTGATGTAGAAAAGCAAATAATAAATAAATAAGATGGTTTATATTAAACACCACTGGTGGATCATGGGGATTCTCGTGCGCTTTTTAAAAGACAGATTATACAAGACTAAAGTTCAGCTCTCCCTGTTCTAAAGCACTGTATAAATGTTCAGCTGTTAGTATAAAATTAGAGATGAATATTTTGATTTCAGTCCCATTATTTCAGTCCCATTAAGAAACCCTTCGCTTAGGCCAGGGTTTTCCAATTTTGCGTCCCCAGATGCTGTTGGACTACAGCTCCCAACTACTCCAGCCGCAATGTCAAAAGCCATGCATCTGGGGATGATTGGAGTTGTAGTCCAATGATATCTAGGGTTGGAAATCCTTGCTCTATAGAATAGGAGTGTTTGCATGGGTGGAAGGGTAAACTGATCCTTCTACCGCATTTTCCCATTCAAAATGGTGCTTTAAAATTTTTTATTTTCTCCTGGGGACCAGATTGCTCTTTCAGTTCTATGTACCCAAAGCAGCACAAAGATCTTCTAGTTCTGCATCAAATTTGTCTCAAGTCTCCCAGGGAGTCTTTCTCAGCCCTGTGAACTAGGCATGCAGAGCCCTGACTTTGGGACACCCTCTAATGTGTTTTTGCTGCACTGTGGACCCTGGCAATACCAGTACCCTTTGCATAACCTCTGAATACTTGTCTAATGAATGCCACCAGGTCTATTTTCATCTCCATCCAAATTGTGTGGGCGTGTACAGACGAGGCTTGTCTTTGGAAGGAGCCTCCTCTCTGCTGGATTTAATTAGCCACTCTCCAGTTTCCGCTTTAACAAGATCAGTCACATGGCACAGAACGTGCAGTTGGAGCTTAGTTCTTGCAAAAGGGCCAAGGATGACCTGACATGGCAGGGATTGTGCGTCAGTGATCTTAGCTCCCAAAGCCACGCTTCGATCCAGCCACTGCACAGTTTAGCCATTCAAGTGCTTTGTGGCGTGCTCTCGGGATAACAGCGGGCAGGCGGGGCTTAGCAGGGACATATTGTGGGAGAGAGTGAACCCCCTCAAAAGGCCACCTCACTCCCCTTTCGCATTTCCTTTTTTATTTTTACATTTGTTTCTTACTTGCTCTGCGTGCCGGCTCTCGCAGCTGTGTTACAAAATCATAAGCACATATTCAGGTGAAGTTTAAAAACAAATAAAAGCAAATTAAAATCCAGCAAGTTAAAACTGTAGGCATTTGAATAGTTTGTGATTTTGTAAACTTTTGAAATTTTTGAATTTCCTTATTAATGCTGTTAATTGTTATTGTTTGTTAATCTAGTCTGTGACTGCAATAAACATACTACTGCAGAATAAACTGTAGGCAAGTGTAGTTCTCAGTTGCTGCAGGAGCCCAGAGGCTTTGCTGGCTGCCCAAAAAGCTCTTTGCTGCTATCTGAACGTTTGCAAGAGAGCACATAGGAACACAGGAAACTGCCTTATACTGAGTCAGACTGTTGGTCCATCTAGCTCAGTATTGTCTACACTGACTGGCAGCAGCTGTACTTAGGTTTCAGGCAGGGATCTTCCACAGTCCTACCTGGAGATGCTGCCAGGGATTGAACCTGGGACATTCTGTATGCAAAGCAAATGATCTACCACTGAGTTACAGCCCCTCCTCTATACTACAAAGCTGCCTCCAACTAGTCAGACCCTTGGTCCATCTGGCTCAGTATTGTCTACAGTGACTGGCAGAGGCTACTCCAAGGTTCAGGCAGGAGTCTTTCCTAGCCGTACCTGGTGATACCAGGGATTGTAGTGGGTTAGATCTACCAAAGACTTGGCTACCTACAATGGAGGGCCTTAAGGTGGTAGAGAATGTGAGGAGAGGAAATGTGTGTTCAGATAACCTGGCTCCAGGCTGTGTCAAGCTTTAAACAGCTGCCTTTTGAAGTGGGCCTGGTAATACCCTGTTTCCCCGACCTACCCCGGAAGTAAGACCTAGCAGTAATTTCTGATGTACCACTAATTGCCCTAGTGCATTTTGGGGGGCTAAAATTAATATAAGACACTGTCTTATTTTGGGGCAAACACGGTAGACTCCACAGCTTTCTTCTTTATGCCATCAACCCTAACCATCTTCTTTTGGCAGGGATGTTTCTGCATTTCTTGATCCTTATAGGGGAGGCAGGGACATGGTGGCTGAGGAACCACGAATTTCCCCCCACCTCCATCCCTTGTAACCCCTGCTAGCTGGGCAAAGAAGCACCTTTTAAAGTGGCTAATCTTCTGTTTAGCTGAGCAACCATATACAGCTCAGCATAGTGTCCCTCTTAGTGTTTACTGCTCTTGTCTCCCTTGCATTTCTTTTTAGGTGGTTAGCCTCTTTGGAAGAAGGAACCATTTCCTTATTGCTTTTGCTATGTACACAAGTTGAAAAGCATTGTCATAAATCCAGGGGTTCTCAATTTTGGGTCCCAGATGTTTTTAGGACGACAAGTTCCATCATTCCCAGTCACAATGGCTGAAGACGAGATGATGGGACTTGTTGTTCAAAAACAGCTGGGACCCAAGACTGAGAATCCCTGGATTTATGATCATGATTTCCATGTCTTAGTTCCTGATCACTTGGGATGGTGAGTTCACTTCAGGCCCCCGCCCCGCCCCCGTCCCCAGGCTACTCCATCCTTCCTCCTCCCATCTGCCTATGAGCTGCGGAAGAAAGGGGCCGGAAGCATGGGCAGTAACAGCAGTGGGCCAAGGAGCACTTGCAGCTACACTTGTGCTAGGGAGAGCGAGAGCTGTGCCAGACATGGAACCTTCTCACCTTACAGACAGACAGAGCCACCCGGGGTTCCATTTATTTTCCTGAAACCTCCTCAGGTGCTGCTTGCATCTTTTCAAATAGATTCTATAATTTGGGTTTTTGCTTAGGGGGAGCGGGGGGCGGGCGGGGAAGCACAACCAACTGTGTTTGCTTTCTTTGAATCCCACTCAGCAAGTGCGACCCTCTCCTGCTTGTTTCCTAGATTGTGTTCACAGACCTGTCCATTTTATTCCTGTGCAGCAACTAGTATACTTTTGAAATGGTGCTTTTGAAATGATGAAAGGGTGCTGGTGCTGTACTGAGCTATCTGAGCCTTACAGCCCTTTCCTCTCTCTCCCTTAGTTTAATGTCGGGTTTGGCCACCATGGACTCCAAAGTCTGCGGGAAGATGGGGATTATCACCATTACCTATTATCTCTGGACGACCTTCCTGGCAGTTACCACGGGAATCGTCTTGGTGATCTGCATGCACCCCGGGGCTGCTGCCCAGAAGGAGGACTACACAGTCAGCAAAGTGGTGCTCAGTTCCGCGGATGCTTTGCTGGACCTCATCAGGTACCTGTGTCCCCTTGCCTTTTTTTTTTTAAAGCTTTTTTTTTTTTAGCCTTTTTGGTGGTGTTGAACTCCTGAGAACCCCTGAAATACAGGGTTGATGTTTTTATATATGTCTGTTTCCGACTGTTAGGTCCCTTCCTGATCCCAAGGGACAGCCAATCTGAGACAGACAATGAGTATAGCTCTTATAGAAGCATACGTACTGCCTCATTTCTGGCCTGGTCAGCCTTCGGAGATTAAAACGGGAAAGGTTTCCATGCCTGCCCAGTCCCATTGCTGGTATCAGGTAGGGAATCTGTTCATCTCTATATTTAGGTCTCCAGGAATTGCGGCTCTCACCAGGCAGTGGGGAGGCATTCACCCCCACCCCCACCCCCCGCTGACCAATGTTAGATACTGGTGGGGGGCTGTGGGGGGAAGGGGGGACAGTTTGTATCCAGACCTTATCATTTTTGCATCTGATCCTAGTTTCTGGGGGAAATGCAGAGTGAGCATGGTTTGAATCTCCATTTTCAAAGGCAGTTTGCACTTGAATGCTGCATGCCATTGAGAGGAGGAGAGTTGGTTGCCTTTATGGACTTACAAAGGATTTCTGGTGGCCACTACTGGCATCAGGATGCTGGACTAGATAGATTTTTAAAATCTGACCCAGTGAGGCTCTTTTTATTAAAAAGGGATGGGGTAAATTCATGCTGAGGAGAGAGGCTTACCAGCAGCTCTTAGCCATGGCACAGAGCCTCCATGTTCAGAAGCAATCTGCTAATATCAGCTGCTGACAGCGAATAGCAGAGAGAGAGCTGTTGCCTTCATGTTCTGTGTTTGGGCTTCCTGAAGGCATCTGGCTGGCTTTGGTGGGAAACAAGATGCTGGACTATATGGGATTGATCCAACAGCACTCTTCCTATTTTAATAATTAATGCTTTCTAGAACACTTTATTTTAAAATATGAAGTCAGATGGAGGAGATAGCTGACTCTGGAGCTCATCCTCATCCCCATCCCTCATCTGCTGATTCATCCCACCCATTTCCACAGTAGTATGTTGAATATGCATGCTTCTGTCACAACAGCTGAGTTCTTTTTTCCACCTTGTCAGGGGCTGAGAAAAGAAGGATGGGAGTGACAGAATAATGGCAGGGTTGGAGTGGAAAGGAGAGGGACAAGAAAAAGAGAGAAAGGGTGTCTTGGAAAGAGACCCTCTGATATCTGGCTTTCCTGAGGCCTGAGCTTCTACACCTATTCCCTCCCCACACCCACCTATGCAGAATTCTTTATTAGATTCTGTTCTGGTTTCCAAGCCCCTTGGAGTACAACTGACCTTAACCTTTCTCTCCAGTTCAGGGGTTCTCGACCTTGGCTCCTCAGATGTTGTCGGACTACAACTCCCATCATTCCCAGACACAGTGGCTTTTGGACATTTTGGCTGGTAATGATGAGAGCTGTAGTCCAATAGAATCAGGGACCCACAGATTGGGAACCCTTGATCTACAGCATTAAGGATTAGATGTTTGGTTTTTAATAAGAATAATGGATTAGAAGTTTGCTTTTTAGGATCTGAAGTTTTAAGGATTAGAAGTTGGTCCTTCATTTTGAAAATCCTCTGGGTAGTTTTGCTACAGAATCCATCCTGTGACCTGTGGGGCAGTTATTCCAGTTCACATTCATGCATCCTAAGGACTGCCTTTTCTCCATATGCATCTGCCGGTTGGTTAAGCTCATCTGGAGAGGGGAGGGCTGCTCTCTGTGCTCCCTTTAGAGCAGGCCTGCTCAACTTTGGCCCTCCTGCAGATGTTGGCCTACAGCTCCCATAATCCCTGGCTATTGGCCACTGTGGCTGGGGATTATGGGAGTTGTAGTCCAAAAATAGCTGGGGGGGTGCTAAGTTGAGCAGGCCTGTTTTAGAGATTAGGCTGCAGAGTCTTTTTTACAATGCACCTCATTTGTGGACCCATCTTCCCCCAAAATGCCTTTACTATCTCTTTGAGGCAAGGTCAAAACAGTTTTATGCTCCTCATTATTTGATGGATGAAGTTTTCCTTACTACTTCTTATCACTGTTTTAAGCAGGCTTTTTTGGACTCTTTCTAGATAGCTTAATTACACATAATTGTTAATTATTTTTCATTGTCATGAGCCTTCTTGAAGGGGTGTGGGTATGGGTGGGTGTAAGTGGAACGGCAGAATATGGATATTCTAAATAAATGAATGAATGAAACATTGAACGAAGATGAAGTTTCACACAGGCTGCTCAGTTCAATTTTTCCCCCTTCTCCTACAGAAATATGTTTCCTTCCAACCTCATTGAGGCCTCATTTCAGCAGGTGAGTCCTTCATCTGGAATGGGTCTGTGTGGCCTGTGCAAGTGCAGCCCAGTTGCCAATCCAGCAAGTACCTCTCTCTGCAGTTTGCATCACTCAACTGATACAGATTTAGCCATAGCTGCTCCCGTTTTTCAACTGGGATGCAGACATATTTAGCAGCTGTCCTGGGTATTTTTGACCATCTGTGGCATGAGAGCTTGCAGCAGAGTGTGTGTGTGTGTGTGTGTGTGTGTGTGTGTGTGTGTGTGTGTGTAAGAGAGAGGGAGCACGCGAGTAAGCACAAGGGCGGGGGGGGGGCATATATGACAAAATGTAAAGTGTGAGCCAGACCACACCTTACATAGCATCCAGAAACATCTCCCCCCAAGGGTTACCAACAGTGCCTTATTAGGGTGGTCCCTTATTTCAGCCCAGAATTGACTGTCCCGTACGGGATGCCATTTGTCCCTTATTTTCAGCCAATGGGAAGAACCTATGGCACAGATCAAACCAGTTATTTTCACTAATAATGGAATAATTAATGAGTTCCAATTCCTTTCACTTCTTCCTCCTTACCAGAGAACTCTGCAGTTCTGGTGGTCTGCAGGCAGCTTAGGGTTGCCAACAGCCCCATATTGGGGACATTAACCAAAACATTAACATTAGCAGCTATCAATGATTGGCTAACTTAGCATTACCCAGCTTTCAGGATCATAGAAACCATGCAGGCAATGACTAGTAGATAGTGCTGATGTGTGAAACCTATTGTTACTGGCTAACAATAACTTCTCTTTCTGGAAAACAAAATTACATCACACCCAGTTTGGCTAACCATGCTTAGATCAATAAGCAGAGGAGAAGCCATCTAAGGGGTACCCTAGTTTAAGTTGAAAGTGGTAATAACAAATAGAGCACTCAAGCGGGCAAGTACTCCTGCATAAAATTGTTGCCAGAACCTAAGGGTTATACTCGTGCGTCAAATGGGCCACAACCCAAAATTTGGCTTAAAATAAGCCAAATCTGGCCCCGCTTGTGTCTCTTATTCAGGCAGTGGAACGTTGGCAACCCTACCCCCACCTCTTACTTTTCTTGATAACAGGGCTTCCCAGCCTTGGGACCCCAGGTGTTGTTGGACTAAAACTCCCATCAACCCCAGCCACAGTGGCTGAAGGGAACTGTAGCCCAACAATCTCTGGGGACCCAAGTTTGATTACTCCTCCTTTATAACATTCAGTTTCAGTCTGAGAGGGAGTTCTGTGGAACTCAGAAGCTTGCACACCCCTGTGTGAACCTTGGCTAACCCTAGTAACCAAAAAAAAGTTACAAGGTTTAGGATGATTGCAATGTTATTTGTCATATGCAAAAAATTAGAACCAGTGTAGATGGTGTGTTCGTTTGGAAGAGAAGGAAATTACGGACCCTGAGGACAGAGCCAACCCTTTACTCAGCAGCCACATTTCCAAGTGGGGTCCCAGTCACTGAGTGCCCCCTGGTGGCATTTACCACATTCTTGCAAGAGAGAGAGGGAGAGAGAGCATGGAAGCTGTCTCCAGGTGGACATTTGGGATGATAATTCAAAGAGGAGTCTAGTTTGCATTTGGCAGAATGAGCTTGTGATGAAACGGGGGTGACTCTATGCTCTCCTGGGATTAATTAATTAATTACATTTCTATACCCAAAGGTCTCAGAGCGGGTTACAATAAAACCAATATAAAACATAATTAAAATACAACATCGTAACGTCAAAAATACAGTAAGAAATTCAGTGCCTGAGAGGGGAAGAACCACAACATCTCTAATCAAAGGCCGGGGTAAAGAGGTGCGTCAGTGTCGGAGCTTGGCTCACCTCAGAGGGGAGGGCATTCCACAACCTAGGGGCCACCACAGAGAAAGCCCTCTCACATGCCCCTACCCCATTAACTGCTGACAATGGTGGCACTACCAAGAGGGCCTCTCGTACAGATCTTAACTGACGGGCAGGTCTTAATGGGAGAATCCCTCAGTAGAGAGATTGCTCTGATCCCAAATCTAGGAGCACGCCGCTCCTTCAAAGTAGACTGCCACCAGTTGAAGACTGAGCTAAAGCCAATGACCAGGCTTAGATACAGCCTCGACAACCTAGAACTGTTTGTCTTGGGACTTACAGGCACTGTACAGCCAGAGTCCACACAACCCAGCTCTAGACAACAAGTTTTTATTCTGAAAACAACTCAATAGTAGAACACCCATTTGCAGATGAAAATGGGTGAACATTGGACAGGCCTTTGTCCTCTAGATTTAAAGCCATGAGGGAGGGATCTTCTCCCAGGACCCATCCCTCTTCACTTCTGCATGTTCTGCTTTGCTTCTAGTACCGAACAGTCCTTGTCCCTGTGGTGAAATCCTCCGGGTTCCCAAAGATGCCAAAGAAATCTCTGAGTTTCATCTATTTTGCTCCGGACTCCGAAAACCCAGAGATCCAGCGACCAGTGCTTCTTGAGATCACACCGTCCCCAGAAATGACCTACCGAACCCTCCCAGGCAGCAATAATGAGATGAACGTCTTGGGAATTGTAATCTTCTCAGCCACAATTGGTACGTGACCAGCCCTAGAGCAGGGGTGGTATCCCTCCTTTGTGTAGATTTGGTTGAATCAGGATTTAGGGATGGGGGACCTCAGGCCAATGGTTATTTTCCTGCTCTACCTACCTCAGAAGGTTGTTGTAAGAATAAAGCAGTGGGGAGAGAGGATCTTGTACACATGGGGATGGGTCTATAGCTCAGAGGTAGGCCATCCGCCTTGTATGCAGAAGGTCCCAGGTTCATTCCCTGGCATCTACAGAGAGACTCCTGCCTGAAACCTTGAAGAGCTACTGCTAGTCAATCTAGACCAGGCCTGCTTAACTTCAGCCCTCCTGCAGATGTTGGCCTACAACTCCCATAATCCCTGGCTATTGGCCCCTGTGGCTGGGGCTTATGGGAACTGTAGTCCAAAAACAGCTGGGGGGCCTAAGTTGAGCAGGCCTGATCTAGACAATACTGAGCTAGACATACCAATGATCTGACTCCATATGGAGGGGTCCCATTCAGCTATAATACTTGCTGGGTGATTCTGGGCCAGTCACTTTTCTCTCAGCCTAACCTGCTTCACAGGGTTGTTGTGAGGAGAAACTTAAGTACACTGCTCTGGGCTCCTTGGAGGAAGAGTGGGATATAAAATGTAAATAATAAATGTAAAGAATAATGAGATTAGGTAGCTTCCTATATTCCTGTACACCACCCTGAGTGCTTGGGAAGAAGGGCAGGATAGAAATAGAATGATTACTAACTAATAATATTGTTCCCAAAGGCTCTGGTTGATCAAGTTTTAAATTTTATTTTAAATTCATTTTTTGAATAACTTTTAGAAGGAAAACGCATAGAGTTGTCCCAAAATGAGCAATTATACACACAGTTAAATGTAGGCATTTGCTGCTACAATATGTAGGATTTGTGGGGCAATAAAAGAGAACCAGTGCAAAAAGTTCAACTTATCCAGAACCATCTATATCTCGTGTTCACTTATACTGTATAATCCTGTTCATGTATATTTCTTGGCTTTGCTCAAGGGCCATTTTCCAGTCCCATCTGGAGGGGCAGCTGTGTTAGTCTGTGGCAGCAAAAACAGAAAAGCACCTTGTGGCACCTTAAGGGCTACAGTCAATCTGCAAACTTTTAAGGTGCCACAGGACACTTGGTCATTCTCTTGACTGCAAGATTTGCCTCTACTGGAATTGTGGGTATAATTTGTGCAATAGTCTGCATCCACCTGCCCTTAGCTACCTCTGGGGTGAGCAAGTGGAAGGAGTTGCAGTGTGAGGAAAGACACAACACTGCTGGAGGGCAGGGCAGAAAGGCTCCTGGAGAGTCAGGAGCTGCTGTGGAGAAGGTGAAGATCTTGTAAGGGCCAAAGGGTGCAGACAAGGAAATGCCTCTTGGATGTGATGGGAGAGAGACAACCTGTTCAGAGACTGGGAAGGCTGGAGGCTGCTTGGTCCACACAGGGGCAGAAAGCCAACTTTGCAACAGGGGAGGGGAGGTTGAAAGGAGCCCACCACTGGGGGAAGGCAGAGAAGAGAGATTCATGACAGGAGGGTGGGGGGAGCATGGGCAGAAGCCTGGAAGTGGACTTCTGTGCGAGGGGAAGAACTGGAAGGGTCAACCTGGCTTGGCAGCCATGTTGGACATGATGCAAGAAACAAATAGTGGCCCTGGATATGTGGTTATTTTTGGCTATGGAGAAACTCCATCCTGAAGGTGCTGCCCCTTTTCCTAAATACATGCATCCTGGCTGCTTCTCCTGTACCAGGGCGCTTTCCAGATCACACACTACCACAGTGTCACTACTGTCTGTTAAGTGTGCTCCCTTACTGCCTGTGTTTCAACATCGCAGTCCCTGCACTAGATGCCACTCACATTTCGGATGCCTTCTTTTGGATTTTATCCTTGCGTTTTAGTCCTACAACGTTGCATGTGCGTTGCAAAAAACCCCAAAAGCTGTATTTTCCCATTGTAGGAGGGTTGTGCAAGCTATTTACATTTTCAAAACAATCCTGCCAAGCCGAAGCATTTAACTGCTGAACAGCGTGTTATCTGGAAAGTGCGTTGGTGGGAGGGGGGGCTGTGGGGTGGCTGGTGCTAGAGCAGGCTGCTGCTGCTGCTGCTGCCCTCTAGCACCCTGCTGCTGTGAAGCAACATGGCTGCTCTCCCACCTTTGCTGACAATGCCAGTGAGCTGTGTCTCTTTCTGGGGACAGGCCTCCTTTTGGGGAAGATGGGGGAGCGTGGGGCTCCTCTGGTCAACGTGTGCCAGTGCCTGAATGAAGCCGTGATGAAGATTGTCTCCATGGCCGTCTGGTGAGTTGAACCCCACCCTGCTCAGCCAGGCTTGAAACTCCATGCTAAGGGGAGGTGTCTCGCTCAGGGGGCAAGCTGAAGCAGGGTGCTTGGGAAGCTTGACCCTTCCATGAATGTGAAGCCCAGCCCTCACAACTTGTCGGATGTCACAAGGAGGGGGAGGGAGGCCAACGTGAAGGCCCTTGGGGTCTGTAAAGCTCTAGGAGAGCCCCCTGCCCTGATTCGTTTCTCTGCTACTTCCAGGCTCCTCTACATTTACTACAATAGAAACAATAAATAATTTTCTCCTTTCTTTCGCTAGCACTAGAACTTCAGGGGTAGGGGAAATTACTCAGTGAAGCAAATGGGCAGTAGATTCAGGCCTGACCAAAGGAAGTGTTTTTTCACCCATGGCAAAATCAATTTACAGCAGAGGTTCTCAAATTTTGGTTCCCATAGGTTGTTGGATTACAGTTCCCATCATCCCTATCATCTTCAGCCATTGTGGTTGGGGATGATGGGAGTAGAAGTCCAACAGCATCTGGGGACTCAAGTCTGAGAGAGTCCCCGGCTTACATAATCCATGGCTAGAAGAAATGGTGATAGGAATTGGCTTAAATGGTTGAAAAGGGGATGGCAGAGGAGAGCAATACCAACTTTTACGTGATGGCTAAGTGGAACCTCCAGGCTCAGAGGCAGTGTATCTCTGAATACCAGTTGCTGGAGGACAAACAGCAAGGGAAACTGCTGCCTTCATGCTATGCTTAGGGGTTTCCTAGGACCATCTGGCTGTCCACTGCTTTCACATGCAGGTTCCAAGCATGATCTTATTCCCTGTATACACACTGCAGCAAGCCTCTGTCCTATTTTCCAGCATGATCTTAACCCCTGTACACACACTGAGCAGGGACCTCGCATGATTTTCTCAGTGCCACCTGCCAGCCAGTTCTTGTGCTTTGAGAACTCAAATTTTCTCCATTACTGGTTTTGTAGCATCTGGGGGAAAGGGCAGGTTCTCCACAGAATGCAAGAGCTGGCCAGCAGATGGAGCTGTGAAAATCATGCGAGGTCCCTGCTTGGCATGTGTACAGAGGGTAAGATCACACTCAGAAGAAGAGCAGCAGCTTGCTTATAAGAAACATAGGGGGAGTGAGATCACCGTGAAAAAGCTTTTAACATCTCTCTGTTCACTGCTGTCTGGAAAAAGCCCAGAGACAGATAAAGAGCCAGGGCTTGCAGCATCTTTGAGTGCCCTTGACATCCACTTCTTCAGAAAGAGACCTGTGATGCAGGTGATGACAGCTATAACCGCCATCTGTGCTGACTGCTATCTTTTTATGCACTTCCCCGGCCTCCATTCCCTCCAGGGCAGCCCTACCTCCTGCCACCCATCACTTCCATGCTAGATGCTGGGATCCAGCCATCTCTGTCCTGCCCCTTCTTCCTCCACGCCATGAAACTCCCACATAGTGGGGAAGGGAGTCCTTCGTGCCAGGCTCTCTCTCTATCCCAGACTCACCTGAAGGCCCGAGGAATGAATGCTGATGCCTTGTGCTTGGCAGGTACTTCCCGTTCGGCATTGTCTTCCTGATTGCTGGAAAGATCTTGGAGATGGAGGAGCCTTCAGTGATCGGAAAGAAGCTGGGCCTCTATGCCATGACGGTGGTGACTGGGCTGGCCATCCACAGCCTCTGCTTCTTGCCTCTGCTCTTTGTGCTGATTACCAAGAAAAACCCCTTCTCCTTCATGAGGGGGATCCTCCAAGCCCTCCTGATTGCTCTGGCCACATCGTCCAGGTAGGAAAGGCTGTAGGGCAGCTCATAAATGTGCTCAATAAACACTGTGCTCTCCCTCGGTGGACATTAAAATGGCTTCAGTTGCTCCTGTGTCTGCACTGTACTTGTAGCAAAGATGTTGGCTTAAGAAAGGGCATCTCTGGACAGGCACCCACCCTTCTCCTCCTATAATAATACTGCTGTGAATGTTTATATACTTGTTTATATACCACTTTTCAACAAAGTTCTCAAAGTGGTCTGCACAGAAAAATACAAATAAATAAGATGATTCCCTGTCCCAAAAGGGTTCACAGTCTAAGAAGAAACACAAGGTAACCAGCAACAGGCACTGGAGGGATGTTGCGCTAGTAGGGGTGTGCACAAACACGTTCGGGAGGCAGGGGAGAGTCCTTTAAGGCGCAGGGAGGGTGCTCTTACCTCCCCTGCCACATTTCCCCCTTCTGGTGCCCCCTCCCCCTCCCTGTGCCTTAAAGAAACACCACCACCCCCAGCTTCCGAACCAACTCAAATGCCAGACATCCGGACCAATTCATGCACCTCCCTATGCACTAGTTGCTCTCCCCCTGCTAAATAAGAGAATCACCACTTTTAAAGGTGCCTCTTTGCTCAGTTAGCAGGGGCTGAGACCATTGTGGCTGAGGGATGATGGGAGTTGTAGTCCAACAACATCTGGGAACCCATAGTTGGAAATTCTGCTCTATAACATACCAAGGATTCCCCTGTTAACTGGGCAAAAGAGGCTCTCTTATTGTTATGGGGAAGCGCAACTGTCCCTGTCCGATTCCAGTACACCATCTTTCCAGCGGCTGAACCTGGTGTTTCCCTTACATTTCTTTTTAGACTATGAGCCCCTTTGGGATAGGGAATAGTGTTCTCTCTAAATTTTTTCATCTGTGTGCAGAATGAGTTTTGTTCTATCGGTATCATGGCAGTGTGTGTGCACATGCATTGAGGGTGGGGCCTCCCTGATTCAACCTGAGCGGGATCTAAAATTAACTGAACCGACATTTAAAAATGTGTGAGCGCACGCATGCCATAGAGGTAACACTGATAGGGAACCTCCTCCTCTTCATCTTTCTATGTAAACTACTTTGAGAACCTTCCCCACCCCCACCCCCATGAAAATATAAATATCCTAAAAAAATTAAGTCTCAGAGCTGCACAATTGTTGCCCTTAGAAACAGCTGGACGGGCCTCTTGCCGGTCACATTTCCTTTGGCTTATTTCATTTGTGACTGCCTCTGCATGAGCTGCCTCTATCACGTGTGGGTTTTCTCCTCACAGCTCAGCCACGCTGCCCATCACCCTGAAGTGTCTTCTAGAAAACAATGGGATCGACAGACGAGTGGCCCGCTTTGTCCTCCCAGTAGGTGCCACCATCAACATGGATGGAACTGCCCTTTATGAGGCCGTGGCCGCCATCTTTATTGCACAAGTGAACGAGTATGACCTGGACTTGGGACAGATAGTTACCATAAGGTAAATGTGCTCCCTTCTCCCCTCTGGTGGGCTTTGCTGGGGGGAAGCAGACACCAAGAAAAGAAAAGTTAGGAGACTCAGTGATATTCTTACTGTTATAAAAGAGGGGCAGAGTGCATCATTCCAGGATCTGTAGCCATTCCCTTTTGGAACATCTTTATCCAAGTCTCCCAAGATCCTCTACCTTTGTCAAGAGAATATATGGTGGCTACTCCCAATCATGAACTGCTACTATAGCAAGCCAAAAGCAAAGCAGGAGTAAACAAATGTGTTTATTTTAGGGATATGAAAATGAGCTTGAAGGCAGGCTGCGGGACTGTGATGTGAAAGTGGGGATGCCAGATCTCATCCAGCAGAAGTGGTTAAAGATGTGAGCTGTGATCCAGAAACCTTTGGTTCAGATCTCCCCTCTGCCATGAACTCACAAGACAGCTCCTATCAGCAAAATGGAGATAATAAGACTGATCTGCCTATAAGATTGTTGTAAAGAGATCTCAGACAGTGCATGTGATGTAAATACTCCAAAGCTGGTGTTTCTTCAGCCATTGTGGCTGGGCATGATGGGCGTTGTAGTCCAATAACTTCCGAGGATTCAGAATTGGGAGCCCTTGCTCTAAAGCCCTCTAAATCAGGGTTTCTTGAGCCACCTTGAGCGGTATTGCACTGGAGGAGTAGAGTATAAATATTGTAATAGATACATAAGGCACTGTTTAATTACTAGAGATTCTTAATCTTGAGGATGGCAGATTTATGGCCAAACTATTACAGCTATTACTGTTCTTTCCCCTTAGGGATGTGCAGATAGGGGTGTGCATGAACCATGGTTTGGCACCGGTTTGGCACAGTGGGGAGGGGAGTGAGGAGCGGGAGCTTATGAAAAAGGAGAGCAGGTCCTTATGTTTTGACATTTCGAGGATCATTTTGGTGGGCTGTTTTTCCCTTGCTGGTTGGTTTTCTGGCACTGTCTTCTGATTGGCTTGTGATCTCTTTGGTGCTTTCCAGATTACACGCTGTTCAACAGTAAAATGCTTCGGCTTGGCAGGATTGTTTTGAAAACATAAATAGCTTGCACAACCCTCCTACAATGGGAAAATACAGCTATTTATTTGTGACACACATGCAATGTTGTAGGACTAAAACACAAGGATAAAATCTGAAAGAAGGCATTGAAAATGTGAACAGCACCTTGCTGACAGCACAGGGACTGCGATGTCGAAACACAGGCAGTACGGAAGCACACTTAGTGGACAGTAGTGATACTGTTGTAGCGTGTAATCAGGAAAGCGCTCTTGCTTCTTGGTTTGTTTGTTATCAAACAAATCAAGTATTGTCATGGGCAACTGTGCCCCCATTGGCTGGGAGGAGGGAGGGGGGACACAAAAGGAGGGAATTTCAAAATCTATTTAAAAGGACTCAGAGCCAGAGAGAGCCCTTATACTGTGCCTCTCTTGAAGAGGCTCTCTTGAAGAGGCACCAGGACAGGAGTGGAGGAAGGAAGGTTTGATTCTGTGGTACCCCTGCCCCAGCACTGAATATAATATGCTGTGCTATTGCTGCTATAACTATCTGGTTTTGCTGGATCTCAGATTGACAAAGGCAGAACTTGGGTGCCTGCCTTCCTTGAGTTGTGGTTTATTTTGTTAGTGAGATAGTGTTGTGGTGAGAAATGAACAGTTGCTGCTCTGTGTATGTGTGCATATGTATTGTGTAATATTTATTGGCGATTGCTGTGATGAGCTCCATGTCTGTCTTTGAGACTAACTTGTGCATCACTCACTGCTCTGGTCCACTCTGCAATCTGCACTGCAAGGTTTACTCAGTCAAAAAATGTAGCTGAAGTTGCTGTAGTTGAGTTTATGGCTATGCTTGCTACTAAGTAAGGGTGCTGCTGTGGTAGGTGTTGCAATGCTAGGAAGTAACATAAGGAGTCATTATTGTGTGAGAGAGAGCAACATGTGCCAATGATGTTACTGTAGAACAAGCACTGTGGCTGGCAGTGGATTCTGGGTCAGTGATTCATTTTTGGACTATGTTTGAAATTTGTGTACTGTGTCGGGAGGGACAGGTTCCCCTTTACTGTGTGCTTCTGCAGTACTTTTCAAGGCAGGGTTGCAAAATGCATTGCAAATTGCAATGCAAAACTTGTGTGCATGCATTCTTTGAGTGCAGATCCTATTGGTGTTGGCGGAAAGGTTAAAAATGTGTTTACAATCGCCTGCTTGCCCATTTCTTTTGTAGGTTGGGTGGTTTGTAGTGCCCATCATGTCCTACCACACAACCCACTTTGGTGTCCCTAGGAGCTACCCATGGGGAACAATGGAGTCTTTCAAATTTCCCCATTGTTCCCCATGGCTGAAACACTTGACACGTTTCGAGTTGTTTCATCGAAACAGCTGGCCCGGCTGCTGTTTTCGAGGAAACGTTTCTGCCGTTTGTATTTCATTCGAGCACGAAACAGAATTCAAAATCCATTTTGTGCACATCGCTACTTCCCCTCCTTGCCTCCCACATAGAATGTATTTATAACATGCTTCAGCATAATATGCATTGCACTGTGCAAGAATCTGAAAGAAAGAAAGAAACCAACACCAGGAAATCCTGAAACACACCTCAGATCACAAATTTGATGCTGCAGCCATGTTTACTGTTCATGCATGAAGTGGTTTGTGCATGTGGTCTTGGTTAACCTCAGAAGGGAGAAAGGGGTAAATCTCTCTCACTCATCTCCCTATGGTCTGCTGCCTTAACTCCCCCTGCAGTTCCATTCTGATATTGGGAACTGGACTGGGGGCAAAGTTCCTGGGGTGGTTGGCTGTGAGAAGCTGAGAAGGGGAATGTTCCGGTTTCCCTCCCCCACATGCCCCTTTTGATATTTAAATGAATCAGCACTCCATCCCCACACTTGGTATCTGAACGGGGCATACCTGTGGAAAACAAACATTACTGCCACCATCCTGTTTCATTCAACAGTCCGAATGTGCAACATAGTTATTGAGAGCAGTAATGTGGTGCATTTGAATAGTGCCTTTGACTGGTCAAAGCAGTTCACATTGTATCCATTCAACAACTCAGTATGGCAGAGATTCTTGAATATGGGTCCCCAGATGTTGTGGGGCTACAAAGGCCATTGTATCTGTGGGTGGTGGGAGCTGTAGTCCATTAGCATCTGGGGACCCACATTTGGGAACCCCTGCTGTGAGGTAAGGTAAGTATTATTGTTCTCGTATGGCAGACATGAGGCTGAAAGGGAGGGGATTGCCTGAGGCCACCCAGTGGGTTTATACAAGAGGTAAGATTCAAAAGAGGGTCTTCCTGGTTCAGTCTCTTAGCCTATACACTACACCAGCTCAAAGCATATGATGCCTTAGGACTGCATAGTGATTATGAGTACAAGCTATGAGCTAGAAGTCTTGGGTTCAAATCTGGACTCAGCTTGAGCCTTCTGGGTAGTGTAAGGAAGCTGTCATATCTCTGGCTCAGCATCCTCCTCCATCCTGCAGTATGGGAGCAATAATCCTGGCCTATTGGCGGGATGCCTGAGACAATGCCTTCATGCTTTTGAGTGCCTGGGGAGAGTGCTGTGACTTGGGGCAACAAAACTACACATTCTGGCCTGGTGCAATAGCTTTGTTTGGAGAAGCTGAACTTGGAAGGCCCTGACGCTGCCTATTGGCTATGATGGATGGGAAAGCATGTTCCCCATGGTTCTGTCATCTCTGTTTCTGCAGCATTACAGCCACAGCAGCCAGCATCGGGGCAGCCGGGATTCCCCAGTCGGGCCTCGTCACAATGGTGATCGTCTTGACCTCCGTTGGCCTCCCGACAGAAGACATAACTCTCATCATTGCTGTCGACTGGGCCTTGTGAGTTGCTCCCATCTCCATCCCTCAGGGCTCCCAACAGTCTGTGTGGGTTGCGGTTTTTGAAATGGGTTGATGTTGGGGAGTTGGGAAGCAATTCTCCCTTCGGCACCAGGTCATCATCTGCTTTGTAAGAGGTTGCTCTTCTGAGTGTGAAATGTTTGTGGAAGAAATCCCCCCCCCCCGCCGCCAAAAAAAAGGGGGATAGGTTGCTTAAGAGGAAACAGTTTCAGGAAGCAATTAATTAAGAAGCAGCATTTATCCAGAGAAATAGATACAGTCATAACATCAAACATTTGTTGTTTTGCTTTGCTAGTTTGGAGGACTTGATAGCTGAGGTGAAATTGACAGGCTGGCTTGAGGATTTCTCAGCCAAGGTGAAATTGACCAGCAGGCATCTTTTTTTTTCATGCTAGTATTCTAGTATTATACCACTATAACACAAAATTTCCCCCCAATTTTGGAGGCTTTTGGAAAAATCACAGTGCCTTGTTTCTCTCTCTCTCTCTCTCTCTCTCTCTGTTTAATTTAATTTTTATTAATCAGTTTTACAAACAAAAAACAGGGGGGACACCAACGGTGCAGTTTCACAAACAAAAGGCAGTGATAATGCAGCAAGATGTCAACATTACAGGGAATATCAGTTACAAGACAATCAGAAAAAGAAAAATAGAATAAAAGGGACTATTTTTATTTCAGAGAGAAAGAACATCCTTCCAAAAGTATCAGTCACTTCAGTTGAACATCACAGGCTTGTTGTAACTATTTCTTATAAACCCATTTAAAGTGAAATCAGGTCCCTTTTAATTTTTAGGAAGAAAGACCGTTTTTCTTCTCCATGGTCTCTAACTAACAAAAGTTCCACTTCAGATGTTAAGCTCCCCAAAGCGGCTTCCAACCAGTTCCCTTTGTTCTCCTTCCTCTAGGGACCGGTTACGCACAATGACCAATGTCCTAGGTGATGCGTTGGCAGCAGGAATCATAGCCCATATCTGCCAGGAAGACTTTTCTCCAAAACTACCCAAGGTATGTATGTATGTTGCTTGGGAAGGGAGCTAATACCAGCAAGGCTGGTTGAGGTGAGCTGGGCAGCTCTGAATTCAGCCCATTTATCTCAATTTCTGTTTATCTTGATTCCAATGTCTTTCCTCAGCAAGATCTTGAAAGCAGCAAAGAGAAGTCAGCCTTGGCAGAGGCATCCCTCTCTCAGTCCAAGGACCATGTGATGGAAGTCATCGAAGAGGTTTTATCCGAGCGAGCAAATTACAACATCTGCCAGGTGTAGCGCCTTCAGTGTTCTTGTTCCCCAGAAAGCACACAAGGCAGAGTTGAGATGGTGCTGCTTTCACCACTGCTTGGTCCTCTGGGTGCCCCACCGCACAAGAGCCTCATCACGCACAATGCCATGGAGGGAGTTATGCTGTAAAGAAGCCAGGAATGACTCAAAACTCCAGAGAAGGAAGCTCTTCTCTTGCAGGGATACAAGGAAGTCCGTTTTTCAGCTGTGACTCTGCCCATCCGAACTCTGGCCTCTTGGTTCGCAAAAGCAGGAATCTTGCAAAGCCACATGCAACTAGTTTCTCAGAAAACATAGCTTCTGAACCAAGAAGTACTAGACAGGAATGCCTGGAGATCATCTTTACTTTTTAAAAAAGATAGCCCCAGGTTACCCAATATGGTGGTGTGTGGGACTCTAAAGGGCAACTTGGTCCATATTTCCCTTCTACTGTTTTTCTTGGAACCTTTTTGTAATAGAAAGTGAAGGGTTTTTAAAGCAATATTTTTGTCTTCTTGGAGACTCCATCCTAAAAGCCAACAGCTCTATCTGCAGTCCTGATATCAAAGTTTGTATTCAGCTCACAGACTAGATAATTCTGCTGTCTGGTCAGAATTTTCTGCTAAATACCTAACCTAGCTGCAGCTATTTACTGCATGGTGCTTCCCAAGTGCAGCCGCCTGAAGGCACACTTGTGACATATTCTTTTTTGCACACCAGCCAGTCAGAATGGAAGGGTGCCGATAAAGATTCAGGAGTTTGTGGGCTTACAGAGAGTGGAATATATAGGATGGAAAATCAAAATAAAGGGGAAGATGAAGGATAAATTGTTGGGAGAACCATGGAAAGGAAAGAGATCAAGCAGCCAGGAAAGAATATAGGGGAAAGAATGGGAGAAAGGGGGCAATTGGTTGAGAGGCTGAGCAGGTGCAGGCAGAACCAGCAATTGAAGGAGTCTTTGGGAGACTAAAATGATAAGAATGCTTCTCAAAATCTTCTTGCCAAACAACCAGCAGGCCAGTCCTCTCCTTTGGTTCCCTGTTCTGAGAGCCTAGCTGGACTTGTGGTAGTAAGCATGAATTGTTCCCTTGCTAAGCAGGGTCTGCCTTGGTTTGCATTTGGATGGAAGACTACCTGCGAGGGCTGTAAGATATTCCCATTAGGGGATGGGGCCATAGCTTAGTGGAAGAGCATTTGCTAACTTGCATCCAGAAGATCCCTGGTTCAATGCCTGGCAGCATCTCCAGGTGGGGCTGGGAAGGACTCTTGTCTGAAATCTTGGAGAGCCACTGCCAGTCAATGTAGATAGTATTGAGTAAGATGGCCCAATAGTCTGACTTAGTAGAAGGCAGCTTCCTATGTTCTAGCCTGCGGGAAATGGGGCAGCCGGGTAGACCGGAGGCACAGCTTAATAAATTGCCAAACTGAAGGAGCCTTCTTCAGACATTATGCTGTTCATATACACATCCATGGTTTTGTGTGGCTGACTGTAGCTGCCTTCATTATAAAAGTGAGTCAGGTACAGTCTCTTACAAATGCAGCATACAGATAGGAAGGAAGTGAGCTGCTGCAGTTGCATAGCTCAAAATGTGTGGATAACTGTGCATGCATACACCGTAGGCAGACTGCATGTGCACTGAACATCATGTGTGAACACAGCTAGAGACCTGGCAGATAGGAAGCTTTATAGCAGATAGCAATGCAGGATTGGTTCTTTGGGATCACCTAACCTTGGAGGTGAGCTCTGGCTCTGCTTTGGATGGTGCATCCCAGAAGAGTAATTAGGGGCTGGTTCGGGTATCTGCAAATTTGAACAGCTGTCCAAACATCCCTTGCAAATGCGGCCACATGGAAGTAGTAACACCTTATCTGGCATATCCAGAGAGATGGTAGCTACTTGACAATTTGCACAAGTAAAGAGCACCTTTTAAAAGCCACAGTTGCATCTGGGGATGCAAAGGGTCAGGCATTGCTACTTTATTGTGAGGGAAGCCCCTGCCCCCCCAGCTCAAGTCACTCCAACAGGAGTCATTACAGGCATCAGTCAGCAATTTCTCTGAGGAAGACGGACCATTGCAACGCCTGTTTCAGACCACAGAGAGCAATTGAGTTGACTTACTGCAGGCAGATGAACCTACTGTGTGAACTGATGATTAACCAACCATGCGGTCCCCTGCGTGGGAACAGAATGAGACAGAGGATGAGAGTTTCAGCAGCAGAAATGAGTGCAATAACTGAACATCTTTGACTTTGGTTCTTGTTAATACCTCTGGACACAACAATTGCATGCAGGCCATGCAAAGGGGAGAGGGAAATGGTCTTTGTAGTACATTCAGAAACTGCTGGACTTGATCCTTTTTTTTCTTTCTTTTTTTACAAAATAAAATGTTTTTTTAAATGGTTGTATTTAAAGAAGAGTTTTCGTTCTTGGCACTCTACCTGATGTTTGCTTGCAGCATCTCCCTGCTTTATTATAATTTTTGCTTTGTCTTCCTGGCTTCTGTCTTGTAACAACCTGTTTTGAGAGGTAGACGTCTGCGGGAGGTGTCCCCTAGGGCTTATTCATGCTTAAGTTCAGAAATGACCTTGGGGAAGACTGGGAGGCTATTTTCACGATCTCCCAAAAGCGGGCTAAGGGAGCCCAGCCCGCTTTTGAGAGGTTGTGTGCTGCAATGGGAGCTGTGCGGCTCCCGGCAGCAAACCTCCCAAAGTACCCCTCCCCTTAAACTAGGCTAGTGGAGCGCTGCTAACCCTGTTTTGGTGATTGTGAGTTGCCACAGCATGACTCCATGCCACGGCGACTCACAAGGAGACCCCTGACCGGGAGGCTGCAACAAGCCTCCTGGCCTCGGGGGTCTCCCCAGAATGCCCCACGCACTTGCATGGGGCGTTCTGGGACTTCCGGGGGCTGGGCAGCCCCCGATCCCCTCTGTCCCTACCAGCTCCATGAAAGAGCCAGTAGTCATGTGGGCAGCCGATCTGGCCTCCCAGGGTGAGCTCCCTGCTCATCTGCAGGGAGAGTGGACTAAACCCGCCCTCCCCACAAAGCCCAGTTAGGCTCTCCACACTGCTCATGTGGAGAGCCTCTGCGTGTGGAGGTGAGTGTTGATACTCAGGGCCTGGTCATTGCCACTTTGCAATTGGGAAATCGTTCTCTTCTGACCCTCAAGCAGTGGGTTGGAGACCCTTGGTTGCTCTGACCTACTCCGCCACATGGTTTGGTTCACTTCCTTGAGTGATTTAGGACTGTGTTGCTTTGCAAGGCAGCTGATTTCCATATTCAGATATTCTGTTTTAAACAGGGTGGGGTACAGAAAATGGAAAGTTTTCTGGAAAGAATAGGAAGTGGTGGGGGCATTAGCTTCCATTGCTGGATTTCTCCACGCATCGAGAGCCCTGACCAAAGTGCTTCAAAACTTCTGTATTCCTGGCCCTTTGGAGACAGATCTCTTTCTTGGTAAACCAGTCAGGATACATAAAAGTTCCCAGGAAAGAGGCTATCCAGCCCACCACACATACTGTTGTTCACAGTGTGAGGTCATTGTGTTGGAGAAAACCCAGTAAGGTCAGATCTGTTTGCATTTTGCACATGAAATAGTGTAAGGAATGGAATGGTGATGGGAAGGGCCTTTCTGTTCCCCACCACCAGAAGTGGCAGGCCTCCTCACATGGTTTCTTACTGGCCAGCTGCTGAAGCTCACGATTATTATTCTTCATCTGTCCCAAGTTGATGATGGAAGTGGATGGGGGAAAGGGCCTTTTACATAGAAACATAAGCCGCCTTATACCAAATCAGACTCTTGGTCCATTTAGCTCAGTATTATCTACAATGACTGGCAGCGACTCTCCAAGGTTTCAGGCAGGATTCTTTCCCACCCCTACCTAGAGATGCTGCCAGGGATTGAACCAGGGACCTTCTGCATGCTAAGCAGATGCTCTACCACTGAGATACAACCCCATCCTCATAGGGTTTTTCTGGCCTCACTCCTAAAATATCTCTGGCACTTTATTTGTAACTCAAATATTTATCTATTATATTTTAACACTGTCCCAAACGTACCTCTCTGGGTGATTCATAACAATATAAAACAAAACATTAAAACAATTTAAAACCACAATTTTAGTTAAAAAGCTTGGATGAAGAAGTTTGTATTTAGAGACCTTTTTAAAGTTGTCAGAGATGGAAAGGCTCATTTCAGGAATGGCATTCCAAGGTCTTGGGGCAGCAACAGAAAAGGCCTGTCTCTGAGTAGACTCCAGATGAACTGGCAGCCACTGTAGACGGATCTTTCTGGATGATCTCAATGGGTGATGGAGCTCATAGTGAAGAAGATGTTCTCAAATACCTTAGGCCTAAGCTGTTTAGGGCTTTATGGGTTACTAGTATTTTTAAGCCCATTATGATAACGGGCGCTAGCTTTCTCTCACACCTTTTAGGGTTTTTTTTTTAAACAAAACTTTTCTGAGGCCGGGACCGGCGGTGGAGCGGAGGCCTTAGAAATTCTTTTTTAAAATGCAGCCGACGCCGACGCCACCGACCTACCACCCTCCCTCCCAACTGCTGAGTCCACCTTACCCCGGCCCGTGTCAGTCGGGCGAAGATAATCCTTAATTTCAGAGGCAGAGAGGAGCTTGCAAATAGAGCTCCTCTCTGTGCAAAGGCTGTGCCAGAACTGGCAGCATGGACGTAAAGGACGCAGTAGGCGTCCTTTGCGCCCAAAACGCCATTTCGGGAAGAGGCTTTGCACAGAGAGGAGCTCTGTTTGCGAGCTCCTCCCTGCCTCTGAATTTAAGGTCTATCTGCGCCTGACTGACATGGGCGGGGTAAGGTGGGCTCAGCAGTTGGGAGGGAGGGTGGTAGGTCGGTGGCGTCGGCCGCGGCAGCATTTTTTCTTCCCTCCCGCCCGGCTCTGACGGTGGCGCCAGGCCTCGGCGGCGGCTCTGCTGCCACCTCGGCCAGCTTCCCCCGCCGCCTCTTCCCCCCGCCCGGCTTTGGCGGCGCGGCCACGCCTCGGCCGCGCCGCGTCCTCTGGGCGAGGCGGCGGCTCTGCCGCTGCCTCGGCCAGTGTCCCCCGCAGCCGCTTACCCAGCTTCTTGGGGCGGCCGCTTCTGGCTGCCCAAGATGGCCACCGGGTGCTGGCAGTCGTGTCTCCCTGCTCTGTTCTGGGCATGCGCTTCACGCATGCCCAGAACAGGCCAGGGAGGCATGAACGCACGCTTGGTGTCCATCCACGGACAGACACCAAGCATTTTATTAGAGAGGATAACCAGCACCTTATATTGTGCCCGGAAACATATTGGTTGCCAATGTAGTTCTTTTAATATAGAAGAAATTTGGTTTCTTCACGATGACCTGGAAATCAACCTGGCTGCCGCATTCTGTACCAATGGCAGTTTCTGGACTACATACAAAGGCAGCCCCACATAGAGCACATTGCTGTGGCCAAGTCTGGAGGTCACCAACATATGTACTACTATTCTGAGGTTGTTTATATCAAGAAATGGATGTAGCTGGCATATCAGCTGAAGCTGCTAGAAAGCACCTCTGGCCACTGCCCCAACCTGTGATGTCAGAAAGAGGTTTAGATGCAGAAGCACTCCCAGACTGTGTACCTGTCCCTCTGGGGGAGCGTGGTCCTGTCCAGAACTGGCAGATCAAAATGGTCTCCTGGGTTCCAACCCCGCACAATAAGCACTTCTGTCTTATTTTGATTCAGTATCAGTTTCTCTCTCATCTAGCTCCATCACTGGTTAAAGAGCATTGGAAGCCCTAGCGGATGCCATATAAAGTTCACGTTTGGAAGAAAAACAGTTCCCAAGCAACACCATCTGGACGCTGTCTGAGATGTAGGAGCGGAAAACAAAGCAGTGCCTCTCACTCCCAGCCCTCTCAGAGAGTCCAGAAGGATACGATGGCCAATAGTATTGAAAGCCACTGAGAGAGCCAGCAGGACCAACAGAGTCACACTCCCTCTGTCAATTCCTTGTTGCAGATCATCCTTCAGGTAGTTGCCACTCCATAGCTCACCAGAAAACCAGTTTGAAATGGGTCTGGATAGTCAGTTTCCTCCAAGACTGTCTGGAGAATGAATAATGGAGGATTTTCCTTGGAGGAGATGGAGCATATTTATAAAGAAAGATTTATATGGAACTCCACCCTCTCCCAGTTTGCCCTCTGGAGTGGTTTCCTTCATCCTGCGTCATAGTTGTCCAGCTCCAAGTCCTGCCACAGCCTTTCCCATGACCTGGAGCAGGAATGAGACCTTGGATAGCTCCCAGGGCAACAGGTGAGGACCACGGAGAGAGCTGATCAGGACATTTCAGAGCCGTTGTTGCAAATACATATCATTCAATACCTTGGTGCTTGCATAGTTGGAGAAAAGGTAGGGTGGCACTTACCTTATTAATAACTCAGTTAAATGCAGCAGCCTGCCTCTTCCCCCGATTCTCCCCTAAAATAGCCAAATTAACACCATAGCCTTTGAAAAACAGCCAAAGAGGATACTGCCAAAGATAAGGGGACGAGGCCCACTCTGTTCCCCCGGAAATACATGTAGTGCAACACATTGATCTGTGGTAAAGCCAGAATGTGGGCAGTACAATGCAGACAATTGCCAGCTGTTCTGCTTCAGCCTCTGCCACAGCCCTTTCTGAGACATGGACCAGGCAACAGTTCAGGACCACGGACAGAGCTGAGCAGGAGAATTCAGAGCAGAGGATTGCAACATAAGGGAAACTGCGCCAGCTGCCTTTTCTCAACAAACGGTTGGGTTTTTTGGCCTACTTGCCTAGGAAGCAAGAGGTTGCTGGTTTGAATCCCCACTGGTATGTTTCCCAGACTATGGGGAACTCCTATATCGGACAGAAGCAATATAGGAAGATGCTGAAAGGCATAATATCATACTGCGGGGAGATGGCAATGGTAAACCCCTCCTGTATTCCATCAAAGAAAACCAAATGGCTCTGTGGTCATCAGGAGTTGACACCGACTCGACAGCACAACTTACGACTTTACAAAAGAAAACCGCACGGTTTTGTGGTTGCCAGGAGTTGACACTGACTCAACAGTGCAACGTTACTTTTACTCAGGCAAGGAGGTCCCTAGAAATCAGAAGACATTGGCAGGGGCTTGACTGGTCTTGATGGGGGCACTGATTGAGGTTCCTTTGGTTAGGATGCAAGAGTTTCCATAGGAAATATTGCTTTAGGAACACAGAGAGCTGCCTTCTACTGAGTCAGAACATTGGTCCATCTAGCTCAGTGTTGTCTACACTGAGTGGCAGTGACTTCTCCAAGGTTTCAGGCAGAAGACTCTGGAATGCTCTCCCAGTGGGTATCCACTCCTCAGTCTCCATCAAAGAAAGCATGTCAAATCGTGGCTTTTTACCCAGGCTTTTATATGATTGTCTCCACTGCTGCTTCTTGTGTTTTGTACTGTTTTTATGCTTGTGTTTTAATTTTTTTTTTTTTAAATCAGGTTTGGTTTTCTATTTTTTTAGCTCAATATTTTAATGTGTCTTTTTTATAATCTTGCTTTTTAAATTTTATTGTGAGCCACCTTGGGATTTTCTTAATGAAAGGCGGGGTATAAATTTAACAATCAATCAATCAATCAATCAATCAATATTATAAAATGAAATAAAAAATAAAATAAGTCTTTCCTAGCCCTATCTAGAGCATTTTCAGACAGCAGGCTTTACCGCAAATTTACTGCGAGGCTTTACTGCGAGTCTGAAGTTGCTCCCCAATAGCTCGCAGGGACTTTGGGGTAAATCTGGCTGATATGTGAATGCACACACTCCATTGTGGAAGATATGTGATTGTGAACTAAAAGCCCTGTGTGAAAGAGCTCCCGGAGATGCCAGGGATTGAAACAGTTACCTTCTGAAATCAAAGCATCAGTGATGAATGCTCCATCACTGACCTGTGACCCCACTCCCAAAGGTAACATACATGGTTTTCCCATCTAGGCACCGACCGCACCAAAACCTGCTTACTTTCAACAATAGTATTAAGCCATATTATGTCTATTTTAAAACAGTTGCACTGGCTGCCAATGTGTTTCCTGGCAAATACAAAGCGCTCTAAGCAGCTTAGGAGAAGGTTACCTGGGAGAGCGCCTTCTTCTGCATGATCCCCATTGCTTAGAACCATCTGGGTGAGGTGATGTCCAAATTTAATAAAAGAAAAGAAAAATTTAAAAGGTGGCTGTATCGTGTACCCTGAGATCATGCTCTGGGACCCAAAGCATGATTCACCCATTGTAGGAGTTCCTAATGGCAGGGGGTCACCACATATCTTGGTCCATGGTGCCTCCCAGTTCCTTTCTGAGAATCGCTGCCCCATTTAAAGAAGGTGGACTCCACCTGCTGGAGATTTCTGTGAGCACACTGGGGCACCTCTTTCCTCTCGTGAGAGATCTCATGGCAGAAAACAGCTGTGGATTACTTGCTACCTTCCTCCATATGCCCCCATGTTTCCTCTTGGAGACATGGTTGGGGATGCCTCAGTGCTCAGAAGCAGCTCTTCAGAGGCTCCAGCTTTCATAAAGCACCCTCGACAGGAACTCTCAGAGTCCATGCTACCTGCTAAATAGCACTTGTAATGTGCAGAGAGTTTCTATCATTGTTATCTCACCTGTCCTCACACAAAGTCGTGAGCTAGTGTCATGTATCACATCCATATTTTAGGTAAGTTTGATTAGTGCTTGCTTTCAAGGAACTGAAATAGGTAAAGATTGAACAATTTTGTGTTCAATAAAAAGCCCTTTTTGCTGACAGCCGCACTTGTTAGGAAGCTGTCATATACCAGCTTCTCCAAGGTTGCAGGCAGGAGTCTCAGCCGTTTTGAAAATGCCCGGGAGGGAGCTTGGAACCTCAGATGCTCTTCCCAGAGCGTCCCCATCTCCTAAGGTGAATATCTTCCAGTCTTCATGTGTAGTCTCCCATTCAAATGCAAACTGGGGTGGATTCTGCTTAGCAAAGGGGGCAATTCATGCTTGCTACCAGGAGACCAGCAATCCTCCCATAAGAATTTTTTGCAGCCCTGCCTGGAGAGATTGGGAATTGAACCTGGGACCTTCTACATGTTAAGCAGATGCTCTACCACTGAGCTACGAATCCAGTTGTTGCTTTGCACTCTGTGCATGGCTTTCACTTGGCACACCCAGTGAATAATAAAGTCATCTGCACCCAACATTTGTTTTGAATTGGGAGGAAGGAAACATCTTGAGTGAATACTGAAGCAGTTTTGAAGACATCTGGGAGAAGTCAAGCTTGCAAGATTTTTCTAGCAAGCTCTCTAAAAGAAAGAGGGAAAGAGGGAAAGAGAACAGATTTTTATTTTGAAGCTTTCCTACTGCATCTCTTGCATCTTTTGATTTTTGCCTTAGTGTCATTGCTACTGCTACTGCTGTTTGTAACTGAAAACTTCTTTTGAAACTATGCACTTTGACATTACATCAATGCACAGCAACCAGCCTCAGAATTGATAATGAAGACATTGGTGTGCCGGATAGCTTCTGCCTTTTAGGCTCGACCGTCAACAGTAAAGGATCCAGCAGTCGAGAAATATGCCGCAGACTAGCACTTGGCAGGGCTGCAAAGAAGGCCTTGGAAAGAATATTTAAATGCCGTGACGTGTCTATACCTACAAAGATTAGAATCGTTCAGACAATGGTTTTCCCCATGACACTTTATGCATGCAAAATCTGGACTTTGAAGAAGAAAGATAGAAAAAGCATTGATGCTTTTGAACTTTGGTGCTGGAGAAGACTTTTGAAGATGCCATGGACAGCCAGGAAAACAAACAAATGGATCATACTGTGTTAGCGCCCTCAGTGCTTTTCTAAGGTCAATGGGATTCTTTGAGAGGATTATTGCATCATATGTATATAGCCCAGTGGCAATGTGGGGACAATGATTGCTATCCCTCAATCCTTGTGGATTCAGCCATGCAAATTGATATGGGTGAAGAGCGAGGCCAAAATAGGGGCCCACCAGCCCAGATTATTTTTAATTGCCGGCAGCAGAATGAGGTCCTCTTCTGGGGCCTTCCCTGGTCTAAATTGGGCACCAAGGCACTTAATCTAAGATGCTGACACTGGTGCCCACATGGATGTATCCTCTGTGGCAAATGCAGAGCTGCCACACTCTGCAGGCTAAGCCTGGAGATTGACCCAAGCAGAAACCCACAAAAATAGACCTCTGCGGTGGGTAAGAGGTGAGCCTGTCTACCTCAGAGTTGGGTGGGTAGGACTGCTGTTGAGTATATAGGGTGTGATCATTGGGACCCAGCCCTGTGTTGAAATCACCTCCCTTCACCACATACACATTAGGAATAGAAAGGAGGAGGTCAGCTATATAGTTTTCCAATTCAGTCCACATAGTTCTGACCTGGATTTTCCTCCATTGAGGAGGGAGATAAATATTGATTATCAGCAGTGCGCAGCGGCTGAATTGGATCAAAACTGCCATGGCGTATTGGTTGTGCGGGGTGGCGGGGAGCTTCGAAGATGCACAAAGGGTGATAGAAACAAGCACATTCGTGCTGCCTTTACATCTACCATGACCAGCCCCAGGTATTTATTTATTATTTATTATTTATTATTTATTTATTCAATTTTTATACCACCCTTCCAGAAAGGCTCAGGGTGGTTTACATTAAACAAAAACCATTAAAATCAGTCAACAATTAAAACAGAAATTATAAAACAGTGTAAACAATAATTAACAATTAAAACATCATAATACAACAGAACAGCCTCCCTGTCTTATTCCTAATAACCCAGTCTTTTATTTTAGACTGTCTTATACTCTTGAGTCTCAGAACACCTCCACCTTGCGACTGTCCCTAACCAGACTCAATCCCTCAACTAACTCAACTTTAACCATCTCTCTAACTGATTCTTATGATTGAAAGCTTTGCATAAATTTTATGCATGATTTGCATAAAGTGGTTCTGCACCATTTCATCACAGTGCCAGAGACAAGATTCAAACTACAGGCTTCCTGGTCCATAGGACAATCATTTAGTTGAGACAGAACATCCTTCTGAATATAAACTGTGCATGAAACCCTCATGAGTTGTCAAAGGTTTCTTAGCTTCTTGGACCCTAGCCTGTGGCAAATGGACCCTGTGGTTGTCCGTTCTCAGACAAAAAAATGCTCATGAATTCTCCTTCCAATCTCCCATTTCCCCATCATTCCAAACAACACTTCTGCCAACAGAAATTTCATGCCCTTTGAGGCAGTAAATAGGACCTCATTCTGATGGTGGTCCTTATTCTGGTTCCTGCCTGCAGGGGTGCAGATGAAAACAAAGCTTAAGGAGCAGCTCATTTAAATATAATTTGGGGGGAAGAAAGACACTTTTGCAGGGAGATATGGGTTATTAGGTTTGGCAGTAAAATGCGGGGTGGTGGTGACTCCTTAAATGCTTTGGGGGGATCTGCATTCTTGCATACTTGGATATTGGTGTCTGCCTCTCTCCTGCATCCAACTCTTACTTTTCCTTGGTCATTAATCTTGGCTAACTTAAGTTGGCACAAGTCTGTTTTAGTTGCTCAAGTTCAGATGAGCTCAGCTAAAACCAAATCCCTGCATGCCATGGAGAAGCAGAGAGTGACACAAACATGTTTGTCTCCCATCAAGCTCTGGAGAAGCAAGCATGGTGGAAATGGGATTATTTTTCTTGCCAAGATATTTAAATAACGGTAATTCTTGCTTAAATCCCTTGGGGCTTCCACCCACCATGTCAATAACAAAGAAATCCAGGATGAAACTTACTTGTGATAAATACTTCCTGGACTGCTCTAGTATGGGTAGGATGGGGAATGGGCACTTTGAAGTCAGATCTTTTGTCGTGTCTCTCTCAGTCCCTAGCTGGGTCCTGTGCACTTCAGATTTGGTACAGCAGTTTATGGCAGTGGAGACCTCCCTATGCTGCTCATGGTTTGGTTTCTGGTGGTGTTTTGGTTGCTGCCTCAGGCATTTCTCCATGCCCCACTGAGGACCATGTGCCTTTTGACCAGGCCGATTGACCTCCAGGAAGCTTATTACAGGCCAGGAGACCTCATTGTGGGTGGGAATTTGCCTCTTGTTGGTATTGTGTTTGGCAGCCTTGTTTTCAGTAATGAGAAATTTAAGCACCCACCCCAGACCAAGAACGATGACATGTAAGTTTTGACAGGAAGGTTCTGATGTAAGATTGGGGTCCGTCGGGTTTTCATATAGTGCGACTGTTCCAAAGATCTGAATTAGTGATGTCAATGAAGTTGGTAATGTCCTGCTTTGGAACAGGAACTTGGAAGGATTGCAGTGATTGCCTTCAGTCTGTTATTTCTGTGTTCTCCCTCTCCCAACCAGTATTCATCTGATAGAAGCATTTGCACAGCTAAGTGCTGAAAACTCTGGGTCGAGAGAAAATCAGAAGGCATTTTTAATGTTAGACCAGTTTTGCGAAAGGATTTCAGAAGTTGTTAGTAAACTCATGGAATCTTGAGGTCATTCACATAATCAAAAACTGTGTTCTACAAGGGTCTGGGAGCTATGTGTGCTCCCAATATTTGGTTGTGTAGAAGCAAAGGAGGAGGAAAACCTGGCTAGAAGTGATTGTGTCGAAGCAAGGTAGGAGGAAAAGCTATCCTGGTTTTCCTCCTACCTTGCTTCCACTCAACCAAAATTTGGGAGTGCACACAGCTCCCAAACCTGGGTAGAACACAGCTTTTGATTGTGTGAATGACCTCCTTATGTTTCAGTTTATGGCAATGGCTACTTGTTTAAGTATGCTTTAAAGTAGTCAACAAATTGAGGGATGATAGGCATATACCAGCTCTTAGCCATGACAGCTAAATAGCAATTCAGATTCAGAAGGAGGAAATCACTGCATACCAGATGCTGGGATGAAGACAAGGCATAGGAATATAGGAACATAGGAAGCTGCCTCATATCAAGTCCGACCCTTCTTCCATGTAACTAATCCCAGGCCTTTGTTCCATCTGGTTAAATCCAGACAAGATGGAGATGCTGTTGGTCAGTAGAAAAGCCAATTGGGATTGGGAGATTCAACCAGCTCTGGATGGGGTTGTACTCCCCTTGAAAGAGCAAGTGCACAGCTTGGGGGTGTTGCTGGACCTGGTTCTGCTTCTGGATGCTCAGGTGGAGGCCGTGGCCACAGGTGCCTTTGCACAGCTTTGGCTAGTGTGCCAGCTGTGTCCCTTTCTCGTGAAGGCAGATCTGTCCACAGTTACCTATGCCTTAGTCACATTGCAGCTGGATTCCTGCAATACGTGTGACTGCCCTTGAAAAATAATTGGAAACTTCATTTGGCAGAATGAAGCTGCCAGGGTTCTCTCTGGAAATGCTCGCTTGGAGCATATTAAACCTATTTCGATAGAGTTGCACCAGCTGCCAATTTGTCCAAGGTGCTGGTTATCTATCTATCTATCTATCTATCTATCTATCTATCTATCTATCTATCTAATATATTTCATACCCGTCGCTAATCCCATGCGTGGCAGCTCTTGCGAGAGTTCGCGAGCACCTAGAGATGGAGATGAGTGGGAGGGAAGAAAATGGTGGCAGCCGGCAGGTAGAAAAGGGAAGGCGGGAAGAAAACAACAGCAGCGGCAGTGAGCAAGCGGGTGGGAAAAGTAGTGGCCGGCAGGTGGGCAAACAGGGGAAGCACAGGGGGGGAACGGTGGCAGAGGCTGGCTGGCAGGCGGGCGGGCAGGGGTGGGGAGGAAATGGTGGTGGGGGCGGGGAAGAAGATGGTGACGGTGGCAGAGGGGACAGGGGGTTTGGCGGCGGCAGTGAACTAGACATGCAGATGCTCTGTACCCGGCCCAGCTAGTATATATAATTCTCTAAGGCATAGCCATGGCTAATCCCATGCATGGCAGCTCTCGCAAGAGTTTGTGAGCAGAAGCACCTGATTGGACAGTGGGGATTCCGTATGCAGATAGGGAGGAGGAGCCTGTGATGGTTAATGTCAGCTGAAATGCAACTCCTACTGGCTGGAAGATGTTCTTGACCGTAGAGGAGAGGAATCTCTCTATATAAAAGGATAGTGGGCAGGGGTCTGCGAAGAGAGGGGTTGTGAGGGAGGAAAGGGCCCCTTCAGGAGAAGGAGGCTGCCGTTGTGTGAATTAGATGAGGAAACAAGATGAACAAGATCTGTTAACTCAGGAAGGGATAGAGAGAAAAAGAAAAAAAGAAGGGAGAGTTATTAAGATAGAGGTGAAGAGCGAGTGGAGGGGAGAGAAAGAGAGAAAAGGAAGGGAGGTGAAGAGAGAAAGAAGGAAGGGCGAGGGACAGGCCGGAGCCTGTCAGTGACCTGAGGGGAACAAACGGGTCCAGGGCCCAGTCAACCACTGCTGCTGTTTGGGGCTACCAAGGATGTTGGCGGAGGGAGGGAGGCAGGAAAGGGACAGGGCTTGAGGGGAATGAGCGGATGTTGCAGTGGCGGCAGCGAGGAAGAGCCCAGTCAACTGCTGCTGCTGCTGCTGCTTCTGTGGGAGGGGGTGAGGGGAGCAATCAAATACTAGTGTGCAGATGCTCTGCGCGGGTTATGCTGGTTACCTTTAAAGCACTTAGTTTGGGCCCTGGGTACCTGAAGGACCTCTTGCTCCCAAGGGTTTCTCCTTACCCAATTGGGTTGTCAGAGGGGCTTTTGCTCCATGTGCTGACATTGAGAGAAGCTATATTGTCATGCACATGGGACAGGGCCTTCTCTGTTGTTGCCCCTGGGCTCTGGAATGCTGTCCCAGTGAATTTCCACTGTATTACATCTATGGCTGCTTAAAAAGAAACAAACAGAATACCTTTTTATTCAGGTTTTTACCTCTTAGAACCTGCCAGGTTTCCCAGCATTCTGCTTCTGTTTACTTTTTATCATTGTTTTTTGGTGTTTTATGGTTTCTACTGTTTAACTGATTTTAAGGTTTTAAATGTTATTTTAATGAAATTTTGTTGTATTTTAACAGCTTGAGATGCCTTATGAAAGGTGGTATAAAACTGAACGATAGATGAATGAATGAATGAATGAATATTATCTACAATGACTGGCAGTGTCTCTCCAAGATTTCAGGCAGGGGCCTCTTCCAGCTCTACCTGGAGATGCTGCCAGCTAACCCTAACCGTAACCCTGGTGGTTCACACAGACTTGCAAAACTGGGCTAGGCTCTCTTAGCTTGGTTTTGCACACATATATGAACAGCCTCTCTTTCTCTGAATAAAGAGTGGTGAATCAGATGGACTTAACTAATATCCACTTTATTGAGATCAGTTCTCCATCTTTCCCAATGCAGTTGCTACCCTGTGCCAATATACTACCAGCACTTCCTGGCCATGGTCTTTGCCATCAATGAGCTCAGAAAGGATCCAGTGCTTCTACTCAACATCACCCTGGGCTTCAGTATCTATGATGACAACCAGAATGCAAGAAGGACCCACCAAGCTATCCTTTCTCTGCTCTCCACACAGGGACAAATGATTCCTAACTATCGATGCAGCAGGGAAGACAAGCTCCTCTCTGTTATTGGAGGTCTTGATTCCAAGATTTCAGGGCAGATGGCACCCATCCTTGGCATCCACAAAATTCCACAGGTAATGGGATGTCTCTGGGGATGGATCTGGGTGGTCCCATGGAGGAGTCAGTCACCCAGAGATGCAAGTGTTTTCATTCTCTGAAAACAGTTCTGTCAATGTAGTGGGGGGTTAGCACTAGGAATAAGAAAGCAGCCATGGTTGTATAGGATTTTCTGAAAACCCCAACCCTCCAAAATCAGCTGAAAGTTAACCCTTTTCAAGTTTTGACCTGCGTTTTGATTTCCTTTAAATACACACACTCGTGTGTGCGTGTGCGTGTGTAAGCTGTTTTTATTGTTAGTTTGCTTTTTTTAAAAAAGTTTTTAATTTTAATATGTGTCGTATGCTACCTCCAAAATCTTGTGAAAACCCAACTAAATAAATAATAAACTAACTCAGAACACATCATTCTTGTTAAAGGATATGAAAGGAGTTTTATTTCCCTCCTTGAAGCTAAAGTAGAAAAAAATACTATGAAAAAAAATCACTATCACGCACAATTTCTCTCAATTTATGCTTTAAAACTTGGGATAAAAACTTCAGTGTAGCATTAGGGGTGTGCAAATAGGTTCAAATTCGAACTGGTTCGGTTCAAAGGTTTGAATTTGGCCCAAACAGGGCATTGCATTGGCAATGCCAGTCCAAGTTCAAACCAATTGAGCCTGGTTCGGTTCAAACCGGTTTGAACAGGCTCGAAGGCTCGAGCCTCCATTTTAGGTGCTAGTAGCCATTTTGTGTCATTTGTCTCCCTTGATTTCATTTGCCAAGCTCCTGCTTCAATGATTGGCCATATGTCTCTGGCTCTCTGGTAGGCTTTCCAGAGGTGACAGTCCTGGAGGGCAAAGGTGGGGGCTCCTAAAGGAGGGAGTTTCAAGTTCTATTTAAAGGTAAACCCTGGCCTTGCAAAAATCACTCTTGCTGCTTGCTGTTGCTGGCTGCTGCTGGTGAGAGAGTTTGGCTGCAGACTTCTTGTGCCTGCCTGCCTCTGTGCAGGTTATGGTGAGGTCTCTTCAGTTCCATCTGCCCTTTTATTTTATTTTTTTGCCTTCCCCCCACTCCCCCTTCTCCAAAGTAATTTCCCCTGGCCGAGTGTTTGTGTGTCTGTGCTGCTGATGCTTGATTTTTTGTTTTCGGAGTGAATGACTGTCTCTCCTGCTCTGTACCCACTGCCAGGGGGCTGGGGGGAGCACAGGCCCTTTGGCCTGAGAGGCCTCTCTGGTCCATTTCCCTGGTTCACCCCCCCCCCCGTCCCCCACCTTCTTCCTTTTTGCTGTTATTACTGACTGGTGGCTGCTGCTTTTAGTTCTGGGCTGAGTTGAAGAGTCCTCAGCACAACCGCCTCATTTGCTTTATTTCATTTTGGGGTTTTGGGGGGGTTGAGGTTCCTTGTTTTCTCTGGAGCAGGTGCTTTCCTTTTTTAAAACACTTTTCCTGCTGTGCTTAGCACACCGCCTGCTCCATACTCCAGTGCAGCAGGCTGCTTCCCTTCTCTTACTCTCCCTTTTTCTCTCACCTATTCTCCAGCACATTTTTTCCACCAGCTTTTTCTTTTCTTTTCTTTTCTTTTCTTTTCTTTTCTTTTCTTTTCTTTTCTTTTCTTCAGTGTTTCTCTTTTAATTTGTTTGTTTGTTTGGGTGGGTGGGAAATCGGAAGGAGTTTTGCAGGAGTTTAACGAAATAACGAAGGAGTTTTTCAGGAGTTCTCCTTTCTGGTCAATGACTGTAATAAAATTGAACTGAACTGAACTGAACAAAATTGTTATGGGCAACATTATGAGGACTGAAAGGAAATGTGTTACTAGGGACGTGCTATTGCCCTCAGGATCAAAGCGCTGAGAGTGACCAGGAGTTGGAGAAACAGATTAGAGAGGTGTCAAAGAGAGACAGGGCAGTAATAATGGATGACTTCAACTACCCACACATAGTCTCGGTAAATTCACATTAAGGTACATAAGAACATAAGAACAGCCCTGCTGGATCCAGCTCAAGGCCCATCTAGTCCAGCATCCTGTTTCACACAGTCCACCAACACAGTGGCCCAGTGGTAATGACAGAGAGGACACATTTCTAGACGTGCTAAACGACTGTGCCTCAGAACAGTTAGTTGCTGAACTAACCAGAGGGATGGCGACCTTGGACTTAATCCTGAATGGTGCCCAAGACCTGGTGCAAGATGTCAAAGTTGCTGAACCATTGGGTAACAGTGACCATAGTGAGATCCAATTCAGCATATATGCAAGTGAAGAATTATCAAGGAAGTCCAACACAGATGTTTTGGACTTCAGAAGAGGAAACTTCTAAAAAATGAGGGGACTGGTAAGAAGAAAGTTGAAAGGGAAAGTCAGGAGGGTCAAATCACTCCAGAAAGCACGGAACTTATTTAAAACCGCAGTACTAGAAGCACAGTTGGAAGGGATGCAAAGAGAGAGTTTGAGGAGCATATAGCTAGAAGTGTCAAGGGGAATAACAAAAACTTTAAATATATCAGAAATAGAAAACCTGCCAGGGAAGCGGTTGGGCCATTAGATGATGAGGGTGCAAAAGGGATTATTAAGGAGGATAAGGAGATTGCAGAGAAGCTGAATGAGTTCTTTGCATCTGTCTTCACGGCAGAGGATACTGACCATACGAAGTATCTACAGCAGGAGAAAGGGCATACCTTCATCTCTTGCCTGTGGGCTCCCCAGAGGCATCTGGTGGGCCACTGTGTGAAACAGGGATGCTGGACTAGATGGGCCTTGTGCCTGATGCAGCAGGGCTGTTCTTATGACCCCAGTTGTACCTGCCTGCCAGCCTGCCACTGGTCAGGTAAATTTTTTTTCCCCCTGACCAGTATGTGGGGCATAAAATTCTTCAGGACAATGAGGGGTAAATGCTTTCTTTTTGGTGCCTCCTTTGTCCTAGCTTTTGTTAAGTGGGGTCTCCTTTTTTGTTTGGGTTGAGGGAGGTTTTTTTTTAACAGGTTGTCTCTTGTTTTTACAGGTTCCACCTTAGTTGTCCCCCATGGTATTTTTTAAAAATTGTATCGTTGTGGGTGCAGTGGGTGGGCAGATGCGTGGTTTAATTCAGGGTTCTTTGGATAGGGTTTTTTGTCCACACACACACACACACACACACACACATATACATATACACAGGGCTCATGTCTGAGTGCCGTGTGGTGAGCAAGGTTTGCAGCAGGGTGGCAGTCAGAGGTGGGAGGGGTCACCAAGCTGGTGTGGGAGGCCAGGATGGGAGGCAGAGAAGATGCCGGCATGGGGTCCCACAGGTCCCCATTGGTGAGTTCTTTGCCCCAGGTGAGGTAGTGGCAAGAAGGCTCTCCTATCCGGAGCAGCCTGCTGCCGCTGAATCAAGTCCAGGGCTAGTGGCTGGTCCATCGAGTGCACCGTCATTGCTGGTGCCCTGTACAGAGCCTGGCAGTGCAGGGCTGTCCTGCCAGGGAAGTTTTTTTCCATGGTGGGAGTGGAGGGCAGGGGATTGATGGCAGTGCAACCAGATTTTCCCTCCTTCTTGCATCCCCTCCAATGCTCCTCTCACCACTCAGTGGGGGGCCCCATGATGATGCCCAGGTCAATGGAGTTCAGTTTTGGGTCCTCCCAGTCTAGCTCCAAGGAGGAAGGGTCTGTTACTGAGGCAGAGGAGCCCCCTCAGCCAAAGCCAGGCACTTCTTCCGACGAGCTGGGTGGAAGGGGGTGGGTGACGATGGTGGGCAGCCACCAGAAGCCCCCCTAGCGCCACTGTCAACAAAGAGGCCCAAGAAGGCATCCAGGAAGTCCAGGGCCACACAGAGCAGCGAAGTTTGGCAGCATTTTGAAATCCCTCAAGATGCCCCAACTGCTGCTCTCTGTGTTCACTGAAGGGCACAAGTCAGCTGGGGCAAGGATGCTATGCATCTGGGGATGACTTCCATGTGGTGACACATGCAACACCACCACCCGGATCTCTTTGGCTCTGCTGACAATGCTAGTGTGCCCTGTGTGCCTGTGACTAGTGCTGACCAGGGCTGTGCAAAGGCTTCCATGAAGCAGGGCACCGTTCCCGTCAAGTGGTGGACACAGTTATTGGGGAAGAAGCTTCCTGATCATGTAGACCCACTTCTCTTCACCCGCCTCATAGGGGATGGCCACTGACGACCAACCCTTTCAGGTGGTTGAGAACCCCGACTTCTGCTGGAATATCCAGACGTTCGCGCCCAACTACATGATCCCCTCAAGGACCAAGTTCAGCCTGACTGTGGTCCCCTCCCTGTATGCAAGGTGAAGGGAGCTCATGTCAGTCATGCTGTGTGCAGCACCAGCTGGCGCCAGTGTGCATTTCACCACTGATCTCTGGAACAGTGTGAGTGGAATACACGCTGCTTTCCTGGCCCTAACTGCTCACTAGTGGGACCCCGAGAGAGAGGGGACCTCCGGTGCTGCATCTGGCTCCAGCGTGTTCCCCAACGCATTTTGGCACAAGTGGGCTGTCTTGCACGTGGAGACCTTGGATGTCAAGGTCTGAATTCTGACTCAGAGTTCACAGCAAATTAGGTCATACACTGTTCTGCTTATGAATGGGGGAGGGACTCATATTCATTGCATTGAGACAGGCTAAAATCTTTTTAAAAATTTAAAAAAAACCCATGAACCCCACTGGCTTGGGGCTTCAGGGGGAAGTTGTGGCCATACCTGCCTTGCCCCCAAACCCACTTTGGTACCCAGGTACCCCGCAGGAGGGCAGTTGGAGCCATCCTCAAATCCCTATTATTCCCTATGTGGAAAATGCAAAAAATGTAAAATTCTTCAGAAATTCATTAATAATCACAGGAGTGTCCAATAGCTTTGGGGTTTAGTGGCTGCCTGTTTTTGTGTCCCTAGGTGCTCTGCATAGGGAATAATTGGCTAGTTCGATTCCCCATTATTCCCTATATAGAACCTTTTAGAACCAGTTTGAGTTGGGTTTGAATTAGAATCGAACCAAGGGGCGGGGGTTCGAGCAAAACTAAAACTGAATGGGTAGAGCCATCCTGGTTCAAAATGGGTTCAAATTTGAACCAAACAGGCCAAGCTGGTTTTGTGCACACCCCTATGTAGCATGATAGAGATTCACTCTACATTTAGAAATCAACTCATAAGAGAAAGTTCTTTCTTTCTCCAGCTTGGTTATGGCTCCTTCAGGCTTTTTTCTCTGAAAACCTTATTTCCTTCCTTCCACTGGATTGATCCCAATGAAGCCCCGCAATATGAGGGGTTAATTCAGCTACTCCAGCATTTCCAATGGAATTGGATTGGGCTCATTGTTCCCATGGATGACAGTGGTGAACATTTCATCCAGCGTCTTACACCAAAACTTGCCAAGAACAACATCTGTTTAGCCTACACTGAAAAGATCGAGGAATCAAATGCATTCCAAGCTCAGAAGCCGGCATGGAAATGGAGAGATTTGTTTTGTTCTAACTGTGAGGCTGATGTTGTCATTGTCCATGGGAACACCAAGATTATAAAGACATTAACTGATAAAGTGTTAAAACAGAAATATCGCCCATCTCGGAAGGTTTGGATCCTGACAACCCAGTGGGATTTTGCTGCAGTGGGATGGCAGGAGGACTGGAGGGAGCTGAAATCCTTTCAGGGTGCTCTCTCCATCACAATCCGCCCAAGCAAGGTGCCAGGATTTGAGGATTTTCTCTGGACTTTAGATCCAAACCAACCCCAGGGAGATCTCTTTCTCCAAGATTGGTGGGAATTTGTATTTAACTGTGAGTTCCTGAAATCAGGCCAGGTCCCTAAATATTTCTGGAGGGGAAAGTGTACCGGGGAGGAGAGGCTAGAGAACCTGCCAGCTACTTTGTTCAAAATGAGCATGACTGGCCACAGCTACAGTGTCTACAATGCTGTCTATTCTGTGGCACATGCTTTGCATGCTGTGCACTCATCAAGATCAAGGCATGCGAGAATGGGGGAAGATAAGCAGCTTCTGAATGTGGAGCCATGGCAGGTAATGTCCACCCTCAAGTTTGCTTCTCTTAAAAAAAGAGTCCCTTTTCTGAGTTTTCAAGGCTATTAGCCTGGCAGCTTCTGAATAGAAACATACCAGTATTTTGGCCCATGCCCAAAGCTCCTGCTTTTATTGTGTCATTGCTTCCTGTTTCCTCTTCAGGGCATTTGTTTCATCCCCATTGTTTGGAGAGGCTAGTGGAACTTTATGGTCTTTCTGTAATATCTTTGGTGGTTTGTGTGTGGTCGTGCAAATGGCCTCTGTGCATGTGCAGAGGTCACTCAAATGGCTTCCGCATGTCTGCAGACTCTGGAGCGGGGAGCGCTGGTGGGGCTTAGAGGAGCTGCCACCACCGCTGCAGAAGCAGGCAAAGTGCCCTTTTAACACCCCCCTTGGCCGCCCTTAAAACACTCTTAAAGGATTCCCCCACCTGTTTGCTTGTAAAGGGGAATCCTCACCGGATTCGCTTTTATAAGCATAGCCCTTGAACCAGGTTGACCCACTCTGAGTCAGATTGGGCCCGGTCCAGTTTGAACTTGGACCAACCGCTTTTTTGGGTGGCCAGGCTAATTTGGGTTTGAACTGGTTGAACCAGGCTCGTTCAAATCTAACTCAGTTCAATTTGAACTAGTTCTGCATGCCCCTAGTCACAGCAAGTTTTTGCTCCCTTGGAGTTCTCAAAGGTTCTGCAACAATATCTTTGCCACATCTCCTGGATGTCCCATCATGCCTTGTGCATTCCACGCATGATTAAATATAATAAAATTCTATTTATATTTAAAATAAGTAGAATTCTCTGCCATGGGATGTTGTTATGGTCACCAGCTTTGATGGCTTTGAAAGGGTCTTAGATAAATCCATGGAGGACAGGTCTATCAATGGCTACTAATCTTGATGGCTATCGGTTACCTTCAGGCTCAGAGGCAGGATGCCTCTGAATCCCAGTTGCAGGGGACCAACAACAGGAGAGAGGGCATACCTTCATCTCTTGTCTGTGGGCTCCCCAGAGGCATCTGGTGGGTCACTGTGTGAAGCAGGATGCTGGACTAAATGGGCCTTGAGACTCTTCCAGCAGGGCTGTGTTGTATTCTAACAGTGCTTTATGTTTGCATAGGCAATTGCCTACAGTGGAAAATCTTGGGGGAGCGGAAAATCTTAGGGTGGGGGAAAGTTAAATCTTCTTTTAAAAACTTTTAAAACTGCCGCTGCATGGTGGTAAGAGCTCCTAGTGGGCCTGCCCATTTCCCAAATCATGTCGGGCACAGGGTGCTGCCTGCTTGGTTGCCCTATTCTTCACCTTTTCCATGGCTCTAATCTGGCTCTAGTTCTCTTTGCAAACAGTGATTTTCGACAGCAAGGTCCTTCAGGGAAACACTGTCAGGAACCACCAGCAATTTCCCCTTGTCATCCATGAAGATGTGAATGGAATCCTTAGTTGGATTCCAGTTTCCTATGAATGTGTTTTGTTTGTTTGTTTTTGTGGAATCCTTTAGGGCAGGAACTCCTCTTAACTGCAGAAAGATTTCCAGCTTTGACATCAAGGTTGTCATCATGACAACGTCTTTGTTGGGGATGATCACCATTCTGATATTCTGGAAGAGCTCTAAAAATGCCTCTCTCTCAGCTTTTCTGTACAGTTCCTCAACATCATTTTCATCTTTTTGACCATCCTCATCGATGTTGTCTTGGTTTTTTGTCTTTTCACGTGTGTAACCCTTATAACATGAAGCATGATTATGGGTCCCTGAAGCTACTAGGTCTCCACTGGTTACCACTAGCATTGATTGTACCTGTATTAGCAGCGGGGGAGTAACTGGCCCTGTCCACCCCCAGCACAGTACTTCTAGTGACTTGCTGGTGTGTGTCTTATGTTTCTTTTTAGAATGTGAGCCCTTTGGGGACAGGGAGCCATCTTATTGTTTCTTATTTCTCTTTGTAAACCACCCTGAGCCATTTTTGGAAGGGCGGTAGGGAAATCCAATTCATCATCATCATCATCATCATCATCATCATCATCATCATCTCCACTTTGAACTACAAACCCCTGCAAGCCAAGCCTCTGAGAATGGAAGTCACTTGCATGCTTTGAAGCTAAATGGAGCCTTTAAAATCAACTGGAAATGAATCCTTTCTTTGAGTGAATGCTTACTTGGTATCTCCCACATGATGGCCATTACCCTATGTTGGGCAGTACTAGACTGCTCATTCTCATGATTGGTTAACCCATTTCCTGAGTTCCTTTCCATTTCAGATTCTTGCCTCTTTAAGAAACATCCAGTTTAACAACAGTGCTGGAGAGGAAGTTTCCCTTAATGGCAATGGTGAGAGATCAGCTAACTATGACATTCTGAACTGGATCTTCTTCCCAAATGGTTCGGTGGCTAATGTGAAAGTTGGAAGGATGCATCCAGGGGCTCCCCCGGGACAAGACTTCATCATCAATCCAGATGTGATTGTATGGGATACCCAGGTGGGGATGGAGTGTCTTTAATGGGGTTAGGAAAACAATTAGACTGGAGCATGTTACAGTCCCACCCCAAGAACATCCTTTGCAGGCTCAGACTCGGGATGTGCATGAATCAAAAATTGGGATTCAATTTGAGTTAAATCAAAACACATGGGTTTCAATTTGACCTCAAATCCAATCTCCCCAAAACAGGCCCAAATCTATTTGGATTGGTTTTGATTTTAGTCAATCTGAATTGATTTGACGGTCTTTTAAGTTTAATGGGGGGGGGGGGAAAGCCTCCTTTCATCATTGTTTTAAAAAAGAAAGAGGCGCCAAGGTGCCCAGTACTACTTTTTGAAGTGCAGAGAGCACAGTGGTAGGGAGGCAGCGGCGACCTGACCTGACACATCCTTGCGGCTCAACAGCCACTGATTCCAAAAAAGAAGAGGTACAGATGGTGCCTTTGAACCACTTCTGGTGGGAGCTGTAGTACTACAGCCGAGCTGGCAGCGGCAGGGAGGCAGTTACCCGAGCCACTGTCCCGCCCTGTGGCCATCCTGGCCAGCTGCTCAGCTCACACTGACTCTCACCGGGACTGGACTATCCTTTAAATAGCCTTCGTGCACACGTGGAGCCATTGAAAGGGATAGCCCAGTGTTTCTTTGCTAGAACACGGGTGTTTTTGCACAAAGAAACTTTGTGCAAACCAGCAAAGAAACACTTGGCTATCCCTTTACATGTCCTCCACATGCATGTGCAGAGGTCATTAAAAGGATAGCCCAGTCCTGGTGAGAGTCAGTGTGAACTGAGCGGATGGCCAGGCCAGCCATGGGGAGGGATGGTGGGTTGGGTTGCAACCTCCCCACCACTGCCGGTTCTGCAGAAAGACTACTGCTCCCACCAGGAGCGGTTCAAAGGCACATCCGTGCCTCTTCTTTCTCAAAGGAGGATGGTGGATTGGTTCATCACCTCCCCCTTCCCCCCGCTGCGGGCTCTGCAAAAAAGGTAATTTCATTATTATTATTTTTTAAGGCTGAATGTGGCTCTCCTCCCTCTCCCTTCCCCTTGCCCCATACTCGAATTGATTCGGATAGATTCAATCCGAATCTGTCTGATTCTATTCAACTTCCATTCAAAGCACCCCTTTTAGGCACGGACACCTGTTAGGGGTGATTCAATTTGAAGTCAAAATACTCGAAACAGTCAGGTTTGAGGCGAATTGATTTGAGTCAGAATTTATTTATTTTATTTATTTTTGCATTTTTATACCGCCTTTCGTTAAAATATAGCCCCAAGGCGGTTTACAAAAGTTAAAAACATACAATAAAAGCACAATAAAAACAACATGCAAGAGTATAAAAACATATAAAAGCAGGCATAAAACAATACAAGAAATAAAAACACCCAGAAGCAGCAGTAAAAACGATTATGTAAAAGCCTGGGTAAAAAGCCAAGTCTTTACAAGCTTTCTAAAAGCCATGATGGAGTCCGAGGAGCGAATGACCACTGGGAGAGCATTCCAGAGTCTGGGGGCAGCAACAGAGAAGGCCCTGTCCCGAGTGCACGACAGCCGGGCCTCTCTCATTGTCGGCACCCAGAGCAGGGCCCCCTCAGATGTCCTCGTCAAGCGGGCAGCAACCCTTGGGAGCAGGCGGTCCCTCAAATACCCTGGGCCCAAACCGTTTAGGGCTTTAAAGGTCAAAACCAGCACCTTGAATTGGACCCGGAAACGAACCGGTAGCCAGTGCAGCTCTTTCAAAATGGGGGTGATATGTTCCCAACGGGCAGCTCTGGATAACACCCTCGCTGCCGCGTTTTGCACTAGCTGCAGTTTCTGGATATTCTTCAAGGGCAGCCCCACGTAGAGCGCGTTACAGTAATCCAGCCGCGACGTGACTAAGGCGTGGGTAACTGTGGCCAGATCTGCCTTCTCGAGAAAGGGACGCAGCTGGCGCACCAGCCGAAGCCGTGCAAAGGCACCCCTGGCCACCGCCTCCACCTGAGCTTCCAAGAGCAGAGCCGGGTCCAGTAGTACCCCCCAAGCTGCGTACTTGTTCCTTCAAGGGGAGTGCAACCCCATCCAGAACTGGTAAAATCTCCACATCCCGATTGGCTCTCCTACTGACCAACAGCACCTCCGTCTTATCCGGATTCAATTTCAGTTTGTTAGCCCACATCCAACCCATCACGGCCTCCAGTCCCCGGTTCAGGACATCCACCGCCTCCCTAGGATCAGATGACAAGGAGAGATAGAGCTGAGTGTCATCCGCATATTGCTGACAACTCAGTCCAAATCCCCGGATGACCTCTCCCAGCGGCTTCATGTAGATGTTAAACAGCATGGGGGACAAGACCGAACCCTGCGGGACCCCACAGGCCAACGGCCACGGGGCCGAGCAGTAGTCCCCCAGCACCACCTTCTGGACCCTCCCCTCAAGAAAGGACCGGAACCACTGCAACGCAGTGCCTCCGATTCCCATACTCGAGAGGCGGCCCAGAAGGATACCATGGTCGATGGTATCGAACGCCGCCGAGAGGTCCAGCAGAACCAACAGGGACGCACTCCCCCTGTCTAGTTCCCGGCGTAGGTCATCCACTAGAGCGACCAAGGCAGTCTCAGTCCCATACCCGGGGCGGAAGCCAGATTGAAAAGGGTCCAGATAATCCGTATCATCCAAGACCCTCTGCAGCTGGGACACCACCACACGCTCCATCACCTTGCCCAAAAAGGGCAGGTTAGACACAGGTCTATAGTTGTCCAGGCTGGAGGGATCAAGGGAGGGCTTTTTTAATAGAGGTCTTACCACCGCCTCCTTAAGGCACGATGGCATCCTGCCCTCCCTTAATGAAGCATTAATGATCACCTCCAGCCATCTGCCTGTGCCCTCCCTGGCAGCTTTTATTAGCCATGAAGGGCAAGGGTCAAGAGCGCACGAAGTCGCCCGCACACTGCCCAGGATCTTGTCCACATCCTCAGGCCGCACCAACCGAAAAGAATCCAACACAACGGGACCAGATGGTACCAAAGGCACGTCTGCCGGAACTGCCAAAACTCTGGAGTCCAGGTCAGCACGGATGCAAGCGACTTTATCTGCAAAGTGACAGGCAAACCGATCACAAAGAGCTGTAGATGGCTCCTCCCCCATTGTCCGGGGGGATGTGTGGAGCAATGTTTTCACCACACGAAAGAGCTCTGTTTGCCTGCACTGAGCAGATGCAATGGAGGCGGAGAAAAAATGTTTCTTCGCCGCCCCCACCGCCACGGCGTAGTCCCTAAAATGGGTTCTAGCCCTTGTTCGATCGGATTCGTGACGACTCTTCCTCCAGCGTCGCTCCAGCCGTCGTCCGAGTTGCTTCATCGCCCTAAGCTCCGAGGAAAACCAAGGAGCGGAACGGGCTCCACTAAGCCGGAGAGGGTGCTTGGGGGCAACCGTGTCAACAGCCCGGGCCATCTCTCCATTCCAGAGATCAACCAAGGCGTCGACAGGGTCACCAGCTCTGGACACTGGAAACTCCCCGAGGGCCGTCTGGAATCCAAGCGGATCCATAAGCCTCCGGGGGCGGACCATCTTAATCGGCCCACCACCCCTGCAGAGGGCAGACGGAGCAGTCAAACTAAACCCCACCAGGTGATGATCTGTCCATGACAAGGGAGTGGTCTCAAATTCCCCCACCTCCAGATCATTTATTTCCCGGTCGGCAAAAACCAGATCCAGAGTGTGTCCCGCCACGTGGGTAGGGCCGGATACCAATTGAGACAGGCCCATGGTTGCCATGGAGGCCATGAAATCCTGAGCCACACCCACTAGGGGGGCCTCAGCGTGGACATTGAAATCCCCCAAAACAATAAGCCTGGAGGAACCCAAGGCCACCTCCGAGACCACCCCCGCCAGCTCAGGTAGGGAGACTGAAGTGCAGCGGGGTGGTCGGTACACCAACAGAATCCCCAGCCTATCTCGGAGGCCCACCCTCAAGGACAAACACTCGAAATTCTGAGATTGCCTGACCGGGCACGTGGAAACGGGGAGGGTCTCTCGAAAGATGACTGCAACGCCTCCTCCCCGACCCTCGAGGCGGGGCTGCTGCACGATCTGGAAACCTGGAGGACAAAGCTGAGAGAGACATACCCCGCCCAGCGCATCCAACCAGGTCTCTGTCACACATACCAGGTCAGCACGCTCATCCACGATCAGATCGTGGATGAGAGATGTTTTTGCGTTAACTGACCTGGCATTCAGCAGCAGCAACCTAATCCTCGAAGGAGTGTTCCCAGAGCTCCCTAGGGTCAGAGGGTTGGGAGAAGGGCCGGAAAAAGGAACAGGCCTCAATTGCCTGGACCGTTTTCCCCTGTAACGGCCTGCCCAACTCCCACCGCCATACCTCCCTCTGCCCGCTACCTGTGATATTGCCGCCCCCGCTCCAGACCCACTTTTTTGCTCCCCCAGACACATCTCCCCAGACTAACCCACCACGGCTTCTTGGCTTAATTAAAAACAAAACAAAACCAGGCTTGCGTAGTCTCCTGCTGACTTCTTAATTGTGAGAAGATGACTCTTCAGGGTGGAAGGAGAGAGATCTTCTGGTCCTCAGGCAGCTCGCCCCACGGCAGAGAGCCACAAGGACGAGAGCCCTTGTGCTCTCGCCCTTCGGCTCGCGCCCTTGGGCTAGCCTGCCCTATATAGCAGCAGCAGCAGCCGCCAAAGCCCCAGCAGCAGCCCAAGGAGAGGTTACACACACCTGAGGAAAGGTGGGGCAGGGGCAAAGACAGCAGTCAGTCAGTGCCCCACCCAAGCTGTTCTCCTTCTGTCTTCTTCTGAATTGATTTGCACATCCCTAGATCAGACTGGCTTCAATGTACAAGTTGGCAGACAGCTTCAACTTTTTCTCTCTTCCCTTTAGAGAGTGCCCTTTGCTAGGTGTGTGAAGCACTGCCCTCCAGGACACAGCAGGAAGGTTCCAGAGGGGAAGCCTGTTTGCTGCTATGAATGTGTCCGTTGTCCCAAGGGAACCTTTTCTAATCAGACAGGTAGTTTGAATCTGGAAATGTGTTCCAAAGATCCCAGGAACCAGGATTGGGCATCACATGTTTCCCCCACTCAATTGTTTTACTGTTTGTGTTTGCTCTCCCATATATTCCACTCTTCCAAACTTGTTGCATCACTAGAATAATTTCTAAAACACCTTCTGAAATCAGACCAGGCACTGCTTTCTTCAGATTTTAATTTGTCCTATTTATTTGGGTGCTTACTCTTCTCTGTGTTGCTAATATGCACACATGCAATGATAGTACATTGTGGGGGAAAGCAAGATCTCCCTAAATAGAGGGGAGAAACCTTAGGAAGGGTTCCTAGGTTAGGTTGTACAGAGTATAATAACCTGCACAGATCCCTTCATATTGGGGACCTTAGAATCTGGTGATCTAGTACAATTCCCATGGTTACAGCCATTCATACATATTTAAGAACTTGTTCCCAGCTCCAATGGTTTTGGCATTAGGCTTGAAATGTGTTTGGGGCACATGTAGTAAGTAAGAGACTCAAATGGCTGATTGGGGTAGATGTTTGCACGGCCCATGCCAATATCTCTAGGGCCAAAGGAAGGTCATCTTCCTCCTCAATGTCTCTGTCTGGAGTGTCTTCTGCAACCTGTTCCTTTCCACCCCCTGTCTAGTCAGGATCACTCATGAAAATGAAAAATGCCAAATGCCAAATTTCAGTCATAATTTTGGATGACAAGCAGGTGGAGAATTGAATGTTTCATTTCCTTGGGTGAATGCCCTTTCAGTGCCCAAAAGATGAACATTTGTCCCATGTTAGTGATATTAAAGGTTAATTTATCATTCCAGATGCAGTTTTCTGTGACCAATGCCCAGAAGATCAATACCCAAACAAGAATCAAGACCAATGTGCTCCCAAGAATATTAACTTCCTCTCATATGAGGACACTTTAGGATCTGTTTTTGCTACTGCTGCTTTTTTACTTTCATTGATCACATATCTAGTGCTCACAATCTTTATTAAACACCGCAACACACCAATCGTCAAAGCCAACAACCGAGACCTCACTTATATCCTCCTCATCTCCCTCCTGCTCTGCTTCCTTTGCTCCTTCCTGTTCATCGGCCGACCCAGGAAATTAACCTGTCTTCGACACGTGGCTTTCAGCATTATCTTCTCTGTTGCCATTTCTTCCATATTGGCAAAAACTGTCACAGTGATTCTGGCCTTCATGGCCACCAAGCCAGGGAACATGGCAAAAAAAGTACTGAAGGGTCAACCAGCAAACTCCATTGTCTTGGCTTGTTCACTTATCCAATTTGTTATCTGTGCTGTCTGGCTGGTAACTTATCCCCCATACCCAGCCTTGGATATGCACTCACTGATTGGAGAAATCATAGTAGAATGTAATGAAGGCTCAGTCACCATGTTTTACATTGTCTTAGGTTACATGGGATTTCTGGCTTTGATCAGCTTCACAGTGGCTTTCCTTGCTAGGAAATTGCCTGACAGTTTTAATGAAGCTAAGTTTATCACCTTCAGCATGCTGATGTTCTGCAGCGTCTGGGTCTCCTTTGTGCCCACCTACTTGAGTACCAAAGGGAAGTCCATGGTGGCCACTGAGATCTTCTGCATCTTGACCTCTGGTGCTGGTCTCCTGGGTTGCATCTTCTTCCCCAAATGCTACATTATCATTCTGAGGCCCAATCTCAATAGCAGAGATCACCTAATTAGGAAAAAGAATCCGGAAATCTGACACTTTAGAATATCGTTTGCAGGTCCAGTTTCCTGTCTAATATTTCCAAAGAGGAAAGATTATCAAGTACCGTCTTTTTCTGATTATAAGATGGCAGATTATAAGATCCCTTGGATATAAGGGAGCTACAAGGGAGCTATGGTGATGGTGGTGGGTTGTTGTGTTTCTTAAACCTGAGAGTAGGTAGCATCAATCAATCTAGTACTTCAGTTATGAACATCAACAACTTTATTTATGCACACAATAACATCAAGTACTTCAATCTAGGCAAAACCTTCAAACTCACTCTCAGAATTGCTGGCTTCGAATATCGCCCAGAGATGGTCATAGGTTCCCATTCCACCAGTCAGGCAGCATTTCTCGAACCTCTGCCATATAACGGCAGGATCGATCGCCTCCCAGGCCTCTTTGATCCACCAGACGATGAGGGCAATTTGTGGCTTATTCCGGCAGCCTGCTGGAGTGAGTGTCATTAGCCCAGCATGCATCCCGTCCACCCACTTCTCCCTCAACAGCTGCTTGAAGGGCTGGTTGCAGCTGACGTCCATCACCTGCAACTGGCTTGTCATCCCCGCCGAGATCAGTCTGGTTTTCTGCCAGGATCGCTTTCACAGATGGCGTCCCCTGGTGGGGTTAGCCAGCCAGACTGATCTGAGCCAGTCTTCAGTCACGCCTTGGTCCATCCACACCCATTTGTGTACAAATGTACCAAGACCCCAGGGGGCCACCTCACTTTCTTCAGCAGCATCTTCCTTTTAAAGATGATGTATGGCAGAAGCTTTTCACCGTCGCCAAATGCCCCAAGCATCACTGTGAACCTGTTCATCTCGTTCCCAGTGGTCCTCAGTTTCACAGCTCTCTCCCCTTTCCTCGAAACTGTTTGCCAGCGAGGAAGATCAAAGCTCACTGGTGTCTGGTCAGCACTGGCAATGTTTGCAGGAGAGTACACGTGTTGCTTTCAGAGCTGCAAGATGAACGGTTCGTACTGTCAGAGGCAGTGCTCAAAGGCCTCTGGCAGACTCTGCACAAGTGACGTGCGCCTCCAGATGCAGAGCTTATGCCGCCTGAAGAGGTGGCCCCACTTTGCAGATGCCTTGAAAGTGACATGGGTATCGGTCCCGTGAGAAATCCTGATTGCTTTCGAGCGGATATCCCCAGTGGTGACAGCATTGTCTCTTGCTCATCTATCCAGGTCATACCTGAGCAGCTGCTTTTCAAGTTCTGGGTGCTGGGCCCTGCAGCCACACCCCGGAGTCTGTGAAAGCAGACTTTTAGACTGGAGATAGGCTTTATTTTTTCTCCAGTGGTGCACATTGGCCTCATTCACCCCAAATTTCTGCCCTGCTGCCCAGTTGCTGCTGCATTCCGCTGCAGCCGCAGGTTTAAGTTTGTAGGCAGTCATGCCGCTCACTCTTCTTGGTGCCATGCAGCTTCCTGCAAGGTGGGGAGGAGAGAGAAAGAATGACTCAGGCTCTTGACTCAGTCCAAGCAAGCATGCATGACTCTCCCCCTTTGCTAAGCCTACCCTGGCTTGCATTTGAATGGGAGGCTACATGTGTATTGTAAGGTATTCCCCCAAGGGGATGGAGCGAGGGAGGAAGGGTCCGGAGGACACCTGCTCTGACCCTGGCTACTGATCTCCCCCCCCCCGGACTGGGGGTGGGCAGACCCAGGCTCCACATGTTCTCGAGGCTGCACTAGCAGTCACTCATGGTTTTTTGCCCTTGGCCACCTGCTCCTTGCTCTCCTTTTGAGCTTGCAAGAGCCCGAGGTACCCGTGTGTTTGGTCTGCACAAGAGTGCCTTTACTGACCAGGTTGGATATAGTTGTTGCTCTTCTCCACATTGTAGCCAGCATCCACAAGGGCCTTCTTGAGGGCAGCCAGTGACACTCCATTGCATTCCTTGGAGGCAGGTGGACCAGGCTTTAATTCCCCCGGAGGCCAGGTCTACTCATAGGTGGCTAGGGTGGGTGGACCAGGCCTCCATTCTCCTGGAGGCCAGGTCTACTGTCAATGGGAGAGGAGCTTGATGTCACAGGCTTGCAACACACTATTCCAACTGCGCAGGCGAGCTGGAGTGCCTCACAGTTCTCAAGGGCAGCTGGGCTGACTGGTCAAGCCCAGCGGCTGCTCCTGCTCTGCCCACTGATGCTGCCACTGCCACCACGGGGGTTGGGGAGGCCTGCTCGGCTCACCCTCCACACCCCCATCCCCCAGCCATGCACATGGTGGCTAGAATTATTGAAGTTTTCAGCACCACAAGGCAGTGGCGGGGTGAGCGTGGGGTGGTGTGGGGTGGTGTCAGGAGGCCCCCCTGGACATTAGAGGCCACGGACTGGGGCCCCAGGGTGCGGGGGTAAGAGTGGCTCTGCCTATGGTGTTGGTGAAAGGCTTTGTGAGCTCAGTCATGGCAATGTGTTGGGAACATTGGCTATCCCAGCAAGTCCTGGGGTTGTCTGAGGACTCCTGAGCCCTGGGTGTGCTTGGGGAATTAGCAGTTGGGGTTGGGCTAAGAGGATCTATTGGTGGGGCTGGCTGGAGCTGAGGGTGGTGGCAGCCCAGTGTTCTGCCCCATGTGTACTCAGTGAAGCATCAGGGGCTCAGTGAAGCATCAGGTAGGGAATGGTCAGGCAGATCCTGGGGGGACCCTGGAAGGGAGTATTCCTTGGGGATGGGTCCTGAGGCAGATGAAGGTTCTCCTGCCAGGATGTCGTCCCCCCAGTCCTCATCCTCTGAGGGTTCCTCAGCCTGCCCATCAGGATCGGCTGGAGTCTCATGGGGTGGGTGTGTCTCTGACACTATAGACAGAGAGTGATGCAAACATATTTCTCCTCCCATTGAACTCTGAGGAGAGACGAGCAATATGGGGATTCTCTCCCCTGGCATTCCCTAAATTACAGTAATTCTTGATGAATCCCTGGGGATTTTTATCTACTAGAAATCCTGGACAAAACACACTTGCAATAAATACAGCCCAGGCTCTTCCAGTTGGGGCTGTGAAGGGGATCGGGGTCCTTGATGTCTGTCACTGTCTCAATCCATGGCTGCATCCCATGAAAGCAACTGCACTTCAAATTCTCTACTACATTCAAGCAAAGACCTCTCTGTGCTGTTATGTTCTGGTTACTCCTCTTGTTTTGGCTCCTGCCTCAGGCCGCAGTCCACATTGCACTGAAGAACAGGTGCACCTTGGCGAGACCCTTTAGATGCCAAGAAGATTATTACAGGCAAGGAGACCTCATTGTTGGGGGGAATTTGCCCTTCCGCAAATACATCTACTACAGATCTAGATTTGCTGAGTCTCCTCGTGAATGGCCTTCCTTCTACGATAGGTAAGTTTTCCCAAGAAAGTTTTGTGATGCAAAATCCACAGGTGGATTTTGTCATGCCCTGGTTTTTATGTGGAGCACTAGTTGCATTACTGGTGCCACTGGAGACAACAGTTCCCTGATTCCTAATACAAACATCAGCAGCTTGTAATGATTGCCTTCAGTCTGTGATGAGTTTTATTGTCTTGTGAATTCTTATGGAGCTTAGATTGTATCTGAGCCAGTAGCAAATCTATCCATCCTTCTCTCCTGACATCACCAGGGCATTTTTCACACAGGGCTTTTAGCTTGCATCTCCTCAAATGGAGAATGTGCATTCATATAGCCAGATTAACCCCCAAAGTCCCTGTGATTTGGGTTTTTCATTGCTTGTGTGGAAAAAAATGAAGCTTCACACTCAGTTTGGACACTTTGAGTTGCTTTTATTTGCAAAGTTTGACAACACCTCTTAGCCAAGAAGGAGTTTCCCTTGTTCCCACTTGCTGTGCAAATGAAGGACTAGGCCTTCGCTTAATAGGCGTCTTTGAACAAGGTGGTTCAATGGCAAAGAACTGCAAGACACAGCTTGCTTTTATAATACAAAATGGAGAAGTAAGTTAAACCTTTCCATATATGGTTATACAGTGATACCGTTAGTTTGAAATTAGCACGTTAGCTAATAACTTGCACGCGCGCCATGGAAGTCCCTGTTTCTTATTTTGCTATCGCCAGCAAGTTTATCTTTAACTTTTCTGCTGACTTGAACTTTTTTGCTTTCTGCTTTGGTAAGCATTGCTTGTTACTGGGTAAGCTAGCAGCTTTTAGGGATTTTCCATGACTTTTATAAATTCATCTTTAAAGCACTTGATATTAGGCCCCAAAAGCTTTGTTACCAACCTGAGTATTTGGCTATAATAATCCAGGTCTCCACACGTGTTAGAGTGTAGTCTGATTTATATCCACGGTAAAAAAATTCCACTATTTGCATCGGTTTTGGGGGGCAACTTTGAACTTGCAGTTAAGCCTCACAGTAAACTCGTGGTAAAACCTGCTGTGTGAAAAATGCCCAGGAGTGCTAAACAGTGTCCCTGGCACCTGGGAAATGTAGTTTCAGGGAGGTTGATGGTGGGAATCGGGTGTCCTGAGCTGGTGTGGTGTAATCCCTAAGAGAATGAGCTGTGAATCAGAACTTCTCCCATTCAAATCTTGTCTCCGCCAAACTCCCTAAGTAGTTGTAGTGAGGCAGCAAGGTGACAGGGGTGACAGAGCTTACCCCCCACCCCCAAGTTAGGCTGCACATGGCTGTGGCCATGCACACGCTCCTTGCTGTCCCCGGCTGATAGCGTGAATGGGCATGTGGTGGTCACAGAGCCATGTGGCCCTCCAGGACAGCCTCAGCAGGAACAGGCATCATGCACAGCCACACTGGGTGGCACACAGGTCCCCAGCACACCAGAGGGTTCACCGAGGCATGGCCCCGGCATCTTCCAGGAGCCATTTAAGGGAAAGCCAGCCGATTACGAGAGCTGGCATTCGGAGAGAGCTAGGCAGGCAAAGGCAGCTCAGTCACAGTGAAATGTACCAGCCAGCAGACTACCAGTGTGGAGAAGGTGGGGGAGGGGGAGGTGCACAGTGCCTCCCCTCTCCAATGGCTTACATGTGTAGGCTATGGGGACAGGGTCGTAAGCCAGGCCTCTAGGAAAACCAGGCTTCACAGTAGTCTTAGAACATTTCCTTTCGGCCTTGGCTCCCCAGTTGCCACATGAGGATCGTAATACTGGCCAATGTTACAGGGTTGATTGAAGGAGTGCATTAGGACATGTAAATCACTTTGCACATTCAAAAGGTGCTATATGTATGCTAATTCTGATTATGGGTCTCTGCTTCCCTGAGGTATCTGGTTAGCCACTATGAGAAACAAGATGTGGTTTGTAGGTGTGGGTCAAGGACACAGTAGGGATAGGCTTGAAATGCAGTTCAGCATCTGAACCACAGCACATCCCTTTAATACCGAGGGTTTACACAGCCCCTTTAACACAGAGGAGAGCAGGTCCATACCTGCTCCTCCTCCGCTTGCCACAACCATGCTGCCCATGCAAATGGCCACCATGCATGCATGGAGGCCATGTGTGTGTCGGCATTGCATAGGGGCAGCAGGGGGATGCCCAGCCAGCGCACGATCTTAGCTGGTGGGAGCGCCATGATTATGGAAGTGACAGCGAGCAGAGGAGCAGGAGGTATGGACCTGTTTTCCTCTATGTTAAAGGGCCTGTGCAAGTCCTTGGTTTTAAAGGGATATGTTGCAATTTGGATGCTGAATTGTGTTTCAAGCACATCCCTAGGACACAGTGTCAGCAATTGTTGTCAGGATGCAACCATAGGCAGTACAGCTTCCTGACCAGATCTTAAGGGAAAGAATCTCAATCCAAAGCAGCAGAAGGAAACCTTCCTTCTGAAATCAGTGGACCAATTTATCAGAAAGTAGAAACTTTGCATGGACGCTAAAGGGCAGCACAGGAAAAACAGGAGTTTCAGGGAGTGCCAAGGATCATGTTCAGTACATGCCCAGTAGAATACAGGCTAAATCAAATACTCTAACCTAAAATATGCTTCTCTTAGGAAATTTTAGCAAACTTGGAAAGGCAGCTCTAAAATTCAGAATGGCTATCCTGGCTTACCCAGGATAGGTGGCTATTCAGAGCCCAATGCTCTTTACCATTCATGAGCAGTGGCTAGTGGAGGGCACCGTCCACTATTCACTCTTCAATCACTTACTTTCCCCAGCTGTTGCCTCCGCAGCCTGCTTGTGGACTTCACTGGGAGCATTTGCCTGTCTACTGATGGGAGATGGATGCTGGGAAAGATGCAGCTGTAGGTGGATCACAGTCTTGACAGACCACATCAGCTCTGCTGAAATATATTAATGCCTTTCACCTCCCCTAAGGTAACTCTCCTTGTAGCCCTGTGCCCCATTACTATCAGCATGTCCTGGCCTTGGTGTTTGCCATCAATGAACTCAACAAGGATCTGGTGCTCCTACCCAACATCACGCTGGGCTTCCGTATCTATGATGACAATCAGAACACACAAAGGACCCAACAGGCCATCCTGTCTCTGCTCTCCACAAGAGCTCCAATGGTTCCTAACTATAACTGTGACAGGAAGACCAGGCTGCTGTCTGTCATAGGGGGTCTCGACTCCAGAATCTCAAGGCTGATGGCCTCCACCTTGGGCATCCTGAAGGTCCCACAGGTAAGGGAATAGCTGGAGGGGTTCTGTTGTATTAGTTCAGTGATACAGAGATGCAAAGGATGTTTTCTGACATCAGTTTTACAGAATCAATGGGTGTGTGGTGCTACTGTGTTGTTAGGGACGGACAAGGAACCACAACTGCAACACACAGAATCTGTGTTTGGCTGTTTGAGACATTTCCTCTTTTTGACTTTGGAATCAGATAGACCTTCTTCTGCCTTTGGCCTCTCTCTCATAGAATCACACTTTTCTTCCTCAGAGGCAGTTACATACTCTAATAGCTTTCTCTAAGGATTGAATCCCACATCACCAAGAATAACTGTGTCTTGACTTCAAAGACAACTTCCTTGTCCTTCCTTCTATTAAAGGAACACTATTAAAATCCTTATACATAATCATGCATGAAAACAATTACCTTTTATCAAAAGTGTATAAATCCAGTCCTATAATAATAATATAAAGAATAATATAAAGAAGTCCAAATGAATATTTCTTCTCAGATTCTCTCAGGCAATGTGATCAAAATCAGTGTGATGTCCTTAATAAAACTCCATGGATATTTCTTTAAAATCTGTTAATTGATACAAACTGTTCCAGAAATATGCCTAATAGTTCTTCACAATAGGCCAGTTGCATTACAGCTATTACGCAGTCTTCTTCAGTGGTTTTAATCTAAAAACTCTTTTCAGTCCCTCAATGCAGTCTGTTAGGAGTGTGCATGGAACTGATTCCAGTGGTTTGGTTCGAATTCGAGCCAAATTTGAACCGGCCCGCCAGACCACAAGCCGGTTCGGTCTGAGGGTCAAACCAGGCCAAACCAGTTCTAAACCGTTTGATTTGTCTGGAGGGGGGCATGCTTGTAAAGGGGAATCTGCTGAGGATTCCCCTTTACAAGCAAAGGGAAACCTTGCCTGCCTCAAAAACTCCTAATAGGGGTGGCGAGAGGGCATCTTGTAGTTGGCTGCATGGCAGTGGCAGCATGGCTCCTCCAGTCCCCCACCCCTGACTCAGCCCAGCACTCCAGCAAGGCCTGGTTCTGGCCTCTGTACATGCAGATTCCATTTGTGTGACCTCCGTGCACAACGTGACCCCTGTGCACACAATTTATGTGGCCTCCATTTGTGGAAGTCACACAAATGGTCTCCGTGGAGGCCAGAACCAGGCTGCACTGGAGAACAGGGCCCGGTCTGGGGGGTTCAGAGGAGCCATGCCACCATTGCCGTTACGCCGCACCACACAGCCGACTATGAGGTGCACTTCCACTGCCCCTATTAGGAGTTCTTTTTTAGGCAGGCAGGGTTTCCCCCTTTGCAGAATCCTCACCAGATTCCCCTTTCATTTTTGTGAATTTCCCCCCTTTTTGTCAAGGGCAGAGTGTCCCAATTCCAGCTAGAGAAGTAGCAGCAGCTGGTAGAGATGGTGAGGGCCGCATTTTGCCTCACTTGCTTCTGTCTTTCTTAGAGCTCCTCCTCCTCCTTACAAGGCAATGGGCTGTTCTGCTGGCCTCTGCAAGGAGAGGAATGTCCCAGCCCCAGCTGGAGAAACAGCATCTCTTCCAAAGGGCTCGTTCTCTTTGCTTGAGATGGGAAGATCAGGCAGGAGGGCGATTTCTTCCTGAGCAAGCAGGCTACTGGACTTGAGCACCAGGGACTTGGGGTTACTTCCTTGGCAACCCTGACTTTGGAGTGATCACTACATTATGGAGAGTCACACTATGTTTAGACATTTGTTTTTAAAGTGAAACTCTGTCTTCACTCAGCTTGGTTATGGCTCAGTCAATCCAGAGAAAACCATCTCTCCTTCATTCTATCGGATCGATCCCAATGAACTCCAAGAGTATGAGGGGTTAGTCCAGCTACTCCTGTATTTCCATTGGAACTGGATCGGGCTCATTGCTCTGGATAACGAGAATGGGGAAAATTTCATCCAGACTCTTACTTGGATGCTCACCCAGAATGACATCTGTGTGGCCTTCGTGAAAATGCTTCGGGAACTGGATGATCCTGCAAGGGATGCAAGTAAACCATATTTTCAATTCCAGGCTGACGTGGTGATTGTCTCTGGTGACTCCAATATTATAGCAAGATTAACAGCTATAATCTCTTTATGGGAATATCAGAATAAGCCTGAGCCTGGAAGGCTTTGGATCCTGACAAGCCAGTGGGATTTTGCTGCGGAGGGATTTCATGCAGAAGGGTCAGATCTCAGATACTTGCACGGGGCTCTTTTCTTCAAAGCTGAGATGGGATATGTACCCGGATTCAAAGATTTTCTCTCTACTTTAGATCCAAATTATCCCCAGGGAGATGTCTTTCTCCAGCACTGGTGGGAAATTGCATTTCATTGTGAGCTCCTGATACCAGGGGAGGTTGCTATAAGTCACATGAAAAGGTGTACAGGGGAGGAAAAGCTAGGAGACTTGCTACCCTCCATGTTCACAATGAGCATGACCAGCCACAGCTACAGTGTCTACAATGCTGTCTATTCCATAGCACATGCGTTACTCGCCGTGTATTCATCAGGATCCAAATGGGCCATGAGAAGGGATGGCAAGAAGCTTCTGAATCTGCAGCCATGGCAGGCAAGGTCTTTCCTTTCAATATGATTCCTCTTGTAAAGAGTCATAAATACCCCAGTCCCCTTGGGGGTGTCATAAAAAGTAGCCACCAGCCATCAAAAGAAGTCAGGTTCAGCATCTTCTTAACCACAGCTGCTCAATTTCAGCCCTCCTGCAGATGTTGGCCTACAACTCCCATAATCCCTGGCTATTTGCCACTGTGACTTCGAATTATGGGAGTTGCAGTCCAAAAACAGCTGAGGGACCAAAGTTGAGCAGGCCTGTTCTAAACACTAGTGACCATGGTAAAATGTATTTCAACCCACAATAGGTTGTGTAACATTTTATCTGTATCATTTTGATCTGCACTGACTGGTTTGGAGCTACTTTACTCAACACTAGTTTTCAAGATAGAATCAAGATAGAGGCAGATGATTTGGATTCCAGAGACCTCATCTCAGTCAGCTGATTACTAAGGGGCTACTTGACAAAAGTGTTGTATGCTTGTACTCCAGGCAGGAATGACCTAAGAGAATTGGCAAGGAACATTCCAGTTGACTGGGTAAAGGGATCAAGAGAAGGGCATATAGGTATGTAGGTGGTGGTGGAGAGGAACACAGAGAGAGAGAGAGAGCATATACATGTGCAAAAGAGAGAGTGCATTATTATGATGAGGACAGGGGATCCCACAACACACTTTTCTCTCAGATATTTCTTATGATGCCCTGAGGTAGTCATGAACTCAAGGGGACTGGTTGAGCAGGACATCTTAAAAAGCAAGGATACACCTAAATTAATTGACTAAACAGTAACTTAAAAGTCAGTTTAAAAGCCTATGTTTAATTTGCATGACCCACAAGTATGTAAAATACAGGACACGGAAGATCATTTACACATCCATCTTGGCTTTCCTCCTTTGTTCTTGATGCCATAAAATTAAATTCTCTCCTTACATATTTTGTAGCTGAAGTAGTATAATGTATTCAGTAAACATTTCTCTGTATACAGAATATTCCAGCTCAATGGGACTTTACTTTTTGCTCATGGCTATTTGAGGATGCCTAATTAGAACAGCGCTGAAAAGGGGAGACCCTTCTTGTGTTGTCAGCCCAGCAGTACTCTCTAGAGTTGGATGCTTTGGCCCAAAGACAAGTGGGGGAGTTATCCTAGGAGAATAACTCAAAAGCCACGGAGAACCCTCAGTCCAATATGAGGATATTAGCTGTCCAATAGGGCTGCACACTCATTTCAGAATAACTGGAACATTGTACTAAGTGGGGGTCTTTTGATACAATAGTAATTGGTTCTGAGACATAATTATGAATGGATAAATATGGCTATTTTTATTTACTTCCATTTGCACCCCTTCCTGTCCAATTCCTAGGAAATACTCCCTTATTCTCCAATAAGGGAGGATTATCTTACTCTCTGCACCATGGACTAGCAATGCATTGGCCTGGGGCATTCAGTCTCTAAGACCAGCAGCTGGATCTCAGGAGAGGAGCAAGCCAAGAACTAGGGATACACCAACATTCCCTCTCCATTTCCACCAGTATTTTCATCGGCAATGGAAATGGGGGTGATTTGGCAGGAATGGGAGCCCCCTTGAAATTCCTTACTAAATGTGGCAGGAAGGATCGTTTTCTTCTTGGCTTTCCTATTTTAAAAAGGCCTCTGGGAAAGCAGGCACAAGCAGTGGCAGACAAGCTGCCCACCTGGCACCATGCTCCTTGCTGCAATGTGCCTGGGACAGACCATCACATGACATGAAGCATCTTACTCTGGTGCATTCTAGGAAGGAAAAAGGCACCAATGGAAATATGGGTGGTGTTGGTGCTTCTCTCTGCTTCTCCCAGAGCTCTGCCAGATGGCAATTTTGATTTGGAAGGGCAGGTGTGTGTTCACATATTGTCCCAATTTCCATTGAAATCCCTCCGAGCTGTTGGGGAACAATCCATACACGATTCGGATTTTTCTTTGCACATTGGATCATAGCTCAATTAATGTCCAGGGTAAAAAAATTCAACTTTTTGCCTCAGGTTTTTGGGCAAATTCAAAATATCCAATATGCCTTGTAACTTGCAGTATTTCCCCCCCTTAATCCTGTAGTAAAGCCTGATGTCTGGTAAAGGCCCTGAGAGCTTTTTTACAGGTAATAAAGCAAGAATGTCATCCACAACACTGCCTTGGTAAGCTCCCTCCACTCCCTTCAAATATTCATTGAACTTTAATAATGCTCCCCACCCCCCAAAAGCTGTGGGGTTCTTTTGTATGGTGTCCCTCAGGGCTCCATATTGTCTCTGATGTTGTTTAACATCTACATGAAACTGCTGAGAGAGATCATCAAGAGATTTGGTGCAGAGTGCTATCAGTATGCATATGACACCCAAATCTATTTCTCCATGTCAACATCATCAGGAGAAGGCATAACCTCCCTAAATGCCTGCCTGAAGGCGGTGATGGGCTGGATGAGGAATAACAAACTGATAGGGATGTGCACAAAACCAGTTTGCCCGGTTCGGTTCGAATTCGATCAGGGTTCAAACCAGGAGGGGAGGTTCGGTTTTGATTTTGTTCGAAGCCCACCCCAGTTCGGTTCAAATTTGAACCATTTAAAACCAGTTTTAACTGGTTTGAATCTCCAAAAGTGGGTGGGGTGGTAGCTGGCACCCATGGGTATCGACCAGCCAACCCCCAAAGCAATTGGACACTCATGTGATTTTTAATGATTTTTAATGAATTTTTGAATTTTATTTTTATTTTTTCCTCATAGGGTATAATGGGACTTGAACAAGCCCATTATTCTCTATTATGGAGCACCCATGGGTGCCAACAGCCACCCAAACGCTGAAGCAATTGAACACTCCTACGATTTTTTATGAATATTTGAAATATTATTAATTATTTTTCCCATAAGGTATAATGGGACTTGAACCAGCCCATTATCCCCTATTGTGGAGCACCTAGGGGCACAAAAGTGGGGTGGGTGGTAGGCAGCCCGGGGTGCCTACCACCCACAAAACCCCAAGGCAATTGGATACTCCGATTATTGGTGAATTTTTAAAGTTTTTTTGAATTCCTCATAGGGAATAATGAGGATTCCAGCAAATGTATAGCTTCACATTGGGGGGAAAGGGGTGGCCTAGAGTAGAGTGTGGTGGGTGGTAGCTCTCAATGGGGGCAAGGAAGCTACCAGAATTATTTGAAAGGAATTGGGCAAAGGACTGATTTTTAAGTGATTTTTGAAGTTTACGTGTCTTTAAGGTTCTTCTCCATAAGGAAGAATGGAGGTTTCAGCAGCCCCATAACTGAACTTGGGGGGTGTCGGGGGGGCCCAGAGGGAGTGGTGGTGTAGTGCACAGAGGGTGCCAACCACCCACACGGGTTGCTAACCCATAGGGTACTGGTTTTGTTGTTTCTGAGGTGTTCTTAGTGTAGATTCTTTGGTAGCAAATGAGATTGGATTCATGGTTTGTCATTGAAAATCTCATAACGTTTTGTTGTCATTATTTTTTACCAATGTTTTAATTTCTCTTGTCATTATTTGTTTTAACTAATGTTTTAACTTTTCTCTTATTTTTTGTTGTAAACCGCCCAGAGATGTAGGTTTTGGGTGGTATAAAAATAAGTCAAATAAATACATACATACATACATACAACTGGGCACATATAACCAATTTGCACAGATTAAGTTAATTTTCACACATTAACTAATAAGTGCCCATTATTATTATTTTATTGTTTATTTATGCGATTTCTATACCGCCCTTCCAAAAATGGCTCAGGGCAGTTTACACAGAGAAATAATAAATAAATAAGATGGAACCCTGTCCCCAAAGGGCTCATAATCATTCACTGGAGGTATTGTGCTGGGAATGGATAGGGCCAGTTACTGTCCCCCTGCTAAATAAAGAGAATCGCCACGTTAAAAGGTGCCTCTTTGCCAAGTTAGCAGGGGATTAAAGGAGCATCTTTAGCTCTCTAAACTAAACAAAAGATCAATTTCATTTATTGTCAGATTCTTGACTCTTTGAGGAACATCCGCTTTAACACGTGTGCTGGAATGGAAGTATCTTTTAATGGAAATGGCAAAAGATCAGCTACCTATGATATCAAGAATCTCATCTTCTTCCCCAATCTGTCTTCCATGAATGTGAAAATTGGAAAAATGGATATGGGGGCTCCTCCCGGCCAGGATTTCATCATCAACCTAGATGCAATTGTGTGGCCTACCCAGGTAGGAAGGAAGTGAATCTGCTAGGGGGACAGAGGAAAATTGTAGCATGTTGCAGTCCTTTAGAACAAAAGATCTGCCTTACTAGATCAGAGCAACCATCAGCTTCATCCAGAATTCTGTTTCCAGAATATATCTATATCTATATCGATTTCTATTTCTATTTCTATTTCTATTTCTATATATCTCATAATGAGGGGCTCGGGAGTTATATAGATAGATAGATATAGATATAGATAAATGAGGTGCTCGGGATATATATATAATTGGAGCTTCTCTATACTGGTTCTAAATCCCCTGAGTGTCTCTGCAGAGATGTGGCTCTCCTAATCAATTATGTTTTCCCTCTTGAACAAGGAAATTCCTTTATTTCTGAATTCTGCTTGTTGCTGAGATGTTCCTAGCTCCTACAAAAAACCAGGGTTTTAACCTATTTCATTTGTATCCCATCCTTCCTACTGTCTTCTGATGCAAATAAACAACCAAGTTCAGAATGGGAGTATATGGATCTTTTGGATCCTGGGTCTGATGAACAGTGCTGGTACTAGAAAAAACATTGGCGGGGGGTGGTGGCACAGAAGGGGCAACGTGTATTTCTGGGTGGTTGAGTTGTGCCCCACTTGTTAGATTTCTTAAACAGAAATCGGGGGTGGGTAGGAGGGCAAGCATCCCCCCACCCCGACGGAGCATCCTTGCTTATGAAAGCTTGAGTTATGTTCCCATTTCCCAAGAAGTATTATCTACTGAAACTGAATGGAATGACCTTGAGATAAATGACCTCAGAAAAGTAGTACATCTGCTGGTCACCTCCAGACTTGACTACTGCAATGCGCTCTATGTGGGGATACCTTTGTACATAGTCCGGAAACTGCAGTTAGTCCAGAATGCGGCAGCCAGGTTGGTCTCTGGGTCATCTCGGAGAGACCATATTACTCCTGTCTTGAAAGAATTGCACTGGCTGCCGATAAGTTTCCGGGCAAAGTACAAGGTTTTGGTTATAACTTATAAAGCCCTAAACAGCTTGGGCCCTGGGTATTTAAGAGAATGCCTTCTTTGCTATGAACCACACTGCCCATTGAGATAATCTGGAGAGGTTCATCTGCAGTTGCCACCGGCTCGTCTGGTGGCTACTCAGGGACTTCTCCGTTGCTAGAGTGCTGGACTAGGACTGGGGAGACCCGAGTTCAAATCCCCATTCAGCCATTATATTACTAGCTGGGTGACTCTGGGCCAGTCACTTCTCTCTCAGCCTAACCTATTTCACAGGGTTGTTGTGAGGAGAAACTCAAGTATGTAGTACACCGCTCTGGGCTCCTTGGAGGAAGAACGGGATATAAATGTAATTAATTAATTAATTAAAGGCAGTGAAGACGCATTTGTTCACCCAGGCTTTTAATTAGACATTGTTTTAACTGTGTTTTAATTGTGTTTTAATAGTTTTAACATTTTAAATTTTAATCTTTTTATTGGTTTTTATTGTCTTATAAACCACCCAGAGAACTCGCGTTTTGGGTGGTATAAAAATTTAATAAATAAATAAATAAATAAATAAATAAAAATAAATGTGGCTTCCAGAGAAATACCTCCCCTTATGCTTACATTGATACTTCTAGTCAGCTATTATATACACTCCTGGACATATCCTCATCTACCCACCCTAAACATATGCCCTCTGTGAGTGGTCAGATGGAGGCCCAGGTTGGGTCAAGAGCAGATGTTGTTGACTACAACTCCCATAATCCCCAGCCAAAGGTCAATGAAGGTGGGGATGCTAGGGGTTGTGGTCAATAACATCTACGAAACCCTATTACAGGGAACACTAGTCACGAGTTATGTATGCCACTATTACTACTGCCATCCCCCAGCCCAAAATGTGGCCAACACAGTAAACAGGTGCACACCATTCCTGCCACCACTGCCTTATCCAGGTGAGCAGCAGTAGTCATGGCTTGGATAAGTCAGTGAGTGGGTGGCTATTCCTTTGCTGCCATCATTGCCACTCCTGAAGCTGCTGTGGTTGGGCACCCTGCAGTCTGTGTCCCACCTTCTGTTTGCTTCTCCCACTCCCTCCAGGCCAGTTGGGTTGAGCAGCAGCAAAACAGGGCAAAGGGGAAGAGAAACCGAAACAATGTACTAGAATGGTGCTGCTTTGTGTCCCCAAGACTTGGCAGCCCTGGAACAAGAAGGATCTGGACTTGGGAAAAGATGACGATGATGATGATTGATGATGTTGACAGCAACAACAATAACCTTTTTTTGTGATGGGACATGCTGCTACGCAGTACTGGCTCCTACCGGCATCCTGCCCTGCCCCCAAGCTCTGAAATCACCCAAGGCCGTGCCTGGGAACTCACTCCCTACCAGGGATTGCAGCAACGGGGAGAGCTTTGCCTTCATTCCCTGCATGTGTGATGCAAGGTGGCATGGCCAAGCTCTGAAAGCACCCTGCACAGCACTCAAAAACTCCCTCCCTCTCCCCCTAGGAATCGAAGTGGCGGGGAGGGCTTTGCTTTCATTTCCTGCAAGAATGAAGGCAAAGCTCTCCTCACCCCATCAATCCCTGGTGGGGAGTCAGTTTCTGAGCACCACATAGGGTGCTTTTGGAACTTGGCCATGTCTCCTGTGCATGTGATGTAAGGGGGCATGGCCTTGCAAGCACACAAGGGGTGTGGCCATGCAAGGGGGAGGTGTCATAGCAGCTCCTGGAGTATTACAAAAAAAAGCACTGATAATAATAATTAATAATTTAATATAAAAACCAGGGCTTCCACCCCGAATAACACACCTAACAATTCCCAGGACAGACCACTGAGTAATGGAAAAAACCCACTTCTTCCCTCCCCTCTAGAGAATCCCTTTGGCAAGGTGTGTGGAGAGCTGCTCCCCAGGTCACAGCAGAAAGGTCTCAGAGGGGAAGCAAGGTTGCTGCTATGAATGTGTCCGTTGTCCAGAAGGGACCTTTTCCAACCAGACAGGTACTTCAAACACAGACATCCAGATGAAAGTGCAGGACTTGCATAGAGTCAAGGGATGGGGAGGGAGAACTCCGATGACCTCATTCAGTTCCTTTATTGCTGTGTTGATTTGCCTCATCCTGCATTCCACTCCTCCTGAATTGCCCAAATCTAGAGATGGCAGATAGCCATTCTATTAGCCACCAACAGACTTGTCCTCCATAAATATTTCAAATCCCCTTTTCAGACCTTCTAAATCTGTGGTCATCAAGGCGGGAGAACTGGTTTTGTGGTAGCAAGCATGAATTGTCCCTTTGTTAAGCAGGGTCCACCCTGGTTGCACTTGAATAGAAGACTACATGTCTACATGCATGCAGGAGGTTCCAAGTTCCCTCCCTGGCAGCATCTCCACGATAGGGCTGAGAGAGACTCCTGACTGCAGCCTTGGAGAAGCCACTGACAGTCTGGGTAGACAATACTGAGCTAGATGGACCAATGGTCTGACTTGGTAGATGGCAGCTTCCTATGTTCCTTCTGTTCCTAGTGCCGGTGAATCCCATGGATTAATTACATGCGGCATGAAGAAGTACTTCCTTTTGTCTATCCTAAATCTTCTTCCAATCAGTTTCATAGGTTCTCTGAAACTCTGGTTCTAATGCTGTGTGAGAGGGAGACAACAATCTGAATACATGATCATTCAACTTTCTTGAGTGTGGACAGTATTGGCAAACACAAAAGATCTATTCAGACATTATGTTGTGCCTGTGTTCAGATAACTGTACACTTACATGATTTTTGTGTCAATGATTGTACCTGTGTTCATTCTAAAAGTGCACCTGGGTGCAGGCCTCCTCAAATGCATAAGAACACAAGAACAGCCCTGCTGGATCAGGCACAAGGCCCATCTAGTCCAGCACCCTGTTTCACACAGAGGCCTACCACAGGCCTCCAAGAGGCCCACAAACAGTGGGGGAGGGCTTGCCCCCTCTCCTGACATTGTTTCCCTGCAACTGGTATTTAGCAGCAACTTGCCTCTGAGGCTGCAGGAGACCTATTTCCACCAGATTGATAGGACTTGTCCCACATGAATTTGTCTAAGCCCCTTTTAAAGTCATCCAAAGTAGTTACCATCACCACATCCTGTGGCAGAGGGTGGTACAGATAGGAAGGGTACTGCTGTACCTGTGTTCAGCATAACATGTGAATAATTGTACCTGTGTCCAGAACTGTACCTCTGTGTACTGTACACAGATTGTAATGTATAAGTGTTGAACATAACAAGTACATAGAGTTTAAAAGACCATTTGTGTCATTTTTCGGGTACTTAAATCATGTTTACTCATTCCAGATGCAGTTCACTGTGGCCGATGCCCAGAAGATCAATACCCAAATGAGAATCAAGACCAGTGTATCCCCAAAAATTTCCATTTCCTTTCCTATCATGAGATTTTGGGATCTGTTTTGGCTTATCTTGCTCTTTTCCTTTCTCTGATCACATCTCTGGTGTTGGCAACCTTCTTTAAATACCGGGACACACCAATTGTCAAAGCCAACAACCGAAATCTCACCTACGTCCTCCTCATCTCCCTCCTGCTCTCCTTCCTCAGCTCCTTCCTGTTCATCGGCCGGCCTAGGAAGCTCACCTGTCTTCTCCGACAAACTGCTTTTGGCATCATCTTCTGTATTGCTGTTTCTTCTGTGTTGGCAAAAACTGTCACGGTGGTTTTGGCCTTTATGGCAACCAAGCCAGGAAACATGGCAAGAAAATTATTGGGGAGACAATGGGCACATTCCATTGTCCTGGCCTGTCCCCTTATTCAAGCTGTTATTTGTGCTTTCTGGCTGGTAGCCTCTCCCCCATTCCCAAACTTGGACTTCTATTCCCTGTCTGGAGAGATTATAGTGGAATGTAATGAAGGCTCAGCCACCATGTTTTATGCTGCTTTGGGTTACATGGGTTTCCTGGCCCTCATCAGCTTCATGGTGGCTTTCCTCGCTAGGAAACTGCCCGACAGCTTTAATGAAGCCAAGTTCATCACCTTCAGCATGCTGGTCTTCTGCAGCGTCTGGGTCTCCTTTGTGCCCACCTATTTGAGTAGCAAAGGGAAGTCCATGGAGGCCATGGAGGTCTTCTGCATCTTGGCCTCCAGTGCTGGTCTCCTGGGCTGCATCTTCCTCCCCAAATGTTATATCATTGTCCTGAGGCCCAGTCTCAACAGCAGAGATCATCTGATAAGGAGAAAGCATCAGGGAACTTAATACTGCAGCATTCTCTTCAATTTGTCTAGTTTTTGGTTCTGAATAAGTAGTGTCTGACCCGCAAGGTTGTACTATACTGTGCTTACTTTTTAACCAAATTATGCACCCAACATGATGCTCTTGGACTGTTTCAACTTTTTTTTAATGTATTGTGAGCGCCCCCTTGGGGACATTTATGCTGAAAGGCATTAGCAACACAGACAAAGATATATGAGTAAAATAAAATTAAAATGTTTGTTAGCCTTAAAGTTGAAAAACAAGTCTGTTCTTCCTCTCACCATACCCCACCATACAAAAAGAGATTTTGAGAGTAGAGGATTAAATCATGCAAAATGCAACGTTGGCAATAGATATCAGCACAGTTGTTTTAACTGTTTTTTACTCTGCTTTATATTTGTGTTTTAAATTGTGTACACCACCTAGATACACATATAAATATATGTATCTATGCATACACACACACACATACATGATAAATCAATAATAAATAATGAATAAATTGTGGTATGATGTCTCTCCTAGCTGTATGAGCCTGCAGGCAGTTCACATTTTCCCTTTTCTATTACACAAGGCATCATCTGGATCAGCTATCTATGCTGAAGAAGTCAGAAATAAAATGTAAGAGAAGCTTCAGCTCCTTTTCCTGTCACCCACCTTCTCAGCTTATAGAGGAGAAGAGTTGGATTTATTACATGGGGAAGGAAAACTGGGAAGAGGCCTGATGAGATAAAATGGATTTCAGGTATTTTTATTAAGCACAGTTTCCTAGGGATGTGCACAAAACCACCTGGCTTGGTTTGAGTTCAAACCAAACTTGAACCACACCAGGCCAGTTTGGTTTTGGCCCCCTCTGAAACCACTCCACCCTGTTTGGTTCGGTTTGGGGGGGGGGAGGCTTGACGTATATATAATTTCCTCCGGGAGGCTTTTCCAATGTGGTGGGAGGTCTGTGGAGGTTCCCCCTCCCCCTGCCAGACTTCCTTCTATTAGAAATCACCTGGTATGGGCATCTTTGGCCCTTTCTGGGCTTGTTTCCTGGCATGGTGGCCATTTTGGAGGCCTCCACACCTGCTCAGGGTCCCTCTGTACAGGCACAGTGCCCTCCAGAATGGCTGCTATGCCAGGGAATAGGCTCAGAAAGGCCCAAAGACACCCAAACTGGGTGATTTCTAATAGAATTAAGGCTGGCAGGCGGAGGGGGTACCTCCGCAGACCTCCCGGCCACCTTGGAGAAGATCCCAAGAGAGGTTAAGTTAAAATAAAAAATAAAAAATAAATACAAAATGTTCATTGAACCCCCAAACTGTGGTGTGTGTGTGTGTGTTTGGTTTGGGGTTGAGCCCAACCAGGGGTGATTCAACTCGACCCTGAACCTTCGAATGTTGAACTGGTTTGGATTCGAGCCGGTTTGCACACCCCTACATTTCCCTACTCCCATTGTGTACAATAAACCGAATGTGCAGTAAAACAGAAGGTGTATTCATGTGTGTCCTCTACTCCATTTCCAAGTGTTGGTCACTTAGACTTAACACCCTTTGCTTAAAAAAAAAAAAATCCTTTCTGCACAGAAAATCCCTCCTAATGTCTAGCCTGAATCTGAGAACTTGTAATTTCAACTCATTGGTTCTTAGGAGCAAGAGAGAACCAATCCTCTCCTCTTTCTATGAGGCAACCCTTCAGATCTTTGAAGATGGCTACCATGTCTCCCTTAGTTGTCTCTTCTAAACATAACACTAAACATAGCCGCTCCTTCAACCATTCCTCATAGGACTGAGTTTCCAGATCTTTTGCATCTTGGTAGCCCTCTTCTGAACCCTTGGATTCCAGTTTATCAACGTTCCAGAACTGAACACAGCATTCCAAATAAGGCCTGGCCAGCACAGAATAGAGTGATCACTTCTCATGATCTAAACCAGGAGTGTCAAACTCAGTCATGGAGTGGGCTGGATTGGATTCCAGTGCCCCTCCAGGAGGCCACACCCTCCTTCTCTCACCGACCTCATGCCTTTTGTCTTCCTCCTTCTTCCATCCTCTTCTTTTCTTCTTTCCTCTCCCCTTTTTTTACACTAGAATATGCTCAAGGGAAGTTTGATTTTGATTTTTAGAAAGAATTCTGAATAACATACTGCCCCACGATCTGCAGATATACCACATTTTGCATGGACAATCCTGCCACTTAAATTAGCTGAATTCACTGAGAGGAGAGCTGGTCTTGTGGTAGCGAGCATGACTTGTCCCCTTAGCTAAGCAGGGTCTGCCCTGGTTTCATTTGAATGGGAGATTACATGTGTGAGCACTGTAAGCTTCCCCTTAGAGGATGGAGCCACTCTGGGAAGAACATATAGGTTCCAAGTTCCCTCCAAGTTCCCTCCCCATCCAAGATAGGGCTGAGAGAGACTCCTGCCTCAACCTTGGAGAAGCCACTGCCAGTCTGTGTAGACAATACTGAGCAAGATGGACCAAGGGTCTGACTCTGTATATGGCAGCTTCCTATGTATGTACCTTGCCTCCTCTGCTGCCACAAGGATGCCCACAGAGGAGCTAAACAGTGCACCACCTTTGTTGGGCATGTGAAAAGCAAGCAGGGAAGTGGCAGCGGGTGGCTTCTCGCACTCCGGGCAGCAGTGCACTATTTAGCAGAGCAGGAGCACTGAAGGCCACCCCGCCCCCACACGTGATGGCAAGCAGCAGCAGCAGTAGAAGTGCTGGAAGCCGCCCCGAGTCCATGGTGACAGGAACAATGAAGGTTGCCCCCCATCGCTGCCAGTCTGTGTAGACAATACTGAGCTAGATAGACCAACGGTCTGACTCGGTATATGGCAGCTTGCTAGGTTCCTATGTTCTACTATGTTTTACTCCAGGATAAACTCAGGGGGAGGTTGGATTTATTTATTTTTTGGAAGAAATTCTCAATAAGGGTATTTAAGAGAACGTCTTCTTTGTCATGAACCCTACCGCCCACTGAGATTGTCTGGAGAGGTCCGTCTGCATTTGCCACCGGCTCATCTGGTGGCTACTCAGAGACGGGCCTTCTCTGCTGCTGCCCCGAGGCTTTGGAATGCGCTCCCTAGTGAAATAAGAGCCTCCCCATCTCTGACAGCTTTTAAAAAGTCTTTAAAGACGCATCTGTTCACCCAGGCTTTTAATTACTATTATTTTAATGGTTTTAATGCTGTTTTAAAATATTGTTTTAAAATTTTTAAATTGTTGTCATGTTTTAAACTTTTTCTTTTTACTAATGTTTTACTTTCTATTTTTATTTTCTTGTAAACTGCCCAGAGACCTAAGTTTTGGATGGTATCAAAATATGTTTTGAAAATAAATAAAAAAATAAAGTACTTTCCCCTCAGTGTTATGTACCCCAACCTTAGACTTAAAGGTACCAGCTCAGAAGTATGTGGAATTGAGGCCTGTGTCTGATTTCATTTTATATTAAGAAATGAATTAATGCTTGGGCTCAGGGTGAACTGACAGCCCAGATCTCAACTGACCTGTGAGGGAAGAGGCGATCCAGCATTGTATTGTGAAATGGATACTCAAGAAGACACAAAAGCTAGGCCTGAGCTAATCATATGCTAAAATGCAACTCACTACCAGATAATGTCTGTGGAAGAGGCCAGAGGCTGACCTCTTCTTTCCTGTTGCAAGAAGTTTATGTTAATCTTTGTCAATGATGGCTCTGCTATGCCCAAAGGGGATTATTCAGTTGCTGTCTATAGAAATTCCACCCTAAGAAAACACCTGTAGACTTTAATTCTTACCTCACTGACAGGCTGCCTTAGTCAAATGTATTGATTAACTCGTCTCACACATGTACAGATGAGAAGAAGGACCCTGCTCCAGAAGGTGAAGGGGGGCACATAGTACCCCACACAGGGAGGCTTGTCCTGGCTGACTCCAGGGGCTGTCTTGATTGCCCAGTCATAGCTGCTCCCCTTCGGAATGTTCAAGTTTCTTACTCTGGATCTGGCTGTAACAAAATGAGTTTTCCTGCAGAACATAATGGGTTTTCCTGTAGAATATAGTAAAGCAGGGATTTTCAAACTTGAGTTGCCAAATGTTGTTGGGCTATAACTTCATCCCCTGCCACAATGGCTGGAGATGGTGGGAGTTGTAGTCCAACAAAAAAATGGCAACAAAGGCTTGAAAACCCCTGCATTAAGGCTCGGATTAGGAGTGTGCTGTGCACAAAACTGCTCCGGGCAATTTGGTTCGAGTTTGAACTGAACTGGAAACAAACTGCCCAGTTTGCAAGCCAGTTTGTTAGAACCAGCTGGCGGTTCGGGCACTAGAACCAGGTTGAACTGGTTCAGCCAGTTCGATCCAGTTCTGCATGCTTGCAAAGGGGAATCTGATAAGGATTCCCCTTTACAAGCAAAGGGGGAATTCTATGGGGTTGGGAAAGGGCATGCTGGGGGTTGGGAGGGAGGTCATTTACTCGCTGCAGTGGTGCAGCTAAAAATAAACACAAGGTGAACACCAGCAGCAGCCACTGGAGAGATTCTGTGGTAAGGTTGAATAGGAACAGTTGCTAAATATAAGAGATCCACCACTTTAAAAGATGCCTCTTTGCTCAGTTAGCAGTAATATCAATACATTTATCTTTTTACTGGTAATAAAAATGTGTTATTTTTATTCATAATTAAAATATTTTATTAGTAATTTTAAAAACTATTTTTATTAGTAATTTAAAACAACAACAATTTCTTTTTATTAGTAATAAAGCTAAAGCACAATGTACAAGGATAATAATGTCATGGAAGCCCAAATAAAAAAATAATAAATTGAAATTTAAATTTCAAAATCCTCTCAACAAGCCACAGCATTTTCCTTCTGAAAGCTTTTTCTAACACTGACCATGGCAGATAGAAAACAGAGAGTCCTTGAAGCAACATATTTATCTTGTGCACGCAGCAGAAAGATCCCTGTATCAATGATGTTTTCTTGGTGGTGAAACATGCAGACGTTTTTGGATTTTGTTTAAACAGCAGCCATACGAGGCAATCGTTCTGAAGAATGATGAGCAGGACCTAGGCCGCTTTCTCACATAACGCCAAACTGGAAGTGAAGGGGGCAGAGATTCCATTTAGTGGTTGTCAGAATGCATGAAACCATGGTTTTGTCACAAAAGCACAAATACAAAGTACTGATTGTTGCCTTTAAAGCCCTAAGAGGCTTAAGTTCGGGTTACCTTAAAGAGCGCTTTCTTCTGTATGATCCCCACCACACACTGAGGTCATCTGGAGAGGTCTGTCTCCAGTTATCACTGGTACATCTGGTGGTGCCTCAGAACTGGGCCTTCTCTGGCTGTTCAGGAGCAGCTGCTCCTGAGCAGAAATTTGTAGTTCATTGTTGGCCTTCAAGAAAGCCCTTAAAACATATTTACTTGGTCTGATCTGCCAAGGTTTTAAAATTGTTCGTCCTTGTTTTTAACTGGTTTTAAATGGTTTTCAAATCTGTTTTTAATATTGTTTTAGATGATTGTTTGTTAGTTTGCTTTTTGTTGCATCTGGATGGGGTAGTATAAAAATGTAATTAATAAATAACAAACCAACCAACAAATAAAAGTGTCCCGAGGTCTGGAAGGCAAACCTAACTTACCTCAGAGGGTTGTTGTGAGGATAAACATAACCATGTTCCTCTGGGCTCCTCGCTGCTCCAACCTGAGGCTTGAAGGCAGCATGGTGACATCCAAACTCTGCCCCTGTAACCTGGGCTTTGTGCTTTGGCTGCTGCCAAAACCATAGAGAGGGCAGCTCCAACCAGCCAAGAAACATGCCAGCTCTGTGCCTATTGCGCTTCTCTCTGGCCACCTCTCGGGGAACTTGTACCGGCCCCCACTGTCTCCACATTCCTCCAGCCATTTCCCGGCAACAGGGATGCCACATTGCTGCATCCCAAGCTTCATAGCATGTCAAAGAGAAAAACCACATTGCAGGGATTCCCTCTTTCCACTGTGTCTCAGGTCCCCCCCACCTCCGGTAATCCGCAGGGAAAGGGGTTGGGACGACAAAATGAGTACTTTGTGGAGAAGTCTCCACACATGATGTGAAGTGATTTGCACAAGTACATGGAGTCCCGGTGGCACCATAAACTGGGTGTTTCCCAACAAAGAAAATGCATGCCGGAGGAGTGATACGTGGGGTCTTGGTTGAAAGGCAGCCCCTGGGATTCTTGAGTGGCTCTGCCCTATTTTGTGTACAGAATAGTAGGGGAAGGTGGCCCAGCCCACTCCATGGCATAAGTCGTATGAAGGACCATCTTGGTGAATGTTGGGCTGGACTGCTAATAATCTGTGATGATGCCCCCTTCTCCCATGGACCGCTTTCTCATGAGAGTGGCAGGCCATAGGCACACACATGCGGGCTGGAGGGCTGTCACCACCCAGCCCCATTGCTAGATCCACACAAGCCCCAGGGAACGGTACCACACCAACACCTTTCCAGGTCACGGCAACTGGCAGACCGCAGGAGTGAAAGCGCTCACTCTGGCAATCTGGTCATCCCTTGGCACATATGCAGGTTGATTTTTGCCCAGAACGGCCACCCTGCTTGCCAGGAATCACTGAAAAGGGGGGCTCCCCTCACCCATGATTCCCCGCGGTGCCCAATCTGCACACACTGCAAGACCAGTCCCAGCCTGGGAATTTTGAATGTGTACTAGGAGCCATCCCCTTGCCAGATGAGCCCACAAGGAAACAGCCAGACACACGGAGTGGTCGGGAGTCCTTGGGAGTCTGTATGGGTTGAGTGTAGAGGGGAAGGTGAGGAGTATGAGTTCTATTTTTAAACAGATATACTTGTGGGGCGGGGGACATCAGTGGAGGCTCCTATACTTGGATGGCCTAACTCATGAGGGTGCAGTCCTATGGAGACCCAAAGCTCATGGGGCCTCTGGTCCCCCGCCAGTGGACTGGCCCTCTCATGAGAGAACTAATCCCCGCCCGGCAAGCCGACATGGGGGCAGGAGTGTGTTGGGGGTTCCTGGACAGCTTTGACTGGGTCTGCCTTCACAAGAGCATCCTTTGTCACAGTGAACCAGACCCCAGGACCCTCATATATCTGTTCCTTTCTAGGAAGTCATCATGACCCCTTCCCAGAGTAACAGAGAAACAGTGCCCCTTTCCATCCCCTTTTACCAGTAACTGTGCATGTGTGAGACTGTTTGGCTGCTGGGCTCTTACAAGGATGGCAGTGCAAATGGTGTGAGGTTTAAATACCATTGAAATGGGGTTTAAATGCAATTTAGATGCTTTTTCCCTGCTGAGGTGGGCGGTCAATGCCGAAAAGCCACGATTGTGCTGGGCACGCCCCCTTGAAGATCGTGCTGATGCCTTGCCCACAGTCTGGTGACACAAGCACTATGGAGCTTGCTGGGATGCAGCCTCGGTGGATCAGGAAGAGGGAAGGGTTCCTCAGCCCTGGAACCAGAGGTTGCCCAACCCAGATCTGAATGTGGTCTGCAGGACAGTTCCAGGGTTTAAGGAAACCTGCAGTTTCATGCTATGTGCGAAGGCAGCCATAGAAAAAGATGCATCAAGTTATCATCTTGTGGCAACCAGAAGCTGATTCTTTGGAACAACCTTTGGTTCTTTCCCATAATCCAAAGAGACTCATAAGGCCAGAAAGGGCTCTTCCAGACAGTGATGTATGCCAGCTTAATTGAAACCACAGGCTGTATTCATATCTTATGCGGAACTGAGGGTCTAACGGGCCCACAGTTATCCCCCTCCCCGCACATACACTTATCTGCTCACATTTGGATGCATCATGCGAAACCTGAACTGTAATTAGGGAAACTGAAGAGTAGAGGGAGAATTGGCTGCGCTGTCAGGCTTCCTCCTTCACATGAAGGACAGCCATAGTAGCCAACTGGAATGGAGAGAAGGAGCTTCCTCCCTCAGCTCCGATTTTGGGGGATCCTCTGCATTCTGACATACAGCAGCCGGCAGCCAACCACAGATAGGAGCAGCAAAACTGACTACTAACCAAGGGTTTAAATTGGAGTTTGGGGAGGGAAACCTTGGGTCGCCTTTCCAATGGGGCAGAGATTCCATGCATTTGGATGTATAAGAAATCCAACCTCTGCCTTGTTTGACTACAGTTTCCCACTACGTGCAAATGGGGCTACTGTGTTTTTGAAGTTAGAATAAAAGATGTTTTTTGGGGGGAAACACCTGTTTCACAGATTGCCAGCAGATGGCGCTAAGAACTGAACTGTCTGCAAAAAAGGAACCAGATCTGCAAAAAGGAATCAGACCTGAAGAGGTCTCTGAGGGGATGAAATTCTCCAGTTTTGAGAAGTGAGGGGGCAACCGTGTTACTATGATTGGTGGTTTCAGGTGGTCTTTTAATCCCCTTCCCCTTTATTTTACCATGATTCTGTGGGTAGAAGCTCTGGAAATGCTGGTTTTCTTCTCCATGGATGGTTCTGTCTGACTCAAAATGACTGGGAATTATTATATATCATGATATAATGGCATTCAAACTGTCCTGAGCCATAACCGCCCTGAGCCATTTTGGAAGGGCGGTATACAGATCAGATCAAATCAAATCAAATCAATAAATAAATAAATTCCAAGGTAGCTCCTGGTGGTGGGTGGGGATGGCAGCCGGGCCCCCACATGGTGATAACTATTTTCTCTTCTCTAGAAGTACATTTCTGTCATTTTTGAACTGCCTAAAAGGTGGTTGCTCTTTCCAGTTGTGGTTCACTGTGGATCAGTGCCCAGATGATCAATAATATCCATATCAAAACTAAGACCAGTATATCCCCAAGACTATCCAAAATAATCCAATCCATTGGACTTCGAGAAAGGCAGGTGAAAACACAGGAGACTAGCTGGGAGAGGTTCATATTAAGTCACCCACCTGAGGAATGTTGCTTTTTATTTATTTATTTATTTATTTATCATATTTTTATACCACCTGATATGCACATTGCCTGACAAAACCTTTTTGTCAGAAGGGTTCTCTATAAGGCAGCTGAGAGGATAGTTTAATTTTGAAGTAAATCACTGCCAACCTGTGTATTGTAATGTTTAACTCTGCAGTTCATCTGATAGGGATGTGCAAAACGTTTCGGATACAAAATGTTTTGTACCCAAAACAGCTTGTTTCGGGTGTTTTGTAGACAAAACAAAACACCCATTTTCCAGATCCAAAAGTTTTGTATACAAAACAAAACGTCCCTGTTTCGGCTACAAAACGTTTTGTTGTTTCGGACCTCCATTTTGTGGTGATCTCTGAGTCAGTCTCCATTTTGTGTTTGACATCTTTGAATTTCCCACCCTTCCAGCCTTCTGATCAGTGACCTAAATCATGGACTGACCTGCTGACAATTCCCTCCTTGTTCCCCATTGGCTCTTTTGCTTCTTCCCACTCTTTACTGACCCCACATTGGCCAGGGGAAAGGTTGCTAAGCCATGGGTTGCTGGGTTCTGCTGTTTCTGTGGTGTTTGGAGTGTAGATTCTCTGGTAGCATATGAGAGTGGATTCTTGTTTTTCACTGAAAATCTCATATGCTACCAGAGAATCTACAATGAACACCTCAGAAACAACAAAACCCAGTACCCCACAGGCTTGTGGGTGTGGGGGTGGTTGGCACCCTATGTGCACTACACAACCCCTCGCTCTGGGAAACCCCAGTGCCCCCCAAGTGGAATTATGGGGCTGCTGAAACTTCCATTATTCCCCATGGGAGAAATCTTAAAGACACGTAAACTTCAACAAATCACAAAAGAGCAGCCCTTTGCCCAATTCCTTTGAAATAATTCTGAAAGTTTCCTTGCCCCCATTGGGCACTACCACCCACCACACTCTGCTCTGGGTCATCCCTTTCCCCTTGAAAAGCGATACATTTGCTGGAATCCCCATTATTTCCTATGGGAAAATTCTTAAAGATGTGTAAACTTAAAAAAATTCACCAAAAAAATCAGCCCTTTGCCTAATTCCTTTGAAATGTTGGTGGTAGCTTCCACCCATTGGACACTACCACCACCACCCACTCTTTTTGCCCTGGGACCCTTTTTAAAAATCCAAATCGATTCAGATTCGGAAAATTTGGCTACAAAACAAAACAGGGCTGATTTTGATTCAGAAAATTTGGGTACAAAACAAAACAGGGATGTTTTGATTCGGATACAAATCAAAACAAGAAAATTCCAAAATGCACACCCCTATCATCTGATGGCTACTCAGGGATGGGCCTCCTCTATTGTTGCTCCGAGGCTTTGGAATGCTCTCCAGGGTGCTTTCCAGATTAGACCTTGCAACAGGGTCATGTTGGATCTCGGAAGTGTGCTTTCACACTTCCCATGTTGTGACACCGCAGTTCCTATGTGGACAGCCACGTGTCGTTCACATTGCCAAGGCCTTGTCTTGCATTTAATTGCAGCGATATAGAGCTAGGATGTTGTATATCTGGCGTAAAGAAGTTGCTGTTTTTTCGGGTTGTTAGTTGCTGCGGGACTGCTCCCCCTGCTGTTTATGTTTTCAATGCGACTTGCCTGAACGGAGGCATTTTGCTGCTGTTGAGCAGCTAACAGGAAAGTGCTCTTCTGAGATAAGAGCCTTCCCATCTCTGACAACTCCTTAAAAGGCAGTTAAGGAACATTTGTTCACCCAGGCTTTTAATTAAATTTACAGTTTTTAACATTGTGTTAAATTTAAAATTATTTTAATGTTTTAACATTTTAATTTTGTTTTAATTTGTATTTTACTGTAAACTGCTCAGAAGCATACATTTTTGGTGGTATATAAATATGCTAAATATATACATACATACATACATAAGGGTTTTTTTGGCTTTATAGTGCAATCCATTCTATGCAAGCCTACTTAGAAGTAAGTACAATTGGTTTCAATCAGATTTTTTCCCAAGGAAGTGTGTATACTGGCACGACTGTGCCAATATAACAAGATTTGCAGCATTAAGTGAAAAGCTCAAGGTATTCTTTGTTCTATTGCTGCTATTAATATCTCTAACTTAGTGTAGTCTTCATTTATTTTGTATCGATGTTTTTGTGTGTGGGGGGGTTAAAGTTTTGCTTTATGTTACCATGAATTCTCCTCCCCCTACTCTTTTCCAGCCTATACCAGTATTCTAAATGAAAAGGAGTCATTTTGGAGTTACATTTTATGTTCTTATCTCAGGGTGTAAATGGTGACTGTGACAAGGTTCAAGCATAAAAGCCTTAATCCCTAGCAACAGTTTTGTAGGGTCAATTGTAGAATGCAATAGTGATAAAAATGCACTCAGCACAGCTCCTCAATGTGAGCTTTGATTATGGGGGTATCTTCACCAATCTTACCTTGAATCTTCACCAATAAAAATCATATTTAAATCCATAAATAGCATTTTCAGGTATTGGAAAATGGAGTGGGGTGGTATTCTGCAGCTGGCTTGGAATCCTGGGGCTATTTAGTTTAGAAAAAAGACAACTGCAGGGAGACATGATAGAGGTCTATAAAATCATGCATGGTGTGGAGAAAGTGGATAGAGAGAAATTGCCAGGAAATTTAGGACAAACAAACGGAAGTACTTCTTCACACAACGCATAATCAACTTGTGGACTTCTCTGCCACCAGATGTGGTGACAGCCAACAACCTGGATGGCTTTAAGAGGGGTTTGGATAACTTTATGGAGGAGAGGTCTATCATCGGCTACTAGTCAGAGGGCTATAGACCACCTCCAGCCTCAAAGGCAGGATGCCTCCAGGTACCAGTTGTAGGAGAGTAGATGGACTTTGGGCCTTCCAACTGTTCTTATGTTCATGACAGCACTACACACAGCTAATTAGAAATGGTTATAAACTGAACTTGTATATTGGGAAATGTTGGGATATAAGGTCTGGGTGTTTAATGCTCAGGTAAATGGTCAGGTAAAGAGTTCCTCTCCAACTATTGTTGGTAGACATCCAGAGCAAATACAAGCCAACTAGACCATGCATAGGGTGTCTACCTGGATTTAGAATGCTTGAATATGGCATATGCTTATGCTTACAGCAGCATTCTTCTGAAGAGGCAATGAAATGCTGCCAGTAACTGTGATGGTGGGCATTGACCTAAACCTGCCCTTGGCCTAACAAAATTGATTTGTCCTCTTTCCCAAGCAGGGCCCGCCCTGAATGGGAGACTACATGTATGAGCACTGGAAGATATTCCCCTCAGGGGACTGGGCTGTTTTGGGAAGAGCATCTGCATCAGAAGATTCCAAGTACCCTCCCTGACATCCCAAGACACACAGGGCTGAGGGAGACTCCCACCTGCAACCTTGGAGAAGCTGCTGCCAGTCTGTGTAGACAATACTGAGCTAGATAGACCAATGGTCTGACTCAGTATATGGCAGCTTTCTATGTTCCTATATATAAACTCAATATGATATACGATTGTGTGTAGCCATATAAGTATATTGTTGTCTTATCAAAACAATAATGCCTGTTTTGGGGTCTTCCTCCCTTCTTTGTTTTATATTATGTACACCATCTAGAGAAAGGGATATCAGGAGGCATAGAAATATGATCAAGTAATAAGCAATCAGTCAATACATGATGAATGGATAAAAGGTGCAATTGTGTGTTCATGTACTAAGCCATTGCCAAACATAGACTAGAGCCAAGGGGATGAAATGACAAGGAAGCAGATTTAGGAATATCATAACTGTATGGGCTGCAGACAGTGCAACCGTCTGCCTCATGCTTGCAGTGGTGGTCTCCCCATCTCTGGAGGTTTGCAGACAGAGGCTGGACCAATATCTATCAGGGATGCTGTAAGTCCCCTGCTAACTGAGCCAAGAGGCACCTTTTTAAAAGTGATGATTCTCTTTTTTGAGCAGAGGGAGAGTAACTGGCCCTATCCATCCCCAGCTCAGCATCCCTCCAGTGGCGGCTGTTGGTGTTGTCTTATGTTTCTTTTTCAGATTGTGAGCCCTTTGGAGACTGGGAGCCAGTGTGTGTGTGTGTGTGTGTGTGTGTGTGTGTGTATGTAAACTGCTTTGGGGAACTTTTGTTGAAAAGCGGTACATAAATATTTGTCATAGTATGATCGTATTATTCCTCAGTCGTTTCCCCCCTGCACTGAGCAGGGGGTTGGACTAGAAGGCCTCTACGGCCCCTCCCAGCTCTTCGATTGTATGATCCCACGGCTTGTCCCCAGGTAAGCACGCAGTGAATGGTGCGGCAAGATCTCCTTCCTTGGCGAAGAGGCCTGTGAAATGTACCCCAGAGGGCCCTCGGGGAATCCTACAGCAGCCGGGAGTCAGCTCTGCCCTGTAGCGTTTCCGCAAGGAGTGCTCTACCTGTCCGTCATCCCACAAACCCTCCTCCTCTACGGAGGGATTTGACAAGCTTTTGCGATGGCTGCTGAGCACAAGGGCAAGGAGAGCTCTCCTCCTCCCCCGCCTCCTCCTGGCCTTCCTCCTCCTCCTCCTCCTCCCCCCACCCACCCGAGCCTGCATCTCTCTTGCAGGGACGCATCCTGAGAGCAGACGGCCTTTGCTGGGGAGGAGAAGATGCTCCCAGCCAGAAGGGAAGCGGTGTAAATCACAGCAGGAGCCGGGAGACTCGCGTGCCAGTGGGCTGCATCTTCCCCAATCTGCCCGGCTGCTGTTCTCGCCTCCCCGCTCCTCCTCCGTGTCTGCTGCAGCCTTGAGGCGCCCATGGCCCTTGTGGATCAATGAGGTGAGACCCTCTGCTTTATATTTTGGAAGTAGGGGAGGGAGGGGATGGTGGGGGCGGGGAGGCGTTGGGGGGGCGCGCGCTGTGCAGCGGGAAGGAGGGCTATAAATGGCCAAGCTGAAGATCAGGCAGGATTTGCAAGGCTAGGAAGAGGATTGCAAGGAGAGAGAGGACCAGAGAGGCAGAGGAAGCTCGGAGCGACACAGCGGATTGTTTGCATAGTCCTTTGGTGATGCTGACTTGGGGATCATGTTTATTTTATGCTCCGGCCAGCAAAAACCAGGTGCATGGTGCCTTGCAGCTGCCATTGCAGTAAAAGCATTGCTGGATCTGCAGAGGGAACTGCAAGTGGTAGGAGAATCCCCCTCCCCGCCCTCCTTTAAATGTCTGAATCGGAAGAGCAAAACGCAGGCAAGGTCAGGAGGATCGTGGAGGGCCTGTGGGGTGCTCTGCACACCGCCTGCTCGCTGCTTTGTGTTTGGCGATGGAAGGTTTCAAGGTGAATTCGCCAGTTCACACACAGGCATGGGTGTGAATGCGGCCATCTCGGATCAGACTCCACAAACCCAGGTTAGATATCGCCTGGCCTCACACCTGCAAGTCCATGCCTCTGAGTATGGAGGTAACTCACTCACATTCCGTTTGTGAGGGGCTGAGTGACAAGTCAGCTGGCGATTATAGGGTCACACAGTCATAGAACGTTAGAAGGGTCTTCTGGAGGTCTTCTAGTCCAACCTCCTGTTCAGTGCAGGAAACTCCTGCAAGATCCCTGACAGACGGCCATTCAGCCTCTGCTTGAAAATCTCCAGCAAAGGAGATCCCACCATAAGAACATAAGAACAGCCCTGCTGGATCAGGCCCAAGGCCCATCTAGTCCAGCATCCTGTTTCGCACAGTGGCCCACCAGATGCCGCTGGAAGCCACAGACAGGAGTTGAAGGCGTGCCCTCTCTCCTGCCATTACTCCCCTGCAACACCACTAGGGATGAGGCTGTGGATCAGTGGTAGAGCATCTGTTTGCATGCAAAAGGTCCCAGGTTCAGTCCCTGGCAGCATCTCCAAGCGGTTTTTCACACCTGGCTTTTAGTTCCCATCTCCTCCGGAATGGAGGTGTGTGTTCACATATAGGTCAAATTTGTTCCAAAGTCCCTGCGAGCTATCGGGGAGCACTTCACACACAATTCAGGTCATTCATTGCACATTAGAGTGTAGCCTGATTTATATCCAGGATTTTTAAAAAATCCACTTTGGGCATCTTTTTTTTTTTTTTTTTGGTAACTTCAAACTTGCAGTAAAGCCTTGCAGAAAACGTGCAGTAAAGCCTGCAGTCTGGGAAAGCTTCAGGTAGGGCTGGGAAAGACTCCTGCCTGAAACCTTAGTGAGCTGCTGCCAGTCAGTGCAGACAATTCTGGGTTAGATAGGCCAGTGGTCTGACTCAGTATATGGCAGTGTCCTATGTTCTTCTGCACTGCATTAGGCAGACTGTTCCATTGTCAAACAGTCTGTGCAGTCAGGAAACTCTTCCTAATGTCTAACCTAAATTTGCGTCCATGCAGTTTGTTCATCAGTGCGTTCTATAGACTTCCTGATCAAGTTGTTACTTGGTACGGTTGTTACCACTGCACCTGGGATTCTTTTTCAAAATGAACATTTTCTGACTTTGGAATAGGACTGTTTTCAGTCTATCATTGTCACCAGCGTTTTTCACCTGCATGCCTGAATTGGACCTCTTCAGACAATACTTCAACCCAGTCCTCTCAAATACATAAGAACAGCCCTGCTGGATCAGGCCCCAGGTCCATCTAGTCCAGCATCCTGTTTCACACAGTGGCCCACCAGATGCCTCTGGGAGCCTACAGGCAGAATTGAGGGCATGCCCTCTCTCCTGCTGTTACTCCCCTGCAACTGATACCCAGAGGCATCCTGCCTCTGTGGCCAGAGGTAGCCTATAGCCCTCTGACTAGTAGCCATTGATAGACCTCTCCTCCATGAAGTTATCCAAATCCCTCTTAAAGCCATCCAGGTTGTTGGCTGTCACCACATCTGGTGGCAGAGAATTCCACAAGTTGATTATGCGTTGTGTGAAAAAGAACTTCTGTTTGTTGGTCCTAGATTTCCTGGCAATCAATTTCATGAGATGACCCCTGGTTCTAGTGTTATGTGAGAGGGAGAAGAATTTCTCTCTATCCACTTTCTCCACACCATGCATGATTTTATAGACCTCTATCATGTCTCCCCGCAGTCGTCTTTTTTCTAAACTAAAAAGCCCCAGGTGTTGTAGCCTTGCCTCATAAGGAAGGTGCTCTTGACCCCTGATCATCTTGGATGTCCTCTTCTGCACCTTTCCAGTTCTACAACGTCCTTTTTTAGATGTGGTGACCAGAATTGTACGCAGTACTCCAGGTGTGGCTGCACCATAGTTTTGTATAAGGGCATTATAATATTAGCAGTTTTATTTCCAACTAGTGTTTTTTAGCCCGTTACAATAACGGGCGCTAGCGTTCCCCCCCCCCTTACCTCCCGTTCCCTCCTCTCCCGGCCCCACGGGTGGCCATTTTGGCCAAATTGTTGTCCCGATCGTTCCAAAAAATTCCTGCCGCGGCCGCCACCGCCAGCCGCCCGCCCAGCCTCCCAGCTGCCCGATTCCTCCTCTCTGGCCCCCTCCCCCATGATTAAGGACTTAATCGGCCCATGCAATTTCCACTGCCGCCGCCGCCCGCCTGCCCGCCCTCCCTCCCTCCCAACTGCCAAGTCCTCCTCAGCCCCGGCCCACATCAGTCGGGCGATGAAAGTCCATATTTTGAGAAGGAGAGAGGAGCTCGCAAGCAGAGCTCTTCTCTCTGCAAAGCCTCTTCCCGAACTGGCGCTTTGGGTGCAAAGGACGCCTGTTGCGTCCTTTGCGTCGATAGCGCCAGTTCGGGCAGAGCCTTTGCGCAGAGAGGAGCTCTGTTTGCGAACTCCTCTCTCCTTCTCAAAATATGGGCTTTCATCGCCCAACTGACGCGCGGCTAAACGGGTAAGGAGGACTCGGGCAGCTGGGAGGGCAGGCGGTCGGTTGGTGGCGGCCGGGAGAGGACTCGGGCAGCTGGGCAGGCGGGCGGGTGGGCGGGCGGCGGCCGCAGTGGCGGCCGCAGCAGGAATCGTTGGGGGCAATTTGGATAATTTGGTCAACATGGCCGCCCCTGTCTGGGCGGCCGTATCTTTTTCGGCGGTTCTGGGCATGCGCTCCGCGCATGCCCAGAACTGCTGAAAAAGACACGGGCAGCACAGTTGCACACTCAAGGGTTTTATTATAGAGGATCCCCTTCCTAATGATCCCTAGCATGGAACTGGCCTTTTTCACAGATGCCGCACATTGAGTTGACACTTTCAATGTGTTGTCCACCATGACCCCAAGATCTCTCTCCTGGTCAGTCACCGACAGCTCAGATCCAAGGAAATTACATGCCTGTTAGCTTAACGTCCGTTCCAGGCAAATTGATGGAAAGCATCCTCAAGGATAAAACTGTAAAACACATAGAACAACAGGCCCTGCTGGCAGAGAACCAGCATGGCTTCTGAAAAGGTAAATCTTGCCTCACAAACCTTTTGGAGTTCTTTGAGAGTGTCAACAAGTGTGTGGATCAAGGTGATCCAGTTGACATAGTCTACCTGGACTTCCAAAAAGCTTTTGACAAAGTTCCTCATCAAAGACTCCTGAGGAAACCTAGCAGTCATGGGATAAGGGGACAAGTACATGTGTGGATAGCTAACTGGTTGAAAGAAAGGAAGGGTAGGTATCAATGGAGCATTTTCACAATGGAGGGAAGTGAGAAGTGGGGTCCCCCAGGGATCTGTACTGGGAGCGGTGCTTTTTAATTTATTCATAAATGATCTAGAAGCAGGGGTAAGCAGCAAGGTGGCCAAATTCGCAGATGATACCAAATGCTTTTGAGTAGTGAAATCCACAACAGATTGTGAGGAGCTCCAAATGGATCTCTCCAAACTGGGTGAGTGGGCGACAAATTGGCAAATGCAGTTCTGTTGGCAAGTATAAAGTGATGCACAATGGGACGAAAAACTCCAACTTCAAGTATACGGGGATGGGATCTGAGCTGTTGGTGACTGACCAGGAGAGGGATCTTGGGGTCGTGGTGGAGAGCTCGTTGAAAGTGTCAATTCAATGGGGGGGTACACATGTTGCTTCCTAACATGCCTATCACCTAACCAGAAAGAGATAGTATTTAAAGCAGTATTAACAATTATTAGTGCAAGGTTTTATTTGATAGGCCACCTCCTGGAGTTCCGAGGCAAGATGCTGCTAAAGACAAGTTGCAGGGCAGCAACAGCAGGAGAGAGGGCATGCCCTCAGCTCCTGCCTGTGGGCTTCTCAGGTGCATCTGATGGGACACTGCGAAAGAGGATGCTGGACTAGATGGACCTGGGGCCTGATCCAGCAGGGCTGTTCTTATGTTCTTATGTACAACATGTCCATCCCCCTTTAATATCTCTTGTTCTCCACCCACCCACCCTGAGCCTGCCTCCTTGCTTCCCCTGCAAGCAATGGGAGAAGAGAAGGAGAAATAAAAAGAAAGAAAGAAAGAAAGAAAGAAAGAAAGAAAGAAAGAAAGAAAGAAAGAAAGAAGGAAGGAAGGAAGGAAGGAAGGAAGGAAGGAAGGAAGGAAGGAAGGAAGGAAGGAGACAGGGAAGGGGGAGAAAGTACCTTTTAATCTATGATTAAAGGTAGATATATCCAGCAGAGACTTGTGTTTTGGGTGGTATGTGTGTATATATATATATATATATATATATATATATATATATATATATATATATATGTGTGTGTGTGTGTGTGTGTGTGTGTGTGTGTGTGTGTGTGTGTGTGTGTGTTTGTGTATAGAGAGAGAGAGTGAGTCTTAACCGTATGTACAACTCTAAGAAGTTGCCCAAAATCTCTGACCATTTATCTGATTTCTTTTCCTTGGCAAAGACCCATTTCTCATGTGCTTCTAGTTCAAGCTGGTCATGCACCCAGTCCATGATCCCAGGGGGCATTATACAATTTCCACTGTCACAGTATTAATCGTTTGGCCCCTAACAGGCCTCTCCATAACCATTGTTTAGAACTCCTGTTTAGTCTCCAAGGGGCCTGGATAAAGCCCGATTCTGCAGTGAACATATGTGTAGAAGGGCTGTTCCCTGCCCTCTGTGCATTAAGATCCCCAGCCTTGGGTCACAGGAAAAAAAGAAGCTGCCATATACTGAGTCAGACCATTGGTCTATCTAGCTCAGTATTGTCTACACAGACTGGCAGCAGCTTCTCCAAGGTTACAAGCAGGAGTCTCTCTCAGTCCTGTCTTGGAGATGCTGCCAGGGAGGGAACTTGGAACCTTCTACATGCAGGTGCTCTTCTCAGAGAGTTCCCATCCTCTAAGGGGAATATCTCCCATTCAAATGCAATCAGGGCAGACCCTGCTTAGCAAAGGGTACAAGTCATGCTTGCTACCGCAAAACCAGCTCTCCTCCCTTGGACCAGCTCTCCTTCCTCTCTGTCCCCAGATGATGTTGGGCTACAAAATCCCATCATCAGCCACCGTCATTGTGGCTTGGGGTGATGGAAGTCGTTTTTGTGGGCTGTCACAGATGCTGGAGTGGAGTTTTTTCTCCCCTCGGAGATGTCGTGTTTCCCAGGTGGCTGATCTTTTGACATGTGTAGCAAGGGTTCCCAAACTGGGTTCCTCGGAAGTTGTTGAACAACAACTCCCATCATCCTCAGCCACAGTAGTCACAGGGGATGATGGTATTTGTAGTCCAGCAGTATATGGCAACCCAAGTTTGGGAACTGCTGATAGAGAGAGCTTGTAAAGTCAGACCAAATTACTCCTGAAATACTAGGAACACAGAAAAAACCTGTGGTGCTGTGTGAATTCTCGGATTGAATCCTTGCTTAGCTAGGGGCTCAGTCACAGTTGCCATCTGCAAAATAGGAACAGCAATGGCCACATGGCAACCTGTGACCCTGGGTTTTCACTCCTCTCCTGTCCTTGCCACCCTTGCATCCTTGGGGAGGAGAGCTGGTCTAGTGGCAGTGAGCATGAATGGCCCCTTGGCTAAGCAGGGTCCACCTTGGTTTGCATTTGGATGGGTGACTACATGTGAACACTGCGTGCTGTAAGATAATCCCCTTAAGGCAGGCCTACTCAACCTTTGTCCCGCCCCCAGCTGTATTTGGACTACAACACCCATAATCCCGAGCCACAGTGGCCAATAGCCAGAGATTATGGGAGTTGTAGGCCAACATCTGCAGGTGGGCCAAAGTTGAGCAGCCCTGCCTTAGGGGTTGGGGCCATAGCTCATTGGAAGATCATCTGCAGGTCCCAGGTTCGATCCCTGGCAGCATCTCCAGGTAGGGCTAGGAGAGATTTCTGCCTGAAATCTTGGAGAGCTGCTGCCAGTCAGTGTGGGCAATACTGAGCTAGAAGGACCAAAGGTCTGACTCAGTAGAAGGCAGATTCCTATGTCCCTGTGGTCACCCCCACTCCCTAGCAGTAACTAGCCAAGATCATATCTGGCATGTTGAAGCCCTAGGAAGGCTGAGAGGAAGTTGCTGAAACAAGTGTTAGAACAAGCATTCCCAAACTTGGATCTCTAGGTATCGTTGGATTACAGTTCCCAGCATTCCCAGCCACAAGGTCCAAAGACCACTGTAAGCATTGTAGTCCAACAACTTCTAGGGACCCAAGATTGGAACATGGAAAGGTCAGTCAGAGAAGCCCTGTTGAAATGGTCCCAGAACATAAGCATCAGGGTGTGCAGTCAATTTAAAGTGCTGATTTTGCTTAAACTGGAAGCTGAAATCACAACTTATTTTGTTAAATGAAAGCAGGCAGCCTCCAGTATTGATTTCCCCCTCTTTGTTGAGCAGAGCAAGAAATGCAGAACAGAACCTTTCTGACTGAGGGGGGTACGTGTGTGTGTGTGTGCAGGGCCATTCAGGCTTTCAGGTTGTACAGAACTCTTCCTCTGGGCTCTGTATAAACTGTTTGGGGCCAGACTGTCTTAAAGATCACCCACTCCAGTATGAGCCAGGCCAGTCCTGCTATCCGTATCAGAAGCCATGCCCTCTGGTCCACATTTGGTGGGGACCTTTTGGCTGATGGCCCCACACCTTTGCAGGTCCCTGCCCAGAGAGGTGAAACAGGCCCCTTCTCTTGCTGTCTTCAGGTGGTAGCTGAATGAACTGTCATTCCGTAAAGCCATTTTAAGTTTTGACATTTGAAAAAACCAGCTGATTGGTGGAGCTGTTCTGGTTGCTGTTGCAACCCCATGTTGCAGCTGAGGCTGGAGGGGAGCGGCTGGCCTAAGACTACTGAGTTTCATGGCAGAGCTGAGAGTTTACCCGGAGAAGTCTTGATTCACAGCTCCAGCGCTGACCACAAGTAATCAGGAAAAACAAGTTAATACAGAGCAGGTGTTCCCAACCTTGGTCCCTAGATTTGTTGGACTACAACTCCCATCATCCTTTGACTGACACAATGTGAATGTGAATCAGGACTTACCTGGGTCAAATCTCAGCTCTGCCATGAACTCAGTGGTCTTAGGCCAGCTGCTCCCTTCCAGCCTCAGATGCAACATGGGGCAATAATATTTGCCTGCCCGAGTTCTTGTAAGGATTACAACAAGATAATATACACAAGGTACTTTGAAACCTCAGAAGACACTATAGTCTTCTATAGTAGGCTGCTGTTTATAAGGAAAGGCAGGGTTCCATTTCTAAAATGAATAGCTTGGCTCGAGTCCAGAAAGTGAAGGAGAGAGAAAAGAAATGTCCCCCTCTGGAGGAAGACCGATGCAAGAGGCTCTGCAATGCCAGCAGAAAAATATCTGTTGACGAAGACAGGTGGTGAGATGGATGCCCATATAGAACCTCCATGTTCAGAGGCAATATACTCATCAATGCCTGCTGCTGAGGAGCAACAGTAGCAGGGTGGCTTTTGTCTTTGTGCTCTGGTTGTGGGCTTCCTGGAGCTATCTAGTTGGCCACTGTGGGATGCTGGACTAGATGGACCTCTGGTCTGATCAGTGGCAAGCCACCATTACAACTAAGCAGAGCCTCCAGCCTCAAGGGCAGTCTACCTTAGAAAATCAGGCTGCTGGACTACATGGACCTTTGGCTTGATCAGTGGCGAGTCATCATGAAAGCTAGATGGAGCCTCCGGGCTCAGGGGCAGTCTGCCTTAGAATACCAGGATGCTGGCCTAGATGGATCATCTGATCCATCAGGGCTCTCTTTAGGATGGATAGAGAGGGGTGTGCACCAGCAGACTGGAAAGCAGGGAATAAGATGGAATGGATTGTAGCTGACAACAAGCACTCTTTGATCTGGGTTGTAGCGCTTTAGGGATGTTTTCCCCCCTGTGCTTCCAAATTCCCTGTCGTTGCTGCTTTTCAGACAGCAACCTGTATTTTCCCCAGCCACGACCCTGTGAAGCTATTGCATTGTGTGAGCCAATTTCGGCGCATTCTTATTCCTTGTTTTCAGCAAAGAGCTCTCCCTGCCCCCACCTCCTTTTCCACCAAGTTTAATTCCCTTTGTGTTGAGTTATATAAAATCCAGGCACTCTCCTTCGCTTTAAGTAGGTCAAGGAAAGCTGTTTTTCTCATTGCTTCTTACCAGACACTCTGGAGACTGGGGCTGGGTGGGGAGATGAGCTGGGGGAAACGGGGCCGGGGGATGCCGCAGTCACCCTGAATTTGAATCGGAGCCTCCTGGGAGTGGAAAAGGGGGCCTAAGGAAAGAGACCGGCAAGAATTCTTGCACAGGGGAATCAATTGGTATTTGCCTAGTGCTCCTGTTTTATAACTGCTCCCCTCATTAATACAAAGCAATCTTATGTTTGTTTATTGAAGCTTTATTCAAAAACAACTCAATTTTTCTCAATTTATATTTTTGTTACTTCTCCCTTAAAGGTAAAGTGTGCTGTTGAGTTGGTGTCGACTCCTGGCGACCACAGAGCCCTGTGGTTGTCTTTGGTAGAATACAGGAATTACCATTGCCTCCTCCCGCGCAGTATGAGACGATGCCTTTCAGCATCTTCCTATATCGCTGCTGCCTGATATAGGTGTTTCCCATGGTCTGGGAAACATACCAGTGGGGAATCGAACCGGCAACCTCTGACTTGATAGTCAAGCCATTTCCCTGCTGCGCCATTAAGTGGCTGCTTCTCCTTTACCCGATCACAGATAGCTCTGCATCCTTAGGGTAAGATGGTATGGAAAGCCCTAGCAATTGTTGCCATTGCGTTAAGTTTTTGGTGGTAGCTTTTCATCCTCTCAACAGTTCAAAAGGTGATTTTCCTGTACTAGAATGAGGAGTCATTGAATAAGCAAATAGAGGGTTGTTGTTGAATAGTAGCCAGTTGTAAACTTGAAAAAAACCCTCTGGGGTAATGAAGGCTGTGCATTTGCGAGAACTTTTGAGCAGAGGGATTTGATGATAGGCTGAAGACAAGCCCAACTTTGTGAACATGGAGGCCTCTTTCAGAGTAAGCAGCATTTCATTGATATTGGGTAATGGATGACAATCCACTACCATGTTGGAGTTCACATTTCTTAAATCTACGCACATTCGAAGTGTACCATTTTATTTCCACACAAGAACAATGAGAGAGACCCATTCTGATGACTCAACAGGCTCTATGTTGTCAGCATGCTGTAGTCTTAAGAGCTCCTCCTTTAAGTGGTTGGCGCAATGCTATGGGTACAACCCTCACTTTGTGTTGTAAGGTATTGCATTTGCCTTCTTCCAAATTTTATATTTGAAATTATTATTATTATTATTTCTTGTTTACACAGTCAGACAGGTGTTATTGTTGTTGTTGTTGTTGTTGTTATTACATGTATATCCCGCTCTTCCTCCAAGGAGCCCAGAGCGGTGTACTACATACCCGAGTTTCTCTTTCACAACAACTCTGTGAAGTAGGTTAGGCTGAGAGAGAAGTGGCTGGCCCAGAGTCACCCAACTAGTTTCATGGCTGAATGGGGATTTGAACTCGGGTCTCCCCGGTCCTAGTCCAGCACTCTAACCACTACACCACGCTGGCTCTCATAGAAAAGAAGACGAGCCATGTATGGTATGTATGGTATGGTAGTGCCAGGAGTATCAGCAAAAACGTCTGAGAAATCAGCAATCACATCAGCATATGTATGTTCCATCATCTATAATACAGGTTCCATGCTATTTGGGTCTAACACGATCTGTAGATCTTTCTGATGTTTCCAGCCCAATATTGAGACTCCTTTCGTGATACATACACTTCCAACAGCTCGTTGAAAGTGTCTATTCAATGTGCGGCAGCTGTGAAAAAGGCAAATTCCATGCTAGGGATCATTAGGAAGGGGATTGAAAATAAAACGGCTAACATTATAATGCCCTTATACAAAACTATGGTGCAACCACACTTGGAGTACTGTGTACAATTCTGGTCACCACATCTTAAAAAGGACATTGTTGAACTGGAGAAGGTACAGAAGAGGGCAACCAAGATGATCAGGGGTCAAGAGCACCTTTCTTACGAGGCAAGACTACAACACCTGGGGCTTTTTAGTTTAGAAAAAAGACGACTGCGGGGAGACATGATAGAGGTCTATAAAATCATGCATGGCGTGGAGCGAGAGAGATTCTTTTCCCTCTCACACAACACTAGAACAAGGGGTCACTCCATGAAATTGATTGCCAGGAGGTCTAGGACCAACAAACGGAAGTACTTTTTCACATAACGCGTGATCCACTTGTGGAACTCTCTGCCACAGGATGTGGTGACGGCCAACAACCTGGATGGCTTTAAGAGGGGTTTGGATGACTTCATGGAGGAGAGGTCTATCAATGGCTACTAGTCAGAGGGCTGTGGGCCACCTCCAGCCTCAAGGGTGTGCCTCTGAGTACCAGTTGCAGGGGAGTAATGGCAGGAGTAGAGGGCACGCCCTCAACTCCTGCCTGTGGCTTCCAGTGGCATCTGGTGGGCCACTGTGCGAAACAGGATGCTGGACTAGATGGGCCTTGAGCCTGATCCAGCAAGGCTGTTCTTATGTTCTTATGTTCTTATGTTCCCTTCTGCATTACGTTCTTTGTATTCCAGGATAGCAGTGAAGTATCCATTTATGGCAATAGGAGAACCTCCATAGCCCCATGGGTGGATGTTTGAAGGCTGCAGGTGCAGATCTGATGTAGTACGGAGTTTCTTGTAAAGTTGATGGGAGATGATAGTGTACAGAGGACCAGAATCAGCCAAAATCTGCACTTCATGACCATTAAGTTTAGGTTAGCAATGTGGAGAAGAAGGCTCTGATTCTGTCAGACTTAAAACACTGTTAGGAAGTGGTTCATCATATAATGAATCAGTAATGGAGTGGACAGCAGACTTGTAAACTTTAGAAAAGTGTCCCTTTTTCTAGCACCTTTTGCAAGTGACTTTCCATGCAGGACAGTGAAAAAAAAAATCGGTTTTGTGGGCAGAGTCTCCACATTAATGATGTGCAAACTGATTCAGGTACAAATAGATTTGTACTCAAATCTATCTGATTTGAGTTATTTAGAGACAACATACATCACTCCTGTGGTCCATTTGCTAGATTTGGATACAAATCTAATTCTGCTTGATTTGATTTGAATTGAATCGAGATTCAGATCCCTCCTATTAATTCCCCCAGATTCCCAGCTTTCTTAAAAAAAAAAAAAAAAAAGCTAAGCTCTAGCCCTTGTAGAAGTGGAGTTATGGAGCAAAAAGTGTGGTCACTATTTTTCAAGTGTTTGGATTCTTTAGTGTATAATAACTTTCCCTCAATGAATCCCTATGAGGATTCATTACACACTTTCATTTCTTCTATTCATTTTGACTGTTTTTTTGACAGTGCCAACTGTCAACTGCTATATGCCAACTACACCCCACTCCCGCCCGCAAGGCAGTGGGGTACTACTCAGTTTGTGTTCTAGAATTTTTTCCAAGTGTTTAGGCTCTTTGGTGTCTAATAACCTTTCCTCATATTGAATCCCTATGAGGATTCATTACACACCAAAGAGTCTAAACACCTCAAAAATTCCCAAAATATAAACTGAGTACCCAATGGCTTGTGAGTTGCGGGGTAGTTGGAACATAGATTGCCACTAATTCCCTACCCCCACCTGCAAAGCAGTGGGGTCAAAATGAACAGAAGAAATGAAGGTGTGTAATGAAGACACCAAAGAATCTAAACACTTCAAAAATGCCTTAAAAATAAACTGAGTACCCAAGTGTGTGTGATAGTCAAAATGAACAGAAGAAACGAAGGTGTATAATGAATACTCATAGGGATTCATTATGAGGAAAAGTTATTAGTCACCAAATAATCCAAATATTTCAATATTCCTAAAAATTAAAATGAGTACCCCACTGCCTTGCAGGTGTGTGTGTGTGGGGGGGGCGTGTAGTTGGCACTGTCCAGTGACAGTCAAAATGAACAAAAGAAATGAAGTTGTGCAATGAATCCTCATAGGGATTCATTATGAGGAAAAGTTATTATACACCAAACACTTGAAAAATAGCTAGAGCTTAGCTTTTTAAAAAAGAAAGAAAGCTGGGGATCCAAGTTAGGGTATGACAATTTTGAATCCCCATTGTTTCCTATGGTGGAAATGTTCAAAATCAGTAAAATCTTTAAAAACTCATTAAAAATAAACCAAGTGTCCCACTGCCTTGAAATTTGGTTGGTAGGTGGCATCCATGGGGACCTACACACCATCCAAATTTGGTGCCCCTAGGACCTTGGTAGGTGGTCCAAATAACTCCAAATCTGAATCGAATAAAAGCAAATACAAATCACATCTAGGGTGATTTGGAGGGGGTAGATTGGGATACAAAACAAATCAGGGGTGATTTGTTTTGGGCACAAATCAAATAAAAAAAATTGATTTGTGCACATCCCTACTCCACATTAGTAGCTGTGGTAGCTCTGCCTGTCTTGTGCTGCCACTTTTGAGGCAATGTCTTATGAGAAGATTTGAAAGATTTAGATTTACTTGGGGGGGGGGGCAATGCCATATGAGAAGATTTGAAATATTTGAAATCCAACAGCCTGGATTTCAGGAAGTTGGTTTGGGGGTACCAAAGAGAGCGATTTGGCACTATGAAGAGCATTTTCCACCCTCCTAGCTATTTCTAGAACATTGTCTAAGGTAAGTCTCCACTCAGGGGCAAAGCCACCATTGGGCAAATGGGTTCAAAGAACCCAGGCCATCACACCTCAGGGGCCACGTCTCGCAGCCCCAACACGCCCCCGCATCTGACGACAGACATGGCGGGCGGGGGGAGTTGCTGGTTTAGCTCCCGAGCAGGACCGTGCAGCCCCCATCCAGGAGTTAAATGGCTGGCGCTGCATTTGCAGGAGTGGCTCTTCCCTGCCTTTAAGGGAAAAACCACTGCAAAAACAGCAGCAGCAAGCAGGGGGGAGACTAAATTTGCAGCAGGTGAGCCAGGAAGCCTCTGGCTTGACTCACAGACTCTTTGCATTCCCCACCCCTACCCTGTCCTTTTGCTAGCCACCCCATAACAAATAATTCCTGGATGTGTTAATGGCTAGGTATTGTGACAAAATATTGCGGGGTGAAGTCTGGAATCTCCAGGAATAGCTCAGCTAGATCTGGCCACCTTCTGAGGCTGAGCCTGAGGGAAGAAACCAAACCAAAACTCAACTCTCCCCTGGAGCTAAGTGCCAAGTCTTCAAGCACTTGCTAGATGGGGAGGAAAATAAATCACTGCAGAAACAGCAGCAGCAAGCAGGGGAGAAACTAAATTTGCAGACAATCGGGGAAGCCTCTGGGCTTGGCTCTTTGCATAGCTCAGGCTTCCTCGAAAGAAGAAGCCTAGAGCAGTTTCCCCATGTGCACACATGGGAGCTGAGGCGCCGCGGCTGGAAGCCGCCTCCGCCTGCCATCTGACTGCTCCACCACCACCACCTTCCCTCAGTATCTTGCCTGTTCTCTCCTGGGAGCTGGGAGCTAGCTGCCTGCCTCCCTGTCTGCCCGCCCCCTCCTCCACAGCCACTACCACCACCACCTCCGTCCTCTTCTGGCTCCATCTGTAGACTGCAGATCTCGACAGAAGTCTCGTGAGAGGGGACTTTGGACTCTCACAAGACTTCAGATGAGATCTGCAGCAGGAGCAGGAGAAGGCCTGGCTGGGGGGAGGGAGGAGGAGGAAGCGGTGGTGGTGGCCTGGCTGATGCCAACAGCCGTATGGAGGAGGAAACTGGGAGTTGGGACCTGGCTCGCTCGGCCAGTGTGCTGTGGGGCCAATCCAGGTGTGTGGCCCGGGGCGATTGCCCCAGTCGCCCTGCCCTAAGGATGGGCCTGTCAGTATATGGTAACTTCCTATGTTCCTATATTCTTTAGCCTTCAGGGCCCAGGCAGTGAAGCAATATAGCCTTCTGCTTTGTTGAAGTAAAATCAGGGGTCTGTGTAGTGAGGAGGTAATTGCAGAAATAGGATGGTTCCATTGTTTCCAGGGAAAAGCAGGTTCTCCTGGAGTGGACAAGAAAAGTTGTGGTGGTAGGATCTAAGCCATGCTACGGTGGGCATCCAGGGAACAACAGAGTCCAGGATTGATAAGGGAAAAGTACCTTCAGGGGTTGTGCAGTTTGGGAAGCTGAAGAAACCATCAGCAGCAGCGATGGTAGAATGCATCAATTCAGGAATGTAGGACCTGTGAGGCAATGAAAGGAAGATGTAGGAACCTTCACAAGCTTTGCAGGCTCACAGGCATAGCTGGTTCAAAATCTTGTCACCAAAGGTTTTGTAGCTGCTTCCCACACATATACAAAGCAATCTTATGTTTGTTTATCTAAACTTTATTCAGAAACAACTCCATTTTTCTCCTCCTCCTTTCCCTCTCTTTTCTTTGTGACTCACATGAACATAGGAAGCTGCCACATACTGAGTCAGATCATTGGTCCATCTAGCTCAGTATTGTCTACCCAGACTGGCCGCAGCTTCTCCAAGGTTGCAGGCAGGAATCTCTCTCAGCCCTCCACCCCACCCCTCTTCTCACTGCCAGCCAGTTGGATGGCTACTGCCACTGTTCCCACACCTTTGTGCTCGCCTGCCTCTGCCAGTGCCCACCCACCTCCTGCCTCCTCCTCCGCCACTCCTGCACATGGAAACAGGAAGTGCTTGCAAACAGCATGTGCACACAGGCAGAGGAGGGCAAAGAGGAGAGGGGAAAAGGCAGTGCATGAGCAGAGATAGGAGAGGTGGTAGCAGGTGGAGACAAGCGGGCAGCAGACTGGAAAGCTGCTGCCGGTCAGAGCAGACAATACTGACCTAGGTGGACCAATGGTCTGACTCGGTAGGCAGCTTCAAATGCTGAAGAGCAGAACTATAATTGCACAGTGATGCCCAAACGTCCCCTAATCCAAGGGATGGGTTTTTAGGAGCACTGTTTCACAATATTGCAGTTGCAATCATGAACAATTAAAGGAATTAGCAATTGTTCTGGCTGCAAAGAGAGCACCATTAGTTAATGACCACTGCCCTGCAGGGACGAGGAATGGACCAATTAAGGGCAACTCAGGACTGCCGTGGCCACCCCCAAGTGAACAGGAAACCTGCTAACTGACTGCTTGAAAAGAAAGGGAACAGCTGCAGGGTGAAATGGGACCTTTGCTCGAGGGTGCTTACCTCTGAGCAAACATCATAGTAGAATCTTAGCAAAGGAGGCAGGTGCTGCTGGATTTTTATAGGGAACATAAACACTATTAAGTGCTGTGCAGAGCCCGTGTTCAAATTCTGAACCCAGCTAATTGCAGGAAAGATCTAAAGGGCCAGAATGTGGAGGGAACTTGAATCAGCCAACACTTAATAATCAGCCAAAAGAGTATCAAGAGGTTGTAGGCTGCAGCTTCCCTGAGCAGGGAGTTCCAAAGGCAGTCATCAAAATTACTGTACTTCCAATCCCCATCAGTATCACCTCTGAAAAAAGATGGGGGGGGGGCGCGGGGGGGCAGAGCAGAACTTCCCCAGCTGACGACAGAGGAGTGGAAGAAATGGGCTGAAAGATGCATATCTTTATGTATCTATATCCTTTATGTAGCCCACCCCCAGCACAGTACCTCCAGTGACTGTTGCTGGTGTCTATCTTATGTTTCTTTTTAGATTGTGAGCCCTTTGGGGACAGGGAGCCATCTTACTTATTTATTATTTCTCTTTGTAAACTGCCCTGAGCTATTTTTGGAGGGGCGGTATAGAAATTGAATAAATAAATAAATAATATCAAGTGAGTACTGATATTTTATGCACATTTAAGAACATAAGAACAGCCCTGCTGGATCAGGCCCAAGGCCATTCTAGTCCAGCATCCTGTTTCACACAGTGGCCCACCAGATGCCTCTGGGGACGAGCCCACAGGCAGGAGTTGAGGCCATGCCCTTCCCCCTGCTGTTACTCCCCTGCAACTGGGATTCAGAGGCAGCCTGCCTCTGAGGCTATGGGTGACCTACAGCCCTCAGACAAGCAGCTGTTGATAGACCTCTTCACCATGAATTTACCTAAATACTACTTAAAGTCATCCAGGCTGGTGGCTGTTACCATATCATGTGGCAGAGAATTCCATGGGTTAATTGTGCATTGTGTGAAAAAGTACTTCCTTTTGATGGTCCTAAATTTCTTGGCAATCAGTTCCATGGGATGACCCCTAGTTCTAGTGTTTTGCCAGAGGGAGAAAAATTTCTCTCTATTCACTCTCACTATACTATGCATATTTTTATAGCCCTCTATCATGTTGCCCCCAGTCAATCATCTTTTTTCTAAACTAAAAAGCCCCAAGTGTCATAGCCTTGCCTCGTAAGGAAGGTGCTGTAGGCCCCTGATCATCTTGGTTGCCTTCTTCGGCACCTTCTCCAGTTTTATACAGTAGAACCTCGATATCCGTGGATCCAGCATTCGCATATCTGCGGTCAGGTAATAGACTCCCAACCTCAGCATACGCAGAAAAAAATGAGGGGAAATGCATCAACCTTGCATATCCGTGGGTCACGGGTGGCCGGAAATGATCCCAGAGCTCTTTCCCAGCTGCCATTTTGTGTTTCAGAGCCTCAGAATGGCTCTATTGCAAAAGGGGGGAAATGGTGATTTTCAGCTGATTTTTGCCCAATTTGGTGACATTTGGGGCCACAAGACCACTCAGGGAGAGCAGCTAAGTGTGGTAGGCAGCTTCCCACCACATCTACCCTGAAATTTGATGTTTTGTCAATGTTTTCCAGCAACCGGTAACCTAACCCCCCATTCACCATTGCTGTAATGACTATTCTCACGACCCTAAGGGAGGCCAGCCTGGTTCCGCACAGCCATGTACTACAATGGGAGCCGTGCGACTCCTGGCGGCAAACCATTTAATATACCCCTCCCCTTAAATGAGGTTAGTGGAGCGAGTGAACTGCTAACCCCATTCTTCTGATTGTGAGATGCTGGAACGGTGACTCACTAGGAGAACCCCTGAGACTTCAAGGGGCCCAGTGGCCTCCGATCCCTGCCGCACCTACCCTATTGATTGCCGGCTCCATGACGGAGCTGGCAATCATGTGGCCATCCAATCTGGCCTCCCAGGGTCAGCTCCCTGCTCATCTGCAGGGTGAGGGGGCTAAGCTCGCTCTCCCCGCAAAGCCCGGTTAGGCTCTTGTGTGGAGAGCCTTGATATTCACTTTTTCCATATCTGCAGTTGTAGCTGATACAGAAATAGTTTGGTGTTATCTGCAAATTTGGCCACCTCCCTGCTTACCCCAACTTCTAGATCATTTATGAATAAACTAGTATCTTTCAGCCCGTTAAAATAATGGGCGCTAGTAGCCTTTTCCCCGCACCTTCCACCCCAGTATCCAGGGCCGCCACCGCCTCACCTGGCGGGCCTGGGCTCCCGCCACCGCCGGCCTTCCCTTTCTGGGCCGGTCGGGCCGCCGCTGCCTGTGGCTTCCGCAGCCGGACCGGGCCCGCTGCTGCCTCTGTCCCCCCGCCCCAGTCTCCGGCCGGGCCTCCGCCGGCCTCTGCGGCCGGGCCGGGCCCTTTGCCATCAGCCTCCATGCCGCCGCCGGCCTCTGCTCCGCCGCCGGTCTCCCCAGCTGGGCCTGGGCCCCCCGCCACCGCACGCCTCCCCTTTCTGGCTTCTTCCGCTGCCTCCTTCCCTTCGCCCGGCGGCGGCGGCGCCTCACTCGGCTTCCCCCACTGCCTCCTCCCCCCGTCCAGCGGCGGCGGCGGCTCCACCGCCGCCTCGCCCAGCATTTTCCGCTGCCTCCTCTCCCTGCCCGGCAGCGGCAGCACCTCACCCAGCTTCCCCCGCCGCCTCCTCCCCCCGTCCAGAGGCGGCGGCTGCGGCGGCGGCGGCTCTGCCCCTGCCTAGGCCGGCTTTTTCCGCTGCCTCCTCACCCCGTCTGGCAGCGACGGCGCCACCGCCATCTCTCCCCTCCCCACCTCTGCTCTCCCCGCGGCCGGGCCGGACCCGCACCCGCCGCCTCTGCCCTCCCCGCAGCCGGCCCGGACCTGTCGCTGCCGCCTCTGGCCTCCCCGTGGCTGGGCTGACCAACCGGCCAACATGGCCGCCTGGTGCTTTCGGTCGTGTCTCCCTCGGCGTGTTCTGGGCATGCGCGGACCGAGGGAGACACAGACGCAGACACCAGAGACACGGGCGCACACGCTAGGGCTTTATTATATATGATTTAAAAGCACCGGTTCCAGTACAGAGCCCTAGGGGAACCCACTTCTTATTTACTTCCATTTAGAGAACTGTCCGTTTAAATCTACCCTGTTTCCTGTCCTTCAATCCACACACGAACCTGTCCCCTTATACCATGACTGCTAAGTTGCTATTCAACCAGGGGCGTATCTAGGGGTAGGGCAGGCAGGGCACGTGCCCTGGGCGCCACTTGAAGGGGGGCGCCATTTTGTAAAATTAATTTAAAAAAAAAAAGGCTGCCAAAAACAAAATGGCCACCGTGCATGCTCAAATGGTCTCTGTGAGGCTCTAGGTCATGCCAGGCCTTGCAGAGGCCATTTGAGCATGCGCGGTGGCCATTTTGTTTTCAGTGGCCATTAAAAAAAAGATTTTTAAAAATGGCCACTGCACATGCTCAAATGGTCCCTGCAAGGCCCTAGAGGCCAGTGGGGGGAGGAGGAACCTTTGCAAACCCCCCAGCCTTTAGGAAGCCCCCCGAAGGGGCTACAGGTAAAAAAATAATAATATATAATATAAGTCACTGTACACACATTCAGATTGGCACTATGTACAGAGAATCAGGGCTTGTGAATACTGAGCTGATGCTTATGAGCTAGGATTGTATTCATTTGCTCTTACTTTGCTTCTTGTGATAAGTGAGTTAAATGTGATGTCTTGCTAATATGGCTATTAATGGTGAATTTGTCTTTGAATCAGTGTGAAATCCTTAATATTAAGGCCCACTGGGAGTTCCTTGCTCTCTTTCTCTCATTTTAACTGTCTTTCTGAAAGACTAGAATATATTCCAAGCAGTGACACAGTTTACTCTGCATATCCTTTAATTATTTACAGAGTATCTGGGAAAAGTCAAATTCTCCATTTATTTTTAAAACTTATGTAATGGTGATGCTACAATACATAGTAGAGAATTAGACAGGCACTTCTGTTTAGTTTTCCAAGTATACCTCCACATAGTATTTGGGTATTTCATGAGCCCCAGCTTACTGAAATTTGTAGTTTTCCAGCATTTTTTGGTCTGGCTACGTCCGCTGCTAAATAGTTTTTGAAATATTAAAAGACTAACGAGCCTGACTTGTATTTTTCAGCTGATATTATGGTAAAGTTATCTGAAAGATGGGTGTCAGATGCTTGGACAGGGGGCGCAATTTCAGTGTTTGCCCTAGGCGCTATTTTCCCTAGATACGCCTCTGTATTCAACTCTTCAATGAGCGTGGTAACTGTAGACTGACAAAGTGCTGAATTCAGACCAGAAATGTCTGCATACAGAGGTTAAACATGGGGTGGTAGAAGTGAGTTCCCATGTGGCTCCCACTTAACGCTTTTCTGGCTCTCATTTGTGTCCCACATCTAAGCTATAGGAGCTCTTGCCTCCATTTAAAAGCAGAAGAGTGGGAGGGGAGGCAGAGTGTGGGCTCGGTCAGGAAGGGAACATAGTAGAACTGGAGAAGCCCTTGCAGAAAAAAGTGGACTGGTTTTTTGTTTATCAAGAAGGAGATGGTGCTGATCACATCTAGAGAGCTTTCTCCTCTGTATTTACTAGCTGTCATTTTTACAGGATACGTTTCTATAAGATCGTGAGTAACCTTGAATATCATATAATCGGAAAGACAATGAATGAGTGGAGGCGAGTGGAGAGAGAGAAAGAAAGAGAGAGCGAGAGAGCTGCTTGATGTCAAGTCAAACCTAGTTCAGTATTGTCTACACACTGACTGGCAGCAACTCTCTAAGGTTTCAGGCTGGATCTCTACTCTTTGCACTAGACCACCACTCACTCTGGGCCACCCCAGCACCCCACAAGTGGCTTTAAGGTTTTTCTCCATAGGGAAGAATGGAGGTTTCAGCAGCCCCATAACTTCACTTGGGGGGTGCTGGGGTGGCCCAGAGCGAGGGTGCCAACCACCTCCATGGGTTGCTAACCCATGGGGTACTGGGTTTTGTTGTTTCGGAAGTGTTCTGAGTGTAGATTCTTTGGTAGCATATAAGATTTCTAATGACAAACTATGAATCCACTCTCATTGCTAACCTTAAAGACACATAAACTTCAAAAATCACTTAAAAATCAGCCCTTTGCCCAATTCCTTTCAAATAATTCTGATAGCTACCTGGCCCCCCTTGGGCACTACCACCCACCACACTCTGCTCTTGGACACCCCTTCCCCCCCGATGTGAAGCTATACATTTGCTGACACCTCCATGCTTCTTTATGGAGAAAAACCTTAAAGTCGTGTAAACTTCAAAAATCACTTAAAAATCAGCCTTTTGCCCAATTCCTTTCAAATAATTCTGATAGCTTCCTTGCCCACCTTGGGAACTACCACCTACCACACTCCACTCTAGGACACCCCTTTCTCCCCGATGTGAAGCTATACATTTGCTGCAATCCTCATTATTCTCTATAAGGAATTCAAAAATAATTTTAAAATTCACCAATAATCAGAGGAGTGTCCGATTGCCTTGGAACATTGTGGATAGTAGGCACCCCTGGTTGTCTACCACCTACCCCACTTTTGTGCCCCTAGGTGCTCCACAATAGGGGATATGGGCTGGTTCAGGTCCTATTATACCCTATGAGAAAAATAATTAAAATATTTCAAATATTCATTAAAAATCATAGGGGTGTCTGATTGCTTCGGGGTTTGCATGGTTGTTGGCACCCATGGGTGCTCCACAATAAGGAATAATGGGCTAGTTGGAGTCCCATTATATCCTATGAGAAAAAAATAGAAATAATTTTCAAAAATTCATAAAAAACTGTACGAGTGTCCAATTGCTTTGGGGTTTGGGTGGTAGGTACCCCTGGGTGCCAGCTACCATCCTACCAATTTTTGGGTGTCTGAACTAGTTCGAATTCGAACCGAACCGGGGGAGTTTCGAGCAAAACCAAAACCGAACCACCCCCTCCTGGTTCGAACCTTGTTCGAATTCGAACCAAACCGGGCAAACCGGTTTTGTGCACATCCCTAGGCCCATCCAGTTAAGCATCCTGTTTCACACAGTGACTCACCAGATGCCCACAGGCAAGAGGTGAGGGCATCCTCTCTCTCCTGCTGCTGCTGCCTTGCAACTGATATTTAGAAGCATCTTTCCTCTAAAGCTGGAGGTAGCCTATAGCCACCAGACTAGTAGCCATTGATAGACCTGTCCTCCATGAATTTGTCTAAGCCCCTTTTAATTTTTAGTTTATCTTAAACTTTGCCCCTCTCCAATTTCAGTTTGCCAGTTTGCATGTTCCAGAACTCATTCAGCTCCTCAGAATTCTAGGTCTGTGTGAGCATCATTGAGTTCCAATGCATTGTCTGAGGAACAGAAACCCAGCAGAAACATAAATGGAAGACCATGCTTTTTTAAAAAGAATGAAAAAGGTTTGCCTCTTCTGCTTCTCATAAAGACAACCCTTTCCACAGAAGATTGCTTCTTCTGATCCACCCATGTTCAGGATTTGGCCAACACCAATGCACCTTTCTATGCATTTGGCCACAGCACTGCAGAAATCGCAGGCTGGGGGTCTTTTGTCCACCCCATCAAGGAAATGCTGTGGCAGGTTTCCTAGGAGACAACAGAACATAGTTTTAAAAATGGCTGCATCCCATTTCTATAGCTGAGAACTGGTTTCAGCAGGTATTTTTTTATTTTTAAGTGGTCTTAAGTGGTCTTGCTAACTGTATAGAGTCCCAAGGAATGGATGCAGTCTCCTAGCCCTATATTTAGAAAAATAGCAACTTCTCCTTTCTGCATGGGATGGGGCAGAAGCTCAGTGGTAGAGGCTCTGCATGCTTGCATCCCAGGTTCACTGAAATCTCGGAGAGCCGCTGCCAGTCAGTGTCGATCATACTGAGTGAGGTAGACCAAACATCAGACTGGGTATAAGGCAGCTTCCTGTGTTCCAGATGATGCTTGAAGAAGCTTCCAGGAGCGCTTCCCCCTCCGGAATCTGTAAGGATGGGGAGGCTGTGCCTGCTCTTTCTGCTTTAGTTCTTAATTATGGGCCTTGTGATGAGAGGAAGCAGGAGGATCTATTGCAAGCTGGAAGCTACAATTTCCCTGTCCGCCTTCCCTATCTTTCAACCAAGCCCATCCTGACTGGGGTGGAGGGAGTGGGGGGGGGGCTTATGTAACACACTTCTCCTTTGCTTGTGACTTGACAATTGCAAGTGGTGTTATGCAACCATCACTTAGCACTTCAAATCAGTCAGACAGAACAGATGGTGGTACCCAACTCCGCCCTGGTCGCTATGGTTACCAGCATCTCTCCCTCGTGCTCGCAGTTTTCTTTTCACAAAGGTCTCCCGCCGTTCAAAGGGTTTAATTCTATTTCAGCTTCTTTTTTCTCTCCGTGGAGGAGTAGGCTCTTGATGTAAGAGTAGTCGGTGGAAGTGGCACATGAGGGCTGGCCTAGGGCAGCCATGTTTCCTGCTCTCTGAAACTGAATCTCCTTCAATGGGCAGCCTCCCTTAAATGAACCAAGGGTCTGACTCGGTAGAAGGTAGCTTCCTATGTTCCTGCGTGAGTGATGTGAAGTGAGCAGTTCTTACACAGAGAGGAAAGCACTGTTCCCTCTGCAGAGAACAGAGGCTCCAGTCCTTACCAGCTGTGAAGCTGACCCCAAGCTGACAACATTTACATGAACAAAGATATCAGGAAGAAGGCATTAATCACAGATTCCTCTTAGTACCATTTTGCTCTGTGCATTTTGATTCCTTTTATTTATGAGAATTTTACCAGTTGCAGTTTTTAGGAGAATGCACAATGACTGTGTACTATACTGCCAGAAAGGCTTTCAAGAATTAGTAATAAAAATCATTTTGAATAATAATACCACTCCAACAAAGAAACACGGACCTGCCGAGCATTTCACGGCCAGACCTTTAGGCATTAGCACCTAACCCAGCCTCCAGATCTGTGCTGCTCAGAGAGGAGGACGCATATGGTTGAAGGTTTAGATGTGTCATTCTGACATGACTCAGTCCCCAGGCAACAGATTCCACTGCCGGGTGGCAGCCAGGCAGCTGCACTGGCTGCAGGTTCGCTTCCGGGTCCAATTCAAAATTCTGGTTCTCATTTGGGCTTAGCACCTGTATATCTCTGGGATTGCCTCTCCTGGTCAGTTGTATCCCAACCTGTGAAGTCTTCTCAGCTGGCCCTCCTTAGTGTCCCAGGCCCTGGTGTAGTGCGTGGTGCCTGGGCCCGTAGGAGGGCCTTTATTATGGCCACCCCTCTTATTTGGAACCCCTTCATTCAACCCCTTCCCTGGCTGCTTTTAAGGCCCTTCGTAAGACCCACCTGTTTTGCCTGGCGGTTGTGCTTTAATTATATTATTATTTCTTGTTTACATAGTCAGACAGGTGTTATTGACTGGTTTGTTATATCTGTACATCGAGTCCTTCCCAAGGACCTGGGATGGCTGAATTTTATTATCAGTGTTGTTGCTGTTATTATAGATATCGTCGCAGAATATAGGCTGTTCCCAGTAAAGCTGCTTTTTGTAATTGGCTGATGGTGATTTCTGTGGCCCCTATGGTGTTGAGGTGCTCTTCAAGGTCTTTTGGAACAGCACCCAGGGCGCCAATGACCACTGGGATTATTTTGGTCTTTTTCTGCCACAGCCTTTCAATTTCAATTTATAGATCTTTGTATTTGGTGATTTTTTCTATTTCTTTTTCTTCTATTCTGCTATCCCCTGGTATTGCTATGTCGATTATTTTAACTTGTTTTTCTTTCTTCTCGACTACAGTGATATCTGGTGTATTGTGTGGCAGATGTTTGTCTGTTTGTAGTCGGAAGTCCCATAATATTTTTACATCTTCATTTTCTACCACTTTTTCAATTTTATGGTCCCACCAATTTTTGGCTACAGGTAGCTTGTATTTTTTGCAGATGTTCCAGTGTATCATCCCTGCTACCTTGTCATGCCTTTGTTTGTAGTCAGTCTGTGCGATCTTTTTACAACAGCTGATTAGGTGGTCCACTGTTTCATCCGCTTCTTTACAAAGGCAGCACTTGCTGTTTGTTGTGGATTTTTCTACTTTTGCTCTTATTGCATTTGTTCTTAGTGCCTGTTCTTGCGCAGCCAGTATTAAACCCTCAGTTTCTTTCTTCAAGTTGCCATTCAAGCAAAGGGGGTTCTGCTCCGGGTGCTGTCAATGAGGGAGGCTAGGTTGTCATGCACTCAGGACAGGGCCTTCTCTGTTGCTGCCCCCAGGCTTTGGAATGCTCTCCCTGTGGCCATTTGCTCCTCAGACTCCATTACTGTTTTTAGAAAGCTGGTTAAATCTTGGCTTTTTATCCAGGCCTTTACATGATTGTTTTATTGATGCTTCTGTGTGTTTTTATCCATGTATAGTGTTTTGTATTTTGTATGTTGTATATTTTAATATCGGATTGTTTTTATATTTTTAGCTAAATACTTTACATTCATTTTTATTATGTGTTTTAACTTTTGTAAACCGCCTTGGGTTTGTTTTTAGCGAAAAGGCAGTATATAACTCTAACAATAAATAAATAAATTCTTAAGCCATTGCCAGGTCTTGGTGATGTCTGATTTTCCACTTATATTGTGCAAATACTGACCATGCAGTGGCTTATTTTTCCATTTTTCTGCTCGGTTCTTGACTTCTTCTTTCTTGTAGGCCTGCTTTGTTTCATTGGTGTTGAATAGTTTCTCGTTATTGACCATTTGAAGTGCATTTTCGTCACTGTCCTTGATATATTCTTCAAGGCCTCTTTTCTCCTCCTCTGCTGTTTGATGGACTTGCAGCATTCCTCTTCCACCTGAGCTGCGAGGGAGGTATAGCCTATCTACATCACTGCGAGGGTTCAGAGCATGATTGATGGTCATGATTTTCCTGGTCTTGCGATCTAGCGTCTCTAGCTCTGCCTGGGTCCAGTCTATTATTCCTGCAGTGTATCTGATAACAGGTATAGCCCAGGTGTTTATGGTGTGTATGGTGTTCCCGCCATTGAGTTTGGACTTTACTAACTCTGCTGATGTATTCACTTCCAATTTTTCTTTTAACTTCAGTATGTGCAATGTTATCAGCCTGGAGAATGCCCAAGTATTTGTAATGTTCTTTCTCTTCCAGGTTCTTGATCTTGCTTCCATTGGGCAGTTCTATTCCTTCTGTTTTTGTTATTTTTCCTTTGTTCATTATTAATGCAGCACGCTTGTCTAGTCCAAACTCCATTGCTATATCGCTATTGAAAATACGGACAGTGTTAAGCAGTGATTCGATTTCTGACTGGGACTTTCCATACAACTTCAGATCGTCCATGTACAGCAGATGGTTGATTTTACTTGAAGTTTTAGATGTTTGGTATCCGACGCCTGTTTTGTTTAGTATTTGTGAAAGTGGGGTCATGGCGATTACAAACAACAGAGGGGATAGTGAGTCCCCTTGGATAATGCCTCTTCTAATGCTAACCTGTCCAAGTGTCTCGCCATTGATTGTTAACTGTGTACTCCACATGCTCATTGCTTTTTAAAATAAATATCTGAATGTTTTTGCTGACACCAGTTGTTTCTAAACATTTTATTATCCATGTGTCAGGCAATGAATCGAAGGCTTTCTTGTAGTCAATCCATGCAACACTTAGATTTGTTTTTCTTCTCTTGCAGTTTTCTAAAATCATTTTGTCAATCAGCAGCTGGTCTTTTGTGCCTCTGTTGTTCGGGCAATTTCCTTTCTGTTCAGCTGGAAGCTGTTTGTTAGTTAATAAGTGTTGCATCACTTCATCTGCTATTATTCCAGTTAGTAATTTGAACATGGTTGGCAGGCAGGTGATCGGTCTATAATTACTTGGAACTGCACCTTTTGCCGGGTCTTTCATGATGAGATGAGTTTTCCCAGTTGTTAGCCATTGTTCAACATCACCGCCTTGCAAAATGTGATTGAACTGTTTTGATAGCTGTTTATGAAGTCTTGTTAGGTGTTTAAGCCAAAAGTCATGCAGTTAATCGTCGCCTGGAGCAGTCCAATTTTTAATTTTCTTTGCTCTTTCACTTATTAATTCTGGTGTTATTATTAGATCTAGCATTTGTTGGTTACATTTTTTGACCTCTTTCACCCAGCCTGCTTTTTTATTATAATCTATTGGATTGTCCCATAATTTCCCCCAGAATTGCACTGTTTCTTCTTTATTTGGTGTTTCTACGTTTCTTGCAGTTTCTCCTTCTATACTTTGGTAGAAACGTCTCTGATTAGACTGGAATTGGAGATTCTGCCTGTGTTGTATAATTCTGGCTTCATATCTGCTAATCTTCTTTGACACTGCTTTTATTTGCTGCTTTATTATTTCCAGGACTTCTCTAATTTTCCTTGAATCTAGGTGGTATTTTTGGATCAGATACTGTTTTCATTCTTCAGCTTCTTGTCTTTCATATCTTTCAATTTACTAGCATCTGATCTAAGCCTGGAGATTTTATTTTCTAATCTAATCTTCCATTTAGGTGATGTACTGCTTTCTTTTTTTACAGGTCCACTGATCTTATATCCGAGCTCTTGTGTTGTTATTGTTGCTGCACTGTACATTAGTTGGTTTGTTTCTTGCAAATTATTGGTTGTTATTTCTGCAAGTGCAGCATTGACATCTTTTAATGCCTGAGCAAGTTGTTTTTTGGCAACTCTTTTTAGAGCTGGAAGTCGAACTCTGGTGGTTGTTAGGTTCATGTGCTCAGTTATTTTTTTGCTTTAGTTCTTGTTGCTTTTCTGTTAAATGGCATTTGGGTTTTTGAGGTGAAGGCAAAGGGGCGGTTGCCTGGTTTTGATTTTGAAACAGTTCAGCAACAGTGGCATCCTCGATTTCCTCCACCTCCTCCACCTGCACCTGAGCAACTTCTTCAGTTGGTGGTAATTCTTCTTCCATATCTTGAGCCTGTGTTGCTCTTTGCAGTTCTTCCAGCTCTACTCCTGTGAATACTTTATTTCTTATTATGAATCTTCTCTGGTCTGCTAGCCTTTGTTCTATTATTTCTGTATCTGGATGCTTCTCTTTCCAAATTTGGTACATTCTTTTTAAATAACCTCTTCTAGTTGGACTAGACTTGTAATAGCAGATCATTATTTCCTTGTTGGTGTTTTTCGTATATATTTTTCGGCTAAGCGACATTTCTTCCAGTAACTTTGCTGTCTTCAGCCCTGGTTGCTCAACTGAAGATCCTGAGTCCTGTTGCCCACTTGCCACCAGATGTCCAGGGACTCCAGCACCTGACCCGGGCGACGACCGATCCGGTATAGATTTATTAAAGTTACATCTCACCATATTGTTGATGGGAGAGGCACTCTTTGTCTGGCTCCTCTGGTGAGACCTGTCCAGTATGGTTGGACCTCTGGCATAGCTCTCACCTTCCTCAGAGCACACAAGCCCCACAACCACGCCAAGGTAGTGCCTCACTGGGGGTTGTTGTTGTTGTTGTTTTAATTAATTGTTATTGGTATTGTTGTTCACCACCTAGAGTCTTTGGAGGAGGCGGTATATAAGAAAATTTACATACATACATACATACATCAGGGGAAGTGATAAAACAATGCATTTATTTATTTACTTACTTACTTACTTAGCATATTTACATACCAGCAAAATTTATGTCTCTGGGCAATTTACAATAAAACAGTACAAATCAAAACAAAAATCAAAACATTAAAACAATTTAAAATTTAACAATGTTAAAAACTATAAGTCTAACGAAAACTAAAACTATAACTAAAACTTTAAGTCTAACTATAAGTCTAACTAAAAGCCTGGTTGAACAAATGAGTCTGCCTTCTTAAACGCTATCAGACATGGGGAGGCTCTTATTTCAGCAGGGAGTGCATTCCAAGGCCCTGGAGCAACAATGGAGAAGGCTTGTCCCTGAGCAGCCACCAGATGAGTCAGTGCCTACTGCGGAGGAACCTCTCCAGATGATCTCAGTGGGCGGTGGGGCTCATGGCGAAGAAGATGTTCTCTTAAATATCCAGGGCCTACTCTGTTTGGCATCAGTTTAGCTTAAACACCTTTCCAAGAGGCATCTCAGCAGGGGTTGTGGTCCAGCTGTATCTGGGAATCCAAGGCTTGGAATCTCTGTGAGAGATTCCGAAGTCTCCTGGATCAGACCAGAAATCTATCTAGCTCAGCATCCTGCTTCCAACAGTGGTCAGCCAAATGCCCAAAATGGAAGCCCACAAACAGGGCATGAAGGCAACAGTCCTTCTCTGTTTGACCCTCAGCAACAGGTCTCCAGAGAGATACTGTTCCTGCACATGGATGCTCCATTTACCTATCATGGCTAAGTGCAAGCAACAGACCTCTCCTCTTCCATGAATTTGCCCCCTTTAAAATTCTCTAAGCCAGTAGCCCCCACCAGTGTTCCCTCTAGCAGGGATTTCCAGCAGGGATGTGCATGGGCCGGACCAGTCCGGACCGGCACCGAGGGGGGGTCTACCTTTAAGGGCGGGGGGTAGAACTTACCCCTCCCGCCGCTCTTCCCCCTCCGGCGCTGTAGTTTCAAGCGAAGTTTTTGGGGCGGCAGTGTTCCTCGCTGCCGCCCCTGCCCCCGTTGTCGCCTGGAAGTCTCTGTAATAGCAGGACGCATGCGCGCATGGTGGCGTGCACGCTCCGCCACGTGCACATGCGTGCTGCTATTACGGAGACTTCCAGGCGACGACGGGGGCAGGGGCGGCAGCGAGGAATGCTGCCGCCCCAAAAACTTCGCTTGAAACTACAGCGCCGGATGGGGAAGAGCGGCGGGAGGGGTAAGTTCTACCCCCCGCCCTTAAAGGTAGACCCCCCCTCGGTGCTGGACCGCCGGACCGGTCCAGCTCCGAACCGGTTCGGAGGCCTCCAACATGGCCTCTGGACCAGTTCGTGCACATCCCTAATTTCCAGTTGTTGTTGACTACAGCTCCCAGAATCCCCAGCTGCAATGGCTTTTGCTTAGGAATGATGGGAGTCGTAGTCAACAACATCTGGAAATCCCTGTTAGAGGTAACAGTGGTCCACCACCTCATATTGTGGCAGGACATTCCATAAGCTAAGTCTGTGCTGTGTGGAGGAGTCCTTGCTTTGATCTCTCCCAAATCTACTGAAATTCTCTTGCTTCTGCTGTTACACATGAGGGAGAAAAGGTACTTTCTATGCACTTTTCTCCACACTACATTTATTTGTTTGTTTGCTTGTTTGTTTGTTTGTTTGCTTGTTTATTTATTACATTTCTACACACACACACACACACACACACCATCCAACAGCTCTGGGCATTTTACAAAACCAAAACCATTCAAAAATCAGACTTAAAACCATAAAATCTAAACAATTCAAACAATTTCAAAACCTTGGAAGGCCAGACCAAACAAATAAATCTTAAGGGCTCTCTTAAGGCCAGCAATGTTTTTAAAACACACATTTATGTGGGGAGTGCATTCCTTAACCCAGGAGCAGCTACAGAGAATGCCCAGTCCCAAGTCACCACCAGAGGCACTGGTGGCCGCTGGAGATGGACCTCTCAAGATGACCTCAACATGCAGTGTGGGGGATCATACAGAGGGGTCATGACCCAGGCTACGCAGGGTCTCACTTCGTATTTGCGGCAGCCTCCAAAATGGCCACCTTGCCATGGAACAGGCCCGGAAAGGGTCAAAGACCTCCTGAACCGGGCAATTTTTGCATAAAGGAAGGCCAGCGGGGGGAGGGTGAACCTCTGTTGACCCCACCACCACCTCGGAGAAGCCCCCTGGAGGGGTAACTTAAAAGGAAAAAGGAAAAAATTGGGGGGGGGGTTTGGTGAACCCCCCAAACCTAACCAAACAGGGGTGGGGGGTAGGGTGGGTTCTGATGCAGGTCAAAACCAAATTGACCCACTCTGGTCCAGTTCAAAATCGAACTGAACCAGGCCAGGTGGTTTTGTGCACCCCCCCCAATGCCCCCTCCCATGTTAGATCTCGTATTCTTCTGAAGTGTATGCATCTTTCAGAGTGGGTTCTGCACCTCTGCCACAATAAACCTGTTCACCTTGAAGATGCCAGAGGACTCTGTGTTGCTATACTAGGTATCACTCAGAAGGGTGCGGCTTCTTTCTGGTGCAGGGATAAGAACATTGTCCCTGTCCTATGTCCTCTTGTGTAAAGGCGCAAGAGCCTGGCCAGGTGGCAACTCTTTGCAGGCATCTGACTTTCCAGTACAATGCCCTGATGCTTCAGTAAGTGGCTTTGACACATGCAGCAAGGTTGTGGATGGACATCCTCACCCTCTTCTGCAGCCAGCCTTGAATTTGCTTTGCTTTGCTTGTGCCTAATAATAGAGACTTGTAATTAGTCTAACCGCCCACTAATTAAATAAGCAAGTCTCCAGAAGGTCTGCTGTCCTCTTCCTCCTCCCCCCCCCCCATGGAGCCCAGGGGGCGGATTGGTCGTCTGTTCCCTGCTTTCAGCATTTGGCTGACATCTCCAATAAAGTGCTCATCGCTGCTGGGTTATCTGCCAGTCTCCATGTAACAGAACCCCCAGAGTGAAGTCTTGCTTGGACTGTACCACTTCTGAATGCATCTATGCTCTCTCATAGGAAACATAACAAAACAGAAAATCCTCACATATAGAAAAGTAGGGTCTCGGGAAGAAAGCGATCTATCCCCATCCATGTTCTTCCTCATGCATAACTTTGCTACGTTTGTTGGATGTAATTTAGTTGCAGTTTGTACGGCTCACTTCAGCTGTCCTCTAGTGTGGGGTGGGCATCCGGAAACCCATAGGCCAGATCCAGCCTTGGAAGCCGTTTTGCCTGGTCATTTGCCTGGCGGACCAAGCAACAAGGAAGCAGATTTAGGTTAAACATTAGGAGGCATTTCCAAACTCTAGTCTAAAGGGCTGTTGGACAGCGGAACAATCTGCCCCATGCAGTGGTGAAACATAGGGAAAACATAGGAAACTGCCATATACTGAGTCAGACCATTGGTCCATCTAGCTCAGTATTGTCTTTACAGACTGGCAGCGGCTTCTCCAAGGTTGCAGGCAGGAGTCTCTCTCAGCCCTGTCTTGGAGATGCTGCCAGGGAGGGAACATGAAACCTTCTGCTCTTCCCAGAGCGGCTCCATCCCCTGAGGGGAATATCTTGCGGTGCTCACACTTCTAGTCTCCCATTCGTATGCAACCAGGGCAGACCCTGCTTAGCTATGGGGACAAGTCATGCTTGCTACCACAAGACCAGCTCTCCTCTCAATTGGTGGGCTCTCAATTGCTAGAGGTTTTCAAACCTAAGTTAGTCGGCCGGCCGTCGGGACCAGGAAACCACCAAGGCCCCTCCCAGCTCTCAAATTCTATGATTTCAAGCCAGCGGTCAGGTTCCAGTGTGCGCAGATTGGGGCTGCCAAGTCTAACTGAAGCTATTCCTGGAAATCCCCCACCCCCAATATTTTTTTAAAGCCTATATATTTCGAAAAATATAGGTCATGAATATCTCCAGGCCTGCTTTTCAAACAAGTCACATGGATATGGATGCTGATCCCTAGAGACCCAGGCCCATCCTGGCAGGTTGGTAACCCCAAGACAGATAAGGATCCAAAGACAATGAGGATGTGGTCAAAGTCAGCTGATGATTCTGGAGTGGGCAGGCAGAGGTGTGTGGTTTGGAATGTACACTTTGGAATGCACTCCTAAACAACATTATAGTCTCCCCATCTCTGGATGTTTTTAAGGAGAGCTGATCTTGTGGTAGCAAGCATGACTTGTCCCTTTTGCTAAGCAGGGTCCACCCTGGTTTGCATTTGAATGGGAGACTACATGTAGGATATTCCCCTTAGGGGATGGGGCTGCTCTGGGAAGAGCATCAGAAGGTTCAAAGTTCCCTCCCTGGCATCTCCAGATAAGGCTGAGAGAGACTCCTGCCTGCAACCTTGGAGGAGCTGCTGCCAGTCTGTGTAGACAATACTGAGCTAGGTGGACTAATGGTCTGACTCTGTAGATGACAGCTTCCTATGTTCCTACGTTTCTAAGGAAAAAACTAAAAACATACCTGTTGAATCAGACATAGTTCTGGATCTCAATGTTTAAGTTTTAAAGTTATTTGTATCTATATTTTTAAACTGTTTTGATTGATTTTATGTTTAATTGTTGTTTGTGTTTAAAATTGTAAACCACCCAGAAATGTATATATGGGGCAGTATTAAAATATGCTACACACACACACACACACACACACACACACACACATACAGCATGGTGTTAAAACCAGCCCTAGCACATATAGTGCCTTGGGCAAGGAGTGACTTCGGCACCCCATTTGGGTTAGCACAGCTCACTCCACAACCAGTAAGCCAGCAAGCTCGGTTTGGTACCCCTTCCAAATGGGCAGCTGCTCAGTTTGCCCACCTCTAAGACCAACACTGTATGCCATGGCTGAGTGGAGTGATGGTGGTCAGATTGCTGCTTAGCTCCTCCTCCTGTGGACCATTTGCCCAAATGATGGAAACAAGAGCAAGGCCAGCAGAGACTCTGTTAGCACCTCTTGGGCGGGTGGGTTGCAGTTTTCCCTCCAGCTACTAACAGAGGGGGCGCTGTGGTGCAGCAAAACTCAGATCTGCCAGTCCCTCCGCTTGTGGTGATGCCTGAATTCCACTGCCAGGCCATCTCCTCCCGAGCCCATTTGATTCTGCTAAAGCACTGCTTCTCATTTGCAGATTGCCACAGAGGTGCCCTGCAGGGCTGCCTCTCAGGCGGGAGAGTTTTGCTGCCCCATCCACTCCTCCCTGCGCAGCCGTTTCTCAGTGCAGGAGACGTGCTCTTCCTCTCCCTGCTCCAGAGCCTCCGTCAGCATCAGGAATTCACCGTGGCTTTCTAAATAATTAATACACTGCTGAGAGGAGGCCTGTATGCGAAGGCCTTCCTGGCCTCTGGGAGTATAGCGCCACTGATGCCTTTGCGGATCCAAATGCGGCACCGACCGACCGGCATGAAAAGCACGCGCCTGTGCAATTTTTTTTTTCAGGGCTCCCATCAGATTGTTATTAATTATAAGTTCCAAATAAGAATATGTTGTTAATAATATACAGGCCTCAGCGCTTCCTCCCAAGAAAGAGATACAATATACATTTCAACCCTGATGAGGCAACAGGCAAGGTTTATTCTTAGCTTTGTTTCCAACTGCATAAGCAGCATCCCGATCCATAAGCAATGCATCCCCTTCCTCCAGAGACCAACCAGGAGAGAGGGAAAATAACGGAAAAAAGGAAGGGGGAAATGAGAAAGACAAGGGCAGAGGTTTCGGTATAAGGTTATGAAGACTGAAAGCAAACAATATCTATCTATCTATCTATCTATGGTGTACCTATCGCTAATCACATGTGTGACAGCTCTCGTGAGAGTTCGCGAACAAGCTGCCAGCAGAGGGAGAGGAAAGCGTCGGTGACAGACAGGTTGCAGGAGGAGCAGGAAACAAAATGGCAGCGGGGGTTAGAAAATGGCGGCGGGCCGGAGAGGGAAGAAAGTGACAGCGGTGGGCAGACGGGCAAGGGAAGAAAATGGTGGCAGGTGGGCAGGGGAGAACTAGAGGCACAGATGGTCTGTTCCCAGCACAGCTAGTTCATCTTTATTTTGCCTTTTCCAAAGCCTTCTCCATTGCGGCCCCGAGGCTTTGGAATTCTCTCCCTGCTGAAATAAGAGCCTCCCTATCTTTGAAAACTTTTAAAAAGGCTGTTAAGACACATTTGTTCATCCAGGCTTTTAATTAGACTTCTAGAATTTAATATCGTTTTAAAAATTTTAATGTTTTAATCTTGTTTTGATTTGTGTTGTTTTATTGTAAACTGCCAGAGACGTGGGTTTTGGGCGGTATATAAATATGCTAAATATTTATATATTTGTTAACTTGGCAAAGAGGCACCTTTTAACATGGTGATTCTCTTTATTGAGCAGGGGGAGAGTAACTGGCCCTACCCACCCCCAGCACAGCATCCCTCCAGTGACTGTCGCTGGCGTCTATCTGATGTTTCTTTTAGATTGTGAGCCCTTTGGAGACAGGGAACCATCTTATGTATTTATTATTTCTCAGTGTAAACTGGCCTGAGCCATTTTTGGAAGGGCGGTCTAGAAATTGAATTAATAATAATAATAAATACATAATTTTTCTGTTTCTTTTTCTCTTTTCTCCCCCCGCAACCAAGTGTCTATTTCTTAAGAAACAATCTACTTCCTTATTAAGCTCCCTGTGTCCCTGTGCACAAAAATTTCCAAATCAACTCAAAACAAAGCAGGCATGTTTGGTTTTATGCCCCCGAACAAACCCCCCAGCTTGGCTCAAATTCAAGCTAGTTTGGGGTTTCTAAATTATTATTATTTTTTTAAAAAAATTGTTTTAAACACTCACCGCTGCGTCCAGCAACCTCGAGGGGTGCTGCTGCGGCTGCAGATTGGTCTCCGCCATTCCCCTCTCCCTCCACTGGCCTCCCTCCGGTCTTCTGAGGAGTTGTTTCATTTTGGGGTTTGGGGGCTGTTCTGGCCCTTTCTTCAGTGGTGGCGGCCATTTTGAAAGCTGCCATGCATGCTCCCGGCCATGCAAATGGCCAGGGCACATGCACGCTGCCCTCCAAAATGGCTGCCAACACCAGAGAAAGGTCAGGAATGGCCTGAAAACAGGCTAGAATGGCCCTTAGAAAAACAGGGGGATGCCAGTGGGGGGAGAGGGAAAGGGTGGAGACTCTCCTGTGGCTGTGGCAGCAGCCCCCAAGACCACCAGATATTGTGGTGAGTGTTTTAAAAAACTTTTTAAACTTTAGAACCCCCGAACCGGCCCCAAGCCAGGGGTTTGACTCGACCTCGAGCGAACCAGCCCAGTCTGGCTCGAAGACGAGCCTTCGAGCTGGACTGTTCAGATGGTGAACATGCTCGACCTCGAGCCAGTTCACACATCCAGCAAGCCGGTCTTCTGCTCCGAACCATTGTTCCCTCTGCCAATCGGCTATGCCCTTGTGGCACACAGGTGCCATTGAAACAACCGTGCAAGTTTTGCTCTATTGCTCATTTTATAAGGATATCCAAAATAGTTCACGATTTTATAGTAAATTATCTGGGTCGTACTGATATGTTTTATCTGCAGCACCTTTTGTCTGATTATGTTAATTTTATTTCTTTAAATGTGGCTAAATTTTACTTTATAGCTTGGAAAATACACAAAGAGATGCTTGCCTTGATGTAGGCTCTTGTCTTCCACAAACTTTATGATGATTGTTTGTCTGGTCAGTGATCATAATAAAGGCTCTGTCTGTCTGTCTGTCTGTCTGTCTGTCTTTCCATCCTTTAAGGCATGAGCATGTCCACACACATACATACACACACACACAAACAAACACACACACTTGTAAAAAATCTGCTCAGTTTATTTTAGATTCCGCTCAGGGTGAAGCAAGAAGGCCCCACTGAATGCACGTGCAGACAGACTGCCTTGATACTGTGGCCCAGAATAAAAGTCATGTTCTGCAAGCAGATGGGGAAAAATAGAGGGAAGACTGCTCCTGACTAATGGCTGCTTTTTGCTCTTGTTTCTTGCAGGAATCGCGATGTTGACCAGCATCACAGACGGGCTCTTGTGCTGCCTGATGGGCAAAACGCCCAATGCAGTGGGTCCCCTGGAGAGCATAGAGTCCACTGATGGTTATAGCTTAGTTGAGGTAAAGCCTGGGCGGGTCTTACGGGTGAGACACATTGCTCCAACTCGCGCTTCGGGGGCAGAGGAGGCACCCCAGAAGGCAGGCACAGTGCGCTGCAAACGCCGGATCACTGTTTACCGCAACGGGCAGATGGTTATTGAGAATCTGGGCGATGCCGTCCGCTCTGACATTCTCCACTGCCAGAATGGCACCGAGCCCAACAGCACGGTGGAGCTGGAAGTCTCAGACTCCAACACCGCACCGCCACCCTCAGCCAACCCCTCCGCCACGGCCAGCAAACGCCGCCGGCGTAAGCCAAAGAAGACAGTAAACATTGACTGTACCAAGTTCATTACCAGCTGCAAGGGGACCCACAGCGACGTGGTCCTCTTCTTTATCCATGGTGTGGGGGGTTCCCTGGACATCTGGAAAGAACAGCTGGACTTCTTCACCAAGCTGGGCTATGAGGTGGTGGCCCCGGACCTTGCTGGCCATGGGTCTAGCTCAGCCCCACAGATCGCTGCTGCCTACACTTTCTATGCCTTGGCTGAAGACATGCGCACCATGTTCAAGCGTTATGCCAAGAAGAGGAACATCCTCATTGGACACTCATACGGGTAAGCAGGAAGATGGGTGAGCACTTTCCCGCCAGGGTGTTCCTTGCCCTTTTTGCTCCTTTGCATCCCATGGCTTGCATTCGATTCCTCCCCAATTTTGGTTTCACTAGGAGGATTTCTAAAATCACTTCTGGAGTTGGTGCATACGGTTAGCCATAGTTTTCAGTGCCCCTATTTATTAGCATCTTTTTTCCAGTTCTGCATTATTAATGTGAGTGGATAAAATACTACAAAAAAAGTAACCTGAATGGTATGAAGGTTGATTGCATCACCCCTTTTGGTGTGGCATTTTAGTGATGTGCACAGGGGGACTATGCACATGCATAAAATATCACACAGAAAGTTGACACATGTATACATGCTTATTTACATGCTCACATGGCTTATTGTACATGCTCACATGGCGTATTTTTTCCAGTGATTTGTTGTCTTATGCTGACTTTAAAAAAAAGAAAGTTTAAAACAGTTAACAATTTGTTTAAAAATTGTAAGGCAGTACACAGGATCATAAGAACATAAGAACAGCCCTGCTGGAACAGGCTCAAGGCCCATCTAGTCCAGCATCCTGTTTCGCACAGTGGCCCACCAGATGCCGCTGGAAGCCACAGGCAGGAGTTGAGGGCATGCCTTCTCTCCTGCTGTTACTCCCCTGCAACTGGTACTCAATAAGGATCATTAGGAGAGTGGGACATACATCCCACCTGCTTCAGAAGCTGTGTGTGCTTCCGATTTTCAGTCATATGCTATCAAAAAGAGAGGGGAGGAGTACTGGTCTTGTGGTAGCAAGCATGACTTGTCCCCTTTGCTAAGCAGGGCCCGCCCTGGTTGCATGTGTAAGATATTCCCCTCAGGGGATGGGGCCACTCTGGAAAGAGCACCTGCATGCTTGCATGCAGAAGGTTCATGCTTTCATCTCTTGGTTTGTAGGCTTCTCAGGAGCATCTGGTGGGCCACTGTGCGAAACAGGCTGCTGGACTAGATGGGCCTTGGGCCTGATCCAGCAGGGCTGTTCTTATCTTCTTAAGCGTCACTTGTCCTCTTAGCTAAGCAGGGTCCACCCTGGTTGCATATGAAAGGGAAACTAGAAGTGTGAGCATTGTAAGAGATTCCCCTCAGGGGATGGAGCCACACTGGGAAGAGCAAAAGGTTCCAACTTCCCTCCCTGACATTTCCAGATATGGCTGAAAGAGATTCCTGCCTGCAACCTTGGAGAAGGCACTGCCAGTCAGTGTAGACAATACTGAGCTAAATGGACCAATGGTCTGACTCGGTAGAGGCAGCTTCCTATGTAAAAACTTAGGTAAGAGAAGAAGGGAGTAATCATCCATGGGATGGGAGTTGGGCAGGATGGTGCCAGGCTGCCCAGCTCTTGTTCTTAGCACTTTAACACTAACTTTAACTAGGTAGGAGGAGACGCTGTCCTGCCCAGCTCCTGGCTCACAGATGATCACACACACCCCTTCTTCTTGGCTTTTCACTGGCACATGGCTGAAAATCAGAAGTGAAGCTGAGTGGAATCCTTGTCCTACCCTCTTAACAATTGTGAGAACTGACTCTCTCTGTGTGTGTCTGTGTGTGTCTGTGTGTGCGCGCGTGCATGCGCGCGCACATGTGTGTTTGTGTTTTGAAACAGTTTGTTGGGAGGAGAGCTGGTCTTGTGGGAGCATGCACGAATTGTCCCCTTTGCTAAGCAGGGTCCACCCTGATTTGCATTTGAATGGGGGACTACATGTGAGCACTGTGAGGGGATGGGGCCGCTCTGGGAAGAGCACCTTCTGCTTGCCTGCAGAAGGGTCCAAGTTCCCTCCCTGGGAGCATCTCCAAGATAGGGCTGGGAGAGACTCCTGCCTGCAACCTTGGAGAGGCTGATGCCAGTCTGTGAAGACAGTACTGAGCTAGATGGACCAATGGTCTGTCTCAGTAGAAAGCAGCTTCTTATGTTCCTATGTATCTAAAAAAGCTGTTTGTTTAAACTAAACCCAGAAATATAAATATAAACAGAGAGAGAGACAGAGAGAGAGAGAGAGAGAGAGAGAGAGAGAGAGAGAGAGAGAGAGAGAGAGAGAGAGAGATCTACAGCCTGAAATGATATAACTTAGGTCATCTCCTCAGTGGAACCTCTCTTCTGCTAAACTACACTGTAGTCCTGCATGCCTTTTTCCCTTGCATTGATGATCCCATTCCAGCCCATGCTGTGTTTTCAAGCCCCTGGGTGTGACAAGAAGCAGCTTGCCAACTTTTCAACTGCCTCCTATTGCTGTGATTTTAACATCAGCTCCATTACAGCAATGAATGGGAGATTGTTCTGCTGAGTCCCATGCCCTGACAGTGTCTCACTGCATAATTCCTGTGCATTACTGCTCTCTTAACAGAACAAGAGCAGGTGAGGCTGCATTTTCCTGGTCAATTGGCAACCATGGTCTGGGAGGGGTTGAATTCTTCACACCTGGGCATGGCCTGAAGTGGGTGGGCATGTATGTAAGAACATAAGAACAGCCCTGCGGGATCAGGCCCAAGGCCCATCTAGTCCAGCATCCTTTTTCACACAGTGGCCCACCAGATGCCTCTTGAGGGCATGCCCTCTCTGCTGCTGTCACTCCCCTGCAACTGGTATTCAGAGGCAACCTGCCTTTGAGGCTGGAGGTGACCTATAGCCCTCAGACTAGCAGCCATTGATAGACCTCTCCTCCATGAAGTTATCCAAATCCCACTTAAAGCCATCCAGGTTGTTGGCTGTTACCACAGCTGGTGGCAGAGAATTCCACAAGTTGACTATGCATTGTGTGAAAAAGTACTTCCCTTTGTTGGTCCTAAATTTCGTGGCAATCAATTTCATGGGATGACCCCTGGTTCTAGTGTTATGTGAGAGGGAGAAGAATTTCTCTCTATCCACTCTCTCTGCACTATGCATGAATTTATAGACCTCTATCATGTCGCCCCTCAGTCATCTTCTTTCCAAACTAAAAAGCCCCAGGTGTTGTAGCCGTGCCTCATAAGGAAGGTGCTCTAAGCCTCTGGTCATCTTGGTTGCCCCCTTCTGCACCTTCTGCAGTTCTACAATGTCCTGTTTGAGGTATAGTGACCAGAACTGTATGCCGTACTCTAAATGTGGCCACACCATCGTTTTTGTATAAAGACATTTTGTATAAGGGCATAATAGGCTCAGGTGCTTTTTCTCCTGATAGGTGGAGGGATCACTTGAGTTTAAACTCAGTGACCTGTGAGGCAGATGGGGCACCCTATAAATAGCAGTAAGCCAGAGAAAGTCTATTAGACAGAAGGCTAAGCAGGAAGGTGAGCAGGGGGTGTCTGTGGGCAACTGCTACATATCAAAAGTGACGTAATGAACTGGCAGGCTAGGCTCAAAAGGGCTGTGGCTGGATAGTAAAGTGGAAGATGATATTTTTACGAGAGTAGAACACAGGGGCCAAATTTCAAAATTGTCCAAATTTCTCCATGGGATTTGGCCTTCCAAATTACCTGGCCCTGTTTCCAAAGGAACGGATTCATTAGAAATCCTGCATTGTTCCATTTCTATGTATTCTGTTTGTTCATTCAATCCATCATGCAGTTTTTATGCCACTTTTCCACAGTGGTGCCCAAGGCACCATGAATCAAATCCATGAGTTAAAAATACACTTACAATGATAAAGGAACGAAAGTAGATGGCCACAACAGACTCAAAGAGAAAGACAGCAGCAGTTAAGTAGCACATAACAACATCTGACCTCTTTGCGTCCTGAAAACCTGAGCTAACAAATGCTGACCTAAACAAAGAAAAATCCTGGTCGAGTGGCAGGAGGCAGCCAATGAGGGTTACTGCTGAAATTCTAGTGGGAGTGAGTTCTGCAGCCCAGGTGCCATGACCCAAAAGCCATGATCCTGAAGGCTGATACCGAGTTGAAGACTTTTGTTTCCAGATTTTGCACAGACACTGCAGTCGCCGCTGGCCCCAGATTTCAGGACATGGGTGTCCCTCGTGCTCCTGCTCAACGTGATGCACATGCATGGACTATTAAAGCACCACAAGACAACAAATGTCATGTGATCATACATAAATTCTATGAGGTTTCAAGAATAATTCTCGTGCTATGATGCTTACCAATGCATAGGAGTCAGTGTGCATGTCAGTCAAACCTTGCACACCCAAAGGATCCTTGATCCATCAGACATATGACCACTGGGGGAGTGCACCAAAAGACGGGCCATTGCTCAGTGGCAGAGCATCTGCTTTACATGCAGAAGGTCCTGTTGGGACGCACCCAATATGGTCAGTCAGTGCTGCATGACCAATGTGGGCGGCTGCCCTGAGAATGGGAGGACCAAGGCAAAGGGAACCAGGGGTTGGCTCCTCACGTTCTGCTCAGGAGTGCCCACCCCAAATAACGTCTGGCCCACCTTCTGAGGGGAATGCCTCGTGGGAGCTGACTGGTGATCCTCTAGCAATGCAGGGTTGCTACCCTTTGAGCTGGGCTGGGGGTTTCATGGTGACACAACTTCCCCCCCACCCCACCAAGCAAGATCTCTGTGGCCATGACACCTGAGCTCACAGAGAACATCCTGGGAAGGGAGACCCAATGAATTGCTTTACACCCAGGTTCATTCCCTGGCAGCATCTTCAGGTAGGGCTGGGAAAGACTCCTGCCTGAAACCTTGGAGAGCTGCTGCCAGTTAGTGCAGACAGTACTGAGCTAGATGGACCAAGGGCCTGATTCAGTAGAAAGAAGCTTCCTATGTTCCTCTGAGTACATTCGCAACATGCATCAGTAATATGTGGCAAAGGTGAGGGTTTACGTGTGAAAGGAAATTATCCTAGTTTTAAAAGTCAGCATTTGAGAGGAGTGGGACTCAGCAGAGAGGGAATTCATGAAGCTATAATGGAAGGAGTGGGATTTGGGGGAGTCTGTTCTTCCCTATCCATGTGCCATGTAGGCTCAGAGGCCGAGGATCTTTGATAGGGTTGCCTCGTCTCTGGAGATGGCTCTTGTGCCTTTTCACAGCTGTGTGCAAGGCAGAAACCCAGAAGGGAATGCTTTCACCCAGAATGCAGAGATGGGGAGTGGAGAAGCACCATCCCGCCTGCAGGGTTTTTTGCACCCTAGACCAAGTTTGGTTTTGGCACCACCCCCTGGAGCTGAGAAGTGTGGAGTCCCAGCTTTAACTTGAGCTGCAGCCTGGTCATTTGACTTTGTGCGGTCCAATGGACGACCAGCAAATGACTAACCCGTACCGGTTTGAAGATGCAGTGGGAGAGAGTTCCCAGTCTGTTATAGGGGCAAAACTCTTAACACTTCAGAAAGGAAATGCTGCAGCTGTGAAATGTGGAAATCCGGCCTGAGCTCATTCCTTTTTGGAAATGAGCGTGGAGGCAGGCCATTCCTATTCAAGAGAGGGAGTGCAGCCTCGGAGGCTGGCTGTTTCTTGGGGGCTGAGGTGCAAGGAGCAAAGAGGGTGGTGTCCTTTGGGGTGCAGAATATGCAGAAGGCCCTGTGGGGAGCAGGGGCAGGACTGCATCCTGCTTTCTTCCATCCCTGCCGTACTTCCGGGGCACAATGCAAGAGGGAGAAAAAGAATTATTGGCAGGACTCTATTCTGGCACTGCTTTTACCCCCCCCCCGCCGCCCCCCACCAGAATTGGGTGCCCTAGGCGACCACCTAGATCGGGATGATCTTGCCTGTCTACCACAAAGCCTTCCTTTCTGGAATAAAAGCCAGGCAGCAGTGCTAGGATATGGTAAGGGTATGAAAACAGCATTTCTCCTAAGGTGTTTCCCACCTTCTAGCTTCAATGCTTTTAATCAGAGCTCTCTTTGTTCCAGATTTCTGATTTGGGGGCATGTGGCTTAATAAAGAAGCAGAGGGTGGCCAACTTTTCTCTTTGGCAGGACTCTGGCACTATCAACAACTCCACAACAAGCAGTAACCCAAAACAGTTGCTTCTCCTGGGGACACAGCGATGGGGACATCCATGCCTGAGTTCCTGCAGAAAAAGCTTCTCTTAGGGACGCAGCCATAGAATGCAGCCCATTTCACAGAGTAAAGTCCAGCCCAGGCTTTACTGTTTATTCCGCCTCCATGTTCAGAGGCAGCCTGTCTCTGAATAGGATAGGTTGCTAGGGAGCGAGCCAGAGCGGATGGGGGAGGGCGCGTTCTTGGAGGCATTCTGGTTGGCTATTGTCAGAAAGAAGAGGGTGGACGCCTAAATGAGAACCAGCAGGGTTCGCCTGATGTTCTGGTGAAGTGTTGGAAAACCAATGGTACCCAGTTTCATGACCAGCCATGGGCCACCGTGGAAGCTAAGAATGGAGCCACCGTGTTCAGAGGTAGTCTACCTGTTTGCTTGTTTGCTTGTTTGTTTGTTTGTTTGTTTGTAAACGGCTTTGGGAACATTTACTGAAAAGCGGTATATAAATATTCGTTGTATTCCTGATGTTCTGGTGAAGTGTTGGAAAACCAATGGTACCCAGTTTCATGACCAGCCATGGGCCACCGTGGAAGCTAAGAATGGAGCCACCGTGTTCAGAGGTAGTCTACCTGTTTGCTTGTTTGCTTGTTTGTTTGTTTGTTTGTAAACGGCTTTGGGAACATTTACTGAAAAGCGGTATATAAATATTCGTTGTATTCCTGATGTTCTGGTGAAGTGTTGGAAAACCCATGGTACCCAGTTTCATGACCAGCCATGGGCCACCATGGAAGCTAAGAATGGAGCCACCGTGTTCAGAGGTAGTCTACCTGTTTGTTTGTTTGTTTGTTTGTTTGTTTGTTTGTAAACGGCTTTGGGAACATTTACTGAAAAGTGGTATATAAATATTTGTTGTATTCCTATTCGTAATACCAGATGGTAGCAGGTATACTATGGGGAGGGCTGCTGCTTTCCTACCCTTCCTGTGGGGCTTCTCAGAGGTACCTGGCTGACCCAGATGGACTCTTCTGACGTCCCAGTGATTCTTTTGAAAGCTGGCCAAAAGTTAGATGTAAAAAGGCTTGAATGGTTTCCAGTTATGCAGCCTTTGTCTAATTGCCTTCTGAAGCCATCTGAGCTAGTCGCCATCTTCGTACCTGTGGCAGTGAGTTCCACAAGTTAATACTGCATCATGCGAAAGCGGAGGCCGTCCCAAAGCAGTCTCCATGCTGCTCACCCCAGATTCCAGGTTTCCCTTCTTACACTCAGCCACCTGTTCTTTGCTCCTCGATGCAGGGTCTCCTTTTGCACCTTCCTGGCCCACGAGTACCCAGACCTAGTCCACAAGGTCATCATGATCAACGGAGGGGGCCCCACAGCCTTGGAGCCCAGCCTGTGCTCCATCTTCAACATGCCCACCTGCGTCCTTCGCTGCCTCTCCCCCTGCTTGGCTTGGAGTTTCCTCAAGTGAGTAGCCAAAACCCGCCGGGGCGAAGGGGGGAGGGGGTGCAGGTGGATAGAGCCAGAGGACTGGCCACTGCCCTGTGCCCAGGTGACTCCACTTACTTTGTGCTGCCTTTTATTTGCCACTCCGAGGAAGCATCATGGCTCAGGCCCTGTGGCTCAGTGGTACTACATTGCACTGCCTACATACTGATTTCACTTTGCTAAACAGGGGTCTGCCTTGGTTTGTATTTGGATGGATGACTACATGTGAGCATTGTAAGATCTTCCCCTTAGGGCAGGGGTGGGGAACTTTGGCCCTCCAGCTGTTTTTGAACTACAACTCACATCATCCCCAGCCACATGGCTGGGTATGGTGGGAGTTGTAGTTCAAAAACAGCTGGAGGGCCCTGGGATGGTGGGAGTTGTAGTTCAAAAACAGCTGGAGGGCCAAGGTTCCCCACCCCTGCCTTAGGGGATGGGGTCATAGTTCAGTGGTAGAGCATTTGTGTTGCATACAGATGCTCAGTCCTTGGCTGCATCGCCAGGTAGGGCTGGGAAAGACGTCTGCCTAAAGCAATAGAGAGCTGCTGCCAGTCAGAGTAGGGTCTGACTCAGTTAGGCAGCTTCATATGTTTATCAAAGTGTTTCACAGTATGAATTTCAAGTAGAATGCAGGGAGCCTGGTCCTCTTATCTTTGGAAACATCTTCCTTAGCTACTGTTTTTATAAGCCAATGTGGGATTATTTGGCTAAATTGGGGGAGAATCAGGGGGTGAGGCTGAGGGATTTCCCCCACCCCCACCCCCACCCCCAATAATCCAAGCCCTGGGTAACTGAATATTATTCATTTGCTACCAAAGATGTTGCAGTGGAAAATGACTTGCCTAGCAAGCATGAGGTTGCTGTTTCGAATCTCTGCTGGTACCTATACCGGGCAGCAGCTATATAAGAAGATGCTGAAAGATATCACCTCATACTGTGCCAGAGGAGGCAATAATGGTAAATCCCTCCTACCAAAGACAACCACAGGGCTCTGAGGGCGCCAGCTCCACGGGCACAACTTTACTTTACATCAGCTCTGAATTCTCCTGATGAGCTCTGTCCATGGTCCTGACCTGTTGCCCCGGGAACTATCCAAGGTCTGCAGCATCCCTGATTTCCTTGTCGTGAGAGCCTGGAGCTGAGCAAAGCCCTGAAGCTGGGCAATTATTGATGCGTGATATATCAACTTGTTCAGAATTTGCATACTTGTAATTGCATTCATTGCATATAGTAACAATTCATCCCTCCAGTATACAATTGCTCAGGGCAGCTCACAAAATTAATAATATAGATATAATATAAAATAATTTTAAAAATAATAACATTAATAAAAGTTAAATGACCAGGCTAAAATCACATGTAGAAGTTACAGATTATACAAATTAGAAGTTGCAAGTAAAAAGCTAAAAAAAAACCCTACTAGACAGAAGCAGCAGATAAAACATTTAAAAGCCTCTAAAAAGACGTCTTTTTATTTTTTTATTATTCTTTTTTTTAACATTTTATATCCCACTCTTCCTCCAAGGAGCCCAGAGTGGTGTGCTACATACTTAAGTTTCTCCTCACAACAACCCTCAATGTGGGTTCTCCTCACGACAACCCTCAACAACCCTCAACCCTCACAACAACCCTCAACAACACAACAATCGATGTGCGGCAGCTGTAAAAAAGGCCAATGCCATGCTAGAGATCATTAGGAAGGGGATTGAAAATAAAACGGCCAATATTATAATTCCTATTATACAAAACTATGGTGCGGCCACACCTGGAGTACTGCGTACAATTCTGGTCACCACATCTTATAAAGGACATTGTTGAACTGGAGAAGGTACAGAAGAGGGCAACCAAGATGATCAGGAGCCTAGAGCACCTTTCTTATGAGGCAAGACTACAACACCTGGGGCTTTTTAGTTTAGAAAAAAGACGACTGCGGAGTGACATGATAGTGGTCTATAAAATCATGCATGGTGTGGAGAAAGCGGATAGAGAGAAATTCTTCTCCCTCTCCCATAACACTAGAACCAGGGGTCATCCCATGAAATTGATTGCCAGGAAATCTAGGACCAGCAAACAGAAGTACTTTTTCACAAAACACATAATCAACTTGTGGAATTCTCTGCCACCAGCTGTGGTGACAGCCAACAACATGGATGGCTTTAAGAGGGGTTTGGATAACTTCATGGAGGAGAGGTCTATTGACGGCTACTAGTCGGAGGGCTGTAGGCTACCTCCAGCCTCAGTTGTGGGGTGCCTCTGAGTACCAGTTACAGGGGAGTAACAGCAGGAGAGAGGCCATGCCCTCAACTCCTGCCTGTGGCTTCCAGCAGCATCTGGTGGGCCACTGTGCGAAACGGGATGCTGGACTAGATGGGCCTTGGGCCTGATCCAGCAGGGCTGTTCTTATGTTAACCCTGTGAAGTAGGTTAGGCTGAGAGAGAAGTGGCTGGCACAGAGTCACCCAGCAAGTATCATGGCTGATTGGGTATTTGAACTCAGGTCTCCCCGGTCCTAGTCCAGCACTCTAACCACTACACCACACTAGCTTTTTAGTCAATTGGTCCCTGCTAACTGGCTAAAGAGTCAAAAGTGGTGATTCTCTTATATTTAGTAGGGGGGGAGCAACTGGCCCTATCTATCCCCAGCATAGCATCCCTCCAGTGGCTGTTGCTGGGGTCTGTATTATTTTGTTTTTTAGATTGTGAGCCCTTTGGGGACAGGGGACCATCTTTATTTTTATTGCCTTATGTAAACCGCTTTGGGAATTTTTGTTTAAAGCGGTATATGAATATCCGTTGTTGTTTTTGTCTTTGTTTTTTAAAAAACCACTGAAGAAGGGAGCATGGTGAAGCTCTTCTTGAAGAGCATTCCAGAGTTATAGGGCCTCAACTGAGAAGTTTCCACCTACCAGCTCTGTTAGTGGTGGGGCCATGAGCAGGGCCTGAGATAGCAGATCAGAGAGCCCAAGCAGGTTCATATAGGTGAATGAGATCTGACAGGTAACTCAGCCCCAAGCTGTATAGGATTTTGTTGCGAGGAGAAACCTAAGAATGCAGTACACTGCTCTGGGCTCCCTGGAGGAAGAGCAGGATATAAATGAAATAGATAGATAGATAGATAGATAGATAGATTTAAAAAAGCAACACTTGGAATCTGGCTGGGAAGCAGACTGGTAACCAGTGAAGCTGCTGCAGGATAACACTTGTGAAGCAAATTGTGTCCAGAAGTATCCTTGCAGCAGCATTCTGGGCTGGCTGAAGCTTCTGGACTGTCTTCAAGGGCAGCCCAACATAGAGGACATTGCAGTAGTCCAATCTGGATGAAACCAAAGCACGAGTGAATAAGTTTAGGTCCAACTTCTCCAGGTAGGGTCACAGCTGGCATACCAGCCGTAGATGGTAAACAAGTTGAACTAGTAAGAACTAATCAGCCTACTTTCCTTTCTCTACAACTAGACTAAATTTGGTTCAAATTGTGGTCCACAAATTAGATCTCTTGTGCCTCAAATGTTCATGTGTCCTCCATCTTGGATCAGGTGGATGTCATCATTACAAACTGCAACACTGAGGTGTCCCCATGTGTCACTCACTACAGCTGTTCCAAATTTGCTTCAAATAGGTTAGACAGTCCTTAAGTTAGTGCACTTGTGCCTCAAAAGTGTATGCATCCACCATCTTGGATCGGGGTGGGTGACATCATCACAAACTACACCATTGGGGCATCCCTATGTGTACATTCAGCAGTAGCAAATTTGGTTCAAACTGGTTAGACTGTCCATAAGTTAGTGCACTTGCACCTCAAAGGTTTATGTGCCCACCATCTTGAATTGGGGTGACTGACATCATCACAATCTTCGCAGTTGAGGTGTCCCTATGTATCGCTAGAGCTGTAGCAAATTCGGTTCACATTGGTTAAGCAGTTCACAAGTTAGCTCACTTGCTCTTCAAAGGTTTGTGCTTCCGCCATCTTGAATCAGGGTGGATGACACCATCACATACTACACCACTGAGGTGTCCCTGTGTGTCACTCACTACAACTGTACCTAATTTGGTTCAAATCAGTTAGACAGTCCACAAGTTAGCCCACTTGTGCCTCAATTGTCTAGTGCCCACCATCTTGGATTGGGGTAGATGACATCATCACAAACTATGCCATTGAGGTGTCCCTATGTGTCCCTACAGCTGCAGCAAATTTGGTTCATATCAGTTAAGCAGATCACAAGTTAGCCCACTTGCGCCTCAAAGGTTTACGTGTCCACCATCTTGGATCGGGGTGGATGACATCATCACAAGCTACGCCGTTGAGGTGCCCCTGTGTGTCCCTACAACTGTACCTGATTTGGTTCATATTGGTCCAGACGTTGCGATGTTGATGGTGTTGGGGAGGGTGAGACACGGACACACACACAGAATACCGGGTGATCTCATAAGCTTACTGGAAAGTAGGCTAAAAACATGAAAATGAACACACATTTAACAACATCAACAAAAAATAATACAGACTTCCTCTTTCCTTGAGTGCTGCACTAATACATTCTCCCCCACACAACCTCCTTCTCTGCAGGGCTGGCTTTGCACGCCAAGGCGCCAAGGAGAAACAGCTGCTGAAGGAAGGAAATGCATTCAACGTCTCCTCGTTTGTCCTGAGAGCCATGATGAGCGGCCAGTACTGGCCGGAGGGGGACGAAGTCTACCATGCCGAACTAACCGTGCCCGTCCTGTTGGTCCATGGAATGCATGACAAGTTTGTCCCGGTGGAAGAGGACCAGCGTATGGCTGAGGTATGGCTAATCTGCAGGGCCCAGTTATTTTGGGGACAAAATTTGCGTACATCCTCCCATAGTTCCCCCTGCTCCCTGCCTGTACTTTGTCAGCATGTTTATTGCAGTAGAATTAAGCAAAACAGCAGTTTTGCCTACTGGCAGTTAAAGCGTGGTCATCCACGCTATTCAGTGTACCTTAGTGCTGTTCAATTAGCTCTTGTGGATTTCCATGCAATGGGAATGTTTGGGAGGTGCATTAACGAGAAGATATAAAGTGCTGTGCCAGCAGCCTAGTGCAGAGAAGGAAGGAGAAACAATGCATCTCCTTTAACCAGAGTGAACCTCTTACAACATAGCAGAAGCAGCGAGGAGGAGGAGGGTGAGGAAGGAGTGAGCATTATCCCTTAAGGCAGGGGTGGGCAACCATGGCCCTCCAGCTGTTGTTGAACTACAACTCCCATCATCCCTGGCCACAATAAATTGCAGCCTGGATTGATGGGAGTTGTAGTTCAACAGGTTGGAGGGCCTAGTTTGCCCACCCCTGTCTTAAGGGGAACTTTCGCATTTCATTATGATCATGTAGGGGAGGGGTAGAGAGAGAAAGAACAGAGTTGGGTGTCCAAAGCCTTGGCATGGTGGTGGCTTTCGACTCCATATGAATCCCCTACTCCAGTGGTTTCCAACCTGTGGTCGCCCATATGTTGCTGAACTACAATTCCCACCAGCCCCAATCACAATAAATTGTGGCTGGGGGTGATGGGAGTTGTAGTTCAGCAACATCTGGAGGACCACAGGTTGGAAATCACTGCTCTAGTCCATATGAATAATCTAATGGGGTTCTTAATAGGGTGGTTTGGGGTAGGAAAAAGTGATAGGATGAGGTGCAAATGGGAGCGGGATGCAGTGGAGGGGAAATACTCCAGAGCTGTGGGAAAGCCCATTGCTCAGTGCTGGAGGACGTGGCTTGCATGAAGAAGGATGCATCCAGAGGCAGCCGGAGATATTGCAGCAGCTGACTCAAGGCACCTTGTCCTGTGCCCCTGGTGGCAGTAGTAGTGGTGAAGGTGTCTAGCTGGGCTTCAAGCCTTGTGCATATTCCTGAGAAATGGTTATACTGGCAAACATCGGGGGTGGGGGGGAAGTGATTGGGTGCCAGCTGTGATATGGGTAGGACTGCGGCAGCCAACTGAGGAGAGGAGCTGGTCTTGTGGTAGCAAGCATGACTTGTCCTCATAGCTAAGCAGGGTCTGCCCTGGTTGCATATGGATGGGAAACTTGATGTGTGAGCACTGCAAGATATTCCCCTTAGGGGATGGAGCCACTCTGGGAAGAGCAGAAGGTTCCAAGTTCCCTCCCTGGCAGCATCTCCAAGATAGGGCTGAGAGAGATTCCTGCCTGCAACCTTGGAGAAGCTGCTGCCAGTCTGTGAAGACAATACTGAGCTAGATAGACCAATGGTCTGACTCAGTAGATGGCAGCTTCCTATGTCCCTAACTCACCTTGTGTACCCAGGACTGTATCGAGGGTGGAAGAAAAGCACATCCTGCCCTGTCCTGCCCAGATCACAGCCAGCACATGATCACTTCCCTCTCCCAGCCTGATTCTTGCCGACGCATGACTGTTGCTTGAGAGTGTGGAACGTAAGGACATAGGAAGCTGCCTTCTACTGAGTCTGACCATTGTTCTGTCTAGCTCAGTGTTGTCTACCCAGACTGGCAGCGGATTCTCCAAGGTTGCAAGCAGGAATCTCTCTCAGTCCTATCTCGGAGATTCTGCCAGGGAGGGAACTTGGAACCTTCTGCATGCAAGCAGGCAGATGCTCTTCCCAGAGTGGCCCCATCCCCTAAGGGGAATATCTTTCAGTGCTCACTCATGTAGTCTCCCATTCAGATGCAACCAGGGTGGGCCCTGCTTAGCAAAGGGGACAAGTCCTGCTTGCTACCAGGAGACCAGCTCTCCTCCCTCTTGTGCATGGGTTTTGGAGCTTGGCTGGAGGCTCCTCCTACCTAGCTGTCAGTCATGAGAACAAGCCCAATGTCTTTCAGTTCCAGCATGGCGGGGTGGGGGCAGAGGAAGGTGACCAACTGAGCTGTCTTGTCCACTTTTGTCCGCAGATCTTGCTTATCGCGTTCCTGAAGGTGATCGATGAGGGTAGCCACATGGTGATGATGGAGTGTCCAGAGACGGTCAACACCCTCCTGCATGAATTCCTGCTCTGGGAGCCAGAAGCTATTCCAGCTGGGGACAGGCCAGAAGCGGAGAAGAAATAATGAAAGTGGCACCGAGCGACCGAGAGGCCTGCTTGTGCTGCTGCTTCCACAGACGGAAGGACTTCCCAGTTTGGGGGCTGTGGCAGATCTGGGGCAGAAGGCCCACCCCACCTTGGGGGAAAGCTGCTTCCTTCCTCGGACATGAGCTGGTCAGACCGGGCAGGGTCTGGTTCCCGCAGGACTGTGGCAGGAGCAAGGTGAACTCTCAAGATGCACCAGAAGGGAGGGAAAGCCAGCTAAGGCGAGCTTTTCACAACAGTCCCCGCATAACATCCGCATCCATTTCTCACACCCAGCCTCAAGCGAGCTGGAGAGGGGTGGATGTGGCTGAGCTCTGGAGGTGTCGTGACATTTCCCACTCAGTACGGAACTGCAGGCAGAAGGGAAAATGGTGGAGCAAAGATGGGAAACTGGTGGGCTGTCATTCTTTCACTGGGCCAATCTGGTGGCCTCTTCTTGGTTTGAGGCTCCCAGGCCAAGGGGATGCCATTTAAGACGCTGGGGATTTAACAGGTCACTTTCTGAAGCTCTCGCTGCTCTCCAAAGGACTCCTCAGGTCTGGCTGACCAATTCTTCATACTGGTGGACTCACACAGGAGGAGAAAATGTGGCAGGACAAACGTTCCAGCTGTGGCGGGTTGATATGAAGATTGTCCATTGCTGGAAATCGACCCCATGGCTAGGCTCAAACCTGCCTTGGGCAAAAACACTTCTTGTCATGGGGCGGAAAAAGTACCACTTCAGGGTTGATCTTCTTTAACTCCTGATTTTGAGCTGAAAGTGGTTCCGATGGGTTCCCTGAGTGTTATTTATCCATTTATCCCCATCACAAGTTTCCGCTTTCAGGGTTGCTTCTCTTAGTAGCACCCTCCTGTCCCTGGATACTCTCTTCCTAGGGCAAGGGGTTCCCAATCTTGGCTCCCCAGATGGTGTTGGACTACAATTCCAACCATCCCCAGCCACATTGTAGCTGGGGATGATTGGAGTTGTAGTCCAACAACATCTGAGGTTAAGGGGACCCCTGTCCTAGGGCATATAATTATGGAACGTGGCCAGAGTTGGAAGGTACCTTCGCTACTCTTGTTCTTCATTGCAGCTTGTAAATAAACTTTTCAAAAATTGGAACCACCAAGGGTTCCATAGGGCAAACACTACCCCTTCCAGCATTTGGCCCTCCTTGGGTCCAGAAAACTCAAATGTAACCATACTCATGATATTTTTGGACACTGCAAAACATTCGCAAACACTCACCTCCCTTCCTGTTCATGATGAAGAGAAATCAGTGGGAATCATACCCTTTCTGGGGATGAATTTCTGGGCCAGGGAGAGTTGTTTTGGTGCTCAGGCTTGAATCAAAGGACAGGGAAGGTTTCTTAGGAATAAATACAGAAACCTAGGCATCTGTTCCTTGAAACCTTCATGAGACTAGCTGATGTCACTAAGAATTGGATGTGTGCTGTTGCTGGCTGCCTGCCTGAGCATGACCTTGTGGAGAGAGAAATTAATAACTAATAAAGCTTCTGAGAGGTACAATTTCACATGCCTTCCGCAAAATAATAAGTAACCCAAATCGTATCTCTTTGGCTAGCAATGTGAGCTAAGAGATAACACCACTTCTCTCTGTCCCTTTACTGCTGCCTTTCAGGAGATACCAAAAGGTTGACTTTCAGCCTTGTGCCCCATAACATGCTCCATAGCACAGGTTGATTTCAGATGAGCTTGGGAGGGCTTTCCCTTGGCCAGCAAGTCTCCAGCCCCCATTCAAAATGACATTTCAAGCTCAAATGACTGTAAGGAGCCTGTGCAGAGATGTGGCCAGGATGTGGCCCTTGAGCTGATTTGACTTTGTGGATGAGGTAGTGGAACTTATTTATTGTTTAGAACAGGTATTCTGTCCCACTTTCCCCAAAGCCGCATACAAAAATCAGAATAATTAACATGTTGTCATCAAAACCAAACACACCTGTTGTTAAAACATTAAACAAAATGGGAACAATAAATAAACAGTTTTATTAAAAATGGCACCGTTTGCTAAGCAATGTTAAAAGCCTTTTTTTTTTACTTTTTGGAAAAGGTCATGGTCTCATGCTGAAAAGCATATGAAGTGGGGGGTCTGTCCAACACGTTCCAAATATCAGGGGCCACCACCCAAATGGCCCTGCCCTTGCATTTCAGGTAACTGGAGTACCCAGAGCAGGGCCTTTTGATGCCTTTTGTCTGTCCAAGGGCCCAATGCTGTCCAACTGATTTCATAGAATATTTGAGCTGGAAGGAACCTTGCAGGGTCCTGCAGAGCACAAGAATCTCCTACAGCAACCCTGCCAGGTGGCCAGGTACAGCTTCTGCCTGAAAACCCCCAAGGAAGCAGCGCTCACCACTGTTCCTACTGCCATACAGCTCTTACAGTTAGCAAATTCTGCCTGATGTCCAGCCCGAATCTCCTTCCTTGTAATTTCAGCCCATTCCTCGGTTCTGGCCTTCAGGAGCAACAGGGAACAAGTTCGTTCCTTCTTCCATCTGACAGCACTTCAAGCATCTCTCTGCTAGCATCTCTCCCTGTAGCCTTCTCCTGGTTAAATATACCCAGCTCCTTCAACCATTCCTCACAGGACACCTGGGAAGCTTCAGGCAACTTGGCCAGCTTGCAGACCTCACTGTGACTAGGTTCTTTATGAGACACAGAACAAACAAACCAGTGTTGGTGAGCTTGTGTTCTGGGCTGTGAAACTATGAGGCTATGCACACAACCAGAGGCAGGGCTGGGGGGCTTACCTTTCCCCCAGATGATCCCAGAACAGTGGTGGGAAGCATGGACCATGTTCCTACATGATCTGTGCTGCTGCATGCAATGTGGATCTCCAGAGTTTGGATGAGGCATCCCAGCCTCCACATGTCCCACAATGCATCGTGCAATGAGTGTGGTGCATTGGGGAATAGCCCTGTGGAACGGGTGCTCTAGGCACCCATCTCTGGGTCACATGACCTCAGTAAAAGGTTGGATCCAGTTGGTGGGTTAGGTGCTGTGGCAACGCCGGGACCCGCCTGCACACGAGCAGCCTAAGCCAGGCTGGGCTGCCCTAGCCTAGGTTAGGCTGCTTATTTTTTTAAGGAACCCTGCTATATACCACAGAACAACTGCCCCTAAGATCCTGTAATTTATTGTATTGTATTGTATTTATTCAGTTTCTATACCGCCCTTCCAAAAATGGCTCAGGGTGGTTTACACAGAGAAATAACAACAACAAAAATAAGGTGGATCTCTGTGCTGGGGGTGGATAAGGCCAGTTACTCTCCCCGTGCTAAATAAAAGAGAATCACCACGTTAAAAGGTGCCTCTTTGCCAAGTTAGCAGGGATTAATGGGTTCTCCAGTTTGGTCCCCAGATGCTGTTGGACTGCAGCTCCCACCACCCTCAGCCACAATAGTCTTTGCTGCTGGGGATGATGGGAGTTGTAGTCCAACAGCATCTGAGGACCCACATTTGAGAACCTCTCAGCAACCAATTCCCACCATATGCAAGTGAGCATCAGAGTGTGAACACTGGGGTGCAGGTGTGTATGCATGCACACTCTGTCAATCACTTAAAGTGTGCCTCTTGGTCTTCAGAGCAATCAGGTTATGAGAGCAGCCTTGCCCCCCTCAGAGCTGTGTGGGTGGGGGGGACATTGATTTTTTTCTGCAAAGATGAGAGGGATTCTGAAACTTGTCCAAATGGAGTCAGTCCACTTTTAAAAACAAGTTGAAGAGCTTCTCAACCAATTCAGTGTCATCAAATGGTGGGATCAACATGGTGGCCCGGGTTACCATGTAGTGTCCCATGGGCAGTTTCCGCAATGCCCACTCGTGCTGTTGAGGCAGGAAGGAAGGAAGGAAGGAAGGAAGGAAGGAAGGAAGGAAGGAAGGAAGGAAGGAAGGAGCGCCGTTCCACAAATACCTGAAATTGCACAATCACAGTTGTGTGACACTGCGGCCATGGTTTCCAGTGGCCATAGTGTCACACGATTTTAGGCATTTGCAGAATGGCACTCTCACACAACTCCATCAATCTGCTTTTTGCTGCCTGCTGTCATGTGGGCGGTGCAGAAACTGCCCATGGGACACTAAATGGAATGTCAACCGGTATTCGTACTAGAACAGAAATCTGGGATAAGGCCCCAGTGATTTCAAGTGTTTGCAAAGAACAATGGAAGACACATTCTCTCGCTCTCTCCTCTCTCTATGATGGAGAGAGTTGTTTAAAAGGGAAAACTTGAGATGATACATATCATCTCAAATTCTCCCTTTCCCACGACTCAAGAGAGAAGTTTCCTACCCCTATACAAGGTGTGGTAATCCTCAACGAGACCAGATTGTGCAGGTATTTAAAAAACCTAATAGAAGATAACAAAGACCTGTGCACAAAGCATTTTTCAATCATCTTTTCCACTGTTTGAATTGTCAGAGCTACAAGCTACGTCAGTAGATCTGTCCAGACATTACACTGTATCTGTGTGTAGGAGTCTGCACACATGTACACATTTCTGTGTGAATGGCCATGCTTCCATTCATTTTGAAAGTGCACCTGGGTACAGGCGCCCTCATAGGAACATAGGATGCTGCCATATACGGAGTCAGGCCATTGGTCCATCTAGCTCAGTATTGTCTATACAGACTGGCAGTGGCTTCTCCAAGGTTGTAGGCAGGTATCTCTCTCAGCACTATCTTGGCGATGTCAGGGAGGAAACTAGGAATCTTCTGCTCCTCCCAGAGGAGCCCTATCCCCTAAGGGTGAGGGTTAGGTTTCAAAATCTGCCTTTATTCCAAGGTGAGCTATTTAGGTTAGGAGCCATCAGCACCCACCCGGACTCTCACCCCAGGCAGCACTGGATGGGAAGCAGATGCACTTTTCCTCTCCTCTGCTGGGCTTCTAGCAAACTGAGAGACAAACAACATTCCTATAAAGGCCCAAATCTGAGCAGGTGACCCCAGGAACCGCTGAGTCACTCAGGAACTGGCTCCAGTCTTGCACACATGCTTGCTACCACAAGATCAGCTCTCTCTCCTCCTTTTTAATGCCCCTAAGGCAGGGTCCAGCTAGGATGTCAGTGTCACTGAAACGTCAGGGGGAAACCTGACAGTTTTGGAAGAATGTACCTCCAAAGCTTGATTGTTGTTACTTGCCATGCACTTTGTGAGGTTGCAAACCCAGATAGGGCCATTGATCTCAGACATCCAATACAGATCTGAGGACTGATGCATACAACCAATTCTTTAATTCAACCATTCGATGAATCTGTCTCACCTGCCATTGCTTCACCAGCTCTACACAGCAACATAGGGAGCTGCCTTATACTGAGTCAGACCCTTGGTCCATCTAGCTCAGTATTGGCTATACTGACTGGCAGCAGCTCTCTAAGGTTTCAGGCAGGAGTCTTTCCCAGTCTTACCTGGAGATGCTGCCAGGGACTGAACTTGGGACCTTCTGTAGATGCTGTACCACTGAGCTATGATCCCATCCCTTAAGGGGAGTATCTTACAGTGTGATCTCCCATCAACTAGTCTGGGTCAATGCATCAAACCCTGGGAGGAAAATGAAACAAAAAATAAATAAACTGGTGCCTCCTCTGAAACCACCACTTCATTCATGAAAGAAGGAAAAAAGCTCTTGAAGCACCTGTAAGAGGAGTCGACACTGATTTAATAATCCCAGTTCTTGCTCTGCCGTTTAAGTCACTGTGACGATTTGTCCCTCAGCTTTCACCCCCATCTCAGACCCACACCCCCTCACCCACATTCGCCTCTCCACCCTAATTCAGCTCAAGAATCTTCTCCTTCCAGTGAATGGCACAGAGTGGGGAACAAGCAGCTTGCAATCTAGGAATTCAAGGCTGCAGTATTAAAACGGATTTCCATCCAGTTTGGGCCTGCCTGCTACTGTCTGGGTTACAAGATGTGGACTCTCTACTTTCCTGCCCGTTTGTACCAATGGTTAACTGCTGGCTAGCAGAAACAACTGCACTGTAACAAGAGGTTCCATATATTTTAAACCGTACTCTTAAGCAGCCGAGACAGCTTAAAAATCCAGCCCCGGGGTTTCTTACTAATTTGGTGGTGTCCAATTCCAGACTGAAAGGTCTGTTCACCCTTCTTTGTGCCAGAGGGTTGTGTATTTGATGTCACACTACCTCAGCGATGAAAAAGGCCTGTGTGATAGTATCATTCCAGAATCTCCAATAAAAGAATTATATTCTCAACCGAGTGTAGAGTCATTGCTTGAATCCAGAGGAAAATAAAGTTAGGGAGGTTGGGGGAAGAAGAGGGAAGGAACAGGGGTTTACTGAGTTAGGCAAGATATGCTCCATCACTTGGAAATGTAAGGAAATGTTCTTCACTCAGTTTGTAAGACCAATAAGCGGGATGAGGGGACATGAGCTGTTTAACCTCAGAATAATGGCCTTCTTATTAGAAGGGGGTAAGACAAACCTATGGAGGACAATAGGTCTATTGATGGCTATTAGCTGTGAAAGTAAAATGGAGCTTCCAGGTTTGGGGACAGTCAACCTTGGTGCTTTGGAAACAAGCTAAAGAAGAGGGCCATTGCCTTCATGCTCTGCTTCTGAGTTTCATGTGCAGAGACCATTTCAGGGGTTAGCACAGCAGGTTTCACACCCGATGTCAAATCTAACAGCACTGTCCTTCCGACACAACTGCACAGCCCCTAATCAACATGGCATTTTCTTACCAGATTAAACACGAATTCCACTCTCTCGAGGGATGTTCCTGTTAATCGATGTGCAATCCCCAGGGATACAGAGGTGCACCTAAGTAATTTTGGAGCCTGGACCTAAAGGCCGCAATATAAGCATCATCCCGCTACAAACATACACACACACACACACACACACAGTTAAATAGGAGTGTTGTCAGAAACAGTTTGAGCTACACTTGCATTTACATGTGTTTAATTTTAATAATTAAAATTGTTAAATTGCTTTTTAAAGGGGTAAAAGCTTGAACATATAAATGTGTATTCAGTTTCTTAAAAGGAACCACAGACACCAGAGAATGGACAAGAGGGGATTGGATAACTTCATGGAGGAGAGGTCTATTGATGGCTACTAGTTGGAGGGCTGTGGGCCACTTCTAGCCTCAAAGGCAGGATGCCTCTGAGTCTCAGTTGCAGGGGAGTAACAGCAGGAGGGAGGGCACGCCCTCAACTCCTGCCTGTGACTTCCAGGGGCATCTGGTGGGCCACTGTGCAAAACAGGATGCTGGACTAGATGGGCCTTGGGCCTTATCCAGCAGGGCTGTTCTTATGTTCTTATGTTTGACACCCACCAGGAGAGCATGCCAGAGCCTGGAGCAACAACTGAGGAGGCCCTGTCGCACGTGCACAAGTAGAGTTGTGTTTCCTGAATAAAGCCTGCCAGATATTTACTCATGAGCTTCAATTCTTTAAAGAGGAAGACAATACAATACAATATTGCAGGTGTCACAAGATCCTTGGATATTTATTTTTTATTTTTGCAACAGATGGACGTGGTTCTCTCTCTAGAAGTTTATTTTATTTATTGTTACATTTATATACCGCCTTTCATTAAAAACAATCCCAAGTTGTGGCTTCTTTCTTGAACCTCCATTTAAGCAAGCACTTTAAAAGGGAAATGATACCCAAGGCAGGTCGCCTGCCTGCCTGGGAACTCTTCTAACTGGAGAGGGCGTTTTCCAGTTAGCTGCTCAACGGTGGCAAAATGTTTCCGTTCAGGCAAATCGCATTCAAAATGTAAATAGCAAAGCACCCAGCAAGGGAGCAGTCTCACAAAAACTAACAACCCCAAGAACCAGCAACTTTTTTACGCCAGATATAGAACGTTATAGCACTATGTTGCAGCAATTAAATTCGAAACAAGGCATCGGAAATATGAACAGCATCCTGCTGTCTGCATAGGTACTGCGGTGTCACAACACAGGAAGTGTGGAAGGACACTTCCAAGATATGACGTGACCCCGTTGCAGGGTCTAATCTGGAAAGCGCCCTGGAGACTGTGACTTCAGGAAAGCAAAAGAGAAGAGAACCACTTGGCAGCAGAGCTGTTGGGTGCAATTCATCACTGTCGCTTGTGAGTAGTTACTAGAACACACATCTTGCCTAGAAGGAGAAGGTTTGGGAAATAGCTTTTTGGTCTCTGGACATTTTCCTAAGACACCTCTCTCTCTCTCTCTCTCTCTCTCTCTCTCTCTCTCTCTCTCTGCCAGAGATTAGACAAGATCACTCTGTGAGGAGGGCAGAGTTAAAGTAACTCTTTGAAGCATACTTCAGTGTCTGTATACTTTTTCAGAACTTTAGATTTTTGTTGTGCCATAGAATCTAATAGAATGACATTTGCTACTCATTTTGGTTTCTTTCTTAAATAGCTGCAGGTACTTCGGTCTATTCTCCAGTTTTCTCTGGTTTTGTTATTCCCCCCCCAACCATCCTGCCCGCTTGTATTCTATAAATAGCAAATGGCAATATTATACATCAAGGTCCTCTCAGGAAGCTGCAGGACTTGACAAACGAAAATGGGAGACACACATTTGTAATACTTTTGGGGTGGGGTGGGGTGGGGTGGGGGGAGCTACAATTGAACGGCGGGTGGGGGGGAATGTCCCTTGGCCCCTGGGGGCAGCTGCCAGTGGGGTGACAACTTGTTCTTTGCTCTCCCCCACAAATGCTTATCTGAAGAAGAAAGTAGGGGCAGGCAGAGGGCTTTCTTCCCTTTTTGTCCCGGGGCTCACTCCAACTTGGCTACACCCCTTCTCCTTGTTTTCAGTTTCGTTATTTGAAAGTCTTATAAGCTGCCCTTCTGAGGAACCTACCTGGGAGGATGCACTGGAATAAAAATGACACAAGCAAGGAACCAAAATCGCACCAAGGAATGAATATATTGATCCATGAGGCGTCCTTAGGCAAGGTCTGGCTGTTTGTTCATCTAGCCCAGTATTGTCTACTCTGACTGGCAGCAGCTGTCCATAAACTGGGGCTGAGAGTGGGGCCATGCCGGAGACTGAACCTCTCCCTGCTAGGACAGGAGTTGTGTGCAGATTAGGGCTGTTTCACCACATCCTCCTTCCCACCACACATATTTTGGCTCAACATTTCCTGTTGCTTAATAGTGGCTTCTTTTGCTCCACATTTGCCCCCCCCCCACCCCCAGCCCTGTTCCTCAAGGTCTTTTTAAATTGGAGATTGATCCTGGGACCTTATGCATGCACCGGAAAGGAGGGGAGCTGTTCTTGCAATAGCAAACACGAATTGTCCCCTTTGCCAAGCAAGGTCTGTCTTGCTTTGCACTTGAATGGGTGACCATATGTGAGTGCTGCCAGGTAGGGGATGGGACCATAGTTAAGTGGAAGGGCATTTGCTTGCTGCCAGTCAGTGCCCTGCAGGCAATACTAAGCTAGATAGTCTAACTTGGTATAAGGCAGCTTCCTGTGTTCCTGAGGGGCTCTGAGCTATGCCCCCTCCCCAAGGAGAGCTGGTCTTGTGGTAGCAAGTATGACTTGTGGTAGCTAAGCAGGGTCCAGCCTGGTTGCATATGAATGGGAGACTTGATGTATGAGTACTGCAAGATCTTCCCCTCAGGGGATGGAGCCACTCTGGGAAGATCATCTAGGTTCCAAGTTCCCTCCCTGGCAGCATCTCCAAGATAGGACAAGATGTATTTATTTTTTTATAGGACAAGATTTTTGTATTGAACCAACAAACTACCAAAGCATACAGTACGTTGCCAAAGCACAATTATATACAAAGTGGTTGTTTGTACATGATATATCTACAAAGATTTACACACAATGATTTGGAAACCCACAAGGTTATGAAGTATATGCAGGTAGTACTGTAACTCGAGGGTGGGGGATTTCAAGGCACATCAGGTAATCGGGGGGGTTACGTCCAACGTCCATTTCCACAATTTGTCCCACTGCTGTTTAGAAGAGATACTCTTGTCTTTTTGCACAAAACCATACAAACTTTTCCAGAAGAGATTTACTGTCTCATCTGCGTGAACCTCAAGATAGGGCTGAGAGAGATTCCTGCCTGCAACCTTGGAAAAGCCACTGCCAGTCTATGAAGACAATACTGAGCTAGATGGACCAAGGGTCTGACATTTTATATGGCAGCTTCCTATGTACAGCTCCCCATTACACACTATGGAAGGCTCCACTCCCGCATCAGCAATTCTTGTGCACCATTTACTAAAACTGCCACACACTGTCTATCCCTGTCTTAAAGCTCTGTAAGGTGTTTGTGCTTTGGGCTAAAAGTTTGCCCAGAGTTATGAATCATTCAGAGTCTTTGTAACATGTGAATTAGGAGGCCACATGGCATCTTAATGTTCAAGTAGGGATGGGGCCATATCTCAGTGGTAAATCATTTGCTTTTTATGCAGAAGGTCCCAGATTCAATCCCTGACATCCCTCTGTAGGGCTGAACTTCAGCCCTCCTGCAGATGCTGGCCTACAACTCCCATAATCCCTGGCTATTGGCCACTGTGGCTGGGGATTATGGGAGCTGTAGTCCAAAAACAGTTGGGTGGCCTATAAACTGAGCAGGCCTGGCATAGACCTACTGAGCTAGATGAAGCCATGGTCTGACTCAGTAGGAGATAACTTCAGAGGAGGGGCTGTAGCTCAGTGGCAGATTATTGATTTTGCATGCCGAAGGTCCTGGCAGCATCTGCTGGTAGTGCTGGGAAATACCCATCTGAAACCCTGGAGAGCTGCTGCCAGCCAGTATTGGCAACTCTGAGGTATATGGACCAATGTCTGACTTGGTTCTATGGAAAAAACGCACAAGAAAATTGTGCACAGAAAAAAACCCACTGTCATAAAAGCGCACAAGAAAAATGCGCACAAGAAAAAAAAAAACAGAGCATTGCTCACATGGAAAAATGCCCACATCGAAAATAACCTACACGGAAAATTGCTCACACTGAAAAATGCCCACACGGAAAAATTCTTGCGTTGAAGCGTAGTGATAATGAATGGTTTAATCCAGGCCTACGAATAAGTATATAAAATTATGTATCAAAGTATAATTCAGGAAAGTTTGGTTCATATCCCTAATGGAGTATAGAGCCAGCAGGTTATTCAGAGTTGAGAAGCCTCTCGGTAACAGAGGCCAAAGTCAAGAGTGGGAGGCCCCCTCTCAAGAATGTGGGTTGAGAAGCCCACCAGAGATAACAGGTACCAGGAGTGGTCAAACACAGGCCATTAGCTAAATTCCCCAGTCAGCAGAAAGAGGGTCTTGCTGGTACGAAGAGATACCATAGGGATTAAAGTTGTCATAAAAGCCAGGTAGTAACTCATCTTCTCAGGCTCTAGATGGCACCTCTGGAATATGTAAGAGAATTGAGCCTAATCCTCTTTGGTTCTGGCAAGACTCCCCATTCCCTATCCACAATAGGAGGATGAAAGCCAGTGGCTGAATCAAACAGGAAGGCTAGATTCTAGAGGTTTTTCCTGCAACAGTAGTATATATGTGCGTATTTTTTCCATGTGGGCATTTTTCCATGTGGGCAATTTTCCATGTGGGCATTTTTCCGTGTGAGCAATTTTCCATGTGGGCATTTTTCTTGTGTGCTTTTATGACAATGGGGTTTTTTCTGTGAGCAATTTTCTTGTGGGCTTTTTTCATGTGTTTTTTTTTTTTTTCTGGTTACTGTCTGACTCAATAGAAGGTAGCTTCCTATGTCACAACATTTTGCCATGCAAAACCTAGCATGGTAAACAATAGACTTGGGCACGAATATAAAAGTTGGAAATTGATCCTCTGACCCAATCTAATTTGACCCCAGAAATGTTGGTTCAGGATCCTTTGGACCCTTCCATATGTTAGGGTCAGGATCGAGGTTGGACTCGGACAAATCTTAAAACATGCTTTTAAAGTAACCGTGGATACTTACTGTTTACCCTGAAAAAAACTTATCTTGTAGCAACAGAGAATCACAGTGGAAGTGATGTAATAACAGAGGAAGTGTTCATCACTAAGAGGAAGTGATGTAACATCTAAGAATCACAGGTGAAAGCTGGAAAACAGCTGCTTGTGAGTGAAAAACTGGCCAAAAATATTTTCCAAGTTTTTAAAAATGAGATATGCATAGGCAGGTAGGCAGGCAGGCAGAGAGGGCAAAAGATGGGGGTCTTTCTCACCAGCTGAAATAGCTTTAAAAAAAGAGGGAGTAGATTCTTGCTGCTATTTGGAGCTCTGGAAAGCTCCCCCCCCCTTTTTTTTTAAACGAAGTGGGTCAGAAAGGTCCAATCCAAACTAGGCTGGGCAAGTTTGGGTTTGGACTCTCAAGAAAACCCTCCGATTTTGGTAAAATGGGACCATGTCTGAGATTACTGCCTATTTTGCACAAGCCTAGTAAACAGCATTTTTGAATGCAGCACATTCATATGGGGGTGGTGGATGGAATTACCAACATTTCACCAAAAACACCTCTAATGTTAAGAACATAAGAACAGCCCTGCTGGATCAGGTCCACGGCGCATCTAGTCCAGCATCCTGTTTCACCCAGTGGCCCACCAGATGCCACTGGGAGCCTACAGGCAGGAGTTGAGGGCATGCCCTCTCTCCTACTGTTACTCTAATGAAACTAATATTAAGAGGCATCCCAACTTTGAGGCTGGAGGTGGCCGAGCTCTCCAACCAGTAGCCGATGATAGACCTCTCCTCCATGGAGTGATCCAAACCCCTTTTAAATCCATCCAGGTTGTTGGCTGTCACCACATCTTGTGGCAGAGAATTCCACAAGTTGATTATGGGTTGTGTGAAAAAGTACTTCTATTTGTTGGTCCTAAATCGTACCAATGTGCATCACTTTACACTTGCCAACACTGAACCACATTTGGCATTTTGTCACCCACTCCCCCAGTTTGGAGAGATCCTTTTGGAGCTCCTCATAATCCGTTTTGGATTTCACTACCCTAAATTGTTTGGTATTATCTGCAAATTTGGTCACCTCACTGCTAACCCCAACTTCTAGATCATTTATGAATACATTAAAAAGCACCGGTCTCAGTACAGATCCCTGGGGGACCCCACTTCTTACTTCCCTCTGTTGTGAAAACTCTCCGTTTATACCTACCCTCTGTTTCCTGTCCTTCAACCTGTTAGCAATCCGCATATGTACTTGTCCCCTTATTCCATGACTGCTAGGTTTCCTCAGGAGTCTTTGATGAGGAACTTTGTCAAAAGCTTTTTGGAAGTCCAGGTATACTATGTCAACTGGGTCACCTTTATCCACACACTTGTTGACACTCTCAAAGAACTTATTTAGTTAGTTAGTTATTTGATTTTTATACCGCCCTTCCAAAATGGTTCGTGAGGCAAGATTTACCTTTGCAGAAGCAATGCTGGTTCTTCCCCAGCAGGGCCTGTTCTTCTATGTCCTTTACAATTTTATCCTTGAGAATGCTTTCTATCAGTTTGCTGGAACAGACGTTAAGCTAACAGGCCTGTAATTTCGCAGATTGCTCCTGTATCCCTTTTTGAAGATCGGTGTTACCTTTGCTGCTTTCCAGTCCTCTGGTACAGAGTCTGATTGTAAGGATAAGTTATATATATATATTGCAAGGAGGTCGGCTATTGCACATTTGAGTTCTTTAAAGACTCTTGGATGGATGCCGTCTGGCCCTGGTGATTTGCTAGTCTTCAATTTTTCCAGACAGTTTAGAACATCAACTCTTGTAACTTCTATCTGACTCAGTTCTTTAGCCTCCGTCCCCGAAAAGCCTGGTTCAATAACAGGCATATGCTCAGTATCCTCTGCCATGAAGACAGATGCAAAGAACTCATTTAGCTTCTCTGCAACCTCCAAATCCTCCTTAATAATCCCTTTCAGTCCCTCATTGGCTAATGGTCCAGCTGCCTCCCTGGCAGGTTTCCTGCTTCTGATATATTTTTAAAAGTTTTTGTTACTCCCCTTGCTGCTTTTAGCTAAATGTTCCTCAAACTCTCTTTTCGCCTCCCTTATTGTCACCTTGCATTTCTTTTGCCAGAGTTTATGTTCTTTTCTGTTCTCCTTATTTGGGTTAGGCTTTCCAATTTTGGGAGGAAGTCTTATTCTCCTTTATGGCTTGTTTGACTTTACCTGGACCTGGACCTAAAGGGCTTTGGAGGCTGCCCTGTTGCAAGTTCAGCATCATTTCTTAATACGTTAGTTCCTGAGGGCACACACCACACCACCCAGGATAGACTATTTTATTTATTTATCATATTTATCATATTTATCAGACTAAAGAGGATTTGCAGGGCCCCAGAGCATGTGGAGACTCTGGACTTTGGCCCCGAAGTCCAGGGGTAATAGCTCCTCTGGTTAGCCATGCTGGCATCCTCCTGGACTTAGTGATACCTTTCCTCCTTTGTGGTATACATTCTAACTAGGCTTCTAGAATTGTGTTTTTGAGTAAACTCCATGCATTCTGGAGTGAAGTGACTCTCTTGATTTTCCCTTTCAGTTTTCTTTTCACCATACTCCCCATTTTGGAGAAGTTTCCTCTTCTGAAATTCAAAGTGTCTGTGTTAGACTTCCTTGCTGATTCTCTTCCCAAATGTATGCTGAATTTGATTGCACTATGGTCACTGTTCCCTAAGGGGTCCATGACACTGATATCACGCACCAGTACCTGGGTGCCACTCAGAATTAAGTCCAAGGCCCCCTTCTCTCTAGTTGGTTCCAAGACCAACTGTTCTAGGGCACAGTCATTCAGCGTATCTAGAAATTTGACCTCTCTGTTATTTCCTGACTGTGAATTTACCCAGTCTTTGTGTGGGTAATTGAAGTCACCCATTTTTACAGCCCTGCCTCTCCTTGAAGGCTCCCCGATTTCCTCCTGCAACTCCCAGTCACTGTCAGTGTTCTGATCCCAAGGGCGATGGCACATCCCCAGCAGCACATTTCCTTTCAGGCCTTGTATTGTCATCCACGGGGTTTCTGTGGAGGACTTTGGTCCTCCTAGGTTTTCTAGCTTGTTAGATTCCAGACTCAAAACAAACCAGGCAAGCAGGTTTTGTGCACACCCCTATATCTTGGTTCAAGTGTAGCCCATTCCTTTTGTACAGGCTTTGTTTGCCCCAAAATGTATGCCAGTGCCTAACAAATCTAAACTTCTCCTCCTGGCACCATTTCATTCACACTTTAAGACCCCTCCGCTCCACCTGTCTCGCTGTCCCTGCGCGTGGAACAGGTAGCATTTCTGAGAATGCTGCCTTGTGGCTCCTGGACTTCAATATGCTACCCATTAGCCTAAATTTGGCTTCCAGGGCCTCCCAGCTACACTTCCCAACCTCATTGGTGCCAATGTGCACCACGACAGCTGGCTCTTCCTCAGCACTGCCTAACAGCCCATCTAGACGCAGCGTGATGTCCAAAACCTTCACACCAGGCAGGCAAGTCACCGTGCAGTCAACACGCAGGTCACAAACCCATCTCTCTATACCTCTAAGGCAGGGGTGGGGAACCTTGGCCCTCCAGCTGTTTTTGAACTACAAATTGTGGCTGGGGATGATGGGAGTTGTAGTTCAAAAACAGCTGGAGGGCCAAGGTTCCCCACCCCTGCTCTAAGGACTGCATCACCCACCACAAGGAGGCCCTACCCTCTTGAAGAGCATCCCCTGTGTGAGAGGATATGGGTTCATAATCCACAGAAGGAGTTCCTTCTAAGGGAGCATTTCCCTCTTCCTCAGACTGATGTCCTCCTTCCCCGAGATCTTCATTCTCCTTGACAGCAGAGGAGCTATCAGTCTTGGAGTGGGATGCCTCTACCACGTCCCTGAAGGTCTCATCTGCATGCCTCTCTGTCTCTTTGAGCTTCTCCAGATCTGCCACCTTGGTCTCAAGGGAATGGATTTGTTCCCTGAGAGCCAGGAGCTCCTTGCACCGAGCACACACCCATGACTTCTGCCCATGGGGTAAATAGTCATACATGTGACACTCTGCGCAATACACTGGGAAGTGCCCCCTCCCCTGCTAGCTTTCTATGTTCATAACTGTTTTTCTGGGCTGCCTGGAGTATTTGGAGATAGTTTATTAGACAGTTAGGTCTTAGCTGTATTGGTCAATTATTTAACCATTTAAACTTCCTTTCCCAAGCATATGAAGGAGGGAGCAGTATTAACCTTCTCTTCCCTCTGGGCTCCTTGTGATCAAGGGGACTCGTTTTAGCTTCCCTCGGATTCTTCCCGGCTAAACTCCACAGAGAACTCCAATGCCCTGTTTGCCATCCCTGTTTGCTAAGTTCTCTGGCCTTCGCCTCTTATATAGAAAGTAGGCTTCAAAATGAAAGAAGGAATGTGGCTCACAGGAATGTGGCCCCTCCCACCAAGTGTGACTCACTACAGCCCTAGCTGACTCCTCCCTCTGTCCCTTTCCAGGCAGAGAGAACAACAACTATTCATACAGTGCTTTACGATGTGGCATAATAAAAGGACATTGCTCTGAGGATATCCCAGTCTATAATTCCATAGAGAATGTGCTGCTGTTTGTTTGTTTGTTTAAAATATTTCTGTACTGCCCAAAACTTGCATCTCTGGACGGCTTACAATTAAAATCATGTAAAACATTAAATCAATTAATAATTAAAATCATTTAAAAGATTAAAAACATTTAAAACCCAGTGTTAAAATTATTTAAAACTATAAATCTATGTAAAAGCCTGGGTGAATAAATGTGTCTTCAGTGCCTTTTTAAAAGTTGCCAGAGATGGGGAGGCTCTTATTTCAAGAGGGAACGAATTCCAAAGTCCACGGACTGCAACAGAGAGGGTCTGTTCCCGAGTAGCCGCCAGACAAGTTGGCGGCAGCTGCACCTCTCCAGATAATCATAGCAGGCAGTGGGGCTCATGGTGAAGAAGGCGTTCTCTTAAATACCCAGGGCCTAAGCTGTTTAGGGCTTTATAGGTAATGACCAGCACCTTGTATTTTGCCCGGAAACGTATCAGCAGCTTGTGCAATTCCTTCAACACAGGAGTAATATGGTCTCTCCTAGATGACTCAGAGACCAACCTGGCTGCTGCCTACTGAACCAACTGCAGTTTCCGGACTATGTACAAAGGCAGCCCCACACAGAGCGCATTGCAGTAATCCAGCCTAGAAGTTACCAGCAGATGTACCACTGTTTTGATGTCATTCATCATGTTTATGGTTGTTTATGGATGGATCTCCACTATGTTTATCATGTTTATCATATTATGGATGGATCTCCTCTACGTTCATCATGTTTATGGATGGATCTCCACTACATACAGCTCCATCTGGTTCTTCCATGGTGACAAATGCAAGAGGGGCAGCCACTGCAGAACAAATAGCTAGAAGGCTCTTTTGCTAAAGGCAAATGGGTTCAATTATGACATAAATTAATAAATAAGTCTTTAAAGTTCCAAAAGGGAGCTTCTTGTTTTAGCATTAGTCTGAACATCTTGGTTACCAGGTACTGACTGGTGTGAATCTAAGCATAGATCTAAGCTGGTGGAATGTTCAAAGGAATGTTAGTCATCTTGCGGTAATGGGTTCCACAGAGCAACTGGAGAGCAGTCTCATTCAATGGTATTAAGTCACTCACACCTTCCCTTCTCTTTCAGGTGAAAAATGCCACGCTGGTGGTGGTACAAGGTAGAAGTTATCATCCTGATTCTGGTAGGATTCACCAGCATCCTCTTCCTTCTCCAAAATAATGATAACAGCCACATCTCAAAAGAGTTGAGAGAAACCTCCAGCCCAATCCCACCCATCGTTACCAAAGCCCCCAAACCCATTGCCAAGTGCCGGGAGAATGTGTCCATGGCCAACATCTCTGGCTTTGCCCAGCTGCCAGACCACATAAAAGATTTCTTGCGATATAAACATTGCAAAGAATTCCCACTGCTTCTGGATCTGCCGAATAAATGTGGTGGCCCGGAAGCCTCCCACGAGGTCTTCTTGCTCCTGGCCATCAAGTCCTCACCCGGCAATTATGAGCGGCGTGAGATCATCCGCAAGACGTGGGGGCAGGAACGGACCTATGCCAGAGTCCATATTCGGAGGGTCTTCCTCTCTGGGATGGTACCCAACGCTCGTGAGGCTTGGAAGTTGCACAAGCTCCTGAAGATTGAGGCGGAGGAGAATGGAGACATCCTCCAGTGGGGCTTCCATGACAGTTTCTTCAACCTGACGCTCAAGCAAGTCCTTTTCCATGCCTGGATGGAGGCCCGGTGTCCCGACGTCCGCTTTGTTTTCAACGGAGATGACGACGTCTTTGCCAATACAGACAATATCATCCATTACTTGTTGAGCATCCCGGGAGGAGGGGACCAACACCTCTTTGTGGGTCAACTCAAGGAAAATATGGTCCCCATCCGTGAAAAGTGGAGCAAGTATTATGTGCCAGAGCAAGTGACTATCTCCAAGGCCTACCCACCTTACTGCAGTGGGGGTGGTCTTCTCATGTCCGGCTACACTTCCCAGACAATCTATGAGAAATCTCTGGGGATTGAGCTCTTCCCCATTGATGATGTGTACCTGGGGATGTGTCTCCAGAAGGCGGGGCTGTCTCCCTCCTCCCACATGGGCATCCGGACGGTGGGCGTGAGGATCCCCTCCTCCAAACTGGTGTCCTTTGACCCCTGTTACTACAAAGAGCTCTTGCTGGTCCACCGGTTTGTGCCTTATGAGATGCTGGTGATGTGGAGAGCGATCCACCAGCCAGACTTGGTCTGTGGGAAGAGAGTAGAGGTCTACCAGAGTTTCTGAGGAATCATTGGTTGGGGAGGGATAAAAAAGGTGGTAGTGGGGAAGTGAAGTCTGGAATGGAGGGTGAGAACAGACCACGTGCATTCCTACTGGCCTCTAGCGTGCAGGTAGTAATGTCTCGTCTGCCTCAGTTAAGCCTCTTCCCCAATATGTTCTGGCACATTCCTGGTGCTCAAAGGCAGGGTGACTGAAATTTGAGAGCCCAAGAAAGTGTGTTGCAGCTAAGGGAAGCTAGTGATTTACTTCTTTCAGCTAGTAATTTGCTTGTTTTAATGCAAGCTGACCACATGACAGGACTCTGAAAGTTCTCTCCAAGTTAAATTAGACTCCTTTTGCATCATCATTGACTTTCCCTCTGGTCTTGAAAGGTCATGCAGGGGCGTAGCAAGGTTGGAGTGGGCCCAGAGACAAGATTTTAAAATGCCCCCCCCCCCCGAAGCTCAGCTCATGAAGTTAAGAAATCTTAAATGAGGCTGAATAGTGGTAACAAAAAGCAGAGTAAAATTTATAACTAACTAACTAACTAAATAAATAAATCTATCCTATGTGCCACAATAGAATATCATCCTTAATTATTTTTAAAAAGGTCTTGTAAATTGTGGATGATGCAAGTCATTAATTGTACTAGAGAAAGCCATGCTGTTCTGGTAGCTCCAGGTCTTAACACTCACATCAGTTTCAGAGGATGAATACAACTGAAGGAAGCCCAGGTGGGTGAGTGGCTGGGGGAGTCAGTCATGTGACTTGCCTCTGGGAGACCCCCAAGGCAGTGGGACCCCAGACAACTGTCTCCCCTTGCCCTATTATAGTTACACCCCTGAGGTCATGCCAGGGCTGAAGTCTCTACAAAAACAGTGTGCTAAAAAGCAATGAATGAGGCTGCTGGTCACATCTCAGGAATCCTGCCCAGCAATGCCTTAACTTCTCCAGGATATCTTTCTGTTTGCCTGGCTGGACCTAGAATGGACATGGACTTTGCCTTTCCTTCCTCATGTGGCTTCTTCTGGGCATAAAGATCCTCACTTTGGTTTGGTTCAGGACAACCATGATGCTCCATTTCCCCCCTCTTTTGGCTGGTCTTTGGAACCAAGCAGGAGGAGGTGATGGTGTCTAGTTGCATTCACACATGCCATGTTGGTGAACTCTGGATCTGAGAAGCAGTGCCCTGTGTCTGAGACCCAAGAAATGCAGGATCTGTCTGTTTCCTCAAGTCTATGCCAAGGAAAGCTGGTGCCCCAGTGGGCAGCTTAGCAGCGCGTGCGAGAAAGAGAAAGAGAAGGAAGTTCCTAGCTTGCCAATGCTTAGACCGGAGGTGCAAGATCTGTTTTGAAATGGGGGGCTGGGAGGAGCTGGAGGGGGGACATTACTGGACATTACTGGACATTCTGCTTCGGTACACTCATTCAGGGTACACAAAGTTCTTTGCATTGCCTTAAATCTCTGTGATGACCCAAAACACTGCATTGGACAATGAGACTCCTCCTCATTTTCTCATAAGTCATTCCTTGGAGAACTACTCAAGTACTATGTGTGGGTTCCAGTATGGGTTGGATCCTACCACCCAACCCGCAGGATCCAGTATGGGCTGGAATTGGGGCTCAGCCCACCCACCACCCACCACCCAAGGGCTTTTCCCTTGCTCATTTGCTTCTGGGTGGGGAGCTGACAACCCCTCCAGGCTCCAGCAAGCCTGGGACCGCATTTCAGGTTGTCATTCCCAAGCCAAGGAACCTGTGTGTGTCTGTGAGCATGCACACTTTGGAACAAAACTGCCTTGTTTAACAATCCAAGATAATGATAATTAAAAAGATATTTCCTTTTAGCAGTTATTCAAGAATTGTTTTCGTTTGTCTTGGGACATTGCAGCAAGCACAGCCTCACACTCTTTCTGGATAACGGCACCACCGCTCCAGATTCAGTACAAATCAGTTACAAAATTTCTGAGAAACAGCAGTTTAAATCTTGAGCTCCTAAAGGAGAGTTCAAAGTATTGGTGACCTTTTTCACCACAGATAAATATATATTTTAAAATATTTCATGTCTCTTTACTATTTCTCTAACATTTCATTCCATACTCGATTGGTGCCTTTTGCTGGTTTGAAAAACATCCATCCAGCAGTTTTTGAATAGTTAATAACTAAGGGAAAGTTAGCTAATTGACTTTAGCTCATAACTGTATCTGCCCACTGAGAATTCTGAAGCCAAAGTTGGGAGGGGCAAGTCCTGGCAGTTTCTAGTGAGTGATTTCCATCTTATTTGTTTTATTTCTCTTTGTAAACCGCCCTGAGCCATTTTTGGAAGGGCGGTATAGAAATTGAATTGATAATAATAATAATAATAATAATAATTTCATTGTTCTGAATATAGATGCCCGAGGAGAGTTTATAAGCATTCTGGCACTTTTATAGTTAAACATTCCTCCCCTTCTTTTACTTTTATGGGTATTTGATATTCTCCCTCCGTCCCCCTATGTGTTAATATGTGTTGTCAAAAAAAGAAAAGGAGATCTGTGCTATTATAGTGGGGTTTGTATTATGTGAGTCTGAAGATCAATTCTGTGCCCAGTGCAGTTATTGAGGCCTTTTTTTCAGGTTGTTATTAGTCTGGAGAGGCATGAATAGTAATTTTTGTCAAACCAGGGTGCATTCCAGATTAGACCCTGCAATGGACTCACGTCGTCATATCTCAGAAGTGTGCTTTTACACGTCCTGTGTGGTGACACCACAGTCCCTATGTGGACAGCAGGGTGCTGTTCACATTTCCAATGCCTTGCTTCGAATTTAATCACTGTGATATAGAGCTAGGCTGTCTACTTTCTCCTTATTGATTCACTTTATATGCTGAACATATACTGAGAGAAGCTGGACTGGAAGAAGATGAGCATGTTTTTAAAGTTGTAGGAAGAAACATCAATAACCAGTGCTATATAAATAAATAAATAAATAAATAGCTGAGAATGTGGGTGATCTGCAAGCTCTAGTAATGAAAGTCAAGAAGCACAGTGAAAAAATGGGACTATGACTAAATGTAAAGAAGACTAAACTAATGACAATGGGTACAGCAACCAGCCTCAGAATGGAAGACTAGAAGTGTGAGCATCGCAAGATATCCCCCTCAGGGGAAGAAGCTGCTCTAGGAAGAACAAAAGGTTTCAATTCCCTCTCTGGCTTCTCAAAGATAGGGATGAGAGCAGGAGTGTAGCCATCATTGTGTGGACAGGTTCAAAGAACCCGGGCTGCCAATAGAAAAGGCCGCCGAAGCCCCATGGCTCGGGCTCCAGAGGAGCCCCAAGCTAACTCCCCCCCCCATGCCCGGGCGAGCTCTCAGCTCATCATTTCAGGCAGTGTCGGCTGCCTGATAGGACATTTCCCCCTTTCTCTCCCTCCAGAGAGGGAGAGAAAGGGAAAAACATTCTATCGGGCAGTCGGCGCTGCCTGAAATAACTGGCAGCAGAGTTCGCCTGGGCTCTCAGCGACCCGAACATGGGGGAGTTCACTCTGCAGCCCGAGCCACACCCCCATGCACGTGATGTCACTCACACGAGCGTTTTTGGAGGGGCCCGCCGAGCGAGGCTGGACCCCGGCCGCCGCTCGGATGGCTCTGTGCCTGGCTCTGAGCCTGGCTGAGAGAGACTCCTGCCTGAAACCTTGGAGAAGCCGCTTTCAGTCTGTGAAGACAATACTGAGCTAGATAGACCAATGGTCTGACTCAGTATATGGCAGCTTCCTATGTTCCTATGATAATGAAGACACTGAAGTGGTGGATAGCTTCTGTCTTTTAGGATCAACCATCAACAGTAAAGGATCCAGCAGTCAAGAAATACGCTGCAGACTAGCACTTGGCAGGGTTGCAATGAAGGCCTTGGAAAGAATATTTAGATGCTGTGACGTATCTATACCTACAAAGATTAGAATAATTCAGACAATAGTTTTCCCCATGACACTCTATGGATACAAAAACTGGACTTTGAAGAAGCAAGATAGAACAAGCAGTGACGCTTTTGAACTTGGGTGCTGGAGAAGACTTTTAAGGATACCATGGATAGCCAGGAAAACAAACCAATGGGTCATAGAACAAATCAATCCAGAATTTTCACTCCAGGCACAAATGACCAGGCTCAAACTATCATACTTCGGACACATTATGCAAAGATCCAGCTCCCTTGAGAAGTCCATTATGCTGGGGAAAGTTGAAGGAAAGAGAAGAAGAGGACGACCAGCAGCAAGGTGGATGGACTTGATAACGACAGCTATGAATGCACCACTGAGGGAACTAAAAGGCCAAGTTGAAGACAGATCATCCTGGAGATTATTTATGTGGTCGCTAAGAGTTAACGGCACTTCAATAATCAGTCAATCACTTGTTAGTATTTTGACCATTGCGCTATAATCTTCAGGCTCACTTATTTTCAAACCAGGCAATGATCTACAAAACTGCATGCTTTATGAATGCTGGAAAGAAACTCTTCCTACTTTATATGAATCAGAAATGAACATCAGATCAATGTTGGTCCCAATGAAGCCATTGTTAAGTTTCTAGCAGTTAAAAGCATGTTTCCCTTTCTTTGATAGCGCTGGCAGTTACAATAACACATATACATCACAATCTTTTTATATGACCCCAGAACCTTTCTGAGTCTAACCCACACTTAGAGAGTGAGCATGCGCCAACATCAATTAAGAGAAAGGAGGGGGCGGGATTTCACCCTTTACTGGAAGCTACAGAAAGATTTGTTGCTATACTTCTCTACCACTGCTTGTGGTAATAACTGGCAATCATAGCCTGGGCTATTGAAAGATTTGATAACTTTTGCTTCGTATTGCCTTTTTTGTTGTTGCTATTGAAGAAAACTACAATTCCCAGCAGTCTTTGCGAGCAGAGCGAGTGGGCAGGGCTATTTCCTTCCTCAGACACACTTCCTGCCCGGCCCCGGTTTGGAAGGAGCTCGCTGTTGTTTTTACAAGGTGTTTGTATACCTGGAGCAGAGTGTTGAGGTGGGTGACGGGGGTGGTGGGGGTGGTATTGTTGCAAAGGAAATGGGGAGCAGGACGTTTGGCGGATGCAACACAGCTGGAGTTTTGATATGAATGCGGGCGGTGGGGGTTGATTTATGAACACAGAAAGCTGCCATATACTAGATCAGACCCTTGGTCCATTTAGTTGAGTATCGTCCGCATTGACTGGCAGTGACTCTCCAGGGTTTCCGGCACGAGCTGCTCCCAGCCCTACCTGCAGATGCTGCCAGGGATTGAACCAGGGAATGCAAGCAGAGATGCTCAGCCACTAAGCTGTGGCCCCATCCTCTAGAGGAGGGATATCTTGCAGCACTCTTGTATAGTCATCCATCCAAATGCAAATTAAGGCAGATCCTGCATAGCAAATGAGACCATTCATTCCTAAAGCACTGGGTTTACTTAGCTAGCCTGGTGCAAATGCAAACCTTATTAGGGGAACTGGTCAAGAGTGCAGGGACTTTTTTGCTGATGGCAAAGGTGGATGCCAGGAAATGCATCTTAGCCGCAAATGCATCTTACAGCTAATATTTGGTTATTTTGACAGTGGAAGTGACTCTCATGTAAAGGAGAGCTGCTCTTGTGGTAGCAAGCATGACTTGTCCCCTTGGCTAAGCAAGGTTTACACTGGTTGCATATGAATGGGAGACTTGATGTGTGAGCACTGTAAGATATTCCCCTTAGGGGATGGAGCCACTCTGGGAAGAGCAGAAGGTTCCCAGTTCCCTCCCTGGCAGCATCTCCAAGATAGGGCTGAGAGAGTCCTGCCTGCAATCTTGGAGAAGCCGCTGCCATTCTGTGAAGACAATACTGAGCTAGATAGACCAATGGTCTGACTCAGTATATGGCAGCTTCCTATGTTCCTATCTGTATCCAGTGTTCAAGTCAGTCTGTGCCCAAAATCATTTTAGAGAGGAGAGCTGGTCTTGTGGTAGCAAGCATGACTTGTCCCCTTAGCTAAGCAGGGTCTGCCCTGGTTGCATATGAATGGGAGGGTAGAAGTGTTGAGCACTGTCAGATATTCCCCTCAGGGGATGGAGCCGCTCTGGGAGAAGCAGAAGGTTCCCAGTTCCCTCCCTGACATCTCCAGATATGACTGAAAGAGACTCCTACCTGTAACCTTGGAGAAGGCACTGCGAGTTTGTGTAGACAATACTGAGCTAGATGGACCAATGGTCTGACTTGGTAGAAGGCAGCTTCCTATGTTCTATGGTGCATTTTTCTGTTTCTGTGGGGTCTCATAAGTGCTGTGTCAGTTTTTTAAAACCAGGCCCTCAGCTTGGAAACTTTGTTGACATTTGCAGACAGTTGGATAGTTCATATTTTGATGCTTTAATTATTGATTTTTGGTGACACGGATAGTGATTTCTGTCTTATGCCAGTGATCTTCACAATTTTTCTAGTGGGGGTCACTTTGACAAAAAACAGTGTGAGAGCCATTTCCCACTGTGCTGACTTCCACACAGTATTGTTCTTTTCTCAGTGCAGGGAGGGCCCTTTAAGAGAGACTGAGCCCTTCCTTAAGAGCTCTAGGAGTAAATCACTACTGGGAAGGACTACCCCTCCCAGCACTCTGTGCATGCCTTGCAGGATGGTGCAGAGGCTCAAAGGGTGTCCCTTTGCCTTAAAGGAGCCTCTGAGCACTGGGCAAGGCACAACACTGCATGGTGGGAATAGTCGCCTCCACATGGTGCCAGGAGGGACTGTACAGAGTACTTAGCTTCAGCCACAGCTTCACAGAGGCCCAGTAAACAATCACTGGAGGAAATATCAGTGAGCAGCATTTAGGGTTGATGGGAGCCTCCACTGGCCCCTAAAACCTTACAATGAGGAACACTGTCTTATGCATTTGCAATGTCCTTCCAATGCATTTGGAAGGAGAGCTGGTCTTGTGGTAGCAAGCATGAATTGCCCCCTTTGCTAAGCAGGGTCTGTCCTTGTTTGCATTTGTATGGGAGACTGCATGTGTGAACAGAGTAAGATATTCCCCTTAGGGTTTGGGGCCGCTCTGGGAAGAACACCTGCCTGTTTGCATACAGAAGGTTCCAAGTTCCCTCCCTGGCATCTCCAGATAGGGCTGAGAGAGACTCCTAGAGAATCCGCTGCCTGTCTGCATAGACAATACTGAGCTAGATGGACCAATGGTCTGATTCGGTATAAGGCAGCTTCCTATGTTCCACCTTGTTTGTTCTGTGATGTTGTACTTCATACATGTGATTTTTAAAAAAAAAAAATTGGGTTGATGCTCCATGCACCAGCTTTCCCCACTGAAATGTATATTTTGTACCCAGCAGCTCTGCTTTCTCTCTGGACTGAAAGCACCTTCCAGAACCGCCATCCTGGATTCTCCCTTGGATCGCGGGGTGCTGATGGACACCTCGGAGCCCAGCAGCGCAGCTGAGGAAGAGGAGGAGAAAGTGACTGCAGAGCAGCGGCCCAGGACACGTTCGAACCCCGAGGGTGCTGAGGACCGCACCCTGAGTGCTCAGGCTAGCGTCGGGAGCCGCAGTGAAGGAGAGGGGGAAGCAGCCAGTACTGGCGACAGCCCGCAGAGTGCCACGGCCCCAGCAGCCAATGGCAAGGTTTGGCCCTCCCCAGCACCACCCACAGAGTTTCAGGTCAAGACGCCACGGGTGAACTGCCCCGAGAAAGTGGTGAGTGCAGAGTGGTCCTTGCTGCTACCTGGGTTTTGTGTTCTGGGCTGAAGCATATCTTCCTTAATTGCTGCTTTGATGCCTTTTATCCCAGATCATCTGCCTGGACCTCTCGGAGGAAATGTCCCACTCAAAACTGGAGTCGTTTAATGGGTAAGTCCTTGACTGGTGGTTTGGAGTCATGGTGGACAGCTCATTGAAAGTTTCATCTCAGTGCAGGAGCGTAACAAGGCTGGAGTGGGCCCAGAGACAAAATTTTAAAATGAGCCCCTCGCTCACACACACACACACACACACACACACACACACACACACACACACACTTCACAATATATAGTCATGTGACTTGCCTCTGGGGGGCCCCTCGAGGCGTGGGGGCCCCCAGGCAGCCACCTCCCCTTGCCTAATAGTAGTTACGCCCCTGTCTCAGTGTGTGGCAGCTGTGAAAAAGGCTTATTCAATGCTAGGAATTATTAGCTGTTCCACCTCGTTTGTTCTGTGATGTTGTACTTCATAGATATGATTGTTTTTTTAAAAAATAATTTTTTTAAAAAATCCCAGCTGTGAAAAAGGTTTATTCCATGCTAGGAATTATTAGGAAAGGGATTGAAAATAAAAATGCTAATATTATAATGCCCTCATACAAATCGATGGTGTGGCCACATCTAGAGTACTGTGTACAGTTTTCGTCACTGTATCTTAAGAAGGATATTGTAGAACTGGAAAAGGTGCAGAAGAGAGCAACCAAGATGATCAGGGGCCTGGAGCACCTTCCTTATGAGGCAAGGCTACAGCATCTGGGGCTCTTTACCTTGGAAAAGAGGCGACTAAGGGGAGACATGATCGAGATGTATAAAATTATGCACAGAGTGGAGAGGATGGACAGAGAGAAATAATTCTCCCTCTCTCACAAGACTAGAACCAGGGGTCACCCCACAAAACTGAAGGTCGGGAAATTTGGGACCGACAAAAGGAAGTACTTTTTCACACAGCCCATAATTAGTCTATGGAATTCCTTGCCATGGGATGTGGTGATAGCCACCAGCTTGGATGGCTTTAAAAGGGGCTTAGACAGATTCATGGAGGACAAGTCTATCAATGGCTGCTAGTCTGGTGGCTGTGGGCCATCTCCAGCCTCAGACGCACAATGCCTCTCAATACCAGTTGCAGGGGAGCAAGAGCAGGAGAGAGAGGGCATGCACATACCTCTTTCCTGTGGGCTCCTCTGAGGCATCTGATGGGCCACTGTGTGAAACAGGATGCTGGACTAGATGGGCCTTGGGCCTGATCCAGCAGGGCTGTTCTTATGTCCTTATGGAGCAACATTTTGTCTGGAGGGGCGGGTATCCTCAAGACAAAAAAATAAATGGGGAAAATATTTCTTGTGGCCCAAAGGAATAAAAGGGCAGCACCTTTTAGATTGATTAACTATTTTAACAAATGAATTTTTGTAGGATATAACCCACTTCCTCAGATGCAGGGTGAAAGCAGGGATGGCCAGTTACGGGCAAATCTTCCATATACATTTAAAGAGACACTTGCAATATGTCATTGGTTGTAGACATACCAGGTAGCAAAGGGAAGAAATTACCGACACTGTGTCTCTCTCACTGGCTTAAAACACATAATCTCTGTTCAAAGAGAGAGTGACACAATCACATTTCACTATAAGTTCTCCTATTTCATGTTCCAGATGTCCCCCTGTTCTTAAGTACAGCCACCCTGAGTTCTGTGACCTTTTGTTCAGAAAGGTTAAAATGCTCACCAAAAGACTTCGTAGTATTTTTGGCCATAGTATCCCAGTTTGTGTCCATTCAGTCACTGTCTCAACAGGCCCATTTGACTAATATATACGATGCCTAAGGGAATATATATTGGCAATATATTTCTTGTGATGTTACTCACATTGGCTGGATGAGGAGTTTGAAACTCTAAATGCATTAGGAGGAACCTTCAGAAACATTGTCCCAAAGCTTGCCACCAGGGTTCTCTCTGATTTTTTTCATCTGTCTGCAGAACGAGTTTTGTTCTGGGTGGCAGGATCAAGGCAGTGTGTGCGCACCTGCATTCAGAGTGGGGCCTTCCTGACTCAACCTGAGCAGGATCTAAAATTAACTGAGTGGACATCAAAAACTATGTGAGTGCACACTCCTTAGAGGGAACACTGCCTGCCACTGTTCATCCCCCTCTCCTGCACATCCCCTACAAATTCTAGTGTAATGTTGGGGATTTGACAAAAAGACACCGCTTTGACCTAGGATCTATTTGAACACTTTGGAGAATAAAGTTTCTATTTGTTCTCTGGGTCCCTTTTAGTCCCGGGATGCTCCAACTTGGGTTCCCAGATGATGTTGTACAACAACTCCATCACCCCAGCCATTGCATCTGTGGATGATGGGAGTTGTAGTCTGAAGACTAAAGTTTGAGCACCCCTGCTCAAACCCACTAACACCCTCCCCCCATTCTCCGGCTAAAATAGTTGCTCACCAGTGATCTAGTTGGCTTGCTTCCTTGAAACCTGGGGTACGTCCCATAGGACAGGCTTCCCCCACCTGCGGCCCTCCAGATGTTGCGGAACTACAACTCCCAGCATCCCTAGCCACAATTTATTGTGGCTGGGTTTGCTGGGAGTTGTAGTTCAGCAACATCTGGAGGGCCGCCAGTTGGGGAAGCCTGCCATAGATTGAAGAGTAGACACTTAGAACATACAAAGTCACTTTATCCAGAGTCTGGCCCTTGGCCCATCTAACTCAGTATTGTCTGCATTGACTGGCAGCACCAGTGGCTCTCCAAGATAACAGACTGAGAAGGGACTCTCCCAGCTCTGCTTGGGGATATTGGGAATCAAACCTGGAACCTTGTAAGAATATAGCGGCAGCTCTGCTGCTGAGCTACAGCTCTGTCTCTTTTGCACATAGGAAGCTCCCATGTTCAGCTCTCAGACTGAGTAGGGGCACTGCATAGCGGATGAGGTGGATGATTTTGGGTAGAGAATAGGAGACTGATCAGAGAGGGAAATGACAGTGGAAAAATTCAGATTGGCATGGAAGCCTCACAGAGAGGACTGTGTTGCTACAAGAGCATCATGGGTGTGGAATGCATGCAAGATGGAAAAACTGTTGTCACTGTGTTAGGTCTTAGGTGTTGTCTAGTCCAGGGATTCTCACCGTTGGGTCCCCAGATGTTATTGGACTTCAACTCCCATAATCCCCAACCAAAGGTCACGGGCTGGGGATTATGGGAGTTGAAGTCCAATAACATCTGGGGACCCAGCGTTGAGAATCCCTAGTCTAGTATTTGTGTCAAAAGATTACCCAGACGCACCTGACTCTGTGAACAGGAGAGGTGTGTTTTTTTCCTCCCCAGCCAATCAATCAGAAAAAAGGAGCTTTTCTCTTGGCTGGTTCAGATTCCCAGAGCTACCAACATTAGACAAAAACTCCCTAAGATGGATCTTTGTGGTTTGTAACATGGGTTTTATAGTTGGCAGATTCCCACAAGTCTCTTCACCTAGCAACCATCTTCCCACATTCAAATCCTTCAAGAATTATCTCCTAGTCTTTGATCTCTATTTGAACTGCAAGCCTCTTGCAGGCTGCTGAGCCTCTGAGAATGTGAGTTATCTTTGCATGCTTAGAAGTAGAAACACCTTTATTAAGCAGTAGAAATTTGGGTTACTTGAGTGACACTTCTTGGAATCACCTGATGTCCAGAGCAAGGATGGCACCCCAGAGTTAACTTGTGTCATGTGTGTTTTCTCTCTCTCTGCTTTCCTGGAAGGTCCAAAACCAACGCTTTGAACATCTCCCAGAAGATGATAGAGATGTTTGTCCGGACCAAGCACAAAATCGATAAGAGCCACGAGTTTGCTCTGGTGGTAGTCAACAACGATGTCACCTGGGTATGTTCGGTATATGGATGTCTTTAATACGTGCACAGACTAACTGGGCAAAGACACACCTGTTAAAGTGACGGTTCTCTTACATTTAGCAGGGGGAGAGCAACTGGCACTATCCAACCCCTGCACAGCACCCCTCCAGTGGCTGTTGCTGGTGTCTACCTTGTGTTTCTTTTCAGATTGTGAGCAGTGTTCCCTCTAACAGGGATTCCCAGATGTTGTTGTTTACAACTCCCATAATCCCCAGGGAAAGGCCATTGCAGCTAGGGATACTGGGAGTTGTAGTGAACAACATCTGGAAATCCCTGTTAGAGGGAACACTGATTGTGAGCCCTCTGGGGACAGAGAGCCATCTTATTTGTGTATGTATTTTTCTGTGTAAACCGCTTTGAGAACTTTGGTTGAAGAGCGGTCTAAATATTCGTGGTAGTAATAGTCGACAGCATGTGTGTTGAATTTAATGTGTGAATAGGACTTCCCTCTCTGCAGCTTTCTGGTTTCACCTCTGACCCCAGAGAGGTTTGCAGCTGTTTGTACGACCTGGAAACAGTGGTTTGCAAGTCATTCAGTATCCTTTTTGGAAAGGGGCCCTGTGGCTGGGAGGCTAGGGATGTGCATGGACTGGGTCCAGGCTGGTTTGGTGGTTGTGGTGGGGTACCTTTAAGGAGTGGGGAGGGTGCTTCCCCCCCCCTGTTTCCCCCGCCAGCGCTGTGACGAAAATTGCTGGCGGAGGACAGCAGCTAGGGATACTTGCCTCCCCGTTCAGCGTCCTTCCACAAGTGGCCAGTGCAATTGCGCACATTACACATGTGCACTGGCCACTTCTGGGAGGATGCTTACCGGGGTGGCAAAGAGGTATGCTGCCGTCCTGCGCCAGTGATTTTCGTCACAGCACCAGCGGGGGAAACGCAGCGGGGTGAGTGGGAGAGCACCCTCCCCACTCCTCCCACTCCTTAAAAGTACCCCCACATACACACAACTGCCAGTTCAGCCGAACGCCAGACTTTCCAAACCAGTTCAGTGGCCAGTAAAAGGACCACTGAACCAGTTCATGCACATCTCGATGGGAGACGGGGGAAAGGGACAGGCTCATTGGAGGGCGTCAAAGATGGTGAGGGTTCTGGAATCCGAATCCTTTGAGGAGCAGTTGATGGAGAAGGGCAAATTTAAGGGGCACTACAAGAGCCATCTTCAAGTATTTAAAGGGCTGTCAGTTAGGAGGAGGAGTGGACTTAATCTCTGCTGCTGCTGAGGACACGGCTAAAACCAGTGAATTGAAATTTATAAGGAAATGGATTTAGGTTAGGCATTTGAAAAGATTTCCTGACTACAAGAGCTGAGGGACAGTGGAACAGTCTGCCTCATGCAGTGGTGGCTCTCTTTCCTCAGAGGTTTGCAAACAGAGGGTTGGACAGGATCTGTCAGGGATGCTGCAGCAGATTCCTGCACTGAGCTGAGCCAGGGGTTGGACTAGAAGACCTCCAAGGTCCCTTCCAACTCTCCGATTCTATTATTCTATTAAGGTCAAGGCTAGGGGAATAAAGCCACTTCTCTGAAAACTTTGCTGAGTGGCTTTTTTAAAAAAATGGATGAGGAGATATTGGGTTGTCAACTGCCCAGAGACAGAAGTTTGGGGCAGTCTACAAATTTGAAAAGTCAGTCAGTCATTCAATCAAGTGTTCGGTTACCCCTGCTAACTGAGCAAAGAGGCACCTTTTAAAGTGTTGATTCTCTTATATTTAGCAGGGGGAGAGCAACTGGCCCGTTCTAACCCCAGCACAACATCCCTCCAGTGGCTGTCACTGGAGACTCCCTTGTGTCTCTTTTTAGATTGTAAGCTATTTGGGGCAGAGGACCATCTTATTTCTGTATTATTTTTATGTAAACCGCTTTGAGAACTTTGGTTGAAGAGCAGTCTATAAATATTCATAGTAGTAGGTGACTCGAAGCCACCTTAAGTGGCGCAGCAGGGAAATGCTTGACTAACAAGCAGAATGTTGCCAGTTCGAATCCCTGCTGCTACTGTATTGGGCAGCAGCGATATAGGAAGATGCTGAAAGGCATCATCTCATGCTGCATGGGAAGAGGCATTGGTAAACCCCTCCTGTATTCTACCAAAGACAACCACAGGGCTCTGTGGTCGCCAGGAGTCAAAATCGACTCGACAGCACAACTTTACCTTTAGGTGACTCAAAACAGAACCATCCAAGCCATAATTGCCATTGTTGTTTTGCTTCATAAGCATTTCCGGTCATTTTGGAAGTGCCTTCCAAACAGAGGCTGGGTGGCCATCTGTCAGTGTAGCTGGAGCAGATCCCTTGCACTGTGTAGGAGATTGGACTAGAAGACCTAGTCCTGCTCAAGGTCCCTTCTCACGCTCATATTCTCCTGTTCTAATGCAGGAGAGCATCACCTAGGTGGGCAGATTTGGCTTTTTAAAAGCTAAATTCTGGCTTACGGCCCATTTGACCCACGAGTATACCCCTTAGGTTCTGGCAACTCTGAGCATCACTGCAGCCCTAAGCAAATCAAAACTCTCTGAGTGGGTTGTATCTCATCCAACAAAGATTTTGGGCAGGTGTGCCTTCTGTGAAGGAGGGATCAGCAGCTGTTGACCCTTGGCTGCATCCAGTCCTTGGTGGCCTGTGCCTCTTTCTCTTCAAGGCAAGGCTACAACACCTGGGGCTATTTGGTTTAGGAAAAAGACGACTGCGGGGAGATATGATAGAGGTCTATAAAGTCATGCATGGTGTGGAGAAAGCAGATAGAGAGACATAACTCTAGAACCAGGGGTCATCCCATGAAATGGATTGCCATGAAATTTAGGACCAACAAATGGAAATACTTTTTCACAAAATGCACAATCAACTTGTGGAATTCTCTGCCACAAGATGTGGTGACAACCAACAACCTTTAAGAGGGGTTTGGATAATTTCATGGAGGAGAAGTCTATCATTGGCTACTAGTTGGGGGGCTATAGGCCACCTCCAGCCTCAAAAGCAGGATGCCTCTGAGTACCAGTTGCAGGGGAGTAACAGCAGGAGAGAGGGCATGCCCTCAATTCCTGCCTGTGGCTTCCATCAGCATCTGGTGGGCCACTGTGTGAAACAGGATGCTGGACTAGATGGGCCTTGGGCCCAGCAGGGCTGTTCTTATGGTCGATAGTATCAAAAGCTGCCCAGAGGTCCAACAGAGTCACACTCCCAGCACTTCATGGGACAGAAACCTGCCAATCCCATGGAGGAGATGTCTATCAGTGGCTGCTAGTCTGGTGGCTCTAGGCCTTCTCCAGCCTCAGAGGCAGGATGCCTCTCAGTACCAGTTGCAGGGGAGCAACAGCAGGAGGGAGGGCATGCCCTCGACTCCTGCCTGTGGGCTCCCCACAGGCATCTGGTGGGCCACTGTGTGAAACAGGATGTGGGACTAGATGGGCTCCCTTGGGCCTGATCCAGCAGGGCTGTTCTTATGTTCCAATGTTCCATCCCTCCCCATTGCCTGCCTGGGGGTGGAGGTGGGATTTTCAAGAGTAGCATCTGTAGCAGGGGTGTAGTTATAATTGAGTGAAATGATTCAAAGAACTTGGGCTCCCAGCTCCACCCCTCCCTATTTTCTTCATTATCTCCCTCAATTTGAGGGCCCGCCAGAGAGAGGTGTGAACACAGGCCCCCCTCTCCCCTAGCTACACCCCTGATCTGTAGCAATGAGACCTGGCAAAGCCCGTTAAAGCTTTCCTCCTCATTTGTCCCGTCTTGAAATGTCTGGGTTAAAACTGGAATAGGTGGGGGTTCTTCTATGACACTGTGCTGTTTTAATCTGTGTTCTGTATGGACTTCATGCTCAACTTAATATTTACAGGTGTTGGGTGTGTGGCAAACTGAGATATTTTTTCAATTGTGGGTGGAAAACATATTGCAAATATATATCTTAGCTGCTTTTCCTCAGATCTGGAAGGCCTTTTCAACCTCATGTAAGTTATTACTTTCTCCTTGTGTTAGTCTTGGTGGAATTACAGGAGAACCTTGTTACTTATGGCAGTTCCATTCCTTGCCTCCTACTGCGAGTAAAGGAACCACGAGTAACAATGCATTAGGGCTATAGAGAAAGCGGGGTTAGGTTCCAGGCTGGAGGGGAAAGTCTTAAAAAGCCCCCAAACACCCCCAAATTGGCCCAGAACCTACTGTGGCCTACTTTTCAGGTCCCCCATGTGCCCAGGAATGCCCCCCCATGCGCCACAAAATGGCTCTTCTTGGGCTCCTCCAGACAAAATGGCGGCTAGAAGTGACCTCTGTGGTCACTTCCGGCCCTCTAGGAACCACGGATACATGGGTTTTAATCCATTAGTATCCGTGGATACTGGAAATGGGTGTCTATTGGACTTCCCAAGGACACATGGAACTGTGTGAATAATGAGGCTGTTGTGTATTTGAGCACCCCCACCGCGCCTTCTGATTTGTAATTAGCTTGAGGGTGAAAATAGAGTAAAGCAGGGGTTCTCAGATGTGGATCCCCAGGTATTTCTGGACTACAATTCCCCTCATCCCCAGTCAAAGGCCATTGTGGCTGAAGTTCATGGGAGTTGTCCAACAACAGCTGGGGACCCAGGTTTGAGAACCACTGGGGCAAAGCATGTGTGAAGCTGCCTCCGCCTGAATCACTCTGTCCATCTAGCTGAATGTTGCCTGCTCTGCCTGGCAGCAGCTCCTCAGGGTTTCAGGCAAGGGGGAGGACTTTCCAAGCCTTGGGATCTTAAAAAAATATATTAAAAATGGGAGGAGCCGGGAACTGAACTCGGGTCCTTCTGCATGCAAAGTAAGTGCTCTACCCAATACTAGGGCCCTTCTGTTTAAAAGCAGCAAAGCACGGTTGTAAATGTTTGCTCCCAAACATTTATTTGTTTATCCTTTTATAGACAGCCTTTCATATGTTTATCCCAAGGCAGGTTGATAAAATAAACGCAGCAATAAAATCCATCAAATTGCACTAAAAACCACTCACAAAGCAAATTATAGAGAACATAAAATATAAAGCTGCCTTGTTCTGAGTCAGACCATTGATCTTTTAGGCTCACTGTGGTCTACTCTGACTGGCAGTGGCTCTCCAGGGCAAAATGTTGCTTGAGAGATCTTTATAACTGCAGACAGTGGGGACCCCATGTCTATTCTGGCCTGTCGAGGATTGGGCAGAGAGAGTTCTTTCCCAGCCTTGGTAGCCAAGACCTCTTTTCAATTGGAGATGCCAGGAACTGAACCTGGGACCGTCTCCATATCCATAGATCCTTTCCCAAACATGCTTGTTCCTCTGAAGCATGGGGCTCTGAGAGATGAATTTCTGTAACCACCAACTGGGCTGAATTATCAGGACCTTTCCCCATAGCATCCAGCCTCTTTCCATTTTTCCCAGTTGGCATCTGTAATAATTAGGGATCCGGTATAGCAAAGTGGGTAAGGAACTATGCTATGGGCCAAGGAACCACCCCCGCCCCCATTCAAATACCTTCTGCCGCGTGAATTCACTTGGTGGCTTCAGGAAGCCACATTCATCTTAATCAGAGTCTCCCATTTGCAATTGGTGCATAATAATGGCCTACCTCATAGGGCCATTTGTAAGGATTCCAAGGTCATGCTTGCAAAGTGCTTTATTCTGCTTCTTGATCATGCACATATGTTCTCCCCCCGCCCTCCTTACAGACAGCAGAAGACTGAACTCCCCGTGACGGAGAATGTCCAAACTATCCCACCGCCTTATGTGGTCCGGACTATCTTGGTGTATAGCCGGCCCACTTGCCAGCCCCAGCTGGCTGTGACAGATCAGATGAAGGTGCGTGCATTCTTGCTTTTCTTCCCCTTGGAGAATCCTCCTGGCTTGGTGCCTTCTGGAAGGGGCATGGCCTCCAAGCCAGCTCCTCTGTTAATGAGCTGGGCTCATGTTCTCTTCCTTCTCTCTTCCTGCAGAAAATGCTGCAATGCCCCTACTACTTCTTTGATGTTCTTTACATCCACAATGGTGTTGAAGACAAAGAAGAAGAGACCAGCTGGAAGGTAAGGTCCTACAGAGATCCATTGGCCCACAAAGGTCCCTGCTGGCTCCACATTGAACATAGGAAGTTGTCCCACCTGAGTCAGACTGTCGGTCCATCTGTTGAATTGTCTGCATTGACTGGCAGCAACTATTCAGGGTTTCAGAGAGGGGTCTTTCTCAGCCCTACCAAGAGTTTCTGCCAGGGATTCAACCTGGGACTCTGCATACAAAGCAGGGACTCTACAAGTGAGTTATGGCCCCTTCCCTGTATGAAGCTGACTTTTACTGAGTTGGCCCTTTGGTCCATCTAGGCCAGGATTACCTACCAGGGCTGCTCAACTTCGGCCCTCCTGCAGATGTTGGCCTACAGTTCCCATTATCCCTAGCTATTGGCCATTGTGGCAGGGGATTATGGGAGTTGTAGTTCAAAAACAGCTGGGGGGCCTAAGTTGAGCAGGCCTGGGCCTACACTGACTGGCAGCAGCTCTTCAGGATTTCAGGTGATAAAGGGTCTTTCCTAGTCCTACCTGCTGGAGCTGCCATGGAGTGATCCTGGGACCTGCAAGCCAATCACAATCCGCCCCCTACTCATTTATGACCCGATCCAACAAATAATTCTGTTGAAGGACAGGAAACAGAGGATAGGTGCAGTTTTCACAATGGAGGGAAGTAGGAAGTGGGGTCCCCCAGGGTTCTGTACCAGGACCAGGGCTTCTTAATTTATTCATACATGATCTAGAGGTTGGGGTAAGCAGCGAGGTGGCCAGATTTGCAGATAACACCAAACTATTTCAGGTAGTGAAATCCAAAACAAATTGTGAGGAGCTCCAAAAGGATCTCTCCAAACTGGGGGATGGGGCCCAGGTGGGCAACAAAATGGCAAATGCAACTCATTGTTAGCAAGTGTAAAGTGATGCATATTGGGGCAACCCCCACCCCCCACCCCAACTTCATGTATACACTGATGGGGTCTGAGCTGTTGATGAGTGACCAGGAAAGGGATCTTGATATCTTGGTGGACAGCTTGTTAAAAGTGTCGACTTCGTGTGTAGCAGCTGTGAAAAAGATGAATTCCTTGCTTCGGATCATTAGGAAGAGGATTTAAAAGAAAAATGCTAATATTATAGTGTGACCATATTTGGAATACTGTGTGCCGTTCTGGTCATATCTTTAGAAGGACATTACAGAACTGGAAAAGGTGCAGGAGAGGGCAACCAAGATGATCAGGGGTCTGGAGCCCCTTCCTTACGAGGCAAGGCTACAGCATCTGGGGCTTTTTAGTTTGGAAAATAGGCAACTGAGGAGACATGATAGAGGTGTATAGAATTATGCATGATGTGGATAGGGAAATTCTTCTCCCCCTCTCTCTCAACACTAGAACCAGAGGTCATCCCATGACATTGATTGCCAGGAAATTTAGGACTGTCAAAAGGAAATACTTCTTCTCACAAAGCATAATTAATCTATGGAATTCTCTGCCATGAGATGGGATGATGGCCATCAGCTTGGATGGCTTTAAAATGAGTTTGGACAAATTCATGGCTGACAGGTCTATCAGTGGCTCTAATCCTGTTGGCTATAGGCCACTACTAGGATGTCTCTGCATACCAGTTGCAGGGGAGCAACAGAATCCCTGATAGCATTTCCAGATAGGGCTGAAAATGACTTCTGCCTGAAACCTTGGAGAGCTGCTGTCAGCCAGTATAGACCAGACCTGCTCAACTTTGTCCCCACAACTGCTTTTGGACTACAACTCCCATAATCCCTAGCCACAATGGCCAATAGCCAGCTATTATGGGAGTTGTAGGCCAACATTTGCAGGAAGGCCAAAGTTGAGCAGCGCTGGTATAGACAATACCGAGATAGAGTTCAAGGGTTCAGTGTAAGCAAGTGTACAGTGATGCATATTGGGGTGAAAAACCCCAACTTCAAGTATACGCTGATGGGATCTGAGCTATCACTGACTGACCAGATCTTGGGGTTGTGGTGGAGAGCTCATTGAAAGTGTTGACTCAATGTGTGGCAGCTGTGAAAAAGGCCAGTTCCATGCTAGGGATCATTAGGAAGGGGGCTGAAAAGAAAAGTGCTAATATTATAATGCCCTTATACAAAATTATGGTGCGGCCACATCTGGAGTAATGTGTACAATTCTGGTCACCACATCTAAAAAAGGACATTGTAGAACTGGAAAAGGTGCAGAAGAGGGCAACCAAAATGATCAGGGGCCTAGAGCACCTTCCTTATGAGGCTAGGCTACAGCATCTGGGGCTCTTGACTTTGGAAAAGAGGCGACTAAAGGGACACATGATCGAAGTGTATAAAATTATGCATGGAGTGGAGAGGGTGGACAGAGATAATTTTTTTCTCCTTCTCTCACAACACTAGAAGCAGGGGTCACCCCATGAAACTTAAGGTTTGGAAATTTGGGACCAACAAGAGGAAGCACTTTTTCACACATCACATAATTAATCTGTGGAATTCTTTGCCATGGGATGTGGTGATGGCCCCCAGCTTGGATGGCTTTAATTATTTTTTTAATATCCTTCCCTTCCTCCAAGGAGCCCAGAGTGGTGTACTACATACTTAAGCTTCTCCTCACAACAACCCTGTGAAGTAGGTTAGGCTGAGAGAGGAGTGACTGGCCCAGAGTCACCCAGCAAGTCTCATGGGCTGAATGGGGATCTGAACTCGGGTCTCCCGGTCCTAATCCAGTACTCTAACCACTCCTACTTCACAGGGTTGTTGTGAGGAGAAACCTAAGTATGTAGTACACCACTCTGGGCTCCTTGGAGGAAGAGCGGGATATAAAATGTAAAATAATAATAATTTTAAAAAAATAATTAAAACCATCCACGATGACTCTCAACACCAGTTGCAGGTGAGCAAGAGCAGGAAAGAAGGCATGCACATACCTCTTGCCAGTGGACTCCCCAGAGGCATCTGGTGGGCTACTGTGTGAAACAAGATGCTGGAATAGATAGGCCTTGGGACTGATCCATTAGGACTCTTCTTATGTTCTTATGACCCTGTATACGGCAGCCTCCTACATTCCTCTCTTCCCCCCCCCCCCTGTTCCACAATCAACCATTGATTGCACTGGTTCCCACATAGAAACAAAGCACCAGTTCATTGCTGCCTCTGATCTGGCCTCATCTGATGAAAAATGCCTGTTCTTCTCTCTTTTTCTTCCCCTCCAGGAAGCCTTTGCCTTCTTCAGCAACCTGGACACCAAAGGCACAAACTACAAGTATGAAGTGTCTCTGACCGGTCCCGCTGTGGAGTTGCACAACTGCATGGCCAAACTGCTCGCCCACCCTCTCCAGCGGCCTTTCCAGACCCATGCTTCCTACAGCATGCTGGAAGAAGAGGAGACACCGGAAATGGAAGCTGTTGTGTGACAGAGGGGCCAGGGAATCAACAGAAGGCTTAGCTAGGGTGGAATCTCTGTCTCCTTATGGAAAGCAGATGTTTCCCCAGCCAAATCTGCCACCATGACAGTGGTGCTCCGTGCTGTTCGTTTGGGGCATAGGTGGGTGGGTGTTTGAGTTAATTTTTTCCTATTAAAACAAACTGTAATGCAGCAAGGAAGCTGCAGTGCTGATGTGTTGTCAGAGAGCACAGAGCAAAAATGGTAGAAGTGTTGGAGAAGGTGGTTCTAGAAAGAGAACTTGCATGGCAAAGATGGATTTCTACTATCCGCTGATTAAAGAACTTTTGACTGATTAACCAGTCCATTAATTCATTTGGTCTAAATACAATTTCTCTTGAAGGGGAGAGTGTGTTAGGTGTGCAGTGGTTTTCAGCATTTAGCTATTTTATTTGTAATAGTGTATCTCGTACATTCACCACATTCCCATGGTGGTTCACAAAATTAAATCCGCAATAAAACAATATCATACAAAGCCATTATGAATCTATAAAAAGTAATCTTAATCACTGTTAAACTGTTCATTTTTTATTGGCCAGCTTTGGCTGGAAGATGAGAGAAAGCTAAAGAAGCTGTGTCTTAGGTGATCAGACTCAAGCCCTACATTTAACCTGTAAGACTAGGAGTGGACTACATTGCAGGGCTTCTGTATGACATTCTCTCAGCCTAAACCTGATCCCCAGCATATAATAAGGGTACAAGAATATTGGACAGTATTGCAGGGTTGTTGTATGGTACTCGGACTGAGCCTCGTATACCCCATTCCCCCCCCCCCCGTGTGATATTAGCACTAGACTACATTGCAGGATTGTGAGCCACTTTCAATCAGAGTTTATTTCAGTCAGTTGACAAACCTATAGTATGCAAATCTCAACATTTGCCTTAATCTGTGATATTAACAGTGAATGGACGACCTTGTAGGGTAGTTGTCCCTCTTCAACCCCAGCATAGCATCCCTCCAGTGGCTGTTGCTGGGGTCTCCCTTACTACTTTTTAGATTGTGAGCCTTTTGGGGATAAGGAACCATCTCCCTCATTATTGTTTCTGTGTAAATTGCTTTGCAAGCTTTTGTTGAAAAACAGCCTATAAGTTGTTGTAGTAAACCATGGCCTTAAACCAACTTGCTATAATGATATAACAACACTGGACTATATGGTGGGAGTGATAGAAACAGCCCCCAGCCTGCAAAAAGTTCATAACACCACTGGACTACATTGCAGGCATGATGTAACCTCCTCAACCAAAGTCCAGCCTGTGAGAAGGGTTTAAAATAGTATCACTGGACTGTATTGCAGGGGTGTTGTAAAACATGCTTTCCCACCTGCAGCTCCCACTATGGAAGAATGTACTGCGTGTGCAATGGAATTGGCAGTGATGATTAATTTAAAATATTTAAAAACTCAGGGACAGGACATGTTTCCAAGGAGTTTAAAGGGGTCAAGAATTCTTCTCTTTGCTGCGTTAATGTCTCTAGTCTAGACGTCCTCACTTGCTTCTCTAGGGGCATTTTAAAAATGGCTGCTCCCATTAGGAGGAGAAAGTATAGTCTGGGATGTCCACGAGGCGATTCTCTGCTCTTTTCGTAGCTCTGCGACGAACTGTCAATCAAAGGACCGAAGACACCGACCCAGCAAAAGGCGGGAGGGAACCCTGTGCTTTTAGCTTATTTCTGCGAAAGCGCCGCCCCAGTTCGCTTTTTCATTGGCCTGCCTGTCCGTCACTCAATGCGATGACGTTTTGCTTCTCTTCGCCAATGATAGGCCTGATTAGAGGCCGGGAGGGAAACTTCAAACCTTGTAAACAAGATGGCGGCGCTGCGGCAGCAGAAGCAGCGCCGTCTGTGAGTATCCGTGTCGGGCCAGACGGTGACGGAAGTGGCGGTCATCGGGACGTCCCTGGACAGTGCGTTGTGCCGGGAGCAGCAGTCTCTCCTAGACAGCCGCAGCGCGGGGATGGGGAAGACCCCGGAGGCCCTCATACCCTTTGTGTGCGGAATACACATGCGCAGCTGGACTGAGCATGCACAGATACGGCTCTACTTCTTCTTCGCTTTGGGCGCCCTCAAGTGGCAGGCCAAGCGCTCTGCAACTCGCAGCTGGACTCTGCGAGGCGCTGCGGGGCGAGGATGAGCAGTAAGTGGCCGTGTAGATGCGCACGGGTACACGTGCCCTGTCTTTTTTCTTTTTCTTTCTTTATCTCCCCCCCACCCCCCCAGAAATCGCTTTTCTCTTGTAGTTTCTTGGTATGTATTAGGCAAACCTAGTATCTATATATCTAGTATCTATAGCCATCTTATTTGTTTGTTATTTCTCTTTGTAAACTGCCCTGAGCCATTTTTGGAAGGGCGGTATAGAAATCGAATTAATAATAATAATAATAATTAATAAAGGCTTAGCTGACTTTACATTCTCTGAAGAGAAATGGAGGTCCGAACTGTATAAGGCATATGGGATGCATATCTATACCTGTTCATTGGCTTATTTTTGACGGTGTGGGTTGGGGGTGGTGGTGACAGAAGTGATTGTTCTCTAGGAAGCTGCCATATACTGAGTCAGACCATTGATCTATCTAACCCAGTATTGTCTTCATAGATAGACAATCTATCTAACTCAGTATTGTCTTCATAGACTGGTAGTGGCTTCTCCAAGGCTGCAGGCAGGAATCTCTCTAAACCCTATCTCAGAAAAGCTAGGGAGGGAACTTGAAACCTTCTATGCTCTTTCCAGAGCGGCTCCATCCCCTGAGGGGAATGAATATCTTGCAGTGCTCACATATGTAGTCTCCCATTCAGATGCAACCAGGGCAGACCCTGCTTAGCTAAGGGGACAAGTCATGCTTGCTACCACAAGACCAGCTCTCCTCTCTAAAATGATTTTGGGCACAGACTGACTTGAACACTGGATACAGATGGGAACATAGGAAGCTGCCATATACTGAGTCAGACAATTCGTCCATCTAGCTCAGTATTGTCTTCACAGACTGGCATCGGCTTCTCCAAGGTTGCAGACAGGACTCTCTCAGCCCTATCTTGGAGATGCTGCCAGGGAGGGAACTGGGAACCTTCTGCTCTTCCCAGAGTGGCTCCATCCCCTAAGGGGATTATCTTACTGTGCTCACACATCAAGTCTCCCATTCATATGCAACCAGGGTGGACCTTGCTTAGCTAAGGGGACAAGTCGTGCTTGCTCTCCCCCAAGACCAGCTCTCCTCTTGGAATATACCTCTTGGTGTCTACATACGTGTGTGTGTGTGTGTGTGTGTGTGTGTGTTGTTGCTAGAATGTATTTATGTATGTGGGGGTTGGAACCAGATTGAGATGAATTTCTATGCTGCCTCATACAGAAGTCTCTAGGTGGTGTACAGATTAAAATACAATATAAAATATAAAACATTTAAAATTCATAAAAAGATACAAATCACAATAGATAAAAACACATTAAAATTTAAAATTCAGTTAAAAGCCTGGGAAAACAGGTATGTCTTCAGGGCCCTCCTAAAAGCAATATTTTAGGAGCATGTTATATTGTACAATTTTGGATTCTGCCTCCTTCCACTCGTCTTCTCCCTTTTGAAGCCATTTCTGTCTGTCTGTATAGCATATTTATATACTACCCCAAACTCGTGTTTCTGGGCAGTTTACAATAACAGGTTAGGATCTTACCTAAACCCTATATATCTTACTTCAGAGGGTGGAGACTAGAGTAGTTATGAGTTATGAGCTCCTTAGAAAAAAAACATACCAAGAGAGCCTTAATTTGCAGCAAACTTGTACCCTGTGCAGCGTTTTTATGTGCAGGAGCATGCTTGGGCATGTCTGGGGAGAGAGGATGCTTCTGGCCTGCAGAGGGTGCTGGTGATGTTGCTATGAAGCAACTGGCTGGAGAAACTGCTTTCCTCTTTCTCTAGCAAAACTAGAACTTAGGGCTACTTACTAACTCTCCTGAAACTGACTGTCCGGGGATTTGTAGCCTACCAAAGAGAGGACTTGTTCACACAGCAGAACAATGTGATACAACTCATTGCCACCAGATCATTGGTTGCTTAAACTGAGGAGGGAATTACGCAGATCTGTGAAGGGTTTGTGATTTTATTACTGCTTTTGTGTGTCTGTAAGGTAAAGTGTGCTGTCAATCGATTTCGACTCCTGGCGCCCACAGAGCCCTGTGGTTTTCTTTGGTAGAATACAGGAGGGGTTTACCATTGCCTCCTCCCATGCAGTATGATGCCTTTAGGCATTTTCCTGTTTTGCTGCTTCCCAATATCGGTGTACCAGCAGGGATTTGAACCGGCAACCTTCTGCTTGTTAGTCAAGCATTTCCCCGCTGCACCACTGAAGGTGTCTGTAGCTCTCATTTATTTGCTTTTAAGTTCTGTAAGCTGCTTTTTGTACTTTTAATAAACAGCTTGGTGGGACTTAAATAACATTAAGTTGTTTGGCTACACCTACTAAGTGGTTGTTTCTGTTTTGTGGCTTTTACTAGACTCCTATTTGTCATGACTATATGGAGTCCCCCCTCTTCAGAGCAATACCAGTTGCTGGGGGTAGAAAAAACCAAGGGAGGTCTGTTGCTGACATGTTACACTATGGACTTTCCTACTGGCTGCTCTTGAAAATCGCACTTGGGTCCACTAATTCATCTTGTTCTGTGTTTATTCATTGTGATTGTTGAAATGATTTTTATTTTTATTTTACCACCCTCAAAATAACTCTGACACTGATGGATGTTTAAGTAGGCAAGTATTTTTCTGAGCCTTCTGGAAGGAGCAGGTGGAAAGGAAACTTAACATAAAACAAAGAAAAAATAATTAAATTACTTCTTTAGCTTTGTTAAATCATAAAAAGGAGAGAAGAAAGAAGTCTTATGACATAAATGATTTTAAATTAATTCTTTTTTACATTGCAACAATTTTGTCTTAAATTGCACCTAATAACTTGAATGATTGGGCTTTATCCTGAGTTTTATCATTCCAATAATTGATACACATTTGAACAAATAGATGTTTCTGCTGTCTTCTCTCTCTTGTCCTAATGCAGTTAGTTAATTTAACCATACTAGCTCAACTATGCGATTTCATGTTAATATTCTAAAGTGCCACATGGTGATGGATTGGAAGAATAACATGAAGACACGTCTCTGTCCCAGGGAGTTTACTTGGCACAAGGGAGGTAACAGGGGAAGGTGAAGGTTAGGGTTAATTGGGAAAAATATGTATGCATTGATGCTACAGGCTTATGATGGACCTAGACTGGCTCTCCATGTTGTTGTTGTTTTTACATTTATATCCCTTTCTTCCTCCAAGGAGCCCAGAACGGTGTACTACATACTTGAGTTTCTCTTTCACAACAACCCTGTGAAGTAGGTTAGGCTGAGAGAGAAGTGACTGGCCCAGAGTCACCCAGCTAGTTTCATGGCTGAATGGGGATTTGAACTCAGGTCTCCCCGGTCCTCGTCCAGCACTCTAACCACTATACCACACTGTTGTTGGACTACAACTCCCATCATCTCCAACCACCATAAACTGGGAGGTTGTAGTCCAACAACAGGTAGAGAGTCTCAGGCTGGCTACCCCGATGTAGAGGATGTCAAAGGGGTGAGTTGGAGCAAGAATGTCACCCTAATATCAGCCATTCCAATATTATTTATTGGGAATATTTACAGTTATACAGCACCAAGACAAGAAGTGTTTAAGCTGCAGTTCTTTGCATGCTTACCTAGGAATACGCCCTGTGGACTATAGTGGAGCATATTTTTGAGTAAATTTGGAATGGTCTTTTGCACTTCTGCCTTATGAGAGGCCCACCCATCCCACAAAACAGATATTGATCCATTCCAAAGGGTGCCGTTGATGTAGATAGGGCTCGTTCCTGGGTCCGTGAGTAGGGATCTTTCCCAGGAAAAGTTACCTATGGACCAGAGAGCAGTGTTCTCTCTAAGGCGTGCGCATTTGCACGTGCTCACAAGTTTTTTGATGTCTACTCAGTTAATTTTAGATCCCGCTCAGGTTGAATCAGGTTAAAGACTCCACTCTGAATGCAGGTGCGCGCACACTACCTTGATGCTGCCGCCCAGAACAAAACTCATTCCGCACAGAGATGAAAGAAATTAGAGAGAACACTGCCAGAGAGCCTCTGAGGATTCGAGGTTCTGGCAACCCTTCGAGCAAGGGCGGTCAGTGAAGTGTTGCGTGCATTTTCAAACCAACGAGCATCGCCTCTGCCTATTTTACACCTTTTAACTTGGTAGGAGAATTTTAGCACTGTGAGAAGATATTCAGGTGATTGTAAAAACTCCCTCTGGAGAGGGTGTCGGAAGAGGAAAACACCCAGAGAGGGTAGCGTTTTGGCTCTGGTGACTTGTTGGTGGGGGAGGTGATGGCTTCTACTAACTTCTTATCTCTCACCCCCACAACACACACACTTCTCTCTCTCGTTTTTCTTGTTTCCCAGGATGGTGGAAACCCTTCTGCGCTGGGGTGCAGACCCCAACCTCCTCCTGCCAGAGGGAATCGCCGCTATCCACTTGGCTGCTGGGATGGAGCAGGAGAGTGGGATCCGGTGCCTCGGCCTCATCCTTCAGCATGGGGGAGACCCCAATGTCAGGTACTCCAGAGAGGCAGCTTCTTACCTGAAGGGTGGAGGGCAACGGGGCACCTTCCAAGCGTCAGATAAGAAGGAAAGAAGCTCCAAAGGGGAAGAGTGTCTGCTCTTCCAGCTCACTCTGGTTTCTGCATCACCCTTAGGAAGAGGATGTCTCCAAGCAATCACAGCCCACCAGCCAAATGTTTTGACCTTCTCAATGCTTCACAGCTTCTTTGTTTATGTGGGGCCAGGAAGGCAGCAGAATTAGGGGGCCTGTAGAGCCCTTGGCCAGCCATAAGAGGTGCCTGGTGCACTTAACTGGGACAGACTCGTTTCTCCTTAGAACTAGAACCAATGGGTTGAAATTACAAGGAAGTGGATTTAGGCTAGACATTAGGAGTGCTCCCTTTTGTCCACTTAAGGAATTCTGGTTTCTGTCATTGTTTGGGGCTTTTTAAATTGTTGTTTGCGGCTTCTGTTCCTGTATTACATATATTCTTGGCTGTTTTAATTTGATGTTTGTGGGTTATATTGTTTTATGTTTAATTCTATGAACTGCTTTGGGCTAACTTTTATGAAAAGCAATATAAATATTTCACCATAAACGTTTTAAGAGCGAGATGTGGTTCTTGTGTTCCATATGTCAGGTCTGTCGATGATCTCACTCCGTTGCATGTTGCGGCTTCGTGGGGCTGCTATACGTGTCTGAGGTTGCTGCTGATCGACGGAGGGGACCCCAGGCTACAAGACCAGGTGGGCCAGGAAAAATCTGTCGCTGGGGTTTGGAGGTGTCATGCTCCACTCTGAGGCAGAAGTAAGGGAAAACATGGTCTTCCTCATATGAGGAATACTGGAGAATGGTGCATCTGAGTACAGAGACAATAGAAGCCAAATTACCTAGTAGTTGAGGTCCAATCAGCTGGGCTTTTGAAAAGCAATTGCTTCTCATTACCATATCCCAAAAGCCTTGTGGGGAGGAAATCAGTGTTCGCTCTAATTATTTTCATCTGTGTGCGGAACGAATTTTGTTCTGGGTGGCAGTATCAAGGCAGTGTGTGCGCACCTGCATTCAGTGGGGCCTTCCTGATTGAACCTGAGCGGGATCTAAAATTCACTGAGCGGACATCAGAATATGTGTGAGCGCGAGCACATGCGTACGCCTTAGTGGGAACACTGGAGGAAAGCCAGTTTTTCAGTAGAGAGCATGAATTGTCCACATTGCTAGCAACACCTGCCCTGGTTTGCATTTCGATTGGTGAGTTAGCGTGAACGCTGTCTGCTGTGAGATCTTTCCCTTAGGGGATGGGGCCAGTGTGTGTGTGTTCATTCTCTCTCTCTCTCTCTCTCTCTCTCCCCATCTGTGTGTGGAATGGGTTTTGTGCTGGGCGGCAGTATCAATGTATGTTTTGGGCACACACATTCAGAGTGGGGCCTTCCTGATTCAGCCTGAGCGAGATCTAAAATTAACTGGGCGCACATTAAAAAACTTGTGAGCATGCGCACATGCGCACGCCTTAGAGGGAACATAGCAAGCTGCCATATACCTAGTCAGACCATAGGTCCATCTAGCTCAGTATTGTCTTCAGACTGGCGGCGGCTTCTCCAAGGTTGCAGACAGGGTACTCTCTCAGCCCTGTCTTGGAGATGCTGCCAGGGAGGGAACTTGGAACACAGATGCAATTCCCAGAGCGGCTCCATCCCCTGAGAGGCTATCTTACAATGCTCACACATCAAGTCTCCCATTCATATGCAACCAGGGCAGACCCTGCTTAACTAAGGGGGCAAGTCATGCTTGCTACCATGAGATCAGCTCTGGGAACACTGGATGGGGCTGTAGCTCAGTGGTAGAACATCTGCTCTGCATGCAGAAGGTCCCAGGTTCAGTCCCTGGCATCTGCAGAAAGATTCGTGTCTGAAACCTTGGTGAGCCTCTGCCAATCAGTCTAGACAAATCTGAGCTAGATGGACCAGCGATCTGACTCGGGATAAGGCAGCTTCCTGTCAGAAGGCAGATGAGACTTTCATCACCCATGCCTTGGTCGCATCCCAGTACCTTCTTTGTGAGGCTGCCATTGAAAAACATTCAGAAACTACAGTTGGCACAAAATACTGCCGCTGGAGATGCCAGAGAGTGAACCTTGGGGCTAGATGCTCTTCTACTGAGCAATGACCCCATCCCCTAAGGGGAGCATCTTATAGCAGCCAGGGCTCAAATGTAGTCACCCATCCAAATGCAAACCAAGGTGCACTCTGCTTAGCAAAGGGGACAACATGCTCACTACCCCTAGACCAGCTCTCTTCCCCTTGTTCACTACCAGGTTCAGATGCATTTCATGCTCGATAACTTCAAACTCTCAAGCTAGCAATGTAACTATAAAATGAATATGATAACTATTTAACTTAGGAAAACACATTATTATTATTTTTTGCACTGTTTCTGAAGGGCTAAAGGTCTTCACCAACAAAATACACCTGGACTAAAAGCCAAGAAACTATGAACCATGCAATCGCAAGGTGCATGCCTCAGTTATTGGGCTACTTCTTTTGAAGCAGTTGCCTTGTGGCTAGTAGTTCACTAGCCATCTTTCAGCATCTTTGGTTCAAGATGCTGAAATTGTTTTAAGGAGTTCAGATCCGGTTCTTCCTCTGTGACTGGGGGAAATGTCCGGGCTTCCTGCCCTGCTTCTGTCTTTCAGGATGGAAACACGGCCATCGACTTGGCCTCGGAGCAGGGGAACGAGATGTGTGTTGGTATCCTACAGGGATTCCTGGAAAAACTGGGAGAGGAGCAGAATCTTTTGCTGGGTGAGTGCCAGGAGGACTTGAGACCCATCAAGCTGAGAAACCCATGAACTATTTTGCTCTTTTTGTCTTGGTCTTGTCCAGTTCCCAGTGAATATCTCCTCCTAAAGTAGTGTTCTTCATTGTAAGGCCCAGGAGCCGGTGGTCCCCATCAGTCCTAAATGCGGCCCCTGATTTAATTGTTTAATTGGGCCTGCCTGAAGCTTTGACTGCAACTACACAGTCCCCCTGGCACCATGCAGTGACAGCCATTCTCACCGTGCAGTGCTGCGAGTTGCCCAGTGCCAGGGGGCGAGGGGATTTCTTTAAGGGAAACGGAGCCCGCTTGAGCCCCTGCACCATCTTGGAAGGCATACATGGAGTGCTGGGAAGTGTCTTCCTTCCCAGCACTTTCCTCCAAGAGCTGTGAAGAGAGGTTTCCATCTCTCTTAAAGGGCCCTCCCAGCACTGAGAAAAGCACAATACTGTGTGGAGGTCAGCACAGTGGGAAATGTTTCTCACACTGAAGGACGATTTTTGTTGTTGCTTGCCAAAGTGCTCCCTCACTTAAAAAACAGTGAAGATAACTGTCTTATAGCATTTGTCCTTTTCTGCTCTTATTCAGCCCAACGGAGAGCGGAGAGTTTTCTCACCACTGTGACTGAAGATTCCCTGGAAACTGGTGGCATTTCTCCACTCTTGGAGGATAATCCTCATCCCAAGCTGATCAGCAGCACTTCAAAGTCCTTTCCAAGCAGAGCTCTCGATCGTGCAGGGGCAGTCAGCTCCCTCTCTCACCCTGTTGCATCTGCTCCAAATGGCCATCCAAGTTCTTGGACCGCAGGGGATTTTCAGGATAAGGGAATCTGCCTTGAAGAGTCGCTCTCCTGTTCGTACCTTACGGAGGATTCTCAGGAATGTAGTACATTCGGTGATCATCTCCATCTCCAGTCAGTGGTTGCGTCCAGCACTTCCTGTGGAAACCGTGCCTCAAATCCGTCTGCTGTCTGGGGTAACCCTGTTGTCAAGCCAGCACCCCCCACACTGGAGGCAAACCTCGGCTCAACTCAGTCTCGCTGCTTTGAAAACACTTCAGATAGCAGATGTTGTTTGTCTGCTGATCCAAACAGCACTCTTCCCTGTCCCTCTCTCATTAACTCTCAATCATGGACATCCAGGGTGAGCCATAAGGTACCAAACACTACCGAGGAGACCCCAAGGGCTCCATCCAGCTGTGCAATTTGGGCTCAGCCTCGAGCAGATCGCCTTTCCGGAAGGTGGGACGCCGATGCCACCCTCAACCTTTCTCACTACAATGGCTTCCTCGACCCAGACCTTGTGGTGAGGACCACTGGCCAGGAGGGACTGGATGTCACCTCTCCAGATCACGCCTACCTCTTCTGCCAGCTGAACTCCACAGCCACACTGGACTTGGAAAAGACTGTGGTTGACTCTGCACTTCTTTTGAGGGCATTTCGGGATCCAGATGGAGGTGCTGTGGACAAGAAGTCTTTTAGTAGGACCTCGGATGGCGGGAGCATTAGCCGGTACACCTCGTGTGACAGTGACTGCTACATGAGCATTGTAGAAGCGCCAGGTCATAGCAGAACTCAAATCTGCAAGAAGAGGGAAGGCAGAACGAGCTGTTCTACATACAGACCTGATAGTGTTGGTAATGGCCAGTTGATGTCACAGACGTACCTAGGCCCAGGTTCTGGTATGCCGACGTGCGGCTTAGAAGAGCATGTCGAGATGCGGTCAGTGACAACCACCAGTTCCCAGGGTGCAAGGCAGCTGCATGATGCACTTAGTTTTAGAGAGACCCCTTCCAAGGCATGCACTGGAAAGCCGGCATCTGATCTCTGCAGCCCTCGAAAGAATGGCTGTCCTGGAAGAACTGGGGAGCTCGGTCTTTCCCCAAAGTCTCAGGATGTGCTTCCCACAAAGCATCATTTGCAACAGAGGGAGGACCAGAGCTGGTCTACGCTGCCATCAAGAGAGCCCCAAGCATTCCAGGTTCCGAAGGATTGTGGAGCAGAGAATGCAGCTCTTCTGGAAGCTTCCTCTTCCGTGCTTGCTGAGCAAGTTGCAACAGACGGACCTCATGGTCAATTCAAAGGAGCTGTGCCTTCTGAAGCATGGGAAGAGCCTAATAAGGAGGAAAGGGGAGGGAGGGTGCAAGCATCAAGCCTCTCTCAGTGCCCCGGAGACAGGGCTCCCCAAGACACGATGCTTATCCAGAGGACTCCGGAAGAGCTACAGCCTTGTGCAGGCAGCGAGGGCTCCGACACAGTGGCTGTCCCACACCCCACCCTAGTCTCCAGAGAAGAAGAGTCCACAGAGTTGGAAATGAGGCTGAGGATGATGTTGCTTTCGACCAAGGCCTGCCACTCGCCACCCCCCCAGCCAAGCCTAAGGCCCTGCCACATCACACCCCGAACCAAAAGCCGCATGGCCTCGTCATCCACACGCCGCAGTGGCGGCAGCAGCAGCTCGTCCTCCCTCTTTGATGAGACCCTGGAGAGCCCCAGGCGCCCCAGGCGAGTGAGAAGCCCTGAAGGGGCAAGACGGACCCCTGTTGTCCTGCCGAACGAGAGCCTCCCGTGCATGTTAGGAGAGGAGGTCGGCGGCTTGGATGAAACCCAGTTAATTGCCCTTGGGCCCAGCAGCTGTAAACAAACCAGCTGCCCAGGATCCAGTCTGCCGGATTCAAACAACAGCAGCGGCAACCCAGCCACACTGACACGTTCTGGGGGAGACTGTTGTAGATGCAGCAACCGACCAGGTGTCAGACTTGGCAGTCTTTGCTCAAGAAATCTGGAGGTGAGACTTCCCTTGGAGGAACACACATGTCTGCCAGAAGGTGTGGAGGGGGATTGGGCAGCCCAAGTAACCCGAGATGCTGTGCCCGAAGGTTCAGGGGTCAAGCCTAGCAGGCCAAAGAGGCCGCCCAAGCACTCTCGGGTGAGTTTCAGCAGGCTATCCACCGGAGGACCATTTTCTGTCCCGGGAGCCACTGTTCATCCACCTGGAAGGCTGAGCCCCATCCGCCAGGCAGTCCCGCTGTCGCCCGGTGGCCGGCCTGTGAACCTGAGTGCTGTTGAGCCCGTGGAGTACCTCTACGTGGACGAAGACAAAGGGCACGCCCTCGTCGAGCGGCACATCCCGTGCACAGATGACTCTGTTGCTGACACCACCAGTTCGGAAGACACCATCATTTACAACTGGCGGGCCTATGCGAGCCAAGTGGTGGGGCAGGCGACGCAAGAAGGCAGCCCCCTACAGCCGTCCGCAGAGGTGCGCTGCCTCTCGGATGAAGCCCTGGCCCGGAAGCTGCGGGATTTTGGCGTCAACCCGGGACCAGTGACAGGCCTCACTCGGAACGTCTACATGAAGCTGCTGGAAAAGCTGATGAGCGACCCCAAGACCAAGTCCCGGAAGGGCTCTGCAGGTTGGTCGCTGTGCTGGCGGAGGTCAGATGCGGGTGGGACCCTGTAGAGCAGGGGTTCTCAGCATTGGGTCCCCAGATGTTATTGGACTTCAACTCCCATAATCCCCAGGCAAAGGCCAATAACATCTGGGGACCCAACGTTGAGAATCCCTGCTGTAGAGCATCAGTAGGCTCTCTAGCTGCAGTTGAACTACAACTCCCATCATCCCCAGCTGCCATGGTGGCTGGGGATGATGGGGGTTGTAGTTCAACAGCAGCTGGAGAGCCAAGGCTGCCTCCTGCTGCTTTAGAGCACACTGTAATGCTTCCTCGCACAAGACTTCTTCATCTGTGTGAGCTTTGGGAGACACTTTCTGTCCACTCCAGATGGCTTTTGTGCTGCATTCCCAGGTGTGCTCCTTTTTATCTTTGTTCATACTTAGCTGTTTGGGTCTCAAAGCGGGGAGGGGGGCAGGGGAATACATCTGTCATTCGGGCATAGCAGTCGTAAGCCCCTGTTCTTGACTGAGCCTTCTCAATCGTGCATTCAGAGAGTGAAGGGAAGAGAGTGGGGCTGGGGAAGCTAGACATGGTAAGGCAGATCACGTCGTCATTAATGGGGCAGAGCAAGCGTTCTACTCAGCTTCGGGAGCTGTGCGCGCTCTCAGTTTTCGATGGTGTGGTAGCAAAAGCCTAGGTAGGAGGAGGGGGAGTGATTGTCTGTGAGGGAGGAGCTGGATAGGATGGTGCTGCCCGACCCAGAACATGCACCCAGCATTTTGATGATTACAGGTGAAACTCGGAACATTAGAATATCGTGCAAAAGTCCATTAATTTCAGTAATGCAAATTAAAAGGTGAAACTGATATATGAGATAGACGCATTACATGCAAAGCGAGGTAAGTCAAGCCTTAATTTGTTATAATTGTGATGATCATGGCGTACAGCTCATGAAAACCCCAAATCCGCAATCCCAGAAAATTAGAATATTACATGGAACCAAGAAGACAAGGATTGTAGAATAGAACAATATCGGACCTCTGAAAAGTATACAGTGTACTGTGCTTGATTGGCCAGCAAACTGGCCTGACCTGACCCCATAGAGAATCTATGGGGCATTGCCAAGAGAAGGATGAGAGACATGAGACCAAACAATGCAGAAGAGCTGAAGGCCGCTAATGAAGCATCCTGGTCTTCCATAACACCTCATCAGTGCCACAGGCTGATAGCATCCATGCCACGCCACATTGAGGCAGTAATTGCTGCAAAAGGGGCCCAAACCAAGTACTGAATACATATGCATGCTTATACTTTTCAGAGGTCCGATATTGTTCTATTCTTCAATCCTTGTCTTCTTGGTTCCATGTAATATTCTGATTTTCTGAGATTGTGGATTTGGGGTTTTCATGAGCTGTACGCCATGATCATCACAATTATAACAAATTAAGGCTTGACTTGTCTCGCTGTGCATGTAATGCATCTGTCTCATATATCAATTTCACCTTTTAATTTGCATTACTGAAATTAATGGACTTTTGCACGATATTCTAATTTTCCGAGTTTCACCTGTATGTTTTGGTGGGGGTGGTGTGTGTGTGTGTGTTTGTGTTGTTGCATTTATATACCGCCCTATAAAAAATCTCAGGGTGGTTTACCAGGAGAGCTTGTGGTAGCAAGCATGAATGGTCCCCTCTGCTAAGCAGGGTCCACCTTGGGTTGCATTTGAATGTGTGAGCAGCACTGTAAGCTATTCCCCTTAGGGGATGGTGGGAGGAGCATCTCCATGCTTGCGTGCAGAAGGTTCCAAGTTCCCTCCCTGGCAGCATCTCCAAGACATAGCTGAGAGAGACTCCTGCCTTCAGCCTTGGGGAAGCTGCTGCCGGTCTGGGTAGACAAATTCTGAGCTAGATTGGACCAATGATCTGACTTGGCAGAAGGCAGCTTCCTAAGTTCCTATTCAATGAAAAGCTAAAAATCACATAAACAGATTAAAATTACCATAAATAAAACTTTAAAGCATCATAAATGAAAAGCCTGATAAAACAGGTGTGTTTTCAAAAGTCATTTATACTAGGAGGAGGAAAAGCCATCCTACCCAGCTCCTGTCTCATAGACAGTCACTCCCCCCACGAGGCTTTTGCTACTACCCAATCTAAAATCAGGAGTGCGCTCAGCTTCTGAAGCTGGGTAAGATGCTACCCATCAACAATGGTGTGAACTACCTTTACTAGTGGATTATTAGTTATCCAAGTGATCTTGGAGAAACCCCTTGCTGTGTAGCTTGCCGCCTTCTCTCCTTGTGTCCCTGACTAGATTTACTTTTTTATTTTATTCAATTTTTATACCGCCTTTCATGTGGCATCCCAAGACGGTTTACAAAAGTTAAAATACAATAAAACTCCATAAAAACCACATTTTAAAACCTTAAAATCAGTTCATCTAACCATAAAATTAAAACAAGCAATTTTTAAAAGCTGAGAAAACTTGGGCGAAAAGATGGGTTTTCAGGTGTTTTTAAAAAATTGCTAGAGATGGGGAGGATCGTATCTCAGCAGGGAGAGCATTCCACAATATGCATGCATATAACCTTTCTGCCTTTTGAGTGGGATACTAGCATTTTCTTGACTTGTGCCTAGGCTACAGCTCAGAACTTTCTTCTGCCCTGGAAACATACCAGATCCCAGACGGCAAAGATGACGAGATGGCCTTGTCTCAGCAGTTTGACCAGCCAGACAAGAGCAGAAAGTGGAGGGAAGGCTTGTTGAAATCCAGCTTCAATTACCTGCTCTTGGATCCCAGGTATGAAGCATCCTTTCATGGCAGTCTCTTGGAGCATTCTAACGATAGTCCGTGAGCCAGGCCCACCCCCCAAAAAAAGATTAGGGTAAATTTGCAGTCATTTTTGCACAGAGCCAAAGGGTCAGGTTTAGGGCAACAATGAACAAACTGTTGTCCTCTCTCTATGGAGGAATCTTTGGAGGACATTCCTGCCTATTTTTATTTCCATTCCTCTGACAAATTCAATGACATTTTATAGCCATTTTTGTGTTCTTTAAATCTTTAAACAGCTTTTAATTGCAAATTTGTCTGAAGGCCCGATGGGCAGCACAATAAAAAGATGAAAACACACTGAAAGCTGAAAGTCTTGCAATACTATGCTTTCCATCTCTAGGGGTGTAGAAAAAGAAAGAAAGATTGTGCCCTGGAGTCAGTTTTGACTCCTGGTGACCACAGAGCCCTGTGCTTGTCTTTGGTAGAATACAGGAGGGCTTGTTTTTGTTTGTTTTTTTAATTTACTGTTTATAAAGTTTTGTGTAAACTGCCTTGGGATTATTTTAATGAAAGGTGGTATATAAACTTAACGGTAAATAAATAGATAGATAGATAGATAGATAGATAGATAGATTAATTACTATTTATTCATTCGATTTCTATACCGCCCTTCCAAAAATGGCTCAGGGCAGTTTACACAAAGAAATAATAAATAAATAAGTAAGTAAGTAAGATGGATCCCTGTCCCCAAAGGGCTCACAGTCTAAAAAAGAAACATAAGATACACAACAGCAACAGTCACTGGAGGTACTGTGCTGGGGGTGGAAAGTTACTCTCCCCCTGCTAAATAAAGAGAATAACCACATTAAAAGGTGCCTCTTTGCCAAGTTAAGGGTTTGCCATTGTCAGCTCCTGCACAGTATGAGATGATGCCTTTCAGCATCTTCCTATATTGCTGCTGCCCGGTATAGATGTTTCCCATAGTCTGGGAAACATACCAGTGGTGATTCGAACCAGCAACCTCTTGCTCCCTAGGCAAGTCATTTCCTTGCTGCGCCATTATTTATTATTTTATTTATTTATTTGATTTCTATACCGCCCTTCCAGAAATGGCTCAGGGCTGTTTACACAGAGAAATAATACATAAATAAGATGGATCCCTGTCTCCAAAGGGCTCACAGTCTAAAAAGAAACCATAAAATATAGACCAGCAACAGTCACTGGGAGGTAGTGTGCTGGGGGTGGATAGGGCCAGTTACTCTCCCCCTGCTAAATAAAGAGAATCACCACTTTAAAAAGGTGCCCCTTTGCCAGGTTAGCAGGGGAAATTAGGGTGTAGACCCTGTCAAAAATCACAAGGAGCATTCATACCCCCCCCCCCACCGCCCAGATAATATCAACCATCCCAGCTGGCTCATGTATCAGGGGAGAAGAGGTGGCCATGCAGTAGCACCAGTCTGCTCTGGTTGGCATTTGGATGGGTGACTACACGTGAGCACTGTAAGAGATTCTGTGGAGGGGATGAGGCCGTAGCTCAGTGGCAGAGAATCTGCTTTGCATGCAGAAGGCCTCGGTGGTGGCATTGGCTGCTTTGTATCTTAGGCTTATATTGTACATGTCTTTTAGACTTCTAGTTAGAATTGTATTTTTATATTCCATTGTAATTCTTATTGTGAAGTTGATATGGTTTTATATTGTTAAATGTTTTGCAAACCACCTTGAGATTATTTTAATGAAAGGTGTTATAAAAATTTTAAAATAAAAATAAATAAATCTCCAGGTGGGACTGGGAGAGACTCCTGCTTGTAGCCATGGAGAGCAGCTGCCAATCAGTGCTGGCTAGATGGACCAAATGTCTGACTCTGTATAAGGCAGCTTCCTATGTTTCCTATATAGTAGGGTCAGGTGAGGCTTAATTCAAACTTAGATGAATTGCACACATTTGAAGAGGGTGGGTATTGCTGGAAGGTTCATCCCAGATTCCGGCTGCCGGGCTGGGTAGGTTCAGACATAATGCAAAACTTTGGTTTATGCTAACTGTAGTTTTAATAATTTACACTGTGGCTTGAGCAGACAGATAAACCAGGGCTTAGTTGCAAGGCTGATTTTGTTTCTCATCGCTTCGTAGGTTTTTCCAAGTATGCAGCTTTGTAAGTTCAGTCAGCCAGCTTGAGGTGGAGCAGTCACCCTGCCTGTGGCTTGTCACTGGTCTGTGACTTCAGATGTCACATGGCACTGTGGTTTGCCCCAACTGTGGTTTGCAAACTGGCTTCAACTGTGGCTGCAGAGCTTGGTTTCTGGCCCCAGACCAACCACGGCTCACAGTCAGGGTCAGATTTTTGACAGGCATCATTTTATTGCATTGAGTCATCACATCATCATCATTACAATCAGGACAACTCTGTACAAGAGTCAGCCACCAATTGTTATAAAATCGTATGATAAGCTCAGATTTGTTCAAAATGAATCGTTGGCACTCACCTGAATGGTCATTCTCCTCAGAAGTATGGATGGCATCCGAGAGCATCATGGGTTGTCACGACCTCCTGCTCTGAGACAGGGCCAATCAGAGAGCTTTTTTCCTCCTGCAGCAGGAGGGAGGGGCAATCCCCTCAGGCTTCAGTCAATTGCCAGCTCTCCAATGCTCCTGCTAGAGAAAACAGTACCAAGGAAAGAACCAAACAGGGTGGAAGAACAAGTAAACTAGAAAAACTGTAGGAGAAAACGAGCTGAGCGATCTCTTTGCGGAAAACCCCACCCATGGAATGAGACAGACAACGCGGAAGAATAGAGCCTCCCCACACCTATATAGGGAACAGAGAGGTGGAGAAGTAGGAAGCAAACAGAAACAGAGACGAACGGTCGGGCGGGTCGGATGCCATCCATACTTCTGAGGAGAATGACCATTCAGGTGAGTGCCAACGATTCATTCTCCCTCAGAAGAGGATGGCATCCGAGAGTATCATGGGACATGCCATAGCCGCTGCCTGTGTTGGGTGGGAGACCGTGAGAATAGCCCTATGCAGAGACCACCCGTTGCAGAACTCGTCTGCCAAAGGAGGCATCTGCGGAAGCCCAATCGTAGATCTTGTAAAATTTGACAAATGTGGAGAGAGAAGCCCACGTGGCCGCCCTGCAGATATCCACCAGGGGTGCCCTGGTGGCGAGGGCCGCGGAGGCCGCTGCACTGCGGGTGGAATGAGCTGTTATACCCTCTGGGATTGTCACCTTGGCCGCTGTGTAGGCTAGCTGAATACACTCACAGATCCAACGCAACAAGGTAGAAGAAGAAACCTTTCTCCCCAGCGAACAGTCCCGGAAGGAAACAAACAAGGAGTCAGAAACCCTAAAGTCCTTTGTGCGCCACAGATAGATCCTGAGTGCCCTGCGGACATCAAGGGTGTGCCATTCCTTCTCCTTGGGGGAAGAAGGCTTGGGACAGAAGGAAGGGAGCATCAGCTCCTGGGAACGGTGAAAAAGGGAATTAACCTTAGGAAGGTAAGTGGGGTCGGTACGCAACACAACGTAATCAGAATAGACTAAACATAACTCCTTCCTGGCAGACAACGCGCCCAGGTCCGAAACCCGCCGGGCCGAAGTAATGGCCACTAGAAATAGGACCTTAAAAGTAAGTAAACGCCGTGGCACAGTCCGCAAGGGCTCGAAGGGAGATTTAACGAGCGCTCGGAGAACCAAGTTCAGGTCCCAAGTAGGAAAGCGATGGACCGGTGGAGGCTTGAGTGTCGCCGCTCCCTTAAGGAATCTCTGAACGTGGGGGTGAGACGACAAGGGAGGGGCAGCCGGGACCTGCAGTGTCGAGGAGATAGTAAACATCTGCCGCTTGAGAGTGGCCGGTTTGAGCCCTTTATCCAAACCGGACTGCAGAAACCCCGAAACCTGGCTGACTGAAGCTGTGCAAGGGTCAGCCTTAGCAGAAGCACACCATGCCACAAATGCTGTCCAGGTGGATTGATAGATTCGAAGTGTGGACGGCCGCCTGGACGCTAGGATGGTGTTCCTGACTGCTAAGGAGTAACCGCAAGCATCTAGAGCGCTCCGCTCAACCTCCAAGCGTACAGATTCAACCACCGCGGGTCCGGGTGGAACAGAGGCCCCTGATGGAGAAGCTGGGGATGACAGCCCAGAGACATTGGAGGGGCTAGAGACAGGTCGACAAGGTCCGCAAACCATGGGTGGCGCGGCCAGTGTGGAGCCACCAGGATAACCTCTGCCCTCTGTTGACGAACCAATCTGACCGTTTGGGACAGGATGGGCGTGGGGGGGAAGCATACAACAGGCCTTGTGGCCACGGTGTCAGCAGCGCGTCCACCCCCTCGGCCCCGTGCGCCCGGTACCTGGAGAAAAACCTGGGGACCTTGGCGTTCCCTGGTGCCACAAACAGGTCCACCAGGGGGGAGCCGAATCTCTTCACGATGTCATGGAAGACCGGCTCGTCTAGCGCCCACTCTGCTTGGTCCAGCTGAGTCCTGCTGAGCCAATCGGCCAGCGTGTTGGACTCGCCGCTGACGTGCACTGCCTCCAGCGAGCTCAGGTGGTTTTCCGCCCAGTGCAGGAGTACCGAAGCTTCGCGCATCAGAGACCATGCTCTGGTTCCCCCTTGGCGGTTGACATGCGCCTTGGCCGTCGCGTTGTCGGTCCGCACCAGAACGTGACGGCCGTTGATGAGGGGGAGAAACCGGACCAAAGAGTAACGGATCGCCCTTAGCTCCAGCCAGTTGATCGACTGGAGCCGTTCTTGGGGGGATCAGAGACCCTGAGTGACTTGGTTTTGGCAGTGACCGCCCCACCCCTGAAGACTGGCATCCGTTGTGACCAGAATCCGCCTCAGAGGAAGAAAGGAAACACCCTTGCTCAGGGCCGGTGACCCCCACCAGGCAAGGGACCTCCAAACTTGGGGGGTTAAGCGGACCTTTGAGCGGGACTGGGCCACTATCAAGTCCTGGAGGGGCAGGAGAAGCCACTGGAGTGGGCGTGAATGAAGGCGGGCCCAGGGCACTATCCCTATGGTGGATACCATCATACCCTGGATCCGGCTGAGGGAGAGGACCTCGGAGTGAGTGCGGAGTCCCAATCTTCCGCACGCGTTGGACAGCTTTCGCCGCCTCTCCTGGGAGAGGGATGCCGTCCCCCTCACTGAATCTATCACAGCCCCGAGGTGCTGAATCCAGTTTTTGGGGACCAGAGAGCTCTTCTGGCGGTTCACAAGGAACCCGTGAGCCTGGAGAACGGAAAGGGTCTCCTCCACGTCCCCCTGGGCCCTTTGAAGGGACGGCGATCTTATTAAAAGATCGTCCAGATACGGGTACAAATGGATCCCCTTCGTCCTCAAGTGCGCCACGAGTGCCACCATGACCTTGGTGAACACCTGTGGCGCAGTCGACAGACCGAACGGGAGAGCCCGATATTGATAGTGGGTCCCCGCATAAGAGAACCGAAGGAACCTCCTGTCCTGGGGATGTATAGGGACGTGGAGATAGGCCTCCTTCAAGTCCACTGAGGACAGGAAGTCGCCCTCCTGGAGGGCCAGCAAGATGGAACGAAGAGTCTCCATCCGGAAGTGATTGATTCGGATGAATCGGTTCACGAACTTCAGATCGAGTATGGCTCTTCACTCTCCACTCTTCTTTGGCACCAAGAAGAGAATAGAGTAGACGCCATACCCGATCTCTTCCGGAGGGACCGGCTCGACTGCCTGAATGTCGGCCAGGTGGCGGATGGCAGACAACATCAGGGCATGTTTGCCCCTCCTCCTGGATCGAGGGGAGACCAGGAAGCGGTCGGGAGGCTGGAGCAGAAAATCCAGCCTGTAACCCTGGCCCACGGTCTGGAGAACCCAGGCGTCCGAGCAGGTGTCCGCCCAAGCCTGAGCGAACAACTGCAGTCTGCCCCCCACCTGAGAATCCGGAGGACCGTCATTGTGATGCAGGACGTTTGAATCCAGGCTTCTGCTGCTGTCCGGACTGCCGGGACCGGAACTGGGAGTTATCCCGAAAGGACTGCTGCAGTCTTCTCCAGGAGGAGAACTTGTCCTGTCTGTCCTGGCGGGGACGAAAGGATGACCGGAAACCCCTGAAAGAAGAGGAGGAGTTAGAGGTGAAATGTTTGCATTCCTGACGCTGTGAGAAAGAAGAAGGCATTGCCTTCCTCTTATCCTTCCCTTCGACCAGTACAGGGTCCAGAATGTCCCCGAAGAGCTTGTTTCCCTTTAAGGCCGAGTTAGCCAAATTGGACCCAGATTTCTGGTCCACCCTCCAATGCTTCAGCCACAGCTGGCACCGGACCGTAACATCAGAGGCCATAGCCCTAGCCGAGAACTGTACCGCATCCAGAGAGCTATCAGCCATGAAGGCGGAAGCCTTATGTAGTTTATTGAGGCCCTGCCGAAGACCCAACAACTCAGGGGGCACTAAGGGCAGGAGGTCCTTAATCCAGAGCACCGATGCCAGGGCAAAGATCGAGTTAGCCATAGAGGCCCACATAGCGAGGGAGGAGGCCTTATGCGACCTGCGCAAAGCAGCGTCACATTTCTTATCTTCATAGTTGCGTAAAACCTCATCCCCATCTCTGGGCAAGACAGCGCCAGTCACCAGAGCAGCCACTTCCGCGTCTACGGGAGGCACCTGAAGTGTATCTATGACAGCCTTGGTGGTAGTATAAAAACGCTTAATCCCGGGGGAGGGGCCCTTGGTCTCAATAGGACGCTTCCATTTGGAGTGGATGACATCTAGAAAAAGTTGGGGGCAGGGCACCACCACGTCAAGAGCCTTTAAGGAAGGCAAAACTGCGGGGTCGCCCTCGGGAGGATCCTGCGGGAGGGGCACCCCCCCCAATCTCAGAGCCTTGCGGGCCTTGTGTAAAAGGACCGTAAAGTCTGGTGGTGAAAATAGGCAATACGGGGCATGAGGAGTAGAGGCAACATCCCCCTCATCCCCTGAGAGCTCGCCCTCTTCCATATCAGTGTCAGATTCCCCTGAAGGGATTCTCCCCCCTCCCCCTTACGGAGAACTAGGCGGTGGAAAGCTGCAGGGCAGCGCCCTGCTCGCATTACATGGGCTCAGAACAGGAGGCCCAAGATCAGGACGAGCGGCAGCAGAAACCGCCTGAACGGCCGAGTTGGCAGAGGCAGCCTCCCCTGGTCCCAAAATGGCGGCCGCGGCAGCCGAATCACCGCTTGTCACGCCCAAAATGGCGGGTGCCTCAGATCGGGCGGGAAGCAACCGCCCAAACTCCTCTGCAACCACCCGCCTTAGGAGCGCTGCGAAGCTGGGAGGAATCTCGTCCTCTGCGCCTCCCGACTCCTGGGAAGGGCGCGCGCGCTTGGCTGGGGGTTCCGCGGCTGGAGACCGAGCCCGGGGGGGATCCGCGGCCAGAGATTGGGACGGGGATAATGGGGTGGGAAAGACTTGTGTGCCCGAGGTTGATGGCCCGGCCGAGTCCTCTGGGGGAACGAAGGAACCGCTTCCCCGGTTCTCGGCCACTGCGGGAGCGACAGCAGAGCTTCCCTTAGGCCCAGCGCGTTTCGGTGCCTCCTTTCCCTTTGAGCTTTTCTTGAGCTTCTTGCGCTTTGAGCGATGAGTGACTGGCGCGGGAGCGGTTGCCGCAGCCCACTCATCTCGGCAGATCGCTGGCGCCACTGAATCTTCCGACAGGGAGGGGGAGACCCCCCCTTCGGGGCGAGCTGAATCGGCAGCCATAGAAGCCCGAAAATTAATCGCCGCGGGAGGAGAGCCGCAGGCGACTGGCGCGAGCAAACCAGTCCTCACCACCTCAGGAATAATACTGCCCTGACTGGAACAGCCCAGGGCAGGAAGAGGTAGCTAACACCCTGACCAGACCAGCTCAGGATAAAATTAAGAGGAGGACAGATCTAGAAGCAGTCGAAAGGAGCAAAGCAGCCAGAGCAAACAAACAAAGCACCTGCCGGAGCGAGACAGGGCGAAGCCTGAAGCCTGAGGGGATTGCCCCTCCCTCCTGCTGCAGGAGGAAAAAAGCTCTCTGATTGGCCCTGTCTCAGAGCAGGAGGTCGTGACAACCCATGATGCTCTCGGATGCCATCCTTTTCTGAGGGAGAATGTTTCTGCCTGCCTTTTCTTCTCCAAGCAAAGACCCCCAAAAGTTAAAGCCAACAATAAAAGCCTCGGCACACCCAAGATAAAAGCAGGCATCTACAAATCCAGTTCCCTGGGGGCAAGTGCCCCCAGCCCTCTAGCAGGCAGGTCACCCAGCATCACAGAGATCTCTTCCCCAGAGGTCTCATTTCCACGGCCATTTTTGAGCAGGGGAGAGACGGCAGGAATCCTTTCTGAGCAGCAAGAGAGGGCTCCTGCTGTTCCTTACTGTCCCCATACCTCAGTGCAAATGACAGGAGACCTGTTTCTCTCCTAAGCACTGTGCCAGAAAAGGATCTGAGGGCTGAGAGGGGATCAGTGGTGACCACAAGTAAGGGCTAGTTAGTGAGCTAAGTCTACATTTGTGGATCCCTAGATAAAAGAACCCACACAAAATGAGATAGTGTCATGGGCATGCTGGAAGACTCTGAGGAGGAGCTGGAGGTAGAGACAGAGCTGACAGCAGAGGAGGGTGGGCAAGGACCAGAGGTTGCAAAGGAGAGTGGGTCTGACGCACAGGGAGTCGAAGATGAGTTAGAGCTGGGTGAGGCAGCTCTTGTGAAGGAGGCGCAACCAGTCTCAGCTGTGGAGAGGCGCTGATCCAAGAGACAGCAAGAGCTAAGAAGCTGCACACGTAGAACAACAGGCAAAGCTGCTGACTCAGCAACTCTTAATTAACAGCACCGGGAGCTCAGCCTATTTAAGACACCTGTAACATAGCTACCCTGCTGATAGCAACAACAGTTTCCTGCGATCTAATCGGCTGTGTTCCTGTATTGCCTTGACCATGTTTGGACCCTGGACTGTGTTGACCTTGCCTGTGGATTTCGCTTTGGACTCTGTTGGATTTATTGGACTGACTCGGACTGGGCCTGGTTTGGATAATTTCTTCCTGTTGAATTTTGCTGTTCTGCTTCTGCCTCTGTGGTGCTTTGTCTGGCTAGCCTGACAGATTTACAACAGATAGCTGAAGAAGACGGCTGTCTGAAGGAGGTCAGCAGGTGCCTGCTGGGACAGCAGCATCTTCAGCATCTGTCTAAACATGGGCAAGAAGTCAGCCAACTGCCTCACTGAGTGTCTGTAACTCCAAGGTTCCAGACAGAGATGCCGGGGTTTGAGCTTAGGGCCTTCTGCATGCCAAGCAGGAGTTCTGCCATTGAGTTATGGGCTCTCCATGAAGCTAAAGAGCCCAGCATCCAGCCTCATGGGATACTTGTCTGCTGTAAGATGCAAACGGTCCCTTTTGGTCTAAATCAGGGCTTCTTAACCTTGGGCCCCCAGATATTTTTAGACTACAATTCCCATCATCCCCAGGCATGGCCTTTGTGGCTGAGAGTGATAGAAGTTGTAGTCCAACAATATCTGGGGGCCAAGGTTAAGAAACCCTGGTCTAAATTATTGCCGCCACCACCGCTCCCCCTGATCCTGCCTCCTTCCATTGTCTTCTGCAGGGTCACCCAGAACCTGCCCTTCCGCTGCCAGTACACCAGCCGGGCGGAATGCTTCCGGACTTTCATCAGCGCCATCTTCTACGTGGGCAAAGGGAAGCGGTCCCGGCCATACTGTCACCTCTACGAAGCCTTGACCCACTACAAGGAGGGCCGGACAAAGCGGGGAGGCCAGGTGCGAAGTGTCACTGCGGCAAGGGACCAGCTCCTACCTCTAGACACATTCATGGGGGTCAATAAACAGCCTCTCAATTTAGCCATGCCAGATAAATGGAACCTCCAAGGTTGAAGGCAGTGTATCTTTGGATACTGTGCTGTAGGACAGGCAGTAGGAGGAGGCCATCACCTGATGTCCGGCCGGTGAACTTCCCTAGTCATAGTGGGAAAGAGAATAGTTTGATCCAGTAAGACTTATTCTCTGGTGTCTCCACAGCAGTTCAAAAGAAACCATTGGGTGGCAAAGGCAAGGGGGCGGCACTGTTGGCAGCCTCCCTGACCCCCTGCTGCCCCTGTCTCCCGCCCCTAATCCTCTTTCGGCTCCACAGGTTTGTTCCAAAGTGCAGCACATCCTGGAGATCTGGGCAAGCGGACAGGGGGTCGTCTCCATGCACTGCTTCCAGAACGTCATCCCGGTGGAAGCCTACACGCGCGAGGCCTGCATGGTGGATGCCATCGGTAAGGCCTGTCACAAGAGAGGTCCAAGACACAGTCTGGGGGGCCTGCGACAGCTGAAATAATGATGATGATGATAATCTTCTATATATTTATTTTTCCTGGGCGTACCCGTCGTTAATCCCATGCGTGGCATCTCTCATAAGAGTTCGCAAGCAGCTGCTGGACTAGCAACGGGTGTGGAGAGAGAAAATGGTGGCCCCCGCTGGGCAGCGGGGGTGGGGGGAAGCGCCCGCCACCAGGCTGGCCAGGAAGGAGAGTGCCCACCACCGGGAGGGTGGGGAGGGAGAGCACCCACCACTGGGTCGGCCGGCGGGGAAAGAGAGTGCCCGCTGCCAGGCCGAGCGGCCCAGCTGGTGGGGAAGGAGAGTGCCTGCTTCTGGGGAAGGAGGACAGGATGAACTAGGGGGGCAGAGCTTTATTTCTTAGCCACCACATAACAAATTGTTCTCTGGGCAGCTTACAACAGCCACAGGCTTAGGGGATTGCCAGGCAGAGGCTTCAGATGCTCTAGAGCAGGGCTTCTCAACGTTGGGTCCCCGGATGTTAATGGACTTCAGCTCCCATAATCCCCAACCAAAGGCCACTGGGGCTGGGAATTATGGGAGTTGAAGTCCAATAACATCTGGGGACCCAACGTTGAGAATCCCTGCTCTAGAGCAGGGCTTCTCAAACGTGGATCCCCAGGTGTTGTTGGACTACCACTCCCATGAACCCCAGCTATAATGGCTGACGGCTGGAGGTGATGAGAGTTGTAGTCCAGCAACATCAGGGAACCTCAGGTCTAGAGCCAAGTCACTGCCCAGGGCCTTTGGATGAATTGGGTGGTATAGAAATATAATTAATAAACAGATAAAATCCCCTCCCCATTTCTGCTTTGCTTCTCCCCAGTGCCAAGAACATAGGGCAAGAGGGCGCCTGTGCAAAGTACCTTTCTCGTGCCATTGAGTACCTGTGCATTTATTTTGACACAGTACTTCTAACATGACACAGTACTTCTAACATTTGCTGTGTGTGTTTGTGAGACCTGATCTTAGATGTGTTCACCCTGAAGGCTGGGAAGGTGGTGGGAATTGGAGACCAACAACATCTGGGGACCCCAGGTTGCGACCCCCTGCCGTAAGCAATGAAGGCAGCCTGGTGACGGCAGGCAGCAGCCCACACCTCTCTGCAGGATCTGGCTGCTTTTGATAGTTCTTTCCTCTCTCCCTGCAGGGCTGAAGATGCTGACTAATCAGAAGAAGGGGAATTACTACGGTGTCGTGGCCGGCTGGCCTATGAAACGGCGCCGGTGCCTGGGCATCCACCTCTTGCACCGAGCCATGGAGATCTTCCTGGCAGAAGGGGAGCGGCATCTGCGCCCCACAGACATCCGCGCAGGCCAGTGACGGGGCACTCCTTGTCTGTTTGCTGGCCCTCTGAGCTGCATGCAAATTCCTCAGCGTTTGGATCAAGTCGGTTCTTGGCTACATTGCAGTCAGCCGTTGCAGTCAGTCAAAAAGAGCCCTAACAGCCAGGCTTGTGCTTGGGAGCTTGCCTGTGGAGTAGGACTCTCTTACCCATTGGTTTAAGGGAATGTCCAAGTTCTGTGGGACTGCTTGCCACTGTATCCCTGGTGCTGGGACACATTTTAATCATTAGTAATGGTAATTACATTCTTGTACAGTATTCGTAGTCGTGACACAATGGGAGTTGTGTTGCCTGTCTGCCCTCCAGGGAAGGGCTAACTAGCTTGGATCTTGGGAATACAGGGCATCTCTTTCTCACCCTTCACTCCTCCCATTTGCCAATCACTGCTTTCCGAGTTCTGGCTATGCTTGAAGGGGAACTTGTAGGAATGACTGTAGGGTTATTGGATTTTGAGCAGTGCAGGCCTTCAGAAGAGGAAGAGACTAGCCTTCCTGCATTCTAAGAAATGAATTTTTAGTGGAGACACAGGCTAAATGTTCATCTTTTCTTCTTAACAGGTTCTCTCTTGCTGTGTGGCACAAGGGAGCCATTCTCGAGAACACTTTTATATGTGGTGATGGAATTTCGCCTTTTATTCATACTGAATACTTTTTGTATTAAGACAACTGGATTTCTGTGTAGAGTAGCCAGTAGATCTGAATGTTATTATCCTGGCCAGAACAAGGTGAATATAAAGGAAAATAAACATTGTATGGTCAGGTTTTTTTTAATTTCTCCGATTTCTGTGAAATGTCTGTTTTGTAGAGTATCCTTTCCATTTTAGGAAGCAGGCAACTTACTGGGTTTTTTTTAAAGTGTGTGCTTAAGATTCCTTTACACACACACACACACACACACACACACACACACACACACACACACACCATTTGATTGTTCTGTGGGAAACACTCTGCATGTGTTCAGGGTTCTTCTACAATGGTATAGATGTAAAGCACTTTTGCACTGCACACTTCCTTCAGTATATAAATATTCAAAGTCATAGTAGTTGTAGTAATAATATTTCCACCAATATTGATGGCATGTGTGTTTCATCACTGAATATAAATGCAAAAAAATGTTGATTTCCCAAAGTGAGGCAAATGTCCTCAGAGTAGTTTACATAGATATTTGTTGCTGAAATAATGATTTCTCTCCCAGTATCTGCGGATACAATTTCAGTTGTCTCTGAAACGCCAAATTCCTCTTCCATGTTTGCATTCACTTATGTGTAAACTCCACACCTACAGATATGAAATTTAATTCAAACCCATTGAAATAAAAACCAGACGCATTCACCAGCTGCACCCTGTCTGCAATGCTGCCTGCCTTTGCATCATAGGCAAACTCTTGCTGACACTACTCCTAGCCCACAGAACTTGCACAGCTGCTTAGCATTACTGGAGAAGTTGTGTGTTTCTGCCTGTCATTCAGACACAGAGCTCCAGAGTCCAGCTACAGTGAAGGAATGGTATCTTTTATAACTGAAACATTATTTGCTTCCACTTTGCCTGGAGCTCTATGACCACCTCTGCTAACCTGGCAAAGAGGCACCTTTTAACGTGGTGATTCTCTTTAGGAACATAGGAAACTGCCATATACCGAGTCAGACCATTGGTCTATCTAGCTCAGTATTGTCTTCACAGACTGGCAGCGGCTTCTCCAAGGTTGCAGGCAGGAATCTCTCTCAGCCCTATCTTGGAGAAGCCAGGGAGGGAACTTGGAACCTTCTGCTCTTCCCAGAGCGGCTTCATCCCCTGAGGGGAATATCTTGCAGTGCTCACACATCAAGTCTCCCATTCATGTGCAACCAGGGCAGGCCCTGCTTAGCTATGGGGACAAGTCATGCTTGCTACCACAAGACCAGCTCTCCTCTCCCCTTTATTTAGCAGGGGGAGAGTAACTGGCCTTACCCACCCCCAGCACAGTACCTCCAGTGACTGTTGCTGGTGTCTATCTTATGTTTCTTTTTAGACTCTGAGCCCTTTGGGGACAGGGTTCCATCTTATTTGTTTGTTATTTCTCTGTGTAAACCGCTTTGAGCCATTTTTGGAAGGGTGGTATAGAAATCGAATAAATAATAATAATAGCTAAACAATGGGTAGAAACTCAGTAGGTGGAGTTTCTCACAGGTTTTCTGATATCCGCTCAGTTAATTTTAGATCCCGCTCAGGTTGAATCAGGAAGGCCTCACTCTGAATGCCTTGATACTGCTGTCCAGAACAAAACTCATTCTGCACAGAGATGAGAAAAGTTAGAGGGACCACTGACTACAACTCCCATCATCCACAGCCACAGCGGCCAATAGTCAGGGCTGATGGGAGCTGTAGTCCAACATCTGCAAGAGGGCTGAAGCTGTGCAGCCTTGGCCTAGCATTTGGAGATTAGAACTTCACCAGTTGAAGTTCTGGCTGGCATGCAGCTGAAGTAAAAGCAAAATATCAACAGGGTGCTGCTTCCATCCTCATGCTCGGTAAGGTTGCACCTGTTGAATGTCTGCCTGTCATATGATTATTAGAAGTCCTGGGCCCTCTGATCCCTACAAGGAACTTAGCAGCCCTTACCCTTATGAGATACAAGGTTGGAGGCTGGTAAAAGCACTGTGACCTAGTAGTTCTGAGGTGAAAAATATGCATAAAACAATAATATCAGGAGATAACAACCACAAGGTATTTGTACTAACAGTGAAATGTCTTGACACACAAACACGTGTGTGACCAGTGTTTTCTCACTGAACAACTTTTTCTTTTCACAGCATCTACTCACACTTTTTGTTGCTTCTTTTGCTAAGGGGCACACAAATACTTTTCCCCTGTATTTCTTGTTGTGCTCTTGCACAATGATACTATTCACTGCTTGTTCCCTCTGGGTTTTCAAACTCATGGTTGTTTTTGGTCAAATTATTACAGGAAACCTTACTCTCTGTCCTGACTAACCAGACCTCAAAGAAAGGCAGGCAGTTGTGATGTCACAGCACAACCAACATGGCTGCTGGCTGTTCTGGGGGGATCAAATAGGAATTTCAAGCCTTGACTGTACCTGCATATGATGAGCTTTCGGGGGTGGGGGGAGAATCCCAGGTGCCGTGAGAATTGAACAATTATTTTTTTTAAGGCAACATCCCCATTCAGAGAAAAAGAATATTGAAAACCCAGCCTACAAGAGAAAGTACAAAATTACCCATGCAAAGTGGTCTTATCTATAAAAAAGAAGCATAGAAGCTCAGCATGGGAATCAGCACCTTGAAAGGGGAAAAAAATAGATTACAAATTAGAAGTTTAAGACATAGCGAAGAAAAAAGAGAGGGAAAGGGTGCTCACCAAGGTGTCCCACCACAGAGATGCTCTGGTAGACCCTTCCTGGCATCTGCCTGGTGTCTAATCACTTGAGGACTTTTATGCTTCCCTCACCCCCCAGTGACCAAAAGTGCTCATGAAGCAATATAACAGCAATGACGGTCATATTCTATTTTGAAGAATGGTGGAAAGTTACCTGATAACTCCTCATCCAATTTTTATTTAAAAGCCACTCAGCAAAGTTTTCAGAGAAGTGGCTTTATCCCCCTGGCCCTGACCTTAATAGAATAATAGAATCAAGAGAGTTGGAAGGGACCTTGGAGGTCTTCTAGTCCAACCCCCGGCTCGGCTTAGTGAAGGAATCTGCTGCAGCATCCTTGACAGATCCTGTCCAACCCTCTGTTTGCAAACCTCAGAGGAAGGAGAGCCACCACTGCATGAGGCAGACTGTTCCACTGTCCCTCAGCGTTTGCAGTCAGGAAATCTTTCCAAATGCCTAACCTAAATCAGTTTCCTTATACATTTCAACCCACTGGTTCTAGTCATGTCCTCAGCAGCAGTAAAGAATAAGTCTGCTCCTCTTTCTACATGGCAGCTCTTCAAATATCTGGAGACTATTGTATACCCCCTTAGTCTTCTCTTCTGCAGGCTAAACATACCCACTCTTTCAACCATGATTTAGAGGACTTGATTTCCAGACCCCTCTCTGTCCCTGAATTTATTCCAGGTGATTAACATCCACTTTAAAATGTGGGATATTGTAGGACTGGAAAAGGTGCAGAAGAGGACAACCAAAAGGATCAGGGGCCTGGAGCACCTTCCTTACAAGGCTAGCCTACAGCATCTGGGGCTCTTTACTTTTTAAAAAAGAGGCAACTGAGGGGAAACATGATCGAGATATATACAGTTATGGAGAGGGTGGACAGAGAGAAATGTTTCTCCTCTCACAACACTAGAACCAGGGGTCACCTAATGAAACTGAATGTTGGGAAATTTAGGACTGACGAGAGGAAGTATTTTTTCACACAGCGCAAATTAATCTATGGAATTCCTTGGATGCCTTCAAAAGGGTCTTAGACAAATTCACGGTGGGCAGGTCTATCCATGGCTACTAGTCTGGTGGCTGTGGGCCACCTCCAGCCTCAGAGGCAAGATGCCTCTGAATACCAGTTGCAGGGGAGCAACAGCAGGAGAGAGGGCTTGCCCTCACCTCTTGCCTGTGGACTTCTCAGAGGCATCTGGTGGGCCACTGTGCAAAACAGGATGCTGGACTAGATGGGCCTCCTTGGGCCTGACCCAGAAGGGCTGTTCTTAAGTGAGCACTGTCAGATATTCCCCTGAGGGGATGGGGGCATAGCTCAGTGGTAGGGTATCTGCTTTGCATGCAGAAGGACCTAGCTTCACTCCCTGGCAGCATCTCTAGGTAGGGCTGGGAGAGACTTCCTCCTTGAAAAGCTGCTGCCAGTCAGTGTATACAATACTGAACTAGATGAACCAAAGGTCTGACTCAGTATAAGGCATCTTGCTATGTTCCTGTGTATGTTCCTTACTGAATCTGAACCACGAGTCATTGATATATCTGTTCTTCAGGTGCTTTGACAAACTCACAAGGAGTACTTAAGAGAGACCAACATAATTCACGCATGGATCCTTGAAAACTATTAAAAATGTTTAAAATATTTAAATATCACTTGTCGACAACAGAAAGTTCTCAAAGCACAACAGAACGAAGGAGATGATAGTTCCCAGTCCCAAATGAACTCACAATCCAAAAAGCAACACAAGGGGAAGAGACATCAGCCACAGCCTCTGGGAGGGCTGCTATGCTGGACTGAATACGGTTCCTCAGTTCAATTCTGGTCAACACATATTGCATATTTTGAATTTGCCCAAAAACCTGACGAGCCGGAAACTGTTGGTTCGAATCCCCGCTGGTGTGTTTCCCCGAATATGGGAAACTCCTATATCGGGCAGCAGCAATATAGCAAGGCATCATCTCATACTGCATGGGAGAAGGCAATGGTAAACCATTCCTGTATTCTACCAAGAAAACCACAGGGCTCTGTGGTCACCAGGAGTGACCAAGATGAGGCAACCGAGATGATCAGGGGCCTACAGCACCTTCCTTATGAGGCAAGGCTTTTTAGTTTAGAAAAAAGATGACTGCAGGGAGACATGATAGAGGTCTATAAAATCATGCATGGTGTGGAGAAAGTGGATAGAGAGAAATTCTTCTCCCTCTCCCATAACACTAGAACCAGGGGTCATCCCATGAAACTGATTGCCAGGAAATCTAGGACCAGCAGACGGAAGTACTTTTTCACACAACGCATAATCAGCTTGTGGAATTCTCTGCCACAAGATATGGTGACAGCCAATAACCTGGATGGCTTTAAGAGGGATTTGGATAACTTCATGGAGGAGAGGTCTAATAACGGCTACTAGTCAGAGGGCTATAGGCCACCTCCAGCCTCAGACAGGATGCCTCTGAGTACCAGTTGCAGGGGAGTATCAGCAGGAGGGAGGGCACGCCCTCAACTCCTGCCTGTGGCTTCTAGCGGCATCTGGTGGGCCACTGTGTGTAACAGGATGCTGGACTAGATGGGTCTCCTTGGGCCTGATCCAGCAGGGCTGTTCTCATGACACCGACTCAATGGCACAATCTTTCCTTTCCTATGGGGCATATCGCATATTTCAAATTTGCCCAAAAACCTGATGCAAAAAGTGGAATTGTTTTACATAGGAAGCTGCCATATATTGAGTCAGACCATTGGTCCATCTAGTTCAGTATTGTCTACACCGACTGGCAGCAGCTTCTCCAAGGTTGCAGGCAGGAGTCACTCCTCCGGAGCTGCCAGGGAGGGAACTTGGAACCTTCTGCATAAGGTTCCAAGTTATGTCCAAGAACCTGGACATAAATTGGGCTAAGCTCCAGTGCACAACGAAAAACCCAAATTGAGTGCTCCCCGATAGCTTGCAAGGACTTTGATGTAAATCTGGACCATATGTGAATACACATTTGCCCTTCCAAAGTAAAATCACCTTCTGGCCAGGCTCCAGGGGCAGAGCCACTGTTCCTACTCAGTACGGCACCGCATCTCTCCTGTGGCTGTCCCTGTGGTCTCCCGTGGATTTCCTTTTAAGATGGCAAGCACTGAACTCGATGGACCAAGAGTCTGACTCATCCTATGCTGCTGTGTTGGTCCAGATTAACATCCCCGTGCTTTGCTTGGCTCTTTTTAAAGCATTGCCCCTGGGCTCCCTGACTAGTCCTCCTTCAGGGCACTTAGAATTGCAGACCCAGATAGATTAATCCCCCAGCTTGTTGGAGAGAAGACCAGGAAAAGGAGCTCCCACTCGAGTCCTGCTGTTTTCCTCTTGCTGAGGACAGGAAACATGTACTGACTGTTCAGACAGGAAAGACCTGGCGTCGTCCCTCGCAGCAGCAGCAGGACTTGTGGCGAGGATTTTGGGATCCGCCGCTATTGCCGGACTGGGCTGTTTTGGTGGCGTTGCTCTGTTGGATTGCTGCTCCCCATTGCTGAGGGAAGGTGGAAGGAGCGGGAATGGAGAAGGTAAGGACGGCGGTGTGTGTGTGTGTGTGTGTGTGTGTGCCCAAGGCCCTTTTAGGGTTAACAACAGTTCCTTATTTCAGCCCCAAATTGCCTTTCCCTTATGAGATGCCATTTGTCTCTCATTTTCAGCCAGTGGGAACAGGGGCGTAACTATAATAGGGCAAGGGGAGACAGTTGTCTGGGGGCCCACTGGCTGGGGGGGCCCCCAGAGGCAAGTCACATGACTGATTCCCCCAGCTGTGCATCCGCTCGGGCTTCCCTTCAGCTGTATTCATCCTCCGAAATAAATGTGAATGTTAAGACCTGGAGCTACCAGAGCAGCATGTCTTTCTCTGGTATCATTAAATGACTTGCATCGTCCACAATTTACAAAACCTTTAAAAAAATAATTTACTTCATCAGCTGAGTTTCAGTGAGGGGGCGCATTTTAAAATCTTGTCTCTGGGCCCACTCCAACCTTGCTATGCCCCTGAGTGGGAAGAACCAATGGCTCTGATCAAACCAGTTATTTTCACTAATAATGGGGAAAAGGTCCTGATCATGAGCCCCAACTCCTTTCCCTTCTCCCTCCCCAGCCAGAGTACTCTCTGGTTCTGGTAGCCTGCAGGCTTAGGGTTGCCAACAGTCCCATACTGGGGACAGTAACGAAAGCATTAACAGCCATCAATGATTGGCTAACTTGCCATTCTCCAGGTATTGGGATCATGAAAATCATACAAGCTAATCATACTAGGCTAATCATACTAGGCTAATAATGCTCCTCTCTCTAAAAGAAGAAGAGTTCGCCAACATAGAGTTAGCCAGTGCTTACTGGCTGACAACGCTTCTCTTTCTAGAAAACAAAATCACATCACACCTAGTTTGGCTAATCATGGTTATACCCATAAGCAGAGGAGAAGCAATCTAAGTGGTAAGCTATGGTTTAAGTTGAAAGTGGTAAAAACACATACACCACTCAGGCTCCCAATTACTCCCACATACTCCCCCTCCCCCACCTCGTGCCCCTTATTTGGGCAAGGGAGCGTTGGCAACCCTACTTTTCATCCTGCTGTTGATTTTCCTGGCCATTATTTTGCTTGTTTCTCCTCATTTGGCGGGAAAATTAAGAGGCTGGTGTTAAAAGTAGAGTCTACTTGTGCTATTTTTGAAACACTGTTTTACAAATATACCAGCTGAGCAGAAGGGGCCAGACAGGAGCAGGGAAGGAAGGCTGATCTTGTGGTCCGGATCATAAATTGCCCCCTTTGCTAAGTAGGGTCTGCCTTGGTTTGTATTTGGATGGGTGACTACATGTGATCACTGTCTGCTGTAAGATATTTCCCATAGGGCAGGGCTGCACAACTGCAGCCTTCCAGCTGTGTCTGGACTACAAATCCCATCAACCCCAGCCACAGTGACAAATAGGGATGATGGGATTCGTAATCCCATATGCAGGGGGGCCAGAGTTGTGCAGCCCTGTCTTATTGAGTTGGAGCCCATAGCTCAGTGGAAGAGCATCTGCACACTAGCATGCAGAAGATCCTAGGTTCCATCTCTGGCAGAGTCTGAAGGTGGGCCTGGGAGAGACTCCTACCTGAAACCTTGGAGGAACTGCTGCCAGTCAGGGTGGACAATCCTGAGCTAGATGGACCATGGGTCTGATTCGGTAGAAGGCAGCTGCCTATGTTTTTGTGTCTAGGTTCTGTGATGCCTGAGAGGAGAGCTGGTCTTGTGGTAGCAAGCATGAATTGTTCCCTTTGCTAAGCAGGGTCCTGCATTGCATTTTGAATGGGAGACTACATCTATGAGCACTGTAAGATATTCCCCTTGGGAGAGGGGACTGCTCTGGGAAGAGCATCTGCACGCTTGCATGCAGAAGGTTCCAAGATTTTGGTTGTAAACCACCCAGAGACTTCTATTTTGGGTGGTATACAAATGTGATAAATAAAATAAGTTCTCTCCCTGGCAGCATCTCCAAGATAGGGCTGAGAGGGACTCCTGCCTGCGACCTTGGAGAAGCCGCTGCCAGTCAGTGTAGACAGTATTGCGCTAGATGGGCCAAGGGTCTGACTCGGTAGAAGGCAGCTTCCTGTGTTCCTAAGCAGCGTCCGTTCTCCAAAAGCGAGCCGCACACACTTGGTTAACTTCAGGAGCTCAGGAGCGTTGCCTCTCCCTGCTGACGTACTACTCGCATGCAAGCTGAGACGTGGGTTTCTGGGGCCAGACCCAGTCTCCCTGGCTGCCAGTTGCCTGTCTCTTCTGTCTTTGCTTTGAAGGTCCAAATGTCATGGCACCTGGAAGTCCCTTCTCCACCAGGACAGGGCTTTGGGGTGGCTCCAAAGGCCCATACTGTGTGATCCATAGTTGCCTACTGATAGCACAGAGGATTTCTGGGTACAGCTCTGGGATAATGTGCTCTGATTCACCGACAGCCCCCGCCCTTCTTGTCCCCCGCAACCCCCACCCAAAGACCACCAGCCCAAATAGCTGTTTAAGGAAGGGCTGCTTAGTCCAGCTTTGGACTATGTTATCTTTGTGTCCAGTGGAGGAGGGTGTGTGTGTGTCTTCCCACATGAATAAACGACCCATTGTTCCTGCAGAAAACAGGAAGGCCTTCTGCCTGCTCCTGCTTCCTTTGCTTACTTGCAGGCCAGCTTTGTTTCAAAGAGAACGGGAAAGGGGCGGAACGGTCAGTCACACTGAGCAGGTGGAAGGCTTCAAGGGCGGGTGTAGGGTCTGACCAGGACAGCATGGAGTTCTTCAGTTCACATTTTATGTGCCTCTCTCTTGGGGTGACCATGGCTGTGCTGCTTGTACCAGAGCTAATTCTGTTGGTTGTAAGCAGAGGCGTAACTAGGGAAAACGGCACCCGGGGCAAGCACTGAAATTGCGCCCCCCCCTGCCGTGCCCCCCCCCAGCATACATCTGACTGACACACATGTTTCAGAAAACTTTTATTTTAAAAATTACAAAAATTACCAAAAATTTAAAAATGCGATAAATAGTTATCTAAGGATAAAAATCGGGGGGGGGGGAGAGAAAGCAAGATCCTGGGGGGGGGGGATACATCACAAAATCCTCTTAAAGGCAGACCTACAGCTGTAAAGGTAAGGGCGACTGCATTCCTTAAAGCAAATTATCCAGGAATTGTCATTATAACAAGTTGTCTTTTACAGCAAAAAATGATTAATTGATAAATAAGGGGGGAAGTTAACCACTGAATGTGTGCATGAAACTAATAGTCAACAAAAACCACCTAGCAATTGTTTTAAATTAAAGGAATGTGTAGGATGTCTATCTGGAAAGCTTTCAGGATGAGAGGTTAATCAAGATAAATCCAATTAGAATACCAGAGACCAACAGGCAAGAACTTAACATTATTTCAACTAAAGTTAAATACTTTAAAAAGTATTCTGACTTTTCATAGCTTTTGGAAAGAGGCATACTCTTGTTACAAACAAAAGATAGAAATTGATTTGGATAGTTACAACCACTAAACTTAAAACAGGCACAATTAATTTTTAATGTAAAGAAAAGGTAAAGTGTGCTGCCAAGTCTATTTTGACTCCTGGAGCCCACAGAACCCTATAGTTTTCTTTTGGTAGAATACAGGAGGGGTTTACCATTGCCTCCTCCAGCACAGTATGAGATGATGCCTTTCAGCATCTTCCTATATCGCTGCTGCCCAATATAGGTGTTTCATACCAGCGGGAATTCAAATTGGCAACCTTCTGCTTGTTAGTCAAGCATTTCCCCGTGACACCACATATTTATTGCCTTTAATTTTTAATATAATTAACATTTCAACATTTTATTTTTTAAGAACATCAACAGAAATTCCCATAAAATCTTATTGCATTGTTGCAAAATAATAATTGGCGGGGGGGGGGGTTGCGGCGGACAAGAAACCAAGCATGGCTCTGCATACTAACAAAATCAAGGTCCAAAGCCATACGCCAACTCGTGCTCCCAATCACACAGTCCCAAGTGTTATTCTATAGCCATATAACACAGTAATTGCAACTAGTTATCCAAGTTACTAGCAAGATGCCCACCAAGTAGTGAGACTGTGTATGCAAAAAAGAACTTCCCTCATCCCTCGGCCTGTTATCCCCTTGGTCAGACCTTTACTTCCTTCCCCCTTTTTCTTCAGTGCTACTCAGCTAAAACCTATGGCCACTTGAGTAAGACGCATGAAGATGGGCAAGTGATTTCATAGTGAACAGAGCTGGGTTTTTCACATTCAGCAAAACGAAACCTACAGAACTTGTCCCTGTTTTGCCAAGTCCTGTACTGCTGCGCAGTTATGGCTAGGATGTACAGTTGTAACAACTGAAGCGCACATCACTACTGCATTTGTTTTCAAGCCTATGATGCAGTCTCAACAGTCTCAACTCCTTTGGGACCAGAGTTCACATGAAAAGATCTCAACAGACAAGACATATTTCTCCTGAAACCAGCCCCTCACCTTGATTTTCCTGATATACATGCAAGACCTGGGTCTTTGTCCCCATTGTCTCAGAATTGGAACCAATTAAACAAACTGGAATATTTATTTCACAAACCTAAGAAATGGGAATGGGCCATTATTTGTACATTACTGTTGGGATAATGTACAAGACTAATAGTTTGCTCACATATGTGGCAGGGTACTGCAAATTAAAACATCCAATACAATAGTACTTCATGCAATCTATTAAAATAACCTCATTGCCTTATTTGTACAGTACTGTACATCTGCCAGCAATCCTGTTACTAAACTGCTTGCATATTAACACTGGGAAGCAGCAAAAGGAAAAGCACATGAATATAGTATACTGTGGATTTGAAATCACAAGATATTTTACTGGGCAAAGAGCTTAAAGCTGTTTTTCAAACAAACTAATTATTTCTTTAGCTGATAAATTCAGGCAGATTTAAGAAAGAAGGGGGAAAGCATCACAGAATGGAACATCTGCAGGGATTAAGAGTTACAGTGGTCCAGCAGCCCATTTTCTGGTATGGTATAAAGAATACATTGCTAGTGCTACATGAAGGATCAAACAAGATACTCCCTGCAGATGGCTTCGCTCTGGCTGGAACTGGGACACGGTTAGATCTGATGGCGAGGGGTGCATTAAAGAGAAAGCAACAGAGGCAGGCCAGATTGCCTTGAGGGGGAAAGACGCACACAAACCCAAGCCTTAAACTCTGCCATAGTCACTGCGACTCAGGCAGCTTACTTACTACTGGCTGTGCGCACTCTCCGCTGCCTTTCCCCCAACGAATGAAGCTGTTTGCGTGTGTGTCTATAGAGGGGCATTTGGAGTAATGTGTGCTGTGTGAGTTTAGGGCAGCAACAGAGGCTGGGGGGGGGGGGAGATGGAGAGGAAAGGAAGTCTCCAATAAGTAAGTTATTGAACAATTGGAGTTTGCATGTTCCGTAATCTTGGAGCTGAGCCGTTGGAGGCTGGGGAGAAAGCGAAAAAGAAAGTAAGAGGTGGAGAAGGAGGAAAGCAGAGAGAGGCAGGGGAAGAAAGAGGAGACGGAAGGAGAAAGAGAGATGGGGCAAAGGCAGGGAAGAGAAGAAACAGAACGAAGGAGAGGCGACCAATTCGTCCTCCTCTTCTTCCTGGGCTGTGTCTGTAAAACGATCAGTCCTGGGCGGGCTGTCTGCTTTCAGTGGCTTGCTCCGTCCACAGCGTTTCCCAAGAACCGAACCGGCGGGGGGAAATCTTTCAGGCAGAGGGAGCCGCGGGAAAAGTTATGCCTCGGCTGCACTGAACAGGACCCCCGGAAGACGCCAAACTCTAATGGTTTGCGGCACCACGTGCAGAAGGCGAGCCGAGGGAGCGTATGCGCAGCGCGACAGCACGCCGCCGAGTCGCACGTGCGTGCGTGACCCCTCTGGCCATTCCGTCACTTCAAGCAGCTGCAGCACACAGCAAAGGCGCCCGCCGCCGCCAAGCCAGGACTCAGGAGGCCGGCAAGAATGAAAGCAATGGGGGGGGGGCCTGCGGGCGCCGCGCGGAACTTAAGAGGGACCGCTCATGGGGGAGGGGGCGCCGGGTAGACGCGCTCCCGCCTTGACTGCTCTGCGGAGAACTTTGTATTTAAAAAAAAGGGGGGATCGGCGACGGCGGAGGTCATGGCGGTGCCCCCCACGTGACCAGCAAAGATGGCGCCAGGGGCACGTGCCCCCCCTGCCCCCCTATCGTTACGCCCCTGGTTGTAAGCACATGTGAGGTTTTGAGTTAGACAAAACTCATCATCGGGCAGGATGGAAATTTGCCGAGGGAAGACTTCTGTGCCGCTTGAAAGTTTTCACACTGCCTACCTAAACAGGGTGGTTCAGAGAAACATCTGGTCAGAATGGAAAGTAACCGAGAGAAGAGTTCTGTGGCACTTAAAAGTCTGCATGCTGCCTGCCTGAACAATTTGGGCTTGCCCAATGAAACTGATCATCAGTAGGTTTAGGATAGATGAAAGAAAGTCCCTCTTCACATATGGCAGAAATAGCTTGTGGAACTCACTGCCACAAGAAGTGATAATGGGCCAGCCACTTAGTTGGCTTTATTAGGAGATTACACAAATTTGAGGTGGTGGAGTTGGAGTCTATCAACCATAATTTATAAATGGCAGAGGCAGTCTAACTCTGAATAAGAGGGGAGCAAAAACGGGAGGGACTTCTGGTGTGAAATAGAATGGTGAACGAGATGGACCTCTGGTCTGATCCAGCAGGACTCTTTGCATATTATCACTCTTTGGTGTGGACAGGCTATTTTAGTCATTAAATGTGATTCTATTATTCCTATCCAAAAAGGGGGAAGCAGATCTGGTGGATGACAGGTTCGAGGAGAAGATATCAGATGAGCGAGCGATCCTCCACTTTGAGGAACAGATCACAGAGCTGCTGGTGACCATTGCCCACCTCCATGGCAAAATACAGCACCTACAGCAGCAGAAGGCCAGGTAAGTGCCCACTTTGGGCATGGCTTTTCTGTTGACATGATCATCTTTGAAGTATTTGATTTTGAGGTCTCCTTCACACGAGAACATGAGGAGATCCCTGTTGGATTGGGCCAGGGTGGCCCCATCGGTGTAATCCAGCAGCAGGGAAGGCAGGCAGGCACACTGGAAGGAACTGAGGCACAGGCAAATGAAGGCAGGAATTATTATCAGGGCTGGCAAACCAGAGGACATGTGCAAACACTGGTTAAACCTTTGCTTAAGAGGGGCTCAGAGGGGAGGACAGTGACCAGGAGGAGGGGACACCCAGAGAGGCAAGCCTTAATTTTATCTAGTTTAAATGATTTTATTTTATTTTATTAAAAAAAAAATTAATGTAAACCAGGTTGAGCCACTTTCAGAAGGGTGGTATATAAATTTAATAAACAAAATATTTAGTTTGGAGAAGAGAAGACTCATAGGGGAAATGAGAGTCATCATCAAATATCTGAAGGGCTGTCACATAAGAGAGGACTTGCTCTCTGTTGTTCCTGAGGGCGGAACAACTACTGCTACTATGAGGAATATGTATATACCACTCTTCAACCCAAGATCTCAAAGTGGTTTACATAGAAAAATAAATACAAACATACATACATAAGATGGACCCCTGTCCCCAAAGGCCTCACAATCTAGAAAGAAACATAAGGTAGGCAACAGCCACTGGAGGGATGCTGTGCTGGGGTTGGATAGGACCAATTGCTCCCCCCCCCGCTAAATCTAAGAGAATCATCACTTTAACAGGTGTCTCTTTGCTCAGAATAGAACCAATGGGTGGGATTTACAAGGAAGCGGATTAGGCTAGTGTAGTGGATTTACCCAGCCTTTGTCTTAGAGAAATGCTGAATCATCCTGTCTATACGTTCAGAACAAAGGCTTTCCCCAAACTTTTCTGTACTTAGTAGTTTATTCTCTGCCACCACACCCTATTATTAACAGAGTTTAGCTCTCCCTGGCTTGAGTGAAATTCCAGGGAACTCTCCTTCTCTTTACTATTGGAAAAGTACAAAAACCTTCCAGGTGCATGCTTACACGTGGTGAGAAAACTTGGTAACTGATTAATGATCAATTGAGACGTGGTCTGCACCAGAATCAAACTGGTTTTCGGGTGGGCTATGGGGTGGAGACTGCCTTGGTTGGCCTGATGGATGATCTCCAATTGGGAATTGACAGAAGAAGTGTGACTCCGTTGGTCCTTTTGGACCTCTCGGCGGCTTTCGATACTATCGAACATGGTATCCTTCTGGAACATCTGAGGGGGATGGGGGTGGGAGGCACTGTTTTACAGTGGCTCCGCTCTTACCTCTCGAATAGATTCCAGATGGTGTCAATTGGAGACTGTTGCTCTTCAAAATCTGAGCTTAAGTATGATATCCCTCAAGGCTCCATACTCTCTCCAATGCTTTTTAACATCTACATGAAACCAGTGGGAGAGATCATCAGGGGACTTGGTGTTGGGTGTTATCAGTATGCTGATGATACCCGGATCTACTTCTCCATGTCAACATCATCAGATGATGGCATAACCTCCCTAAATGCCTGCCTGGAAGCAGTAATGGGCTAGATGAGGTAGGATAAACTGAGACTGAAGACAGAGGTACTTATTGTGTGGGTTCAGAACTACAGAGACAATTTTGATCTTCCTGTTCTAGATGGTGTCACTCTTCCCCAAAAGGAACAAGTACACAGTCTCAGAGTGCTTCTGGATCCACACCTCTCCCTGGTATCTCAGGTTGAGGTAGTGGCCAGAGGGGCTTTCTATCAGCATCAGCTGATACGCCGGCTGCACCCGTTTCTTGAGATCAATGACCTCAAAACAGTGATACATATGTTGGTAACCACCAGACTTGACTTCTGCAATGCGCTCTATATGGGGCTGCCTTTGTATGAAGTCCAGAAACTCCAGTTGGTACAGAATGCATCAGCTAGGTTGGTCTCTGGGTCATCTTGGAGAGACCACATCACTCCTTTGTTGATAGAACTACACTGGCTGCCAATAGGTTTCTGGGCAAAATACAAAGTGCTGGTTATAACCTATAAAACCCTAAATGGCTTAGACCCTGGGTTATTTAAGGGAACTTCTTCATTGCAAGCCCCACCACCCATTGAGGTCATCTGGAGAGGTCATCTTGAACTCCTTCAAGTTCATTAATGTTGTCCCTAAAATGTGGAGTTCAGAACTGAGCACAGTGCTCCACGTGAGGTCTGGCCAGTACAAAATAGAGTGAAACTCCAAGGTGTAGGAAGGTTGGTTGCTCACTGGGAGAGGGTGATGGGTGGCACTTCCATCAGAAGCATGTCGGTGCAGGGGGCGTGGCTGGCATCAGAGCTTGGCCACACCACTCGTCACCCTCTCCCAGTGAGCGACGGAGAGAAAGGAAGTACCCAACCAGTGAAGGAACTGCTCGCTGACTAGGAGGGGGAAGGGATGGGTGGTGCATGTGTGCCGCAATGATAATGGCACGCCTCCTGTGTCAATGTGCTTCTGACACTAGCACATCAAAGCATGGAAGTCCCACCTATCACCTTGATGACTGGGAACTTCGAGAGTGAAGGCAAGAGGATGCCCTGGGCCCAAGGCCCTTTGTCCCCCTCAGCCTAATAGTAACTACGCTACTGGGGGGTCTATTCCTACTTCTGATCTGAACACAATCCTTGGACAATATGCACTTGAGAGTAGTAGAAATAATAACAGATGGACTTTTAGTTTGATTCAATAATGTATTTATGATTATCTTAAGCAAGAATGCAGATTTGGGATCACTGAACAAAGACTGGTTATTTCTGAACAGCGAAGGCCGCATTCACACATAACATGAAATCGAAGGTGAAAGGACCTCTGGATTCAGAAACTGTACTTCTGAATGCGGGCAACTGCATTGTCTCCCCAGACTCCAATTTGTACTTCGGTCTGAATTAAGTTTTGCTGCATGTTTCTCCAGTTTGACGATGCCAGTGTTATGTCCAAATAGAGATGTGCATGAAATGGATTTTTTGAATTTGAAATTCGAATTGAATCAAATCCTGAAAATTCATTTTGAATTTGGATCAGATTCAAATTTGGTCTGAACATTCAATTCAATTTGAATTCAAATAGTTTCAACCCTATTTTGACACATTTTTTAACCAATCAAGGGGCCTGAATGGTTTTTTTAAAAAGGTGCCAAATGGCTCTTGAATTGAATTCAAATCAAATTTTGAAAATCCATTTCAAATTTGAATCAAATGGCCTTTTAAAGGGTGATTCAATTTGAATAAATAAAATCACCCACATTTGAGTTGAATCAGTTCAAATTTGAATCAATTTGCACATCCTGACGTCTAAACACTGGCACCACAGTTTTTCCAATTCTGCAACCGGTCTCGAGGAGGAAGCTCCTCCGTTGGTCTGGCTGCTGTTGGCTTCCAGGGATGTCCTTATCAAAGTGAGACTGCAGAGAGGGAGCTCCTATTTCATCCGAACGCGGGGAGAGTGGGGGTCCACTGGACATCTGAAGGTGGCCTAAGAGTCCCTAGGTATGCACTCTTGCTTTGCAACTTTAGAACACAAAATATGTCAGGGCAAGGGCAGAGACAGTGGGAGGTGAAACATCAAACCTCAGGAGACAAACAGTTCTAACGACTCATTTTTTGCCAGCAGAGATGATGAGGACTTTTCTGACCTAGGCTCTGAATACACAGCAAGCCTCCCTCGATGCCTTCCGCATTTTCCAAGACTGGCTCCCGTTTTGCCTCCTGCAGTCTGTGCTGAGGAAGGTAAGAAGGGTTGCCTTCCTTTCCACTAAGATCAATGCAGTGAGAATCTGCTTCTTGAAGTAGTTGTTGGGGCCGCTCTCTGTTATCAAGGCAGACAAAAGCAACTTCACCACCTGATGCAATTCACTTCTGGAACCTGCTGCCACAAGAAGGTTTGATGGTCACAAGCTTAGGAGGGATTTAAAGGGAAATTGGACATATTTGTGGCAGAGCAGAGAGACCTATCTGTTGCTGTGAGCCTGATAAAAGCAATCTCCTTGTTCAAAAGTAGCATCGCTTTAAATATCAGCTGGGATAGCAACATGGCTAAGAGGAGAATATTGAGAGAATAAGTATTCAAATACAGTATCACAATGAGAAAAAAAATCTCATTCATTAAAAAACTGTTAGACCCTGCTAACTGAGCACAGAGGCACCTTTTAAAAGTGGCAATTCTCCTTATTGAGCAGGGAGAGAGCAACTGGCCCTATCCATCCCCAGCACAGCATCCCTCCAGTGACTGCTGCTGGTGTCTGCAAGCCCTTTGGGAACAGAGAGCATTTGATTTACTTACTTACTTACTTACTAGCTGGGCCTGGTGCAGAGCATCTGTGCCTCTAGTTCTCGGACCCTTGTTCTTAGCCCTCCCCTTCCAATTTTTTCCCCTCTGGCTGGCAACCTGGCCAACCGCTTTTGCTGGCTGCATCCCTCCACACCCGCCACTTTCTTCTTCTGCTGCCACCACTTTCTTCCCCCCGCCCCCCACTGCTTTCCTGGGTGCCACTCTTGCTCATCCGTCCATTTCTGCCCAATCGCTTTCCCCCCATGCAGTTTGCTTGCAAACTCTCGCGAGAGCTGCCACACACGGGATTAGCAATGGGTAGATTTAAGAGAAATCAATCAATCAATCAATCAATTAATTAGTAAACCGCTTTGGGAACCTTTGTTGATAAGCGGTATTTAAACATTTGTCGTATTCGTTGGCATAAAGAACAAATTCTGTTTATCAACAAGTGCAACTAAAGTTCAAGCGCTATGAGCCCCACCGGCCGCTGAGGTCACTTGAGGAGGTCCATCTCCAGTTGCCACCAACTCGTTTGGTGGCTACACAGAGACGGGCCTTCTCGGCTGCTGCCCCGAGATTGTGGAATGCGCTCCCTGTTGTGATACGATCCTCCCCATCTCTGGCAATTTTCAGAAAACACCTGAAAACACATCTCTTCAACCAGGCTTTCTCAGCTTTTTAAAACTTGTTTTTAAATTGTTTTGATTATTTAATTGTTTTTTAATGATGTTTTTAATTGTTAACCATTGTTTTATGTTTTATAATTTTTGTTTAATTATTAATTGATTTTAGTGGTGTTTTAATGTAAACCGCCCTGAGCCTTTTGGAAGGGCGGTATAAAAGTTTTAATAATAAATAAATAAATAAGGTCCTTTCCACAGCAAGAAGAAGACAGACAGCAACTCAGTCCACATGAAGCTGTCTTCTACAGAGGCAGACCCTCAGTCCACCTAGCTCAGTGTCTCATACACTGACTGGCAGCAGCTCTTCAAGATTTGAGGAGTCTTTCCCAGCCCTACCTGGGGATGCCAGGAATTGAACCTGGGACCATGCAAAGCAGATGTTCTACCACTGAGCTGCGGTCCCATCTTCTTATCACCTCTGTTGCTAGAAGATACTCTATTTAAGCAAATTGTATTATTGCCAGGTGAAGGCATACTTGGATTCTCTGAGATTTTGTTGGGAGCAAAGAATATAGCACAACTTAATCTAAGTGACAGTCTATCTGTGAGACAAGCAATATGAGCTCTTAGAGGCTCCTACTGGTAGAATACAAGGAGAGAGTTGTGCTATGTGAGGACAAGACAGTGGAGTTGAATCAGGAATAATGTTAACCATTTAATGGGAGAGATATTATTTACAGAGAGGCAAGTGCAGTCTGCCTTCAGTGCTCTTGCTGCTGGATAAAAGCAGCACTCAAAATGGCTCCCACTCCACTCCTACAAGCAGAACTAAGAGAGAGAATTCATACACTACTAGCCGACCGGCACAGAGCATCTGTGCAATCTTTGGGGCTGGCTGTTCCCCGCTCCTTCCTGCTCCATTCGCCCTCCCCCTCCCTCCCACCCCACTCTCTTGCCCCCTCCCTCCCACCCCACTCTCTTGCCCCCCTCCCTCCCACCCAATTCTCTCCTGCCCTCCCTTCCCCTCCTGCCCCACTCTCTCCTGCCCTCCCTTCCCTTCTCCCCTGCCCCCTCCCCCTGCCCCACTCTCTCTTGCCCTCCCCCTCCCCCTTGTCCTCCCCCTCCCCTGTCCTCCCCCTCCTTCTTGCCCTCCCCCCTCCCCTCCTCGCACTGAGTACCTTACCTCCGCTGCCACAGGCCAGGCCCTCCTTACCGGGTGGCGGGTGGCCGAAACGGCCCCCGCCGCCGCAGTTCCTTCTCCCAGGCGGCAAACAGAGAAGTTCCGCCGCCCGGTTCCCTCCTGCACCGGCTCCCACAGGCACCTTTGCTCCAAGGGCGCCTCTGCCACAGGCCCGCCACTGCCGCCTCGCCTCTGCAGCTGGGCCCTCAGGCCTGCCTCCGGGTCGAGTACCGGCTCCGCACCCCGCCGCTTGCCTCCCAGTGGCATCCATTTCAAGTGGGCCAGCCCGCTGCCGTGCCCAGGCCCACCGCTGCCACGCCTCCACAGCTGGGGCCAGGTGCCGGTTCTGTGGCCCACCGCTGGCCTCCCAGTTCCAGCCAGTCCCCAGCCAGCAGGCCGGCCCGCTGCCGCCATTGGCCTGTGCCCCAGCCAACCAGATGGCTTGCCGGGACACATTTTCCCTGGCACACCTAGGAGAAATAAATATATAGATAGATACTGTCTGTTCTCCAGCCCTAAGTATTTCTGACCATAAGGGTCTCCCTCATCGCTATGTTTTCATAGAAGGGCACAAAGTTCATGTTTAAATTGATGCAGGCACAACTATAAATGTGATGGCCGTGTGTGACTATGATGTACTTGCTCAGAAACTTCTGCTGGCTGTTTTTTAGCCCCGCCTCTGCTCCAGGGCTGGAATAAAAGTAACTAAAGCACCATTCAAACGTTGGCCTCGATCAGTGTACGGATCAGGGAGGAAGAGGTTCCTCTAGCTTTGAAAGAAGCAATGGTCTGCCCTTTCCTGAAGTCTTCTTCCCTGGACTCAGAGATACTAGATAATTTTAGACCTATCTCCAACCTTCCCTTTTGGGGGAAGGTTTTGGAGAACGTTGTTGCTGCTCAACTGCAGAGAATCCTAGATGAAGTGGATTTCCTTGACCCTTTTCACTCGATGAGGGGAGCATGCCTCTCTTGGCTCTATTAGATCTCTCCGCAGCTTTTGATACCATTGACCATGGTCAGGGGCGTAGCTAGGGGATAGGGGGCCCGTGTTCATCCCTCTCTCTGGCGGCCCTCCAGATTGAGGGAGATCATGAAGAAAATAGGGAGGGATGGAGCTGGAGGGCTCTCAGGAGCTGGGGGCCCGTGTTCTTTGAACCCTTTTGCTCAATTATAGCTACGCCCCTGACCATGGTATCCTTCTGGATCGTCTGCAGGGATTGGGAATCGGGGGCACAGTGTTGTGCTGGTTACATTCCTACCTTAGTGGGCAGTTTTAGATAGCTTGCAAATTTGTGCAAGTGCTCTAGCCCAGGGGTTCTCAACATTGGGTCCCCAGATGTCATTGGACTTCAACTCCCATAATCCCCTAGCCCACATGGCCTTTGGTTGGGGATTATGGGAGTTGAAGTCCAATAACCTCAGAGAACCCAACATTGAGAATCCCTGCTCTAGCCCATGGCCTCTCTCTTGCAGAGTGCTGCAGGGCTCAGTTCTCGCTCCCATGCTTTTAAACATCTATATGAAGTCACTGGGTGAGGTCATCCGTCGGTTTGGGTATGCTGATGATACCCAATTGTACATTGCCACCCCGGGCCTATCCGGGGATGCCTTGAATGTGTTGACCCAGTGTCTGGAGACTGTAAAGGTTTGGATGGGCCAAGACAAGCTCTGGCTTAATCCCTCCAAGACTGAGTTGCTCTTGTTCAGTTCTCCATCTGGCCAGGTTCTGGTTTAGAGTGTTTCCCTTGATGGGGGTCACGCTCCCCTTGAAAGAGCAGGCTCGCGATCTGAGGGCCATCCTGGATGGCTGGATGGAAGCCATGGCCTGGGGAGCCTTTGCCCAGCTTCGTCTGGTGCACCAACTGCGGCCTTACCTCGACCGGCAGGCCCTGGCAACCAGAACTCATGCCCTTATCACCTCTTGGTTGGAGTACAGCAATGCTCTCTACCTGGGGTTGCCTTTGAGATGACTTGGAAGCTTCAGCTGGCCCAAAATGCTGTGGCCCGGCTGCTTATGGGCAGCAGAAAGTGTGATCCTGTTTCACCTTTGCTGAAGTCACTGCATTGGCTGCCAGTTCGCTTCCGGGTCCAATTCAAGGTGCTGGTTATCACCAATAAAACCCTTCAGGGTTTGGTTCCTGTGTACCTTCAGGACTGCCTCTCCCATCCAACTTCGACCCATCCTGTGAGGTTGTCTCAGGTGGGCCTTCTCAGAGTTGCAGGCCCAGGGGAGGTATGTGGGGCCCGGGCTTGTGGGAGGGCCTTCTCTGTGGCAGCCCCCTCCTTATGGAACACACTGGCTCCTGAGATTCGTAAAGCCCCCTCTCTTCTGTCCTTTAAGAAGCTCCTGAAAACCTATCTATTTTGCCAGGCTTTTAGTTTTTGATGTGTGTGTGTGGGGGGGGTCTTTTTCTTTCCCCCCATTTTCCTCTCCCCTCCCCTTTCTTCTCTTGCCTTCTTCTCTTGTTGTTGTTTTAATTTATGTAAACCTCCTCGAGTCTAAGGAAGTCAGGCAGTCAACAAATTTGCTAAATAAATAAATAAATACATTAAATAAATAAATAACCCAAAACACACACTCCCTGTTTGTAATTGGAAATCACTCAGATTTTAATCCCAAATCACCTTATTTTTCCCCTACTTTCTAGGCCATGCTGACCTCTTTCTAGATGTGCACAAAGCTGTCACATCTCTGGAGAATACAGTTTTCTCCCACCGGAGCCGCATTCCCAGTGCAGAAGCTGAGCTGGAAGGTTACGCACAGGTGGCTGAGGTAGGCAAACTCAGATTTCCCAAACTGAAATCTGTTTCAAGTGACCAAATGTCTGAAGACTGAAAGAACGGAGGGACTCAACAACCCTCTAGTGCAGGGTTTCTTAACCTTTGGCCCCCAGATGTTGTTGGACTACAACTCACTACAAGGCCATGTCTGGGGATGATGGGAGTTGCAGTCCAACAACATCTGGGGGCCCAAGGTTAAGAAACCCTACTCTAGTGGGCAGGTTCAGACATCAGGCTACTCTACATATGAGGTGAAGGCCCAAGAGCATAGCGAACAGAGCATAGCGGACAGGGATAGCAAACAGGACGTAGGAGTTTTGCAGGAGTTTAGCGGGAAGTGTGCGGGGGAGCCTGGAACAAGCCCCCGCAATCACAAGGATCACAAGGAGCCTGGTGGAGAAGAGAACGTAAGTACATATCCCTCCCTCGTATCCCTCATATTCTTGGGAAAGGCTGTTTGGACAGTTAAATAGTTGACCATTACAGCTGAGACCTATCCTAATAAACTATCTAATAAACAGACAATAAGCTCCCTAAATACTGTAAACAGCCAACCAAAACAGTATGAAGATAGAAGGTCAGCAGGGGAAGGGGCACTTCCCAGTGTATTGCACAGAGTGCCACATGTATGACTATTTGCCCCATGGGCAGAAGTCATGGGTGTGTGCTCGGTGCAAGGAGCTCCTGGCTCTCAGGGAACAAATCCGTTCCCTTGAGACCAAGGTGGCGGATCTGGAGAAGCTCAGAGAGACAGAGAGGCATGTGGACGAGACCTTCAGGGATGTGATAGAGGCATCCCACTCCAGGGCTGGTAGCTCCTCTACTGTCAGGGAGAATAAAGGTCTTGGGCAAGGAGGACTTCGGTCTGAGGAAGAGGGAAATGCTCCTTTAGAAGGGACCCCTTCCGTGGATGATGAGCCCATATCCTCTCGCACAGGGGATACTCCTCTGGGGGGTGGGGGCTTCCTTGTAGTTGGTGATTCGATCATTAGAGGGATAGAGAGATGGGTTTGTGACCCGCGTGTTGACCGCACGGTGACTTGCCTGCCTGGTGCGAAGGTTGCGGACATTACGCAGCATCTAGACAGACTCCTAGGCAGTGCTGGGGAGGAGACAGCTGTCGTGGTGCACGTCGGCACCAACGATGTGGGGAAATGCAGTCGGGAGGTCCTGGAAGCCAAATTTAGGCTGATAGGTAGCATTTTGAAGTCCAGGACCCCCAAGGTAGCATTCTCAGAAATGCTACCTGTTCCACGCGCAAGTACAGTGAGACAGGCAGAGCTGAGGGGTTTCAATGCGTGGATGAGACGATGGTGCTGGGAGGAGGGGTTTAGATTTGTTAGGCACTGGGACACATTTTGGGGCAAGCAAGGCATCTACAAAAGGGACGGGCTGCACTTGAACCAAGATGGAACCAGACTGCTAGCACTTAAAATCAAAAAGGTTGCACAGCAGCTTTTAAAATGACACCTGGGGAACAGCCGATGGGAGCTGGGCAGTATCCCGTTTGGCAAAAGCCATCCTTTAAAGTGTGAGGGTGCAAAGAATTCAGATAAAACAGAAGGGGACAGAGCAGAACCGCATAAAGAGCAGACGGGAGCCTGTGCCAGTAGGTCAAAGAGTCAAAAGAATAGCATACATCTGGGGAGAGATTCAGCATATAGGTGCTTATATGCCAATGCCAGAAGCCTCCGAGCCAAGATGGGTGAGCTGGAGTGCTTGGTTGCTAACACAGAAATAGATATAGTGGGCATAACAGAAACATGGTGGAACAGTGAGAACCAGTGGGACACTGTTATCCTTGGGTATAAACTCTATAGAAAGGACAGGGAGGGGCGCCTTGGAGGAGGGGTAGCGCTGTATGTTAAAGAAGGGATAGAATCTAACAAGCTAGAAAACCTAGGTGGACTGGAGTCCTCCACAGAAACCCTGTGGGTGACTATACAAGGCCAGAAAGGGAAGGTGCTACAGGGGACGTGCTATCGCCCTCCGGATCATAATGCCGACAGTGACTGGGAGTTGCAGGAGGAAATCAGGGAGGCATCAAGGAGAGGCAGGGCTGTAATTATGGGTGATTTCAATTACACACACATAGACTGGGTAAATTCACATTCAAGTCAGGACAAAGAGGTCAGATTTCTAGATACGCTAAATGACTGTGCCCTAGAACAGTTGGTCTTGGAACCAACCAGAGAGAAGGCGACCTTGGACCTAATTCTGAGTGACACACAGGACCCGGTGCGTGATGTCAGTGTCATCGACCCTTTAGGGAACAGTGACCACAGTGCCCTCAAATTCAGCATACATGTGGGGAGAGAATCACCAAGGATGTCTAACACAGACATTTTGAATTTCAGAAGAGGAAACTTCTCCAAAATGAGGAGTATGGTGAAAAGAAAGCTGAGGGGGGAAATCAGGAGAGTCACTTCACTCCAAAGTACATGGAGTTTACTCAAAACCACAATACTAGAAGCCCAGTTAGATTGTACAGCCAAGGAGGAAAGGTACCACCAAGTCCAGGAGGATGCCAGCATGGCTAACGGGTACCGTCAAGAAAGCCATAAAAGGGAAGAAGACTTCCTTCTGAAATTGGAAGGCCTGTCCAAACGAAGAGAACAGAAAGGAACACAAACTCTGGCAAAAGAAATGCAAGGTGACAATAAGGGAGGCAAAAAGAGAGTTTGAGGAACATTTAGCCAAAAGTATCAAGGGGGATAACAAAAACTTCTTTAAGTACATCAGAAGCAGGAAACCTGCCAGGGAAGCAGTTGGACCATTAGACAATGAGGGAGTGAAAGGGATTATTAAGGAGGATATGGAGGTTGCAGAGAAGCTGAATGAGTTCTTTGCATCTGTCTTCACGGCAGAGGATACTGAGCATATACCTGTTCCTGAACCAGGCTTTTCAGGGATGGAGGCTAGAGAGCTGAGTCAGATAGAAGTGACAAGGGATGATGTTCTAAACTGTCTGGAAAAACTGAAAGCTAACAAATCACCAGGGCCGGATGGCATCTATCCAAGAGTCCTCAAAGAACTCAAATGTGAAATTGCCGACCTCCTGGCTAAAATATTTAACTTATCCCTGTAATCGGGCTCTGTACCAGAGGACTGGAGAGTAGCAAATGTAACACCGATTTTCAAAAAGGGATCCAGGGGCGATCCGGGAAATTACAGGCCAGTTAGCCTAACGTCCGTTCCAGGCAAATTGATGGAAAGCATCCTCAAGGATAAAATTGTAAAGCACCTAGAAGAACAAGAGCCCCTGGTGGCGCAGTGGTAAAACTGCCGCCCTGTAACCAGAAGGTTACAAGTTCGATCCTGACCAGGGGCTCAAGGTTGACTCAGCCGTCCATCCTTCCGAGGTCGGTAAAATGAGTACCCAGAATGTTGGGGGCAATATGCTAAATCATTGTAAACCGCTTAGAGAGCTCCGGCTATAGAGCGGTATATAAATGTAAGTGCTATTGCTATTGCTAAGAACAGGCCCTGCTGGGAGTGAGCCAGCATGGCTTCCGCAAAGGTAAATCTTGCCTCACCAACCTTTTGGACTTCTTTGAGAGTGTCAACGAGTGTGTTGATCAAGGTGATCCAGTTGACATAGTCTACCTGGACTTCCAAAAAGCTTTTGACAAAGTTCCTCATCAAAGACTCCTGAGGAAACTTAGCGGTCATGGGATAAGGGGACAAGTACATGTGTGGATTGCTAACTGGTTGAAAGACAGGAAACAGAGGGTAGGTATCAATGAAGAGTTTTCACAATGGAGGGAAGTAAGAAGTGGGGTCCCCAGGGATCTGTACTGGGACCGGTGCTTTTTAATTTATTCATAAATGATCTAGAAGCAGGGGTAAGCAGCGATGTGGCCAAATTTGCAGATGATACCAAACTCTTCCGGGTAGTGAAATCCAAAACGGATTGTGAGCAGCTCCAAAAGGATCTCTCTAGAATGGCGGAGTGGGCGACAAAATGGCAAATGTGGTTCAGTGTTAGCAAGTGTAAAGTGATGCACATTGGGACGAAAAACCCCAACTTCCAGTATATGCTGATGGGATCTGAGCTGTTGGTGACTGACCAGGAGAGGGATCTTGGGGTTGTGGTGGCCAGCTCGTTGAAAGTGTCGACTCAATGTGCGGCAGCTGTGAAAAAGGCAAATTCAATGCTAGGGATCATTAGAAAGGGGATTGAAAATAAAACAGCAAACATTATAATGCCCTTATACAAAATTACGGTGCAACCACACTTGGAGTACTGCATACAATTCTGGTCCCCACATCTTAAAAAGGACATTGTTGAACTGGAGAAGGTATAGAAGAGGGCAACCAAGATGATCAGGGGCCTAGAGCACCTTTCTTATGAGGCAAGACTACAACACCTGGGGCTTTTTAGTTTAGAAAAAAGACGACTGCGGGGAGACATGATAGAGGTCTATAAAATCATGCATGGTGTGGAGAAAGTGGAGAGAGAGAAATTCTTTTCCCTCTCACACAACACTAGAACCAGGGGTCACTCCATGAAATTGATTGCCAGGAGGTCTAGGACCAACAAACGGAAGTACTTTTTCACACAACGCGTGATCCACTTGTGGAACTCTCTGCCACAGGATGTGATGACAGCCAACAACCTGGATGGCTTTAAGAGGGGTTTGGATGACTTCATGGAGGAGAGGTCTATCAATGGCTACTAGTCGGAGGGCTGTGAGCCACCTCCAGCCTCAAAGGCAGGATGCCTCTGAGTACCAGTTGCAGGGAAGAAATGGCAGGTGAGAGGGCACACCCTCAACTCCTGCCTGTGGCTTCCAGCAGCATCTGGTGGGCCACTGTGCGAAACAGGATGCTGGACTTGATGGGCCTTGGGCCTGATCCAGCAGGGCTGTTCTTATGTTCTTATGTTCTTATCACGTGAAACCAATACTTATTTTAACTAAGGTTTATTTAACAAACCTGGATTTGTATACCAGATGATCACCAAATCTTGGTTTGCTTTGCCATGTAGTGGTTTATTCTTTGTTTGAATCCTACCTCTACTCCTAGCTTCCAGTGATCTAGAGTAGCCCCTCTCTGTGCCAGAGCCATTGAAACAAACCAAGATTAAACCACGATTGTGAGATCAGACATCATGTAGGATGCTGCCTTATACCAAATCAGACAATTGGTTGATCTAGCTCAGCATTGTCTACAGTGACTGGCAGCAGTTCTCCATGGTTTCAGGCAGGAGTCTCTCCCAGCTCTACCTAGAGATGCTGCCAGGGATTGAACCTGGGACCTTCTGCATGCAAGGCAGATGCTTTACCGCTGGCCTATGGCCACATTTCCTAAGGGGAAGATCTTACATTGCTCACATGTAATTGCCCATCCAAATGCAAAACAAGATGAACCTTGCTTAGCAAAGGGGGCAGTTCATCCTTACTACTGCAAGATTGGCTCTCAATCCCAAGACCACAGAAGACCATGTTTAGGACAAACAGCTAACTTCAAAACCCGGGTTCTGATTGTGGCCTGACTGTCCAAAATAAACCATGGTTTGTTGCCTGGCACAAGGTCAGACATTCACACGAACCATAGCTGTGGTTAAAAATCCTAGATCTGCATGATGTCTGAACCCACCTGATGTGTCAGGCATGGAGATTACTGTTATATTCCCACTGAACGAATAGCCTCGGATGGTATAGCCCTCAGGTGTCGGTACCTGGATCCTAATTTCTTGTATATTTGCTGTATGGTTAATAAGTCTGCAATCTTAATTAATAGATTAATTGATGGGGAAAGTGCCTCATTAATCTTTATGTGGACCTCTTTGGGAGGTTCACCTGAAAAGCAGTATATAAATGCAATAAACAAATAAATAGGGCCATGCAGGTGAACCCAGTTATTCATGGGGGTTCTGTTCCGGGGAGTGGGGGTGGATAGCTAAACCATGGATTTTGAGTAATGAAGTCAGTGGGTTTGCAGGTCTTAGGTTCCTAGACTTGGAGAATTGCAGTAAAAATAAAGCGGGGGAGCCAAAATGGGCCAAATAAAGTGCTCTGTTGTGCTCCACAGGTCTGTAGGTGTCCAGCCATGCCCCCACAAAGTCCCAAATGAAAGGGGGGATCACAATTTTTCCTTTTCCTTTTTAACAAAATGAGCCACCGAATGGCTCCTGAACACAAAATGGCGGCCGGAAATGATCTCCACAGTTGTTTCTAGCCCTCTGTAATCCGCAGATACATTCGTTTTAGCCCTTTTGATGCTCGTGGGTCTAGAGCAGGGATTCTCAAAGTTGGGTCCCCAGATGTTATTGGACTTCAACTCCCATAATCCCCAGCCTCCGTGGCCTTTGGTTGGGGATTATGGGAGTCGAAGTCCAATAACATCTGAGGACCCAACATTGAGAATCCCTAGTCTAGAGCCTGGGAATAGAATAGCAGTTTCGTGAACAACGGGGTTCTTCTGTAGATGTTTTCTCCTGTTCACCCAGGCGTTTTAACTGATACCGTTTTGATTGTTTTTAATGTTGTTTTTAGAATATTGTTTTAAAATGTTTAAATTGTTGTGTTTTAAATTTCTTGTTTTTGTTTTTAACTAATGTTTTACTTTTGTTTTTATCTTCTTGTAAACCGCCCAGAGAGGTGGGTTTGGGGCAGTATAAAAATATGTAAAACAAAAATAAATAATAAAAATAATTATTTTTAATGCTACTGATAAATACTGTGGACGGCAAGCAACATACGGCTGACTTATTCTAAATGGAATTTTAATATATATTTTCCAGAGTCTGGAACAAAGTCTGAGGAAGTTCCCAGGAGGTGTCAAGGAGCCGTTTCCCAAGCTGGACCTTGAATCCCAAGCGCTGAGGCCAGGGGATTTGATGGGTGAGCTGTGGGGCTATGAGAAAGAAATTGCCCTCTATAAAGAGGGGAATGCAGCCCTGCGGGATGCACTAGAAGGCCGGGACGAAGAGCTCCAAAAGTCCAAAGCTGCTATCTGCATGTACCAAGAAGAGAGGAATAAACTTCAGAAAAAGGTGACACCCAATAAATCCACCCCACAGTGCTTACCATTATCCGAATTCTTGGTTTAGTCACAGAGACTATTTGTTGGAATCAGGCGTGGAGCCAGCCGAACAGTGGCCTGTGTCTGGCACCGCCCGGCGGCCCCTCTAGTGATGTCCTGTGCGCTTGACGTCACGTGCATGGGTGTGTGACTTGGGCTCTGGAGAGCCAGAGTGAACTCTCCCCCCACCTCGTCCATTTCAGGCAGTGTTTGCTGCCTGACAGCCTTTATTCCCTTACTCTCCCTCCAGCGAGGAAAAGAAAGAGAAATAAATGCTGCCTGAAATGGATGGTGGGGAGGGAGAGTTCGCTCGGGCTCTCCGGAGCCCGAATCACGCTCCCACGTGCGTTATGTCATGCGCAAAGGGGGCGTGACCTGGGCTTTGGCTAGCCCGAGTGAGCTCTCCCCTGTCCGTTTCAGGCAGCTCTTGCTGCCTGACAGCATTTATTTCACTTTCTTCCCCTCACTGGAGGGAGAGAAAGGGAAATAAAGGCTGTCAGGCAGCAAACACTGCCTGAAAAGGACGGGGTGGGGGGAGCTCTCTCAGGGCTCTCTGGAGCCCGGGTGTGGGTGGGGGAGTGTTTGCTTAGGGCTCTTGCGGAGCCCCCCTGCAGGCTTCGGCAGCCTTTTTCATTGGCGACCCAGGTTCTTTGAACTCATTCACACAATGGTGGCTCCACCCCGATTGGAATAGATTCTGAACGGACAGCAATGGAGACAATTCCACAAATCCCAAGATTTGTATATTCTTCTCTTCCCATCTCACTGCAGAATTAGCCTCCATAGGGCTAATTCAAAAGTACATGATCTGAGATGGTGAACACTGGGACAACTTGGAATTCACGGGGCATTTTAGTTGAAAACATGCACACCCTGCACAGAAAGAGGTCTGGGTAGAGAGCGGGTCTTTTGGTAGGGAGCACAAATTCTTCCCTTTTCTGAGCAGGGTTTACCTTGGTTTGCATTTGAATGGGTGACTGCAAATGAACCCTATAAAATAGCTCCGTGGTAGAGCATCTGCTTGCAGTTAGAAGGTCACAGGTTCAATCCATGGCAGTCGAAGAATATTTTGACTGTATCTCAGCTTTGGAGAAAGAAGGATATGATATATATGATATACTAGCTTAACACACGCATAGCATCTGCACGCTAGTACTTGATTGCTCCCCTCACCCCCTGCCACATCCCCCCTCACCTCAGAGCTCTCTCCACCCTCATCTGAACTGCACTCCCTGCTCCTGCTGCTCCTCCATCTGGTTGCTTCCATCCCCCTCACCCATCTTGGTCGTGTCTGCAGTGTTGCTGGCACCTATTGGCCAAGCTGCAGCCCCCTATCCCCAGAGACCTCCCCACCCTCACCTGAGCCCCGCTCCTGCTCCTCCCCACAGGAGCAGCAGTGGTTAACCAGGCCCTTCCTCACTGCCGCCACCTCCATGGCCACTCGTTCCCCTCAGGCCGCTGACAGGCCTGGACTCGTCCCTTGCTTGCCTTCCTCCCTCTGTCAATGGCCTTAGTATCCCCAAACAGCAGCAGTGGTTGACTGAGCACTTCCTAGCTGCCAATAGGCACTGCCATGGCCGCTCGTTCCCCTCAGGCTGCTGACAGGCTCAGGCCTGCCCCTCGCCCTTCCTTCTTTCTCTCTTCCCCTCCCTTCTTTTTCTCTCTTTCTCTCTTCTCCACTCGCTCTTCCCCTCTGTCTTTCCCCCCCTCCCTTCTTCTCTTTCTCTCCCTGAGTTAACAGATCTTGTTTCCTCATCTAATTCACACAACAGCAGCCTCCTTCTCCTGAAGGGTCTCTTTCCTCCCTCACAACCCCTCACTCCACAGGCTATCTATCTATCTATCTATCTATCTATCTATCTATCTATCTATCTATCACTATATATTCCTCTCTTCTACAATCAAGAACATCTTCTGACAGTAACAGTTCCATTCCAACTGACCTTAAACATCACAGGCTCCTTCTCCCTATCTGCATATGGAATCCCCACTGCGGTGCCACAGGCTCCTCCTCTCTATCTGCATATGGAATCCCCACTGCTCAATCACCATAGTGCTTCTGTTCTCACAGACTCCTCCTCCCTATCTGCATATGGAATCTCCACTGCACAATCACCACGGTGCTTCTGCTTACAAACTCCCACGAGAACTGCCACACACGGGATTAGCCACGGGTACGCCTTAGAGAATTAGATAGATAGATAGATAGATAGATAGATAGATAGATAGATAGATAGATAGATAGATAGATTAGATAGAAACTTGCGAAGCTGCTTTATACAGTGTCAGACCCTTGGTCAATCTAGCTCAGTATTGTCTACACTGATTGGCAGCGGCTCTCCAAGGTTTCAGGCAGGAGTCTCTCCCAGCCCTACCTGGAGATGCTGCTTGGGACCTTCTACATGCAAAGCAGGGTCTCTTCCACTGCGATGCAGCCCCAGCCCCAAATTCCTCCTTCTATTGTTTGCTTTCAGCACCTGATACCCAGAGATACCCAGAGATATACCGCCTCTGAACATGGAGGTTTCAATTCGCTATCATAGCTAATAACCAATTATAGTGAAATTCATGGGGGATTGTTTTCGCTCTGCATCTAACCCCTGACCATTGTGTCATCCTGTGGCAGTGAAGCCTGCAAGTTAATGCCACATTGCTCAAGGACATCCTTTATTTTTGCATGGCTGGGGTTGACCTGAAGTTGCAGGGGTGGCTGAGGAAGGGACTCAAGTTAATGGTGCAACTTCTGTCTCTGTACAGGTCAAAGAGCTGCAGGATGCTCTGTCCAGAATGGAGGCCCCCGCAGGAGAGGCTGCCAGCCCTGTCAGTGAAGGAGAGCCATGGGGATTACAGGTGAATGTTCGTGTGCATCTGGGTTGAGAGGGGCGGGGCGGAGCCACCATTGAGTGAACAGGTTCAAAGAACCCAGGCTGCCACCCCTTGGGCTTTGACTCGCGCCCCAGACAAACACCCCTCGCGTCTGGCATCAGACACAGGGGTGTGGCTAAATGCTCTCTGCGTCTGATGTCAGATGCAGAGGGAGGGGCTAGGGGGGCCACAGTGGTGCCAGAACCCAGGCCACTGCTGGCCTCCATCCACGCTTGGGTATGAGTATCTACTGCTATTCTGTTCCATGTTGAGCTGGGGTCTCTGCCAAGGTAGGCATCTGGGAAGGGCTCCAAGCTGTGGGCAGCAGTCCCCAGGGGGCACAAGTCCAAAGCCAGGGCTGGGAGAATCAGGAGCTCCCCAGGATTTAAGGCAGGCGGGAGCCAGGAGGGTCAAGACAGAAGCCAAGGACATGCCAATGGTCAGAGTCAAGTAGCTACCAGGAGCCAGAGAGAAGCCAAGGATTACACCAAGCGAGACAGCACCTGAGGACCTTGATACTGAGGCTAGGCCTGCTTCAGCCAAGAAACCTTTTATACTTCCTGCTTCAGTGAGAGGCCAATGAGTGGTTTCCTAGGGACGGACTTGCTTAAGAGCCTAGGATTTTGCTTGCAATAGGAACATAGGAAGCTGCCTTATGCCAAGTCAGACGATTGGTCCATCTAGCTCAGTATTGTCTAGACCTGTGCTTATTCAGAAAATTTGGATTCAGATTCTACCTGACTTGAATTTGACGATATTGGATTCAGATTCTATGGCTCTGGCGATATTGGATCAGAGTTAGAATTTGACTGATTTAAATTCAGATCTCCCCCGCATAGTGGTCAATGGGGAAATTTTAACAAAATCACCATAAATTGCCGGTTGGCCCTAGAGCCTTGAAATGAATTTGAGGAGAATCAGTCAATCCCCTGATTTGTGGTTAATTTTTGAAATTGAGAAAGGGCTAACAATGGTGAAATCTGGCTTGTTTCAAGACAGAACACTACAAAAAACAGTTTCAGTTTCTGAAACTGACGATCCTTCTTGGACCATTATTCCACTAGCATGTGGAGGAATCTGTCTTTTGCCTATATGAAAAGGGGTAACAGCATGCCCCCCCCCATTTATATTTCTGGAAGTGATGGGCATACACTTATGAGATATGGCACACATGAAGTCCACATTGGCAGGACTCTGTGTAATTTTTTTTCTTCCAAGTTATGGGTCAGTCCTCTATTGTTGGTGAATTTATGAAAATTTTCTTTTAAAATGGTGAAATCTGACTCGTTTCAAGGCAGAACTTTACATAAATTTCTACATCTGAAGTCCCTCCTTGCACCATCATTACACCTCCATGTGGAGGGAAAAGGACATTCCTTTGATGTCATTTTTTCCTTCTTCTTCGCCATTGCAGGAACAGACAGGCTTTTAAAAAGGGGTTAAAAGGACTTCACACCTTTTAATCCCTTAATGGCTAGAAGGGAAAGTGAGAAATTATTTCTAACCAGAAGCATTCAAAGTACTTTCACTTTTACTGTGTGCTTCTGCAATGGGGAAGACAAAAATTAATATAAAATCAAAGGAATGTCCTTGTTCCTCTACATGGGGGTGGAATGATGGTCATAGGAAGGGCTTCAGCTCCTTCTCTGCCCGTTTCCCTATCTAATAATAATAAATAATAAATAAAAATTATCATCATCAGTCTATTTTTAAAAAATTGAGCAGATGTAATCAAGATCTTTTCAAGGCTGCTTGGGGCTCAGGGAGTAGGACAGAGTATACATGACAACCGAATTGTATCTTTTTTTTTTTTTTTTTGTCATTCCCAACTCCATGCCCCTGCAGGACCCCATAGCTGCAGCCCAGAGCTTCATCCGCTGCTTCCAGAGTGCTGCTGATGCCCACCCTTTCTGCTGCCGGTTCCCCCAGCGAGGTCTCCTGTCTGCAGAGGTTCAGGCAAAAGAAATGGAAGCTCAGACCCAGCAGCTCTGCAGGTAAGGACATCCCATCTCTGCAGAAGCATTCACGACCAGCTCTTGCAATAGAGAGACCTCTTTTCATCAATGGACAATTGCTTCTTTGGGGCGAGATCCAAATTGGAGGTGAATCTCAGTCAGAGGCGTAACTAGGGAAAACGGCGCCCGGGGCAAGCACTGAAATGGCGCCCCCCCCCCACATACTACATTATACTTAGGTTTTTCCTCACAAGCGCCCGCCGCCGCCGCCAATTCTCGGGCGGCGTGGAAGGGACCTCTCGTGGGGGAGGGGGCGCCGACGCGCTCCCTTGACTGCTGCAGCACAGCTGCACTGAGCAGGAAACATTTGTATTAACAAAAAAAAATTTAAAAAATTAAAAATATATATTTTTTGTCATGGCGGCGCCCCCCACGTGACCAGAAAAGATGGCGCCCGGGGCACGTGCCCCCCCTGCCCCCCCTATAGTTACGCCTCTGATCTCAGTGGTTAGAGCAGCTGCGTTGAGTGCAGAAATTTCTAGGTTCAGTTCCTGGCAGCAGGGCATGAGCCTTGTTTGAATCCCAGGAAAGCTGCTGCCAGTCAGAGTAGCCCATAGTAGGCTAGCTGGACCAATCGTCTGACTCAGGAGAAGGAAATTTATACCAAGGGGTCATAGCTCTGTGGTAGAGTTGCATACAGAGGGTTTCAGGTTCTACCCTCTTAAAAAAGACTGGTAAAGACCCATTTCTGCTAGACAGCTGCTGCCAGTCAGAGTTGACAATCCTAGGATTGACAAACCAAGGCGCTGACTCTGCATAAGGCAGCTTCATATGTTCACAAGCAAAAATCTACGGCTGTGCTCTTCTGTTTTTAGTCTGGAGCTCCATGGTAGAGTGCCTGTCTTGCTTGCAGAAGGTCCCAGTTTCTACCCCTGGTAGCATCTCCAGTTAAAAAGGGTCTCTGGCAGTCAGGTTGCACTGAACGTCCGTCTTCCCCTCAGGTTCATCGAGAAGCTGAAAGGCCTCAACCAGCTGCTCTCAGCAATGCTGCAGGAATGCAAGAGCGACACCGAACGGCTCAGCATGCTGCTGGGCCGCCGAGAATCTGACACCACTGCCCTGCACTTGGCTGTGCAGTACAGGTGAGGGCCTGGCTCAGGTGTGTGTGTGGAGCTGGGAGCCTGATGTACCTCCCCAACATTGTGCTTTCTTTCAAGTCAAGGTAGAAGCACTGAGTTACCTGGAGCTGAGATACCTGGAGTGTGTAGATATTTCTAATTTATCTAAAACTCAGGCTATCCTGAGAGGCAGCAAGAGCACTGGAGTGTTAGCACATCAACAAATGCCAGTTAGAGTAATGTAGCAGTATATTCTAATTGAGCCAAAGTACGTGTAATAATCTTATAAACTATTACATTCAAACAACCTGGTTCAGTTGTTTGAAACGTGAACGCAGTGGAGCTTGGTACAGGGGGAACAGGAGCGTGCCAATTAGCCACGTCCCAAGGTGCAGGTGCACTCTATAGCCACGCCCCATGCTGCCTCCATATTAAGCATTTACGCCACACCCCCACTGCTGTTTCATTCTCTGGTCACGCCTCCTGCTTTCCCAGGGTTTAGCACTTAACGCACTCCCCAACTGCTGTTTCACTCTGTGGCTACTCCTCCTGCTTTCCCAGAGTTAAGCCACACCCCCACTCCTGCTTCACTCTGTGGCTACTCCTCCTGCTTTCCCAGGGTTAAGCATTTAAGCCATGCCTCCACTGCTGTTGCACTCTGTGGCCTCACCTCCTGCTTTCCTGGGGTTAAACACTTAGGCCATCCCCCCCACACACACACACACAGCCACACACACAGGTCTTGCACTCCTTGGCCACGCCTCCTGATTTTCTAGGACTAAGCACTTAGGCCATGCACCCTGCTGTTGTGCTCTGTGGCCACACGCCCTGCTTTCCCCACCAAGTTCAGCTTAAGTACTGAATCCGGGGGATGCAAGAGACAGTCATAGAGAAAGGCAGCCGTGGGGGATGTGGCTGACTGACAATCTCCCATGACCCCTGCTAACTTGGCAGGGAGGCACCTTTTAACATGGTGATTCTCTTTATTTAGCAGGGGGAGAGTAACTGGCCCTATCCACCCCCAGCACAGTACTTCCAGTGACTGTTGCTGGTGTCTATCTTGTGTTTCTTTTTAGAATGTGAGCCCTTTGGGGACAGGGATCCATCCTATTTATTTATTATTTCTCTGTGTAAACCACTCTGAGCCATTTTTGGAAGGGCGGTATAGAAATCAAATCAAATCAAATCAAATCAAGTTACCCCGTATCCAGATTCACTGCACCACTTTTTGAATGATTAAAGAAGGCTGCATTCTTTCCCACTTTCTCCCACTTCCTCTATTTTCTCCACTGTGTCAGATTTTAGATTGTAAGTGTCTCAGGGCAAAAACTTGTTTTCTCACTCTTTGCAAAGTGCCACGAGATCATGTTTTAGGCCTGGCACTTGTGAGTGCAATAGAGTTGTGGAGCACAGCAGTGACATCAGTCCAGATCTGCTTTTTCTCTTTTTTTCCTAGATTACCCCAGGTTTCACCAGTATGTGTTAAATTTAAAAACTTTGCTGCAAACTTTATTTATTTATTTATTTATTTATTTATTTATTTAAATGTGTACAGTGCCCCAACTTCCATCTCTGAGTGGTTTACAACATCATAAAACAAACTAAAATAAAATTAAACCCATAAAAGAACTCTGATTAAAAAATTGAATTTTTAACTAGATGAATGGGGTGAATAAATGTCTTTAGAGACTTTTTAAAAACTGTCAGAGATGGGGAGGCTCTTAACTCAGCAGGGAGCATGTTCCAAAGTCTTTGCCAACCAAGACATAACTGTGATGATCTTGAAGTGGATTTTATTCATGAAATGACAGATTAATACAAATTCAGTTGTTGCATACATCCCTCCCACCCACCCCTGCTGTTAAATTGGTTGCCTTTTGATATTGTTTCATTGTCCTTGCTGGTGGCTTTGAGTTCTCTTTTTAAAAAGAAAAGGAGAACATAAGTGTGAAGTGAAAGAATTCCTCTGTGTTAACCTGATTCTGCTCTGTTGCTTAAGGCCATCAGAAACTCCCAGTCATTTATTTATTTATTTATCACACTTATATACCACCCTATATAAAATCTCAGGATGGTTTATAATCCAGACAACCAAAACCTAAAAATTATAAAAACAGATTAAAATTGCCATAAATAAAACTTTAAAGCAGTTATGACCTCTTTGGCATAGCCTACCTCTTGTAGGTGGCTGTGAGGAAAAAAAAAATCAGAAGGAAACCTTGTATGTACTCTGAGCCCATTAGAGGAAGAGCAGATAAAAATGTCTCACACTAAAACCCCTCATTGCCCATGACTGCTACTAACACTTTAAAAAAAAGATTTCCTCCCCACCCCACCGCTTTTAAAGAAGAAGATTTCTGAAGATCCCCTTTTCTTATTCATTTGGCTATGTAAACTGTTTTGAGAACTTCTTTGTTTTAAAAAAATGGTGTGTGTGAATGAAAGTAATAATAATCCGCCATATTGCATTTGTATGCAACAATTCAATTTGTATTGCATTTCGTTGGCACAAATCTATTCTCCATGTCAACGTTATCAGAAGAAGGCATAACCTCCCTAAATGCCTGCCTGGAGGCAGTGATGGGATGGATGAGGGATAACAAACTGAGACCGAATCCAAATAAGATAAAGGTACTTCTTGTGCAGGGTCAGAACTCAGGGGACAATTTTGATCTGCTGGTTCTGGATGGGGCCACACTTCCCCAGAAGGAACAGGTACACAATCTGGGAGTGCTTCTGGATCCAAACCTCTCCCTGGTTTCCCAGGCTGAAGCAGGGGCCAGAGGTGCTTTCTATCAACTTCAGCTGATATGCCAGCTGTGTCCATTTTTTTTTTTTTTGAGATAAACAACCTCATAACAGTGGTATATATGCTAGTAACCTCCAGACTTGACTACTGCAATGCTCTCTATGTGGGGCTGCCATTGTACGTCGTCTGGAAACTGCAGTTGCTACAGAATGCTGCAACCAGTCTGGTCTCTGGGTCATCTCAAAGAGACCATATTACTCCTATATTAAAAGAACTACACTGCTACTAATATGTTTCTGGGCAAAATACAACGTGCTGGTTATCTATATATTTAATTCTCCTAGACATACCCGTCGCTAATTCCATGCGTGGCAGCTCTCGCAAGAGTTCGTGAGCAGCTGTGGATAGGATAGCGATGGGGACGGCGGGGGGGTGGGTGGGGAGAAAATAGGGATACATGCCGGTGGCCAGAGGAGGCGGTAGGCCAGCTGGCAGTAGGAGGCAGCCACTGCTTGGAGTTGGTAGATGGGTGGGAGGAGGTGGTGGGCCGGCTTGCTGCCTGGCCCATCAGCCAGAAAACACGGGCAGTGGGAGCCAGAATGCCAGGCCAGCTGGCGGGGGGTGAGGGGAGAAAAAGGCAGTGGGCGGGCGGGCCGGAGGCACAGATGCTCTGCGCTCGGCACAGTTAGTAAACTATAAAGCCCTAAACAGCTTAGACCCAGGGTGTTTAAGAAAACGTCTTCTTCACTATGAGCCCCATCGCCCATTGTGATCAGCTGGAGAGGTTCACTCTTATCCCTGAACATCCGGGCCAAAGTCCAGGGCCTCCACTGCCCCTGGGGCCCCCCAAATCCACTTTAATCCACCTTAGTTTGCAGGGGAAGGTCTCCAAAGGCCTTTAGGTCCAGGCTCCAAAATTTCCTAGGTGCACCTCTGTCTGCAGTTGCCACCGGTCTGGTGGCTATACAGGGACGGGCCTTCTCTGTTGCCACCCTGAGACTGGTATGTGCTCCCTGCTGAGGAAAAAGCCTCCCCAACTCTGACAACTTTTTAAAAAGTCTCTAAAGAAACATTTCTTCACCCAAGCTTTTAACTTGTCTTGTGGTTTTAAATTGTTCTAAGGGTTTCATTTCTGTTTTAATTTGTTTTATGTTGCTGTCAACCACCCAGAGACAGAAGATTGGTATGGTGTACAGATTTGATTGATTGATTGATTAAGATGGTGCTTCCTTGGCCTCTGAGCTTGTCCCTTTTTCCTGCCCTCTGATTTCTCTCTCTTGGATTTGGCAGTGAACACTGTTTGGAGGCATACGAGGCATTGTTTTCACTGTCTGGTGTGGAGCAGTATCCCCAGATGACAGCAGCAGCAGCAGGAGACACCCCTCGAGTAGGTGAGCCCAGGCAGGTGTTAGGTGCACGGCCTTAAATAGATTTTATTTGAATTAGTCATCAAGCCATAGCAAAATGACAATAATATTGTATTTACCTGAATCCAAGACTAGATTTCCCCCCTCTTTTTCCCCAAGTTCTTTGATGTTAGAAAACAAGGGGGCATCTTAAATTCAGAGCCTTTTGAATAAAATATTGGTATAACCTGTATCTAAACTCTATTTTTAAGGAGCTCATCTTAAATTCAGTTATATTGTATTCAAGTAAATATGGTAAAACCCCATTTAAAAACCACACAACATAATATATACAAAGAGAATAATGGCACACAAACCCAAATTAAATATAAAAATAAAAATTACAGACTGAAATTTCAGAATCCACCCAACAAGAAGTAACAGCTTTTTCCACTGGAACACAAGAGGATCGGAAGCCACCTGATTCTGAGTCATACCCATCTAGCTCAGTATTGTCTGCATTGACTGGCAGCGGCTCGCTGGAGGGAGAGAAAGGGAAATAAATACAGCCTACCAGCAAATGCTGGCTGGACTTGCCGTAGCCTGGGCCATGCCACTTTGCACATGACGTCACAGACATCACGCGTAGGGCCGCAGTGGGAGGGACACGGGCCACCCTTCCACTGGCTACACCACTGAGCTATGGTATAGTTAATAATATGTATATACAAAAGACAAAAATATAAATAGATATTTTAAAATAATAATAATAATAATAATAATAATAATAATAATAATAATAATAATACGATTTCTATACTGCCCTTCCAAAAATGGCTCAGGGCGGTTTACAAAGAGAAATAACAAACAAATAAGATGGCTCCCTGTCCCCAAAGGGCTCACATTCTAAAAAGAAACATAAGACACACACCAGCAACAGTCACTGGAAGTACTGTGCTGGGGGTGGATAGGGCCAGTTACTCTCTCCCTGCTAAATAAAGAGAATCACCACGGTAAAAGGTGCCTCTTTGCCCAGTTAGTGGGGGGGGGTGTGCCTCTTTGCCCAGTTAGCATTATTATTTTAATAATAAAAGTTGATGGTGCTTAAGAAAAACTTAACAGTTAAAAAGTCATTGTATATAAGAAATCCTCAAGCATATGCTGGTTAGTCCTTGGTTTTTATATCATAAAAAGTCCTCAAGCATATGCTGACCAAATCCTATACTCTTGTGGTTTCTGGTAAAAATATTTTTTAAAATAATATTCGGTGTGAAGCACTTTGAAAACTTTTGTTGTTGAAATGCAGTTTATAAATATTTTATTTATCTATTTATTTAATACATTTCTATACAGCCCAAAATGCAAGTTCTCTGAAGAGAACTTAAGAATAAAACCAACACAGAAGCTACTGTTCAAGCAGAGAGAAATGTGTTTTTAAGGCCGTAGGGATTTGACAACTCACCCTGAGAGGGAATTCCCCACTCTGGCACCACCACTAAAAAGACCCTGTCTAGTACTGGATGTACCAAATTAATTGAAGATAACAGCTGCTCTGTTCTTCCCACCCCCTCCAGGAGATCTCAGAAGACCTTGCCAGGACGTGAAGGTGGCCATGTTGGACAAAGCTTTTAAGTTCCTACAAAGCCGCAGTATGGAGGGTGAAAAGTCTGGGTGCACCCACTCCAAGCAGAGGTACAGTAGGTTTGGGACCTGTGCTGCCACAAGAGGATCATAGATTTAGAGTGCATACAATTAGGAAAGATATGGATTACTGTTGTTTGGGTAGTTGTATGAAGTTGTCTAGAGGTTTTTAGTCTATATGCCATAGGATTGCCCAGAAGCCTCTGTCAATCCAAAGCACTCAGCCAATCCAGAGTAAGCAGCTCTGCTCCTTTGTTTAGTTTAGATTCCTATCCTTGTGGATAGTAAGGGAAATAGTTTTCTGTAAACAGCTTGCATAGTTAGTTAGTGAAAAAAAATTTATTACCTAAGGAAGAATCAGCCAGCATCCACAATCTTCCATGAGCATCTACTGTGCCTGTAATCTTCAATTTGAACTGCAAACCCTGCAAGCAGAACCTCTGAGAACGTAACGTATTTAACCGAATAGAAGACAACTCAGAATTTAAGACAACCCCCTTTAAAAATAGAGGTTAAGTACAGTTATGCCTGTATTCACCTGAAAAGAAAAGGACTCTGAATGTAAGATGACCCCCTGATTTCTAATGTGGAAAAAAACTAGTCTTGGATTCAGGTAAATACAGTAAGACATTTGCATGCTTGGAAGCCTTAAAAGCTAGCTGGAAATGTATCTTTCCTTTTGAGTGAGCACTTACTGGGTATCCCAGGATTGCCAAGACAGGACTGTCTTGAGAGGAAAAAGTCTCCTGGCTTGTTCTGACCTCTTAGAACTTTTGGTCCGGACATTTCTGCAGAATCCAAAGATCCCTGACCTTAGAGATCCAATTTTCATTTCAGTTGTTCTGAGCCACGTGGATTGGAGGATGAGAGAAAGATGTTGCAGGAATACATCCAGCTCCTGAGAGCCGAACAGGCCTCCATTAAGCTCCCCACCCATTGGCTGCTCCCCGGGGCCGACTCTGCCGCAGCCAGAATCAACACAGGAATCGGGGCTAAGGTGACAGAGGTCCGGAGGGCCTTGCAGGATGTCCTGTCCACAGAGGCTGAGAAACCCACGATGGAGAAGGGCCAGCTGCTGCAGGAATTGCAGGCCATCCGGGTAAGCCGGAGTCAGAGTGCAGCTTCCCAGGCAGCAAATGCATGCTTCCTTGTGAGGAGAGACCAGGTGCTTTTGGAGACCCACGTTATCTGGGGTTTCGTGGATCATGGTTTCTTGTATCTGTGGATGGGTCTTAGAGACTCACACTGCATTCACACGTAACATGAAACCAGAGGTCCCTTGGCCTCTGGTTTCAGAAACTGTACATCCAAATGCAGACAGCTGGAGTTTAGCGGGGAAATGGACCCGCGGTTTCCCTCCCCAGATCCACTCCTCTACCTTAGGTTTGCATTAGGTTTCGCTGCCGAATGCTGGTGCCAGAGATTCCCCCTTCTACAACCAGGTTGAGGGAGGAAGCTTCTCCCTCGCTCTGGCTGCTATTGGCTGCTGGAGCTGTCCTTCACTGAAGGAGGAAGGCCCAGCCAACAGTTCCTCCTCCAGCTCTGTAGTCAGTGAGACTGTGGAGAGGAAGCTCTCTGTTTCTTCCGAATGTGGATGAGGGTCAGGGTGTGGCAGGTGGGGCGGAACTGCGGGTGTAACGGTTCTGTGTTACATCCTCAGTTTCTTTATCCGCAGCAGGAAATATAGGCAAATTTTGCCTATCCACAGCTCCTGAGTGTCCAGAAATGACTTCTGATGTTATTTCCAGCTGCCATTTTGAACCACAGAGCCATTTTGTGGCTCTTTTAAAAAACAAAACAAAAATAGATTTTAAAGCGAAACATCAGAGGATATGGGGGGCATTTCTGGAGAGCAAGGTACTGGGATTTACTGCCCTTATTTCTGTTCCCTTCTTGCTTTTTTGGCATTTTTTTCAGAGTAAGGAACCTAACCCATGGATACCCAGAGTAGTAAGATTTCTTTATTTGTGGTTTCCATATTCGTGCTTATTGGTGGGAACAGAACCCCCGCAAATAAAGAGGGCCTCCTGTATCTGTTTGCACAGATTCAGACTGAACATAAGATCATCAGAAAATTCCTTTTGCACATTAGAAGGAACAGGTCCATAGTCTGGGAATGCTGGTTCCTCAGGCTGAGGCTATTATTATTATTATTATTTCTTGTTTACACAGTCAGACAGGTGTTATTGACTGGTTTGTTTTATCTAGACATTGAATCCTTCCCAAGGACCTGGGATGCCAGAATTTTATTGTCAACTGTTATAGATATCGTCGCAGAATATAGGCTGTTCCCAGTAAGGCTGCTTTTTGTAATTGGCTGATGGTGATTTCTGTGGCCCCTATGGTGTTGAGGTGCTCTTCAAGGTCTTTTGGAACTGCCCCCAGGGCGCCAATTACCACTGGGATTATTTTGGTCTTTTTCTGCCACAGCCATTCAATTTCAATTTGTAGATCTTTATATTTGGTGATTTTTTCTATTTCTTGTTCTTCTATTCTCCTATCCCCTGGTATTGCTATGTCGATTATTTTGACTTGTTTTTCTTTCTTCTCGACTACAGTTATATCTGGTGTATTGTGTGGCAGATGTTTGTCCGTTTGTTGTCGGAAGTCCCATAATATTTTTACATCTTCATTTTCTACAACTTTTTCAATTTTATGGTCCCACCAATTTTTGGCTACAGGTAGCTTGTATTTTTTGCAGATGTTCCAGTGTATCATCCCTGCTACCTTGTTATGCCTTTGTTTGTAGTCAGTCTGTGTGATCTTTTTACAACAGCTGATTAGGTGGTCCACTGTTTCATCTGCTTCTTTACAAAGGCGGCACTTGCCGTTTGTTGTGGATTTTTCTACTTTTGCTCTTATTGCATTTGTTCTTGGTGCCTGTTCTTGCGCAGCCAGTATTAAACCCTCTGTTTCTTTCTTCAAGTAACCATTTTTAAGCCATTGCCAGGTCTTGGTGATGTCTGATTTTCCACTTATATTGTGCAAATATTGACCACGCAGGGGCTTATTTTTCCATTTTTCTGCTCGGTTCTTGACTTGTTCTTTCTTGTAGGCCTGCTTTGTTTCATTGGTGTTGAATAGTTCCACGTTATTGACCATTTGAAGTGCATCTTCTTCACTGTCCTTGATATATTCTTCAAGGCCTCTTTTCTCCTCCTTTACTGTTTGATGGACTTGCAGCATTCCTCTTCCACCTGAGCTGCGAGGGAGGTATAGCCTATCTACATCCCTGTGTGGGTGCAGAGCATGATTGATGGTCATGATTTTCCTGGTCTTACAATCCAGCGTCTCTAGCTCTGCCTGGGTCTAGTCTATTATTCCTGCACTGTATCTGATAACAGGTATAGCCCAGGTGTTTATGGCGTGTATGGTGTTCCCGCCATTGAGTTTGGACTTGAGGATTTTTCTGACTCTCCTGATGTATTCACTTCCCATTTTTCTTTTAACTTCAGTGTGTGCAATGTTATCAGCCTGGAGAATGCCCAAGTATTTGTAAGGTTCTTTCTCTTCCAGGTTCTTGATCTTGCTTCCATTGGGCAGTTCTATTCTTTCTGTTTTTCTTATTTCCCCTCTTTTCATTATTAATGCAGCACACTTGTCTAGTCCAAACTCCATTGCTATATTGCTACTGAATATACGGACAGTGTTTAGCAGTGATTCGATTTCTGACTGGGACTTTCCATACAACTTCAGACCATCCATGTACAGCAGATGGTTGATTTTACTTGATGTTTTAGATGTTTGGTATCCGAGGCCTGTTTTGTTTAGTATTTGTGAAAGTGGGGTCATGGCGATTACAAACAACAGAGGGGATAGTGAGTCCCCTTGGAAAATGCCTCTTCTAATGCTAACCTGTCCAAGTGTCTCGCCATTGATTGTTAACTGTGTACTCCACATGCTCATTGCTTTTTAAAAAATAAATATCTGAATGTTTTTGCTGACACCAGTTGTTTCTAAACATTTTAGTATCCATGTGTGAGGCAATGTATCGAAGGCTTTCTTGTAGTCAATCCATACAACACTTAAATTTGTTTTGCTTCTCTTGCAGTTTTCTAAAATCATTTTGTCAATCAGCAGCTGGTCTTTTGTGCCTCTGGTGTTCGGGCAATTTCCTTTCTGTTCAACTGGAAGCTGTTTGTTAGTTAGTAAGTGTTGCATCACTTCATCTGCTATTATTCCAGTTAATAATTTGAACATGGTTGGCAGGCAGGTTATTGGTCTATAATTACTTGGAACTGCACCTTTTGCCGGGTCTTTCATGATGAGATGAGTTTTCCCAGTCGTTAGCCATTGTTCAATATCACCTCCTTGCAAAATGTGATTGAACTGTTTTGATAGCTGTTTATGAAGGCTTGTTAGGTGTTTAAGCCAAAAGCCATGCAGTTCATCGTCGTCTGGCGCAGTCCAATTTTTAATTTTCTTTTCTCTTTCACTTATTAATTCTGGTGTTATTTTTAGATCTTGCATTTGTTGGTTACATTTTTTTACCTCTGTCATCCAGCCTGCTTTTTTATTATAATCTATTGGATTGTCCCATAATTTTCCCCAGAACTGCACTGTTTCTTCTTTATTTGGTGTTTCTAGGTTTCTTGCAGTTTTTTCTCCTTCTATGCTTTGGTAGAAACGTCTCTGATTCGACTGGAATTGGAGATTCTGCCTGTGTTGTGTAATTCTGGCTTCATACCTGCTAATCTTCTTTGACACTGCTTTTATTTGCTGCTTTATTATTTCCAGGACTTCTCTAATTTTCCTTGAATCTAGGTGGTATTTTTGGATCAGATACTGTTTGGTGTTTTCATTCTTCAGCTTCTTGTCTTTCATATCTTTCAATTTACTAGCATCTGATCTAAGCCTGGAGATTTTATTTTCTAATCTAATCTTCCATTTTGGTGATGTACTGCTTTCTTTTTTTACCAGTCCACTGATCTTATATCTGAGCTCTTGTGTTGTTATTGTTGCTGCACTGTACATTAGTTGGTCTGTTTCTTGCAAATTATTGGTTGTTATTTCTGCAAGTGCAGCATTGACATCTTTTAATACCTGAGCAAGTTGTTTTTTGGCAACTGTTTTTAAAGCTGGAAGTCGAACCCTGGTGGTTGCTTGGTTCATGTGCTCTGTTATTTTTTGCTTTAGTTCTTGTTGCTTTTCTGTTAAACGGCATTTGGGTTTTTGAGGTGAAGGCAAAGGGGCGGTTGCCTGGTTTTGATTTTGAAACAGTTCAGTAACAGTGGCATCCTCGATTTCCAACACCTCCTCCACCTGCGCCTGAGCAACTTCTTCAGTTGGTGGTAATTCTTCTTCCATATCTTGAGCCTGTGTTGCTCTGCAGTTCTTCCAGCTCAACTCCTGTGAATGCTTTATTTCTTATTATGTATCTTCTCAGGTCTGCTAGCCTTTGTTCTGTTATTTCTGTATCTGGATGCTTCTCTTTCCAAATTTGGTACATTCTTTTTAAATAAGTTCTTCTAGTTGGACTAGACTTGTAATAGCAGATCATTATTTCCTTGTTGGCAGTTTTCGTATATTTTTTTCGGTTAAGCAACGTTTCTTCCAGTAACCTTGCAGTCTCCAGCCCTGGTTGCTCAACTGAAGATCCTGAGTCCTGTTGCCCACTTGCCACCAGATGTCCAGGGACTCCAGCACCTGGCGCGGTCCTTGTTGACCCGGGCGACGACCGATCCGGTATAGATTTATTAAAGTTACGTCTCACCATATTGTTGATGGGAGAGGCACTCTTTGTCTGGCTCCTCTGGTGAGACCTGTCCAGTATGGTTGGACCTCTGGCATAGCTCTCACCTTCCTCAGAGGACGCAAGCCCCACAACCACACCAAGGTAGTGCCTCACTGGGGGTATTATTATTATTATTATTATTATTATTATTATTATTATTACATTTATATTCCGCTCTTCCTCCAAGGAGCCCAGAGCGGTGTACTATACTTGAGTTTCTCTTTCACAACAACCCTGTGAAGTAGGTTAAGCTGAGAGAGAAGTGACTGGCCCAGAGTCACCCAACAAGTATCATGGCTGAATGGGGATTTTAACTCGGGTCTCCCCAGTCCTAGTCCAGCACTCTAACCACTACACCACGCCAGGCGTGCTTTCTATCATCTTTGCAGATTTGAATGGATTAATCTTGACCGCACAACCACTGTGTGGCTGGCAGGCATGCTCATAAAATTCTTAAGGACGTGCCCTAGTTATCATTGCCTTTCAGATTTATACAGCAGGCATTATATAAGACCAGAAGGACCAGCTCTTCTACTGACTTTAAACTCCAGGGGAACCATCCGTGGGTCTTTCCTTCATGCTATAACCCCCCACTCACATCTCTGGCTTCAGCTGCCCACCTTGCACCCGTTGTGGGAGGTGTCCAACTTACAGAGCCTGTAAGAACCTTTTGCTCCCCTTTGAATCCCAGGAAGCCTTGGTCAGTTTAAACACCACACTGCATCTCGTGGACAAGGAGAAGCAGAGCCTGGAGCTCCAGACATACACTTCCCGGGCTCAGGAGGCCGCTTGTCTCCTGATGATCCGGATCCTGCAAGTGGAGCGTGATGAGAGTCGGGGGCAGCTGCTGGATTCCTCCAGCAGCAGCAGCAGCAGCGACAGTGGAGACAGCTGCTATGGGGTAAGCCTGCAAAGCAGCAGTAAAGGGGGAGAGCTGGTTTTATGGTAGCGAGCATGAATTATCCCCTTTGCTAGGTCCACCTTGGTGTGCATTTGGATGGGAGCATAGTCTGCTATGAGATCCTCGGGCTGCTGCTTCATGGTAGAGCCCCTGCTTCATTCCCTGGGAGCATCTCCTGTCTGAAACCTTGGAGAGCTGCTGACATCCCACCCACTCATTTTAAAATGGTCCGATGGGGCGGCAGCATACTTCATTGCCACCCCGGTACCTCCTCGGGCTGGAAGTGCCTGGTGCTCATGCACACGGCTACTAGTCTTGTTGGCTACTAGTCTTGATGGCTATAGGCTACCTCCATGGTTGGAGTCAGGAGGCCTCTGGATCTCAGTTGCCGGGAAAGAATAGCAGAGGAGGGGGCCTGCCTTCTGTTTGTGGGCTTCCCAGAAGATCTGGTGGGCCACTGTGGGAAACAGGGTGCTGGGCCCGATGGACCTTGGGCCTGATCCAGCAAGGCTCTTCTTATGTTTCTTTGTGGCTTGCAAGCCCTTGGATCAGGGAACCAGCCTCAGGCCCTCGTGTGTCTGGGAATCACCCCTGCTAAGTGGGCCAAGAGGCCGCTTTCCAAGAGGTGCCTTTCCAAATGGCAACTCTCTTTTGTTGAGCAGGGGGAGAGCATCTGTCCCTATTCAGTCCAGAATAACATCCCCATTGTCACTGAGAGAGGAGAGCTGGTCTTGGCGTAGCAAGCATGAATTGTCCCCTTTGCGAAGGACCCAATGCATAGTCAACTTGTGGAATTCTCTGCCACAAGATGTGGTGACAGCTAACAACCTGGATGGCTTGAAGAGGGGTTTGGATAACCATGGAGGAGAGGTCTATCAACAGCTACTACTCGGAGAGCCAGCTCCAGCCTCAAAGGCAGGATGCCTCTGAGTACCAGTTGCAGGGGAGTAACAGCAGGAGGGAGGGCATGCCCTCAACTCCTGCCTATAGGCTTCCAGCGGCATCTGGTGGGCCACTGTGTGAAACAGGATGCTGGACTAGATGGGCCTTGGGCCTGATCTAGCAGGGATGATCTTATGTTCTTATGAAGCCACTGCCAGTCTGTGTAGACAGTAATGACTTAAATGGAACAATGGTCTAACTCGGTAGAAGGCAGCTGCCCATGTTCCTTTGTCTTTTACTGGTACCTCCCTTGTGTATCTCTTTAGGTTTCTTTAAAGCCTTTTTGGGACATGAAACCATTATCTAATTCCTTTTGCTCTGGAAATTGCTTTGAGCACCTTTTTGTTGAAAAGCAGTGTGTAAATATTCTTAGTACTAACTCCTTTTTCATAAATGTCCATATGTGTAGGAATACGCTCCTCTCTGTACCTCCAAAGTGGTTATGTCTGGCTTATCTCAGGATGCTGGTGGCAAGCAACCCGTCACAGACCCTAAGGCGCAGATGATGGAGCTTCATGATACGTTGGCTCGGTGAGTGGCATCTAGTGATGTCGCTAAAGTTTATTGCGATGTGTTTCCAAACACGAATCTGTCCAGCTCAAATGCATTAGAAATTGAGCTTCATTCCCTGCGCCATGCAGGGGGTTGGACTAGCAGAGCAAAATGTCTGATCCAGGCACTGTATGGCTGCATTTGCACATCAGATGGAACCACATGCCAAATGGATCTTCAGTTCCGCTCCCCCGACACAGTCCGCTCTACTGTCCTCATTTAGATGACAGGGAGAGCATCCTCTCTGCAGTCAGCGACTGCAGAGAACATGGGGAACTGGCTGTGTTGGCTTCCTTCTTGCTTTAAAGACAGCCTGCACAACCAGTCATGGAGGGCAAGAAGGAAGAGCTTCCTCTCTCAACTCCAATCTGGCCGAATGCAGTGTCCAGTGCTGCATTTGGATGGAACAGAGGCTCCATTTTCCCTTGGAATCTTCTGAGTGCACCCTTGGGTTGTGCAACAGACAGGACCGGAGTTGCACACGTTCAGTCATAATGGCAAGGAAACCGCAGGTCCCTGCCACTCCGGTCCCCCATTATGTGCAAATGCAGCCTCTATTTCTTCATTCATTTGTTTATACAATTCATATGCTACCCTTCTTCATAAATGAATTTATGGCAGCTTTCAACAAAACTCATTTTAAAAATATCAGTAAAACACGACCTCTAAAATGATAGAAATGCAAGAGAAACAATCAGTCAAACAGGGCAGTCACTGAAAAATGTATAAAGTTTGGGGAAGGCCTGCTCGAATTGAAAAAAAAAGTCTTCAATTTCTTCTTCATGGTTTCTGTGCATCACACTTGGATTTGTGCCTGCACAGAATCATGCTTTGGACCAGACAGTGAGGTATGCTGTCAGCTACTGGAACCCCCATTTCCTGCTCTTTCCCCCTTATTTGGTAAAGCTCTATAATGGTTTTCAGCTTGGCTCTGTGCAGACACAAACCCATGTGTGAATGCACAGAAGACCACTCAAAGAACTACCGTGTTTCCCCCAAAATAAGACAGTGTGTTATATTAATTTTAGCCCCAAAAAATGCACTAGGGCAATTAGCAGTACATCAGAAATTACTGCTAGGTCTTACTTTTGGGGTAGGTCTTACTTTCGGGGAAACAGGGTACAGATACAGGTAAGAAACCTGCCTTTTCATTTAAACAAGGAAGGGGGAGCTTAAGATCAAGGGGCAGGGAGTTCCAGTGCACTGGGGCTACCACTCTGCAACTCCCTGCCACACGAGCTTATATAAATAAATATGTTCCACCCTGGATCTCTTCAGCTATACCCTATTCCTGTCCTTCAGGCCCAAAGTGAAAATAAAGCCAAACTGCATTCTAAAACACACACACACACACACACACACACACACACACACTCATCGTCGTTGTCGTCATCATTATGATAAACCGCACAGTGGGTGGAAAATCCTACTTAGTTTTCCTTCTGCATCAATTGCAGGAACAAGGAACTGAAAGATCGGATCCAGGCCCTATTTGGCGAGCTGGAGGAAATAAGCCAGGACAGCAGGGCCCAGGAGTTGCAACAGATGGAGCTCACAAGAGACTTTTTCAAAGCACACAGGTAAACTCATGGAGAAACGCACCAGGCAGTGATATCATTCGTCCATGACCTGGCTTTTTACCGCTGGTGGTGGAGAAAGAGGTGGGCAGGTGGCTGCAGAGCGGGGAGGAAGGGGACGCGCAGGCAGGGGGAGGCTAGCGGTGGTGGTGGCAGCAGTAAGAGCTGCCAAAAAATCTAGCTGCACATTACTAAGCTAGAGGTCCACATTGTCCCTCAAGTGGGAGGGTCCTTGATCTTGGGTGAGAGAAGATGATGAAATGTCAAAGCTGGATTTGAGTTGGGAAGCTTATTGGGCAAAGATTGTGACAACAAGAACTTGACAGATATAAAAGGTTGTTTTCACACTGGTAGTTGAATCTAGACTCCCATCATCCTTTTCCCCCCACTCACTGTTGCCAGAGAAGCCAGGCTACGGCTTCCCCAGCTTGCTAACATTCCGTGTTTGTGAGCTTCCCAGAAGCATCTGGTGGGCCACAGTTGGAAAGCAGCACACTGCACCAAATGGACCATTCATTTGACCCAGCCGGCTCTTCTTCTTCATCTTTCATTACTCATGATAGCTCCATGTTCAGTGGCAGTCTACCTTTGAATGGCAAAATGCTAGAGACAAGGAACCTAGGAGGGCTGTTGCTTCTTAACTAGCACACTTTGGGTCCTGTCAGCTTTTCTGACCTGGTCTAGGTCGAGCCGCTTCACACTAGAACTGGCCTGGCTTGAGGTCGAGCCAAACCCGCCGGACCAGTTCAGGTCCCTCGCACTCTGGACTTACAGACTTACTGCCATTGCAGGGGGTGCTGCTGTGGTCACAGGGGGGTCTCAGGAGGTTTCCCCTCTCCCCACCAGCCCGATTTCCCTCAAACGGCCCGTTTTGGGCCTCTCTGTGCAGCCAGTGGCCATTTTGGAGGCTGCCATGCATGCACATTGGCCATCTGCATGGCCGGGTCATGACCTCAAGAGACATCCCCCCACACACACACACAGCACCCCCCAAAGCTCCACAATGGCGGTAAGTCTGCCATTTTTCCCCATTCTCCCTCCTTCACTGAGCTGAGCCTGAACTGGTACGGACTCGAGCCCAACCGGACCCGAATCTAGTGTGCACAGAACTGGACTGAACTCAGTATGGTTCGAGTCCGGTTCTACTCTAACCGAACCAGGTTTTCCAGTTTTGTGCACACCCCTAACCTGGTGTCAAGACCTGGAACACTGCCCAGCAGCCCTAACAGGTTGTGCTCTTTTCTCTCTGCAGTGCCCTTGTCCTTGCCTACAGGAATGCCCGGGGGAAACAGGAAGAGCAGGTGCGCCGGCTGGAGGCCCAAATGGGTTTGATGGGTCAGCGCCAAGCTGTGCAGCTGCAGGCCCTGGTGCAAACCCTCCAGAGGTTAGAGGGTAGAGCGGATGGCCAGCCCCCCAGGGAGGGTTTGCTTCTGCAAAAGGAATAGCTCATCCTGCTTAAGAGGCCTGGAGTCCCTAGATCCACCTTTTGTCAAATGCTCCCCTCCATCAGGAATGCTCAGAATTCCTATATATATATATAAACCCAGAGACATGTACACAAGGAAAATCAAGGGTGGTTTTTTTAAAACTCCACGTGTTGAGCTGGACTTGCCAGCTCCAGAAATATCTTCACCCAGAATTTCTTAAAGAAGCTCAAGCATTCTGGTGAGCATTTTTATCTATTTTACTGATTTTTGCACCACCATTTGCTGTTACAAACAAACTCAGGTCAACTAATAAAATATAAAATATGAGCGCAACCCTGCTCTCCCTGATAAAAACAAGTTTTTTTAAAGCGTTGTGCCTAATTTGGTTCAAATTGGTTAGGCAGTCCACAAATTAGCTTGCTTGTGCCTCAGAAGTTCATGTGGCCACCATCTTGAATTGGTGTGGATGACATCATCACACAACACGCCATTAGGGCACCCCTATGTGTCCCTACAGCTGTAGCAAATTTGGTTCAAATTTGGTTAGGCGGTTCACAGGTTAGCCCACTTGCGCCTCAAAAGTTCACATGTCTGCCATCTTGGATCAGGGTGGATGACATCATCACAAACTACGCTGTTGAGGTGTCCCTATGTGCCCCTACAACTGTACCCAATTTGATTCATATTGGTCCAGGTGTTGCGAAGTAGATGGGTGCGGGGTGGGGGAGACATGCAGTAACACACACAGAAAGCTGGGTGACCTCATAAGCCTGCTGGAAAGTAGGCTAAAAACCAGTCTTGATGTGGTCCGATATCAGAAATGGCCCTATATCAGAGATACTGGAAATATTTCCAGTCTGGTATTTAGAAGGCTACATTGGATCGGAATTATCCAATACAGTATTGAGAATATTGGGGAAAATATTGGAAATAATATTGAAGCACAAAATGGTGGCAGAAATACAAAATGGAGTCCACATTTCTTTTCCCAGTTGCAGCTTGGCGGGAAAATGCCATCTTCTGCCATCTACCTGCCTGCCTTCCCGCCCATGCATTTCTTTATTTAGCCAATTTTTAATTTAATTTTTAACTCACCACTTTTAAAAGCAAGTGGTAGATTCTTGGATGTGACATAACATCCTTTGCGATTCTCGTATGCGAGTACAATTTCCAGGTTACTTTTAAAAATTAATTAAATATCAGTGGATGGGCCCATTTAATTGAAATTAAACACACAGAATCCTGACATCCTTCACCATGTGTGTGCCAGATTTCAGAACTCTCTGCCCAGCCGTATTGTTCTCTGATCTTTTAATTTTTACTGATAACGATACCAATACTGATATTCTGAAGGGTCAAAAGACCCAATATAAATATCTATCGGATCGGATCGGATCGGATCGGATATTTCTGACAGTGGGCAGGCCTAGAAAACATGCCCACCCACAATCTAATTTCATCAAGATCCCATTTTGGCACAGTGTGTTGGAATATCTGAAATGCTTGTCAGCGGGAAGGTGGCATCGACAGTTTACAAATAAGTAAACCAATTAGTACATGAACCAGCTGGGATGGTCAGTACCATCGGGGGGGACGGGGACGGACAAATGCTCATTGTGACCTTTGACAAGGTTTGCACCCCTAGAGATGGAAAAGAGGGGATAGCATTGCAAGACGTTCAGTGGCATATCGTGCTTTTATTGTCCTGGCCATCGGACCTGCAGTGGCCGAATTTGCAGTGGTGCTTTAAAAGCTTTAGAAAATAGAGACTACTTATAAAATTTTACTAATGTTGTCACAGCAATGGGAATGAAAACTGGCAGGAATGTCCTCCAAAGAAGATCATTCTCATGGAGAGAGGACAACTGTTTGACTCCAACTCCTTACTCTGTGCAAAAATGACTGCTATTTTACCCCAATGGTTATGGGGTAGGGATCAAAAGGGGGTGTAACCATGCTATCACCTGTCTTCTATCTCTATGGGGAGTAGATGTTGCTGAAAATCACTATGAGCATTCATCCACTGAGATGGTACCAATGGCCAGAATTTGTGTGCCTGGCTCACAGACTAAATTACGAAGCCACCATTGTGCGGAGGGAGGTGGGGAGGCACAAAGAACCCGGGCTGCCATGCTCTGGGGCTGTGCCTGGTGCCCCAGCCATCAGACGCAGGGTGTGTGTGTGTGTGTGTGTGTGTGTGTGTGTGTGTGTGTGTGTGTGTGTGTCTGGGGCAGTGGAGGCTGGCGGCGGCAAGCTGGACAGTGATGGGACCCATGACAAAAATGCCACATCGGATCTGAAAAGAGAGAGATTTCTAGGGATCATATTGTAGATCTGCCACTATGTGTTGTTTTGGTGGCCTGAAGAGAAAGTTCAACATATATTGATATTATATATATTTATCATTATGTGAACTTTTAAGGTGCCCACAGGGTGTCAGGTGGGAGGAGAGCTGATCTTGTGGTAGCAAGCATGACTTGTCCCCTTAGCTAAGCAGGGTCCAACCTGGTTACAAATGTATTATTATTATTATTATTATTACATTTATATCCCGCTCTTCCTCCAAGGAGCCCAGAGCAGTGTACTACATACTTAAGTTTCTCTTTCACAACAACCCTGTGAAGTAGGTTAGGCTGAGAGAAGAGTGACTGGCCCAGAGTCACCCAGCTAGTTTTATGGCTGAATGGGGATTTGAACTCGGGTCTTCCTGGTCCTAGTCCAGCACTCTAACCACTACACCACGCTAGCTCTGTGAGATATTCCCCTCAGGGGATGGAGCCGCTCTGAGAAGAGCATCAGAAGAGAGGGCTGAGAGAGATTCCTGCCTTTAACCTTGGAGGAGCTGCTGCCAGTCTGTGAAGACAATACTGAGCTAGATAGACCAATGGTGTGGCTCAGTATATGGCAGCTTCCTATGTTCCTATGAAAAATGATGCATACCCTCACATGTATGGAGGAGTGAACAACCAATGGCCACTAGAGGGTGCCATTGTACAAAGCAAGCAAAACCATTTGGAAAACTAGCAAAGACAGACTCTGGACTAGGGTCAATATGGGGCCATCGAAACAATGAAAGGTATAAATGCAGCAAAGCCTTGTTTAGAAATGTGAAATCGCATTGGTTTCCATGATGCTCCATCAAAAGAAAAATTCCAGGTGTCCTCTAGGATGGTAGACTGGGGTTCTGAGAGTTTTTAGTAGCTTAGAATGCAATTATCATAGAGACACATAGTGTTGGAAGGGACTTTTGAGATCTCCTAGTAACTTGTCCAACCTCCTGCTCAGAGCAGGAAACTTTGCCTGAAACTGCCTGAAACTTTGGAGCATCACTGCCAGCCAGTGTAGTCCAGGGGTGCACAATTTTGGGCCTCCAGCTGTTTTTGGACTACCGCTCCCATAATCCCCAGCCACAATGTCCAATAGCCAGGGGTTATGGGAGTTGTAGGCCTACATCTGCAGGAGAGCTGAAGTTGATCAGCCCTGGTGTAGACAATACTGAGCTAGATGGACCAAAGGTCTGACTCAGTATAAGGCAGCTTCCTGTGTTCCTATGGCAGGTACTGTCGAGCTTGTGTTTGAACATCTCCAGTGAAGGAGAGCCTGCTACGGAATGAGGCAGACGGTTCCTTATGGAGCAGCATTTACAGTGAGGCAGTTCCTCTCAATGTCTAGCCTGAATCTGCTTCCTGGCCATCTCAACCGCTTGGTTCTAGCCTTGCTCTTAGGAACAGCAGAGAGCATCTGCTGTTTCTTTGCAACACCCCCGGGGATATCTGAAGACAGCTATCAGATCTCCCACTAGTCTTTTCTCCAGGCGAAACACAGAATCATGCCATTTTAGAGCTGTAAGGGGTCTTGGAGGTCTTCTAGTCCATCCCTTAGGGAAGTGGCCATGGTAGGAAACGGGAACAAACGGGGTATGTACCGTTCCAGTAAGCTAGCTGCAAAGGAATGTTCAACCCCCTCCTGCAGTGCCATGGTCCTGATAAAAGTAATGCCCCCCACCTGAAGCTGCTATCTGCCTGAGGAGGAAGTCTCCCATTCGTGCCAGAAGAATTTAACAAAGGATTCATTACATTTTGTAGAGATTAAGTTGGTCAATGGCGATTGGCTATGATAGGTCAATGGAGCTCCCATGTTCACAAGCAGTCTACCTCACATTACCACTTGCTGGAGGGCCAAGTAGGTAGCAAGAGAAGGCAACTGGCTTCATGCCCTGTTTGACCACTGCTGGAAATATGTTGGACTGTTTGGTCATAGGAAGCCGCCTTATCCCGAGTCAGACCCTTGGTCCATCTAGCTCAGTATTGCCTGCCCTGATTGGCAGTGGCTCTCTGAGATTTCAGGCAGGAGTCTTTCCTAGCCCTACCTAGAGAGTGATCCTGGGACCTTCTACATTTAAAGCTGGGGTTCTGCCCCATTTTCCTTTGGGTGTATCATGCACCAAACTGTCAGTGACAATGTCCTAAGAGGAGAAGGTGTCAGAGCCCATCACTTTTGAGTTTTTCCAAGAAATGTACACCTGGGTTAGGGAATTGTAGGGAAGTTTCCCACAATTCCTTAGGAATATGACTAATCTAACTATATTAAATACAAATAAATAAGTAAATAAGAATAATTGGCAATACGAGGTTGCTAGTTGAAAAGTGGAAATGTCCTGCCACTCTGGCTATAACAGTCGCCTAATAAATCCTGGCATACAGTTAAGCTGGAAAACCTAGCAATGTATATGCAATGAAGACAGAATCCATTAAAGCGGATGGCCCTGTGTGTGCACGTGTGTGTGTTTTTAATGAGCAGTAGGACTCAGTTCTCAGATATTTGGGTAGCCCATCCGTTGCAAATGTAAATAACGAGTTGTATATAGGTTTTATTTTTTCAGCTCAGTAAAGGCAGAAGAGAGGGGAGGCTGTGCATTTCAGAGAGTGACTGAGGCTGCAATTTTTAAATATATTGCCAAGTGTCTAATGAAGTCTCCCGAGGCAGTGCAAATGGAAACCACCCATGTGCAAAAAGGGCTAAAAAAGCAGAGTAAGTAATACTGGAGAGGAAAAAACATAGAATGGGGGGCAGGGGATGGAGGACCGATATAGCTCAGCGCTAGAGCACCTGCTTTGCATGTTGAAGGTCCCAGGTGCATCTCCAACATGAAATATATGGGTGGTGAAGGGAAATGCGCCCTCCTGTCCAATATCATGGAAAGCTGCTGCTAAGTGAAGTTGGTAAGATGGACCAGTGGCCCCACTTATGAAGGCAGTTTCATAAAGTCCACCTTTCCAAGCGGTGGCTCTCATATATTTAGTGGGAGGCAGCAGGCGAGGGGTGAGAGGGGGAGGCCCTGGGAAGTTAGGAACATAGGAACCTGCCATATACTGAGTCAGACCATTGGTCTCTCTAGCTCAGTATTGTCTTCACAGACTGGCAGCGGCTTCTCCAAGATTGCAGGAAGGAATCTCTCTCAGCCCTATCTTGGAGATGCTGCCAGGGTGGGAACTTAGAACCTTCTGGTGTTCTTCCCAGAGTGGCGGCTTCATCCCCTGAGGGGAATATCTTCCAGTGCTCACACTTCTAGTCTCCCTTTCATATGCAGCCAGGGTGGACCCTGCTTAGCTTAAGGGGTCAAGTCATGCTTGCTGCCACAAGACCAGCTCTCCTCTCTCAAGTTGCCTTCTACTGAGCCAGACCATGGCCCATCGAGCTCAGTATTGTCTCTGCTGACTGGCATCAGCTCTCTTGGATTCCAGGCTCAGCGCGGTAGCATCTCACGGCTAGGGATGAGCCCGAGCCATAGTACAAAGCGTGGTTCAAGCACTTTTAGGGAAAGGGAGCAGAGAACTTTAAGGGAAAGGAGAGCAGGTCCTTACCTGCTCTCCGCCGCCCCAGTCTGCTTCCTGCTGGGGCAGCGTGCGCACCCCAATACCTCCCTGCGCAGCACAAGCATGCACATGGTGTCCGTGCGGGTGCCATTTGCGTGGTTGGCAAACACCATGCTGACCACGTAAATGGTGCCCCCACATGTGTGGACACCAAGTGAGCCGCTAAAGCAGGAAGCAAAATGGGATGGCGGAGAGCAGGTAAGGTCACATCCCTATCCGTGGTCTCCTTGACTTGCCTTCCCCCATTTCAAGAGGGTCATGTTTACTTACAGCATTATTATTTCTCTTTGTAAACCACCCGGAGCCATTTTTGGAAGTTTGGTATAGAAATCGAATGAATGAACGGTTCCTGGTTTTTCAAGAATATTTGTTGTTGTTTTTCGAGAAAACCCAGTCCAAGGACAGGCACACGGAGGAGGCTCTTCTAGGCCATCATAATCCCCCCTCTTCCACTTCCTAGGAAGTTGCCTTGTACTGTACTGAATCCGACCCTTGGTCCAACGAGCTCAGTATTGTCTACACTGACTGGCAGCAGCTCTTCAGGGATTCAGGTAGGGGTCTTTCTCTGCCACTGTGGATTGAACCAGGGACCTGCTAAATGCAAAGCAGATGTCCTGCCACGGATCAACTGTCTCTCTTCACCCCAGGGCCATGTCTTTCCCGTCTCCTTTTGTGTGCATGTGGTTTGGGAGGTGGCCTTTTTGTTTTTTAAAAATGGTGAACCCTTTTGGAACAGGGAACCATCTTCCACTTCCATTTACTGTGTAAACCACTTTGAGAATTCTTTTTGCCTGGAAAACAGCATCTAAATATTTTTAATCCTAACCATACCAGGGAGTATGTGTTCCTATGTGCAACAATGCAGAAGTCAATTGCACATTGACTCAGCTCATATGTTTCTTTACCCCCTGCTAACTGAGCAAAGAGGCCCTTTTAAAGTGGTGATTCTCTTAAATTTAACAGAGGGAGAACTACTGGCCCTTTCCCACCCCAGCACAGCATCCCTCCAGTGGCTACTGCTGTCCTATTTTCTGTTTCGTTTTAGACAATGAGCTCTTTGGGAACAAGGGACCCTCTTATTTATTATTTATTGTTCTATGTCAATGGTTTTGAGAGTTGTTGAAAAATGGTATATAAATCGTCGTCCTCCTCTTTCAAAAGAAATTGGGGAGCTTTCTCCCTGCCTCCCCTCTGAAATCCAGAACAATGTAATGCAGAACATTGTAATTCTTCCTTGCAAGTGGCACCCACCCCATCAGCTCTAAGTCAGCTCTAAGTGCAGCCCCCTGACTGATGGTTTCTTGGGCCTGTGCAAAGTTTTGGTCGAAGCTGAATACTCTGCACAGTCCCTCTGGCACCATGTGGAGATGGCTATTCTCACCCGGGCAGTGCTAGACTGTGCCCAGTGTTGGCTTTAAGGGGAATGGAGCCCTCCTGAGCCTCCCTGACCCATCTTGGATGGTGTGCATGGAGTACTGGGAAGTATAGCTCTGCCCAGTGGCGCTTTCCTCCTGGACCTCTTAAGAGAGGGCACCGGCTGCCTTAAAGGCACTGAAGAAGTACTTGTTCACACAAGGCATAATCAACCTATGGAATTCTCTGACACAAGATGTGGCGATAGCCAATAGCCTGGATGGTTTGAGAGGGGTCTAGATAAATTCATAAGAACAGCCCTGCTGGATCAGGCCCAAGGCCCATCTTGTTTCACACAGTGGCCCACCAGATGCTGCTGGAAGCCACAGACAAGAGATGAAGGGATGCCCTCTCTCCCGCCGTTGCTCCCCTGCAACTGGTATCGAGAGGCATCTTGCCTCTGAGGCTGGAGGTAGCCTATAGCCACCAAACTAGTAGCCCATGAATATGTCTAAGCCCCTTTTAAAGCTGGTGGCCATCAGCACTTCCCATGGCAAGGAATTCCATAGATTAATTATGCGTTGTGTGAAAAAGTATTTTTCCTTTTGTCAGTCCTAAATTTCCTGAGCTTCAGTTTCATGGGGTGACTCCTACTTCTAGTGTTGTGAGAGAGGGAGAAAGATTTCTCTCTGTCCACTCTCGCCACTTCATGCGTAATTTTATACACTTCGATCATGTGTCCCCTTAGTCACCTCTTTTCCAAAGTAAAGACCCCCAGATGTTGTAGCCTAGCCTCAAAAGGAAGGTCTTTGGCCTATGGGGTGCCACAAGGATCTATTCTGTCCCCCATGCTGTTTAACATTTACATGAAGCCCTTGGGAGAGGTCATCTGTAGGTGTGGGCTGCGGTGCCATCAATATGCTGATGACAGCCAGCTCTACCTATCTTTTAAGTCAGCAGACACCAGGGAGGCAGTGGATGCTCTGAACTGGGGCTTGGAAGCTGTTCTGGACTGGATGGGGACAAACAAGCTGAAACTCACTCCAGATAAGACGGAAGTGCTCTGGGTTCGTAGAACTGATCATCCGAGTAAGGAGGTAAATCTGGTCTTGGAAGGGGTCACCCTCTCTCTGAAAGACAAAGTCCGCAGCTTGGACCCAACACTGTCCTTGGAGGCGCAGGTGGCGGTGGTGTGCAGAAGCGCCTTTTACCAACTACAGCTGGTGCGCCAGCTGCGACCCTACTTGGAGAAGTTGGACCTGACCTCAGTCACTCATGCATTGGTAACATCCAGATTGGACTACTGCAATGTGCTCTACGTGGGGCTGCCCTTGAAGACTGTTCAGAAGCTTCAGCAGGTTCAGAACGCTGCCGCAAGGATGCCCGTGGGTGTTAGTTGCTTCACGGGTATTACACACATCCTGCGTCAGCTTCACCCATGTGAATCTCCCAGGGCCCTCTGCTCATCATCTCAGGCCCTGCTCATGACCCCACCACTAACAGAGATCCGGTTGGCGGGGACTAGAGACAGGGCCTTTTCAGTTGTGGCCCCTTGGTTTTGGAATGCCCTCCCTGAAGAGCTTCACCACGCTTCCTCCCTCCGTGTTTTTAAAAAAATCTCAAAATGCACCTTTTTAAGGAGGCTTTTAATGCTCCGTTATTGTTTTGTTATATCTGGTAGGTTTTTTAGCTTCTTTATATATTTTTTATAATTTTCAGATTTAATGTGAACCTAATAATTGTGGTTTTTAATCTGACTTTTTAAAAAAATCAGTTAATTTTATTACTTTTATTGTTTTTGTGTCTGTCTTATTGTTGTGAGCCGCCCCAAGCAGCAGTGCACTGGAGGGGCAGGGTATAAATATTTTAAATAATTAATTTATTAATAAGGTGCTCCAGGCTCTTGATCATCTTGCAGGACAGGTCTATCGATGGCTGCTAGGCCACCTCCAGCCTCAGAGGTAAGATGCCTCTCAATACCAGTTGCAGGGGAGCAGCAGCAAGAGAGAGAACATGCACATACTGTACCTCTTGTCTGTGGGCTTCTCAGAGGCATCCGGTGGGCCACGGTGTGAAATGGTGCTGGACTAGATGGTCCTTGGGCCTGATCCAGCAGGGCTGTTCTTATGAGTAAAACACAGAACTATGCGGAGGTCAGCAGATTGGGAAACAGCTCTCACCGTGCAAGTTGTTTTGCCAAAGTGGCCCCCGCTTGAAAAAGAGTGAAGATCATGCGAAATATAAGCAAGGAACATAAATGTATTTCTAGCATCTCAGATGCCCTGTTAAAACAAACCAACAGTCTGTTTCTCTCCCCCCCCCCACTTCCTCCCTGATCTCCCTTCCTCCAGCCCCTCTCCCCGCTTATCTGAGAGCTAGGAGGACAACCCCCTCCTCTTTTTCACCACTGTCAGCGAGATCAAAGGTGAGAGCCAGAGGTTTGATAAATATTCGTTAGACAACGGAGTCGGTGACCCCACAAAGGGGCAGCTTCAAACCAGACTCCGGCTGCATACCAAATCTGGGAGTCCCCCCTACCCTCACCACAACGCAGCTTCATCTCTTTATTTTCCCACTCCCTGACTCAGGGCTGATTTATTTTATGTTAATTAAAACAACACACATGCAAATTAGGAGACTCTGACAGGGGAGGGCGAGGGGGACCGGATCATGACCGGGAAGTTGGGCCAAGAGGGAGGAGGAATAGGGGGTTGGGGACAGTAGGAAATCCTGATGGCAAAAGAGAATCAAGCCTTAGAGAGCCATAGAGAACATCTCCCGCTATGGTCTTCCTTCGAGCTGAAATGAACATTTGGCACTATTAAAACCTTGGGGAATGTTGTAAATATCAGCACTCCAATGTTCAATGCCAAAGCTTAGCCTTGCTGGCATTTCTTAGTTTGTTTGGGGAGCCCTCCAATATTGGAGGCATCCAATATTAGGGATATCATTCTCTAAGGAGGAGGGCTGGTCTTGTGGTAGCAAGTATGGATTGTCTCCTTTGCTAAGCAGGGTCTGCCCTGGTTTGCATTTGGATGGGAGACTACATGTGTGAGCACTGGCAGATATTCCCTTCAGGGGATGCGGCTGCTCCGGGAAGAGCATCTGCATGCTTGCAGAAGGCCCCTCTGCCTGAGAGAGTCAACAGTAATGGTCCCAGTTGTTCTGCTGAGCTGATTTATCTCTTTATTATGGTTGGATGGTTGGCTTTATTTTTGTACTGTTGTAATGGGAATTTATTGTACAATGCTGAATTTTGAATTTTAAAAGCGATTCTTTCATCAATGTTTTTGATCTTTTATAACATTTGAGAGCTGCCTGCGGCTTAGATCTCATAGGAACACAGGGAACTGCCTTCTACAGAGTCGGACCTCTGGTCCATCTAGCTCAGTATTGCCTACCCACACCAGCAGCGGCTTCTCCAAGGTTGCAGGCAGGAGTCTCTCTCAGCCCTGACTTATTTATTTATTATTATTTATTTATTTATTTGATTTATATACCGCCCTTCCAAAATGGCTCAGGGCGGTTTACAATTAAAACAACTTATAAAACAATAAAAAGCTAAAACAAATTAAAACATTAAAACAACAACTAACAATTTAAAAACATTTTAAACAAAAATAAAACATTATCCCCAGACCCCAGCTCAAGAAAACGTAGACTCAGTATAGAAGAAAAGGGCCACAACTTTGTTAACTATTACACAGGACATGGCAGACTGCAACACCAGGTGATTAATCACCCTTAAAGAACAGTGTGGGCCAATAGAGCAGGTCAGAACTCTGAAATCCTACCCAGCACCCTACTGGGCGACACACCCTGGCTCGGGAATGGGCAGGTACACCCCACCCAATTCCTTCAAAGCCAACCCTCCCTTCTGTAAGAGAGGGTCTGGATACTTCTAGGCATTCGTCCACCCCGGACCGCACAGCCCAAAGGTTGGAGAAGTCCTGAAGCAGGGTTCATGGCAATCATTCTCCCTGTGCCGCACAGGCTACAAAGGAGCGATTAACCAATCACCCCTTTTACATATCCAAGGGTGCTCACCAATGTTCTAACCCTCAAATTGCCACCCCGCCCGCACTGTTCCTGCCATTGTGGTTGACCTAACTCTAACTACGCACCCAGGACACAGAACGGAGTAGGCGGAAAAAAACCCAACAGTGGCCAATGCATTGGGAGCAAAAAATTCCTACTCGGCCCCCTCAGGCGGCCAGTCGCTAGACCCGCTCTGCACCGGGGAGGGGGGGAGGGGAAAGCCCCTTCTCCTGTGATTGCCTGACCCCAACTGAAGAGAGAATGGAAAATGGAGGATGGGGCAGGGATCGGTCAATCCTGGCCGAAACCACGCCCCTTGACCAAAAAGGTCAAACGGAACCCTTCCTGGGCTTCGCGCAGGACAGGCTGGGACAAACTCCCTCCCGTCTGCACAAGGCGGGGGGGGGGTGTTAAGTCATTAAAAACATTAAATCAAGTTAAAAATTAAAAAATTAAAAGATTTAAAATATATATATATTTTTAAAAGCCCTGAAAGGCCAGGCCAAACAAATATGTTTTGAGGGCCCTCCTGAAGGCCAACAGAGAACTCGAATTACGGATTTCCGCAGGGAGCGCATTCCACAGCCCCGGAGCAGCCACAGAGAAGGCCCGCCTCCGAGTTGCCACCAGGCGAGCCGGTGGCAACTGGAGACGAACCTCCCCAGATGACCTTAATGTGCGGTGGGAATCGTGCAGAAGAAGGCGCTCTCCAAGGTAACTTGGACCTAAGCCGTTCAGAGCTTTAAAGGTAATCACCAGCACTTTGTATTTTGCCCGGAAACATATCGGCAGCCAGTGTAATTGTTTGAAAATAGGCATAATATGGTCTCTCCGGGTTACCCCAGAGACCAATCTGGCTGCCGCATTCTGAACTAACTGAAGTTTCCGGACTACGTACAAAGGCAGCCCCACGTAGAGCGCATTGCAATAGTCAAGCCGGGAGGTTACCAGCTGGTGCACCACTGTTTTGAGGTCATCCTCCTCAAGGAATGGACGCAGCTGTCGAATCAGCCGAAGCTGATAGAAAGCACTCCTGGCCATGGCCTCCACCTGAGAGACCAGGGTGAGGCCTGGGTCCAGGAGTACTCCCAAGCTGCGCACCTGCTCCCTCCGGGGGAGTGTAACCCCATCCAGCATAGGGAGATCTAACTCACTCCTCAGATTCTGAGCCCCCACAATGAGCACCTCCGTCTTGCTTGGATTCAGCTTCAATTTGTTCTCCCTCATCCAGCCCATTACTGCCTGTAGGCAGGCATTTAAAGAGTGAGTGCCATTTCCTGAAGATGAAAAGGAGAAGTAGATTTGGGTGTCATCAGCATACTGATAACACCCAGCACCAAATCCCCTGATGACTTCACCCAGCGGTTTCATGTAGATATTAAAAAGCATTGGTGACTTGGAGATGCCAGGGAGGGAACTTGGAACCTTCTGCACGCAAGCAAGCAGGTGCTCTTCCCAGAGCGGCCCCATCCCCTAAGGGGAATATCTTTCAGTGCTCACACATGTAGTCTCCCATTCAAATGCAAACCATGGTAGACCCTGCTTAGCAAAGGGGGCAATTCATGCTTGCTACCACAAGACCAGTTTGCCTCCCATAGACCAGCTCTCCTCTTCCTTTTTTCTGTAGAAAAATAGTAAAGAGTTTTCCCTTCAAATAACATGGGGGAGGAATTATCAACAACACTTGGTGAAATCAAATAACAAGATCTATCTATCTATCTATCTATCTATCTATCTATCTATCTATCTATCTATCTATCTATCTATCTATCACAGTATTCAAGCTTGCTGGTTAAACTTACAAGTGGTGCTCACACATGGTCACTTTAATCCTGGTTATATTAACAGAAACTTGGGGCGGGGGGAGCCCCTCATGTGAATCTACGGCCAGGTTTTAAAGGTTGAAACAAGCTTACCGTTTGTCACCAGTACTTGGAGATGTTGGTGTAATCCATTTCAGCAATGTGCTCTTTTCTGTACAGAATCTGTGTTCTACCACTGAGTCAAGAGTCGCCTTTCCTTGCCTGCTTTGGAGAAACCCTGTTGCCCTAGTCCGATAGTATCAGCATGCCATCAAATGCATGCCGCATTTGATGGCACCCCTAAAATGCAGGGCCCCATTCAGGGGTGTGCCAGCTAGCATTTGTTTGCTTGCCAAGTCCTGGGCAAAGTCAGCCGTTTTCAGGAGGAGGAAGCGAAACGGGCCAGAGTGTGCAAAAGCAATCTTTTGTCCTCTCAAAGGCTCTTCTCCTTGGAGCTATGGATGGAGTAAAGGAACATAAGAACATAGGAAGCTGCCATATACTGAGTCAGACCATTGGTCTATCTAGCTCAGTATTGTCTACACAGACTGGCAGCGGCTTCTCCAAGGTTGCAGGCAGGAATCTCTCTCAGCCCTATCTTGGAGATGCTGCCAGGGAGGGAACTGGGAACCTTCTGCTCTTCCCAGAGCGGCTCCATCCCCTGAGGGGAATATCTTGCAGTGCTCACACATCATCAAGGGCAGACAGGCCTGCTAGTAAAGGTGCTGCCAGCTTGCAGCAGAATCAGCATCAACTGTGTTCACTGGCGGATTAAAGGAGAGGCACTAGAGGCAACTGCCTATGGTGGCAAAATTCTCCCAGCGGCAAATTTTGGTGTTGGGGGGGGATTAAACTTTAAAAGAGGCGGGGGGTTCACATCTATTTTTTAACTTTAAAACTGCTGTGGCATGGCGGCAGAGAGGGTGACAATACCCCTCCTAACCCAAGCCTGCCTACCTACCAAATTTTATTTTATTTATTTTTTATTTTATATCCTGCTCTTTCTCCAAGGAGCTAACATATTTTTTATACCGCCCAAAATTCATGTCTCTGAGTATATACCGGAGACAGCCTCTGCTTTCTGGAATTCTTGGGATGGAGAGCTGGTCTTGTGGCATGAATTGAGTGAGCATGAATTGCCTCCTTTTCTATGCAGGGTTTGCCTTGGTTTGCATTTGGATGGGAGACTACATAGCAATAGCAATAGCAATAGCACTTACATTTATATACCGCTTTATAGCCCGAGCTCTCTAAGCAGTTTACAATGATTTTTAGCATATTGCCCCCAACATTCTGGGTACTCATTTTACCGACCTCGGAAGGATGGAAGGCTGAGTCAGCCTTGAGCCCCTGGTCAGGATCGAACTTGTAACCTTCTGGTTACAGGGCGGCAGTTTTACCACTGCGCTACCAGGGGCTCTACATGTCATATGTGTTAAGATATTCTCCATACAGGATGGGGCCATAGCTCAGTGGAAGTATATTTCCATGCTTGCATGCAGACATTCCATAGTTCATTCCCTGGCTGCATCTCCAGGTAGGGCTGGGAGAGACTCCAGCCTGAACCTCTGAAGAGTTTCTGGAAAGTCGCTGCCAGTCAGTGTAGACAATACTGAGCTAGGTGGACCAATGGTCTGACTCGGTATAAGGCAGCTTCCTTTGAATCTGGAGAGCCATTGCCTATCGTAGACCCATGGTTCCCAACCTGGGTTCTTCCAGGTGTTGCTGAACTACAACTCCCAGCATCCCCAGCTACAGTTTATTATGGCTGGGGATGATGGGAGCTGTCGTTCAGCCACATCTGGAGGAACCCTGGTTGGGAACCTCTGGTGTAGACAATACGAAGCTAGATGGCCTATTGCTCTGACTCAGAAATCCCTTTTCTGATTTTTGCCTCTTAGGGAGGCCTTGTTCAGTGTTTTCCACATAACTTACTAGAATTGTCATTCTTCAGGAGTCAGCTTCCTGCTCCAAGCAATGGGGCTGTAGCAGAGCACCAGCTTTGCATGCAGAAGGTCCCAGGCAGTGTGTCCTCTATGGGGGATTCCCAGAGTTTCTTGACTACACCTCCCAGAATCCCCAAGCAAAGGCCATTGCCGCTGGGGCTGCTGGGAGTTATAGTCAACAACATCTGGGAAGCCCTGTTAGAGGAGACACTGGTCTTGGGTTCAGTCCCTGGCAGCATTTCCAGATAGGGCTGGGAGAGACGCCTGCCTGGAACCATGGAAAGCCGCTGCCAGTCAGTGTAGGCAATACTGAGCTCGATGGACCAAGGGTCTGACTTGGTATATGGCAGCTTCCTATGTTCCTAAGCACATCTGGAATATCGTGTTTGGCATGCAGGTTTGGGCCTGCTTTCCATTGATTGCATGCTTGTAGTCAGCACTGCACACTGCGTCTTCTGGGTTGGTTGGCTGTGGCCCCTACACATGGTAACCACTTCTCGCAGGTTGCTGGCCAGGTCCCCGACACACCCACACCCGCATGGCCCTGTTTTCATCCGTGGAAAGTCGGTGAGTATAATGCAGTCTAGTTTCCAGACTCTTCCTTCCGGAGGGAGGTGACAGAAGGGGTCGCTGGTTGGCAAAATGCCAGCCCCGCCCCCCGCCCCCAAGACACAGTCATCCTGTGGGATCTTCAGTCTCCTGGTTCCTCTCTGACACAAGAGCGAGCCGAAAAACCAGACATTGCAAAGCGAACCTGCAAAGTAGGCTTAGAACTTTATTTTTCCTAACGTAGGAAGCTGCCTTATGCCGAGTCAGGCCATTGGTCCATCGGACTCAGTATTGTCAACTCTGAGCGGTAGCTGCTCTCCAAGGTTTCAGGCAGGAGCCTTTTCCAGCCCTACCTGGAATGAACCTGGGACCTTCTCCTCTAGCACTGAGCTAGGGCCCATCCGCTAAGTGGAATATCTAACAGCAGACAGCACTCGAGTGGAGTCACCCATCCAAATGCAAACCAGGGCAGGTCCTGCTTAGCAAAGAGGCCACTCATACTCGCTCCTGGTCCCTGTTTCATCCAGAAGGATGAAAACACCAACATGAGACCCTGCAAAGCAAACCTGCAAACTAGATTCAGAACTGAATTTTCCCCAAAGTGCTCTTTGTACAGGATAATTGCCAAGCAGAGAATTTTCTGAGCCGGTTTCTCCACATCTTAGTCTGCTGAACCCTGATGAGAACTGGATTTCCTGGCTGGTGGGGGGAAATGTTGGCGCTGGAGTTCCCAGCCTTTGGGTCTTCAGCTGTTGGACTACAACTCCCGCCATCCCTTAGCAATGGCCTTTTGTGGCAGTGGATGATGAGAGTTGTAGTCCAACCATATCTGCGGACCCAAGGCTGGGAACCCCTGTGTCGGAGTAAGAGCAGGACTTCTTAGAGAGAGAGAGACATCCTGCTTTATGCGGGAAGCCTTCTCTCTCACTCTCTTTTTAAATCCCCCTCCAGCCTCATGGGTCATCTTAACGCGCCTAGGCAGCCTTGGGTGTTTCTTGCCCCCAGCCTGGTGTTCTGCCGCCACCTCATTAAGCGAGTCAATATGTCGATCTGGGCTGCTCTCCCCAGGGTGAGCCTGATTTCCACAGCCGTCTGGGGGAGGAGGCACACGCACGGGCTGCTTCTTAGGATGGATCCTCCTCCTTCCCGCACCCACTTGCTCTCTTTCCCGGCTTTCAAGCCATCTGAAATGTGCTTCTCCCAGAGGCTGCTCTTCCAACCCTGGTTTCAGCCTCGCTGGCATCTTGCTCCCCTCTCCCAAGGTGCCTGCTGGCTGTGCCTCCCTTTGCTCAGAAGCCAGTCCAAACCACCCGGGCACCCCCATTCCGCCCCACCACCTGGCCAAAACGGGGGCAAATGTCCAGCCCTGCTGTGATGCACCCACGGGGTCGTCCGCCGCACACGCTCGCCTGCCCACATTTCCATCTGAAAGCCCCACCGTCCTGGGTTCAGCTGCCCTTTGACACTTGGCCTGCGACAATGAAAAGCTTCAAAGCTTGTTTAGAGCCAGGAAAATTAATAGCTCTTTGTAGTGGGTCAGATGCCCTCGGAAGATGAATTTCTATAGCTGCTAGCAAAGCAGAGGGGGTATTAGGCAGGCCATTCCTCGTCCCCCCCCCTCCATCCCATCCTCATGCCTAGGGAAGGCGGGGAAGGGGTGCTGTATACTTATTGCTCTTTTTTCTTTTTTGCTGTGTTTATCCATGTAATCCCCTACTTAATTTTCTTGCCTCTTCCGACACAACCTTACTTCGAATTCCAACGTGTTCAGAAGCTTTTGCAACTTTGAAACAAGGCTATTCAAAAATGTGAAATTCTAGATCTGCAGAGCAGCTTTTCACAATTTTGCAGATTGCAAAATTTGCAATTTTGAAGAAATGGCAACATGGGATCAAGTAGACCCTTGGTCCATCTAGCTCAGGATTGTCTACACTGACTGGCAGCAGCTCTCCAAGGTTTCAGGCCAGGAGTCTTTCCCAGACCTACCTGGAGACGCTGCCAGGGAGTGAACCCAGACCCTTCTGCATTCAAGGCAAATGCTCTACCTCTGCGTTAGGGCTCAGATATTCTCTAAGGGGGATATCTCACAGTGTTCACATGTTGTCACCCATCCAAATGCAAACCAAGGAGGGCCCTGCTTAGCAAAGAGGAGAAGTCATGCTCACTACCACAAGACCAGCTTTTTGGAGGAAGACTGCCCCAACACCATGTTTACTCAGAAATAAGTGCCACCGGCAAACAGGAAGATTTGCCTCCACAGAAATGTGCAACATGTTGCAGTCTAATTCTGATTCACTACTCAGTTTTACATCTTGAATTTCAAGTTGGAAACTGGAAATAGGACTAGAACCAATAGGCTGAAGATGCAAAGAAACAGATCCTGCCTTATGCTATTGTCGGAGGAGCTGTAACAGATTCCTGTACCGAGCAGCCAGTTGAAATAAAAGACCTCTTAGACCTCTTCCGGCTCTTAAATTCTCTATGAATCCAACCTAGTCACATTCTCCTCGGCTGTCATCATTTCCTCTTCCTTTCTTCCTTGTGTTTGCGCGCTCGCTCTCCCCCTGCCCCCAATTCAGACATAATGTGGAATCCATGTGTCCCCTCCCCCCGCTCTCCCATCCACATTCAGACGTTCGGGAAAGCTGCCTCTCCGTAGTCAGCGAGAATGCAGAGAAGCAGGGGAGCCGGCTTACATAGGAAGCTGCCATATACTGAGTCAGACCATTGGTCTATCTAGCTCAGTGTTGTCTTTACAGACTGGCAGCGGCTTCTCCAAGGTTGCAGGCAGGAATCTCTCTCAGCCCTATTTTGGAGAAGCCGGGGAGGGAACTTGGAACCTTCTGATGTTCTTCCCAGAGCGGCTCCATCCCCTGAGGGGAATAGCTTGCAGAACTCACACATCAAGTCTCCCATTCATATGCAACCAGGGAGGACCCTGCTTAGCTAAGCTAAGTCATGCTTGCTACCACAAGACCAGCTCTCCTCTCTTCTGTCCTTGACAGGAGGGCAGCCCGCACAGCCAGAGGGCCAGAGTGAGGGAGGAGCTTCCTCCCTCAACTCTGGCTCCATGGGGCCGAAACTGTTGCGCCAGAGTTCAGATGTAACGTTGATGCCACAGAACTGGAGTTAAGGGTGGTGATACTGCACTCTGAACCGAAGTTTCGGATTGGAGTTCAGAGAGGGAAATTGTGGGTGGCTTTTTCCTGCAAACTCCATTTCCCCAAATTCAGATGTGCAGGTGAGGAAATTGGAGGTGAAGGGAGCTCCAGTTTCCTTTTACATCTGAATTCGGCTTCTCATCATTGAAATGTATAAAATTATGCATGGAGTAGAAAGAGTGGACAAAGTGAAAAATCTCACTCTGTCCTGCCTCCAGTGCCACCTGGAACATATAGCGCCATTCTAAGGCAGAAAGTGGGAGGGAGGGAGGGGAGAGAAACTGCTAGATTTCTGATTCCCTAGAAATTGGAAGGGGAAAAACCCATGCTGCATGTGGTTTATTTGACACTGCTATAGCCCTGGGTGGATCCTGGAATCTGCGGCTAGCACCGACTTCTACTGCAAATACTTATCTACTGCTTTTCAACAGAAGTTCTCAAAGCAGTTTACAGAGAAAAATAAATGCGTAAGATGGTTCCCTACCCAAAGGGGCTCCCAGTGTCAAAAGGAACACAAGGTAGACACCAGCAACAGCCACTGGAGGGATGCTGTGCTGGGGCTGAATGGGGATGGTTGCTCTGCTCATGCTCCCTCTGAGAATCACCACTTTGAAAAGAGCCTAGTGATCCTTTTGTCTGCCTCACTCCTCCGAAGACTCTTAGAAGCTGCAGACTTGGGGGCTTCACCTCACTTCTTTGGCTTAGCCAGCCAGCCTGCTGAAGAGGTCTGTGGTACTCCAGATCTTGCTTCTGGGTCCTTTGGGATGGTCCTAAAGGGTGTGTGTGTGTGTGTGTGACCTGACTGTGGCCTTTGGATGTCCTCTCGAGGACCAACCCAGCTATGATTCTCATTTTGATGTGTGTTTCTCCCCACGCACACCCCTGCCTGCCTTTGTCTCCTTCCTTCTTCCCCAGACATTATCTGGCCCGTTGCACGAATCTCTATCGATTGATGCATTTCCTCCTGGCTATCTGTCTGCCTGTCTGTCCATCCATACCTGATTATCTCTCGCAGAGGCCAGCCTCCCTTGGGAGCTATCCCACACAGACACCAATCAGGGGGGAATTGGTGCATGATGCCCCATTGCACCCCTCTCGCCTGTGAGTCACTCCCCCCCCCCCGCCTCCTCCTCTGGCCTCCTCCTCCCCAGGTTTCCCAGGGGATGTGGCCTGGCCCTCGGTGACAGCCACGATGGAGGGGTTGACCCACAGGTTGAAGGTCAGTGCTCCCTCCTCGACCCCCCTTTTCAGATTCAAATCAGGGGCTGGGGGCTTTGTGTGCAGAAGTCAAGCTTCATCGAGAGGAGGATGAAAAGCCCGGCTTGCGGAGGCCACTTTTCCAAGCTTCTTCTCTGCGCCATTCTGAGTTGCAGGCCTGGACGGAGCATCCAGCCGAGAGCGGAGCTAGACAAAGGCCCGAACTCCTCATGGGGCATCCTTTTCATGCCCACACGATGCTGCTTATATTTGCCATTGAGCACCCAGGTTGTGGGGTTTTAAGGCTTCGGAATAAAATGGCCGACCCCTAGAGTGTCCAGGAATTGGCTTCCATCTCCTGGTGACTCTTGGAAGAAAACCAGGGGATTGGGAGTGCTTGATCTGGTGCAAAATATTGGGGGAAATGTATATCAGAGATGGGCAGGGTGTCAGAAGAGCTTCAGTCAGAGATGACAACCCTACTTCTGAATGCTTTCCAACAGGGGCATGGTTGGGTTCGTAAAAGCTCTAGGGCCGGGCTCACAGCCTCCCACTTGATGATTAAACTCAATCATATCCCCACAAAAATAATTACATATGCTCTTTTTATGTATGTATTATGTATGTATTATGCTACAACACCTATGAAGGTGGAAGCAGGAGAGAGTCAGGTGAGGCCAGGAGCTCCCTCCCCTGCTCTGGGTGGGTGCCTCCACTGCTGCCCTTCCTTTCTGGAAGAGGTCGTGGAGGAGGGAGGTGGCTGATGGGCCTGTGCCCCATAGGCCACCCCCTAATGATGCCCATTACAGGAGATACAAGTTTAAGGAATTAAAGGAATATGGGTTTTGGAGGAATTGTCAGAGGTGAGGTTCATCAAAGAAAGGGGGAGAAAATGGTGGTGGTTGCCAGCCGGCTGGCTGACAAACAAAAACGGCAGTGAATGGTGGCGGCTGGTCAGCCAGCCAAAGAAAACTACGGTTGTGGGTGTGGACAGGAGGGAAGAAGATGATGGTGGCCGCGGGCGAGGGAAGACAGTGGATGGCTGGTGGGCAAAGAGCGGTGGCGGGGGTGGGCAGAGAAGCTGCAGTGGGAGAACTAGAGGCGCTGATGGCCGGCATCTGGCCAGCCGGCTGGCAACCACCACCATTTTCTCCCCCGTCCCTGTCGCTATATGGGCAGCTGCTTGTGGACTCTCGTGAGAGTTGCCACGCATGGGATTAGTGACGGGTGTGCCATAAATAAATAAATAAATGATTCTGTTTAATTGAGTAACAAAGTGATTATGTGGGTGGAGAGACTTTAGGAGTGTGTGTATTTTACCATTTTAAAATTTAAAATCATGTTTAATATGATTAAAAGAATTCTGGAGGACCAGAACCATCATCCCTGGTGGTATGAGAACATATGACTAGAACTGCTCCGTCCCAGAAGAGGCCAAAGAGCATCCATCCTGCCTAGGGATGTGTAAATCGATTCAAATTTCTAGGTGATTCAAATTTGAATCAAATTAGCACTTAAAAGGGCAATTTGATTTGAATTTGAATGAAATCAAATTAAAATTTGATTCGAGAGCCATTTGGCACCTTTTAAAAAAAACCATTCAGGCCCCCTGATTGATTTTAAAAGGCACCAAAATAGGGTCAAAACAATTTGAATTCAATCAAATTTTTGGAGTAGATTCAAATTTGATTTGAATTTGAAATGAATTTTTGGATTTTGATTCAAACTTGAAACAAATCAAAAAATTCAGTTTATGCACATCTCTAATCCTGCCCACCGTTTCCAATGGTGGCCAACCAAACATCCTCTCAGAATGCCAACCAGCAAAGGCTGAGCAACAGTCCTGCCGTAGAACATCTCCCATCATCTGGTATTCAGAGGTAGACTTCTTCTGAACATGGAGGTCCCATTTGTAACTGTAATCCTCAGGGAGTCCTATCTTCATCTGGGTCAGCCAGGGTATTGCAGCTCCTCAACCCATGGGCCACGGATTCATCACACCCTTCATAAGAACCCCCTCCCCCAAGAGAGCAGTTCTGGATCAGACAAAAAGGTCCATCTTACCAAGCAGCCCGTTTCCCACAGAGGCCAAACAGATGCCCAATGGGAATCCCACAAGCAGGGCAAAAATGGCAACAGCCCTCTTGTTGTCAGGAGGTGTTGCTCAGTGGTGAGCCCCTCTGGAACATGGAGATTCCACTGGGGGCTCTTATGGCTAATTGTTGTAGATAAACCTCCTTTCTCATGAGCGCCTCTAATCTTAATTTTGTATTTATTTATGTTTACTGTTACATCCTGCTCTTCCTCCAAGAAGCCCAGAGTGGGGTACATGGCTATGTCTATCTTCACAACAATGCTGGGAGGTAGGTTAGGCTGAGAGCTAAGTGACTGACCCACAGTCACCTAGTGAGTTCCATGAACTCGGATCTCCCTGGTCCTAGACCAACACTCTAACCACTACACCACGCTGGCTTCTTAGGAGAACGGCCCTGCTAGGCTGGACCACAGCCCCAGTGCTCTGTTTGCAACAGCAAAAATTCCGAACCCTCTGGAAACTCACAGGAAAGGCACGAAGGCCAACTCCTATTTTACCCCTGGACCATATCATCTGCTACTCCCAGTGGTAGACTGCCTTTGTAGATGGAGGATTTAGCTGCCTAACAGGCAAATAATGGTGGATGGGCCTCTCGTCTATACAAACACTCTGATCTATCTGTTACAGACTGTATATTAACCAAGCCAGTGTTTGTTATTTTGTTTATTTCTTTATCATATTTATATACCACCTGACATGTGCTTCCCTAGGGGTATATATGAATTAAACTACAACAAATATAAAACCAGATAAAATGACTAAAACAATTTTATGATATGAAAACAAGCCGTTTAAAATTAATTTAAATTAATTAAGAGCCTGAGAACACTGGTGTGTTAAGGGTCTTTTTAAAAACAACCAGAGGTGGAGAAGCTCTTATTCTGACAGGGAGTGCATTCCAGAGCCCCGGGGCAACCACAGAGAAGGCCTGGTCCCGGGTAGCCACCAGTGGCAACCATAACCAGACCTCCCCAGATGATCTTAATAGGCGGGAGAGTACATGACAAAAGAGGCACTCTCTTAAATACCCTGGTCCCAAGCCATTAAGGGCTTTATCGATAACTAGTATTTTTAAGCCCGTTATGATAACGGGTGCTAGCTTTCTCTCACGCCTTTAAGTGTTTTTTGTTGTTGTTGTTGTTTTTTACCTTTCTGAGGCCGGGACCGGGGGCGGAGCGGATGCCGTAGAAATCATTTTAAAAAATGCTGCCGCGGCCGACGCCACCGACCTACCACCCTCCCTCCCAACTGCCGAGTCCACCTTACCCCGGCCCGTGTCAGTCGGGCAAAGATAGTCCTTAATTTCAGAGGCAGAGAGGAGCCTGCAAATAGAGCTCCTCTCTGTGCAAAGGCTCTGCCGGAACTAGCAGTATGGACGTAAAGGACGCAGTAGGCGTCCTTTGCGCCCAAAACACCATTTCGGGAAGAGGCTTTGCAGAGAGAGGAGCTCTGCTTGCGAACTCCTCTCTGCCTCTGAAATTAAGGACTATCTTTTTCCGACTGACACGGGCCAGGGTAAGGTGGACTCGGCAGTTGGGAGGGAGGGTGGTAGGTTGGTGGCGTCGGCCACGGCAGCATTTTTTTCTCCCTCCCGCCCGGCTCCGGCGGCGGCGCCAGGCCTTGGCAGCGGCGGCCGGCTTCCCCCACCGCCTCTTCCCCCCGCCCGGCTTCAGCGGCGCAGCCAGGCCTCGGCTGCGCCTCGGCCAGTTCCCCCCGCCGCCACATACCCGGCTTTTTCGGGACGGCCGCTTCTGGCCGCCCAAGATGGCCGCCGGGTGCTGGCGGTCGTGTCTCCCTTGCTATGTTCTGGGCATGCGCTTTGCGCATGCCCAAAACAGCCCAGGGAAGCACGAACGGACGGACACCAAGGCTTTTATTAGAGAGGATAACCAGCACTTGGTATTTTGCTTGGCAACATATCGGTAGCCAGTGCGGTCCAGTGCAGTTCTTTCAAAATCAGTCTTCTATGGTCTCTTCAGGTTATCCCAGAAACCAGTCCGGCTGCTACTTTCTGCACCAACTGTAGTTTCTGGACTACATACAAAGGCAGCTCCACGTACCGTGCGTTACAGTAATCAAGTCTGGAGGTTACCAGAATATGTACCTAGCCTTTATCTCACCTGTTCTGTGGCTAGGCCTCCTCTTCTTATGATTTAATGGATTCCATGTTCTTTCCTAACACGAGATGGTAGCACACCTGCTTTGCATGCAGAAGGTCCCAGGTTCAATTCCTGGCAGCCTCTCCAGGTTGGGCTGGGAGAGACTCCTGCCTGGAACCTTGGAGAGCCGCTGCCAGTCAGTGTAGACAACGCTGAGCTAGATGGTTCAAGGGTCTGACTCAGTACAAGGCAGCTTCCTGTGTTCCTGTGAGCTCTTTGTGCCCCTTGCCTTCCTCGCCAGAGGCTGCTTGGCCTTATCCAGTGTGCTGGGGGTGTGGCAAGAGGGACAAGCGCTCACTACTGTGCAAGGCCTTTTTGTAGTGGTTGGAAGAAGCAGCCAAACCTCTGGCAAGGTCACCGTGTTGATCACGAGTTTGCCTTCCTCTCCAGCCAGGATCTGACCTGCTTCCCGGCAAGATGTTTTGTGCACGCCAGGGAAATACTCAGCTGCTTATTTGTGCTTAGAGAGCACTCTTGCCTCCTTGACAGAGCACTTCAGGGCACACGTTTCCAGCGCCCCTCTCCCTTCACTGGCCTAAAATTTACGGCGAGAAACCCAATCAGCTCCAGTTCCCAGGGGCCCCTTTCTGCCAGGGGCATCTGACCATTTTTCCGCTTTTTAAACCCGTGTTGATCTCCCTTCTCAATCGAAAGCAGTAAACCTCTCGCTCCCCACCTCTCTTCTCCCTCCTTCAACAAGGTCAGCCCCAGGGTTTCTGGCACCCTAAACAAAGCATGCTTTTGCTCCCCACACAATATAGAGGAATTAAATCCTGTATAGAGAAGCTGGGGGAAATCTAGAATGAAAACATTTTCCCTCCACCCCCCAAAAAAATCTTTCTTGGATATGTAAAAACGCACACTTCTTTTTCTGTAAGCAGCCTGTTCAGATCTGTTCTGTTCAGCTCCCAGTCCCTCCCACTCCCACATCAGCAGCCAGGACTGGCTCGGAGTCAGCCAGTGAGATCCATGACTGAACAGGAATGTGAAGTTGGGTCTCTCTGGTCCCAGTCCAACACTCTAACTACGACTCCCTCAAGTAAATGGAAACCTTGTTTGCAGGGCCTCCACATCCCTACAGCCATGAGGCACTCCATGAGGCAGTTCACACAGCACGTGTGAAGCGCCTGACGGGGTCTCCCTCAGACGCTCTCCCCCAAAATGAGCAGCCGCTCATAGTTGGGTGGCCAGATCGGCCGCCCACACGACTGTTGGCTCAGTGGCAGAGCTGGCCGGGGCTGCAGGGATCGGGGGCCGCACGGCCACGTAAGTTCTAGGATGCCCCGCGCAAGTGCAAGAGGCAGCCTGGAGAGACACCCCCCCCCCCGAGCCTGGGAGGCTGCTTGCAGCCTCTTGGCTGGGGGTCTACTCATGTGTCGCTGCACTCTGCGGTGGCACACAAGCAACGAAATGAGGTTAATGGAGCGCTCGGGAGCCAGCATGGTAGAGTGGTTAAAGTGCTGGACTAGGACTGGGAAGACCCGGGTTCAAATCCCCATTCAGCCATGAGACTAGCTGGGTGACTCTGGGCCAGTCACTTCTCTCTCAGCCTAACCTACTTCACAGGGTGGTTGTGAAAGAGAAACTCAAGTATGTAGTACACCGCTCAGGGCTCTTTGGAGGAAGAGCGGGATATAAATGTAATAATAATAATAATGTAATAATAATAATTTAAGGGAAGGGTGGTTTAGGTGGGCTAACCGCCTGGGGATCGTGGAACAGCTTCCATATCTATCAAACTGCCTTCTACAGAGTCAGAACACTGGCCCACCCAGCCCCCAAATGGCATCTACAACAGCAGTTCTCCAGGTGGGGATTTCCCCCTGCCTTATAACCTGAGATCATAGAATGGGAAGGGACCTTGAGGGTCTTCTAGTCCAAGTCATGGCTCAGTGTAGGAAACGCTAGAGCACAAGGCAGACTGTCCAACAGCTCTTAAAGTTAGGAAATTCTTCCTAAAGTCTAGCCTAAATCTGCTTCCTTGCCATTTCAGCTCATGGGCTCTAGTCCACAGGTGCAAGATAAGTACCGGCCTGCTGCTCCTTCTGTGTGGCAACCCTTGAGATATTTGATCATCTTTTAAACTGGCGGTGCAGCCATCTTCTGCCTACAAAAGGTATGCTGTGCTTCAGAATTAGCTGCTGTAGATCTTTGCTCATGAGCATAGGAAGCAGCCCGAATCCTAGTCAGACTTCCGGTCTACCTAGCTTAGTACTGTCTGCTCTGTCTGGCAGCCACTCTCCATGGTCTCAAGCACAAAAGAGTCTTTCACCGACTTCACTGAGATTATGAGATCCTTCTAGCTAGAGGCTGAAGCTGGGACTGCAAAGGCTATGTCGGGGTGGTGGCAGGCGAGGTCAATTCACATGACCCACCGGGTGGGCAGGCAGCAGGGAACGGCTTCCCAAGCCTTGCCTTCCCCCCAGGTGATCATTGTTTTCCTGGTGGGAGCGTGCTTGGAGAAGCTGCTGCCAGTCAGTGTAGACAATGCTGAGCTAGATGGACCAAGGGTCTGTCTCAGTAGGAGGCAGCTTTGTAGTATAGAGGAGGGGCTGTAGCTCAGTGGTAGATCATTTGCTTTGCATGCAGAATGTCCCAGGTTCAATCCCTGGCAGCATCTCCAGGTAGGACTGTGGAAGATCCCTGCCTGAAACCTAGTACAGCTGCTGCCAGTCAGTGTAGACAATACTGAGCTTGATGGACCAAGAGTCTGACTTGGTATAAGGCAGCTTCCTGTGTTCCTATGACCAATAGCGATTGGCCTTGATAGCTAAATCAGAGGCAGTCTATCTGTCCGGAGGCAGTCTATCTGTGAGTACCCACAGAGGTGTTCTTACACCCGGACCTTGGGGTCCTGGGGGCCTTGGGGGGAGGCCTCCTGCCACCACATGCCCATCCCACCACTGCCCTGCCATGCTGAACCTTCGATTTTTTCCTCCATGATTTCAGCCGCCTGTGCGCAGTGATGGAGGCCGTGGGGGCCGTGAGCCGAGCAGGCTCCCAAGCAGCCATGGGGCCTGTCCGTCCGGCCCAGAGGCTCTTGAGAACTGTGAGGCGCTCCAGTGCGCCTGTGCAGTTGAAATAGTTTGCCGCAAGCCTGTGATGTCATAGGCTTGTGACCATCTATTTCAACTGCGCAGACGCGCTGGAGGGCCTCACAGTTTTCAAGAGCCTCTGGGCCGGATGGACAGGCCCCGTGGTTGCTCTGTCCGCCGCCGCCGTGGCGGGGGGGGGGGTCTGCTTGGCTCACCCCTCACCCTGGCCACCACCCCTCAGCTGCACACATGGCAGCTGAAATTACGAAAAATAGATCAGAGGTTTGGCGGGGCGGGCACGGGGTGGTGGCAGGAGGCCCCCAGAAGCAGGTTTGGGGAGGCCTCACAGCGGGAGCGGTCTGGGCGCCAAAATTGCCTAGGTGGGCCACTGAGTACCAGTTGCCAGTGGAGGGGATCAACTGGCAGTGGGGTTGCCTTCCTGCCCTGCTTGTGGGCTTCCCATGGGGGCATATAGTTGGCCAACGTGAAGAATAAACGGCTGGCTGTGAGACTCTGATGGGGCGGGGGGTCTTCTGCTGCTCTTCTCATGTTCTGGTTCTCCCCCATCTCCGCTCCACCCCTTCCCCTCTCCTAGCAGATGTTTCTCAACATCTCCTGGCGGGCTGGGTGGGTATGCTCCCTTTGTCGGGCGTCCCTCCCTCCCTCGTGTTTCTGCCCGACAAGGTCAAATGTTAACGTGGCTGGGCAGGCCAAAAGGGCAGAGGTCTCCACACGTGATGGAGATGGGGCTGGGGCCCGGGGTGGGGGGAGCTGGGCCAAGAGGCCCCCTGGAGCAGCCCAAACATTCTTGCATCCTGGGAGGCTGGAAGATCCTTGACCCTCTGCAGCACCCACCCCCAGCTCCCCACGGAAAGACGTTCCTTTCCAGCTTGGAAACCACGGGTAGGGGGCTTTGGGTTCCCTTGAATCAGGCTGGGCAGAAGGGGGAGGGTCAGCACATTCCTGACACCGAAGCGCATCAGTGAGCATTCCTGGCTTTCCATGCTGACAGCCAATTTCCGATCCTGGCCTCAGCTTCCACCTCCCTGCAGAAGAGGCCCGGATTGCCCAGCGCACACGTGTGTGTGTGTGTTTGTGTGTGTGTACACAAGGAGGAAGCTGCCTGCTACTGAGTCAGAGCACTGGTCTGTCTATCCCAGTATTGTGTGCTCTGACGGGCAGCATCTCTCGAGGGCTTCAGGCAGAGGTCTTTCCCAGTGCAGCTTCCTGCAATCCCCTTAATATGGAGGGATTGGACCAGACATTCTGTCAGCAAACCACCACTGAGCTTTGGATCTTGGTAATAATTTGCTGTCAACAGTGTCAGTCCACTGCTGTATCCAGCTAAGTATTGTCTGCTCTGACTGGCAGCATCTCTCCAAGATCTCAGGCAAAGAGACACTTTCCTCAGCCCTGCAACCTGTAATCCCTTTTAAACTGGAATTGAAAAAGTATGAATGAAAAGGACATCCTTTACAATTCTAGCCATGGGTCTTGCGTTCAAAAGTAAAAAAAACCATGATCTTTTTTGTTCATTAGTCTATGAAGCTGCCTTCTGCTGGGTCAGATCTTGGTCAATCTAGCTCAGTATTGCCTGCTCTGACTGGCAGGCACTCTCCGGGGTTTCAGAGAAGGATGGATTTTGGCTGTATATCATCCCAAAGATGAAAATAGGAACTTGTAACAGAGAGAGAGAGAGAGGACAAATATCTGGAGCTGCCTTCTGCTGAATCAGGCCCATTATTGTCTGACTTGCAGTAGCTCTCCAGAGTTTAAGAGAGTGATCTTTCCTGGGGCCTACCTGAAACCTAGGGCTCTCTACATGTGCGTCACCACTGAGCCATCAGGATAAACTGCTTTTTACAGAGTTGGGTCACTGGTCCCTCTAGTCCAGACTTGCCTGCTCTGACTGGCAGCCTCTCTCCAAGGTCCCAAACCTTTTGTCCCTTCCCCCAACCATACAAGAAGATATTCTGAGGGTGAGGATTTCCCCTTGCTTATAAAAAGGCCCTGCTCAAAAGCTTCTGAAGTCCCTCCGCAATCTTTAGCCAAACTGTATGCATAAAACCGTCAAGGGGTTGACGAAGCTGTCTGTGCCATCGATCCAGCCGGCTGGTGACAAAAGGCAGTCCAGTACCCCAGACGATTCTGAAAACGAATTGGATCGATTAGTCTCTGGGGTGGGCCATCTTAATTGGTGCCCCATCCCTGCAGAAGCATCACAAGCAGGTAATGATCTGAGCATGACAACTATACAACAAATGCACAGACACGCACACCCGCAACACACACACACATTTATTTAATAGTTAGATTTATATGTCGCCCTGCTCCCATAGGACTCAGGGAGGCTTACAAACAATAACACATACTTCACTTTAAGAGATCCAGGAGGAACTCTAGAATTATTCCTGGATTTCCTCCTGTTGGGATCTTTGTTCCCTCAACAACCACTTTGGGGAAACAAAGGGGTGGGAAAGAACGTTAGAGCGAAGATCTTGCTATAAATACTGACAGAGGTAAGGTAATTGATGTTTTTAGCTTATCTACCTTGTCAATGAGGCTAGCTTGACTTTTTCAAACGTATTCAGAAATGGGCCAGATCCCTTTTAGAAAATCCTGACTTCTTGGATTAGGCCAAAGCTTCCAGTCTGCTTTCCAGAGCCGGGCTAGTTTTCTTCTCCTGTCTAAGACCACATGGCAGGAAAGACTGGCATGGGGAGAGAGGTCAGTACCAAGTCAGCTGAAATACGCAGGGGAGGTGACCCTGCACCCCCACCCCACACACGTGGTCTCACCCAGCCCAGTTCCTGGCCAGGAAGGAAAGTCAAGGGTTGGCCTGGCTTCTGGGAAGCTGGAGGATTCTCCTACCTGACTGGCTGCACTGACTTTGCCGCTTCTTCTGGGATAAAGATTGACTGGATGAGGCTTCTTTGAACAACGAAGGCCCTTGAAAATAATTAATTCAAGCCATTGGCTGACACTTTGCTGTAAAGTTCCAGTCTAGTGGATAGGGGAGTGAAACGGGGAGCTACACCGCCTTGGAGGAATCCCTAAAGAGATCTGCAGCATTCTGGCTGGGAGAAAATCAGGATACATGTGCATTCTGCCACAAGAGTGGGGCTATTGACAGCCCGAGAGGACAACTGATGTAGTGCATGATCAAAACCAAGCTTTAGATTTGGTCACTGAAGGGCTCCCATAGTCATCTCTGCTTCCTCCTTCCAATTTACTTGTATGTGTTTCGGTGTGATTCAGAGGTGGAGCCCAATAACTGGCTCAATGGAAAAACTGCTCTTCTGTCCTTAGTAGATCTTGCTGAAACCTGAGATGTTTCTGTTGGGAGGCATGGATGTCCGCAGAACTTTTTTTGGGGGGGTAAGGGTGCCACAAAGGCTGCAACCCTATAGCCACTTATCTAGGAATCGGCTGCCAGGGATTGATCCTGGGACCTTCTGCATTCAGAGCAGATGAAAGGAAGCTGCTGTCTACTGAATCAGACAATTGGTCCACCTAGCTCAGTATTGTCTGCCCTGACTGGCAGTGACTTCTCCAAGGTTTCAGGCAGAAATATCTCCCAGCCTTATCGGGAGATGCCAAAGCATGAACTTTGGACCTTCTGTATGCAAAGCAGATGCTCTACCACTGAGCTAGAGCAAAATTCCCAGCATTGACATCCATGAGTCTCCTATTCAGGGTCTTATAATGACTCAACATGTGAACAAACCACTGGAGAAAATTCTCCAAAATATCTCCTTGGGAGGAACTCTGATATGCAGAAAGAATTTCAGCTTCTGTTTGGGAAAATCCTGAAATTCAGAGAGCATTTCCACTTTGGAGAAATTTCTCCCCATCCCAGCCAGTCCTTGTCAACAACCTGGTGATGTATCCTTTATTGTGTCTTCACTGGAGGTTTTCAAGCAAACATTTACTGCCATCTGCCAGGGATGCTATAACTGTTTCCCGCACCAAGCAGGGGGTTTGACTAGAAGATCTCAAGGTCTCTTCCAGCTCTATGATTCAGTGTTCAAAAGCATGTCTGCAAATTCTGATATCATTTTTAATTTTGTCTTGCTTTTTTGCTAGTACATGATGCATCATCTCTGCAATTTTTCACTCTTTTTGATATCTTCTTTTTGAGCGGCTTATTCGACCCAGCCACACTGAATGTCAAAAATGTCAATAAACTGGTTGTCATCTTTGTTACAGTGTCTTATATAACCAGAAAGTCAAAAGATATAATTAGATGAAAAGTGGGGAGATCAGAATTTATTTTTATTCATTCCCAGGGTTATTCTAGAACTAACATTCTAATAAAACATTAGTGATTCCCTCTTTCAATCTTTCTAGGCAGTTGGACCCCAATTCCATTCTCATTTTCTTATGTCTAATTGTTCAACTTCCTCTGATCTATTCTCTAATCTATTCTCCTCTTGCTCTTTTAATATTCTATCTTCTAAATTATTCAAAACCTCTGCTTCAACTTTCTCTGTGTTGAATTTCCTTTATCATCTCTTCTGCTTCATCTAAAGATCTGATGATTATCTTTCTCTGATATTAAACCATCAGCTTAAATGGAAAGCCCCATTTACATAATAATTGGCAATTGCTACGTTTCTTAAGTAACTGAAGTCAAGTCTGGTACAGAAGCCTCTAAACCACAGATAGTAAGATCTGATTGCTTCCGCAGAGGATGTATTGCCATTGAGAATGCTTTTATTAAAAAGTCAGATGTATTCTTTTATCATTGTAACCAGAAGCCATTGCAAAATAACATCACTGTGTCAACAGAATTAAAAGGGAAGCATCACAACTCTCCCTTGACATACAACTGAAGGTTGGGAAATTTAGGACCAGCAAAAGGAAGTACTTTTTCACTAACCGATGGAATTTTCTGCCACAGGATGCAGTGATGGCCACTTGCTTGGATGACTTTAAAAGAGGTTTAGACAAATTCATGGAGGACAGGTCTATCAATGGCTACTAATCTGGTGGCCGGGGTGGAGCCACCATTGGGCGAACAGGTTCAAAGAACCCAGGCCACTGCCCCCAGGGGCCGCACCTCGCTGCCCCAGACATGTCCCCCACGTCTGACATCAGACACGGGGGGTGGGGTGTGTGGGTGTATTATTTTGCGGGACTGAAATTGGCCCGCACTGCATTGACAGCGCAGCCGGAGTCATTCTCCCTGCCTTTTAAAGGCAGGGAAAGCCATTCCTGGTCTTGCTGCCAGAGTTGCTCTGGCCCGTGCTGCACAATGCAGCGTCGGCTGATCTCCCTCCCAAGTGGGGTTGCACGGCCCCGTTTGGGAGGGAGACCACGCCTCCACGTCTGATGTCAGATGCAGGGGGCGTGGCTAGCTGCCCCCTACATCTGACGTCAGATGCAGGAGGCGGGGCCAGGGGGCCATGGCAGCAGTTGAAAACAGGCTGATGCCAGCATCCCTCCACCACTGATGGTGGCTATAGGCCATCTCCAGCCTCAGAGTCAAGATGCCTCTGAATACCAGTTGCAGGGGAGTAACGGTAGCAGAGAGTGCATGCCCTCAACTCTTGCCTGCAGGCTTCTAAGCGGCATCTGGTGGGCCACTGTGGGAAACAAAGATGCTGGACCAGATAGGCCTTGGGTCTGATCCAGCAGGGCTGTTCTTATGTTCTTAACTGACCCCTCAAATAAAATTTGACTGGATCAAAATAAAAAAACACACATGCTTAGAAGCAATTTCAGCAAATTGGAGGGTGCTGAAGGGGTTGGAGGGGGGAGGGATGGAACCAGGGGCATCATACAGGGGTGGCCCATGGGCCCCCATGAATTGCCCATCAGCCACCTCCCTCCTCCATGGCCTCTTCCCGGAAGGAAGCGCAGCAGTGGAAATGCCTGCACAGAGCAGGAGAGAGAGCTCCTAGCCTTCTGCTGCTTCCACCTTCAGAGGTGCAGTATTTTAAGATTTTTTTAAAAAATGGGGGGGGGGGCTGTGGTTGCCTTGCAGTGGTTGGAGTGTTGGACTAGAACCGGGGAGACCCAAGTTCAAATCCCCCTTCAGCCATGAAGCCCACTGGGTGGGTCTGGGCCAGTATCCTACCTCACAGCATTGTTGTGAGGGTAAACATAACCACTTACGTCGCTCTGGGCTTCTGGGAGGAAGATTGGAACTTGTCAGGACATAGTATCATTTCAAGGGGGCTTCTGGGGGAAAAAATTGGTTTCGCGGTCGCAAAAAGACTGAAAAATAAAGTAAAAAATGGGGGGGGAATCCCCCCAAATCACCATGAGTAAGAGGAGTTAAGGGGACCCCCGGAAATCACTAACCCCCCCGCCTTTGGCAAAAAAATCTTGCCAAACCGCAGATATTCAGGTCGCGGTTTGCGAGATCAGTCACAATTTCGCGGATACTCAAATCCGGTTGACTGTAATTACAAAATAATTAAAACAGCAATTCAGACATTAAGAACTGCTTAATTCACAGCTCTGCAAATCTAGTCAAAAGCCTGGAAGAACAAATGTGTTTTAAGAGTCTTTTTAAAAGCTGTCAGAGATGGGCTCTTAATTTAGCAGGGGGCACATTCCAAAGCCATGGGGTGGTGATGGAGAAGGCCTTTCCCTGAGTGGCTACCAGATGAGCTGATGGCAACTGCAGGCAGACCTTCCCAGATGATCTCAATAGGTGGCAGGGCTCATGATGAAGAAGGCATCTTTTTAAATACTAAGCTGTTTAGGGTTTCATAGGTTATATTATCTATCTATCTATCTATCTATCTATCTATCTATCTATCTATTTCATTTATAAACTGCCCCATCCAAAGGCTCTGAGCAATGTACAACAAATTTAAAAAGACATAACATCACACACCATTTAAGACACAGTGCTAAAAACAATTCAAAACCAATTTAAAACTAATTAAAATACAAAAAAACCCACAACAATTTTAAAAACCTTGGAAGGCCAGGCAAAACAAGCTAGTCTTTATGGCTCTCTTAAAGGCCAACAGCAAGCCTAAACTGTGGATTTCTGCCGGGAGTGCATTCCATAGGCCAGGAGCAGCTACAGAAAAGGCCCGGTTCCAAGTCACTACCAGATGTACTGGTGGTAACTGGAGATGGACCTCTCCAGATGACCTCAACAAGCAATGGAGATCATACCGAAGAAGGCACTCTCTAAGGTAGCTTTAAAGGTAATAACCAGCACTTTGTATTTTGCCTGGAAACCTGTCGGCAGCCAGTGCAACTGTTTTAAGACAGGCATAATATGGTCTCTCCGGGTTACCCCAGAGACCAATCTGGCTTCTGAACTATGTACAAAGGCAGCCCCACGTAGAGCGCATTGCAGTAGTCGAGCCTGGAGGTTACCCGCTCATTCACAACTATTTTGAGATAGTTCTCTTCAAGGAATGGACGCAGCTGTTGAATCATCCGAAGTTGATAGAAAGCGCTCCTGGCCATAGCCTCCACCTGGGATACCATGGTGAGGCCTGGGTCCAAGAGCATTCCCAGGCTGCATACCTGTAACCAGCACTTTGTATTTTGCCTGGGCATTTGTCACAAAACAGGCTTTACCACGAGTTTACTGCAAGGCTTTACTCCAAGTTCAAAGTTGCCCAAAAAAACCAGTGCAAAAAGGTGGATTTTTAAAAATTACCCTGGATATAAACCGGGCTATAATCTAACGTGCAAGGAAAAACCTGAATTGTGTGTGAAGTGGTCCCCAATAGCTCACAGGGGGACTTCATGGTAAATCTGGTCAATATGTGAACGCAAACTATTCATTCCAGAGGACATGCGAGCTAAAAGCCCTGTGTGGAAAACGCCCTGGAAACATGTAAGCAACCAGTGTAGTTCTTTTAATATAGGAGTGAGGTCGTTTCTTCAAGATGACTGAGAGACTAACCTGGCTGCTGCATTTTGCACCAATCGCAGTTTCTGGACTATGTACAAAGACAAACCCACGTATTCCAAAGAATAAAAGAAGCGGTGACTTTCCCTTTTCTTTGGGGATTTCCCTCCCCACAATTGTCTTCCGTTAAGTGATCTTCTTCCATGCATGAAGGAATGGACCGCTGGAGTCTCTGGGGACAGGGTGCAGTGCGGTGCAAGAGGGCATAGCCCCACTGGGAAGCCCCAACCGCAAGGCAACCAGGAAGCTGTGGTGAGGGATTGCAGAGGGCCCCTTTTGTATCACTGAATCAGCCACACAGCTCAGGAGCTTTGGAGGATCCAAGCATTCCTCCAGAGGCCGTCACCAGCTGGACAGAAATGTCAAAACAAACATGGGATTCTGTCCTGGAAGGAGCCGGCAGGGGGGAGGGCCCGAAATGGATGGCTCCAATTTCCTTTGTGTCCAGGTTATTATTTCTGGGATGGGAAAGGAGTGGGAAGCCAAAGAGGAGAAGCAGAAGGCCATAAATCAGGGCTGGCAAGACTGTGAGGGAGAAAAGCTGCCCAGATGCTGGAAGCCACGGGGTCCCACGCTAGCCTTCTCCATTTCTCCAGAACTTACTAGAAAGGGGCACTCACCGCACAACCGTTGAATCTGCAGCAACCATTTGGGTTGTGTACTTTCTCTGCTTCTCTCTCTCTCTCAGTTCTTTCTCTCCCAAGGCATACCCCGTGGCACAAGGCTTTTAAAAAATAGATTGCCCATATTTCTAGGCTGCCTTTCTACAAAGATGTTGACAAGTTTGATGGAGGTGTTTGTGTGCTAGAAGCCCAAGACAACTGCTCACAAAGACGACAGAGAAAGCTACAATTTGAAGATAGTTGTTATTGCTATATACATTCAGAAACTCGCAAGTTTTTTTTTAAACATACTTACACACATTGCATCTATGCAAGATTTCCTTCTTGCAGGGGTTGCTTCAGTTTCATCTGGTGGAGGGACAGGTGGGAAATCCACCCATTACGTACAAAGAAGGCTGGTTTTCTGAGGGCAGTAGCGCAGGGAAAAAGCAGCTGAGTTCACAGGAACTGTTTATCTGCCTGAATGGCTTTACATAGGAACATTGGAAGCAGCCTTATAATGAGTCAGACCATTGGTCCCGCTAACTCAATACTTGTCCACACCGGCTGGCAGCAGTTCTCCAAGGTTACAGGCAGGAGTCTCCCCGGGCTAGCCCTGCCTTGGGACACTGCCAGGGATTGGGGACTTTCTGAACTCCAAGCGGGGACTCTCCTGCTGAACTATGGCTCCATCCCCTAAGGGGGGTGTCTAATAGCAGTGCACACATGTAGTTACCCATCTTAACGCAAACCAGGGTGGACCCTGCTTAACAAAGGGAAACAATTCACTAAGCCATGCAAAATCATCTCTGCTCTGTCTTTTGGTATAATGCCCTAGTTACACCATCTTCTTAATCACGCTTTGCGTTTTTATAGTCTGTTCAAACTGGATGCATGTGTGATTGTGCTGTGATCTTTAAGTCGGGGATGAGGATGTCAGAGGAAACAGCAAAGGAGGGGATTTGACGGAAGATGGTGTTCTGAGGTGTTCCAGGCATAAAGGGCAAGAAGAGAGTGGGGGCACAGATGTTTTTAAGGGGGCAGCCCACACCATGAATGTTCACTCCCTAGCAACATCCCCAGGTAGGCCTGGGAAAGACTCCTGCCTGAAACCATTAGAGCTACTGCCAGTCAGTGCAGACAATACTGAACTAGATGGACCAGGGTCTGACTCAGTGCAAAGCAGCTTCCTGTGTTCCTCAAATATGTCCTTAGCCAAATACATGTATAGGCAATGGGGCCATAGCTCAGTGGTAGAGCCCAGGTGCACTTCCTGGCATCTCCAGGTAGGGCTGAGAGAGACTCCCTCCGGAAACCTTGGAGAGCGGCTGCCAGCCAGTGCAGACAATACTGAGCTAGATAGACCGATGGTCTGATCCAGTATGAGGCCGTTCCCTACACTCCTATGTTTTATGAGGATCTGGATTATGCAGCGGAGGCAGCTTCCTAAATCTCAAGGGCATGCATGTTCCGCTTACGGGAAACCTTCTTAATAAGGAACCAGGGACAGGTCCAGAGTCCCCCCGCAAAATGTATACCAGTTGTAGGCCCCGGCTTCTGCAGTGTCAGCAGGCCCCAGCCTGTTAATCGTTAATGGCATCAGCTGCAGACGCTGAGATTTGTGCCTGGGCGGGGGTGGGGTGGGAGAGTGGTTCGATGGGGCCCAGGTGGTGGGTGAGGGGCACAGACCCCCTGGGGAGCCCTTTGGCCTGGCTGGACTGGCTTGGCTGCTGCAAGGGGGGGCTCCCCGTCAGAATCAGCGGGGGGCCTTCGATCACAGCAAAATGGCCATGGAACAGCAGGACCATCGCCCCACCCCCACGGACTCCATTCCAGGCTCTGATCTGGTGACCTTGGCAGCTTCCTCTCTCCTGCTGCCGGGCCTTGTCCGACGCGGCTTAGCTTGCAGGCCGAGAGGGTTGGGGGCCGGGGTGAGCACACCAGCGGTTCCTTTGGAGGAGTGAAAGAGCTTGGGATACCCATGCAGTGTGTGATGTTGGGGCACTTGAGGCGAGGGGGCTGCTTGCCCCATGTCCCTAGTGGGGGCCAGACACCTTTTAAAACCGACCCTTGCAAGTTCTGAGGCAGGGAGGAGGGAAGGTTGCCAGTGGCCTCCTTTTCTCTCCTTCTGCTTCTTTAGTTTGGAAAAGAGGTGACTACAGGGAGATGGTCAAGGTGTATAAAATTATGCATGGAGTCTCTCTCTCTCTCTCTCTCTCTCTCTCTCTCTCTCTCTCTCTCTCTCTCTCTCAGGCTGGGAAATTTAGGACCAGTCATGGAGGACAGGGCTGTCAATGGAGGTGGCTATAGGCCACCTCCAGCCTCAAAGGCAAGATGTCTTTAAATCCCAGTTGCAGGGGAGCAACAGCAGGAGACAGGGCAGGCCCCTCACCCCTGCCTGAGGGCTTCTCAGAGGCATCTGGTGGGTCTCTGTGGGAAACAGGATGCTGGACTAGACAGGCCTTGGGCCTCATCCAGCAGGGCTGTTCTTATGTTTTTGCAAGCTGTTCAAGGAATGTGAGGCGAGACACTCATTGCAAGTTCTCCAGGGTCAGATCAGTCTCAAAGAGACACTCCAGTGGCGGCAGCAGGTGGGTGGGTAGGATTTTGCTGCCGTTCTGGCACCCCAGTAATGCACCACTCAAGGTGACTGCCTCACCTCACCTCACCTCACCAAAGGGCCACCTCTGCAAGAGATCTTTCATGGCCAGATATGGTGAAAACTATTGGGGAACGTACTGGAGCAGGTGGGCAGGGGCAGAAATCTCAGGGATAGCTTCAGCCATAGATGCAATAGGGTTTTCCAAGGACTGGCGGGAAGTCTCCATGCAAAATTGAAAAAGCAACCCTGGCGATGTTGTGGGCTTGGTCATGTGAAATCTTTTGGTGAAAATATTGGGGGAGAAAAATTGCCAGGAATATCTTCAGTCAGAGTTGGCAGTCCTAGTCCACCTCTGAGGAGAGCTAGTCTTGTGGTAGCGAGCATGAATTGCCCCTTTGCTAAGCAGGGTCCACCCTGGTTGTATCTGAATGGGAGACCACATGTGTGAGCACTGCAAGATCTCCCCCTTAGGGGCTACACTGGGAAGAGCACCTGCATGCTTGCATGCAGAAGGGTCCAAGTTCCCTCCCTGCCAGCATCTCCAAGATAGGGCTGAGAGAGACTCCTGCTTGCAGCCTTGGAGAATCCGTTGCCAGTCTGTATAGGCAATACTGAGCTGGATGCATGGGCGTAGCAATGGGGAGGTCCCCTGGGGGTCTCGCTACACCCCTGGCTAGATGGACTAATGGTCTGGCTCGGTATATGGCAGCTTCCTATGTTCCGAACTAGGAACTCCTCCCACACCGCCAATGTTCCAGAATGATACAAGGTCTGGGGTACTACTGGGTGAAAACACATGAAATTGTATGGCTGGGCCTTTTCCAGAGACAACTGTGCAAGGACATCTTGGTTGTGGTTGCACGTGGTGTGTGTGTGTGTGTGTGTGTGTGTGTGTGTGTGTGTAGGGGAAATCTAAAGGTCATTTTAATAAAAGATTCTTGAGCCAGAGCATTCTTCCAGTGTAGCGCTCAACCATGGAAGCACCCAGCTGACCCCTTTAAAGAAGAAGCAAACTCAAGGCTCCCTCCTCTGTCTGCCGCCATTTCATGAAACGTTGTTTTCTTGTTGAGAAGAGAGGAAATTGTATTCATGAGGAAATGGACAAAAACAGTACAGATCCAAGAGATTTGTCCAGGAATGGGGCTGATCTATATTGGAATCATTAATTCCAAGACATATCGCCTTATGCTTTATTAAGAACTAGCTTAACCCATGCAGACCATCTGGGCGCTAGTACTTGATTGCTCCCCTCACTTGCTGCCACAGCCCCCCTCACCTTAGAGATCTCCCCACCCTCACCTAAGCTGCACTCCTGCTCCTCCTCCTCCATCCCTTTACTCCACCCCGCTCACCTCTCTTGGTCACAGCTGCAGCATTGCTGGTGCCTATTGGCCAAACAGCAGTCCCCTATCCCCAAAGACCTCCCCACTCTCACCCTCACCCCACTCCTGCTCCTCCCCACAGGAGTAACAGCAGCGGCAGTTGACCGGGCCCTTCCTCACTGCCGCCACCGCCATGGCTGCTCATTCCCCTCAAGCCTCTGATAGGCCCAGGCCTGTCCTTCGCCCTTCCTTCTTTCTCTCTTCCCCTCCCCACCTCTCTCTCCCTTCCTGAGTTAACAGATCTTGTTCATCTTGTTTCCTCATCTAATCCACACAGTGGCAGCCTCCTTCTCCTGAACCATCACAGGATCCACCTACCTACCTGCATATAGAATCCCCACTACCCAATCACCATGGTGCTTCTGCTCTCACAGGCTCCTCCTCCCTATCTGCATATGGAATCTCCACTGCCCAATCACCACAGTGCTGCTGCTCCTGAACTCTTGCGAGAGCTGCCACACATGGGATTAGCGATGGGTATGCCTTAGAGAATTATATATCTACTAGCTGACCCCACACAGAGCATCTGTGCACTAGTTGGGGCCAGCCATGCCCCCCCACCCACACAGCATCTGTGCCCCTAGTTCTTCCCCTTTTGGTTCTCCCTCCAGCCTCAGTCTGCTCTCCCCCCAGCCTCAGTCTGCTCTCCCCCCAAGCCTTCTGCCCCATTATCCTCCCCCGCCAGCCTCAGGTTCACTTCCCCACCCATCGCTGCTTGCCTTTTCTCTAGGGCAAGGCCGTCCTGCCGCCACCTCCTGCCTCTTTTTCCCGGCGGCCTCAGTACGCCAGCCATTCTTCTCCTTCTCCCACCGGCCAGGCTCCTCCTCAGCTCAGCGGGTCTTCGCCACCGGCCAGCCTCTATCTCCTCCTCCGGCTGGCCTCCCCCTCAGCCTGGCAGGGCTCCTGTTAACTCACTGGAGCTCTTCTCATGACCACTGAGAAGAGCTCTGTGGAGGTCTGCGGGAAGAGCGGTTTTGACTCACCCTCCCCGCAGACGAGCAGCTCTTCATCCCTGGCTGGGCGGATTGCCTGCCCAGACAAACAGTGGTTTCTGCTGCAGCTCCTGGGATTGGACTGCTGAGACACGCCACCATGCATTGCCCCATGCTGCAGGAGCTCCAATAATGCACCACGTGAATGTGTGCTGCATTCCTGGGATCCCCCTCCCCCACCCGATTGTGCCAGCTGATACACGATCGTGTGCTGCTGACACATGATCAATAAAATGACGTTAAGGGAGCACTCCTCCCTTAACCTCATTTAAGAGGGAGGCTACTTAGGCGGGTTTGCCTCTGTGTATCTGCTGGGATTGGGCCCGATCCCAGTGGTTCACACAAGCATGCAAAACTGGGTTGGTCTCCCTTAGCCCGGTTTTGCATGTTTGTGTGAATAGCCTCATAATTTAGCACTATCTTGGGACTATGTGTTAAAAAAAACACCTGTGGAACAGTTTGTCTCATGAAGTGGTGGGTTCTCCTTCACTGGAGGTTTTCCAGGATAGAGATAAGTTTTTCTACCTCTCTCAGCATATTAGAACTCGGGGCCATCCCTTGAAGGTAAAAGCTGAGAGATTCAGAACAAACAAAAGGAAGTACTTCACACAATGTGTAGTTAAAACTATGGAATCTGCTGCTACCGTACATGGTGGTGGCCACCAATCTAGACTTTTTTTAAAGCCCTTGCTTACTGAGCAAAGAGGCACCTTTTAATAGTGTTGATTCTCCTTACTGAGCAGGGGGAGAGCAACTGGCCCTATCTAGTCCCAGCACAGCATCCCTCCAGTGGCTGTTGCTGGTACATAAATATTGGTCGTATTCGTATTGGTAAAAGGAAGTTAGAGAAATTTATGGAAGATAGGGCTATCAGTGGCTACTAGCCTGGATGGTTCCATCGGAATAAGGAGTGAGAATCAGAAATAGGAAACACCAATGGGAAGAGGCCATTGTCCTCTTCTCCCCACCTGCAGCGTCTTAACTACACCTGGTTGGCCACGGAGTGAGGCAGGATGCTGGACTAGATGGGCCTTTGACCTGATCCAGAAGGGCTTTTATTATGTTCCAACAACAGTAACTGGGTGATCAATGGTCAGGGATGCTGTAGCACATCCCTGCACTGAGCAGAGGGTTGGACTAGAAGACCTCCAAGGTCCCTTCCCACTCTAACATTCTGTGATTCTATGAAAGCCCATAATATCATGATACTCCATAAGATCTCTTTCCGGAACTCTTTATTAAATGGCCATTTCCAGAGTACCTAGAGCACCTTCCTTATGAGGCAAGGCTACAACACCTGGGGCTTTTAAAGGTGACTGAGGAGAGATATGATACAGGTCTATACAATCAAGCATGGTGTGGAGAAGGTGGATGGAGAGTTATTTTTCTCCCTCTTGCATAACACTAGAACCAGGGGTCATCCCATGAAACTGATTGCCAAGCAATTTAGGACCAACAAAAGGAAGTACCTTTTCACACAACACATAATCAACCTATGGAATCCTCTGCCACAAGATGTGCTGTCAACCAACAGCCTGGATGGCTTTCAGGAGGGGTTTAGATAAATTTGTGGAGGACAGGTCAATCAATGGCTACGGGTCTGAGGGCTATAGGCCACCTCCAGCCTCAGAGGCAGGATGCCCCAGTTGCAGGGGAGCAACAGCAGGAGAGAGGGCCTGCCCTCACCTATTGCCTGTGAGCTTCTCGGAGGCATCTGGTGGGCCACTGTGGGAAGCAGGACTAGATGGGCCTGATCCAGCAGGGCTGTTCTTGTGTTATCTGTTGCTACAGAGCTGCATATCCAACATTGTTTGTTTTTTCAGATTTCAGCTATGTTCAGCCTTTTAGGGGTTTGCCATCGTAACTGATGTTTTTATAACAACGCCTTTTCAGTGAAACTGATTGAACTTTTCACATTATCATGTCAGAACCCCTTTCTTCCAAATTAGACCTGTATGTCCCTATTCCATCGACCTATAGAATCAAGCAGCAATCTACAAATCCACTGTCCAGCTCATCAGTGGCAAGTATCCCCTGGCCTCCAGCAAGCACCACCCATGGGTTTTTTTTTTACCATCTCCATATACCAGGGCAAATGACAGAAAACCTGTTTCTCTCCTTGCTTGTATGCCAGAAAAGGATCTGAGGGAACAGGGGGATTGGGGGCGACCACAGATAATGACTGACTAGTAAATTAAGCCTAAATCTGTAGATTCCTGGAACCAAAGCATTTCTCGTAAATATCTTGAAAGAGCCCGTACCATATGATTCCAACAGGCTCAGCCCAAATCACATGGGGGGGTCCATTTTCCCTGTAGCAGTCTTCTAACATTAGCTCTTATTTGAAGATACTGCCACATTCATACCGGTAGGTGCATTCCTTCTGTTATCGACAGTCAGTGGTGGATTAACTCTGCCTCTGCGGAGAGGCAGAGTAGGCATTTGCCTATGGCGGCAAAATTTGAAGAGCAGCAAATGTTGCCCCTCAAGTTTTGCTGCCCCTCTCTGTGGGCAGCCGCAGCTGCAGCAAGGGTTGAGTGGGCAAGGAGAAAGTTTCCCCTTTTACCTGGGGGGGGGGGAGGCAAACTATTTTGTTTAAGGTAGAAGGGCAGCAAAAAGCTTAATCCGCCCCTGTCGACAGTGTGTTCACATGATAAAATGTCATCATTTCCTATCCATTCAGCTCAAGCAGGTTAATGTTTATGCACTTGATGTCAATCCCTTAACAGTTCTGGAAAATGTTTGTGTGTGTGAAAGAAAGCGCTTAGTCATGATTCCTGGAATATGATTTATTTATTTATACATTTCTGTCCTGCGCTGCTTCCAAGGAGCCCAGAGTGATGCACATGGTTCTGTTTATCCGCACAACAGCCCTGTGAGGTAGGTTATGCTGAGAGAGAAGTGACTGACCCAGTCACCCAGCGAGTTTCCTGGCTGAATGGGGATTTGAATTTGGGTCTCCCTCGTCCTAGTCCAACACTCTAACCACTACACCATGGTGGCTCTCATTGTGGGGTTATGGGGGTTAGACAATAACATATAGGGGCTATTCTCACGATCAGCAAAAATCAGGCTAGCCTCCACTATCCCGATTTTTGCTGATCGTGAGAACCACCGGGCTCAGCTGCGAGCCCAGTGGTTCTAGAGTGGGTAACCTGCTCAAGTACCCCTCCCCTTAGCCCTCACGAGTAGACCCCTGGAGGGGAGGCAAAAAGCCACCTGCCGGCTCCGGGGGTCTCCCCAGTATGCCCTGCGCGCTCACACAGAACATACTGGGGCTTCCAGGGGCCGTGCGGCCCCCGAGCTCCCCAGCCCCCGCCGGCTCCGTCACGAAGCCGGCAATCATGTGGCCGGCCAATCCGACCGCCCAGAGCTCCCTCCCCGCGCACCCTGCTGAACGGGGTCTCACTGATCGTGAGACCCAGTCCATAATCTTAGTACTGGTTTTTCAAGATTCACTTTTTAAAAGCTAGTCTCTTAGTGTCTTGTACCTGCGGAGATATATGGAAACATGGTACCTAAGAAGCCGTCTCGCAAAGAAGTAAGACACGGCGGTAGTGGGTGGTATACAAATATGCTAAATAAATAAAGTTTCCTGTCTGCCAAAATCCTGACCAGTTGTTAAAAGTAACACAATGGAACAAAATGTGTGGTCACTATTTTTCAAGTATTTGGATTCTTTGGTGTATAATAAATTTTCCTCAATGAATCCCTATGAAGATTCATTACACACCTTCATTTCTTCTGTTCATTTTGACTGTCTTTGGACAGTGCCAACTGTCACCTGCCATGTGCCAACTACATCCCACTTCCCACCTGCAAGGCAGTGGGGTACGGCTCAGTTTATGTTCTAGGAATTTTTTCAAGTGTTTAGACTAATAATGTCTAATAATCTTTCCTCATAATGAAGATTCAATAGACACCAAAGAATCTAAACAACTCAAAAATTCCTAAAATACTGTATAAACTGAGTACCCAGTGGCTTGTGGGTTAGGGGGTAGTGGGCACATGGGATGCCACTAATTCCCCACCCGCAAAGCAGTGGGGTCAAAATGAACAGAAGAACTGAAGATGTGTAATGAAGACACCAAATAATCTAAACACTACAAAAATTCCTAAAAAATAAAAAGTGAGTACCCCAGTGTGTGGGGGTGGGGTGGGTGTAGTTGACACATGGCAGTTGACAGTTGGCACTGTCCAATAACAGTCAAAATGAACAGAAGAAAAGAAGGTGTGCAATGGATCCCCATCGGGATTCATTATGAAGAAAAGTTATTATACACCAAAGAATCCAAACACTAAAAAAATAGTGACCACACATTTTCCCATAACTGCACTTCTACAAGGGCTAGAACTTAACTTTTTAAAAATAATAATAAATAAATAAAGCTGGGGATCCATGTTAGGGTTAGGATAGGGCAACTTCAAATCCTCATTATTTTCTATGGTGGAAATATACAAGATCAGTAAAAACTTTAAAAAATCATTAAAAATCAACCAAGTGCCTCACTGCCTTGAAATCTGGTTGGTAGATGGCACCCATGGGGACCTACACACCAGCCAAATTTGGTGCCCCTAGGACTTTTATAAGTGGTCTGAATCAATCCAAATCCGAATCAAATCCAAATAAAATCTGGGGTGATTTGGGGGGACAGATTCGGACACAAAACAAATCAGGGGTGATTCAATTCGGGCACAAATTGAATTGAAAAAACCAATTAATGCACATCCCTATGCCCAGCTCATGTTCCTGAGTGTTAAGTGTGTGAATTGCCCTGCTGCAAGGTTGATGTATTTAGGGTGGCAAACCAAAACTCGAGCCCTCTGTAATGTGTGGATCTAGTTGGGGCAAAATATGAACCTGGCAAATTATGTTTTCTGACTGTAAGCCCTTTGTGGGGACAAGAAACCATTCCATTACTATTACTCTTTCCCTGTGTAAACAGATTGAGAACATTTTCATTGAAAAGTGGTGGATAAATACTGTATTTACTTGAATATAAGACTACTCTGAATTTAAAACAGAGGTTAAATACAGATTACACCTGTATTTACCCAAAAGAGGACTCTGAATTTGATGACCCCCCTGTCCCATTTTAACATCAAAGAATATAGGATAAACCTAGTCTTTGATTCAGATAAATATGGTAGTGGTAACAGTAGTAGTAACAGCCTCTGCAGAATTTATCCAACAGTTTGGAAAGCAAGGAGATTCTGTCTTCAAAACATTCATGTTCTGGTGCGTGTCCTTCCGCGCCCCTCCCAAAGTAAGTTTTGAGGAAACCCAGAATATTGCTGAACCAACAAGCAGAAATTCAACAGATGCACCTTTTCCCCAACACAGAGAAGCAGAAGCAGGAAGGGGAGAAACGACCTGTTGAACAGCTGCAGCTGCTGAAGGACAGAGAACAACTGTCAGGGAATGGGAGCTGCTCTTGTTCAAATGGTAATCCCATCTCTACTGTATATGATACAGCTTTTCTGGGCAAGATGCCATCTCCTCCTCTGAAATGGACAACATGGTGAGTGGGCTGAAGTTCTAACAAGCATATTTACAAGGAGGGAGGCCTCCATGGAATTCTGAGTGAAGGTATCTAGGATCGGGATCCACAAACACACACTGCAAATGTTTTAAGTACCGTGTCAAGGGAAAAAAACACATAAGTAATCAATGGCAGGAGAGAGGCACTTTGCACGAGCTCAGATGCTCTGGAACCTTGAAAAAAAAATTAAAGGGGGCTGATATTCATTTATTGAACACAGGCCCCCGCTGACCTTGCGGGGTAATTACATAGGCATGTAATTACACAACGCTGTGGCTGGGCAAGGAGGAGAGGCAACTGTGCCTTGTTTGGCGCCTTCCTGGCTCGTTAGGATGAGCCACTCCTGCTCAGACCCATGTTCACATTCCTCTTTTTCCGGGGTGCGAAAGGTGCTGGGGTTACAGGAGCCCGGCGGCAAAGTGGGCCTGCCCTTTGAGGGGAGGGACTTACACCTTGCCGGTGCTTCGAGACTCCCCTGTTTCTGGGATCCAGGATAGATCTGACTTGGCGATTCGTGTGGCGGGGAGGAGTTTGGCAACGGCGAAGCCAAGGCGCGCGTGCTTCGACAAGGCGCTCTGTACGCGCTCAGAGCCACTCCGCAGGCCATGCCGGGGCCGGCACGAGCAAGGCACCGCGCCGAGGCCGGCCAAGCGAGAGGCGGGCAGGAAGGCGGCCCGGCGGAAGGGGAGGGCCGTCGAGGGTGGAGCGAGAGCCAGCCAGTAGCGCGGGGGGGGCTGCAGCGCCGAGTCCGCGCCGGGCCTGAACTTTGCTCCGGCGCTGCAGCCACCGCGAATGCGCTAAGCCGCGCGCCCTCCGCCCGCTGCGCCCTGGCCACCAGCCGGCCGGCCACCTCCCCGCTCCCCTCGCCCGCCTGTCTGCCCTCCGGGACCCCGCGCCTCCCTGGCCCGTGCGCCATGGCCGTCTCAGAGGGGCCCCCGGCCGCCTCCGCCGCAGCCCGGGCGCCCCCCGCGCCGGCAGCAGCGCCGCGCCTCCAAGACCTGCAACTTGCCTAACTTGTTTTTCCACCACCCCCCTTCCTTTCCCGGGCTGTGGGGCGGAGTGGGGGGGGCACCTTTGCCTTGCCCGCAGCAGCCTTCTTTTTACGCAACTCGGAGAGGCCTCTCTGGAGGAGACTGTTTCCCTGGTCAGAAAAAGCCAAGCTGCGGGGAGGGCGCTGGGGACCCGCTCTTCGGTCCTCCCCACGCCGAGAGCTGGTGTGCTAAGGAAGACACCGCTCTTCCTCCTCCTCCTCCTCCCCCCTTAATGATTAACCGTCGGGAGCCTTAAGTGGCCTCGATTTAACTTTTAACTCTTGCGGGGGGCTTCCACCTTTCGCCCCCTATCCGGGGCCCCCTCCGCCCTCGCCAGGGACGCGTCAATTCCCTCCACTGCCTCTTGCTGACGTCCTCGGCCTTCACGCTGGTCCATTCCCCTGTTCTCCCTCTCCGGTTCGGTTCTGCAGCACCAGGGACAAAAGCCCCTCTTCCCCCGCTCCCCTGCCATTCTGGTTTGGTTGCCTTTTGCCCTTCGGGAACGCGAAGCGGAGCAGTGCGGGGCCCCTTGGTTGCGCCCAGGGCGCTATGGCCATGGTGACCGGGGGCTGGGGAGACCCCAACGGAGACGCCAACGGGGTAGAGAAAGGCTACCCCCGGCACTCCGAAGACGACTCGGCCTCCCCCCAAGGCGGCACCAGCGACCAGGAGCACGGCGAGGAGGACAAGCCCGGCATCCAGGTGGACTGCGTGGTGTGCGGCGACAAGTCCAGCGGCAAGCACTACGGCGTCTTCACCTGTGAGGGCTGCAAGAGTTTCTTCAAGAGGAGCATCCGGAGGAACCTGAGCTATACCTGCAGGTAGGCTCGGCCCCTGTCGTGCATGGCAGAATCGCACTCGGTGGGGGTGTCCCCCCGCCACGCCGTGGTTCTGAACGTGGGGTCTGCCAGATGTTGCTGAACTACAACTCCCAGCATCCCCAGTCACAACTTGTTGTTTGGGGATGCTGGGAGTTGTAGTTCAGCAACATCTGGCAGACCCCAGAACCACTGAACTAAGGCCTTTTGCGCAGCCAGGACTCCGGCCTGCCTGAGAAGTACCAAGGAATCTGCCGCTTTCCACCTTCCTGGCTTTTGCCATAGGCACGCCGCCGCCACCTTGCCTGGGCCTGTCTGCTCTCGCTCAGCCTTGGGGTGGCCTTGAAAGCCTGGCCGCTGCAGCTCTGCTCTCAGGCCAGGACAGAATGGGCCTTTTCTAGCAGGCTTTTTGGGCAAGGGGCCCAAGACAAGGGGGTTTGGATTCTTTGCACCCCACTACTGCCAGTGGTGGTGAGGTTTGCAAAGGAGTTGATGTAGTTGCTGCAGATTGCCTTTCTGTCTTCTGCTGTTGTCCTGGGCCTTAAGAAGCCTCTCCTGTCTTCCGGGGGAAAGAGACTGCCAGATCTAGGGGCCAGGATTGGAGCAGGGTGGAGTTATTAATGCACCCCAGATGCTTTTGCAAGTCTGTGGATAGTTTTGTTCTCGCTGTAGCCCTGGTCAGACATTGTGTTGTCTTTGTACAGATGTCTGTACACTTGTATATGTTTGTGTGTGAATGACTTGCCTGCGTTAACTTTAAAAGCGAACCCGGGTACAGGCCCCTCAAATGTGTGGGACGGATCGGTGTACTGCTCTACCTGCATTCCACAGAACATGTGAGCATAAGAGGAGCAGAATGCTTGAATAAGACTCCTGGGTCCAATGGATCCTATTTGTATTTTTGCACAGGCAGATTAGCTGCAGGGCCTGGTGATCATTCGCTTTCCCTTGTGTTGTGTGGCTTGACTCGCTTACCCGAGACAACGGAAACTGCCAGCTCCCCCCCCACCCACTGTACCTGATCTTTTGTCTGTGGCCTTCCGAGCTGTCTGGAAACAGCTTGCTCTCCCAAAGAGCAGCAATGTGAGTGATCCTAGGGTATGTGCTTCTCGGATCATGTGCTGATTGGGAGACATTGTTTCTCCGAGCACCCATAAACTATGCAGTGGGTGGTCTTGGTCTGGCAATAGAGTGAACTTTGGGTTCCTTATATGCATGTATGTATGTGAGAGAGAGAGAGAGAGAGAGAGAGAGAGAGAGAGAGATGCCCCTCAAAGGAGGACTACTTAGCATTTGCTTTCTGCTCATTCTTCTGCACCTCTTCATGTTCCTCGTGCAGTGGTGCCAGCATGACTTAGAGATGGGGCCATAGCTCAGTGGCAGAGCATCCACTTACATGCAGAAGGTCCCAGGTACAATCTCTGGCAGCATCTCCAGGTAGGGCTGGGAGAGACTCCTTCCTGAAACCTTGGAGAGCAGCTTCTATACTGCACTTGATGGACCAAGGGTCTAACTCAGTAGATAGCAACTTCCTATGTTCCTCTGGCTCCCCAGCTAAAGGTGTACAGTAGTTGAACCCTGGACTTCCATTGCGCAGGCGAGTTGGATGTCATGTGAACAATTTTTAGGAAGCTGATATGTGTTTCAAGCTGGCATTTTAAGGTGCTCCTGGATCTCCCCTTCCCCCCTCCTCTGGATTATACTGAACGAGAGCACAGCTTGCAGTCAGAACTTTAGTGGTGGGTTTGACTCTAGTGGCAGGGGGTGGGGTGCTCTTAGTGGGGGGGGGGCTTTTCCTCTGGGCTGATGTGTCAGTGTGGGTGTTGATGGCAGCCAGAGGAGAACCCAAAGCAGTTGACTGCCTCATGGGGCACGGAGTTGTCACAAGTGCAGGTCAGGATTGTGGATCCTGTTTTTACACCCCAGAGGGAACAGTGAACAGGGTATGTTCCTCCTTAGTTTTATGAGTGAGCTTGCATGTACAAGAGTCACAGGGGAAATCTGAGGCTGAATCCATTCCTGTGGTATCTTTGCACTTCAGTTTTTATCCATATGCATTAATTGTTCCTGAGCCATCCTGGTTTCCTGCTTGCTCCCAAACTGGGAATGTCTTTTTCATCTTCTGTTGTAGAAAGATGGGGGAGAAGGTAGAAGGGGGTGTGTGTCTGTCTGTGCTGAGGGTGTTCTGTCCAACCACTTCTGTTCAGGAGGAGAAAAGTGGTTCTGGATGCTGGTTGAACACTCATGAACATGTGATGCTGCCTTCTGCCAAGTCAGAAGCTTGATCCCTGTCGCCTAGCATTGTCTGCTGTGATTGGCAGCAGCACTCCAGAGTTTCAGGCAGAGAGATAACTTTCTCAATCCTGATTCTTGGGAGATGTTATCTGGAGACTGAACCTGCATGCCAAGTGTGTGTGCTCTACTCCTGAAGTGTGGTCATTCCCATTGATACAAACTGTGTGTGGGTGGAAATTTTGACTTAAACTCAAGATTCTACTCATGGTGTGAGTGTTCTCCCCCCACCCCCACCCCAGCCCCCTCTTCCCTCTAACAGGGATTCCCAGATGTTGTTGACTACAACTCTCATAATCCCCAAGCAAAAGCTCTTGCAGCTGGGGATTCTGGGAGTTGTAGTCAACAATATCTGGGAATCCTTGTTAGAGGGAACACTGCCCACCCCCATTTTAATCTTCCTTTGGTTTTCTTTCTGCCTTTTCACATTCTCTGCCCAAACACAGAATGTCCTATTTTGTTTTGCTCAGAAGCTTATGAAGCTGCTTTCTACAGAGTCAGACCATTGGTCTGTCTAGCCTGGTATTGCCTGCTTTGACTGGCAGCAGCTCTCTAAAGTCAAAGTGGGAGGGGGGTCTTTCTCAGCCCAGCTACCTGAAACGCCAGTGGTTGGACTTGAATGTGAGCCAGTGGCATCGTGCAGCTGCTAAGAAAGTGTATGCAGTCTTAGGTTAGGTTGGAGCCATTTATGGAGCCATAGTGTGGTCCAGATTAGGAGAATTCCACTCTGATCAGACCTTGCTTGGAATCCTGTGTCCAGTTTTGGGCCCCACATTTTAAGGATGCTGATTAACTGAATCGTGTTTGGAGGATGGTGAGGAGTCTGGAAACCAAGTCCTGTGAGGAATGCTTGAAAGAGTGGAATATGTTTAGTCTGCAACGGAAGGAAGGTACAGTTGCCGTCTTCAGATACCTGATGGACTGTCAAGTGGAAGGAGGAGCAAACTTGTTCTGTTGCTCCTGAGGGCAGGGCTAGATCCCGTGGGTTGAAGTTGCGAGGAGGCAGATTCAGGCTGGACATTAGGAAGAGCTTCCTAACTGCAAGATCTGTTGGACAGTGGACCAGTCTGCCTCATGCAGTGGTGGGCTCTCCTTCACGGGAGATGTTCAAACCGAGGCTGGGTGGCCATCTGTCAGGGATGCTGTGGCAGTGCTGTTGAACTAGCAGATCTCCAAGGTCTCTCCGATTCTAAGGATGTGCTCTGCCACAGGGCAAGCTGCTGTGGTCCGTTGAAGCCAGCCCTAACGTTTTCACTGAAGGTGGCGTGGTTGAACGCAGGACCCACTGCCTGCAAAGATGATGCTGTAACTGAGCCAATGGCTCTGAGATATGGAGAATCTTGCTCGCTCTTTCCAGCAGTAGCTAAACTGAAGTTCCCATGAAGGATCCTCTCTTTTAAAAATGTTATTCTGCAGTGGAGGGGATGCTTCCTTCCCTGAGGCCAGACGTCAGCTGAGATCTATTCACAGGTGCTTCTTGTGTCTGTGTGTCCTTGCATCAGGTTAGACCAGAGCAGGGCCTTTCCCTGGATGGCCCCTGAGTGCCACAATGGCCTCCTGGAAGAAGCCAGGAAATCCATGTCCTTATTCAGATGTCAAAAAAGTTGCCAAACCAGCGTGGTTGTTGTTTTTTTATGACGTGCTTTCTATTTTTATTTGATTTGTTTTCTCTATTTTTTAAAAAAATTTATGCTGCTTGTTCAGAGTTCTGATTTTGTTGCTGTTAAAATGAACAATTTTAACCAGCAAATGGTTTCTAGTCATCATTCATGACTGAAGCTGGGGGTGGGTGGGTGGATGGGTTGTGGTGGTGTGGGTGGGGGGAGAAAGATCTTGAAAAGTAACCAAGGATTCTCTTGGGACAACTATATCGTACTCTGGCCAGTCTCTTCCTCTCTAATCTGCCCAGCTGGTTCCTCCTTTAGTTCTGTGTGGATCCTAGGGTTTCTCTGGGAAAAACCCTCATTGCCATTTTAAATCTGTGCTGAGTAATCCTTGACACTCTTCCATCCCAGAGCAAGGCTGTTGCCTAGGAAGCGAAAAATATTTTTGGAGCTGTGCTTCTTTTTTCTCTCCCTCTGCCTCCAACCAAGACACCATTTCCTGTTCATCCTCCCTTCCCCAACCCACAAATGGTGCAGAAATGTAACTGGCAAGAAATTCTTAATCATATGAAGAATGTGTATTTATGTTGGTGGTTCACAGCTTTTCACATCCTGTTATTTCTTTGGGCTGCAACATTGGAACGGTGAGATGAACGCATCAAAAACGTTTTGCGTGACTCAGATGGAGTGCCGACTTGATCGGCCTGCAGATTTTTAATTTATTTTTTAAATACAAAAATCTGTAAACACAAAGATGGCAAGCACCATCTTCACAGAGTATAATCTTTGTATGCAGTGCCCTGGCTGATAGCTACCTGGAGAAGCCTTCCCTGGGGAAAAGGGGAAGTCCCTCTCTTTCAGCCAATGGGTTAAAATTACAAGGAGCCAGATTTTGGCTAGACATTCGGATGAATTTTCTGACTCTCAGAACTGTTGGACAGTGGAACAGTCTGCCTCATGCAACACTGGGTTTTCCACTGGAGGTTTTCAAACAGACTGGATAAACATCCATCAGGGATGTTGTCATACAGCATCCAGGTCTTAGACTTGGGTCCCCAGACGTTGCTGGACTACAGCTTGCATGACTCCCAGCCCCAGTAGCCAAAGGCCCATGGCTGTGGATGATGGGAGCTGTAGTCCAGCGACATCTGGAGATGCACGTCTGAGAACCTCTGTTGAGATAGATTCCTGCACTCAGCAGGGGTTGGACTGGAAGACCTCCAAGGTCCCTTCCAGCTCTACAATTCTTCTAAGAAGACAGCTGACACCTGTGGAAGAGAGATTCTTCTCCTCTCTTAAGGAGGCAATGCCCTAAGCCAGGGCTTAATAAATTCCAGGCGCCAGGGAGCCATGCCTAGGAACTTAACTGTGGTGCCTGGACTAGGATATTCAGAGGTGGAATTATTTAATAAAATCTTCATTTATCCCTGGCAGCCCTGTCTCTGTTCTAAGCCTATTAGGGGACAAAGTGAAGCCCATTTACCTTCCACAGTGTCTGCCACAAAGTCCAGTAACTTTGCCAAATGTCCATTGTCCGACATTTTTGGGCTGGCTCATAGATCCAAAGAAAATTTGTCAAGGCTGCCTTTAACCAGGCGACACGTGTTTTATTTGTAGTTTTATAAACAGACAATGGGGGGGGGGGCATAATAGAGGCTTATGGAGTGGAGAAAGTGGATAGGGAGGAGTTTTTCTCCTTCTCTCCTAACACTAGAACCTGCATTATGAGAGACGGAGAAAACCTCCTCACTACTCACTTCCCTCCACTCTCCATGCACCTGATGAAACGGAGTGGCAGAGAATTCAGGATGGACACCATGAAGTGGCTCTTCACACAGAGTATTATTGATGTGGTGATGGCCAATAGCCTAGGTGGTTTTAAAACGGGATTAGACAAATTCATGGAGGACAAGGCTGTTAGCCATGATGGCCATAACGGAGGAAGCCCCTGGTTTGCATTCTGCCTCTTCTGTGGCCTCCGTTGGCTGTCATGAGTCAAGCCACAGCCTTTCAGTTCCTCTCATTTCTAGCAGGCCATTAGACTGGCCTACCTTACAGGGGTCTTGTAACTATTCCTTTGAGAATGCTTGTGATGCTCTTAATGCATTGCAAAGGCATTCTGTAGGGCTGGGGATTATTATTCCTAAGTATGCTTGTAACTAGACTCAATAGCTTAGACTGGCCTACCTTACAGAGTTCTTGTAGCTGAGAAGCTCTTAATACATTGCGAAAGTAGGGCTGAGGATTATTGTGATTCCTATTGTATATGCTTTCCAGGAATTATTTACTGCAAGAACTCAGACTATGTTACAGGCGATTGTGTCATCATCTCCTTGTAACAGCGTTGGGAGGTAGGTGGAACCAGCCAGTCTCAGAATCTTGATTTTCATTTAATTTAAAATAAATAAATAAAACCAAGCCTCTCAAGTTTCTATCTCTTAAGACTGTGGAGGTGAGTGTGAAAAGGCAGAGAGCATGCCTCGTGAAATCTGAGAAGTGGGGTAAAGGCTGCCAGGATTTCTGGTGGCCAGCAGAACACCAGTGCTCATCTGGCCAATTGCTTATCCCAACAAGCAGGAAAAGCAGAAGACATTGATGCAAATGTCGCAGATAGATGCAAACATCAATATTCCTTGAAGCTAGAATGGAAGCAAACCCCAAAACTGTTCTAGAGATTTGCGCCTCCCCCACCTGAACTGAACCTAAAATCTCTTGGTTGCCTGGAACCTGAATCCTTAGAAACAAAAACCAATTGTCCTAGTAAAAACTAATCAGCCTACTTTGCTTTCACTGTCTCTACATCTGGACTACATTTGGTGCAAATCGAGGTCGCAATTTAAATCTCTTGTGCCTCAAATGTTCATGTGTCTGCCATCTTGGATCAGGGTGGATGTCATCATTACAAACTGCACCATTGAAGTGTCCCTGTGTGTCACTCATGACAGCTGTTCCAGATTTGGTTCAAATTGGTTACAGTCCTCAAGTTAGTGTGCTTGTGCCTCAGAAGTTTGTGCATCCGCCATCTTGAATTGGTGTGGATGACATCCTCACAGACTACACCGCTGAGATGTCCCTGTACCTAATTTGTACCTAATTTGGTTCAAATTGGTTAGATGGTTCACAAGTTAGCCCACTTGTGCCTCAAAAGTTCATGCATCCACCATCTTGCATTGGGGTGGATGGCATAATTACAAACTATGCCATTGAGGTGTCCCTACAACTATACCTGATTTCGTTCATATTGGTTCAGGCATTGCGAAGTTGATAGGGGGACACACACACACACCACAATATGCTGAGTGAACTCATAAGCCTGCTGAAAACGGGAACCTGTTTAGTGGTCCCTCTAATTTTTTTTAGCCTACTTTCCAGTAGGCTTATAAGATCACCTGGCATTCTGTGTGTGTGTCCATGTGACGCCCCACCATCAACTTCGCAATGCCAGGACCAGTATGAACAAAATTGCGTACAGTTGTACAGACACCTCAATGGCATAGTTTGTGATGTCATCCACCCCGATTCAAGATGGCGTACGTGTAAACTAACTTGTGAACCGCCTAATCGATTTGAACCAAATTTGCTACAGCTGTAGCAACACATAGGGATGCCCTAATGGTGTGGTGTGTGATATCATCCACTCCAATTCAAAATGGTGGCCATGTGAACATCTGAGGTGCAAGTGGGCTAATTTGTGGACTGCCCAACCCATATGAACCAAATTGGGTACAGTTGTGAGTGACACATCCACCCCAATCCAAGATGGCGGACACATGAACATTTGAGGTGCAAGAGATCTAACTTGTGGACCTCGGTTTGCACCAAATTTAATCCAGATGTAAAAGTAAAGGTAAAGTGTGCCATCAAGTTGATTTTGACTCCTGGCACCCACAGAGCCCTGAGGTTGTCTTTGGTAGAATACAGGAGGGGTTTACCATTGCCTCCTCACACGAAGTATGAGATGATGCCTTTCAGCATCTTCCTATATTGCTGCTGCCTGATTTAGTACCAGCAGGGATTTGAACCGGCAACCTTCTGCTTGTTAGTCAAGCATTTTCCTGTTGCGCCACTTAAGGTGGGATAGCCCTGATGTAGAGACAGTGAAAGCAAAGTAGGCTTATTAGTTCTTACTAGAACAGCTTGTTAAATCTATGTGTGAGTTAGTTTTAAAGTTTTTGTTGCTGACATATAGAGCAGTCATTCACACAATCAAAAACTGTGTTCTACCCAAGTTTGGGAGCTGTGTGTGCTCCTAATTTTTGGTTGTATAGAGGCAAGGTGAGAGCAAAACCTGGGTAGAAGTGATTGTGTGGAAGCTAGGTAGGAGGATAAGCTACCCAGGTTTCCCTCCTACCTTGCTTCCACACAACTGAAAATTGGGAGCGCACACAGTCCCGGTTCAGTCCAGTATAGCATCCCTCCCATTGCCTCTTGTTGGTTTCTCTCCTGTATTTCGTTTTGGATGAGCCATCTTAGGACAAGAAATCCTTTCTTCTTGTTACTGGTCATTTGGAAATCACCCTGATCACTGGGCAAAGAGGTGCCTTTTCAAATGAGGCTCTTCTTGATTGTATTTAGCACAAGGAGAGCAACCTTCCCTATCCGACTCAACATTGTGTCCCTCCCAGTGGCTGTTTCTGGGGTCTTCCTCTCTTTGGATTTCTTTACTTCTGGAATTACTTTTATACCATTTTTAGAGCCTTTTGGGGATAGAAAACCATGTTTTCATTCCTTTTGCTATGAAAACTGCTTAGATAACCTTTTGGGGTGGGGGTGGTGGGATTGAAAAGCAGTATATAAATATTCTTTTAAAAATGTAATAGTGTGAAAGCTGGTTGCCTCCTCCAGATCTCTGGAGGTTGCCAGTGTTAAACAGTGAGAAGGCAGTGCCTGCAAAAGACTGCATCTGTTGCTGCTTTGGATGGCTGTCAGTGATGGTTCCTTATGGTGGTTGTTTCATAAGTATTTACAATATTTGTCCCTCCTTTCTATCGGGCGATATTATTTTATTTGAAATCTGTGACTGCTTTTCAGCAAAGTTCTCGAGGCAGCTTACATAGCAAAAATATATGAGAAAATGGTTCTCTGTCTCCCAAAGGGTGCACATTCTCAAAAGAAACAGGAGGGAAGATCCCAGCAAAAGCTACTCAGAGTGATGCTATGATATAAGAGAACCACCTCTTCAGGAGGCTGCCTCTTTTCCTGTTTAGCAGGGCTGATTCCCAGACTGTGCCAAAAGGGGACCTGGAGATGGTTCCCTGCCCCAAAGGGGCTGGCAGTCTTAAAAAGAAACCCAAGAGAGACACCAGCAATGGTCACTGGAGAGATGCTGTGCTGCATTGAACAGGAACAGTTTCTCTGTCGCTGCTAAAAATGAGAACCACTGCTTTAAAAGGCATTTCTTTGCCCAGTTAGCAGGGAGAATATCCTTGCTTCCAGTTTCCAGTGAGAGATCCCAGGTGGCGCCTGCTAAGTGGGGGCTTCCTTTTATTTAGCTGGGGGAGAGCACCTGTCCCTATCCAGCCCAGCATCCTTCCCCTTGTTCTGCTTTTTGGATTGAGAGTCCGTTTGGGACTGGGAACTAATGTCTCATTTCTTTTGCTAGGGAAACTGTTTTGAGAACCTTTTTGTTGTTGAGAAGTGGTAATTAGATATTTTAAATATTTTTTCAGGAATCCATGCATGGGTCAGTTGGTCTCTCTTAAAAATCCCAAGGGAAGGCGCATGGTGAAGTTCTTCCGGGAGGGCATTCCAAAGTTGGAGGGCCACAACCGAAAAGGCCCTGTCTCTAGTCCCTGCCAGCTGGATCTCTGAGTCTGTTGAACTGACTCCATCGATGTGGGTTTTCTGAAAAATGTTGAATCTGAATTTTTCCCGAGGCCATAAATTGATTGAGGCTGGATTTAGCATGTTTTGGCTTGCATTTAGTAAACTGAGAAAACATACTGTGCTGTTGCTTTTGTCTAAATATCAAAAAGGCTTTTACAACGTCCAGACATGTTGGGACGGAAATACTTTTTAAGGGAGATAAATAGAATAAAAGCATGTTTGCAGTGCAATCTAAAGGAAGTTTACTCAGGAGTAAATCCCATAGAGTTCAGGGGAACTTACTCCCTAGTAAATGAATGTTAGCATCACTGCTTTAGTGTTAAATTCAAACATACTCAAAACGTTCCCTGGGAATTATTTTTATTGGAATACATGTAAATACTTTAAGCTGTGACAGCCCAATAACACACACTTTACATGGTTTAAATACACTGTAGCACACTAAAAAAAGGAAACCGATTTTAGTGCCTTCTTTTAACACTCTAATTTTAGCGTGCCCAAAGAACTGTGTGTACTTCCGAGGGAGAGTCGAGTAAATTACAAGTTTGAAACTGCTCAATTTGACTGGTATGGTATTGATTCATTGTGCTGCTAATTGACTGTGGAGAAACAACATATTGTATTTACAACGTGAATATACAATGACACCTTTTGTGTCCCCATAATCAGATGCATTCTGTCTGGAGTGCTTTTAGTTCTCTGCATAATTTTTTTCTGTATTGCATGTGTGGGAATCACTCTGCATGTTTTAACCTCTCCTTACTGGAGCTCAAGCTCAATGGTAGACTTGTTGCTTTGCATGCAGAAGGTCCCAGGTTCAGCCCTTGGCAGCATCTCCAGGTAGGCCTGGGAAAGAAACTTTTCTGAAACCCTGGAGAGCTGCTGCCAGTCAGAGTAGACTAAACTGAGCTTGATGGACCAAGGGTCTGACTCAGTAGAAGGTAGCTGGGGATAGACTCTTGTCTGATATCCTGCAGCGATCACCACGCACATGTGTTTGTGAGATGGGGAAAGGAACCTTTTCAATTTCACCAGTTTGCAGATTTCTTCCCATCATTTCCCTCTGCTTTCTGAAACTGACATCAGCAGACTTTTTTTTGTCAGTTTCACATGCACTTGGAAAACTGGACCCACCTTTCCTTCTCTTTATAGTCGCTTTCTTTCTGAAGAGGGGAAGCTTTGTTTTGTTTTTTGTTAGGGCATATGTAAAATCCAGTGCTAGGATGCACAGTTTTACTTCAGTTGAATGCAGGGCAAGTGAAACAGGCAAGGCTTTGGGGAAATTGGCAAGGATTTTCCATACCCTTGCTTGTGTTTTTTTTTAATAGGACAAAAAGCAGGAGAGGGAACACTTCCTTCCAACCCCAGCAGCAAAAACACATTTTTGGAAAGATACCTGTGGAAGGATTTCCATAGAGCCTTAGGATGGTATTTGATTTGATTTATATATCGCCCTTCCAAAAGTGGTTCAGGATGGTTTACATTAAAATAAAAAATACATTACAATTAAAATTTAAAAACAGTTAAAACAAAGTAGATTGAAATTACAATGAAATTACAATAAAAACTAGATAGCATTAAAACTAGATATAGTTAAAAGCCAGGCTTAAAAGATTGGTTTTTAAGGCTCTCATGAAGGTCTCCAAGGAAGACAATCCTCTTATATCCATGGGGAGCACATTCACAACCTAAGGGTGACAGCAGAGAAGGCCCCATCTCAGGTTGCCACCAGATGGACCGGTGGCACCTGAAGTCGGACCCCTCCTGATGATCTTAGTGAGCGGTGGGGATCATGTAGAGAAAGGTGCTCTCTTGGGGCTTTAAAGGGGTTCATTCAGGGATTTAAAGGTAATAACCAGCACTTTGTACTTTGCCCAGAAACATATCGGCAGCCAGCAACTGTTTGAGAACAGGCATAATATGGTCTCTCCAGGATACCCTAGAGACCAATCTGGCTGCCACATTTTGAACTAACTGAAGTTTCCGAACTACATACAAAGGCAGCCCCCCTACATAGAGCACAATGCAGTAGTCCTGGAGGTTACCAGCTAGCACATCACTGTGTTCAAGTCAATCTTCTCAAGAAACGGGTATGGTCCAAGCTCTAGAGTAGGCTGATAGATATGTCAGTACGTAGTTTCTCCCACCCTAGTTAGCAGAGGAAAAAGCAAAACTTGTGAATGGTGATAATCTGTGTGTTACCTGAAGACTGGGAGGGGAGGTGGAGATCCTTGAGCAATGACTGAAGTACTTTAAAATTCACCTGGGTTCTTGGCCAGAGTCCTCATTCTGACTGAAACACAGCCAAAGTTCACACATCTGGGTTCGCCTTTGTTGATTCCTGGCAACCTTTGCCTCTTAATGCTCCCCTCCCTTTGTCTCACCCATCCTCCTCTACAAAACGCACTGCATTAAAATCACGCTTGAGGCCCACTCTTGGCAGAGATGCTTTCATTTACTCAGTTCATCTACAAACCTGCTCGCCAGTTTGCCAGCGAGGAGTCTCCCAACCCTCTGGCGAGCAGGACACCCAGCACCACACAGATCTTCTCACCAGGGGTCTCATTGCCTCTTCCATTTTTAAGACTGTAAGAAACGGCAGGAATCCCTCTTGATCAGTACAAGAGGGCACCTTCTGTTCCATACCTTCTCCATATCCCAGTGCACGTGGCAGAAGGCTTCTGTCTGTGCTCAAAAAAGATCTGAGGGAAGAGAGGAGAGTGGTGGCAACTACAAATAATGGTTGGCTAGTGAGCTGAGCCTAAGTTTGTGGGTCTCTGATAATGAGATCATCCTCGTGACCCTAACTGGGGTGGGGTGGGGGTGGGGGAAGGCAGAATCCAACTTACCTTCCCCCAGATGATCGATCTTCGTGTCTTCAATATGTGAGCTGTGCGCCCACACAATCCTCACTGCTCTTGGCAGTGCGGATCAACCGGGACACACTTCCCCGGTCTCCGGATATCCCACAAGGTACTGTGCGACAAGTGCAGTGACTTGGGGGATTCCCCCATTAGACCGGCACTCTAGGCACCCTTCTCTGTGTCTCTGCGTGCAGCCGGAGGGGAGACACGGTCCTGGCAGCTGGGTTAAGGGCAATCTTGCACCCTTAACCTTGGCTAAGAGCCCGGCTAAGAAGTAAGGTTAGGTTGGGCGGGAGCGCCGGGACCCATGAAGACCTTGGTGCCCTACATGAGCAGCCTAGCCCAGGCTCCTAAGGACAGCCTTAATGTCTGCCTTGCTTTTCTTCTACCTTAGATTTTTTTTTAAACCATGTTTTGTTTGGGAAGCAACCCTAGGAGTTTAGGACTAGGGTGGGGTACCAACTACAGTGAAAACAAATAAATAATACTTTATGTTCTAGATGGATCAAGGGTCTGACTTAGTAGAAGTCAAGTAGAAGTCTGGGTAGAAGGGACAGCTTCCTTTGTTTCTCTCTCTCTTCCTTCCACTTGTTGTTGAATAGTAAAGGATTTCTATCTGTGGGCAGCACTATCTGAGAAGAATTGCCTCTAAAAAGAATTCTCTTCAACTTGAAATCGGAAAGCCCCAATGTTTACTTTTTCCTTTAATTTAGGAAGGGTATTCTTTGTGGTGCTTCTTAAATTGCATTTTATCAATTTCCATGCACGCTTAACAGATACAATTAGTTTTGAACCCTCAACATGTTCTTCACTTCAGCATTTCCTAAACAGATTTTCAGTTGCTCCTTTTAGTTTCGTGTGTGTGTGTGTGCGCGCGCATGTGTGTGACCACTTTTATGTGGACCAGCCTCCCCTCTTTGTGCTCTGCGTAATTGAATCCCTAGCCTTTTTAAAGAAGGGGGTTTGTTACCTTGTTTTCCCCACAAGTGTACTCCATGCTTTTCTCTTGCGCTGCTGGAGCTCACCACTTTGAGAAGAAGAGGGAGCCCCTCATTTGCCTATTTAAAACAGAGTCTGATTCAATTTGGAGGCTTTTTGTGTGGGGGGGAAATAATTGGCCATTCTAATGACATAATTAGCACAACCGTTGGTAAAGTTTCTGGAGGTTTTTCCCCTGTGGAATGAGAACATTATGACTTTAGTGGGGTTCACAAGATGGTGGGGACCAAAGATCATGGGGGCACATTCAGATTTTTTTCACTAACTTAGATGAAAGCAGGAAAATTAAATTGCAGCCACAGTCCTTCTGCCTCAAATCACTAGAGCAGAAACTTAATGTATATTTGTCTTAACCAAAAGTTGCTGCACTGAAGGCCGGGAATTTCAGGACCAACAAAAGGAAGGGCTCTTTCACACAGTGCATAATTAATCTATGGAATTCTCTGCTGCAGGGTGTGGTCTTGGCTACTAGATTGGATAGATTTAAAAGGGGCTTAGACAAATTCATGGAGGACAGGTCTATCAATGGCTACTAGTCTGGTGGCTATAGGCCACCTCCATCCTCAGAGGTAAGATGCCTCTGAATGCCAGTTGCAACAGCAAGCGAGGAGGCATGCCTTGGATCAGACCTGGGCCTGATCCAGCAGGGATGTTCTTATTTGTCCACTAAAAATTAACAGTTGTGTACAGAGGTTAGCATACAGGTGAAACTCGGAAAATTAGAATATCGTGCAAAAGTCCATTAATTTCAGTAATGCAAATTAAAAGGTGAAACTGATATATGAGACAGACACATTACATGCAAAGCGAGATAAGTCAAGCCTTAATTTGTTATAATTGTGATGATCATGGCGTACAGCTCATGAAAACCCCAAATCCACAATCCCAGAAAATTAGAATATTACATGGAACCAAGAAGACAAGGATTGAAGAATAGAACAATATCGGACCTCTGAAAAGTATACAGTGTACTGTGCTTGATTGGCCAGCAAACTCGCCTGACCTGACCCCATAGAGAATCTATGGGGCATTGCCAAGAGAAGGATGAGAGACATGAGACCAAACAATGCAGAATTGCTGAAGGCCGCTAATGAAGCATCCTGGTCTTCCATAATACCTCATCAGTGCCACAGGCTGATAGCATCCATGCCACGCCGCATTGAGGCAGTAATTGCTGCAAAAGGGGCCCAAACCAAGTACTGAATACATATGCATGCTTATACTTTTCAGAGGTCCGATATTGTTCTATTCTTCAATCCTTGTCTTCTTGGTTCCATGTAATATTCTAATTTTCTGAGATTGTGGATTTGGGGTTTTCATGAGCTGTATGCCATGATCATCACAATTATAACAAATTAAGGCTTGACTTATCTCGCTTTGCATGTAATGCGTCTGTTTCATATATCAATTTCACCTTTTAATTTGCATTACTGAAATTAATGGACTTTTGCACGATATTCTAATTTTCTGAGTTTCACCTGTATATGTATTTCTACCTCTTTTTTGGGGGGGGGGTTAGGGGATTTATCCAAGGAAGCCTTTGATTTATGTTTTGTTAAGATATTGACATGGCAGTTATCTTTGGTGTGAAGTCTGCCTGTACTTAGGGCTACATAAAGATATTTTAACATAGGAAGCTGCCTCCTACTGAGTCAGACCATTGATCCGTCTAGCTCAATATTGTCTACAGTGACTGGCAGCAACTCTCCAGTGTATCTGGCAAAAAAGAAAGGGGGGGGGTCCTTCCCAGCCTTACCTGGAGATGCTGCTGGGGATTGAGCCTGGTACCTACTGCATGCAAAGCAGATGCTCTACCACTGAGTTACGTCCCCGTTGCTCACAATTCAGTAGCTGTGCACCTGACTCTTTTTGCAGTGCAGAGGATGCTAGGAAGTGACTTTTGGATTGGCCCAACCTCTCAAATTATGTGCTGCTTCCTTGTGAAAAAAGGGCGAGAGCCTGGGTTTCTTATGTTAATTGAACATGCCCTGGCTATGATCTCTATGGGATTCTCCTCTTGGAGAAATTTGGCTACCTGAATTGACTTGCCCAAATGATATTATTTGGCAGTTGATTTCTGTTTATGCTCCATATTTGTTGAGTTCAAAGTTCGTGTTCAATATCTTTGTTTTAAAGAAATGAGAACTCATTACTCAGAGGTAGAGCCCCTGTTTGGCTTGCAGAAGGTCTCAGGTTCAGTCCCTCCCTGGAAGCATCTCCAGGAAGGGCTGGGAGAGACTCCTGCCTGCAATCCTGAAGAGTGGCTTCTAATCAGTGTAGGCAATACAGAGTTAGACGGATTGGTTCAGTAGAAGACAGCTTCATATGTTCAGTTTAGGGAATGTGCCATAAGCACTTGCTTTGCAAGGAGAAGGTCCCAATTTCAACCCTGGCATCTCCTGGTAGGGCTGGGAAAGACCCCTTTCTCCCAGAATCTCTTGACAAGCTGCTGCCAGTTAGTGTAGACAATGCCGAGTAGATAGATCAAGAGTCTGATTCAATATGAGGCAGCTTCATGCACACAGATCTAGGCACAGTGGAGCAAAGAAGAGGGAACCTGTCCCATTTGTGGCAATTATGGAATCCTGGATCTGGAGGGTGTCCTCTGAGGCAATCTAGTCCAGCCCCCTGGTTGGTACAGGAAATTTAGAACTAGAGTGTTCTTAATAGATGGTCGTTCAGACTGTGCCAGAGGACCTCCAGTGAGGGAGAGCCGACCACTCCACTAGGTCATTGGTTCCACTGTCAAACTAATAAGCTTATTCTAATGTTCAACTGGAATCTGCCCTCCTGTAAATTAAGTCTGCTAGATACCTAATGGCGCAGCGGGGGAAATGACTTGACTAGCAAGCATGAGGTTGCCGGGGTTCGAATCCCCACTGGTATGTTTCCCAGACTATGGGAAACACCTATATTGGGCAGGAGTGATATAGGAAGATGCTGAAAGGCATCATCTCATACTGTGCAGGAGAAGGCAATGGTAAACCCCACCTGTATTCTACCAAAGGAAACCACAGGGCTCTGTGGTCGCCAGGAGTCAACACTGACTTGACGGCACACTTTAGATCTAGCCCTGCCTTCTGGGGCAGCAGAAAACAAGTCTTTGTTGCCTTCTGTGTGACTGCACTTGTGTGATAGCAGAGTGCTATCATGTCCCTTCTCTCTTTCTTTGTAGGACTTATTTTCCAGACTCCTGGCCTTCTTTATTGTCATCCTCCTAAATCCATTTCGATCTATCTATTAAAGGTGTGGGCTGCCAGAACTTGGCACAGTAGTCCAGAAGAGGTTGGACTGGTGGAGAATAAAGTGGAACTATTAGTTCTCCTGACTTGGGAACTGCTGTTCTGTTAATGCAGCCTAACATCACATTAGCCTTTTTTGCTGCTGCGTTATACTACTGACACATTTGGCTTGCAATAGACGGCAATCCCACTATCCTTTTACACATGCTATGCTACGCCAAGTGTTTCCCATCCTACACCTGTGCATTTGATTTGATTTTAATTTCTGCCTCTGTGCAGAACTTTATATTTGTCTCTGTTGAATTTCACTTTGTTTCCACCCAGTTTTTCATTCTGTCATTTTGAATTTTATCCTTGTCTAAAGTGTTAGCTGTCCTTTCCAGTTTTGTGTCATCTGAACACTGGGTAAAGATTTCCACTGCCCCTTTCTCTAAATCACTGATAAAGCCTGAGTCATTTTTGGAACGGTGGTCTATAAATCAAATACATAAATAAAGATCATTTTTGTTCTCTCTGTCTGCTTTAGACGAGAGCAAGCTCAAGGCTCAACCTGCCGTGACATTACCATACCTGTTGCTTTCTAGTATCCTTTTGTGTGGGTGGGAAAGCCCTTGGTACATGAGCCAGTTGGGATGATCACTTCCATCTGGGGAGACGAACACTCACTGTGATTTTTGACAAGGTCCACACCCCTAGAGATGGAAAGCAGGCCACAGCATTGCAATGTGTTCAGCTTTCAGAGTGCTATCAAGCTTTAATATCCTGACCTTCACACCTGCAGTGGCTCACTTTGCAATGGTGTCTTAAACTTTTAAAAACACAAAATCTGCTCTAAATTTTTTTATCAAAGTTGTCAGAGTAATGGAAATGAAAATTGGCAGGAATGTCCTCCAAAGATTCCTCCATGGAGAAAGCACAACCATTTGTTTGTTGTTAGCTAACCCTTTGCTCTGTGCAAAAATGACTGCAATTTCACCATAATTGTTTGCGGGTAGGAAAAAAGAAGAGGTGATGACAAAGAGAAAGCTGTAAGTGCAACAAGGCTATTGCCTATTTTTCATCGGTGTGTGTGTGTGTGTGTGTGTGTGTATTTTGCCAAAAATCACCGTGAGCTATCATCCCCTGAGATGGCCAAAATTTGTGGGCCTGGCTCACAAATAAATAGCAGCTGTACAAGGCCCTGATCAGCAGTGGCACCTTTGGGACCTAGAACAGCTGAAGAAAGGTGCATTTTAGCATGAGAATAGCACTGAAGGAAAGGGTTAAATACCCTGTATATCTGCAGGCCCCTCCATAACTGCCATTTAAAAATTAAACAGGTCATTGACTGGTTTTCTTTTCAATTTTTAAATAAACGTGTCTTGTTTGGCTCTTGAAGCAAAGAGCTTTGTAAGGGGTGTGGAGCATCCGTTGCTTTGAGGTGTGGCAGAGACCTTTCCCGTTTTTCTGGTTTGGGAGAGGAGAGTTGATCTGGGGACTTTTTGACATTGCTTTCGGTTGTTTCTCTGAGGGCATCCATCCACCCTGGAGAACGGCGTGCCTAGTTGGGCTGCACCATTTAGTGAATGGTGAATTGGTTGGATGAATCTATTAACAGACTTTTGACTGGCTGAAAATATTGGCTAGCACTGTGGCAGGCAACCTTAGCTTCCCAGCTCCTGTCAAACTGCAACTTCCAGCCACCATGAATTGTGGTTGGGGATGATGGGAGTTGTAGTTCAGCAACAACTAGAAAGCCAAGGGTTGCCTACAGAGGTTTCTTAAAATGCCTGAGAATGGATCTGGAGCTCTTGTTTATCTGTCTTTATTGTTTTAGTTTTTGAGTAACTGTAAGGTGCTGCTGTGGCGTTGGAGTGTGGCCAGACCAAAATGGAGGAGGAGGCCTCTGGACCTTCCCGCCTCAGGACACACACACACACACACACACACACCGCCCAGTGGTGGCTTTCCCTGCTCAACGCCTCATGGAGTGCCCTCTCTCCTCCCCTCATGAGGCACAGGGCTTGGGGGTCTGGAAAGCCCCCCTGACATCCCTTGTCTTGCAACTTGAATAAGCATCCTCTTTGGGTTAGAAATCTTTAGAAATATCCCATTACATCTTCCTATGTCATATGGGTTCACACGTGAAATAGCCCTGCTAGGAATTCTGCCCAAATGTGAATTGGCTAACAGCACCATGACAAAAATGGCCGCAGAGAGCCTGTAGCCAGGAGGAAGAGTCTGCAGCACTCACCCCAGGTGTCCAAGCATGGATTGGAGGGGTGGGGGCTGGTTATTCTGGCAACTAGAGAAAAGACGGCTTTGACTAAAAGAAGGTGTGAACGTCTGTGTTTTGGTGTGAACGTCTGTGTTTCGATGGATGGGCTGAATTCCTAGACCGATTTGCATCCCACATGCACTCATGTGATGGTGGGGAAAGTCTGATGTGGGTGATTAGGCTAGATCAATTATATTTCACTGCCAACTTGCAGATATGTTGTTTTTGATGGGGCTTTTCTTTCTTTCCTTTTTGAGGGAAGGAAGGAATTGTTGGGAGATAGATATGGTGCACCCATTGTTTTACAAAACCAAGTCCAATTATTGAATCCTTCTGTGCATTTTTCTTGCATCAACACATTTTTTTTTAATTTTTTTGCCTTCAAAGGGTAGTCCCACATTCTTTAACAGTATTGCCATTTTTCACCCATATTTGGCATATGTTGTTAAGAGATCAATTATTTTGTCTCTGGGAGGTAAAGATGTTGGGACAAATAATTGTGGGTAAGATCTAAACTAAGTTAGTCACAACTAAGCTCCATTGAATTAAATTAGACATGAGTAATTCAGTGAGATTTAATCATGAACATAGGAAGCTGCTGTATACTGAGTCAGACCATTGGTCCATCTAGCTCAGTATTGTCTTCACAGACTGGCAGTGGCTTCTCCAAGATTGCAGGCAGGAATCTCTCTCAGCCCTATCTTGGAAAAGCCAGGGAGGGAACTGGGAACCTTCTGCTCTTCCCAGAGTGGCAGCTTCATCCCCTGAGGGGAATATCTTGCAGTGCTCACACATCAAGTCTCCCATTCATATGGAACCAGGGCAGACCCTGCTTAGCTATGGGGACAAGTCATGCTTGCTACCACAAGACCAGCTCTCCTCAATTATTGACTAACTCAATAATTCCTGAAAACTTGGAGCTTCTGCCAGTCAGTGTAGACCAGGGCTGCTCAACTTCAGCCCTCCTGCAGATGTTGGCCTACAACTCCCATAATCCATGGCTATTGGCCACTGTGGCTGGGGATTATGGGAATTGGAGTCTAAAAACAGCTGGGGGGCATAAGTTGAGCAGACCAGCAGCAAGGTGGATGGACTCGATTACGACAGCAATGAATGCAGCAGTGGGAGACCTTAAAGGCCAAGCGGAAGACAGATCATCCTGGAGATAATCTATCTATGTGGTCGCTAAGAGTCGACACCGGCTTGACAGCACTCACTCACTCACTCACTCAATCATGATTTGATTTGGCAAGGGTCTGAATCGGGGGAGCAAAGAATAGGACAGAATAACAGAGCTCTGGAAGCTGGTTGTATTATTTGCAAAGGTTCCTAGCACCCAAATGCCTAGCATCTCTCTTCATGGGAAGAAAGTTGAGCCATCTGTGATCCCGATTGGAAGAGGCCTTAATTTAGTGGTGGTGTATCTGCTTTGAATGCAGAATGCCCCAGGTTCAATACTTGGCAGCATTTTTAAGTAGAGCTGGGAGAGACCTTTCTCTGAAACCCTGCAGAGCTGCTGCCAGTCAGTGCAGACAGTCCTGAGCTAGATGGACCAATGGTCTGATTCAGCACAAGGCAGCTTCCTGTGTTCTTCAGCGAGTCTGTTCCCCAACCGCCCCCCCCGCCCGCGAGGGAGCTCCCGCACTCTGCCTATTTCTCCAGCTCCGATAACCTTTCCTCCACCTTGCTTCAGCTACGGGTGATGAATGCTCGGAGGAAATTGCTGGAATTCCTCACCCTCCTTGTGTGCTTGCTCATGCGCTGTTGCGTGACGGGGGAAGAGCGATGGCTCTTGACAAGGATAAAAGGGGTGTTTTGAGGGGCAATCTGGGTTGGGAAGATTCCCTGGAGGAGCATTCTGGCCATGTTTTTTAGTTTAGCAAAAGGATGGTTATGGGAAGGGGGACTGGATAGAAGTTAATAAAAATGGTGTGGGGGGATGCAGAGAGAGCTTTTGTTTCTTCTTTGATAGGACTAGTCCAAGGTGTCTCAAACTTGGATCCCCGCTGAGTTGGTTAGACTACAACCCCCAACATCTTCTGCCAGTGTGGCTGTGGATGATAGGAGTTGTAGTCCAACCACTTCTGGGGACACAAGGTTGAGAAGCCCTGAATATGGATTTGGGACAAAATAATAGGATTCTTGGCATGATTAGTACATGGAGTCTGTCACCATGAAAATGTGATGACTTAAAAAAAATAGAGAAGTTTGAGAAGGGGAGAGAGAGGTCTATCAGCAGATATTAGCAATGGAAGAAACAGAACCTCAAATTCAAAGGCACTTTGTTGCTGCACCTCACATACTGGGACAACCAGAAGAAGCGAATTGCTGTCATTTTCTGCTTGTGGGCTTCTCGTTGGGACATCTGGCTGGCCACCCCTGAAAATTTATATTATTTATTTTTGCGTTTGTATCCTGCTCTTCCTCCAAGGAACCCAGAGCGGTGTACATGGTTATCGTTATGCTCTCAACAACACTGCGGGGTAGGTTGGGCCAAGAGATAAGTGATTGGCCCAAAGTCTCCCAGGGAGTTTCATGACTGAGTAGGGATTTGAACTCTGGTCACAGTGGGGAAATGCTTGACTAACAAGCAGAAGGTTGCCAGTTCGAATCCCTGCTGCTACTATATCGGGCATCAGTGATACAGGAAGATACTGAAAGGCATCTTCTCATACTGTGTGGGAGGAGGCAATGGTAACCCCCCCACCCCACCACCGTATTCTACCAAAGAAAACCGCAGGGCTCTGTGGGCTCCGTGAGTTGAAATAGATTTGATGGCACACTTTACCTTACCTCCTCCGTCCTAGTCCAACACTCTAGTCACTACACCATTCTAGAACTTGGAAGTGAAGCTAACAAAAGAGCTCTTATCACAAGGGGATTAATTCAGTCCTTAACCATGATGGCTAGGTGGAACCTTCCTGCAGAGGCAGTGTGGTGCAGTGGTTAATGTGTCAGACTGGTACCAAAGAGACCCGCGTCCCTTTGAGCATCATTCTTCAAGATGCTCACCAGTGACCTTTGGCCATTCAGTGTCTTTCAATCTAACAGACCTCCCAGGGTGGTTGTAAGACTAAGAGGAGGAGACAGATGTTGAGTTCTGTATTGTAAGTAGGGTAGAATATACTGTATTTACCTGAATCCAAGACTAGGTTTTCTCCAGGTTTTTTAAATATTAGAAATCAGGAGATCATCTTAAATTCAGAGTCCTGTTGCTTTCGAGTAAATGCAGATATAACCTGTATTTAACTTCTACTTTTTAAGGGGGGGGGGTGTCTTCTAAAATCTGGAGTCTTCAACTTGAGTAAATACGGTACTGAGACTGGGCATAGCATATGAACCCACCAATTGTGGCATTTCCTTCCCAAGACCGGATGTAGGGCTCGCATTCAGGGCTCTAGCAGCTAGGTCAAACCTCCCATTTCCTGCAATGTGTGAATCTGGCCTACTGTATATTTTTCTTTTTTAATTAAGAGAGATGTTAGTTGGGGAGTAGGGAATATTCTTAAATCACTGTGAATTACACAGCAGAACATAGCAACAATTTCCTTTTGTGCTTTTATTTTACTTAACAGGCCTTAAGTGTGCCTTTAAATTAACCTTAAATTGGGGGTTCTTGAACTTGGGGTCCCAAATGTTGCTGGACTACAACTCCCATTATCCCCAGTGACAATGGTCAGAAGATGGGAGTTGTAGTCCAACATAATCTGGGGACCCAAGTTTGAGAACTCCTGACTTGAATGAGGGACACTGATGTCTATGCAATGCAAAACCAATGAGAGTAATGTTTTTGTTTCAACATACACAGATCGAATCGAGACTGCCAAATTGACCAGCATCATCGCAACCAATGCCAATACTGCCGTCTGAAGAAGTGTTTTCGTGTCGGCATGAGGAAAGAAGGTAAATCTGTGGCTCTGTTGTGGGAAGGTGTGGGCTTCCACAGGCATGCCGCAGGACTGAGATCAGATTGCAAAAGGCAGCTCTGCCTGCCGCCGAACTGGCAAAGACCATTGCGGTACTTTGAGGACTAGTAGCTTTGTTGTGGCAGAAGCTGTTGTGGAGTAGAGCACACATTGTTAGATGGGCAGAGTGCATCCTGCATTGGCACATGGTACACATGCCCTTGGGGACTGAGGAGGCAAGCATAGTGACCTATAGATCCAAAAGCTTGGCCAATGCAGGAAGTTTAGTCCTATGGTGTTTTTAAGAAAAGCTCTAAGGTATGCAAGATAAGCACAGTGATTATTCAAAACAGCAGTAATGGGTGATAGGACACAGTCTTCCTCTCTTTGCAGTGCTGATTTTACAGCTGTAGTCGGGGGAGAAAACCCTGATCTCCATTAAGCCCTAATGTCCAAATAAGAACCTCCCTGCTGCTTCTACCTCTTTATTTTCTGCTGTTTTTTGTGTCTCAGATTTCTGACATTGCAGAAAAATACCCCAGATTTCTGCACAGAATCCAGCCTTGCATCTTGCAAGGTTTCCATCAAATTCAAAGTGCTCTTTCCTGGTAGGCATGGAGGGGCTTTAACCACTCAAAGAGAGAGACCCCTGTTACTTCTCGGTCTTCTGTATTTTTCAGCCATTGTTCTTCTTGGTCAGATTTCTGAAAATGGCAAAAATGCCACCACTTTGTGCATGAACTTCAGCATTTTTTTCACACTCCCATCATGCTGAAAAGTTCCAGTCAAGCTTGCTGATAAACTCAACTTCAGTAGTTTTGTGTGTTTCTTTCAGGAAACGTGCACCCAAGTCAACCACAGTGTCCTGGGACCTTGAAATCTTCCCCTTCGGTTTTCTGAAGGTTGCTGTTTGGGGTGTCTGGTGATGGTTTGTTTTTATGTGCACAGAACAGGGATGGCCCACCTGGGCCTCTCTAGCTGTTTCTGGACTACTGGTCCCATCACGAAGTTGTAGTCCAACAACGGAAGAGCCGCGAAGTGGCCGCTCCTGATGTAGGGAATCGGATCTGTTTTCTCTTTTCAAAATAGAAATAATTTGGAGAGGAGAGCTGGTCACATGATAGTGAACATGAGTTGTTCCCTTTGCTAAGCAGGGTGTGCCTTGGTTTGCATTTGGATGGATGAGCACATGTGAGCGGTGTGAACCCCATCCCCTTAGGAGATGGGGCCATTGCTTAGTGGAAACCGATGCAGAAGGCCCCAGATTCAATCCTGGGCAGCATCTCCAGGTTGGGCTGGGAGGGACTCCGGCCTGAAACCCTGGAGAGCTGCTGCCAGTCAGTGTAGGCAACTCTGAGCTAGGTGGACCAAGGGTCTGGCTCGGTAGAAGGCAGCTTTCTCTGTTCCCGGGGGCAGTGAGGGCAGTTGACTGCACAAAGGAGGGAGGGTGAGCAAGAAAAATAGCCACTGATAGTGTGGCTGGTGCGAAAAAATACCATGTTTCTATCAAGGCCATTAATCTGGAAAAAGTGGGTGCCTGCCTACCAAAGCTTCAGCCCTGATTATAGCCCCTGACTAACTGTTTATTGGGCCTGTGTGAAGCTTTGGCAGAAGTTGAATACTCTGCACAGTTCCCCTGGCACCCTGCAGAGGCGACCATTCCCACCGTGCTCGGCTGCACTTTGTCCAGTGTTGGTGGCGGTAGTGGGGGTGCTCCTTGAAAGGCCACGGAGCCCTCTTGATCCCTTGCGTCATCTTGGAAGGCATTCACCGAGTGCTGGGAAGCATACCTCTCCCCAGGAGCGCTTTCCTCCTAGAGCTCTTACAAGAGAGCTCTGTCTCTCTTAGAGGGCCCTCCCAGCACTGAGAAAGAAAACAGGCCTGTGCGGAGATCAGCACAGCGGGAAATGCCTGTTGCATGGAAGGTTCTGTGCCCAAGTGGCCCCCACTTGAGAATAATCATGACATTCACTGGCCTAGTATCGGTCTGGAGGATTGGAGCAGGAACCACACTGATGGCTGCCAGCCACAATCAAGAGTGCCACCACTGGTAGGACCCGGTCCCAATGTGGTGTTTAAAATGTCATCTTCCCACTTGTGCTGCCTTTGAAGCCTAGCTGAGTTGCTCTGAGCAGATGGGAAGCAAAAGATCCAAGGAGGGATGGGGAAGGGATCGGGCTCGGCGTGAAGGGAGGCCACAGCTACGTCCATGTGGACGAGGGACATTTCAGTCTTTTGTTGGGTTAAGCCAGGCTTGCTGCAGGGAGATCTGTGGTTACACCAAAGGAATCTTTGTCCAGATTGGAGATTTGGGGGACATTTGGGTGATGTCTTTCCAGGAGCAGCATCCTCCTGACTCTGCTCTAGTTCGCCTTTCAGTGGGCCGTAAAAATCTTGATTTATCCTGGAGGACATCTGGGGAATCTTCAAGTTTGATTTTCCGAAATCTCCTATCCGTATACACACTTGTCATATGCAATAGGATTTCTTCTCAGGTGGCTATGTTGTGGTTTTGATTGCATGTTAAAAAACAATTGTTCCTAAAATGGCTAGCATTGTCCAAAAAAAATAATAATCCCAGTGCAGGCAGTAGTGTGAGCTTTTTAGCTGGTTTGACTTAAGACTGATTAAATGAGTGTTGCATGCTGTTTGGATTTCTCAGATATTTTTTTCCTAGTAGCCAGAAGTTTTAAGTACGTGTTTGTCCTGAAATGTTTGACTGAGGATGCAGGAATTGGTGAAGATCAATTCATTGAGTTCCAACAAAGCTGTTCTAGAGGGGTGGTTGTGGTGGTTGTGGTTGTATTTTAAGATACAGTGGCTTCAACACACTGTTTAAATATTGAGAAAGAAAAAGACAAAGGCCCCTGAAAATGGTTACCAAGTTTACTACTACTAAAGAGCTCTACATACTTCCCAGGGGAGTGTATTTGGGGTCTTTTATTTAAGAAAAGGCTGGATGAAATGTTTAATACATTTAGGGCAGATGTTCAGTCGCAGCTGAGAGATTTCTGGGGCTTTGGAAATATAGAGAGAAACACACACACACACACACAGAGCTGAATATTGCGCACTTACAATTCAGTGATAAAAAACGTGGACTTGACAAATTCATGTGCAAAGGAGGCCTGTCCATCGGCAAAATGGAACCTCCAGGCTTAGAAGCAGTCTACCTCTGTTGCTGAGGAAGAAATGGGAAAGTCATGCCTTTCAAGCAGGTGGGTTTTTTGGCTAGCTGCTGTTGGAAACAGGATGTAGGAAGTGGTGGCTCTTTTGCTCTGGTTTAACAGGGATCCCTTTATGTCCTTGGGGATGCTTGTTCTCAGTAAAGTGAGCCTCACTCGGTTTCTCTTCCTTTCCCCCGGGGGCATTGGCTGTGAATCCCAATGACATTTCTTTGCCTAGCAGGTTTCGTTTAATGTGTGTTGGAGTTCAATGAACTCTGTGCTGTACAATTAAGTCCCCTTGTGCTTAAAAGAATTGTGGCCCTGTTGGAGGAAATGAAGGGGCCCCCTGAATGGTTGCTTGGATGTGTATGAAAGTTAATGAGAGCCTTTTGAAAGGGGCAATAGGTGTTCGCATAATTTTGAAGTACTTTCGTCTTGTTGGGCTTTCCTCTATCCAAGATCTGTGCTGGCAAAAACATGCACCAGCAAGTTTCAACGCCAGATGAATATGGGGAGGAAAGCTGGTCTTGTGGTAGCAAGCATGAATTGTCCCTTGCTAAGCAGGGTCCACCCTGGATTGCATTTGGATGGGAGCACTGTACGATCTTCCCCTCAGGCAATGAGGCCTCTCTGGGAAGAGCATCTGCATGGTTGCATGCAGAAGGTTCCAGGTTCCCTCCCTGGCAGCATCTCCAAGATAGGGCTGAGAGAGACTTCTGCCTGCAGCCTTGGAGAAGCTGCTGCCAGTCTGTGTAGACAATACTGAGCTAGACGGACCAATGGTCTGACTCAGTATACAGCAGCTTCCTATGCTAGTGAGTGCTATCGGATACTTCCATGAGGAGGTGGGGCATAGTTCAGTGGCAGAACATCTGCTTGGCATGCAGAAAGTTCTGGGTTCAGCATTTCCAGGTAGCATCTGGCAGCATCTGCACATCGGGCTGGGAAAGAGAGAGCCGTTGCCGGTCAGTGTAGACAATACTGAACTACATGAACCAATGGTCTGACTCAGTAGAAGTCAGCTTCCTATGTTCTTGATTTCATTGTAATGCTGATATAAGGTAACACGTGTGTGTGTGTGTGTGTGTGTGTGTGTGTGTGTGTGTGCGCGCACGCGTTCATCCTTTTGTTAGCACAAAGATTGTGTGTGGATCGTTTGCTCCGTGTTGGATCTTCTCCCAATATCCGTGGGTCCCCTTGTGCTCTTTGGCAGATGTTCTGCCCCAGCTGTGCCAGGTGCTGTGCAGGACAAAAGGTTAATATATTCCGTGATCGAAGGGCTTAAGTGCCATAAGTAAGATGGACAGGACAAGAGAGGAGATGGATTTGGTGGAGGATTAAAGAAGTGTTAACAGATTGCAGATCCGGTGGTCCGAGAAGGACACCGTGGAATAAGAGGAGAGTGGATCAAAGCGCGGGGGAGAGGCCTGTTCACCCCGGCAGAAAGAGGGGCGGCCTCAGCTGTGACTTGGGAGTTGGGATGTGGCCAGGGCAGATCTGAATCAGTGCCTCAAGGCTGAGGTGGTCAGGGTTTCGGCTTTCTGCCCCAGCACCTTCTTGGGTGCTTGGCTTTCCAGCAACAGGGACAGTTGGCTGGGTGGTAGGAAACCCGCTTTTCTCAAAGGCAGCCCTGTGAAGGAGTTTCTGGGCAGCCAGCGTGCAGGATCATGCCGGCTCCATTCCAGTCTTGTGCCAAAGTCATGGTTGAGGGCGCATAACTGTGGCTCGTCATGACATCTCCAGTGATTGACCGTGATTTGCTGTTGGCCAGCAGAGCAGAATTGGAAACCAGCGCTTTGCATGAGCTGTGTTTAAGAGCCCTATGCAATGCCCTGTGGGCCCATCTAATCCAGCATCCCATTTCTGATGGTGGACACCCAGTGCCCCTTGGGAGGCCCACAGGAAGGGCACGAAGGCAACCACCACCCCCTTGTTTACCCTCCAGAGGTGGGTGTTCAGAGAGGAGGCCTCTGGCCATTTTGGCCCGTAGCCTTGAACAAGCCCATCTCTCCTGATGATCCCTGGTATGGAAATCTGCCTTTGAGGCCAGCCCTAAGAGTTGGCGTGACTGTTCCCATTGTCATGTGAAGTAGTGCGTCTGGTGATATAGATGTCCAGCAGCTGTCATGGGTATCGCCTACAACAAAGCTGTATCTTTGGCTCTTCCTTTTAAAAAATGGACTTGTAGTTGACATGGCAGAAAAGCAGCCACCAGGTGTGAAGCTGCCAGAATTCTTCTGGGGTTTTCTGCCCACTCCCTTGGGGGTTTCCCTGGGATTAGATCACAGCGGAGTGTGGGCCAAGGTGGACATAGGAAGCTGCCTTCCACCCAATCAGACCGGTGGTCCATCTAGCTCAGTTTTGTCTACCATGACTGGCAGCAGTGTCTCCAAGGATTCGGGCAGGAGTCTCTCCCAGCCCTACCTGGAGATGCTGCCAGGGAGTGAACCTGGGACTTCCGGCATGCAAGGCAGATGCTCTCCCACTGAGCTCTGGCCCCGTCCCCTAAGGGGAAGATCTTGCAGCACTCACAGGTAGTCAGAGTTCCCTGTAATGGGGATTCCCAGATGTTGTTGACGACCACCCCCATCATTCCCAGCTTCAGTGGCCTCTGGCTGGGGATTATGGGAATTGTAGTCAACATCTAGGAATCCCTGTTACAGAGAACACGGCTGGTTGCCCATCCAAATGCAAACCAGGGTGAATCTGCTTAGCAGAGGGGACAATTCGTGCTCTCCACTGCAAGGCCAGCTCTCCTTCCCAGAGTGCGGTGCTCAGCTTGAAGCTGCCCAGGGGCCTGCTAGAGGGACCGGTTGAGCCAGTGGGGTGTGTTTGGTGAGCCAAGCAGGCCGGGAGAGAGGCGGCTGCAGGGCTCGGGGATCACATGGCTGAGGCGCGGTAAAGGTCACCGCTGCAAGACGAGGCCGAGTTGGGGAAAGGTTAGAATCGCTCCCTTTGTTTGCGTCTGGCAGGCTTCCCTGGCAGAGGCAGGCAATGTCTAAACCCAGGAGTGGATTTAACCGTCGCTTGACTGGATCAGGCTACGTTTTGTGTAATCCGGCACCCTGTTTCCAGCCGTCATGGAACGTTAGAGTTTGGAAGGGACTCTGGAGGTCTTCTAGTCCACCCCCCTGCTCAGTGCAGGGATCTGCTACAATGTCCCGGACAGGAGGCCGTCCAGCCTCTGTCTGAAAACTCCAGAGAAAGAGAGCACACCCCTGCATGAGGCAGACTGTTCCACTGTCCAACAACGTCATAAATTTACTGTTACGAAATTTCTCCAATGTCTAGCCTAGATCTGCTTTCCTGGAATTCCCACCCACTGCTTCTAGCCCTGCCCTCAGGAGCCAAAGTGAACAAGTCTGTTCCTCCTGCAGGTATTTGGAGGCACCTCTCTAGTTCCCCCGTAGTCTTCTCCAGACTAAACCTGCCCAGCTCCTTCGCCATTTCCTCTTCGGACTTGGTTTCCAGACCCCCTCACCATCTGGGTTGCCCACTTCTGGACCCCTTTGAGGTGATCAGCAGCATCCTTCTTGAAATAAGACACAGGATTCCAGCTGAGGTCTGACCAGCACAGAATAGAGTGGAACGATGACTTCTCCTCTGCAGTGGTTAGAGTGCTGGACTAGGACTGGGGAGACCCAAGTTCAACTCCCCATTCAGCCATGAAATCCACTGAGTGACTCTGGGCCAGCCATGTATCTCTCAGCCTAACCTACCTCACAGGGTTGTTGTGAGGGTAAACATAACCATGTACACTGTTCTTGGCTCCTTGGAGGAAGAGTGCGATATAAATGTAAAAATAATCTGCACACCCTGCCTTTGTTAATGCAGCCTAAGATCACATTTGCTTTTTTAGCTGCTGCATCACACTTCTGGCTCATGACCACTAAGGCACCTGGGTGCCTTTTGCATGTATTGCTGCCCAGCCAGGCCTCCTTCATCTTGTGCATTTTGATCTTTCTTGCCCAATGCAGGACTAGATGCTTCTGGGATGTTCACAAACAGGACACCCCTTTTGTTCCCTGTCTCTCAGTATTGTGAACTAGACTCCATTTAAACATTGTTGGGAGACTCCCTCTCATGAATTTGTCTACACCTTTCACTGAACCCTCTAAGCTACTGGCCATCTGCACACCTTGTGGCAGTGAATTCCACAGGTTAATGAAGAGTTGTGCGATGCAGTTCTTTCCCCTCACCCTTCCTGTCCTTCGGCCATGCTTGTGTGAACCTTCTTTCCACAGCAGTTTGGAAGCAGAATGGGAAAAAACTCTCTGTTTTTGTGGAGGTGGCAAATGTGTAATATCCTCCCTACTTTCCTCTGAAGTTTCCCCCATGAGTGTTAAAATGTAAGCTCCTTTACAGTGTAAGTTCCTTGGGGACAGACACCTGTCTAGTCTGCCTATATGGCTCTCATAAGGGATTACAGAAATTCATGGAGGAAAGGCCTGCTGACTGCTAGCCATCAAAAAGGGGCCTGTAGATTGAGGAGCAGTCTACCTCTGAATATAAAGAACTGGGTGCAAACAGTAGGGGAATCTGGTGAGCTTCCCCTACTGAATTAGTAGGGCATTTGACTGACCACTGTTGGAAACAGTGCTGTTGGTCTGCCCACTATAGCTGCCCTTATATTCCTAGAGTTTATGATCTGGGCTTCTTTGGAGATTGTCCCTTAGATCATTTCATACCCAGACAGCCTCCAGCCCTGCAGGATGCAGCAGAGCGGGCACTGGGGAGCAGTCAGGCACCATTCCCCTCTTTCCAGGGAAGCCTCCATGGCTCCTCTTGGTGTCTCTGCATGATTTACGGCCCCAATTTACGTGGCACGGGAGAGCAGTATGCATATTAATGACCGTGGGAGCGATGAATGATGGGATTCTTAACAGACGCTTGAGAAATGGCCGTCTGTGGTTTTGGAGACAGTTGGGGCGGGAGGCTTGCTGCACTGCCCTCTGCCGTCTCCTCCCTGCCTCTCCAGGGAGGCTCCACTGAGGAGCTTTCCTTTAGCCAAAGCAGTTCTTGACATCTGGGGTCATGTGCCTTGATTGGGATAGTTCTGCACCATGCCGCCATAGTATTTCCCATGTTTGACCCTTGCAGTGGTTCAGGCTGTCCCCTAAGAGGAGAAGTATGCCCACTGGATCACCAAACAGTGTGCCAGATGGAGCACCCTGAGAAGATCTGCACAATCAGTTTGAAAACCAAGTTACTAGTCCTTAAGAACATGGGGTCTGAAAGCATATGGTGTGCAATCTCAGACCTGAGGAGAATGGCTGAGCAGAATTTCCTGCAGTTATATGGGGCTCACTCCCCCCCTCCCCATTTTCTGTCCTTCCTCACGACTGGGGTGAAAATCTGGGGATGGCGGGACTTGGGATTGGAAAAAGCATCACCCCTTCCCTGCAGCTGCTCTGGTGAAACGAACCAGATTAATCGTTTTATAGATGTATACCTTTTTTTGGCATCTGATCATTATTAACAAAATAATAAAGCAAATATAAAGGAGGAGCAGAATGCAATGTGTACCATCAGAGTCCTTTAAAAATGTTTTATTTTGGCTTGTTTTGTATTGCAAATACGAAATACTTGGAATTTAGTATCCCAATGTTGAGCAAAACGGGACTTGCCTTTGTGAATTTGGTGCTTCTTTGTTTTTTCATCTCTTTCCAAAATTCCTGAAGTCTTTGCACTACCAAATCCACTGTCTTGGAGATCGGTCTGTAGAATCATAGAGTTTTAGAGTCGGAAGGGACCTTGGAGATTTTCTAGCTCAGTGCGAGAATCTCCTACAGCATCCCTGATAGCTGTCCAGCCTCTGTTGGGAAACCTCCAGCAAGGGGGAGCCCACCACTCTCCATTTCTTTTCTTGCTTTCATTGTTTAATATCTGTCATCATCATCATCATTGTTGCTGATTTATTCTTATTCTTATTCATATTGAAGTGGTAGCCCAGAGTGGTGTGCATGGTCATGTTGGTCCTCACGACAACTCTTTGAGGTAGGTTAGCCTGAGAGAGAAGTGACTGGTTCAGAGTTACTCGGTACATTTCATGGTTGAACGGGGAATTTGAACTCTGGTCTTCCCGGTCCTAGTTCAACATTCTAATCACTGCACCTCCCTGGGTCTCGTATATAATACACACATGCAGCACACTGCTTTCCTGCAACAAGTAGTTCCAGGGTTGATGGAAATTCAGACCCTCCCTGCCCCCCGCCTGCTCTCTAAACATGCAAAAACATTAGGCCCATTCACACATTATGTTCAACACTCATACGAGTGTACAGTTTACACAGATACAAATCTGTACACAGATATAGTCATTCACATGGTATGTTGAACACAGTTCAGCAGTGCATTTCCTATCTATACCATGCATCTGTTGGATTTCACTTGTAAAATGAACACAGGTACAGCCATTCACATAGATGTGTACAGCATAATGTCTGAATTGGGCTAAAGAAGGCTAGTGAATGAATAGAGGATTTGGGAGATGGGACAGATCTGAGCAAGGAGGAGGAGCCTGGATAGAAATGCAAGGGATAGGGCAGGGAGTGGAATAGGAAGTGAAACCCAAAGTGAACCAAATATGTTCAGGTAGTCCTGCGGAAACTTTTTCCGAGTTTTTAGAAGGGAAAAATCCTTCTAAAATCCTTCTAAAAATCCTTTATCCTCCATTTTAGAAGGGAAACTCCTATCATGGCAGCAGGCCGTAAAAGAGACCCCACTTGGGAATATTTTAATGACGTTCCTGTACCTGTGGGTAAGACGGGCATGCGTACGAAATGCACACAGTGCCACAAAGAAATGCAAGGCCTGGTTGCTCAAATGAAGTGTGTACTACCTTATAAAAATGAAATCTACATCTCTGAATACATATTAAGGCTATATCAGACAACAAGAATGTACTTTTACTAGAAAATGATGGTTAAATAGAATCTTCTTGACTCGTGATTTAAATCATTAACATTGAGTCCTTTTGTGAAGTGATTTTAAATCATGATTCAAATCAATTTGATTTAAATCGAATCAAGCCTGTCAAGTTCTCAAAGCAATTCATCTAGGCACTAACCAAGACCTTCCCTCTTCCAGCTGTCCAGAGAGGCCGGATCCCTCCCTCCCACTCCAGCGCCAGCCCCAACGCCGTGCCCAGTGGGGAGTACTACAATGGGCAGCCCGTCTCGGAACTGATCTCCCAGCTGCTGCGGGCTGAGCCCTACCCCACAGCCCGCTTTAGCTCCCAGTACGCCCAGCAGGGCAGCGTGATGGGCATCGACAACATCTGCGAGCTGGCGGCCCGCCTCCTCTTCAGCACCGTGGAGTGGGCCCGCAACATCCCCTTCTTCCCGGACCTGCCCGTCTCGGACCAGGTGGCCCTGCTGCGCCTCAGCTGGAGCGAGCTCTTCGTCCTCAACGCTGCGCAGTCGGCGCTGCCCCTCCACATGGCCCCGCTGTTGGCGGCCGCCGGCTTCCACGCGTCCCCCATGTCGGCCGACCGCGTGGTGTCCTTCATGGACCAGATCCGCATCTTCCAGGACCAGGTCGAGAAGCTGAACCGTCTCCAAGTGGACTCGGCAGAGTACAGCTGCCTGAAAGCCATTGCGCTCTTCACCCCAGGTGGGTTGGTCTCCCGGAGGCTGCGGTTCTTGTGCCAGACCCAGCGAGGCCCACCTGCGGCTCTAAGGCCACACCCACTCATTTTGCCACAAGCCGGGTGGCAGGGGAGGACACCAAAACAGGCAAAAAGGGATGAGGGGGCTCCTCAGTCATCCAAATGAATTGTTGTTAATGGCTCATTGTGTTTAGACTGAAGCCCTTAGGAACACAGAAAACTGCCAAATACTAAGTCAGGCCATTGGTTTCTCTAGCTCAGGACTGTCTACACTGACTGGCATCTACGGTCCAAGGTTTCAGGCAGGAGTCTCTCCCAGCCCTAACTGGAGATGCTGCCAGGGATTGAACCGGGGACCTTCTGCATGCAAGGCAGATGCTCCTCCGCTGAGCCATGGCCCCATTCCCTAAGGGGAAGGTCTACACCTGTGAGCACCGTCTGCTGTAAATCACCCATCCAAATGCAAACCAAAGGTGGACCCTGCTTAACAAAGTGGATCGTTCATGTTGGCCCCCACAAAATCGACTCTTCACCTCAGTGCTCCAGTTTGGAAGACAAGTCAGAGCCAGAAGCCCAAAAGCACTGCAGGAAGGCCACATGCAAATAGGCGGGAGCCAGGAGAAAACCTCCTCACGCCTTCATTCTCATTTATTTAAAACATGTATCCCCTGTCTTTCTGGTGCAATACTTTCAAGGTGGCTCAGAAAGCCATCAGTAGTGATAAAAGCCCAATAAAAACCCCTGAGAATTCTTCCCAAGCTCTGAATCTATAGACTGAAATCACACCATCTGTGAGATACCAGTCTGGGGAGGAATGCCCATTGAAGCCTCTCGCGAAGAAGAGCAAACCAATATTTGAGCAGTTCTGCAACTGGGCCAGTCTTGTTTTTCTAGGCTTAGTTCCCCAGATGGGGGTGGACCACAGGAGCTGGTCTTGTAGCAAGCATGCATTGTCCTCTTAGCTAAGCAGGGTCCACCCTGGTTTGCATATGAATGGGAGAGTCCATGTGTGAGCACTGGAAGATATCCCCCTTAGGGGATGGAGCCACTCTGGGAAGAGCATTGGAGGTTCCAAGTTCCCTCGGCGGCATCTCCAAGATAGGGCTGGGAGCCGTGTTCCCTGTAAGGCATGCAAACACTGGCTGGGAAAGATTCCTGCCTGCAGCCTTGGAGAAGCCACTGCCAGCCTGTGTAGACCATGCTGTGCTAGATGGGCCAGTGGTCTGACTCGGCATATGGCAGCTCCCTGTGTTCCTAAGGGCCTTCCATCATTGTGCCTGGGACTGATGGGAATTATGGTCCAACCACATCTGGGGACCAGTGGTCCCTGTAACGGATTCCTAGATGCTGTCGACTACAACTCCTGTCATCTCTCCAGCAGTGATCCCCTCCCTGTCTCAGGGGACACTGCTGGGGTCCCAAGGGTGGGAGCCTCTCTCTTGGTGTACAATTTACCTCCTTTCAAGTGATTGACTTGAAAGCATAGCATATATGGTGTGCCCATTTTGTAGGTTTTCAAAACTTGGCAGCAGACAGATGCCTTTAGAGGAAAGGAGTAGGAAGTTCTAGAAACGATTCTGCTGAGGTTGAGACTTCTTGTTTTGAATGGAAATATTTATCTCTGACCTTCTTGTGACTGGCTTGCTTGCTCACAGCACCACCTTGTGGTTGAGTGTGGGCATGCATGATGGTAGATTTTTTAAAACTCCTTTTAAAAAAAGATTTTTTTAAGCATACAAAATATCCTAGGCAACACCAAATAACAGAAAAGTGTTGTATATCCTTTGAATCTTGCTCCTTTAAGAAACTTTGGAAGACCCTCACCCCTGCTGGGAGTGATTTGGGGCAGCATAGAGACCAATCATGACACAGCACTGTTGAAATCAATGGCTAACATGAGGAAGATGACTCAAAGTAGTTCCATTGAAATTAAAACGACACTGTACAACTTAGGCTCTTCAGTTACTGTTGGACTACAACTCCCATAGTCCCCAGCAGCAGTGGCCATTAATCAGAGATTATGGGAGCTGTAGTCCCACAACAGCTGGAGGACTGAAGTGCAGCCCTGAGTTAGGCACTGCCTAGCTTGTCTTACTTTAAATGGGACTACTTTGACTTTCCTGGTGTCATCCAATGAGACAAGATAGTCGTGACTGAATCTCATTCATTTCAATGACACATAGTCCTGACGAGCAGATGGATGCCACCCTTTTGTATTCTTCAAAAAAAATAAAAAATCCACAAGCACACCAAAAACATATTATTGGTTCTTTCCCAATCTCTCTTCTCCTTCTCCTCCTCCTCCTTTTTAAACCAAACAATAAGTCAATCAGTGTTGCTTCATTGTACATGCCTCAAATGGCTTTATAAGGTGCAGTGACTGAGCCATTGATATGAGAGTTGCAGGGGACTTCGATCCAGACTCTGGCCTGAGTCCCCTTTCAGCAGTCCTAAACCTTGGGTACTCTCAGACCTGTCCCTGAACCTTGGGATAGGAAGGGCAGAAATGGGAGCAGATCCATCACTGGGCTAACTGGTGCTCTGCACACAAGCCATCAAGTGGGATGCAGGGACGGGAGATTCTCTGTTCCAACCCACTGCTGGCTTCCACAGCCCCAGCTCACTGCTGGCTTGGCTCCCTTTGCCTGTCACGCTGTGGTATAATGACGACACCATTCCTGCTGTGGTTGCTGGGACGGGCTCACCCCAGGGCAGCGAGATCATTCTACTGTGTTGTGGCGGAGGGAGTGCCAAAAGATATAGTTGCGGCTGCCAACAGCATCATTAAGCTCAGGGATGGAATTTTTATCCCTTGCCATTACTGGTAATAATAATTAGCAATATTATGGAGGGTGGTGTGGTGGTTAGTGTTGGGAGTAGGATGTGAGAGACCTGGATTCAAATCCTGTTTTAGCCCAGAAGCTCACCTTGTGACCACTCGTCCTCTCTCCACCTGATCCCCCTTGCAGGGTTGGTATGAGACTGGCCTACTGTTTGGATGCCATCAGGAGGCCCTGAGCTTGCCGAGAGAAGGCAGGATAGAAACATCATAATACTTAATAAGATCAATATGTCTTTTAGTAATAGTGGTCTTTTAGTAATTAATAAGATTCCGGATGCATTTTGGTCTGTTGCATAAACACTCGGGGAGTTTGCAATCTAAACTTTGACAGTGGAGGAGAACAAATGGAGAGGGATTGGAGGAGGAAAAGTAGCTAGAAGAGGTTGGTATCCAAGTTCAATAAAATTATTATTATTATTATTACTATTATTATTACATTTATATCCCGCTCTTCCTCCAAGGAGCCCAGAGCGGTGTACTACATACTTGAGTTTCTCTTTCACAACCACCCTGTGAAGTAGGTTAGGCTGAGAGAGAAGTGGCTGGCCCAGAGTCACCCAGCTAGTTTCCTGGCTGAATGGGGATTTGAACTCGGGTCTCCCTGGTCCTAGTCCAGCACTCTAACCACTACACCACGCTGGCTCTCTAAATGGGATGGGTCCCAGCAAAGTGCAGATTCTGGCCCTCTTCCCGTGGTGCAGTTGTTTCCTGTTCTTTACTACGAGGTCTCCCTCTGACCTGTTTTGCTTTCCTGTTGCCTTCCCAGATGCCTGCGGCCTCTCGGACCCTGCCCACGTGGAGAGCCTGCAGGAGAAGGCCCAGGTGGCCCTGACGGACTATGTCCGCTCGCAGTATCCCTCCCAGCCACAGCGCTTCGGCAGACTCTTGCTGCGCCTCCCGGCTCTCCGGGCCGTCCCGGCTTCCCTCATCTCTCAGCTCTTCTTCATGAGACTGGTAGGCAAGACGCCCATCGAGACGCTCATCAGAGACATGCTTCTGTCTGGAAGCACCTTCAACTGGCCTTACGGGACAGGACAATAAGGGGAGAGGGGGACGGCACCTGCCAGGACTGTAGCCCGTCCCTGCCTCTCTTGCCGCCGCCGTGCCGACAGCATGGATGTCCGTCATCCGCCAGGCCTCCCCGGGTCGTGTCTGTGAACTCTGCGCCACTTGGGCTGAAAGGATGTCCCCTTTGTGACCAGGGGAGAAGATCCGCCTCCGAGGCCAAGAGAGACAGCGGTGGGGCGGGGGCGGCAGGGTCTGATTCCGTTTTCCTTCTCTCCTTCCGGTTTGGGTGAACAGGGTGGGGAGGGGAAGAAACGGAACAATCCATTTTCTTGTTAGGTTTCTGGCTCTAATGGTTCTCTCTGTTCAATGTTTCAAGTGGATGTAGGGACCCCTCTTGGTCTACAGAGGGCCCCCCAACCTACTGCCTTGATCTTTCTTCCCGCAAAAGATTTGTGTCACCACCTTGCATGTTCTCGTTATCCCGAGATGGGTAGAATCCTGCCATCCCTTCAGAATTGGAAGGCTTGTTCACACGATCCTAATTGGGGTAGGAGGAGCACTTAGCCAGGGTAGGAGAGCAGGGCACGCTCCGGTTGGTGGTTGTGTGAACTCCAAACAGCCAAGTGGGGAGACAGGGAGAGTGATCGTGTGGCAGGCAGGAGCTGGGTTGGACGGGCATACCCTACCCAGATTATCTCCCCAGCATTTTACGGAGGGTGGACGAGAAGCCGCTCTGCCCAGCTCCCATCCGATCACTCTCCTTTCCTCCTCTCTTCTTGTTGGGAATTCACACAATCACCGACTGCAAGAATGGCTGGCTGTCCTACCCTTACTGTGTGCCTCTCCTACCCTGATTATTTATTCAGCATATTTATATATCACTCAAAATTCACATCTCTAGGCAGTTTACAATAAAACTGCCTTGGGATTTTCTTAATGAAAGGCGGGGTATAAATTGAACAATAAATAAAAACACAGATTAAAATGCTAAGACCATTTTTAAAAAATAATGGATTGTTTATGATTGCGTGAATGAGCCTAGAGTGTGTCTCTAGATCAGGGCTACTCAGCTGTGTCCCTCCGGCTGTGTTTGGACTGCAGCTCCCAGCATCCCCAGCCACAGTGGCCAATAACTGGGGGTGATGGGAGTTGTAGACCAAGGCTCTCCCATCTTTCGTTCTCTAACATGGTCCCAGGGGATTTTGTTGCCCCCACCCTGCCCTGAGCGAAACCAGCGACTCAGCAGACACTGCAGTTTGCAACGTGCAGAGTAATGAAACGTCATTCTCTCACCCCTGCACCCCATGATTGCTCCTAAACAAACTCTGTGGCTCTGACAGAGTTAAATGTTGGTACGTCTTGAATTGGGGCAGGCTAGAATAAATCTTTTCAAATCGGCATACAGATTTCTAGCCATTCAGACGTAACCAACGCACATTCTACAATGCACCAAATTTCTGACCCTTGAGGGGTGCGCATCTGGCCTTGTGCGGCCATGGTAGCCTCTCCGGGTGGGGCTGGGAAAGACCCTCTCTGCCTGCAATCTTGGAGAGATGCTGCCAGTCAGTGCAGTCAATACCAAGACTTTGACTCAGTCAAGTGGGTTCTATCCCCCTCCTCCCCTGATATCAAGCTTCTGGTTTTCCTCCTCACGTTCTCTTCGTCTGTGACGGAAGCTGTCCCCAGAACAAGCCCAAATCGGCCAGCCATGTTTGTGGAAATGCTATGCACATTGTTAATTGCATGCAACTGAAATATACCAATTTAATTAACGGTGATCCTCCGGCTTCTGTGGTGGGTTTCCAGTGTCATCTGCTCACTGGCCAGTTTGACTAAAATCTGCTGCTATTTCTTGTGTAAAGGTCTCTCTCTCTCTGTTCAATTTGCAAAGTAACTTTTCAGTCGACACATGTGTACGGCCCTGTGACACAAGTCACCACTAAACCCATTTTACAGATGGGGAAAACTGAGGCCGAGAGAGGGCGACTGACTTAAAGCCGCTCTGTGAGTTCATGGCAGCGATGCGGCCTCGAACTCAGGTCTCGCAGGTCCAAAGTACCGGTTGTAATCTATGCAAACTCCCCTGTCCTCTCCAAATGCCACATCAAGGAAACTCAGATTTCTGTGCTTGGAATAAAACGATGCATTTTTCCCCTTTGGTATCAAATGTGATTTATTTTAAGCTAGTTGTGCTGTCTGGGTTCTGGAAGACTGCAAGATTTTAATGAGGAAAGGGACTGGGGTTACTGTACTCCTAGAAAACCACCAGAAGGTATAAGTCTACCTCACTGTAACTTCCAACCTCTCTCCAGTTACTTGCATTCCAAGGTATACTGCTTCTGAACATGGAGGTTTCACTCCACTGTCAAGGCTGACAAAGCTCCGTCTAGCCCAGCCCCCTGTTTCCTGTGTTGGGCAGGCAGGTCCTTCAAAGATCATGAAAGAATAGCTTTTTCCTTCAGTGTGCTTACCACTGCTCCAGCAATAAATCATAGTGTGAGAGAAACTGCCTTTGGAATCTGGAGGTTCAGTTTTGCTATCATGGCTCTTAGTGTCCCCTTTTGAAGTCAACAAAAGTCTGTGGCTATCTGGTCCTTGGTGAGTAGAATGAACCACTCCTGCTTCTGAGGCCGGGGTGGTCAGATTACATGCTTCAAGTAAAAGCTGCCTGGGAGTTGTATCTAACAGCCAAGTGCAGGCAACATGTGGGGACTCGAGCAGGAAGGTGGACCACTTAAGACTTGAAGGTTCCCCTGCACTTCAGTTCCTCAGTGGTTTTTCTAACTCTCTGGTTCAGACCCTAACTTTAAAAAGTGATTTGATAAAACTGATTCGGACACTTGGGCAAACAACTCATAATTGGATTCTTTGCTTATAATAATGAATTGGTTCGGGTACTAGTGCCCCTGCCACCTAATGGCGCAGCAGGGAAATGCTTGACTAACAAGCAGAAGGTTGCCTGTTCGAATCCCCGCTGCTACTATATCGGGCAACAGCGATAGAGGAAGATGCTGAAAGGCATCATCTCATACTGCGTGGGAGGAAGCAATGGTCAACCCCTCCTGTATTCTACCAAAGAAAACCACAGGACTCTGTGGGCACCAAGAGTCGACATCAACTTGACAGGACACTTTACCTTTACTAGGACTCCTAGGAGTACTTGAAGGGCTCCCAGGAGATAGAGCCCTTCTGCCTCCCCGCACTGCAGCCCCATCTCCACTATTTATCCCTCCTTTGAGGATCACCAGCTTGCAGCTGACACATCCCCTGCAGAAGGGGAGGGAGGAGAGTGAAGACTGGCTCCGATTGGCTGGCTCCATACGCTGAAGCTCTGCATATCCCTCCTCTCAGCCTGACAGAGAGGCTTGAGAAAATAAGCACTGAGTACTCCTCTTGAAATTCAGAGAAGTAAACTTGTCCCCTTTATTTCAATAAGACCGCTTATAAGTCATATGGATGTGAGCCAGTGTCTGTAGTAGGCTGTCTCAACTATAACATAAATTTGTATTTTTATGTATAGACCCACATGCACACATTTAAACGTCAAAGTGATGGGATGGGCTACTCTAGTCACTGGCTACTCATGTGTAGCTTAGTCTAGATGTAAGATTACTCACCCACTAACTAAACATCTCTAAGGGGTAGCTTAGCCTTACTTTAGGTTTGTGATGCAAGAGGTACACTTAAAAAAAATATTGAGAACCCCTGAGTTAAATCCACCAACAAATATATCTGTATTTTTATACAGGTGGCTACCTCTTAGAAGAGACATTCCTGCCTACGTTCCATTTATACAACCCCTGCTAACTTGGCAAAGAGGCACCTTTTAATGTGGCGATTCTCTTTATTGAGCAGGGGGAGAGTAACTGGCCCTATCCACCCCCAGCACAGGACCTCCCATGACTGTTGCTGGTGTCTATCTTATGTTTCTTTGTAGATTGTGAGCCCTTTGGGGACAGGGAGCCATCTCATTTACTTTGTTATTTCTCTGTGTAAACCGCCCTGAGCCATTTTTGGAAGGGCGGTATAGAAATCGAATTAATAATAATATAGAGCAGGGAATACCTCTCCTAAAGGGATGCCTGGCATGACCCAGGTGCATTATCTTAAAAATGAATGAAACAGTAATTTCCACTGCAAACGTTAGTTCAGAGAGACATGTTTCTCCCTCTCGTAACATTAGAACTGGAGGTCAGCCTGTGAACGTCAGGGCTTGTGGTCTGAGTGGACCAAATGGTCTTCTGCAAAATGTCTGGAAACCTCGATTTCAAAAGGAATGTTGAGCATGTGTGTGCAACTCTGAAGTCCCATTGATGTGAATGAGAAAGCTTCCGACATGTTCAAAATGTTCTCATTGGCATCACTGGGACTTGCTTCACTTTGGGTGGATCATGGCCAGCGTCTACAGTTCCAACACACATGATTGGTTGATCCTTTTCAACGGGTTTTGGTTCCTCAGATATGGTTGGGGTTTTTTGTGTGTGTCCCCTGCCAGTTCTGCAGCTCTCAACCTGCTTTGCTATAGGTAGAAATTGAATTTTGGATGTGGTGGGTAGGAAGCAACCTATGCCACTGTTGGTTTTTATTTGTGAGAATCAAATAAATAACAAAAGAGAGTGCATGAGCCCGCTGGTGTGGTTGGTACCATCTCGGAGGACGAATGTGAGTTGTGACTTTTGACAAGTTCTACAGCCCTAGAGATGGATAAGAGGTGGTTGCATTGCAGGACTTGCAGGCTTTCAGTATGTTCTCGTCCTTTTATTGTCCCCACTAGGCCAGCAACTGCCAAATTACACAGTGGTGTTTTCAAAACTCTTACAAGTTTTTAAAACACAAAAACTACTATGAAATGAAATGAAAATTGGCAGAATGTCCTTCAAAGATTATGCCATGGAGAGAAGGCAACAGCTTGTTCATCATGACCCTTCGCTTTTGCTCTGTGCAAAAATGACTGCAATTTCACCCTGATCATTTGGGAGCAGGCATAAAGAAGGGGCAATAGCATTGTTGCACTTACAGCATTCTCTGTGGTGTTGCCTCTTTTCCATTTTTGGCGGGATAGACATTGCTAAAAATCACTATTGCCATTCATCCCCCGAAATGGAGTCAATGGCCAAAATTTGTGGGCCTGGCTAGGAGAATTACTGGGTAAACATGAAACTAAACTGATTTGTTGCCAATACTTTAGAACGTAAGAGCAGCCCTACTGGATCAGGCCCAAGGCCTCCCTAGTCCAGCATCCTGTTTCACAGAGTGGCCCAACAGATGCCTCTGAGAAGCTCACAGGCAATGGGTGAAGGCTTGCCCTCTCTCTTGCGGATACTCCCCTGCAACTGGGGCTCTGGGGCTGGAGGTGGTCTATAGCCACCAGACTAGGAGCCATTGATAGACCTGTCCTCCATGAATTTGTCCAAGTTCCTTTTTAAAGCCATCCAAACTAGTGGCCATCACCACATCCCGTGGCAGAGAATTCCATAGGTTAATTATGCACTGGGTGAAAAAGTACTTCCTTGTGTTGGTCCTGAATTTCCAAACCTTCCGTTTGATGGGATGACACCTGGTTCTAGTGTTGTGAGAGAAGGAGAAACATTTATTCTGTCCATTCCCTCTACTCCATGCATAATTTTATACATCTCTATCATGTCTCCCCATAGTCACCTCTTTTCCAAACTAAAGAGCCCCGGGTGTTGTAGCCTGGCCTCATAAGGAAGGTGCTCCAGGCCCCTGATCATCTTGGTTGCCCTCTTCAGCACCTTTTCCAGTTCTACAATATCCTTCTTGCAGTACACCAAATGTAGCTGCACCATAGATTTGTATAAAGGCATAATATTTTTCAATCCCTTCCCTAATGATTCCAAGCATGGAATTGACCTTTTTCCACAGTTGCTGAGCACTTAGTTGACACTTTCAACAAGCTGTCCACCATGACCCCAAAATGTCTCTCCTGATAAGTCACTGACAGCTGAGACCCATCAACATATACTTTGCTCAACCAATAAATTTCTTGTTCTTAGAAAAAGCAGGGTGGTGATCTGTGATGAATGAGGGAAGGGAGGGGAAGAAGGGCACACTCCTTTTCCAGCCATGATGGCATTTCTATAATTCTGGGTGTGTGTCTCCTGCGCAACCAGTGTTAGGTATAGCAAATCACAGACAGGTGATTATTCCAATATTTTAGTGCTGCACTTGGGTTTGTATGTATGTTTATTTCATAGATTTACAAGTGCCTTTTCGAGAAGATTCCACAAGGTGGTTTACATGACAAAATAAAAACACAACATAATGGTAAGAATCACCGTAAATAAATAACAGCAGAAGTAGCGTAGCACAAGATTATAATGTTGAACTGCAGACATTAAAAGTCTTGAGTAACTAGTCGTCAAGGTCTACTTAAAAACAGGAAGGGTGAGGCATGTCAGAGCTCCCCAGAGAGAGAATTCCACAAGAGAGGTTCATAATGGGTGCAGGCATTCCTTTAGGTAACTGGGTCTCAGACTTCAGAGTTCATTTCTCTTGCAGAGTGCTGGATGGCTGGTGTCTTATCAATGGGATCAAATGGTTAGGGCAGGTAGGGATGATGGGAGTAGTAGTTCAACAACAGCTGGAGAGCCAAGGTTGCCTACCTTGGGTTAGGAGATGGTCTCCTGCTGGCTGGGGAGCTCTCTTTGAATGAGACACCCATCAAAATCGGGAGGGAGGTGGTACTCCTCCAGCAGAGGGAGGGGACCTCGCAGAAACAAGGCATGTAGGCAGAAAGAGTGCATGCTGGGAGTTTCTAGTTGGCATTAGCTGAAAGTGAGTGGGTGGGGTAACTTTCTTGGAGGGTTCTACCTCACAGGAGTGCTGTTTTTGAATCAAGCACAGGTATTTTAGATGAGGACAATTTAAGTTGCACTTAGCATTTGCCACTTCTCTGGAAATGGGGACCCTGAAAAATATTATAGCTTGCTCTGTTTGGATCTGACCACACAGCTATACATAAAAGGCAACCAATTGCCTTGAAATAAGGGATCCTGGAAAGGCAAGTCGAGAAGGCTACAGGGTTACGATAAAAAATAACTTCACGAAATTTTAATTGGTCTTTTCGATGCTGCCAATCGGAACCAATTTTCCAAAGAGCTAGGCTAGCATTTGGCACCAAAAATAAGAAGCTTCTTTTGTTGCAGATACAAACTTGCTTGTTTGAACAACACACTGGGTTTTCCAAAGAGCACTTCATGTAAAGGAGGTGTTTAGTTTGTCTGTCTGGATAGCTCCTGAAGTCTTTTTACCATCAGGGTCCCGTGGCCTGGAGTATTTACTGTCTCCAAACTTGGCACGCAAATGGATGAAAGGTGTCACTTCAATGTATGTACAAAAAGACTGAAAGCAGCCCTCAGTGGTTGGTCTGCTTGCAGCCAGGTCCTTAAGACGGGGAGGAGAAAGGCAGGATATCTGTCCCCCTCCGGAAGCCTTTCAGTGGGTCCCATGGTGCCTACCCTCTGTGCTTGTCATATTCGCTCACCATCCGCTTGATGTGGAACAGCTTGTTCCTCAGCGACTTGCTCTCCATTTTCTTGCTCTGATAGTCAGGAGTCTGTCGAGTTTAAACAAGGGGGAAAATATATTATAAAACACGGCATTATTGGCAACTGTCTTCTGGGGGAAGTTTTTTGGATCTTTAAAGCAGGGTTCCAACTTTCAAATAAAAAGATGATGCTTAGACTTAACAGACTGACAATATTTTAACGTGTGAGCTTCCATGGATTATAACCGCCTTCCTCAGATGCAAGGTGTGAAAGCAAGGATGGACAACTACAGGAGGCAGGAGAACACAGGAAGCGGCCATATACCATGTCAGACCATTGATCCATCTAGCTCAGTATTGTCCACACAGACTGGCAGCGGCTTCTCCAAGGCTGCAGGCAGGAGTCTCTCTCAGCCCTATTTTGGAGATGCTGCCAGGGAGGGAACTTGGAACCTTCAGCATGCAAGCAGTGACAACATTCTGTATTCATTTAAAGAGATGTTTGTGTCAATTGACACAATGAAATGTGATTGTGTCAATCTCTCTTTGAATAGAGATTGTGGGTTTTATGCACATTAGAGGCACATAGTGATCCCTTCCCTTTGCTGGTTGTCTACAACAGGGATTCTCAACGCTGGGTCCCCAGATGTTATTGGACTTCAACTCCCATAATCCCCAGCCTCAGTGGCCTTTGGTTGGGGATTATGGGAGTTGAAGTCCAATAACAACTGGGGACCCAACATTGAGAATCCCTGGTCTACAACCATGGGCATATGTAAAGCTCTCTCTTTTTCTGTTTATTGAACTGAGAATCAGCCTCTGTCGAGGTCTCATTGGGTTTTGGTGTATTGTTGTCACCAGTTCCTGGTTGTCTGTTCTGCTCTGGCTCCATTTGTTGGCCTTCTGATCCTGGGTGTCTCCTTAGCTACATCTCTCACTTCTGGATCACCCCTTGATCCTGATGCCTGGTTTGCCCTCTCATTCCTGATCCTGACTAGATCCTGAACCATCCTGCAACCAGCTGCCTACAGCTCATCTCAGCTCTGACACAGGGTTCCCTGTAACAAGGATTCCTGTATGCTGTTGGCCTTTGGGGATTATGGGAGTTGTTGACTACAACTCCCACAATACCCAGCCAAAGGCCACTGCAGCTGGGGATGCTGGGAGTTGTGGTTGACATCTGGGAAGCTCTGTGACAGGGTATAGTGCTGATCAATGGGGCCATTTCTGCATTTGGACCTGGATGGTATGTGCGTTGGCTCTGGGTCTCTGAGGTGGATGGCTTGAGTAAGAAAAGCTGGAGTTCCTTGAGGTCCCAAAGAGCTGCAAGCACTGTGAGTCCGGAAAAGAAGGCTAGGGTTATGAAACGTGTATCAGGCCTAGGCAGTCTAAAGCAGGGATTCTCAATGTTGGGCCCCCAGTTGTTATTGGACTTCAACTCCAATAATCCCCAACCAAAGGCCACTGAGGCTGGGGATTATGGGAGTTGAAGTCCAATAACATCTGGGGACCCAGCGTTGAGAATCCCTGATCTAAAGCATAGCCAGGGACTTGCAATCACTCAGATCTCTACAGCCCAGTCAGTAGCTGACTCCAACTGAATGTAACTTGGCCTCCTCCACGTTCTATTGAGTCGGTTTGTGATGCTGCCAGCCATATACCCCCCCCACTCAGCCAAGCAGTAGACCAGGGTTGTACATCCTCGCCAGCTGCTATTGGATTACAGCTCCCATAGTCCCCAGCCACAGTGGCTAACTAAGTGTTGTCCATCCAAAATGTGCAGGAGGTCGGAAGTTGGGCAGCCCTGAGGCAGGATCACAGAGAGGAGGCAGCGGCCGCTGCAAGAGAGGCAGGATGAGGGGCAAGGAGGGGAAATGTTATGGGGGGGGGCAAGTTGCCAATTGCCAGTCCACCTCGCACCCCACACGGTGGTGATGACTTTCAGCAAAATTAATTAATTAATTTGGGGGCATTCAAAATGGGGGCATAATAACATTTTGAACTCTTCTGCAATCCCTTTCTTAATGCCCCTGCAATTCTGAATTGAAAATGGGACAGGGGAATCAATACTGTCTCCCAGGAGTTGATCGACAATATTTTGAATTAATATTTTTAATCCCCTTGCAATTCAAAATTATTTTCTGACATTGGCTCCTGGGAGTCAGTATTTATCCCCCATCCCATTTTCAATTCAAAATTGCAGAGCATTTTTAAAAAAATTGCTTTTGATACCCACCAAAAAGCCAACCAAAGAGACATCTCAGTTAGCCTCATAGGAAAGCCGCCCTACAGCTATGATTGTCAGGGCCAGCTTTTTTTTTTTTTTAATCACAAAAAACCACTAACACTGTGCTCTGAAATAATACATTCTGAGGCTCTCCCAACATTTTGGGGCTACACGTGCCTCATAGGTGTAGTATATGTGCTTAATGGCTCTGGGAAACATCTGGCTATTCTTATCCCTTTGGTATTTCCAGCCATGACTTTCTGGACCAGGCCTCTGAAATTTGCAATATCACCTCAAATGTGTGCACCAATAACAGAAGAAAGGTTTTGGACATAATGTGTGTATATTAACGGAAGCACATGCATGTTTATTCAGTAGCAAGTCCCACTGAATTCAGTGGGGCATATTGTGCATCATTAATGTGGGGCAGGGGGAGAAAACATTAAATGAAGTCTGTGACAATGGGTGTGCTGCATACCAGTTCTGGAAAGTTAAGCTGCATTATAGACCATGCCCAATGCATTAGAGTAGAGATGTGCACAAAATGATTTTTTAAATAAAGTTTCAAACTTGAATCAATTCCAAAAATTCGATTCAAATTTGAATCTATTCGACCCTTTTTGGTTAACCAACCAGGGGGCCTGAATGGTTTTTAAAAGCTGCCAAACGGCTCTTGAATTAAATTCAAATCAAAATTTGAAAATTCAATTCAAATTCAAATCAAATTGCCCATTTTAAGGGGTGATTCAATTCAAATCACTTGAATCACCAAGATTCAAGTCGAATCCATTCGCATGATTTGCACATCCCTAATCAGTGCCACTTCAGAAAGAAAAACAGTTAATTCAGAACTCCAAAATCCAAGGAGAAAGTTGGAAACAATTCTACTATGGTTATTATTGTGAGTTTGCAGTTAACATTAGCTGGCCATTACTTTTGTTAGTTAATCACTCATTGATGGATGAAGAGGCCCAGAGGGTGTCCTTGGATGACGGCTTAATTACTCTGAATTACTCTGAATATGACTACAACATTGTCAGTCTGCCGTGACTTTCCTTGCTTAGGAAGCCAGAATCCAAGCTGTACTACAACCCCTTGGAATTTCTTAGAGAAGTGAAGCCTCTTGGGTAGCATAACAATTTGTTTAATGTATGAAGACCAAAGCAATATTGGAGACCGAGACTGGAAAAACCACATTGTAGAATGGCTAAAATTGTAGGAGGGACTACTCACGCGTTTCAGATCCTTCAGCCGGTTGTATTCTTCTGCTACCCCCTACGGGAGAAAATGTCAGAATTGGAAAAGGAATATCACTGGGAAGAATACATCTTAGAGTTGGAAGGGGTTTGGAGATCTTCTAGTCCAGGGATTCTCAATGTTGGGTCCCCAGATGTTATTGGGCTTCAACTCCCATGATCCCCAGCCCCAGTGGCCTTTAGTTGGGGATCATGGGAGCTGAAGGCCAATAACATCTGGGGACCCAACGCTGAGAATCCCTGGTCTAGAATATGTACAGGATCCTGCGCTCTTTGCTCATTTTCCAAGCTAAAGGAGCACAGAGCTGGTGGGGGATATTTTTGAAGAATGGTACCATATGTTAGAGAAGCAATGGACCAAAAGGGTGGCCGATCCTCCAGGATAAGGCTGGAGTCCCCAGGAGTTGCTTGACTCTTGAAGGCAGTCCTGGAGATGTTAACAACATCATGATGTGTAAATATTGGGGAAAACCTCCAGGAGCTTCCCCAGACAGCAGGCTTTACTGTGAGTTTACTGCAAGTTTGGATTTGCCCCCCAAAACCAATGCAAAAAGTGGATTTTTAAACCCCGGACATAAATTGGGCTAGGCTCTAATGTGCAATGAAAAACCCGAATCCTGTGTGATGTGCTCTCCAATATCTCGCATGGACTTCAGCGTGAATCCAGTCGGTGTACGGACGCACACCCTCCATTCTGGTGGAGAAGCAAGCGAAAAGCCCCGCCTGGGAATACTCCAGGAATAGCTTTAGTCAGCATTGGCAACCCTAATGAATCACTGCATGGTTCCCCCAAGTTAAGGTTCCCAGTTCTCAGGCCTACCTGATACTGTAGGCTGCCTTCTTTCAGAAGATCCAGCTGTTTGTTGAGCTGGTTGATCTGGTCGTTGATGCTGTCCATCTCTGCGCACAGCTGCTTGTAATACCGGAGATCAGTGTCAAATTCTTGTTTGTACCTCTGACGGACTCCATCCGATGTGATCGGTGGGTACAGGCTGTGAAAATGGTAGAAATGCAGAAATTTAAAGCTAGTAGGTAAGCCAGCTGGCGGGGTCAGTACCATCTGGAGGGACAAACGCTCACGGTGATTTTTGAAAAGGTCTACAACCCTAGAGATGGAAAAGAGGTGATTGCTTTGCAAAACCTTCAGCATTTATTGTCCTGACCATCGAGTCTGCCGTGGCCACATTTGTGATGGTGTTTTGAAAGATTTTTTAACACAAAATAACTACTATACAATTTTATCGATGTTTATTGATGTTGCGATGTTCCCCTGCTAACTCAGCAAAGAGACACCTTTTTAAAGTGGTGATTCTCTTTATTGAGCAGGGGGAGAGCAACTGGCCCTATCCATCCCCAGCACAGCATCCCTCCAGGGTCTGTTGCTGGTGTCTGTCTTATGTTTCTTTTTTTAGATTATGAGCCCTTTGGGCACAGGCAGCCATTTTATTTTATTTTATTTATTTGTAAGCCACTTTGGAAACTTTAGTTGAAAAGCAGTATATAATTATTCATCATATTCATATTCATTAGAGGTATGGAAATGAAAATTGCCAGGAATGTGCAAATATGAACCATTTGTTCATATTTCTCTGCCCCTCCTCACTCTTTCCTCTGTGCAAAAATGACTGCCATTTTACCCAAATTGTTTGGGGGTAAGGATAAAGAAGGGGCGATAGCATTGTTGCACTTGCAACTTTCTCTGTGTTATCACCTCTTTCCCATCTCTAGGGGGCTAGAATTTGCCAGAAATCACTATGAGTATTCATCCCCCGACATTGATGGTCAAAATGTGTGGGCCTGTTTCATGGACTATGCTGGTGGGAAATGTGGTTGTTGGTGCGTGTGTGTGTGTGTGTGTGTGTGTGTGTGTGTGTGTGGTTTTTAAGAAATCTGATTTAAAACATTGCTTTGAACATTTTAACTATTAAAAAGGCTCCATCTTTGCTTTGGGAAAACGTATGATGCAAAATGAAGCTAATTAAGGTCAAGTAGAAAATCAAGCCACTTTCTAAGAGCATGTACGTGTTCAAGAAACACAGAATGACAGAGCTTTCTGGATGATGCAGAATTCTGTGTCCACCATAACCTGAAATCTTCTAGGTCTGTGGTTGCTGGAAACCATTGACCTTAGAAATGCATTGCGTTATTACGATGAAATCATTTTCTTGACGGAAACGTGAGAGAATCTCTCTTGAGTCTTTGAAACCATAAGATTCTCATTCTTCTTTTGGTTTATGATACAAATACTTCATAGTTTTTGCTTTGCTGTTTAGCTTTGCATTTATGGTCACTAGTAACTGGTTTATTTAGGGAAAGCACAGGACAGAACCTAAAATGGGAAAGGGAGTATTTTCTCATGGAAAATGCTCCTTCACTCTGACAATTGTCCAGCTCTGCTTCTGGCCTCCCTCCCCTGTCTCACTTCCTGTCCAAGATGGCACCACTTCCTCCTTTGCCCAAAACACCCTTGGCAAACCACGCCCCACCTGCTCCACTCATCCTGGTCTCTTTCATCACTGGAGTCCACAGCTGTGGTGTAGTCAGTCTCATACTGGGATTCTTCTAGTTCAGGGTTCCTCCTTCGTCTCCGACCCCTGCGGGCAGATGGCTTGCTGGGGCTCTCTCTGGCCTTCTCTTCCAAAGTGCTGGAGCTGAAGGTCCGGGTAGGCTGGTTGGTGGATGTTTGGAAAGGCGTGCTAGAGGGACCCCAAAAGTTACATGTAAATTGGGGAGGGATGTGCACTGAGTCGGGGATCTCCCAGCCCAGAGACACTGAAGGGGAATAGACAGATCCATGGAGGAGAAATCTATGAATAACTATTAGCTGTGATTGGTAAGTGGAGCCTCCACATTCAGAAGTCTGCCGTGAATACTTGTTAACGGGGGGACATCAGGAGAAGGCTCTTGCCTTCAAGCTTTGCTGTTTGGGCTTCCTGGAGGCAAAGTGGCATTCAAAATTTTCTTCATACAACAGAATTGAGTTGTGGAATTCACTGCTGCAAGATGTAGGGATGGCCACTGACTTAGATGTTTTTTTGAAAAAGACTGGATAAATTCATGGGGGGGGGGCAGTGGTGTCTATCAGTGGTAATTACCCCTAAGTAAACACCACTTTCTAAGTTCTTAAACTGGTTTACACAAAAACAGCAAAAGATAAGTTGATTATGATGGTAATATGGAGTCTCCATATTCAGAAGCAGTCTACCCAAGTTGCTGGCGATCAACATTGGGGAGATCTGTCAGCTTTATGCTCTATTTACATGCTTCCAAAAGCTGGTGGCCACAGCTGGAAACAGGGTGGTGGCTGGCTGGTCAGATCCAGCAAGGTGGTTCTTCTGTTCCTATTAAAGGGGATCAGAGAAGTTCATAGGGCTGGAGAGAGCGAGGAACAGCGTCGAGCTGTGGTTGCTATGTGGAGCCTCCAAGTGCAGAGGCAAACACACACACACACTTCAGCTAAGAGATGCCACCAAGGTCAGCCTGTCCACTAGGAAGACCTAGGCAGTTGCCTAGGGCACCGGTTCTTGGGGGACACACAAACAGTGCCAGAATAGAGCCCTGCCAGTTATTCTTTCTCTCCCTCTTGTATCACACCCTAAAGTACTGTACAGTGGCATAAGAACTGTAAGATCACAACACCAGGTGCAGTAGGGTTCTACCAATACAATCAAACCAAAGGAACCCCCCGCCCCCAATTATTAGAATATAAGATCCGGTACTGCCCCGCTTCCCACAGGGCATTCTGCACCCTAAAGGATTGAGCCTTTTTTGCTCCTTGCACCTCAGCCCCCAAGAAACAGCCGGTCTCCTAGGCTGCACGCCCTCTCTTGAATAGGAATGGCCTGCCTCCATGTTCATTTCCAAAAAGGAATGGGCTCAGACTGGATTTCCACATCCACTGCAGTATCTTTCCCCCTTGGAAGTATTAGAGTTCTGTCTCCATAACAGACTGGGAACTCCTCTTCCTCCTGTATCCTCAAACCAGTGCAGGCAAGCTATTCATTCAACTCAGTGTTGGGGGGTGCCAAAGGCAAACTTCGAGGGCTGGTCACCCAACACCCCAGGGCTGGTCCTGCATGCCACAGAGCTTGGAGTGGCACACTGGAGACCTCTCTGCCCCTCAATGCTATGCAAGCCCCATCCCCCTGCTGACCTGCTCTGGTTTCCAGTAGCATAATAGCCATTCTCGGAAGCCTTGTGGTTGTATGGACTGGCGGGTGCGTTGACGGGGCTCATGGGCTTTTCTGAATAGGCCAGAGTGGCAGTCTCATCATGGACGCTAGCCTCGTCGGCAACGTTCTTCACCTGCAAAAGGAGAAAAGAGTTGCTCTGAGCCCATTGGAAGACAGTCTGCAGAAGTGCCCTTGGGGGACATGGAGCTTGGCTCCCAGGAGAAATGAACTCAAGGATTTGGCCTACTTAAAAACCAACCAACCAACCTATGGAGCATAAACATATGAGCTGTGCCCTTAACAGACTACCTGCCAGCATTCAAATGCCCCCCAAAGGGGCAGAGGCTCACCAGGAATATAAGGAGAGCCCTGCTGCATAAGGCCCAGATGAATCCACCACGTGTGCAACCATGGGCCAACAGGATGCCCAAATGCAAAGCCCACAAACACAGCATGAAGATGAAGGTCGCCTCCTGCTGCCTATCTCTGAGTATTACATGTAGGATAGCCTTCCTCTGTCCAAGCAAGCTCTATTGAGCTGTCACAGCCAAGAGGCCCGTCTTCCATGGATGCAATAACCTTTATAGGAACACTAAAAATAAAAATAAAAAAATCCTGCCATTTTTTTTTAAAGGCCTCCTCCATTTCTCCCCACAAGAATTACTACAGTTTTCACTCTTCCAGATTCTGCTCCCAACTCAGAGTCTCCAGAAATCAGATCTCCAAATGGATGGGTGGATGCATCCTACATGTGAGCAGTCTGCTGTAAGGGGATGAGGCTGTAACTCAGTGGTAGAGCTCCTGCTTTGCATGCACAGGGTCCCAGGTTCACTCCCTGGCAGCATCTCCATGTAGGGCTGGGAAAGACCCCTGCCTGAAACCGTGGAGAGCTGCTGCCAGTCAGTGTAGGCAATACGGAGCTAGATGGACCAATATCTGATTCAATACAAGGCAGCCTGCTATGTTCCACTGTAAGACATGGGCTGCTGGGTTTGACGAAGTTGGCCGGGTCTTCTGATAGCCTTGCTTTCTCTTCCATAGTTTGGCAGGTCCTAGTCCAAAGTCTTTTCCCCCAACCATCTGCTGGGACTTCCAATTAAACCCACAAGCCTGATTTTGGGCTGTGATCATTCCAATGGCATTTCCTTGCTCGTAAAGGGCCAGGTTTAGCAAAGGTGCGAAAGTCCTTCTATCCGCTCCAGCATTTCCTGTGCTGAAGAGGCTGTTTGTTTAGGTGGCAGCTCCAGTGAGTGAGGGCCGTTCCTTCCTCTTCCTTCGCCTTTCCTTCCGGACTCTTTATGGAATGAGGCCGGCCTATGACGGGAAGCTGAAGCCAAAAGGTGCTTCAAAGGTTTCTAGATCTTAGGCCGAGCCAGAAAAAAGTGTTGGCAAAACACCAGGATTTTGTGAGGTGGGGGCAGGGAGGATTCCATGGGGCAGTGGGTGCTCCCTAGAAAATATTTCCTGTTCTCCCTTTTGTTCCCCTATCTACCAGATTGGAACTTTACAACAAAGGGTTGGACAATATAGTCATAGTATATTATGGTCCTATAGCTTGAATTAATTATTTTAAATAGCCTCTGTGTTATCTATCTATTTTTAATATATATTTAAAAGCCTCATTCACTCTCTCCTCTACCCTACATCCAGTAGGGATGTGCACGAATCGGGATTCATACACAGGTTCGAAGCACAGATCTGGCACCTTTGAAAGTGAGGAGAACAGGCCCTTACCTGCTCCTCTGCTGCTCCACACAGCTTCCTGCTGTGGAGATGCACCACTGAGCAGCCCTCATGTGGTGGCGGCACGGAGGCATCACACACTTGGCCTCTGTGCCTGCACAGCGGCCATTTGTGTGGTCAGCATGATGGCATGTGCAGAGGCCACGTGCATGCCCCCGCCACATGATGGCTGCTGGGGGTGGGGCACCGCCACATCAAGAAGCTTCTTGGCCACCGTGCATGCACAGAGGCCAAGTGTGTGCTGCCACTGTGCCGATAAGCAAGCATGACTTCTCCCTCTAAGGGCAATATCTTACAGTGTTCACATATAATCTCCCATTCAAATGAAATTCAGGGAGGACTCTGCTTAGCCAAGGGGACAAATCATGCTTGCTACTAGGGATGTGCAGAATGTTTCGAGCTCAAAACAGAATATCCTCAAATGAAGGGCCTGTTTCGAGCTTGGAACGGAACCACCCCATTCCAATTTGGAATGTTTTGAGTGTTCCAAGCACCATTTTGGAGATCTGTTTTCCCCTTTGCTGACTGGTTTTGGCACTGGCTTCCACTTGGCTTGCAATCTCCTTGCTTCTTGGTTGGCTTCTTATCATATAGATCAAGTTGTATGATAACAACCAAGAAGCCAACCAAGAAGCAAGGTGATCGCAAGCCAATCAGAAGCCAGTGCCAAAACCAGTCAGCGAGGGGCAAACAGGCCTCCAAAATGGTACTTGGAACACTCAAAACATTTCAAGCTCATTCTGTTAGAACAACTGGCTTGACTGGTTGTTCCGACAGAACATGCCGGGCATTTGCGTTCCATTCCGAGCTTAGAACAGAATGCAACGCAAACTCTATTCCATGCACATCCCAACTTGTACCCAAAAGACCAGCTCTCTTCCTCAACTGATTAGCTTATGCAGAACTACCAGAAACTAAACTTTTTTTGTTTTGCAGAATGAACCAGTGTTGGCTTGTTCCAACCTTCAGAACATTTGGGGCCCATCCCTCTCCCTTTGTGGTGGACCTAGCCTAGAGGGTCCTTCCCTTGATGTCTATTCTCAAGTACCCATTCACAATGCCAGTTGGGTTACCAACTCTGACAGAGTTTTCTCTGCAGACTTTCCCACCCTGCAATCTTTTTTCACAAGATGAAGCCATTAAGATCTCCAGGACTGCTCTCAAGAATCACCTGGAGCTGGAGGATAATAATTCGGACCAGGATCCAGCACAGCTCCCAGGAACCGGTCTCAGTTTATTGTTACTAGCAGCTGAATTCTGAATTAATTGTAGGACATATCTACCTAAATGTGCAACAAGAAAAGTCAGGAATTCCAATCACAGCCTTTGGGTGGGGCTCGATTGATGGGCGGAACCCTGAATTGCTTTTGCTTCTCCCTGAGGAGTCTTTTCTGATATTGTCTGTCCTTGGGTTCTGCCTTTGATCCCAGCATGACGTGCTGTATGAGCTCTCAGCCTCTTCCTCCTTATCTCTGCTTCTGTTATAAAATAAGGCACAGGATGTCCTGATGCTGTTCTTATCTGGCTGGTGGGGCTCTTAGGATCTCCCTGGGGGTTGGGGGGAGAGGTAACACTCTCTCTCCACTGCCAGACTCAGGCTGAACACACGTCGCAGAATGAGGTGGAAAGAACTTTTTAGGAATGTTGCAGGGTCCTAATAACTGAATCCATGTTTGCAAGCCTAAATCTCCCCAGCTAAATCTCCCATAGCAGGGATTTAAATATATGTATATATAATATTTTTGGGTCTGTGACAGAAAGTTGTGCTTTGTGTGATGGGAAGTAATACTCCCTGATAAAAGGTGAAGCAATACCAAATTTTGGTGAACCGATACCAAATGTTGCATACACAATCCTGCCACTGAAATCAGCTGAGTGAACTACTTTTTACACAGGAATATGTTGGGGGAAATGATTTAAATTTTTTTTTTTTTTGGTATTTTATAGAAGAGATTCTGAACATAATCATCAGTTTTTAACTATTGCTAGCTGGGCCGGGCGCAGAGCATCTGCGCCTACAGCTGGCCCACCCACCTGCCGCCTTCTCCCCCCACCGGACTGCTCACCGTGCCTTTTTCTTTCTTTCTCCTTGTGACCCTCCACTTTCTGGCTGGCCAGCCAGCTGGCTTCTTCTCACCCACCAGCAGCTGCTTCTCCTGTCCGCCACTCCCCCCGCCCCACTTCGCTTTCTGGCTGGCCAGGCACCGGCTTCTTCTCCATCCCACCCGCTCGCTTCTTCCCCCGCCCCGCCTGCTGCTTTCTGGCTGGCCGGCTGACTTCTGCTTGCCCGCCTGCTGCTTCCCATCTGCGCCCCCCCTGGTCCTGCCACTTTCTGGCTGGCCAGGTGCCAGCTTCTTCTCCCTCCTGCTTGCCAGCTTCTTCTCCCACCAAGCGCCACCGCTGCTTTCTGGCCAGCTGGCTGGCTGCCACCACCGCCATTTCTTCCCCCCTTCCCTCCCGTGGCTATTCGGCAGCTCTCCGAACTCTCGTGAGAGCTGCCACACATGGGATTAGCCATGAGTATGTCTCAGAGTATTATATATAATGATGTTTCTGAACAAGTTTTTAATGCTCAATAATTTGATTGGTTGGTTGATTGTTAAATTTATACCCTGCCTTTCATTAAGAAAATCCCAAGGCGGCTCAGTAATCAGATCAATAATTAAAAAATGACATCGTGCTCAAGAGAAGCAGAAGGTCTTTCCCACATTCAAATTGACTATGATTTCAAATTTACCATATATGGTAATTATTAAATGAAATGAATAACGTTTGGCAACTTACAGATATTACACTGTTTTATTTCCCTTTTGCAAGCACATTAATTTTAAAAAATACTCTTACATATATAAGAAATTACATACTTACATTGTATGTATTATATATTTTGAAGAGTTTGTGGGGGTATTGTTCAAAATAAAGCCACACTTCTCAATTATCTACAGATACCAATTTTTTCATAAACAATCCTGCCACTTAAAGAAGCTGAAGGCACTACTTTTTATACTGAAATATGATGGGGGAAAGCTGCAAACAACAACAGCTTGCTTACCTGTACCTTAAGTTCTTCTAGTGGTCATCTGTGCTCTTACACGAATGGGCTTTGCACCTCTGCAGAGACCACATTGGGAAGTTTACATGCTTCTCTTAAGATGGAGTGTTTTGGCACTAGCCTTGCCCCCTCCAGTGATATGCATCTGCACCGGCTTTCCCTCCTTAGTCCCTGAGTCTGCCAACACGTTGAACTACAGAGTAGCGATGTGTGAACAGGTTCAATTCCTGTTCAACATAAAAATGATTCAGTTCGATATCCTGTTTGGGAGGTTCTAAGTAAATTTTTTAAAAAATAAAATAGAAAAATTTACTCACCACCTCCAGGGGGTGCTTTCTCCTGCAGCCGCGAAAGGTGGATCCCCAGAGGTTCCCCCTCCCACTGCCAGGCTCCGTTTATACCCAAATTGCCCAGCTCAGGTGATCTTCAGCCAGTTTCAGGCCTGCCCTCTGTTGTGGCGGCCATTTTGGAGGCCACTGTGCATTCCCAATCGGGCTGCTACAATTTGGACATAAAAGGAGGCTGGCAGGGGAAGGTGGAACCTCCGGAGACTGACGGACGCACGCCTCCCAGAGGGGGGTGTGAGTAAAATTTAATAATAATAATAATAATAATAATAGTAGTAGTAATAATAATAATAATAATAATAATAATAATAATAATAATCGCGAACACACACACCTGAACCGAACCAGGGGTGGTTCGGGGGGGTGCCAAAACCAAACATCTAGACTCGAACGAAACCGGACAACCCTATTTTGTGCACAGCCCTACTGCAGGGGGAGGGGGGATGTGAGGGCATGTAAGAGCACAGATGATTACTAGAAGAAATAAAGTTACAGGTACGCAACCTATGGTTCTTCGACGTGGTCTCTGTGCTTTACACAGACGGGCGAGTAGCAAGCTATATCCCAAAGGTCTTTTGCTTGGAGGAAGATGATCATGCAAAGTACGACTGCAGGACTGCTGTGCTAGTGTCCACCAGGTTGCTGCTTGACAAATGGCGGCCAAGGGAACCGCCCAGTTAAAGGCGACAGATGTAGCAACAGCTCTGGTTTAGTGAGCTTTGATGCTGATAGGCAGTGGCTTTTTAACACTCTCATAGTGGATCCGTACAGTCTGAACCACCCAGCGGGAGAGAGTCGGAGAGGCTTGATTCCCACAGTGTGGTTCATCAAAACGGATGAATAAAGAAGTTGACTGACGTCACTGCGCTGTGCATGGAACGTGAAATGCTAGTGCTCTCCTGACATCTAAAGGGTGGAGGTGTGACGCTGTGCACAGTCCTGGGGTTCCGGAAAGAAAACAGGGAATGTGAGTGGTTGGGATTGGTTGAATGAAGACACTACCTTGGGAAGGAAGGCAATATCTGCATGGAGAACCACCTTGTCCTTATGGAAGATGGGGGGGGGGGTTTGACTTGTAAACCCCTTAGCTTGCTGACCCTGCGTGTGGATGTGGTAGGGACTAGAAAGGCCACCTTGTACGACAGGAGCTGGAAGTGAGTAGTTGCTCGGGGTTTGAAGGGTGGACCCATTAGCAGGGGTGTAGCTATAATTGAGCAAATGAGCTCAAAGAGCCCGGGGGCCCCAGCTCCTAAGTGCCCCCAGCTCCACCCCTCCCTCTTTTCTTCATTATCTCCCACACTCCAAGGGGCCGCCAAAGAGAGGGGTGAACATGGGCCCCCTCTTCCCTAGCGACACCCCTGCCCATTAGGTAGGAGAGCACTAGCGAGAAGTCCCACGCAGGGAGCATGATTGGGTCATCTGGGTAAAAGTGGGTCAGACCCTTTAAGAATCTCTTAACGGTATGGTTTTGAAACCAGGAGGGTTTCTGCAGTGGGGTGTGAGCCACTATAGCTGCTCAATGAACCATGATGGTGGATGCTTTCAAGCCAGACTGTTTGAGGTGTGACAGATAATATGAGCACGTGGCCTTTGAGGTGAGGTTGGACAAGTCAGGGTGGCCCTTCACCAGGAAATGGAGAAAGTGTCACCATTTGTGAGGTAGGATTTTTATTGTTGTAGGCTTTTTGACTGCCGAAAGGACTCACCTGAGATTCTGTATCCTCCATGCCATGAGATGGAGGTTGTGAACATTGGGGTGAAGGAGTTTCCCCCAGGCTTGGGTACGTAGGTAAGTATCTGTAGATGGATAGATGGGTAGATGGAAGTATAGCCTACCCGAGGTGTGAAGGCGATGGGGGAACCAAGGTCTGCGTGGACACCAGGGTGTTATGTGTATGTATTGAGTTGCTCCTGTTGTATTTGGAGGAAAACTTGAGTTATGAGCAGCAGCCGTGGGAACAGGTAGGCAAAGAGTCCCATCCAAGTGAAGGGCACACTGAGTGAGTGTCTGCCTTGTCCCGCTCTGGAACAGAAGAGTATGCACTGGCGATTGTGATTGCAAGGCCATTTCTTTTTCTTTAGCATGGCACTGAGAGGCATCAGGACGGAAGGTTCTGGCAATTTCTTGCACTATAACCTAGTGGTGGAGGTCATAGGTACCATGTCAGGCCCCAACGAAAGGGTCGAAGGAGGTGTAGATTCGAGAGTCAGGGTATGGGTCAGAGTACCTGAAGGAGCACTTCTGGTGGCTTCTGGTGGGGCAACTGACACCAAGGGCAAGTCCAATGTAGTAGTACAGGATGGCCAAGACTTCCCTCATGGTACTCTGCATTGTGGCGTGGGTGGACACTGCCTGAGATGAACAAAGAGCCTGTTCCCACAGCCAGGAGCGTAGACTGAAGGCCCGGTTTTTGCGTGCTTGTTTGGTGAAGTTGAGGCAGTGCATACACATGTTGATGATGTGGGCCTCGCCGAGACAAAAGAGCCAGTGGGTGTGGCCATCAATGGAAGGGAGTTTGGCCCCACACCTTGTATACTTTTTGAAAGTGACCTTGCTGGCCATACACCATGAGAGTGGTGAGTCCCTGCCCTCCCCAGTCCATTTGGGGATAGGGAGTGGGAGGGGGGAGAGAATGTGGGTAGAAAATGCAAATGCAAACAAGAAGTAGAGGATACTGGGGAAGAAGGAAACAAGAGGAATAAAACAAGTATAAAATGAGAATTAAACACCAAAAACCAAGGCTTTTTTTGAAAGAAGCTCGGCCCATTCAAGAAGAAGCCGATCTGTTGGCGTACAAAGGAAGATGGGGGAAAGCTGGCGCAGGCACAAATCAAACTTCCATCTCGAAAGAAGCTTGGAAATTTCCCGATGTGGTCTCTGTGCAGATGCAAAGCCCATTTGTGTAAAGCACAGAGACCATGTCAAAGAACTTTTAAAAATGCAAAATGACTTTGCCTAATCGACGATGGTGTGTGTGTTTGTGTACACATACTACTGTATGTTGCCTATAACATCAGAGCAGCTGATGAAAGCTGAAGCGGAAACATCTTGCACATTATATTTCTATTTTATTAATCAACAATAAATGTATGTGTTGATATGTATATAAATTTATATGTATACGTGTATACACATATATTTCCTGAGTCATGGGTCCCTCCTCTATGCTCTAAATAATTTCTGCTAAGAGCAATTCCAAGGGTAATATAATCAGACATGATACCCATTTTTCAATTATTCTAGCCATAAGCTTTTTGGGCATCATTTCTGATTCCATTGCCAACATATGTTGTACATTTCATACATTATACTATGGAGGAGAGTTTTGTAAAAATATGGCCTTTATAGTAGGAGATCTTCTCTAGCCAGTGGGTATATCACCTTGAAATTTTTCTTATGGCTACAGTCATAGAAAAAGTGGTTACATGTCTGATTCCGTTACCCTTGTTGATACCCTCTTAAGTGATTCCAAGTCCAGAGTTCACAAAACAATTCCTATGTGATTTTTGCTGCACCTGAAGCATGTGTGAAATGGCTTGGTGGTGCCGGTCAAAATCCAATGCTCTGTGCAAGAATCCCAGCACTGAGTGGGGGTGTACTAGGAAGTGCCCAGTGTATCACTCTCCTTCTTCTGCCTGACCCTGCAGGAGTGTTTTGATACACATAAAAGCAGACATCCTTCCTCTCCCTGGGCCTGCTGAAGGCAACACAACTCTATTCTCTGAGCATTGTTTGGTATCAATTTGCAGCTTGCTTCAGTGGTTAATCATTGATGCAGCCGAAACCCAGGCATATCATAAGTAAACAGTGGAGAGAAACCATTTCTTGCACACACACACAAAGGTTCTAGGGTAGGCTGCAGGCCGCTGGCCCATCAGATCCTGTTTTTGGAAAGGTAGTTTCCTCTATTTATTTTTCCTACTATGTCAAAGGCCTATTAGAAAGGAAAGGAATGGAAAGGAAGAGGAGTGTTGGTCTTACAGTAGTGAGCATAAATTGTCCCCTTTAAGCAGCATCCACCTTGGTTTGCATTTGGATGGGAGGCTACATATGAGCATTGTAAGGTATTCCCCATAGGTGATAGGGCCGTAGCTCAGTGGAAGAGCATCTGATTGCATGTGTAAGGTCCCAGGTTCAATCCCTGGCAGCATCTTCAAATATCGCTTGGAGAGACTCCCACTTGAAACCTTGGAGAGCCTTGGCCAGTCAACGTAGACAATACTGAGCTAGATGGACCAATGGTCTGGATCAATATAAGGCAGCTTCCTGCATTCTTATGAGGCTGTGACTTGAGTACTGGTTCCCAAGAGCTGTTTCAGAAGCTAGCACTGAGCCCTGGAAGCTAAATCTCCCATGACCCACAAGGACTCTTCAGTTTTGGTGGAAAAGAGAGTTGCTGTAGACACACACAAATAGGCCGCAGTTCCCTCATCAGTGATGCCAGCTTTATCACCAATGCAACAAAAAAATATTAACTGGTACAATGTGTACTTTACCCAGTGTTAACATTTGAAGAACGCACTTGAAATCCTGTGTCCAGTTCTGCATTCTGACATTTATATACTGGAACAGGTTCAGGGAAAGCAGGTCTGGAAACCAAGTCTATGAGGAGCTGGGTATGTGTAGTTTGCAGAAGACCAGGGCTAGAGATGAGAGCCATCTTCAAGGAGGAGTGGACTTGTTCTCTGTTGCTCCTGAGGACTAGAACCAATGGGCTGCGATTATGGAGAAGCAGGCTTAGGCGAAGCATTAGGAGGAATTTCCTGACTATAAGAGCAGTTCAACAGTGGAACAGTCTGCTTCATACAGTGGTGGGCTCTCCTTCACAGGAGGTCTTCAAAAGAGGCTGGACAGGTACCTGCCAGATGCTATAGCAGCATCTTTCATTGAGCAGGCAGCTGGACCTAGGGTTGCCAACGGTCCCAGATTGGCCGGGACATCCTGTAATTTCAGGGGGAAGTGCTTGATGCTCTTTCCTCTGTATTTGGGCAGCAGCTGCGGCAGCCAGCATAAAGTCCATTCCCCCATGGCTCTATTGGCCCAGAGAGTGGGGGAGGAGAGAAAAATGCCTTGGAGTAAACTGACTCTGCAGGCAGGCACATGAGACAGAAAGTAGTAGTGGAAGAGCAAGCAAGTGATGAGTTTGTGAGGAGGTGGAAAAAAGAAGGAATAGAAGGAGAGCCCGGGAGATCAGCTGGTGTGTGTGTGTGTGTGTGTGTGTGTGTGTGTGTGTGTGTGTGTGTGTGTTTGTGTGTGTGTGTGTGTGTGTGTGTGTGTAGTTGGATAATGTAATGCTTGCCCATTGGGAAAGCGCAAGCAGGAAGCAGGCAAAGGAAAAGGAGCTGCACAGGACCCTCCTGCAGCTCAGGTAGTCGTCCTACTTTGGAAAGTTTTGGGATTGAGGCTCTTTCCCTTCTCACTCGCAGGCTGCTGCTGAGCTGCCCCACCTGACAATCAGCTGTTTGGAAAGTGGGCGGGGCTTGCCCGGAATGCTTTGTATGAGGCTTTTAATGCTGTTTTTCAGTATTTCCAGTTATTTTTGCAGGGTGATGGATTGACGATGGCTGTAACTTAATCTTTGGCAAGGCCAGAACAATTTTGGCCTTGCCCCCGAGATGGCCCTGCCTTGATACGCCCACCCCCTACCTGACCTGGGACCCTTATTCAGGCAGCACAATGTTGGCAACCCTAGTTGGACTAGAGGATCTCTAATGTCTCTTCCCATTCTCAAATTCTATAATTCTATATGAAAACACGGCTCCTGATGACACAACATCATCTGGATTATTATCCATAAAACGTGGGTGAATAAAGGGTGGTAACTGCAGAGAAAAGGGCTAGTGTGGAATCCGCAATCATTCCCTGGGAAGTCAAGATCCCTCATAACTCCATTTGATGTGGTTCTGGAGCAGATATTCCACAGTCATAGAAGGTGGTTAGGAAGACAGAATAACAAACGGTCATGATATAGGCAAATGGCACTTAACATTCTTTGTGGATTGCTGCCTTGGCTGGGGGACAATGAAGCCCTGGAACTTGCACTCATAAACATTGCAACATGAGACACAACTATGAATAACCAACCAACACAGTGTCTGTCTCTTCCCTTCTGCATTGCCAGGGAGCAGGACTCTCAAGGAGATACATGCCCGGGTATTTCTCTCTTGCGCTCTCTCCCCCTCCTTCTCCTTTTGCAAAGGAAATGCCAGAATATATAAGAACATAAGAACAGCCTTGCTGGATCAGGCCCAAGGTCCATCTAGTCCAGCATCCTGTTTCGCACAGTGGCCCACCAGATGCCACTGGAAGCCACAGGCAGGAGTTGAGGGCATGCCCTCTCTCCTGCTGTTACTCCCCAGCAACTGGTACTCAGAGACATCCTGCATATATGTGGAAGGATCCTATCTGGAGAGTTTGGATGAGTGCTGGAGGGAGAGAGGGAGGACTGCAGGGGCAGAGCCAGGGAATGCCCCCCCCCCGGTTCATATTCAGAAGGAAGGGAAGGGAGGGGTACATATAAAATGAATTAAAGGTCTTGACCTTTAAAGCACTACATGGCTTAGGGTCGGGGTACCTGTCGGACCGCATTTGCCCATAATAATTTGCCAGGGCCCTCTGTTTTTCATCTCAGGCAGTGCTCACGGCTCTGCCACTAACAGAGAAGCAGTTGGCGGGGACTAGAGACAGGGTCTTTCCGGTGGTGGCCCCTCAGCTTTGGAACACCCTCTCTGAAGAGTTTTGCTATGCTCCCTCCATCAGTGTTTTTTTTTAAAACACACACACACAAACATCTTTTTAAAGAGGCTTTTGAATTTTTTTATCTGCTGCTTATATCTGGTAGGTACTTTTTTTAAAAATAGTTTTCAGTTTTTAGCTTTTTAAATAACTTTTAATTTGAAACTTTAAAAAAATTGTCATGGTCATTGCCATTTTTAACCTGGGCTTTTCAGTTGTTTAACTTGTTTAATTGTATTAGTCTCTTATTTTACATTGTATCTGTTGTATTAATTTTATTCATTCATTCAATTTCTATACCGCCCTTCCAAAAATGGCTCAGGGCAGTTTACACAGAGAAATAATAAATAAATAAGATGGATCCCTATCCCCAAAGGGCTCACAATCTAAAAAGAAACACAAGATAGACACCAGCAACAGTCACTGGAGGGGTACTGTGCAGGGGGTGGATAGGGCCAGTAACTCTCCCCCTGCTCAATAAAGAGAACCACCACATTAAAAGGTGTCTCTTTGCCAAGTTAGCAAGGGGTTTAAAAAGGGTTATTAATGTTGTGAGCCGCCCCCTGAGCAGTTGCGTACTGGAGGGGCGGGGTTTAAAGATTTCAAATAAATAAATAATAAAATAAATAAATGAAGGAGGATTCCATCTTCTCCTTGGCTCCCAACCACAAGTAGCTGGAGCAACACAGATGTCTGGGTGCCTTTCAGACACCAGTATGCATATATGAACGTACACTTAAGCAGGAAGAACAGCATGTGTGAAGTAATGCCAACCTGCACCTACTGCAATGCCAAGTCTGGCCTTGCCTTGACAACCATGACAGATTCAGGGTTTCTCCTCTAGAAGGAGAGAAGATCTGCTTCTTGGATGATCAAAAATGGCCTAAAGGAAAGGGTTGCCTACTCTGTCAGTCTGAAGCTACTCCTGAAGATTCCCCCCACCCGCCCATCTCCCCTGCCTCTGCTGTTTTTTCCACAGTATCAAACTACTAAGATCCTCAGGCCTGCTTGCAAGAAGAATGCCAGTTCCTGGAGAAGGTTGCCAGTTCTGGGAGACACCACACCAGTCCTGGGCTGGTGGATCATCCTACGGAAGGACTAAGATGGGCTGTGTGCATGACAGAGGGGGCAGGAGGTGCTCTGTAAGTGGCATTACATCTAGAATTGGGAATGAAGCTGCCTGGATCTTTAGCCTCAGATGTTTCATCTGGCCCCCCAAGGTTGCAGAAAGAGAGAAGAAGGGTTCTTCACAGCAGGCAATGGAACTTACAAACCCGCCTTAAACTGAGTCAGATCATGGTTCCAACTAGCTCAATACGGTCTATGCCAGGCCTGCTCAACTTTGGACCCCCAGCTGGTTTTTTGACTACAACTCCCATAATCCCCAGCCACAGTGGCCAATAGCCAGAGATTATGAGAGTTGTAGGCCAACATCTGCAGGTGGGCCGAAGTTGAGCAGCCCTAGTCTACACTGACTGCTAGCAGTTCTCCAATGTCTCTAACCCAACCCTATCTGGAGATGCTGCCAGTGGAAGATGTCTTCTACTGAGCTATGGCTCCACCCCCTAAGAGGAATATCTTGCAGCAGATAGTGCTCAGGTGTAGTTGCCCATCCAAATGCAAACCAAGGTAAAGACTGCTTAGCAAAGTGGACAGTTGATGCAAACTACTACAAGACCAGCTCTCCTGCAGAGCACTGAGGACAGACAAGCCCTCTCACTCACCCACTCTTCCACGTTCGGACCCTCCTGGAAGGCTGGGGGCTTGTCCCAGTAGATATTATGCTTCCCGTACCTCCAGATTTTCTGACGTGTCTTGTGGGCAAAGAAGCAAGTGATGCAGAGGAGGATAACCAAGAGGAAGCCACAGACAATCGCAATCGCCTGGTGAGGAGGAAGAAATGGGATGGCATCAGTCTCACTCAGTTCACTCCTGGCTACATTTGACAGTGTAATTCTAAGCATCCATTAACAACCTTTGATGATGCCACAAGGATCACCCTACACCAGTGGTTCCCAACCTGGGTTCCTCCAGATGTTGCTGAACTACAACTCCCAGAATCCTCAGCCATAGTAAATTGTAGCTGGGGGAGCTGGGAGTTGTAGTTCAGCAACATCTGGAGGAACCCAGGTTGGGAACCACTGCCCTACACCACAGAGTAATTACAGTTTCATTAGCAGGAAGATACCTTAAGGCAGGTGGTCCCAACTCTGGGTCTCTAGATGTTGTTGGACTGCAAGTCCCCCCCCCATCTGGGGGGACCCAGGCTTGTGAACCCCTTGCCTGAAGGTCTAAGGCAGGGATGGCCAACCTGAGGCTCTCCAGCTGCTGTTGGACTACAACTCCCATCATTGCCTCCCACTGTGGCAGGGGATGGTGGGAGTTGTAGAGCTGCAGCAGTTGGAGGGCCTCTGGTTGGCCACCTTGGTCTAAGGCTTGAAAAAATGTCATCAAACAACACCCTCCTCCCCATTCAACATCTGGCTGCAACTTTTTCTTTTTCTTTTAGTCATGTTCTCCAGCAGTCAGAAGCCTGAGATCCATACCAGGGTTCACACCTGGGACACATAAAGGTCACATAAGAGCCAGCATGTTGCAATGGTTAGGGCATCAACCTCCCCCCCCCCGCTATTTTTGGACTGCAACTCCCATAATCCCTAGCCAGAGTGGCCAATAGCCAGGGATTGTGGGAGCTGTAGGCCAACACCTGCAGGAGGGCTGAAGTTGAGCAGCCCTGGTTGGACTAGGATCAGGCACACTTGAATTCATATCCGCATTCTGCCATGAAATTCAGAGGGAACTCTGAGCCAGTCACTTATCCCTCAGCCTAACCCTGGCCTGCTCAACTTTGGCCCCACAGCTGTTTTTGAATGACAACTCCCACCATCCCCAGCCACAGTGGCCAATAGCCAGGGATTGTGGGAGCTGTAGGCCAACATCTGCAGGAGGGCCAAAGTTGAGCAGTCCTGGTCTAACCTACCTCACAGGGTTGTTGTGAGGGTAAATATAACCATGAAGACCACGCTGGGCTCCTTGGAGGAACAGTGGGGTGCAAAAATTAAAACAAAGGACAGGAATGTCTCCAAGCAAGCACAGAGTGTATGTTGCTCACAGTCTCTGACGCACACAGGCCAGATGAAACACACATCAGGGAATATAACTAAGCATGTTACGTGTAGAACATGCCTGTAGCAGATTGCTTCTTTGGGCAGTTTAATTGTATTCAAAATACCCAGAACCCCGTGATTCTGAATTCATGATCCAAACCCTGATAGAACAGCACCACTAGCATAGAGGAGACAGGACTAATGTAAGTCCCATCAACTTTCAAGGGGATTCAGTTGTGACTAACTTAGCATGGATCCTGCCCAAAGGCTGCTGTTGCATCTCATGGCCCCGATTCATGAGACTGGCTTTCACCAGCTCTCATAACCTAAAGCTGGGCTTCCCAACTCTGGATCCCCAGAGCCTGTTAGACTACTACAACTCCTGGTAGTTGTAGTAGTACAATCCTAACCAGCCACAGCTGGTAGTACAATCCTAACCAGCCACAGCCGTCAAAGAGGGTGATAGAAGTTGTAGTCCAACCACTTCTGGGGACCCAAAGCTGAGAACCCTGACCTAGAGCAGTCTTTAGACTAGACTAGCAAAACCAGGAATTAATTTGGTCCTTGCCTTGCTTTTCAGAACTGGCATTAAATAGGATTGTTCTCATGACCTCAAACAGGGTAGAAGGAACACCCAATCAGGGTAGGAGCATGGGGTACACTCCCAATTTTTGGTCATGTGTTTACAAACATTAGCCCCATTCACACATTATGGTCCACAGTTATACAACAAGTGTATTACAGTTATTTTATTTTATTTTATATACCACCTGACTTCAAGGCTCTAGGTCATTCATTAATTCATTAATTCATTCGATTTCTATACCGCCCTTCCAAAAATGGCTCAGGGCAGTTTACACAGAGAAATAAACAAATAAGATGGATCCCTGTCCCCAAAGGGCTCACAATCTAAAAAGAAACATAAGATAGACAGCAGTAACAGTCACTGGAGGTACTGTGCAGGGGGTGGATAGGACCAGTTACTCTCCCCCTGCTAAATAAAGAGAATCACCACGTTAAAAAGGTGCCTCTTTGCCAAGTTAGCAGGTCAGGGCTGCTCAACTTGGGCCCTCCTGCAGATGTCGGCCTACAACTCCCATAATTCCTGGTGATTGGCCACTGTGGCTCAGGATTATGGGAGTTGTGGTCGAAAAATAAGCTTGGTAGCCTAAATTGAGTAGGCTTGCTCTAGGCGGTTCACAACAGTAAATACAGGGGTGTAGCTGTAACTGAGTCGATGGGTTCAAAGAATCAGGGTGCCCCAGATCCTGACCCCTCTCTATTTTCTTAATGATCTCCCTCAGTCAGAGGGGCCGCCAGGGAGAGGGGCAGTCACGGGTCCCATCTCCCCTAGCTACGCCCCTGAGTAAATACCATAAAAACGCAACAAGGAAACTATTAACACAATGTTTAGGACTTTGGACCACGTTACCTAGGAGAGCACCTTCTTCTGCATGATCCCCACTACACATGAAGATCCTCAAGAGAGGTCCATCTCCGTAAGCCTCCAGCTCGAGTGGGCCTTCTCTGCAGTCGCTCCTAGACTGTGGAAGGCGATCCCTATAGGCATTCATGGCTTAACATCTTTACTAGACTTTAAAAGAGCCCTCAAGACATATTTTTGAAGCCAGGCTTTTAGTAATCTTTGAATGTTTTAAATTGTTTTAAATCACGGTTGTTTTAATATCTTTATTGTGTCTTTATTGTATTTACTGTTATGAATTGTCAAAAGCCTCAGAGTCAGGCCACACATTAAATAAATAAATAAATGTACAGTGTACACAGGTAGTTATTCACCTGTTATGCTGAACATGGGTACAGAGATACTCTTCCTATCTGTACCATGCATTTGGGGGCCCTGCATGGCACACTTTACCTATACCTAGGTTCACTTTTAACATGAATGCAGGGACAGTAGCTCAAACAAACCCATATACAAGTGTACAGGCACCTTCACACCCATACAACATAATATCTAAATGGGACTATTAAGCTGGAGGCAGGGGGAATGAGGGTAGGATGAACGGGGCCTACCCATATTCTGTCCCCAGCATTTTACTGAGGTAAAGCGCCCCTACCCAGCTGCTGCCTTGCACAATACCATTATTCTGTTTCCTACCATAATGTCTGCAAGCATACGATCAAAAATCAGAAGTGTAGCCAGCTGTCCTACCCTGGCTGGGTGGTACTCCTCCTAATACCTACTACTATTACTACTGTTGTTATCTATCTATCTAATTCTCTAAGAAGGCATACCCATGGCTAATCCTGTGTTCTAATCCTGAGAATTCGCAAGCAGAAGCACCCTGGTGATTGGGCAGTGGGGATTCCATATGCAGATAAGGAGGAGGAGCCTGTGATGGTTAAGGTCAGTTGGAATGCAACTGTTACTGGTCGGAAGATGTTCTTGAGGAAGACGTTTTTGACCGTAGAGGAGAGGAATCTCTCTATATAAAAGGATAGTGGGCAGGGGTCTGCGAAGAGAGGGGTTGTGAGGGAGGAACGATCCCTTTCAGGAGAAGGAGGCTGTCATTGTGTAAATTAGATGACGAAACAAGATCTGCTTACTCAGGAAGGGGGACGGGGGAGTGAGTGGAGGAGAGAGAGAAAAATAAGGGAAGGGAAGAGAGAAAGAAGGAAGGGCGAGGGATGGGCCCGAGCCTGCCAGTGGCCTGAGGGGAACGAGCGGCCATGGCTGCACCTATTGGCAGCAAGGAAGGGTTCAGTCATCCACTGCTGTTGTTTGGGGCTACTGAGGCCATTGGCGGAGGAAGGCAGACAAGCAAGGGACGGGCCCGGGCCTGTCAGCAGCCTAAGGGGAACAAGCGGCCATGGTGGTGGCAGCACTGAGGAAGGGCCCGGTCAACCGTTGCTGCTGTGGGGATAAACAGGAATGGGGCTCCGGTGAGGATGGGGAGGTCCCTGGGGATAGTGGGCTGCAGCTTGGCCAATAGGCGCCACAACGCTGCAGCCGCGACCAAGAGGGGTGAGGGGGATGGAGTAAAGAGATGGAGGAGGAGCAGGAGTGCGGCTCAGGTGAGGGTGGAGACATCTCTGAGGTGAGGGGGGCTGTGGCTGGGGGGCGAGGGGAGCAATCAAGTACTAGCGCATATGCTCTGCATGAGTTATGCTAGTTGTTATTAATTTAATTATTTTGTATACTCCAAAGGCTCTTGGCAGTTCAAAAAATAAACACAATTGAAAAACCAGCAATTTAAAACAATTTAAAACATTCAAATATTACTAAAGGCCAGGCTAAAAAATGTTCCATAAGGGCTCTTTTCAAGGCTGGTAAAGACGTTAAACCATGAATGTCTAGAGGGAGTGCGTTCCATAGCCCAGGAGCGACTGCAGAGATTGCTTGTTCCCAAGCCACCGCCAGATAGGCTGGCAGCGTCCAGAGATGGACCTCTCTAGATGACCTTAATGTGCGGTGGGGATCATAAAGAAGGGGATCATGCTCCTATGCTGTTTAGGGTCGTGAGAACAGCATTAACATACCCCAAGGTTTTAAGTGATTGGGTTTATTTCTTGCCCTTGAAAAAAGAAAACATGACCTCCGTATGACTCACAGATCCAACTCTGCATGTACTAATAGCCACTCACCAGAGTGAATCATGGAACAGGGCAAACATGTCACTCTTATCTTATTTGCCCGAGAGGGCGATTTTGAGGTATGCCACCCAGTCTACTCCACTCCTTAATGCCCTCCAATTGTTTTCTGTCCACTCCTGGTATCCCTGATAGGTCCTTTTGGAGTGACTCATTCTATTCCTGCCATCAGGCACGTAACTGCGATAGAGAATATCAACAGAAGCAAGCGGCAGAAATTCAGGTCCAAAAATTAAGAGCCAGGATGTTTCCCAACTCTCACCCAGAGGCCTTCCCTAAATCAGTTGGCAAGTAGGTTTGAAGTCTGTGGGCTGAAACAAATTCATTTTGATGACAGAGTTTTCTGGCGGGGCCTTCCTTTATAGGAACATAGGAAGCTGCCCTGTACCGAGTCAGACCATTGGTCAATCTAGCTCAGTATTGTCTTCACAGACTGGCAGTGGCTTCTCCAAGGTTGCAGGCAGGAATCTCTCTCAGCCCTATCTTGGAGATGCTGCCAGGGAGGGAACTTGGAACCTTCTGCTCTTCCCAGAGCAGCTGCTCCATCCCAAGGGGAATATCTTGCAGTGCTCACACTTCTAGCCTCCCATTCATTTGTAACCAGGGTGGACCCTGCTTAGCTAAGGCGACAAGTCATGCTTGCTACCACAAGACCAGCTCTCTTCGCTACAAACCTTCTGACCTGAAGTCCAAAGGGGAGGAGAGCTGGTCTTGCAGTAGAGGGCATGAATTGTCCCCTTTGCTAAGCAGAGTCTGCCTTGGTTTGCATTGGGATGGGGGCTACATGTAAGCCCTGTAAGATATTTCCCTTAGGGGCCGGGGCTTTAGCTCAGTGGCTGAGCATCTGCTTTGCATGCAGAAGGTCTCAGGTTCACTCCCTGGCAGCATCTTCAGTAGGGCTGCTTCCAGTCAGTGCGCACAATACTGAGCTAGATGGATCAGTTGCCTGATGTCGTACAAAGCAGCTTCCTTTATCCCCAAGGAGGGACTCCTTGGGGGATGGGGCTGAAGAATCACAGAATATTTGAGTTGGCATCAGGGCAAGAAACGCTACAGCCTCCTTGCAGCCCTGCTGGATCAGGCCCAAGGCCTATCTAGTCCAGCATCCTGTTTCCCTGCAGTGGCCCACCAGATGCCTCTGGGAAGCCCACAGGCAAGAGACGAAGGCATGCCCCTTCTCTTGCTGTTGCTCCTCTGAAACTGGTATTGGGAGGCATCTTGCCTCTGAGGCTGGAGGTGGTCTATAGCCACCAGCCTAGTAGCCACTGATAGACCTGTCCTCCATGAATTTGCCTCAGCCCCTTTTAAAGCCATCCAAACTGGTGGCCATCATCACATCCCATGGCAGAGAATGCCATAGATGAATTATGAGCTGTGTGGGGGAAAAGTACTTCCTTTTGTCAGTCCTAAAATCCCTGCCAATCCATTTTATGGGATGACCCCTGGTTCTAGAGCAGTGAGAGAGGGAGAAGAACCTTTCCCTCCACTCTCTCCACACCTTGCTGCATAATGCTATAGATCTCTATTGTGTCTCCCCTTAGTCGTCTTTTTTTCTAAACTAAAAAGCCACAGATGCTGTAGCCTTGCCTCATAAGGAAGGTGCTCCAGGCCACCAATCATCTTGGCACCCCTGGCATTTTGGTGCATTTGTCTAGGACTGACTATCCCTCATGCCTTCCCAGTTGGCCTGTCAAGAGGCCTTGTCATGCTCCATGTTGGAAATGAAAGACCAGAGAGATGGCAGCAGTGGGGTAGTGCTGCAGGAATGGGCAGGGACACGATCCTAGTACTTTTCCCCCTCCAGGGTCTCAGCAGGGAGGGACACAAGGCTCTGTGCTTTCTGCATGGAACGAATGTGCTGTTCTGGCTATAACAAGTATTTATTACCATACCATTCTTCCTGTCTTAAGAACATAGGAAGCCATGAGTCAAACCCTTGGTCCATCTAGGTCAGTACTGTCTACACCAGGGATTCTCAATGTTGGGCCCCGAGATGTTATTGGACTTCAACTCCCATAATCCCCAGACCCAGTGGCCTTTGGTTGGGGATTATGGGAGATGAAGTCCAATAACATCTGGGGACCAAAAATTGAGAATCCCTGATCTACACTGACTGGCAGCGGCTCTCCATGGTTTCAGGCAGGAGTCTTTCCCAGCCATTCCTGGATATGCTGCCAGGGATTGAACCTGGGAATGCCAGCAATACAAGCAAGTTCTACAGTGGACTAGTGTTAGGACATCCTAAAATGAATGACAGGAAATGCCCCCTGAAATGCACTGGTCCCTCCAAATGGCCATGGAATGCATGGAATTTCTGAATGACCAATGAGCAATGACCATTCAGAAATTCCATGCATTTCTTTGGCCATTTGGAAGGAACCAGTGCATTTCAGGGGGCATTTCCTGCCATTCATTTTAGTAATACCCTAGAGTCTACATGATTCTTGACTTCTTGTAACAGAGAATTCCATAGATGAATTATGCACTGTGTGGGGAAAAAAGCACTTCCTTTTATCAGTCCTAAAATTCCTGCCAGTCTGTTTTATGGGATGACCCCCCCCCCAATGCCCGATTAATGCATCTATTTAAGTGAGGGGTGTGGCCAATGTGGGTGTGGCTATGGGGGGCTGTCGTGGAGTGAGCCTGCACTTCTGAATTTGCAACGACACCACTGGACATCAGATAATATTCCTACCTCCTGAGGGTCAACCATGCAGTAGTGGTAGAGATACTGGTTGATGTAGGTCCCCGTGGAGTAGATCTGGTTGCACATGGTCAGCATGGGATTGTAGTAGTAGCTGCTGGACATCTGTGCCCGCGGGTTGACCCCCATGATGTAGACGATGGAGGCGATCAGCATGACAAAGGCCAGAATGGCGCACACCACAATGACAATCAGGTAGAACCTTCTGGAGCGAGAGCCGCTGGACTTGGTGAGGCTGGTGACGGCCAGAGCCAGGAGGGCGATGAAGCACAGCACCGACATGGCAATCATGAAGCCGTTGGCTGCCCGGGGGTTGGTCACGCCACCATAGTAGCCCCCGTAGCCTCCATAGCCCCCGTACCCTCCATAGTAGCCCATGCCTCCGCCATAGCCACCTCCATAGCCACCCATGGTGCCGCCGTAAAGACCTCCATAGCCATAGCCATATTCCCAGGCAAGGGTGGATGCCACGCAGGCAAATATGGTGACGCAGAGCAGGATCCCCGTGCCTTCCAATATCCGCACCACGCCGGGGGGAGAGTTCCACTTGTAGAAATACTGGGGTACGTCTTCCATGTAGTAGGAGCCAGGGGGAGGCGAGTGGATGTCGTACCCATAGTCCTCTCCAGGAGGGGCATATCCAGTTGTGGGGCTATCATATGGCCCTTTGCTGTTGTACATGCTCCTGGAAAGCGATGCTCAGCGAGGGGAGCTCACAGGTCTCCAGAGCAACCCCTAATAGCGAGAGAGAGAAACCACAAAGGATCATGTGAGGCATTTGCCGCTGATACTGTAGACCAGAGATTCTCAGCGTTGGGTCCCCAGATGTTATTGGACTTCAACTCCCATAATCCCCAGCCCCAGTGGCCTTCAATTGGGGATTATGGGAGTTGAAGTCCAATAACATCTGGGGACCCAACATTGAGAATCTCTGCTGTAGACCTTCTCATTCAGTTAAGAAAAGGTAAACTTTATCTGTGGGATTGATATCCCACCTGTGAGGCAGAACAACCTCAGAAAGAGGTGGAGCAGAAGAGTGGACACAATAAAACCACCAGTTATTTAAGACCAGACCAAGTAAACAATCACAGTACAATCACAACCAACAGCTCTGCTGCACAGACTGCTGGGATTTACAATACTGCAGGAAACTCTGTAGGCAGCTACACTACAAGCAGCATGACAGCATCAGTTAAAAAGGATGCTTCTGTGAAAAGCCTGATGGAACACAAAGGCTTTTATGGCACTCTGAAATAACACCAAGAAGGCATCCTGGTGGGTCTTCCCAGTGAGAGATTTCTGCAGTGGTGATGCCACCACTGAGAAGGCCCTGCATCTAGTCTGATATTTTTAGAACCTAGTATTTTAGAACCGTCACCCAGTTAAAGAAATCATGGCTGGTTAATCATACAGGTTCTAGTCAAACAACCCCAGGTTTTCCTTGAGTCTCTCAATGTTGGCCATTTTGGCTGGGGATGATGGGAATTGTAGTCCAGTAATATCTGGGACCAGCCACTTAATGGCACAGTGAGGAAATGGTTTGACTACCAAGCCAGAGGTTGCCAGTTTGAATCCCCGCTGGTATGTTTCCCAGACTATGGGAAACACCTATATCGGGCAGCAGTAATATAGGAAGATGCTGAAAGGCATAATCATCTCATACTGTGCAGGAGGAGGCAATGGTAAACCCTTCTTGTATTCTACCAAAGACAACCATAGGGCTCTGTGATCACCGGGAATCGACACTGCTTCGATGGCTCACTTGCTTTAATATCTGGGAACCCAAGGCTGGGAACTTCAAGAGGCCTTAAGTGATGCTGTCAGTCCATTTAAATGTGCATGCCTCTGTCCACCAAGAAAACAATAGTTTTGATGAAGCAAAAAGCACACTATCTTTGTTTTTAAATGATAAATACATGTGCTAGAGAAGGCATCCTCTTAGAAGTGATGTTCCACCATAGTTGAGAGAAAAGGGGAATGCCTCTTCCTTCATAGGTGTCATCTGCCTTCTCAGAAGAGGCATTCTCATGCGCACTAAAGGGAATGCTCCTACCATGGTGATGACTGCAGTGACTCTCACATGTGTGATCAGGCAGCAGTAGTAGGTGGCTGGGGCCATCTCAGAAAAAGCATCCCCTCTTCTCTTGCACACAGAATACCTAAAACAATCTCATTCTACAGTTTTTGAAACTACTTTACCAAAATATAGGCTTACCAACCCAAACTTCACTTACTTAAATAATTAAATGAATTATTAGCTAATCATGCAAGGTGGCTCCCATTATATAATGCAAAAAGGTGGCGTACATCATTATGGAGGATATTTTAAATCTATCAAAACAGGTTTTAATCAATTAATCTAACCAATTAATGAAGTAAATATTTTAGCTTCAGTATAGTTTGATACAATACTTTTTAGGCAAAATATCTTAGTTTTCTTTATTGCATGATGGTAGTTATTAGGGCTGTGCAGGAATGTAAATGTCAGGATTGGGTCCAACCTGATCTAATCCTACCCCTGAATGTCAAGGTCAGAATTGGGATCAGAGTCAGGAACAGGGTCAAGAGCAGACAAAGCTTAAAACATGTTTTCAGTTTTGTAACTGGGATACTCATTGTGAACCAGAATAAAGAAGAGTAGCCTAGCACCAGAGAATTGCAGGGGAAGTGATGAAACCTAGACATTTGCCACTTGTGAGACAAAATGGGCAAAAAACTTTTTTGAATCTTTTTTTAAAGGAGATATGCACAGGCAGGCAGGCAGGCAGGTGGACAGACAGAGTGAAGAAGATGCCTGCCCTCCCTGCCAGCCGTGATAGCTTTAAAAAAAGAAGAAGACAGAGCAGACTCTTACCACCATTTGGAGCTTGAGAAGGCTCAGGTTTTTTTTGGATGGGATCAGAATTCAGCTGTGCAAGTTTGGCTTCTGACTCTTTGAACCCTTCTGATCTGGGTAAAATTTGACTTTTCCCAGTTTACCCATCTGATTTTGCACAGGCCTAGTAGTTACTGTACAAGCTCTGTATATTGTAGAAGGTGATTACATTGTTCACTGATGAAACATTTTAGTTAATGTGTCATTCACCTTTATAACTGATTCATTACAAGTGACAAGGTTTCCCCTGGATCTTGTCAGTTCAAAGAGCAAGAAGAGAGAAGTCGCTGGTGACATGGACAAGGCTTTTACCTGAGTCTGTCAGTTTCTGCAGAGACAAGGAAGGTGGAAGGCTGTGTTTTGTCATTAAAACAAAAACAAAAATGTTGTGTACTGCCTAAGCAAATATCTCTAGTCAAACAAAAATCCCCAGCAGACTGGATGTTTTAGTTTAATCCAAAAAGTCATTGAGATCATCTGCACAACCAAAAACTGTATCCGGCCCAGGTTTGGGAGCTGTGTGTACTCCCAATTTTCAGTTGTGTGGAAGCAAGGTAGGAGGGAAACCTGGGCAGAAGTGATTGTGTGAAAGTAAGATAGGAGGGAAACCTGGGTAGCTTTTCCTCCCACCTTGCTTCCACACAATCACTTTCTAACCAGGTTTTCCTCCTACCTTGCTTCCACACAACCAAAAATTGGGAGCACACACAGCTCCCAAACCCGGGTAGAGCACAGTTTTTGATTGTGTGAATGGCCTCACGATTTTCTAACTGGAATCTGACCCATTTCTGAATAAGTCTGAAAATGCTCCATTAATAAGGGAAATAAACTATCAACAGTACCGTACCTCTATAAGTAGTGTTCAGTGCAGAGCAAAATCCTCACTTCCTTAATCACATCTGTTGCCACCCCTTTGCTCCCCGAAACTAGTTGATCTGGGGTGGCCCCCGTTCCCGAGAGACTCTTTCGACTCTTACCCGGCACACCACCCAGTCTGTGTGCGGTTCCCACAGAGATAACGCAGCCAAGGCCTCAGAGGCTCCAGCTGAGCAAATTCCTCGGCTCCTTCCCACTGCTCCCAGCCCTGCGCGTGCGCCTGTGCGAATGTCAAGGTTGTTCCTAGAAGACACAAATGCCCAACCGGGTTCTCGCCTTTCACCTGATAAATAATTTCTTTTGTGTGTGGCTTGCTTTCCCCCCAGCCAGCAGCTGCCAAGGAGCCGTCTCTGAATAGCACGCAGCTTCCTCCCCATGGAGGAGGCCTGGGGACGCCTCCTACACACCCGGCACACGGATCCAAAGCCCTCCCCACCACCCCGCTGCAAAAAGGCAAAAGAAAAAAAACGGGCAGCCACCTTGAATTGGCCAACTCCTCAACTTACGGCTCAAGTGGATTCATTTGCTGTGAACCAGTTTAGAATCAACGGCTGGCATACAAACTAAATTACTCCTGAGTAGTTCTATTGAAATTAAGTAGTCCTTAATTTCAGTAATTCCCGAGAAGCATTACTGAATCATGTAGTCTGGATTTCAGTCGCAATTGTTAGTGTATTTTTAAATTGTAAAATGACAAATAGAAACATAGGAAGCTGTCTTTTACTGAGTTAAGCCCTTGGTCCGTCTGGCTCAGTATTGTCTACACTGACTGGCAGCAGCTCTCCAAGGCTTCAGGCAGAAGTCTCTCCCTGCCCTACCTGGGTATGCTGCTAGGGATTGATCCTGGGACCTTCTGCATGCAAGCAGATGCAGATGTTCTACCACTTAGCTTTAGCCCCATCGCCTAAGGGGAATATCTTACAGTGCTCACATGCAGTTACCCATCCACAAGCAAGCCAGGCCAGACCCTGCTTAGCAAAGGGGACAATTAATGCTCGCTACCACAAGATCAGCTTCGCTCTCCAATAAAGAGCTTGCCCCATATATATATATATATATATATATATGTGTGTGTGTGTGTGTGTGTGTAGTTCTGTGTATTAAGAGCATGTGGTTTCCTTCCTTAAGAATGCGCGCAGAGCTGGATCCAACCAAACACCCACAGAACCTGGTATCCTGTTTCCAAGAGGGGTCAGCCGGATACCTCCAGGAAGCCCGCAAGAATGGACTGAAGGCAAAAGCACCCTGCGTGGGTTGTCCCTAGAGACTGTCAATTATTCAAGCCAATTCCTATTGCTACATCAAGTGGCAGTGAGTTCTGCATTATTACACATTGTCTGAAGACATTTCTAGAGGCTACTGTATGATGGTTCTGACCTTACTGTTTGGGGGAAGTGTCAAGGAAAATATTAAGGATGGTTTTTCTGTCCAACACTTGCTAACTGGGCCAAGGGGCACCTTTTAAAGTGAGGGGGCACTTTTCTGTTTAGCAGGGGGAGAGCAACAGTCCCTATTCAGCCTAGCCAAGTCACGTGTCCCTCCCAGTACATAGGAACATAGGAAGCTGCCAAATACTGAGTCAGACCATTGGTCTATCTAGCTCAGTAATATTGTCTTCACAGACTGGCAGCAACTTCTCCAAGGCTGCAGGCAGGAATCTCTCTCAGCCCTATTTTGGAGAAGATGCCAGAGAGGGAACTTGGAACCTTCTGCTCTTCCCAGAGTGGCTCCATCCCTTGAGGGGAAGATCTTACAGGGCTCACACAGTAGCTCTTGCTGGCACCTCCCTTGCATTTCCTTTGAGACCGTGAGCCCCCTGGGAGACAGGGAACCACTTTCTCTTTCCTTTTGCTATGGAAACTGCTCTGAGAAATTTAGTTGCTGTTGTTGTTGTTCATAACATTAATTAACTAATAACACATACACACACAGATGTGTCAATTTCCTTCAATTATACGGGTCACTGTATAAAATTAAACATAAGAATGCAGGCCCCTCTTCTGAGATTATAATAAAATCACCTTGCAAAATTAAAAAAAGGATCAGTGGGGGAAATCATATGGGGGAAAGACCCAGATGGGCAAGCTTAGGGTTGCTTTCTGATTTCAATTTCCAGTGTATGATTCAGCTTAGAAATGGGTGCTGGGAAAAAAAATATTTTTACTAAACAGTGAATAAGCAGGAAAATCTATTTTGTTTCTCTGCAGGGCAGCGTGGAAAGTGAACCACCTCGTTGCCTCTCCTTTTTAGCCACCGCAGAGCAGGCAGATATTCAACAGGTGCTGCTTCTGCTGCTGCAGCATGGAGGTGACATTATGGGGAAAACTCACCAATCGTGGCAGGTTGGAGTCAGAGGCGCTCTTACGCATGGACTTTGGGGCCGAAGTCCAGGGCCTCCACACCTCTGGGGGCCCCCAAATCCTCATTAGCCTGTCCTGGGTGGTGTGGTCGCCCAGCAGAGCAGGATGATGCTTAATTTGCAGGGGAGGGGCCCCCTCCAAAGGCCTTTAGGTCCAGGCTCCAAAATTACCCAGGTGCATCTCTGGTTGGAGTTCAGAAAGTTAAAAGGCACATGGTCTCCATCCAGGGGCATCATTAGAGGGTGGTCAGGTGGCATGGATCCCTAGTGAATTGCTGAGAGCCCCGAATCTCATCAGCCACTTCCCAACTCTAAGACCTTGCAGTTGTACTGTCAAGTCGGTGTTGACTCCTGGCGACCACAGAGCCATGTGGTTTCCCTTGGCAGAATACAGGAGGGGTTTAGTGAGCATGAATTATGCCCTTTGCTAAGCAGGGTCCACCGTGGTTTGCATTTGGAAGGGTGGGTACATGTGAGTTCTGAAAGGTATTCCCCTTCGGGAACGGGGCTGTAGCTCAGTGTACAGCATCTGCTTGCATTAGTTTGGATGGCTTTGAAAGGGGATTAGACAAATTCATGGAGGTCTATCAGTGGCTACTAGTTGGTGGCTATAGGCCACCTCCAGCCTCAGGGACATGATGCCTCTCAATACCAGTTGGAGGGGAGCAGCAGCAGGAGAGATGGCATGCCCTAGGCTCTTGCCTGTGGGGGCTTCCCAGAGGCATCTGGTGGGCCACTGTGGGAAACAGGATGCTGGACTAGATCGGCCTTGAGCCTGATCCTGCAGGGCTGTTCTTATGTTCAGAAGTTCCTAGGTTTAGTCCCTGGCAGCATCTCCAGCTAGGGCTGGGAAAGACGCCTGCCTGAAACCTTGGAGAGCCGCTGCCAGTCAGTGTAGACAATACTCAGCTAGATGGACCAAGGATCTGACTCAATATAAGGCTGCTTCCTATGTTCCTAAAGGAAGTACAGCAGCAGAGGCACCTGCTCAACACATGGGAGAGATCTCCTAGCCTCACGTAGCTCCCTGCTACTTCCACCTTCATAGATGCGACATTAAAATATTTGAAAAACATCTATATAATTAATTCTCTTAGCCGGCATGCATGTCCAGGATTTGGCGGCGGAACTCTCACAACACGCTGTGAGAGTTCCAGCGAGAGGCCCGGCTGAGTGAGGAGGGAGGAGGAGAGGGGGAAGAAAGTGGCGGCTGTGGTGGGTGGGTGGGCAGAGGAGGGGGGAGAGAAAAGCGGCGGCGGGCGGAACGGGGGAGAGAAAAGTGGAGAAAAGCGGCAGGTGGGCAGAGCGGGGGGGGGGAGAGAAAAGCCGCCACAGCAGGTGGACGGGAGGGAGAAAAAAATGGCGACAGCAGTTGGGTGGTGGGGCCCTTCTTGGCCGCCCGCAGCCCAGTGAGGCTCTGTGTAGGGGGAGGAATGGGAGGGGGAGGGCTAGAGAACGCGGGGCTGGAGGGAAGGGGAAGAGAGGAGACACCGGGGCAGGAGGGAAAGGGAGGGGGAAACAGCCGGCCCCAAAGCGCCGCACAGATGCTCTGTGTGGGGTCGGCTAGTATGTAATTATTCTTTGGGGGGATATGATTGAGTTTAATTATCAAAAAGGAAGACTGTGGGCTCAGTGGGAGGGGTGGTGGTTTCCCACATACCTAGCAATGCCCCTGCCTCCATCTCAGAGAAGTGGCCCTCTTCCATGCGGCCCATCAGCTTGCCCAGCCCAACCTCTGCTGTAAGCATGGTCACGAAAGAACAGCTTGAACATTTCCACGTCAGTCTCAAGCTGAGATAAGGAACAAGCATTGTATTCAAATGACCCTCCTTTGTGCAAGCAAGAGGTGCATCCGTGGGAGGAAGCCGTAGCAACTTTGGCGCTGAAAGCCAACACTAGGCCCACAGAGTTCCAGGTTCAAATCCAGCTAGCCAGAAATTCCACAGGGTGACCTTGGGCCAGTAGTTCTCTGCCAGCCTAACCTATCTCACAGGTAGTTGATTTATTTACATTCATATGCCACTCTCCCCCCGCCCCCAGGAGCCCAGAGCAATGCACACGGTTATTTTTATCGCCTTTTCAGTGGTTGCACCCCATTTACGGAATAGCCTCCCCAGTGAGGTTTGCCTGGCATCATCACATTGTTCTTTTTCTGTTCACTCAGGCCTTTTTAAACTTTGATTTTTAAATTTGATTTTTAACACTGGCAAAAAAGGGGGTTTAAATTGTTTAGTATTGTATTTTGTGTGTGTGTGTTGTGATTTCATGTGTTATGTGTTTTTTACTTGATGTTTTAATGCTTTGTTGTGAGCTGCCCAGTGAACAAAATTTGTTATGGGGTGGCTAACAAATAAAGTCTACCTCACAGGGTTGTTGTGAGGATAAAGTAATAGGGAGAACCATGCAAGCCATTGTAAGCTTCTTGGAGGAAGGGCAGGATAGAAGTGTGATAAAGAAATAAATAAAGTATCACCCCACTCCTGCAACACAAACACACACAGCAACAGATATGGAGATAAAGTACCTTCCTATACTTCCTTGCCAGTTTGGGCTCACCCCTCCCTTCTGGCTCAGGTGTCCCCAAACATTTCTTAAACATGTCTCTTTCAAGAGCTGGCAGAGCAGGTGTGTTCTGTGTGTGTGTGTGTGTGTGTGTGTGTGCGCACGCGCGCGCGCGCGCAGAGACTGGAAACACAATGACTGTTTGTCAGATCTGCCATATCCCAGCTTATTCCTTTGTGCAAATATCCCATCCGTTCCTCTTCCGGCTTTTAACTCTTCCAAATACCTTGGAGGTGCCTGATTTTCTGCAAAAGCAAAGAGTCACATAGCACCTTCCAGATGAATGCATTCATTTCAGCTTTTGTGGAGTCTGTTCCCTCCATCAGATACACCATTTGCTGCCACAGACCCTTCCAGGAGCAACTTTCTGCATGTCATATGCTATCCCACTTCTCTTTCTCAGAGTTCTGTCTTGGCAAGCATGAGCAGAAATGCCCAAATCAAGATGACACGGTTTTAAAACCATGCTCTAAAAAGTGGTTTGGAGTAACTGGGGAGCAGGCTGTACCTGTTGAATTTCTGCCTGTCATACAGCTCCATTGAGTGGACAGTTTTGACATGCACTTGCTGTCACATTACGTTGGTGGTATGAACTATAGGAAAATAGGAAGCTGCCTTCTACCGAGTCAGACCCTTGGTCCATCTAGCTCAGTAGAGTCTACATAAGGGGTTCCCAACCTGTGGTATGCCAGATGTTTCTAAACTACAACTCCCATCACCCCCAACTACAATTTATTTTGACTGGGGATGATGGGAATTGTAGTTCAGCAACATCGGGAGTACCATTGGTTGGGAACCCCTGGTACACTGATTGGCAGCTAGTCCCCATAATTTCAAACAGGAGATTCCCCAGAGCTACTTGGAGATGCTTCTAGGGGCTGAACCTGGGATTTTATGACAAGTAAAAGGGTGATAATGGGGTCCCCAAATTCCTCCACAGAACCCCCTTCCCCACACCCTAACGTTTTCTCATCTGAACACCCACTTTGCATCCTCACTGGCTTGTCTCCATCTCCTGAATCTTAATCTGAGATGATATGAGGCTGAGATGTGTTCTAGGTGTGGAATTATTTCTGGAGAATCTGGGGAGGTGAGTCTAGATGATCTTTAAGATCCCCAAATGCAAAGGAAGACGACTCTTGTGACTTTAAGAGAGGTGCAAAAGAGCACCTGTTTCACATGCAGAAGGTCCCAGCAATCATTCTTTTCAGGTAGGGCAAGGGGAGAGCTACTGGCCCAGTTCACCCCCCCACCCACCCAGCCCAGCATCCTTCCACTGGCTGTTGCTGGTTTCTCCTCTGTGTTTCTTTTTAGATTGTGAGTCCTTTGGAGACAGGGGGCCATCTTTTTCTTTATTTTTCTGTGTAAACTGCTTTGAGAAATTCTGTTGAAAAGCATTATATAAATAGTCGTAGTCATAATGGTATATTTTCAAACTGAGAAAAAAATTAAATTGACCAAGGATGTAGTGGCTAACATAGATGAAGAAAAATGAGAAGCACCAAATACAGTTGCAAATGAAGAGACAAAGATCCCTCAGTGCTGTAAACTTATTTGAACCCAATGCATTTTGGCTGAAACCTTCTTCAGGGACAAAATCTTATACAATGTAATCCTGTTTTTTTAAAAAAACATTTCTTCAAAAAAGGGAAACAATGTTGTCTTGGACTACCAAAGTTGATGGAGCACATTTGCTGCTATCTTACTAATGTGAGCTTGTGAATCTATCACAAGACCTTAGTGTGGTCTTAGCATGGACAACTTCTCAGTTGGGGCGGAAGGTGTGTACGCCCATCCCCTCTTCCATGGGAAGTGTAATGCACTCATATGCTAGCCAATAAGAACACAGGGTCCCCCACAAATGAACATTCTGTCTCAGGAGACTTAGAGTCCTAAAGGCTCTAAATTCAGAGGTTCTACCCCACCACCATGGAATAACATTTGATTAGATTTATCGTCCTTCACAACCATGCCTAATCCCCTTTGAAAGCTGTCTGAGGGAACAACATCATTAATTCTATACAATAATTCTACATCGAATTAAGGGAAGAGATGTCCTCTTCCAGAATCTGAATTTAAGGGATGATCCAAGTCCTAGTATTTATGGGACACAGAGAAAAAACTTCGCTTTCTCCACTCTCCCAACACAGGAGTATAGTTATAACTGAATGGCAGAGGGGATGCCAATTGCTAGCAGCGCTGGGTTCTGGAGAAACCACTCAGAAGTATAGTTAATAACTGCAAGAAACTTTAAATCAAGAAAGTTTGAGTTACATGTCTGTTGGGATGGAGAGAGAAGTCTGTGTGACACAAAGCAGGTCTACAGAGAAGACTTTTACACATGAACCCACCCCACCTTTTCCAGGTCTACGGTATGATAAACCCTTTATTCTCTGGCTAAGAATAATCCAACCTAGCCAACCCGCACAGAGCATCTGTGCACTCTTTGGGGCCAGCTGTTCCCCCTCCCTCCTGCCCCACTCTCCTTCCCCTCTCTCCCTCCCTCCTGCCCCACTCTCTCTTGCCCCCTCCCCCTCCCTCCTGCCCCACTCTCCTTCCCCTCCCTCCCTCCCTCCTGCCCCACTCTCTCTTGCCCTTCCCCCTCCCACCCCACTCTCTCACCCTCCTTCCCCCCTCTCTCTTGCCCTACCCCTCCTACCCCACTCCCTCCCCCCTCCTGCCCCACTTTCTCTTGCCCTCCCTACTCCTCCCTCCTGCCCCACTCTCACTGGCCCTCCTGCCCCACTCTCTCCTGCACTCCCTTCCCCTCCCTCCTGCCCCACTCTCTCTTGTCCCCTCCCCCTCCCTCCTGCCCCACTCTCCTTCCCCTCCCTCCCTCCCTCCTGCCCCACTCTCTCTTGCCCTTCCCCCTCCCACCCCACTCTCTCACCCTCCTTCCCCCCTCTCTCTTGCCCTACCCCTCCTACCCCACCCCCCCTCCTGCCCCACTTTCTCTTGCCCTCCCTACTCCTCCCTCCTGCCCCACTCTCACTTGCCCTCCTGCCCCACTCTCTCCTGCCCTCCTTTCCCCTCCCTCCTGCCCCACTCTCTCTTGTCCTCCCTCCTTCCCTCCCCCCGCACTGAGCATTTTACCTCACTGGGCGGTGGGCGGCCATTTTTGGCCGACCTCACTGATGCCATAGGCCCTCCTTACTGGGCGGCGGGTGGCTGAAAAGGGCCCCGCCACCGCCGTTCCTCCTCCCAGGTGGTGAACAGGGAAGTCCCGCCACCCGTTTCCCTCCTGCCCTGGCCTCCAACGGGCACTGGGGCTGTGCCCTGCTGCCCGTTTCCCACTCACCCTCTTTTCAGTCTCTCCGCTGCTTCCCTGCCACTTTCTCGTCTCTCTGGCTGTCCCGCTGCCTCCTCTCACCCCCAGCAGCCAGGCCGGGCTTGGCACCGCCACCTCTTCCCCCTTACCTGGGACGGCCTGGCCAGGTCGTCCTGCTGCTGCCTCCCGGCGGCCACCCAAGCCTGCCTCCTCAGGCTGTTTTGCAGCCCGCCACCACCATCTGCCACCTTCCCCCCCCCCCGCCCAACTCTCACCCAATGCCAGAAACTCTCGCGAGAGTTTTCTCGCCAAATCCTGGGCACACATGCCGGCCAAGAGAATTAAATATATAGATGCCATTGCCATCCCAACTAATGTCCCTGGGCCTCTGAGGGGCACTTTCCAGATTATACCCTGCAAGGGTGCTTTCACACTTCCTGTGTTGTGACACCGCAGTCCTTATGCTGACGGCAGGGTGCCGTTCATATTTCCAATGCCTTGTTTCAAATTCAAACGTGGCAAGTTTTTGATAGAACATTGTAGGACTGGGGTAAAAAGGTTGCTGTTTTTTCGGGTTGTTAGTTTTCGCGAGACTGCTCCCCCTGCTGTTGATGTTTTGAATGTGGTTTGCTTGAACAGAAGCATTTTGTTGCTGTTGAGTGGCTGATCTGGAAAGCACCAGGGAGGGGGTCCAACAGCTGGGTGTCAGCTTGTTCCTTTGCACTGTTGATGTTGCATGAATAGTTGAGGTGGTTGAGGTAGAACATAAGACTATAAGAACAGCCCTGCTAGGTCAGGCCCAAGGAAGCCCATCCAGTCCAGCATCCTGTTTCACACAGTGGCCCACCAGATGCCACTGGAAGCCACAGGCAGGAGTTGAGGGCATGCCCTCTCTCCTGCTGTTACTCCCCTGCAACTGCTATTCGGAGGCATCCTACCTCTGAGGCTGGAGGTGGCCCATAGCCCTCCGACTAGTAGCCGTTGATAGACTTCTCCTCCATGAAGTTATCTAAACCTCTCTTAAAGCCTTCCAGGCTATTGGCTGTCACCACGTCATGTGGCAGAGAATTCCACAAGTGAATTATGCATTGTGTGAAAAAGTAACTTCCCTTTGTTGGTCCTAAATTTCTTGGCAATCGTTTTCATGGGATGCCCCTGGTTCTAGTGCTATGCAAAAGGGAGAAGAATTTCTCTCTATCCACTTCTCCCACACCATGCATGATTTTATAGACCTCCATCATGTCTTCCTGCAGTAGACCTTTTTCTAAATTAAAAAGTCCCAGGTGCTGTAACCTTGCCTCATTAGAAAGGTGCTCTAGGACCCTGATTATCTTGGTTACCCTCTTCCGCAACTTTTCCAGTCTACAATGTCCTTCTTTTGGTATGGTGACCAGAATATATGTATATAGGTAGGTATATATGTTTTTTTAAAAAAAGAAAAAAAAGGTCATAACCAGGGAAGTGTGTGCATGTAAACATGTGTGAAAGTGTTTGTGTGTAGGGAGAGTGAGGAAAGGGTCATACCGAGAAAACTTTGTCTTTCACTATGTCCTTACAGTTCTTTTGCAGCAAAGACATGGGGGGGGGGGTTGAAGAGATGAAGGCATTGGGGGAGGGCCCATCTTTGCTTCTTGTTCCAGGACCTACTTCAAATTTGCTATGCCCCCGTTCCAAAGCATACATAATTTTACATATCCTGACTCACTCTAGGCTGTCCCACCCACCCCCACCAAAAGAGGCCCTTTCTTTCTGGGGGCTGTGCTCCACACAGTCCACATACAGTCCACATCTGCTTGCCCTCTTCTATCCCCTCTCCACCTCAATGCAATCCTTTTGCAACCAGAGCTATCTGTATTCCAGTTACGGCCTACCATATATCATTTATCATATTTACCCAAATTCTGACTCTGAATTGAAGATGAATTGAAGAATTTACTTTTTTACCCTTAAAACGTAAGGGTTAAATAACAGGTTCTCCCTGCATTCACTTGAAAGGGACAGGACTCTGAATTTAGGACGACCTGATTTCTAATATCAAAACACTTGGACAAAACCTAGTCTTGGATTCCGTTAAATACAATATCATGATTTCATGTGTCCGATGGCACAAGTTGGTCCACAAAACCTTCTGCCAGCACAAGGCTGCAATCCTCTACACACTTACTTCAGGGGACTAAGCCCCGCTGACCATAGTGAGGTTTACCTCCAAGTAATCAATGCATAGATTTGCACGGCACCTCTGTTACTCTTAAAGCTCCCATGATCCGCTTTGTGACGCTTGCGGCAACAGGCGAACCCAACTGTCTGAAGTTTGTCATCGGGGAAAAAGGTGCCCCCTATTAATTGAGACACCTCCCTTGTGCAAAATTGTTCTAAAACACTTGTTTCTTACCTTGCTCTGTGGGTTCTTGGACGTCCCTCCTGGATGCAAGCTGGGCTATTATTCCCTTGTCCTTGCCTGCCGAGTTTTCATTCTTTGAAAAGCAGCCTTAATCATCACATTTCCTGATACCTTTGGAGCAACTGCTGGATTTTGTTGTATCAGCCAGAAGGTGTTGGTTAATCAGGACTTCCTCCTCCTCCTCCTCCCCACCCCCAGATACACACTCTCTGTGTGTGTGTGTGTTTCACCTTTTACTGTTCCCCTTAAAGCAGCAGCTGGAGGAATTAATGATTGCTAGGGGTACAGAAACATTAAACCTGTGCGCGCTGCATGCACACAAACACACACACACACTCTCTTTCCCCAGTGGTCTGCAATCAGCATTTGAGACAGCAATCGGCTGGTACAAGCGGGGAACGCACAAAGGCCTGGCAAGAGAGCAGGGATTTAAATCTCCCCTCTTGCTGGGCCGTTTCCCGTCTCAGATGCCATTGGCAGCCCTGACTCCTGCTGTGTTCTGCTGCTGCTGCTGCCACTTCAAGTGGCCTCCATGATACAATTCCACATCCAATGTTCAGAAGAGAGAGAGACCGCATTTGTTCCGTGCCTCTGCAGACTGGTCATGCAGAAGACGCGAGCCCAACACCTGCCAAGCCACCCCTCAAATTTAAAAAAACACCACCACCACCCAACCGGATTTCAAAAGCGTTAATCCCTTGAACACTCACTCCTTGTCTGCCTTTGCGGCCATGACAGGCCGGTGGGTTCCCAGACAGTTGCGTCAGCTGGAACGATTTGCCTTGTTTTCAACACTAAGCACCTAAGGTGGTGGGCTAGGGGTCAAGATGCAGGCTCTCTGCTGCCTCCAGCCCCAGGGGGAGAGGTTTCTACAGGGCCCAGTGGGTCTACTCGGAAGCAGTCCATTCGCAGCCATACCATCCTTTTACATGGAGAGGAGAGCTGGTCTTGTGGTAGTAAGCATGACTTGTTCCTTTGACTAAGCAGGGTCTGCCCTGACTGCATATGAATGGGAGACTTGATGTGTGAGTACTGGAATATATTTCCCTCAGGGGATGAAGCTGCTCTGGGAAGAGCAGAAGGTTCCAAGTTCCCTCTCTGGCATCTTCTCCAAGATAGGGCTGAGAGAGATTCCTGCCTGCAACCTTGGAGAAGCCGCTGCCAGTCTGTGAAGACAATACTGAGCTAGATAGACCAATGGTCTGACTCAGTATACGGCAGTTTCCTATGTTCCTACATGCATAGGAGCTCAGTTGGGGTTTAGCAGCTGAGCTCTTGCAAAGGTTCTTGGGTAAGAAATGTGTTGCAAGAGCTCAGCTGCAAGCCAGAGGGAGCAAAAGAATCACAAATTTTATTTATTAATTTATTATTATTATTATTATTATTATTATTATTATTATTATTATTATAGAATTAATAATATATATCGAGATGTGAGTAATAATGCAGCTTGTTCTAAATTGTTTCTAACTAGCTTAGACCAGGGTATTTAAGAGAATGCCTTCTCTATTAAGCGCCCTACTGCCTATTGAGATAATCTGAGGAGGTCTGTCTGAGGTTGCCACCAGCTCATCTGGTGGCTGCTTGGGGCTGGGCCTTCGCAGTTGTCACTCCAAGGCTTTGGAATGCACTCCCTGCAGAAATAAGAGCCTCTCCATAGGAACACAGAAACATAGGAAGCTGCCATATACTGAGTCAGACCCTTGGTCCATCTAGCTCAGTGTTGTCTACACAGACTGGCAGCGGCTTCTCCAAGGTTGCAGGTAGGAGACCCTCTCTCAGCCCTGTCCTGGAGATGCCAGGGACGGAACTTTGAGCCTTCTTTATCCATATTTATGTATTTATGTATTTATTTATTATTTCTCTATGTAAACTGCTTTGGAAACATTTGTTGAAAAGCAGTATATAAACATTTGTTGCTGCTGCTGCTATTGTTGTTCTGCATGTAAGCATGCAGGTGTTCTTAGTGGCCCCATCCCCTAAAAGGAATATCTTGCCTTGCCCCTGCTAATTGAGCAAAGAGGCACCTTTTTAAAGTGGCAATTCTCTTGTATTTAGCAAGCAGAAAGCAACTGGCCCTATCCATCCCCAGCACAGCATCACTCCAGTGGGTGCTGCTGGTGTCTATCTTATGTTTCTTTTTTAGAATGTGAGCCCTTTGCAGACAGGGAGCCATTTTATTTATTTATTTATATCTATGTAAACCGCTTTGGGAACTTTGGTTGAAAAGTGGTATATAAATATTCGTTGTATTGTCATAACTTACAGTACTCACAAAATGTGCCTAGTGGTGCAGCGGGGAAATGACTTGACTAGCAAGCCAGAGGTTGCCGGTTTGAATCCCCACTGGTATGTTCCCCAGACTAGGGCAAACACCTATATCTGGCAGCAGCGATATAGGAAGATGCTGAAAGGCATCATCTCATACTGCGCGGGAAGAGATGGCAATGGTAACCCCCTGCTGCATTCTATCAAAGACAACCACAGGCTCTGTGGGCGCCAGGAGTTGACATCAACTCAACAGCACACTTTACCTTTACAGTGATCACATAAGTAGTATCCCATTCAAATGCAAACCAGGGTGGACACTGTTTAGCAAAGGGACAATTCATGCTTGCTACCACAAGACCAGCTCTGACAGCTTTTAAAGCTGTTAACACAGCTTAAAGTGTTAAGACTCATTTATTCACCCAGGCTTGTAATTAGATTTATAGAATCTGTTATTGTTTTAAAGTTTAGTTTTATTTGTTATTTTACTGTAAACCACCCAGAGATGTGAGTTTGGGGTGGTATATAAACATGCTAAATAAATAACTAAACAATTGTCATATTCAGTGTTGTGTTTTCCTTTTGCCTGCACTTCCATTTTAGAAAATGATGCCACGATCCTTTGTTACAATTATTTTGTTGTTTTCTTCTTCTATGCTTGTCTTTTGCATTTAGGAAGCAACATAGGAAACTGCCTTATACTGAGTCAGACCCTTGGCCCATTTAGCTCAGTATTGTGCACACTGACTGGCAGCAGCTCTCCAGGGTTCCAGGCAGGAGTCTCTCCCAGCCCTACCTGGAGATGCTGCCACTGCCAGGCATTGAACTTGGGATTATCTGCATGCAAAGCAGATGCTCTGCCACTGAGCTGTGCCCCATATGTATTTGGTATACATTATTTTAAAAAATGAAATGAAAGTGTGAAATAATAATCATTAAAAAAAACCTTTTCCTGCTATGATCAGGTCACCTGGTTTTTTAATTGCACTGAAGCTCTACGTTTATAGTACAGTTGGTGCGGGAACACTCCCAAGATTGAATGCTCCCAGAAGGGATCTTAATCCTTAACAAAACGGGAAAATGATCACTGCCGGGATATGGAAGTACTGATAACTGCTCCACATATGGTACCAAATCACGGGAAGAAAGCCAAATTGTCAATGGTAGAGAGACCTCGGCCTGCCCAAAAGGTAAATTCTGCAGGACCATCACCAGGAACTGCACCATTCAAAATGTTTAAATCAAAGCAGGTTACCAGCTGGACAAGGCATAGACCAGCCAGGTTACAAACCCTATCCTTAGCGAGTCGCGGGGAAAGCATAGATAGCCCACATTCCTCTGGCTGGACCTGATTAAAATAATGGTATAATGTAATGTCATCTTGGCCCAGCCTAGCATTAAAATCACCTCCCAAAAGAAAAGAGGCCCAGGGATACATTTCAGCGCAAGCCTCTATGTACATTTGCAGGTTATGCCGGAAAGATCTTGTATGTGAGCATCTCTGCTAAGAGGGAGAAGAAATATTAAACAGCAATACCTGAAAAGGCCCAAACTGCAAGAGAACCGCCAACACCCAAGGGGCAGGAGAGGGTGGGGGGTGGGTCAGTGTAACATGTAAGGAGGAGGGGGCTACCCAAACTGCCAAACCTCCTTTCGCCCATCCCCCTTTTTCACTCGGGGTGGCTGGATTACAAACTCCCCGAAAACCTTCCAGGACAATATCCCCTGTTGCCCAGGTCTATAGTAAAGAGACCGTTTTATAGTAAAATAGATCCTTCCAGTGGGCTGCTGCATTAATTCTTCATGCACTGAAGCTGACCTCATAAGAACATAGGAAGCTTCCATATACCGAGGCAGACCATTGGTCCATCTAGCTCAGTATTGTCTAACCAGACTGGCAGCCAGGGGCAGAGCCACCATTGGGCGAACGGGTTCAAAGAACCCGGGCTGCTGCCAATCAGGGGCCACACTTCGCAGCCCCGACACGCCCCCCCCCCACATCTGATGTAAGACGTGGAGTCCAACATCAGACATGGAGTCCAGCCAGCGCTAGGTTTGCAGCACTGGCCAGACTCCAACTCCCGAACTGAGCCACATGACGTCAGACACAGGGGGAGGGGAAAGTGGGGCTGCCACTGCAGGCAGACATGAGCCGCTGGCAGTCAGGCTAGGTGCCTGCTGGCAGCAGCTTCTCCAGAGTCTCTTCCAGCCCTATCTTGGAGATGCCACCAGAGAAGAAACTTGGAACCTTCTGCTCTTCCCAGAGCGGCCCCATCCCCTAAGGGGAAAATCTTACAGTGCTCATGCATGTAGACTCCCATTCAAATGCAAACCAGGGCAGACCTTGCTTAGCAAGGGGGACAAGTCATGCTTGCTACCACAAGACCAGCTCTCCTCCCTGAGAAGTAGGGGAAATGGTGGCCGGAAATGACATCAGAAGTCATTTCTGGATACCCAGGGACCATGGATAGGTGAATTTAGACTATTTTTAGCACCGCAGATAACAAGGTCAGGTGTATATAGCCTGACTATGGATACACAAAATTGCAGGTGCCAAAACCACAGATAACAAGGGCCACCTGTATACAAATCCATGGTGCAGCCAAATTTGGAATACTGTATACAGTTCTGGTTGTCGTATCTCAAAATGGACATTATAGAACTGGAAAAACTGCAGAAGAGGGCAACCAAGATGATCAGAGGCCTAGAGCACCTTCCTTATGAGACAGGACTACAACATCTGGGGCTTTTTAGTTTAGACAAAAGATGATCGAAGGGAGACATGATAGAGGTCTGTAAAGTTAGAAACATGATAGAGGTCTCTCACACTACATTAGAACCAGGGGTCATCCAATGACCCTGTTTGCCAGGAAATTCAGGACCAACAAAAGGAGATACTTTTTCACACAGCACATAATTAAGCAATAGAATTCTCTGCCACAGGATATGGTGTAGTGGCCACCAGCTTGGATGCCTTTAAAAGAGGTTGAGACAAATTCATGGTGGTCTATCAATGGCTACTAATCTTGTGACTATAGGCCAACTCCAGGCTCAGAGGCAGGATATGTGGCATGCCTTCATCTCTTGCCTGTGGGCTTCCCTGAGGCATCTGGAGGGCCACTGTGGGGAAAAAGCATGCTGGACTAGATAGGCCTTGGGCCTGATACAGTAGGGCTGTTTTTATGTATGTTCTGCAGGGAGGCTATAGCTGTTTCCTGCCCTGATGCCAACTTCAACATTCTGTAATTCTGTTTTCCACAGTCCTTTGCAATGCAGTAGACAACTGGATGTTGTATAGGTTGGATGGTGAACGAACCCTGTGGTAGTGAGCAGAAATTGTCCCCTTTGTTAAGCAGGGTCTGCCCTGGTTTGCAATTGGCTGGATGACTACATCCAAGGCAAGGCTACAGCACCTGGGACTTTTTAGTTTGGAAAAAGAGATGACTATGGGGAGACATGATCAATCGAAGAGTATAAAATTATGCATGGAGTGGAGAGAAGGGACAGATAGAAAATTTTCCTCTTCTCTCACCACATTAGAACCAAGGGTCATCCCATGAAACTGAAGGCCGGGAATTTTAGGACCAACAAAAGGAAGTACTTTTTCACACAGCACATAAATAATCTATGGAATTCTCTGCCACAGGAAGCGGTGATGGCCACTAGCTTGGATGGCTTTAAAAGGGGCTTAGACAAATTCACAGAGGAGGACAGGTCTATCAATGGCTACTAGGCTGGTAGCTATAGGCCACCTCCATCCTCAGAGGCAAGATGACTCTCAATAGCAGTTTGTTTATTTATTTATTTATTTGATTTATATACCGCCCTTCCAAAATGGCTCAATTAAAACAAGCCACTAAAACAATGAAAAGCTAAAACAAATTAAAAACAATATAACAACAATTAACAATTTAAAAACATTTTAAAACAACAATTAGCAATAGCAATAGCAATAGCACTTACATTTATATACCGCTTTATAGCCGGAGCTCTCTAAAGCGGTTTACAATGATTTAGCATATTGCCCCCAACATTCTGGGTACTCATTTTACCGACCTCGGAAGGATGGAAGGCTGAGTCAACCTTGAGTCCCTGGTCAGGATTGAACTTGTAACCTTCTGGTTACAGGGCGGCAGTTTTACCACTGCGCCACCAGGGGCTCACCAATTAAACAGTTACAGTAATAAAAAGCCCCAAAATCGGGTTAGAATTGAAAAACCCTGGAAAGCCAGGCCAAACAAATACGTTTTAAGGGCTCTCCTGAAGGCTAATAGAGAATTCAAATTACGGATTTCCGCAGGGAGCGCATTCCACAGCCCCAGAGCAGCCATAGAGAAGGCCCGCCTCCGAGTCGCCACCAGACGAGCTGGTGGCAACTGGAGATGGACCTCCTCAGATGACCTTAATGTGTGGTGGGGATCACGCAGAAGAAGGCGCTGTCTAAGGTAACTCGGGCCTAAGCCGTTCAGGGCTTTAAAGGTAATAACCAGCACTTTGTATTTTGCCCGGAAACATATTGGCAGCCAGTGCAATTGTTTCAAAATAGGCATAATATGGTCTCTCCAGGATGCCCCAGAGACCAATCTGGCTGCCGCATTCTGAACTAATTGAAGTTTCCGAACTACATACAAAGGCAGCCCCACGTAGAGCGCATTGCAATAGTCAAGCCGGGAGGTCACCAGATGGTGCACCACTGTTTTGAGGTCATCCTCCTCAAGGAGTGGACGCAGCTGTCGAATCAGCCGAAGCTGATAGAAAGCACTCCTGGCCATGGCCTCCACCTGAGAAACCAGGGTGAGGCCTGGGTCCAGGAGTACTCCCAAGCTGCGCACCTGCTCCTTCTGGGGGAATGTAACCCCATCCAGAACAGGGAGATCTAACTCACTCCTCAGATTCTGAGCCCCCACAATGAGCACCTCCGTCTTGCTTGGATTCAGCTTCAATTTGTTCTCCCTCATCCAGCCCATTACTGCCTGTAGGCAGGCATTTAAAGAGTGAGTGCCATTTCCTGAAGATGAAAAGGAGAAGTAGATTTGGGTGTCATCAGCATACTGATAACACCCAGCACCAAATCTCCTGATGAACTCACCCAGAGGTTTCATGTAGATATTGAAAAGCATTGGTGACAGAATGGAGCCCTGAGGGACTCCGTATAACAGCTCCTGCTTTGAGGAGCGACTGTCACCAAGCTCCACCATCTGGGATCTACCCGAGAGATAGGAACAGAACCACTGCAAAGCAGTGCCCCCTATTCCCAACTCCTCCAGGCGACCCAGAAGGATACCATGGTCGATGGTATCGAACGCCGCCGAGAGATGCAAGAGGACCAACAGAGTCACACTCCCTCTGTCGATTCCCCGGTAAAGGTCATCCATCAGGCCGACCAAGGCTGTCTCAACCCCATAGCCCGTTCTAAAGCCAGTTTGAAATGGGTCCAGATAATCAGTTTCCTCCAAAACCGCCTGGAGCTGGTTAGCCACCACCCTCTCGATTACCTTGCCCAGCCAGGGGAGATTGGAGATTGGCCTATAACTATCCATCGCTGAGGGATCCAGGGTAGGCTTCTTAAGAAGAGGTCTAACTATTGCCTCCTTCAGACAAGGAGGCACCCTCCCCTCCCCCAGCGATGCATTTATGATATTAACTAGGCCATCTCCAACAATCTCTCTGCTAGATCGAAGCAGCCAGGTCGGGCAAGGATCCAGAGAACAAGTGGTAGGCCGTACCGCTCCAAGCAGCTTGTCCACATCATCAGGAGTCACAGATTGAAACTCATCCAACCTAACACTGCAAGAGGGATTGCTGGATACCTCCCTCACAGACCCTGCAGAAATAGTGGAGTCCAAGTCGGCCCGAATACAGGAGATTTTATTCGCAAAGAACCCACTAAAGGCGTCACAACAGAGTATCTCTGGGAGCTGATTTGAGGCAGAAGGAGCAGAAATTATACTCCTCACCACCCGGGATAACTCTGCCATACGTGAACCCGCAGACGCAATGCGCGCCGACCAAAAATGCTTTTTTGCTGCGCACACTGCCATTGCATAGGTCTTCAAATGGGTTCTATGCTGCATCCTGTCAAATTCGAGCCGAGTTCTCCTCCACTTGCGCTCCAGTCGCCTACCCAGCCGCTTCATCCCCCGCAACTCCTCCATGTACCAGGGGGCCATCTTAGAAGCAGGCCTGGAGGGACGCTTAGGAGCAATAATATCTACTGCCCTGGTGAGTTCGCTATTCCATGTTCCCACCAGGGCATCGACAGAATCACCGGCCGCACCAACATCAAAACCCTCCAAGGCCTTTTGGAAACCTACTGGGTCCAGCAGTCTTTTTGGGCGGACCATCCTAATAGGTCCATCACCCCTGCAGGGGTGGATTGTGACCGTGATACCAACCTTAACCAGGTAGTGATCCGTCCATGACAATGGGGTAACCACCGGATTCCCCACCCACGAACACGCCCCTGATCCGAACAGAAGACCAAATCCAGTGTGTGGCCGGCAACATGAGTTGGTTCAAAAATTAATTGGGATAGGCCCATAGTTGTCATGGCTGCTATGAAATCCTGAGCTGCACCAGACAAGCCAGTCCCAAAGTGGATATTGAAGTCCCCCAGCACCAAGAGCCTGGGAGACTCCACCACCAACTCCGCGACCAGCTCCGTCAGCTCAGTTAGGGAGTCAGTTGGGCAGCGGGGTGAACGGTACACCAACAGAATCTCCAATCGATCCCTAGTTCCCAGCCGCAAAAATACACACTCAATATAGGTCAACTGTCTCACAGGGGCCCTGGTAAGGGAAATGGTATTTTTATGGACCACAGCCACTCCACATCCCCTCCCACTTCCTCTAACCTGCTCCACAACAAAGTAACCTGGAGGGAGAAGCTGAGCCCACAGTGGGCCACTCGCCTTCCCCAGCCAGGTCTCAGTTATACATGCCAGGTCAGCTCCCTCATCCATGATCAAATCATGAACAATTTCAGTCTTATTTTGAACTGACCTGGCATTACAAAGGAGCAAGGTCAGGCTCTGTGGGTAGTTGGTGCTGCTCCCCAAGGCCTGAGAGTTGACAGAACAGTTGGAAGTAGAAATAGTTACTAAATTGCTAATTTCTCTTCCCCTGTAACGGCCAGCTGTTCTGCCAGCGCCAGTTCTTCTATTCCCCACCACTACAGCAATAGCTGCCCCCAGGCTGTCAGGTGCACCCCCTGCATCATCCCCCTCAGGAGAGCCCAAACACATCTCATTAACTAGGCCTGGCAGTTGCAGGGGAACGGGGCAGAGCCACCATTGGGCAAATGGGTTCAAAGAACCCGGGCCACCACCAATCAGGGGCCACGAGTGCGGCCCCATACACGCTCCTGTGTCTGACATCAGCACCATGTCGTTTGGTGCCGAAATCGGCCCTCGTTGCATTGGCAGCATGGCCGGAGTGACTCTCCCTGCCTTAAAAGCAGGGAGAGCCATTCCTGGTCTCGCTGCCAACACAGGGAGACCACGCCCCCACATCTGATGTCAGATGAGTGGGCATGGCTACCTGGGCCACGTCTGACATCAGAAACGGGGGCGGGGTCAGGGGGCTGCTACTAGTTGGAGGGGTAAGGGCACCTCCAGCCTCAGAGACAAGATGCCTCCGAATACCAGTTGCAGGGGAGCAACAGCAGGAGAGGGAGACAAGCTCTCACCTCTTGCCTGTGGACTCCCCAGAGGCACTTGGTGGGCCACTGTGTGAAACTGGATGCTGGACTGGGTTGGCCTTGGCTTGATTTAGCAGGGCTGTTCTTTTGTTCTTAGGAGTACATGTGTGTGCCGCCTGCTTTAAGATATTCCCCTCAGGAGATGGGGCTGTAGTTCAGGGGCAGGGCATCTGCTTGCATGCAGAACATCCCAGATTCACTCCCTGGCAGCATCTCCAGGTAGGACTGGGAGAGACTCCTACTTGAAACCTTGAAGAACTGCTGCCAGTCAGAGTAGACAATACTGAGCCAGATGGACCAATGGTCTGACTCAGTAGATGGCAGCCTCTGATGTTCCTATATGCACATTCTCTGAAGATGGAAAGCTACCTGTTATAAAGCTTGGTTTTTTAAAATGTAGTTTTGCTTTGGGGGCAAGTAGGAGGAATTGTGGAGGCAGCAGGAGACCCAAAGGCCCCTCTCGGTGAGTTTTCTCAGCTGACAGATCTGGCGTTGCAACAGTGACCAGGGGCAGGCAGAACAGCTTGAAGCCAGTGGCAACCACCGTCAGATCCAGGCTCAGCTTGGCACCTGCTACGGTGAGGCAGGCTCAGAAAGGAGCCTGCCAAGATTTCTGCTGCCGTTGGAACCGCGTGACTCCGTGAGAGGAATGCACTCCACGGGGCACAGCCTTTGAAGACTGCTCAGAGAAACTTGGCAGCCGCCCAGCCAAGGGTGGGGGTTCTGGGCTGCTGAGAGCAGCTGAGATTGCTTTGTATTCTGGCCTCTAATCTTTTATTTATTTGAGTTGCTTTATACTCAGCCTTCCTATCTTGAGAAATACACAGGGCGGCTCCCAAGATTTTTAACAAACAAGAACTGAACTATCTAGAAGCAGGAGAAACAACCGGATTTTTTAAAAAAGCAAAAGTATCTTAAAAGGTAAAGCATGCCATCAAGTCGATTTCGACTCCTGGTGCCCACAGAGGCCTGTGGTTTTCTTTTGGTAGGATACAGGAGGGGTTGACCATTGCCTCCTCCCACGCAGTATGAGATGATGCCTTTCAGCATCTTCCTAGATCGCTACTGCCAGATATAGTAGCTGCGGGGATTCGAACCAGCAACCTTCTGCTTGTTAGTCAAGCATTTCCCCTCTGCGCCACTTAAGGTGACACTTTTAAGGCCACTTAAAAGACTCCACCCCAAATCAATTTTTTTTCAGAGCCCACCTAAAAACGAGTAGCAGAGGGGCCAGGCAGATCCACACCCAACGTGGCCACTATCTGGGCACTCTCCGTCGAACCCACTCACTGGATTTCTGTCTGAGATTAGAGGCGGCCAGGGCTGCCTAATGCCTCTCTGCAGATGTTGGACTACAATTCCCATCATTCGAATATGATGAATATTTATATACTGCTTTTTAACAGAAATCCCCAAAGTGGTTTATATAGAAATAAATAATCACCCCTATTAGCCACTGCAGCGGGGGGTGATGGGAGTTGTAGTCCAAAAACAAGGCTTTCAAAAGCAGAGCAATATTCTTGGGCATCTTCATATGATTTGTGAGCTCTTCTGGTTCTAGGCCATCCAGGGCTTTCAAGGCTCACCCTGATGAGCTGAACCCAAACAAATTAACAGCTAGGAAAGCTGTCAAAGAACTGGTGCAATGCGAGCTGATCTGCCTAGTTCTGAATCCTGGTGGCCTCATTCTGGACCAAGTGAAGTTTCCAGACCGTCTTCAAGGGCCATGCCATGTAACTTGCATGGCAGTCATCTGATTTGAAAGCGACTAGAATAGAAGATAAATGACTAACACCAGGTCTGACTTCTCGTGGGTTAAAAGCCTCCTGCAAGAACCTAGAGAGCCATGAAGCCGTCTGAATAGTTCAGAGTAGTTGTGTGATGTTTATGTTTTTGCAGAGGTTTTAGAGCCAGAGAGATTTCGTTTAGTTTAGAAAAAAGATGACTGAGGGGAGACATGATTGAGGTCTACAAAATCATTCACGCTGTTGAGAAAGTTGAAAGAGAGAAATTTTTCTCCCTCTTGCATAGCACTAGAACCAGAGGTCATCCCATGAATTTGATTGCCAAGAAATTCAGGACCGACAAAAGGAAGGAAGTACTTTTTCACACAATGCATAATCAACCTATGGAATTATCTGCCACAAGATGTGGTGACAGCAAACAGCCTGGATAGCTTGGATAAATCCAAGAAGGGCTTGGATAAATTCATGGAGGACAAGTCTATCAATAGCTACTAGTCTGAGGGCTATAGGCCACCTCCAACCTCAGAGGCAAGATGTCTCTAAATAACAGTTGCACGGGAGTAGCAATAGGAGAGAAGACATGCATTCACCTTTTGCCTGTGGGCTTCCCAGAGGCATCTGGTGGGCCACTGCGTGAAATGGGATGCTGGACTAGAAGGGTGGTATAGTCCTTGGGTCTGATCCAGCAGGACTCCTCTTCTTCTTCTTCTTCCTCTTCCTCCTCCTCCTCATCATCAGCAATTCAATTTCTATACCACCCTTCCAAAAATTGCTCAGGGCAGTTTACACAGAGAAATAATAAATAAATAAGATAAGATGGATCCTTGTCCCCAAATGGCTCACAATCTAAAAGAAACATAAGATAGACACCAGCAGCAGTCACTGGAGGGGGACTGTGCTGGGGGGGTGGAGAGGGCCAGTTACTCTCCCCCTGCTAAATAAAGAGAATCACCACGTTAAAAGGTGCCTCTTTGCCAATTTAGCAGGGGTTATGTTTGATTCTTCTACTATTGCCTCCTATTGCTACTTTATAGTGTGTGTGTGGGGGGGGGTCGGGTCTGATTAGAGCAAAAAGATGATCGAAACTGCTGTTGGATTTTATTTTTCCAAAGGGAGAGTGGCCGTTTGGGGTTTGTCCCTGTAGCCTTTGGGGCGACCTCAAATCTCTTTTGTGTCCAGTCAGCACCATCTCGTTGAATTAAGCTTTTGTAATAGAAATTGCAGACTGTGGCCTTTTCAGATTGCTTGGCAACATCACTTCCAGCCCCAGCCCACCCCAGCCCCACTCTCAGATTGGTTCCCTCTCCACCATGGTCCTTTGCTTGACATCCAGCCAGAGGGAAAGTTCCAGTGAACTTGAAAACTTTGCTGATTGCTGTAATATTATCCTAATAACATTCCTGTCTTGACTCCTTGTTGCCTCCAGCTGGACTAATGATGATGATGATGATGATGATGATGATCAAACATAGGCTGGATGCCACCTGTCAGGGATGCCATAGCAAATTCCTGCATCAAGCAGTGGGTTGGACTAGAAGACCTCCCAAGGACCCTTCCAGCTCTAGAATTCAATGCTGCCATGAATTAGAAAACCACTCCAGAAATCTAGCTTTCTTGTTTATGACCAATCAATCTGCTTTATTGTTTATGAACAAGAGACAAATCTGCTATTTTGTTTGGAAGTGGTTCCTAAGAGCTGTTGGTCAATGGAACGGTCCAGTAGTGGGCTCTCCTTCATTGGAGATTTTCAAGCAGAGGAGGGATGGTCATCTTCCTGACTATGGGGAGACATGATCAAAGGGTATAAAATTATGCATGGAGTAGAGAGAGTGGACAAAGAGAAATCTTTCTCCCTCACTCCCTAGACTAGAACCAGTGGTCATCCCATGAAACTGAAGGCCAGGAAATTTAGGACCGACAAAAAGAAGTCCTTTTTTTCACACAGCGCGTAATCTATGGAATTCTCTCCCATGGGAAGTGGTGATGGCCACTAGCTGGGCTGGCTTTAAAAGGGGCTTAGATAAAGTCATGGAGGGCAGGTCTATCGATGGCTACTCGTCTGGTGTTTATAGGCCACCTCCAGCCTCAGAGGCACAATGCCTCTCAATACCAGTTGCAGCAGGGGAGCAACTGGGGAACATGCCTTCCTCTCTTGCCTGTGGGCTTCTCAGAGGCAACTGGTGGGCCACGGTGCAAAACGGGATGCTGGACTAGATGGGCCTTCTTGGGCCTGATCCAGCAGGGCTCTTCTTATGTTCTTATGCCAGGGATGCTTTAGCGGATTCCTGCACTGAGGAGGGGGTTGGACTAGAAAACCTCCAGGGACCTCCAGGGTGCCTTCCAATAACATTGTATCATTCTATGAAGGTTTTTAGTGTATCTACAAGAGGGAAGACCATAACCGGGATGGTGTTGGTGTTGGTAGTGTGTGTGTGCACTTATACACACACACACACACACACACACACACACACACGGTAGCCTACTAGGGAATATACTGGAGAAGGGTAGCCCACATCACTGCAAAACTCAAATATTATTTAGCCTATTATCTTTGCTGCTAAGTAGGCACCCAGATTTGGAAAGTCAGAATATGGCAACCCTCAGTCAAAACTAGAAAAAAAGAGACGGGAAGCAGGAAGTGAGCAAACAGGGTTGTACATACACATTGATATCCATTCAGTCCCTTTGGTTGTGACTCAGGGAATGCAAGCCGCTTTCTCTCCATCACTCTCCACATTAGCCATTCCAGTCCAGCTGGGCAAATGCTTGCAGAATTTCTGACAAGAGACCAAGTCTCTGCAGCTGAAGCAGCACTGATTTGTATCCCCTGTCTCTCCCCCCCCCAAAAAAGCCCCCAAGGAGATGCAAAGTCCTCTGCTTAGATGGGGCCTGAGGGAAGTCCCAGGTTCAATGCCTGGCATCTTCAGGAAGTACTGGGAGAGACTCCTGCCCGGCACCTTGAAGAAACCGCTGCCAATCAGTGCAGGCAATGCTGAGCTAGATGGAACAAGAGTCTGACTCAGCAGAAGGCAGTTTCCTGTTCCCTATGTACCCAAGTCCATGAGATGGATCCAAGACAGTGCTGTGTCTAGAAGTCATTGCTCACATCTCTGGAGGCTCAGAAGAAGACGGCACCCTCGTTCTTGTTTGTCTCTTGGTCATACGCTTGAATCTGCCCCTTGATGTGGGTGAGCTTCCTCTTCAGATATTCGCAGCGCTGCTGTTTTTCCAGAAAGGTGGGGTCCTAAAAGAGGGGACATGGAGGAGAAGGTACCCAAATGATTGGTTTATGAGAGTGCCCTATGTGCTGTCACAAGAGAATTAAGGGATGTTTAGAATGCATGCAAGTAGGAAAGACATGTGTTATTGTTGTGTGAGTCTAGCCATCACTCTATGTTCTTGTCTAGAGGGTTTTAGTCTATATGCCATAGGATTATCCAGAAGCACCTGACTGTGTGAGCTCTCAGTAAGCAGCTCTGCTCTTACTCTGCTCTTAGAGTAAGCTGCTCTGCTCTTTTATTTCAGTGGTTTCCAATCTGGGGGTCTCCAGATGCTTCTGAACCACAACTCCTATCATTCCCAGCCACAATACATTGTAGCTGGGGCTGATGGGAGTTGTAGTTCAGCAACATCTGGAGGCTCCAAGGTTTGGAACCACTGGTTTAGATTCCCATCCTTATGGCTTTTGTAGTTAGTGACAGCACAGATTTCTCACCTATGGAAGAACCAGCCAGTATCCACCATCTTCAGTAAGCATCTACCTTCCCTGTAATCTTCAGTTTGAACGGCAAAGCCTTGCAAGCTGAGCCTCTGAGAATGTAAGTCATTGGCACACTTGGAAGTTAAATAAAGCCTTAAAAGCTAGCTGGAAATTGGTCCTTCCTTTGAGTGAGTGCTTACCTGTTATTTATTTATTTATTATTTGTTTGATTTCTATACCGCCCTTCCAAAAATGGCTCAGAGCAGTTTACACAGAGAAATAACAAATAAATAAGATGGATCCCTGTCCCCAAAGGGCTCACAATCTAAAAGAAATATAAGCGAGACACCAGTAACAGTCACTGGAGGGATGCTGTGCTGGGGGTGGAGAGGTCCAGTTACTCTCCCCCTGCTAAATAAAGAGAATCACCACGTTAAAAGGTGCCTCTTTGCCAAGTTAGCAGGGGTTATGTCTTTGGGGGAGCCACTTTGGGGGACAACAAGGGTGAGGGCCAGGTATTTTTATTTTGACTTCTGTTGTTTTTAGGCCCTGGGTGTTTCAGATGTGTCTTGGTTTGTCTGGGGATGGGGAGATCCACTGACTATGGGGTGGCTATTCCCGTGGTAGTGGGGAATAGAAGAAGTAATGTTAGCAGGTCAGCAAGCCATTATAGGAGAAGGGAAATCAGAAATCTAATAGCTGTTTCCCCTTCCGGCTATCCTGACAGCTCTTTGACCTTGGGGAGCAGTGCCAACCTCCCACAGATCCTCACACTTTGCTCCTCTGTAATGCCAGGTGACAGGTCTGTCCAGAATAATTCAGAAACCATCCATGACTTGATACTGGATGGAGGGGCAGACCTGGTGTATCACATTGACTTGGTTGGGGGAGGCTGGTGGCCCAGTCTGGTCCCAGCTTCTCCCTCCAGGGTACTCTGTTGAAGAGCAGATGCAGGGACATGGGTGGGGAAGTGGAGTGGCTGTGGTCTATAAGAATAATATCTCCCTTGCCAGGATCCCAGTTGGAGTGCCAGACCATATCGAATATGTGTACTTAAGTTTGGGGACCAGGGATAGACTGGGACTTCTGTTGGTGTACCGATTGCCCCGCTGCTCAACAGAGTCCCTAACTGAGCTGAAGGACTTGGTCTCGGGTTTGGTGTTGGAGTCCCCCAGGCTTGTGGTGCTGGAGGACTCCAATGTTCATTTTGGGGCCAATTTGTCTGGGGCAGCTCAGGAGTTCATAGCGGCCATGACAACTATGGGCCTATCCCAAGTGGTCTTGGGACCAACGCACATTGCTGGTCAGATGCTTGATTTGGTCATTCACTCTGATCAGGGTGGTGTTCTGTGGGTGGGGACTCCTGTGATTTCCCCATTGTCATGGACGGACCACCATTTGGTTAAGGTTGGACTCACGATCATTTCCCACCTTCACAGGGGTGAGGGACCTATTAGAATGCTCTGCCTGAGAAGGTTATTTGATCCAATAGGATTCTAAGAAGCCTTGGAGGGATTTAGTGTTGGCTCTACTGGTGCAGCCAGCGTGGTATAGTGGTTAGAGTGCTGGACTAGGAGTGGGGAGACCCAAGTTCAAATCCCCATTCAGCCATGAGACTAGCTGGGTGACTCTGGGCCAGTCACTTCTCTCTCAGCCTAACCTACTTCACAGGGTGGTTGTGAGGAGAAACTTAAGTATGTAGTGCACCGCTCTGGGCTCCTTGGAGGAAGAGCGGGATATAAAATGTAAATAAATAAATAAACAAACAAACAAATGAAAGATGCTGAAAGGCATCATCTCATACTGTGCGGGAGATGGCAATGGAAAACCCCTCCCGTATTCTACCAAAGACAACCACAGGATAACCAGCCAGGAGTTGACACCAACTCGAAGGCACACTTTACCTTTACCTAATGGTGATCCTGTTGATGCCCTGGTGGAGAATTGGAACAGCAAACTCACCAGGGCAATAGACATGATCGCTCCTAAACTTGCTCTCTAATCCTTTCAAAATTAGCCCCTTAGTATATGGAAGAACTACGGCGGGCTGAAGCGGCAAGGCAGATGACTGGAGCACAAGTGGAAGAAGATTTGACTCGAATCCAACAGATTACTACATAGAGTGCGTTTGAAGATCTATGAAGAGAATCCAGAGGAGTTGTTCAGGGTTGTGAGAGGGCTAGTAAGTTCTCCTCCTCCCTTGAATCAGAACTTGGAACCATCTATCATCTACAGTGACATGTTTAACGAGTTTTTTGTGGATAAAATCTCTCGTATTCAGGCCAATTGTGGATTTAGACCCCACAATTATTGCAGTGTCTGAAACAGAGATGTCCAGCAACTCTTCTTATGTGGTCAGGCTGGATCAGTTCCAATTTATGACTCCTGAGGATGTGGACAAGCTGTTTGGAGCAATGCGGCCCACCACCTGTTCTCTTGACCCTTGCCCAACATGGCTGATACTATCTGGGCAGGGAGGTTGTTGTAGAAGGCCTAGTAGAGATTGTAAATGCTTCTCTGAGGGAGGGCAGGATGCCTCCTTGCCTTAAGGAGGCAATTATTAGACCTCTTTTGAAGAAGCCTGTGTTGGATCCCTCAGAGTTGAGCAACTATAGGCCTGTCTCCAAGCTCCCATGGCTGGGCAAGGTAATTGTGAGGGTGGTGGCCTCCCAGCTCCAGGCAGTCTTGGAGGAAACTGATTATCTTGACCCATTTCAAACTGGCTTTTGGGTGGGCTATGGGGTGGAGACTGCCTTGGTTGGCCTGATGGATGATCTCCAATTGGGAATTGACAGAGGAAGTGTGACTCGGTTGGTCCTTTTGAACCTCTCGGCGACTTTCGATACGATCGACCATAGTATCCTTCTGGAGCGCCTGAGGGGTTTGGCGGTGGGAGGCACTGCTTTGCAGGGGTTCCACTCCTAGTACCTCTCGGCAGATTCTAGATGGTATCCTTCAGAGAGTGTTTTTCAAAATCTGAACTTTGGTATGGTGTCCCTCAGGGCTCCAGATAGTCTCCAATGTTGTTTAACATCTACCTCCCTAAATGCCTGCCTGGAGCTGGTGATGGGCTGGATGAGGGATAACAAACTGAGACCGAATCCAGATAAGACGGAGATACTTATTGTGTGGGGTTGGGAGATGATTTTGATCTGCCTGTTCTGGATGGGGTCACACTTCCCCAGAAAGAACAGATACACAGTCTGGGAGTGCTTCTGGACACAAACCACTCCCCAGTGTCCCAGATTGAGGCAGTGGCCAGAAGTGCCTTCTGTCAGCTTTGGTTGCCAGCTACATCTGTTCCTTGGATAGACTTCAGACTGGTAGTACATCTGCCTGTCACCTGCAGACTTGACTACTGCAATGCACTCTATGTGAGGTTGTTTTTTTATGCAATCCAGAAACTGTAGTTGGCCCAGAATGCGGCCACCAGGTTGATCTTTCAGGGACTGTCCCTCAGGGACTGTTCTTCAAAATCTGAACTTTGGTATGTTGTCCTTCAGAACTCCTTACTGTCTCCGATGTTGTTTAACATCTACATGTTAAATATGTAGAGAGATCATCAGGAGATTTGGTGCAGGGTGCTATCAGTATGCTGATGACACCCAAATCTTTTTCTCCATGTCAACATCATCAGGAGAAGGCATAATCTCCCTAAATGCCTAAATGTCATTTCGGAGAGATCATATCACTCCTATCTTAAAAGATCTACACTGGCTGCTGATAAGTTTCTGGGGAAAATACAAGGTCTTGGTTATAAGCTATAATATTGGGATATTGGGATATTGGGATATTGGGATATATTCAGCTATTCTTTATTAGGTCCTGTAGAGGTTGTTGTAGATTCTTTCAATCTCGTCGTTCTGTACAGGACAATGACAATAAAGATTTATCGTATTGTATCGTATCGTATCGTATAAAGCCTTAGGCCCTGGTATTTAAGAGAACATCTTTTTCACTATGAGCTCCACTACCCATTGAGATCATCAGGAGAGGTTTGTCTGCAGTTGCTACCAACTTGTCCGGTGGCTACTTGGGGACGGGCCTTCTCTGTTGCTGCCCTGAGGCTTTGGAACGCACTCCCTGCTGAAATAAGAGCTTCCCATCTCTTACAACTTTTTAAAAGGCAGTCAAAACACATTTGTTCACCCAGGCTTTTAATTAGATACTGTTTTAATAGTTTGATGGTTTTTTAATAGTTTTAATGTTTTAAATCTTAAATTATTGTAATGTTTTAACCTTTTTATTTGTGGTTGTATTTTGTTGTAAACTGCTCAGAGACTTGCGTTTTGGGCAATATACAAATAGATTAGTTCGTTCGTTCATTCATTAGTTAGTTTAATTAATTAATTAAATTAATTAATCCATCAATTCTGGGATAGCCAAGAGGACCCAGTAGCTTCCTAGCCAAACTACCCTTTGCTTGGGCATCACTGTTTGGTTGAAAGGCTGCATCTGAATAGCTGAACAAGACACACCAACACATAATACCTTCTCCTGAGTGACCCTGCAGAGGACTCCGTGCTCAGGAGTGGAGCACCTCCCACTCCCACCCCACCCAGGATTGCCTACACAGACTGGCAGCGGCCTCCCCAAGGTTGCAGGCAGGAATCTCTCTCAGCCCCATGTTGGAGATGCCAGAGAGGGAACTTGGAGCCTTCTGCACACGAGCAAGCAGGTACTCTTCCCAGAGTGCCATGAACCATTTTTGGAGGGGCAAATTTGAAATATCCAATATACCCCATAACTTGAAGTATTTCATCTTAATCCCGTGTCTGGGGAAAGGCCCTAGAGATGTTGCCAGGGAATGAACCTGGGACTTTCTGAAGGCAAGCAGATGTTCTACCACTGAGCTATGTCCCCACCTCATAAGGGGAATGTCTTTCAGCAGACAACTATCAGGTTTTAAACCATCACTGCTGCTTGTACTGCCAGGTCTATGCCCAACATCCACCCCCCCCTGCCCCACCACTCATCTGGCCAATGCACCCTCCGACCTCAGCCAGCACCAGCCACCTGGGGAAGGGAAAGTGCTTGCAGGGTGCTGCCCCAGTGAACATGAGTAGGAGTGACAAAGTCATACTTCTCCTAGGGTGCCAAACCCCAAGGGACAGCCGTTCCTACGGGCTCTTGGGAGAGGGAGGGAAGACCATAATTGCTAGGCGGGGCCTGGAAGGAGGCTGAGACAGACACCAATGATCTACTTTTTGGGTGAGCGGCTCAATGATCCACCTGGAGACTGGGAAATGAAGGAGGCCAGTAAAATATCGGAAGGTTCGTTAGCTCACAGAGGGTCTTTTGGCATGTACACTGAGAGGGGTGTTCTTGACTCACCTGCTTCTTGCTCTCATATTCTTTCCGCACGGTGGAAATTCGGCTCTGCTCCTGCAGATGGAAAAAGCAACATTTGCTTGTGATTCTGAAGACAGAGATACAGACTCGTAAAAAGCAGCCCCCAAAGGAGTCTTTGCCCCAAAGAGCAACCCAACTTGTTTGCTTTTGGTGACTATTTCTTGACAGACACCAGGAAGTAAGGGGTGAGCAAAAAGTCACAACCGAGAATTCCCAATTTGGAGAAATCTAGGAACATTGGAAGCTGCCTTATACTGAGTCAGACCCTTGGTCTATCTCGGTCAATTTTTTCTACTCTGACTGGCAGCGGCTCTCTATGGGTAGGATTGCCATATTCAAGCTTCCCAAATCTGGGTGGCATAATTTGCATATTATGCAAATTATGTGGCAACTAATTTGCATTTTATTTATTTATTTGACAGATTTGTATACTTTCTCCTCCTTCTCTGCCCTCCCATGTGATCAGATCCAAAGTAAAATCCGGGCAGTCCGGGCAGCGCATTTGAAATCTGTGAAAATCCGGGTGGAATTTAGCAGCCGGGTGGAGGAACCGAAATCTTGGGGCTACCCTATATTCTGGGGGACATGGCAACCCTACCCATGGGACAGGAGTCTGTCCCAGCTCTACACGGAGATGCTGCCAGGGAATGAACCTGGAACTTTCTGCATGCAAGCAGATGCTCTGCCACTGAGGTATGACCCCCTCCCCCAAGGAGAATATCTTACAGCAGACAGTGCTCAAATATTGTCACCCGTCCAAATGCAAACTTGAGCAGACCCTGCCTAGCAGAGAGGACAATTCATGCTCGCTACTGAAAGACCAGCTCTGCCACCATCACTACAAAACTGGCACCAGCAGAGGAACAAGATAAGCTGAGAAGCTGAGTTTAGGCTCCTCCAAAAATGTGTGCAAAAGTTCCCCACTGAGAACTTATCTTTACAATGGGAAGGAGAGCTAGGTTTGTGGCAGTGAGCAAGAAATGTCCTCTTTGCAAAGCAAGATCTGCCCTGGCTTGCATTTGGATGGGTGACTGACTACATGTGAGTGCTGTAGGACATTTCCCTTAGGAGATGGAGCTGTAGCTCAGCGGTAAAGCCTCTTTTTGCAGGGAGAATCAAGTTCAATCCCTGGCAGCATCTGGGAAAGACTCCTGCCTGAAACCTTGGAGAGCTGCTGCCAGTCAGTGTGGGCAGTACTGAGTCACATGGACCAAGGGTCTGACTCAGTACTAGGCAGCTTCCTGTGTTACTATGAGTTGCAAATATTCATGCAATGTGTCATGTCAAGAAAGCATCAAAGATCCTTTCTTATCCATCCCACATAATATCAAATGCTCCAAACATTAAGGCTTATTACAGTTAAATGTGCTTTTTGCTTGCATAATTTATATGGAGCCTGGCCTTTCCTCTATAAGATAAACTTAATGCCAATTAAATAATAATAGTATAAGATTTAGGGCTAATTGCTCTGAAGGAGTCTGGCAGGAAGGTTTTGCCCGAAGGCAGTGCCTGGTCAGGATTTGGAATTCCACAAAAGAGCTAATGTTCCTTCACAGTCCAGGAGGCTTGCTGAATGGGAGATTTCCCTGGAAGGTGGAGACACCACCCAAGGTGACTCACCCTCCTCCTGTGCACGGAACTGATTCTGGTGCTTCGGTTAAAAAAATCAAATTCAAACTGGAACAGGGGTCCGTCATACGGTTTGAGAAAAACTGGCTCCTAGTTTGGTTCAATGTTCGAATCGAGTTGATTCTTTACCACTGTCGGCGCATGCACAGAGGCTGGAACCAGGCTGCGCTGCTGAGAGCACCAGACCCGGTCTGGCGTATAGAGGAGGTGCCACTGCCACTGCCGGTAGTAAGGTGCCTCCTCGCCACCGATCCACCCACCCAGCCACCATTAGAAGTGTTTTTAAAGCAGGTTTCCCCTTTGCTTGTTCCCCTTTACAAGCACATCCCTCGAACTGAATCAAACCAGTTCCGAACCGGTTCGATTCGAACTAGGGTTGGTTTGGTTTGGACTCGGACTAGCACCCCTAAAACGGGTTTGAATAGAACCGGTTCTGCACATTCTTTCCTCCTCCTTCCCCTCCAGCAGGGTTTGTGTGTGCATTAAAGAACAAAAGAAGCAGCCAGAGAACACAAACAAGCAATTTGGATTGAAGCAGATACCAGCCAGAGAAGCTAAGGGCTCTTCCAGATGGTGATATAAAAGCGGCGTCTTTTGAAACTTCCTTTATAGGTCAAACATGTTATAGAAAGGAAGAAAAAGATCAATCTCAAGCAAATTGCAATAAAAATTTGGTGAGTTTGTTGTTGTTTTTAACTCAAGAAGGTGTTTCAAAGAACATATCCAAAGTCTATCAAAATTTTATTCTAATCTGCAGAACCCCCCACCCCACTCCACAGACTGCCACAGATTGCCAGCAGATGACATTAAGAATATTATGCTATGGCCCCTACGTGGTGTGGAAATTTCATTTTATTTCCCATCACAATTTGCTTTGAAGTCTATCTATCTATCTATCTATCTATCTATCTATCTATCTATCTTTGTACAGCACCCCAAACTAATGTCTCCGGGCAGTTTACAACAACACAATACAAATTAAGACAAACATTAAAACATCAAAACAATTTAAAACCACAATTCTAGTTAAAAAGCTTTGGTGAATAAGTGTCTCTTTAGAGACCTTTTAAAGGTTGTCAGAGCTGGGGAGGCTCTCATTTCAGGAGGGTGCACATTCCAGAGACTTGGGGCAGCAACAGAGAAGGCCCATCCCTGTGTAGCCAGCAGACAAAACGGGGCCAACTGTAGACGGATCTCTCCGGATGATCTCAATGGGCAATGAGGCTCATAGTGAAAAAGACATTGGAGCTATTCTGACGATCAGTGGAAAGCAGGCTAAGGGTGCTTAGCCCGCTTTCCACCGATCGTGAGACTCACCGGGCTCGTAGCCGAGCCCAGTTGAGTCAAAGTGGGTCACCCGCTTTTGTAGCCCTCCCCTAAGCCCAGGTTAGTGGAGCAAGCACTCCGCTTGCTACCCTGGGCTTCCCGATCGTGAGTAGCTGCAGCGTGGCTCCACGCCGTGCCTACTCATGAGTAGACCCCCAGAGGGGAGCTGAAAAGCCACCTCCCGGCTCCAGGGGTCTCTCTAGTATGCCCTGAGCACTTGCGCAGGGCATACTGGAGCTCCCGCCCTGATCGTCAGCGGGGAGAGCGGGCTTAGCCCGCTCTCCCCGCTTAGCTTCACAAACCGGATCTCACTGATCGTGAGACCCAGCTCATTCTCTTAAATACCCTGGGCTTAGTAAGCTGTTTACAGCGTTGTAGGTTATAGCCAACACCTTGTATTTTGCCTGGAAACTTATTGGTAGCCAGCATAGCTCTTTCAAGACAGGGGTAATAGGGTCCTAAGTTGGAATATATCATCATCTAGAAGAGCCCTAAGAGAGCCAGGAAAGGAACCTTTAGGGTACAGGGTTCCCTCTCTATTACAGGAGGACGCTGCTGTTTCAGCTCCATCTGATGCTCAGCCTGTATCATAGTAAATAAACCGAATATTACAAAGACACCAGAAGTCTCCAGGTGATTGCTCCTGAAGGGGAAGCCAGTATCTGAATTTGCACCAAGGAACTTCTCACTGCTTGGGCAAGTGGAGAATGTTGACAATAATGCTGTAAAACCAGAGGCGTATCTAGGGAAAATAGCGCCTAGGGCAAGCACTGAAATTGCGCCCCCTGTCCAAACTTCCGACACCCATCTTTCAGATAACTTTACCATAATATCAGCTGAAAAATACAAGTCAAGCTCATTAATCTTTGAATATTTCAAAAACTATTTAGCTGTGGACGTAGCCAGACCAAAAAGTGCTGGAAAACTACACATTTCAGTATGCTGGGGCTCATGAAATATCCAAATACTATGTGGAAGTATACTTGGAAAACTAATGTCTAATTCTCTACTATGCATTGTAGCATCAGTATTACATAAGTTTTAAAAATAAATGGAGAATTTTACTTTTCCCAGATACTCTGAAAATAATTAAAGGATATGCAGAGTAATCTGTGTCACTGCTTGGAATATATTCTAGTCTTTCAGAAAGACAGTTAAAATGAGAGGAAGAGAGCAAGAAACTCCCAGTGGGCTTTAATACTAAGGATTTCACACTGATTCAAAGACAAACTCACCATTAATAGCCATATTATTAAGACATCACATTTAACTCACTTATCACAAGAAGCAAAGTGAGAGCAAATGAATCCAATTCTAGCTCATAAGCTTCAGCTCATTATTCACAAGCCCTGATTCTCTGTACATAGTGCCAAACTGAATATGTGTACAGTGACTTCTATTATATTAAATTAAAAAAAATACCTGTAGCCCCTTCAGGGGCTTCCTAAAGGCTGTGGGGTGGGTCTGCAAAGGTCTCCCTTCCCCTTGCTGGCCTCTAGGGCTTTGCAGGGATCATTTGAGCATGTGCAGTGGTCATTTTATATATCTACTAGTATTTTTAAGCCCGTTATAACAACGGGCGCTAGCCTTTTTACCCCCCTTTATGTGTTCTTCATCTTTTTTTTTCTTTGTGTGTGTGTGTGTGTGTGTGTGTGTGTGTGTTTGTCTCTCCTGTCCCACCCTCCCTCCTGCCCCACACTCTGGCCTCTCTTCCTCCCCCTCCCACCCCGCTCACACCCTCCCCTTCCTGTCAGCCTCCTGCCCCAGTCCCTCCTGCCACCCTACTCCCTCTTGCCCTTCCCTTCCCCCTCCCCCTGCCTAACTCCCTCTTGCCCTTTCCCCTCCTCCTGCCCCACTCCCTCTTGCCCTCCCCCTCCCCCCTGACCCACTCCCTCTTGCCCCGCTCCCTCTTGCCCTTCCTCTTCCCCCCTGCCCCACTCCCTCTTGCCCTCTCCCCTCCCCATGCCCCACTCCCTCTTGCCCCTCCACCCTGACCCACTCCCTCTTGGCCCTCCCTCTTCCCCCCTGCCCCACTCGTTCTTGCCCTCCTCCCTGCCCCATTCCCTCTTGCCCTCCCCCCTCCAACCCTCCCTCTTGCCCTCCCCCCTCCCCCACTTGCCCTCCCCCCTTCCCCCTCTCCCCTGCCCAGAAGAGTCATGCGCTTCCCCCCCCCCAACCTGGCAACTTTACTCACTGTTTTGAACGCGACGGAGAAAGGAGCTCGCAAGCAGAGCTCATTTCTCGGGCAAGCCTCTTCCCGGACTGTTGCATTGGGCGTAAAGGACGCCCAGCGGCAGTCTGGGCAGTGTCTTTGCCGAGAGAGGAGCTCTTTTTGTGAGCTCCTTTTTCCTAGGTCGTCGGGGTTGGTTCTTCTTTGGGTAAGGAGGTCTCGGGCAGCTGGGTGGGCGGTTGGCGGCGGCGGCCGCAGAGGCATTTTCCTGGGCCATGTTGGCCCTTGTTCATGTGTGGGGGAGCGGGGAAGGCGGGATCGGCCTACTGGGAGGGCGGTTGGCGGCGGCCGCCACGGTGGCATTTTCCTGGGCCATGTTGGCCCTTGTTCATGGGGGGGGGTGCGGGGATGTCGGGCTCTAGTGTGGGGAAGTTGGGCCCCAAAGTTTTCCCCCTGGCCGGCTTTAGCGGCAACGCCAGGCCTCGGCGGCGGCTCCGCCACCACCTCGGCCGGCTTCCCCCACCGCCTCTTTCCCCTCCGCCTCTTTCCTATCTTCGCGGCGGCCGCTTCTGGCCCCGCCGTTTCCCTCGCCGCCTCTTCCCGGCTTCTTCTGAGCAGCCGCTTCTGGCTGCCCAAGATGTCCGCCGGGTACCGGCGAGCGTGTCTCCCTTGCCCTGTTCTGCGCCTGCGCTTCGCGCAGGCGCAGAACAGGGCAGGGAGGCACGAACACACGCTTGGTGCCCGTCCACGGACGGACACCAAGCGTTTTATTAGAGAGGATATCTATATCTATATCTATATCTATATCTATATCTATATCTATATCTATATATCTCCACTGAAAACAAAATGGCTGCCATGCATGCTCAAATGGCCTCTGCGAGGCCTGGCATCTAGGGCCTCACAGAGGCCATTTGAGCATGCACAGTGGCCATTTTGTTTTTGGTGGCCATTTAATTTTTTTTTTTAATTTTTAAAAATGGCGCCCCCCTTCAAGTGGCGCCCAGGGCACGTGCCCTGCCTGCCCTACCCTAGATACGCCCCTGTGTAAAGCCATGAAAACCCATTAATATTCAATAAGAATGACCTTCTTGTTTTGATAGCGACGAGGCAACTTGGACATCAGGGTTTCCAGCTCCTTAAATTTCTGCAGTGCTGCAAGGACTTCACAGTGCAGTTCCTTATACTCTGCATATTGATCCTGGAAGACAGCTTTGTATTTTTCCCGGCCATCCATGCTTTCAATGGCTGGGTACTTTCTACTCAGTACAAAAGGGGACAAAGAGAAAATGAAGAAGGCGCTATCAGTAATGGGGAATGTTAGAAGAGCAACCAGGGCAGAAATCCAAAGATGAATTCATTTGATTATATTTGAAAAGATATATATGCCACCATTCTTCATAAATGCATTCATGGTGGCTTACAACAAAATGTATTGAGAGACACCGTAAAACACAACCTCTAAAATAACAGAAATGCAGGATAAGGCAAATATGAAAACAGGGCCGTCGTTAGAGGAAGGCTTCTAACAACCAGTCTTCAACTTTGAAATCAAACAGGGAGGGGGGAAAGCCTAGAATCAAGGAGCATGTAGATTCAGAGAGGCAGGGCCAACACTGAGAAGGCTCGCCCACACATCACCGATAATTGTTCTTCAGAAGGTGACGGGATTTGCAGAAGAGCCTCTCTGTATGATCTCTGCATGCAGAAGGTCTCAGGTTCAATCCCTGGCAGCATCTCCAGGTAGGGCTGAGAGAGACTCCTGCCTGCAACCTTGGAGAAGTCGCTGCCAGTCTGTGAAGACAATACTGAGCTTGATGGACGAATGGTCTGACACAGTACAATACAAGGCAGCTCCCTATGTTCTTATGTTCCTGTGTTCTAAAGCGTTTGGTCCCTTCTGTTCATTCGGGTCTCTCCACAGTCTTGGTACACAGGAACATAGGAAGCTTCCATATACTGAGTCAGACCATTGGTCTATCTAGCTCAGTATTGTCTACACAGACTGGCAGCTGCTTTTCCAAGGGTGCAGGCAGGAATCGCTCTCAGCCCTATCTTGGAGAAGACAGGGAGGTAACTTAGAACTTTCTGCTCTTCCCAGAGCGGCTCCATCCCCTGAGGGGAATCTTACAGTGCTCACATTGGGTCTCCCATTCAAATGCAACCAGGGCAGACCCTGCTTAGCTAAGGGGACAAGACATGCTTGCTACCACAAGACCAGCTCTCCTCCCTATGATAAAACACTGCAAAAGAGCCAACTTGATGTGCTTGCACATGTGCTTGCAAATATAGCAGCCTCAAGATCCTGTGTGGTGTTTTGCCAATATACAGCAGCAATTGTTCACATTTATGACGACACACACAACTGCCAATGGGTTTCCCATGGAGGTTTATGGGTGCCCCCTGCTGGAAACAGGATTCTGGAGCAGATGCACTGATCTGACACGTCTCATCTCACTTTTCATATTGGCCATGAGTAATAGGAATGAAATTTCCATATACAGAGGCAGGAGACTTCTGCCTACCCGATAGTGGAGCACATGCATGAAAATATGAAGACAGGCCATGCGTCCATCTAGTTTAGTGTTGTCAGACAGCCTGGCAGCAGCTTTCTGGAGTATCAGACCATATACCTTTTTAGCTATGTTTAGCTATATTTAGCCTAGTTGTGGTCAAAAGGCAGGCAATTAATTCAAGGTCACCTTTTAATACTTCCTTTATATACTGGAACAAAACAATTCTTGGATCAAATCATGTCCTGACTATGTTTAATCACCACAATATATCTTTCAAAAAATTCCCCGTTACTGTGGGCATAACTCCAAAACGTGCAGTATTACCCGCTCCTGCAGCCTTCCAGCAACCATCATCTGCTCAATCAGGGATTCCCAATCTTGGATCCACAGATGTTGTTGGACTACAACTCCCACCATCCCTAGCCACAGTGGCTGAAGGCTACTGTGACTGTGGATGATAGGAGTTGTAGTCCAACAGCATCTAGGGACCCAAAGTTGGGAGCCCCAATGTTAAGTGATAAGTACTTTTAAAACAGGATGTAGGCAGCTTATACAAAAAACTTTCCCTTCATGAACATTAATCATTTGTTCCATGTTGTAGGGTTCTGATTGTGTCCTTCAATGAAACTTCCAGTGTGGAAAGGAACAGAGAATATAAACAGTGCACCAGTCAAACATTGGCAAGAGAGCATCCATATTAGTATCTGGATTGAATCTGGTGTCTGGAGTAACTGGAGTAATTGGATTGAGAGCCAGCGTGGTGTAGTGGTTAGAGTGTGGGACTAGGACCAGGAAGACCTCAGTGCAAATCAGCCATGAAACTCACTGGGTGCTTCGGGGCCCATCATTTTTCTCTCAGCCTAACCTACCTCACAGGGCTGTTGTGAGGATAAGCATAAGCGATGTACATCTCTCTGGGCTCCTTGGAGGATGAGTGGGATATAAATGTAGTAAGCAATCAAAATAAAATAAAATAAAATAATCAATCAATCAATCAATCAATCAATCAATCAAATCTTGGTCTCTAGAAAAACCCTATTCAGATCCATGTCTCAGACTTCATAATCTTCTAATTCCTTAAAATGGACCCCCTCAACTTCCTCTTTGCATCGTTAGCCACTGCAACATTTCCACTTACATTATGTAATCTGGAATCACGTGTGGTTTGGGGTTGTGGCCTGTCGGGATGGCATAATTCAACATCTCTAGATCCTCAGCCATCTCTGAAAACTCAACGTGCCTGGTGACCTTGCCTGGTGGGTGGGTTTCCTCTCGGGAAAGGGCATCTTTTGGTTCCACTCTCAAGAAGATCGGTTCTTGCTGCAAAAACATTTTTAAAAGAGGCCAGAGAGACATTCATTCACAAATCATAAGTGCAGTCTGCAGATCTGAGGGGATCCTGGACATTGCTAGCATGGTATAGCATGAGACTAGGGTTTGGGAGACCTGGATTTAATTCCAGAATGGCAGCATCTCCAGGTAGGGCTGGGAAACACAAGCCTCTACATTGAGTCACACAGCTAGTCTACCTATTACACACTGTCTGATCAGACTGGCAACAACTTTCCTAGAGCTTTCTTATTTGGACTACCTGGGATTCTTTAAATGGGAAATTATTCAGACTAGCTTAACCCGCACAGAGCATCTGTGCACTAGTACTTGATTGCTCCCCTCACCCCCTGCCACAGCCCCCCTCGCCTCAGAGATCTCTCCCAATCACATGTTCCTGTTCTAGTCCAGTGGTTCCCAACCAGGAATAAATTGTAGCTGGGGATGCTGGGAGTTGTAGTTCAGCAACATCTGGAGGAACCCTGGTTGGGAACCACTGCTCTAGTCTCACCAACCATCAGGTCCCAGAGCATGGTCTGAGGGCACAAGATGTAGACACCTTGCCGAAGCTAAGTAGGATTTGGTGTGGTCATTGCCTGGATGGGCAGCCCATGGATATCATCTTTGGGGGTGCAGCTGTAGCCTTTGAGGGCAGAAGGAGAAGGTCCTAGTTTCAGTCCCTGGCAGCATCTCCAGGTAGGGCTGTTCACAATCTTAGGAACATAGGAACATAAGAAGCTGCCTTCTACCGAGTCAGACCATTGCTCCATCTAAGATCAGTATTGTCAACCCAGACTGGCAGCAGCTTCTCCAAGGCTGCAGGCAGGAGTCTCTCTCAGTCCTATTTTGGAGATGCCAGAGAGGGATCTTGGAACCTTCTGCATGCAAGCATGCAGGTGCTCTTCCCAGGGCAGCCCCATCCCCTGAGGGGAATAGCTTACAGTGCTCACATATGTAGTCTCCCATTCATATGCAAACCAGGGTAGACCCTGCTTAGCAAAGCAGACAATTCATGTTTGATGAGACCAGCTCTCCTCTAGGACAAGCGCCGCTGCCAGTTAGTGTAAAGAATACTGAGCTAGGTGGACCAAGGATCTGACTCAGTATATGGCAGCTTCATAAGATCTGATTAGACCCCTTTCCCCATGCCAGGGTCCTACCAGTTTCACCATGATCTTCCTAGCAGCTTCGTGCCTCCACATCTTAAGACAGACGAGGGAGCCAACCAGGTAGAGCAGCATGGTGACGAAGAGGAAGGCAATGGCGGCCACCTGACCCCCTTCGACCCGGCACAGAGCCACGACAAGCGGGTTGTTTGCAAAGAGAGAGTAGCACAGGCCGCCACGGTTGACGTCGTTGACGTAGGCAATGGCAGCCGCCATGTACAGCAGGAACATGATGAGGTTGAGGGCAAACTCCGTCAAGGGCCACCAGTGAGAGTCCAGAAGGATTGTCCTGTAGTACATGGTCACGCCAAGGCCTAGCAGGATCACAGTCACGAGCCATACCAGACTGGCCACCACCAAGACAAAGGGGGTCATCGGGCCATAGTAGTTGTAGCCATATCCTCCCCCGAAGATGCCGCTGGAGGGCAGATTGCCGCCATAAAGTTGGGACCACTGATAGTCCTTTTGGATATATGCCGCAGTGCAAGCAAAGACCATCCCCCCCATGATAAGCTCTAGGCCCCCCATCAGCCTCAGGAGGCCGGGCCATGACTTCATGTATGCATATTTGTGGTTATAGGCCTCCAACTTCTCCTTGTAGCTTGGTGGACCCATTGAGAGGTCACCATGGCTTGTGGGGGTCACCGACTTCCCGGATTTTGAAGGGCCGGTGGAGTCTGAGGGTGGCTTCTTGAAATCACCCTGGCCCTCATCGCTGGAAGTCTCTTCCACATCAAATGTGGTTCTGCGTGGGTGTTCTAGCAAGGGAGACACTGGTGGGGAAGCCGTGATGCCTTCTGGAGAGTAGGTCAAAATATAAGGCTCCTCCCAGGGCTTTCGCCGCCGTCTTTGAAAGAAGGACTTCCAAGATGGCGGAATGAAACGCCTGACAGGCCTCAGGGAAGATGCCTCTTGGTTCTGAGGTATCTCAGTGAAGGTTGACTGGGCGGAAGGGAAAGGCCTACAAGAAGAGGCGTGAAGACCATCCACACAACTGGAACCTGAAGAGTTTCCAGAGCTTTTTGCCCAGGGTTCCATTGGATGTAGCTGGTTGGAAGGATCTAGAAGTCCTCCCTCTGCATCTGCCACAGGCTGCCTCTTTTCTCTGGCTGAGGTAAAGTTGTCCTCAGAGGCCATTTTCCAAAATGGTCGCCTGACTGAAGTTGAACCATCTGGACTAGGCTTTGTGTATTGCTGGAGGGAAAGAGTAGGGATGAAGGAGCTTTGCAGGTCTTTGGCGTTGCTTTGAGAACTAGAGGGGAAGTAAAGCAACCAGGTTAATGATCAAAATTCATAGCAGTGCTGCATGCTAGGATTCAATGTAAACCACATAGATATTTGCCTTTTGGGAGTATAAAAATTGTATAAAATAAAATAAAATAAAATAAAATAGGGCAGCTTTTGGACTCATGGGTAGGAGGTGGGTAGAATGGAGTTGGTGTTCATCAGAGGTTTCCAGTCTTGGGACTCCAGATGTTCCTGAACTACAACTCCCACCATCCACAGTCACAATACCCTTTCGCCATTGTGGCAGGGGATGATAGAAGTTGTAGTCCAACACAATAGGAACATAAGAAGCTGTCTTTTGGTCCATCTAGCTCAATATTGTCTACACAAACTGGCAGCTTTGATGGCTTTAAAAGGGGCTTAGACAGATTCATGGAGGAGAGGTCTATCAATGGCTACTATTCTGGTGGCTCTGGGCCACCTCCAGCCTCAGAGGCACAATGCCTCTCAACACCAGTTGCAGGGGAGCAACAGCAGGAGAGAGGGCATGCACATGCCTCTTGCCTGTGGGCTCCCCAGAGGCATCTGGTGGGCCACTGTGAGAAACAGGATGCTGGACTACATGGGCCTTGGGCCTGATCCAGCAGGGCTGTTCTTCTGTTCTTAGCAGCTCTCCAAGATTTCAGGCAGGAGTTTTTCCCAGCTCTACCTGCAGATGCTGCCAAGGAGTGAACCTGGGACTTTCTGCATGCAAAGCATGTGCTGTATCACTGAGTGAGAATCCCATAAGGGGAATATCTTACAGTGCTCACATGTAGTCACCCCTCCAAATGCAAACCAGGGCATATCCTGCTTAGCACAGGGACAATTCATGCTCACTATTAGGGATGTGAACAAACTGATTTTTTAAAATTTGATTTGTGCCCGCATCAAATCATCCATGATTTGTTTTGTGTCCAAATCTGTCCCCCTGAATCACCCCAGATTTGGTTTGGATTTGATTTGATTTGGATCTATTTGGACCACTTATAAAGGTCCTAGGGCACTAAATTTGGGTGGTGGGTAGGTCCCCATGGGTGCCACCTACCAGCAACATTTCAAGGCAGTAGGGCACTTGGTTGATTTTTAATGATTTTTAAAAGTTTCTACTGGTTTTGTATATCCCCACTATAGGAAATAATGGAGGTTTGAAGTCACCAACCCTAACCCTAACATGGATCCTCAGCTTTCTTAAAAAAAAAAAAAAAATCTAAGCTCTAGCCCTTGTAGAAGCGGAGTTATGGAGCAAAATGTGCAGTCACTATTTTTCAAGGGTTTGGATTCTTTGGTGTCTAATTACTTTTCTTCATATTGCATCCCTATGAGGATTTATTATACGCCTTCATTTCTTCTGTTCATTTTGACTGTCATTGGACAGTGCCAACTGTCAACTGCCATGTGTCAACTACACCCCCTACACACATCACACACACATCACACACACATCACACACACACACACACACACACACGTACTCAGTTTATTTTTTAGGAGTGTTTGAAGTGTTTAGATTCTTTGGTATCTTCATTACACACCTTCATTTCTTCTGTTCATTTGGCCACACTGCTTTGCGGGTGGGGGTGGGGAATTAGTGGCATCCCATGTGCCAACTACCCCCCAACCCGCAAGCCACTGGGTACTCAGTTTATATTTTAGGAATTGTTGAAGTGTTTAGACTCTTTGATGTGCAATGAATCCTCATAGGGATTCATTATGAGGAAAGGTTATTAGACACCAAAGAGACTAAACACTAGAACATAAACTGAGTAGTACCCCACTGCCTTACGGGTGGGAAGGATGTGTGGTTGGCAAATGACAGTTGACAGCTGGCACTGTTGAAAAAACAGTCCAAATGAATAGAAGAAATGAAGGTGTGTAATGAATACTCATAGGGATTCATTGAGGAAAATTTATTATACACCAAAGAATCCAAACACTTGAAAAATAGTGACCACTCATTTTGCTCCATAACTTCACTTCTACAAGGGCTAGAGCTTAGATTTTTTTAAAAAATGAAAGCTGGGAATCTGGGGGAATTAATAGGAGGGATACAGATCTTGAATAGATTCGAATGAAATCAGGCATGATTTGATTTGGACCGGCATCTAGGCAATGGATCACAGGGGTAATTCGTTCTGCCTCCAAATCACCTGAATCAGCTAGATTCAGGTACAAATTGATTTGTACCCCAATCGATTCACACATCCCTACTCACTACCAGAAGACCGGGTCTCCTCCTGCAAATATCTGGGAACCCAAGGCTGGGACCCCATGGTGTATACCCTGTGTAACAGCCCTGTGCTCCAAAAGCCACGAACCAAGAACAAGCACATATGACATGCCTTTGTATCAGGTCGTACCACTGGGCCAGCTACCCAGGTACAGTCTCCTCCCACTGGCAGAAATTGTCAAGGCATCAGGCAGAGTACGGCCTCTTCCCGCTTGTACTTGTACTTTCCGAGACTCAAACTCAGGGATCTTCTGCATCCATCACAACCCATTTATTGGAAAGTGGTCAGAACTCAGTAAAGACACTATGTTGAGTCAGATCACTGGTCCAGCCAGTCCAGAACTGTCTACTCTTACTGGCAGCAGCTCTTTTGAGGCTGCTTCAGCTGAAAATCCTTCAAAGGAAAGATATAAGAGGACATTGTCTTTGTTATGAGCTCTGCTGCCTATTGAGCTAATCTGGGGAGATGCGTCTGGTCTGCCACCAGTTGGTCTGGTGACTACTCAGGGATTAGCCTTCTCTTTTGCTGCCCCACAGCCTTGGCATGTGCTCCCGGCTGAAATCAGAGCCTCCCCATCTCCGACAGCCTTTCAAAAGGCCCTTAAAGTGCATTTATTCACCCAAGATCTTCAACAGATTGGTAGAATTGTGGATTTGTTTTAAACTGCTTTAATGTTTTGATTTTACATCATATTTGTTGTAAACCACTCAGGGATATGAGTTTGGAGCGGCATACAAATATTCAGCAGGCAGGCCAAGGACTGGGCCTGGGATAAGAGAGAAGAGGATGAACCGTGGGGCATGAGTGCTTGCCAGACCAGATCCCCTGGATCAGAGTTCTTGACATCAGCATCCCCTGTAACTGGGATTCCCAGATATTGTTGACTACAACTCCCATCACCCCCAGCTGCAATGGCCTTTGGCTGGGGTTGATGGTGTTGGAGATGGAGTTCCAGTGCCCTGACCTTTTGCACCATCTATCCTAATGACCACGAGGGGCATTGGAAGCAGAGGTAGGTAGTGAGGGTCTCCTTTACCCGTCCCTGCTTGCCTCTGCTCTGTGACTCCTGCCTTGACTGCTCAGGTTCTTCCTGTAGTGAGTCAGTCCTCCTCCTTTCCTCCTAGAGAGAAGATGGAAACATCTCTCTTTCTCCCTACCGATTCATTATGTAGCTGATCGATAGGATAGGTCTTTCCTATCTCGAATGTGCTTCACCAATGAATCAATGTAGTTTAGACTCTACAGTGATCTCCATGCGTGTTCCTTAAAGCGCTGCAACAACTAAACTCTGCACTCTGTAATTGGAGTGGTGGCTTCCTCGGTGCTTTGCTAAATAATTACAAACCCCAACAGATAGGAATTGTAGTCAACGATATCTGGGAATCCCAGTTACGGGGAACACTGCTTGGCACTCACAATTTACTGTCAACAGGATACATGGGCATAAACACCCCCCCTTCCCTCTCCTTCTCCCTCCCTCTCTCTCTGCCAAAAACTTACAGGCTGATTTTGGCCATCCCGCTCACATGCCTTTCCACCCTCACTTCTCCCCCTCCTCCCCAGGCCCTTGTTTTGCCTTCCCGATGAGTTCCTCCTACATACTGCCCCCTCCGGCCCCCAAAACATGATCTAACGGTCCCCCACCCGGCGTAGGACGTTCCACATACCTTCTCCTCTTTTGCGAATCCCGGGCGAGAGGAGATGCTGTTGGGAATGGGCCCACACTCTACGCTGACTCAAGCCTCAAGGAAGCAGGAAATCTCTCTCTCCTCTCCACCACAGCAATGGGCGGTCTCCGCTGCAAGAGACCAAAAATAATTCTGTGATGGACAGAAAGCTTCAAGCTCCGGGTCCAGTCAGTTATCAGCCTCTAGTGCAGTTAAAGATTAACTACTGGCCAGCTAGAAGCCTGCCCAGGAGGTAGGTGGCACACACTAGATCCAGGCTCTGTGACAGTGTCCTGGCCGCAGCGGGTATGTTGGACTGGCCTTTTTGGAGACATACTTCAATCTCCCCAACCGCCCTCGATTTTCAGATTTTTATATATATTAAAAAATCCATACCAATATCTTGCACTTTTACTTATGGAGACAAAGGAAAAGTGTAGGTAGGATTCTATGCAATTGTCCTCCAGTGGTCAGGCTTTAAATTGTATGAACCTCAGAGCTCCAACTTATACGTCCATTTCACATTTCAAGCCAGAATTGTTCCTGAAGCAGGCAGGAAGTCAATGAGATTTCCTCCTGAAGAACAATGCTTGAAGAGGGCATGCTCTGACTCCTGGGATGGAAAATCCCATCTGTCATTCCCTCCTCTCCTGACCAGTACAGAGCAGGAGCCAGATTAAGTGAGCCACAATGAAGCACCATTGGAATAACTGAGATATATAGCTAACTATATCTCACAGTCTGGCCACTGTGACATGTTTGCTAGGTTTTTTGCCGATAAAGTTGCTCGCCTTTTGTCGGAGTTGGATTCTAATTGCTCAGTATCCATTGAGGTAATCATAGTTTTGTGATACTATCTGGGATACCTTTGAGCTTGTTGAGGCTGATGATGTGGACAGGGTTCTTGCCAATGTGGGCACAGCGACCTCTAGACTGGACCCTTGTCCCTCCTGGCTTTGGGAAATGGTTAATGTCTCTCATTGGGAGGGGTTTGTTCCATCAGCCCTTAAAGAGGCAGTGGTCTACCCTCTTCTGAAGAAGCCTTCTCTCGACTCTGATAATCTGGATAACTATCATCCAATCTCCAATCTTCCTTCTCTTGGTAAGATTCTGGAGAAGGTGGTTTGTGCTCTGTTGATGAGAGTCCTGGAGGAAACCGATTTCCTGGATCCTCGCCAGCCAGGTTTTAGGCCACAGCACAGCAGTGAAACGGCATTGGCCGCCCTGTTGGATGACCCGTATCGTAACCTTGATGTGGGAAGCACACCTCTCTTGGTTCTTCTTGATCTCTCAGCAGCCTTCGATACCATCGACCATGCTGTCTTTCTGGAGTGCTTAAGTGGGCTGGGCCTTGGGGGGCTGTTGTTCAGTGGGTCCGATCCTATCTCACTGGGCGATTCCAGTTGGTGTCAATTAGGGGTGAGTGTTCTGCACCCTGGCCCCTTCCTTGTGGGGTTCCACAGGGCTCAGTCCTTGCTCCCATTCTCTTTAACATCTACATGAAGCCGCTGGGCCTGGTCATCCATTGGTTTGGGGTAAGTTTTCATCAATATGCTGATGATACTCAGCTTTATATCTCTACCCCTGGCCAAACAGGTGATGCCGTCCTTGTGCTGGCGCAGTGCCTGAGGCTGTCAGTGTTGGAAGGAAAGGACTTTGCGCTGTCTCTTTGCCTCAGACAGTGGAGGACAGACTAGTAAGTCAGAGGGCTAGAAGGTCAAAGACATTTGGTCATCACTTCCTGCTGCTCTGATGCTATCCCTTTGAAATGTAGATTGCTAATCTTAGGGGATTCAACTTCCTTCCTCCTTCTCTCTCTTCCTACCTGGCTGTTGACCTTGCAACATGGCAAGTCTCTTGCCCTGCACCATATGTGCAGAGAAGATGGTGAATCCATCTGCATCCATTTAGATAGATAGATTAGAGATCCTAAATCCTCACTTTCCTATCTAGAATGGAGTTCCTTAATAAATACCTTTTATATTGATTTGAAACTAGCAATTGGCTCCAAGTTACTTTACTCTTAGCACACATGCATGCATAACTAAATCCGCTGTGTTTGTGCCTCTGTGCACTCTGCTATATTGAAAAAGGGATTCTCTCACCACAGAGAATTTCCAACAGGTTATGGGCTCCAGCCAGTTATGGGAGCAGTATTTTGAGCTGTGTGTGCTGCAACTAGAGAGTTAGGTTTGTTCCAGGAGATCCATTGAGATCTAGCGTGGACACTTTGAATTGCTAATCTACAGCAACTGCCTTTTGGAGCCGGTGAGCATGGCTGCATACCTGGAGGGAAAACTCAGGCTTACCATCCTGGAAGCGGATAATTACTTGGAATGGAAGACTCGACTGAAGATTGCACTGAAAGCAGAGGGACTCCACCAAGTTACTGAGGAAGACCCGCCGCCAGATGGAACCTCGGATGCTGAGAAAAAGGAGAAGGAACTCTGGCTAATTAAGGACCGAAAATCACAAGCGATGATTGCAGCTTCCGTGAGTAAAACTTTCCTTTATGCTATTTGTGATCTTGGAACCTCAAAGGAGATGCTAAACAAACTAGATTCTATGCATATGAGGAAAGGATGGGCATACACGTTTAATTTACGCCGAAAATTGCAAGATCTCCAATATAAAGATGGGGACTGTTTCTCTACTTTTATTGGGACTTTGGAAGATTTCTTTTTTAAATTTAGACAAGCAGGAGAGGAATTTACAGAGAGTCAAAAGCTGGAGACTCTGTTCTTGAGCTTGCCTGCTTCCTATAGCACTATAATTGGGCAATTGGAAACCCACACCAATCTAAACTTTGAAAAGGCTGTAGAAACATTGTCTTCGGAGGCTAACCGAAGAAACCTTTTAAACTCACGCTATGAAAGTGAACTGGCTAGCAACTTTGCTCTTAAAGCAACAATTGATCATTCCAGACGTAACCCGAGATGGGGAGGGAATGCTGGAGGAAATGCTGCAAGAGGGAACCGCATGGGCACCTCATATTTGCATACAAAGAGAGCAGATTACACCAGAGAAACTCAGCCCAGAGAGAGAGGTCACATGACCGCCAGTGCTGAAATGAGGTCAGCTGGAAACAAAGCCTTCAGGTGTTTCCTATGTAACGAATTTGGCCACCGGGTGGCGCATTGTCCCAAGAATCAGACCAGGAGGTCTGGGAATATCAGTCAAACAAAGGAGAATGAAAATAGAGATTCCAAGTATACAGACAGACATTTCAACAAGAACTATAGTGTTAATTTAATGAAAAATAATGAAAAGCTGATTTTAGATTCTGGGTCATCTGTCCATATTTCTAAAAATCTAAGTTTCTATACTGAACTGTTTGATATTCCTGAAGAGACCGTTTATTTGGGCAATAATACTACAATTAAAGCAAAGAAAAAGGGCGAAGGAATTTTATATTGCAAATTGCTGGATGGATCTGTTAAACCATTTTTTCTGAGAGATGTTTTGTATATCCCTGAATTCTCAAGCTCCTTGATTTCAATATCCAAGCTAGAGCAACAAGGCTGTGAATTGTATATTAAAAATGGACAATGTGTTGTTACCCAGAATGGAAAAGTTTGCCTTGTGGGCTCGGAATTTCAAGGTCTTTATCATGTGGAAGAGCAATTTTCAGACAGAGAAAGACCAGCCCAGTCCAGACCTGAGGCATACCAGCCTAATGTAATGAACCTAGCCAAGTTGTGTCAGCATGGAAACTGCTTACAATTATGGCACAGAAGACTAGGACACAGAAGTTTTGAATCAATTCAAAACATGAAGGAACAGGGATTAGCTAATGGCATTGATTTTGTACCATGTGACACTGTAACTAACTGTGTTTCTTGTCTCGAGTTCAAAGCAGTAAACAAGCCATTCCCAAAGCAGAGTGAAAGGAAGACGAAAGGACCCTTGGATCTGATCCACAGTGACATATCTGGACCACTACCAGCAACCATAGGTAATCATAAATATTTTCTAACTATAACAGATGATTTCTCACGATACACGTGTGTTTATTTACTGAAGGAAAAATCAGAGATGCTGGAGAAATTAAAACAATATGTGGCGATGGCAAGCAACAAATTTGGCTCGAAGCCAAAGATCCTGCGCACAGACAATGGAGGAGAATACATGTCCAATGCTACACAGCAGTTCTTAAGAGAACATGGAATTGTGCATCAAACTACGGTGCCTTACTGCCCGCCCCAAAATGGAATCGCAGAAAGAATGAACAGAACTCTACTGGACATGGTAAGATGCATGCTTGCTGACGCACACCTCCCACAGAAATTCTGGGGAGAAGGCATCATGACTGCTACATACATACACAACAGAATGAACACAAAACCTATTGAAACAACACCTTATGAACTTTGGCATGGTCATAAGCCGTCCATGACGCATCTGCGTGTCTTTGGAAGCACGGCTTACTCATACATCCCAAAGGAAAAAAGGACTAAGTTAGGGCCTAGGGCCACAAAAGGGATTTTTGTAGGCTACGCAGCACAATCCAAAGCCTACAGAATTCTGGATCCTGACACCAACAGGATAACCATAAGCAGAGCAGTGTGTTTTGAAGAGGATGAAAGAGCTACACCTTCAGAGGGGGCCTACACTGAAGCAAGCAACCAGACCAAGCACCCTGATGACTGGATTATGCTTCCTGATCTCAGAGGAACTGAGGAGGAGGAGGAGACAGCAGATCCAGATCCAACCACACTTGACACAGAGACCCCCAGCGATCCACCAGACGCACCTGAGGTGATAGAAGAGACCACAGAGGGTGAGGTGAGGCGATCAACGCGCTCAAACAGAGGTGTTCCAGCTCCGAGGCTGTCCTACCTCGCAAGAACAGCGGAACAACCAGAACCTTCATCATGGGAGGAAATATCCCAGCTACCACAACCAGAAGCCCAGAAGTGGAAACAGGCTGCAATTGAAGAGCTTGAGGCTCTACAGAAAAACAAAACCTGGACTCTTACTAAGTTACCACAAGGAAGAAAAGTTATTGGCTGCAAATGGGTTTTCAAACTCAAACATGATGCTGATGGTGAGATTCAGCGCTACAAAGCCAGATTAGTAGCAAAAGGATATTCACAAAAATATGTAGAAGATTATGATGAAACCTTTGCACCAGTGGTTAAACATACCACAGTAAGGACTCTGTTAAGTATTGCTGCTAGCAAAGGAATGCATGTTGAGCACCTAGACGTGAAAACTGCATTCTTGCATGGTGAACTGGAAGAGGACATTTACATGCAACAACCACCAGGTTTCTTACAGGAAGGCAAAGAGGACTATGTATGCAAACTGCAAAAGAGCATTTATGGTTTAAAACAAGCTGCCAGAGCATGGAATATAAAACTGAATGATATGCTGCTTCAAGCAAACTTCAAAAGAAGTGAAGCTGATCCCTGCCTGTACACGAGATGCAGAGATGGGAAATGGACTTACATTTTGGCGTATGTTGATGATTTGATTTTTGCCTATGAAAATCCAGATGACAGCAAGGAAATAATGGATCATCTGAACAAAGAAGTGGAAGTCAAGCAACTTGGCAACATTGCACACTACTTGGGCATTCAAGTACAAAGAGAGAAAGATGGAAGTTTCCTGATCAACCAAGAACAGAAAATTAAAGACTTGATAAACTTGCTCAGACTGGAAAATGCAAATCCTACACCAACTCCAATGGAAGTGAACTACATAAAGCAAGAAGATCAAACTGAGCCACTATCTGACAACCATAGATATCGTGAAGCATTGGGTAAGCTTTTATACATTAGTACACTCACTAGGCCAGATATTAGTACAGCAGTTGGTTTACTTTGTAGAAAGACTGCATCACCAACAGTCAAGGACTGGAATGCAATGAAAAGACTTGTTAGGTACCTAAAGGGTACTGCACACTTTAAGCTCAAGCTGTCAGCTAATAGTGAACCAAAACTAGAAGCATACGTAGATGCAGACTGGGGTGGAGATATAACAGACAGGAAATCCACCAGTGGTCACATAATTTTCTATGGAGATGGAGCGATAAGCTGGTCAAGCAGAAAACAAGACATAGTAGCATCATCAACCACTGAAGCGGAATATGTATCAGCTGCACAGGGCTGTCACGAGATACAATGGCTGTGTCAACTACTGAAGGACCTAGGTACAGATGTACCACAGCCCATACCAGTGTATGAAGACAACCAAAGCTGCATTCAACTCTCCAAACAAGAAGATGTAAAGAGGAGTACCAGACATATTGATGTGAAGTACCATGTAGTGAGAAGTCTGCAGAAAGATGGACTAATCAAGTTGCTCTACTGCCCGACAAATGAAATGCTCGCAGACTTACTCACTAAGCCACTACCAAGACCCTGCTTTGAAAAGCTGAGAGAGAAAATGAATATTGTGAACTGAGTCACGAGACAACGAGAGGGGGTGTTGGAAGGAAAGGACTTTGCGCTGTCTCTTTGCCTCAGACAGTGGAGGACAGACTAGTAAGTCAGAGGGCTAGAAGGTCAAAGACATTTGGTCATCACTTCCTGCTGCTCTGATGCTATCCCTTTGAAATGTAGATTGCTAATCTTAGGGGATTCAACTTCCTTCCTCCTTCTCTCTCTTCCTACCTGGCTGTTGACCTTGCAACATGGCAAGTCTCTTGCCCTGCACCATATGTGCAGAGAAGATGGTGAATCCATCTGCATCCATTTAGATAGATAGATTAGAGATCCTAAATCCTCACTTTCCTATCTAGAATGGAGTTCCTTAATAAATACCTTTTATATTGATTTGAAACTAGCAATTGGCTCCAAGTTACTTTACTCTTAGCACACATGCATGCATAACTAAATCCGCTGTGTTTGTGCCTCTGTGCACTCTGCTATATTGAAAAAGGGATTCTCTCACCACAGAGAATTTCCAACAGTCAGGACCTGGATGGGCCCAAACAAGCTCAGGCTCAATCCCTCCAAGACCGAATTGCTAATAGCTAATCGCTAATTCCCCACCCCCCACCCCTCATGGACCCTCTGACCTTCACCCTCCTGCGGAGGGTGAACATAACTCACTCTTGTTCAGTCTGCAATCTGGCCAATTGCCGTGTGTGAGTTTATCTCTTGGCGGGGTTGCGCTTCCCTTGAGAGAGACGATTCGTGATCTGGGGGGTCCCCTCTGGATTCACGGCTCCTGCTTGAACAGCAGGTAGAGGCCGTGGCCAGGGGTGCCTTTGCCCAGCTTCGGCTGGTTCACCAGTTACAGCCTTTTCTCAACCAGCAGGCCCTGGCAACTCATGCCTTTGTTGCCTCTCGTTTGGATTACTGTAATGCGCTCTACCTAGGGTTGCCTTTGAAAATGATTTGGAAGCTTCAACCAGTCCAGAATGCAGCAGCCTGCTGCCTCCTCATGGGTGGCCGTAGATTTGATAGTGTCACACCTCTTTTATGGCCACTGCACTGGTTGCCTGTTTGCTTCTGGGTCCAATTCAAAGTGCTGGTTCTCACCTACAAAACCCTTACAGGCTTAGCTCCTGTATATCTCTGGGATCGCCTCTCTCGGCCAGTTGTATCTCGACCTCTGAGGTCTTCTCAGCTGACCATCCTTCGTGTCCCAGGCCCTGGTGCAGTGTGTGGTTCCTGAGCCTGTAGGAGGGCCTTCTCTATGGCCACCCCTCTTCTTTAGAACTCTCTTCCACCCCAGATTTGTTCAGCCCCCTCACTGGCTGCTTTTAAGGTCCTTCTTAAGACCCATCTGTTTCACCAGGCGTTTGCCCTAATAATAATAATAATAATAATAATAATAATAATAATAATAATACCGGCATGGTTGTGGGGCTTGTGTGCTCTGAGGAAGGTGAGAGCTATGCTCCACCATACTGGACAGGTCTCACCAGAGGAGCCAGACGAAGAGTGCCTCTCCCATCAACAATATGGTGAGATGTAACTTTAATAAATCTATATCGGATCGGTCGTCGCCCGGGTCAACAAGGACCGCGCCAGGTGCTGGAGTCCCTGGACATCTGGTGGCAAGTGGGCAACAGGACTCAGGATCCTCAGTTGAGCAACCAGGGCTGAAGACTGCAAGTTTACTGGAAGAAACATTGCTTAACTGAAACAATCCAATAGATTATAATAAAAAAGCAGGCTGGATGAAAGAGGTAAAAAAATGTAACCAACAAATGCAAGATCTAATAATAACACCAGAATTAATAAGTGAAAGAGCAAAGAAAATTAAAAATTGGACTGCGCCAGGCGATGATGAACTGCATGGCTTTTGGCTTAAACACCTGACAAGCCTTCATAAACAACTATCAAAACAGTTCAATCACATTTTACAAGGAGGTGATATTGAACAATAGCTAACAACTGGGAAAACTCATCTCATCATGAAAGACCCAGCAAAAGGTGCGGTTCCAAGTAATTATAGACCGATAACCTGCCTGCCAACCATGTTCAAATTATGAACTGGAATAATAGCAGATGAAGTGATGCAACACTTATTAACTAACAAACAGCTTCCAGTTGAACAGAAAGGAAATTGCCCGAACACCAGAGGCACAAAAGACCAGCTGCTGATTGAAAAATTGATTATAGAAAACTGCAAGAGAAGAAAAACAAATCTAAGTGTTGCATGGATTGACTACAAGAAAGCCTTCGATTCATTGCCTCACACATGGATAGTAAAATGTTTAGAAACAACTGGTGTCAGCAAAAACATTCAGATATTTATAAAAAAAAGCAATGAGCATGTGGAGTACACAGTTAACAATCAATGGCGGGACACTTGGACAGGTTAGCATTAGAAGAGGCATTTTCCAAGGGGACTCACTATCCCCTCTGTTGTTGTTGTCATAGCCATGACCCCACTTTCACAAATACTAAACAAAACAGGCCTCGGATACCAAACATCTAAAACATCAAGTCAAATCAACCATCTGCTGTACATGGACGATCTGAAGTTGTATGGAAAGTCCCAGTCAGAAATTGAATCACTGCTAAACACTGTCCGTATATTCAGTAGCGATATAGCAATGGAGTTTGGACTAGACAAATGTGCTGCATTAATAATGAAAAGAGGGGAAATAACAAAAACAGATGGAATAGAACTGCCCAATGGAAGCAAGATCAAGAACCCGGAAGAGAAAGAACCTTACAAACACTTGGGCATTCTCCAGGCTGTCCTTGCATACCATAATATTTTCCCTTGGATTCTGCAATAGGCAACACTGGTCATGATTACCTTGCTCTGGATCCTTTATAATTAACTAATTAACTGGTGAATTTCTGCCCCTTAATGGTCCCCCCAACCTTGTCTAATGAGAAGGACCAGAGTTGAGGCTCTTTCGAGCTGGTCACCAGTAGCCAGGAGCTGCTGACTGCGGAGGCAACGACCTCAGGCCATGCCTGCACCATGGGGCAGTGACTACAGGCCTCTCGCCCCACTAATTGTGGGTGCAGCCCCGCTTGCCTGCCACTGCCACCTCCTCTCTCCCATCACACAGCTCTGCCTTCCTTTCTTGACAGGCTGCGCAGGGGTTTTTAAGGGGGCTGTGGCCTGCCTCGAAGGGAAGGCAGAGCTGAGAGATGGGGAGAAGTGGCGTGTGGGGGGGTGGGGGGGCTGAGAGAGATGGGCTCGGCCCAGCCCACTGTAACTAGGGGGGCCAGGCCAGGCTAGCTCCCTTGCCCACCCCGGCCCTGATCTCATGGCTTTGCATTGTCTCCTAGGCACCCCACATGGGGGTTTCTTGAAAATCCTGGCGGGTGCCTAGAAGGTAAAGCAGTGTCGTGAGATCTGGAGGAGGGGCATGCCGATAGGAGAGGAAGGGAGCTGGGATTGGCCCAGAGCTCTTTCTCAGCTTCTCCCAGCTTGCAGCTGGTTCACTAGATGGGGGGAGGGAGAAGGGGACGCAACACAAACCATCCATCTAGTGGACCTGCTGTGAGCTGGGAGCAGCACAGAATGGGGGTGGGAAGGGGATGGAGCGACCCCACCCTGACACTGGCATTGGCAATAGGGGGCATTGCATCAGGCGGCCTGAGACCCAGAGGTGGCCCTGTCGGTAGGAATGGGCAAGCTTCCCCTGCTGCACATCAAATTGGCCTGGAAATGCACCAAGCCCCCGCCCCCTCCATACCGGAGATACCTGGGGTTATTTCAGAACTAATAGTTCAGGAATAGCTCATAGCTAATTCCCCACCCCCCACCCCTTATGGACCCTCTGACCCTCTCCCTCCTGCGGAGGGTGAAAATAACCCACAAAGGAATCTTGGTACAACTGTATGTGAAATTCAAGTTGTTGTTGTTTTCAGTTGGCATAGGAACAGCAATTAAACGGGGGGGGGGGGGAGAGTAATCCTGACATACTCTTATGGAAGATCTCATTCAAAATCACTTTTTCTTTCTTTCTTTTTTGCTGTAGTTTATCAGCACACATTGGAAATGTAGAGAGGAAATGGTGCCAGCAACCTGTAGGGGACTGTATACTTGGGCAACATAAATTATGCACAGCATAGATACATACATAGGGAGCTGCCTTATACTGAGTCAGACTCTTGGTCCATCTAGCTCAGTATTGTCTGCCCTGACTGGCAGTGGCTCTCCACGGCTTCAGGCACAAGTCTCTTCCAGTCCTACCTAGAGATGCTGCCAGGGACTGAACCAGGGACCTTCTGCATGCAAAGTAGATACTCTTCCACTGAGCTACAGCCCCATCTCCAAAGGAGAGATCATAGGAACATAGAAGGCAGCCATATAGCCAGCCAGGCCCTTGGTCCATCTAGCCCAGTACTGTCTGCCCTGATCTCCGAGGTTTCAGGCAGAAGTCTCTCCTTGCCCTACATGAAGGAGGTACCAAGGATTGAACCTGGAACCTTCTGCATGCAAACCAGATTCTCTACCCCTGAGCTATGTCCCCATAGTGAGGTGTGTGGAGTGGGGAGCACAGGACCAGTGAGTGCAATCTTGCTTATGCCCCATCTCGAACTTGATTCCACACATATCTGTTTTGTGCAGGGCTTCCGTTGTCCTAATAATTCCCTCAGCCACGACAACACCTGCGCTCTGCATTTTAATTTCTAAGAAAGAGCTGCTATTGCATGATTTGCCCACTAGATAGCAGCAAAGGGACAGAGAACATATCCAGATGTACCTTTAGTATCAGTCACCTTCTCTCTCCTGGGGACCAGCCTTGCTGATGATGAAATCCTGGTGTTTAGCCTGAGCAGCAACAGTCCTGGTGGGTCCTTGTCCCCTTCTGTTTCTACTAGACATTTTTTGGCTTGATGTCTGTGTTATACATTTGCAGGGCCGGAGAAAGGGATTTGGGGGCATAATGCAAAATGAGGTTTGGGGTTTCTTTAGTTTTTTGCGGTCCTATGGAAACTGCAGAAATTATTGGGAGGAACTTTAGGGTTCCTTTAGGGGAAAAAAGGGTTCAAAATGAAATGGCAATGCTCAAATCACTAAGAAATAAAACATAAGAAGGCAATCAAACATAGGGTAAGCACTAAGCCAGCAGAGAAAGTGGGGGAGAGGCACATTTGCACAATCTGCTTGAACCACTGGAGGTATGATATGAATACCTGAAGCTGCTTTATCAGGAGTCTGATTATCAGTCCATCAAGTCTAGGGCTCTGACTGGCAGTGGCTAGGCTTTATTTATTTATTTATTTGTTTGTTTAATTTAACACATTTATATACCACCCAAAACACAAGTCTGGATGGACTGATGCTCTTAAGTTCTCAGGCCCAGAGTAGGCCTTTCCCACCCTTGCCCCTGAGATTCTTTTAACTTGAGTCGACAGAAATGCCCAGTGCATGTCAATACACCCCCTTGCCCAATTCAGAAATAAAAGAACTTTGCACAGTGCATCATAAAGCACTCCAACAACCTGCGACAATCGGAAATCTTATAGGCTTTATCTCTTGTCATGTATCTCATGACAAAATTAGAGCTCAACTCTACAAAAGCCAAAACATTCATGATTGGACAATGCTGCCTACGGGGGCGTGGCTAGGGGAGAGGGGGCCCTTGTTCACCCCTCCCCCTCGGAATGAGGGAGATAATGAAGAAAATAGGGAGGGGTGGAGCTGGAGGGCCCAGGTTCTTTGAGCCCCTCCACACAATTATAGCTGCACCCCTGGCTGCCCAATAAAAATAAGGAAAGGAAAGGAATACCAGTTGCAGGGGAGTAACAGCAGGCGAGAGGGCACGCCCTCAACTCCTGCCTGTGGCTTCCAGCAGCATCTGGTGGGCTACTGTGTGAAACAGGATGCTGGACTAGATGGGCCTTGGGCCTGATCCAGCAAGGCTGTTCTTATGTAAAGGTTGTGCCGTCGAGTCGGTGTCGACTCCTGGCGACCACAGAGCCATGGGGTTTTCTTTGGAAGAATACAGGAGGGGTTTACCATTGCCTTCTCCCATGCAGTATGAAATGATGCCTTTCAGCAGCTTCCTATATCGCTGCTGCTTGATATAGGAGTTTCCCATATTCTGGGAAACACACTAGCGGGGATTCGAACCAACAGCCTCCTGCTCTCTAGGCAGGTTAATTTCTCGCTGTGCCATTAGGTGAATTGTATCAAACAACCTCAAGGCTCAGACAATACTTACTGAAGGAAGGCTCTTCCTTCAAGGAGCCCAGAGCAGCGTACATGGTTATGCTTATCCTCACAACAACCCTGTTAGGCTGTCTTTCTGCCAGCTTGAGAGAGAAGGGTCTGGCACAGTCATCCAGTGAATGCTATGGCTGAATGGGGATTTTAATTCCTGGTCTGCCTGGTCCTAGTCCAATACTTTAACCCAGGGCTACACAAATTCAGCTTTCCTGCAGATGTTGGACTACAACTCCCTTCATCCCTTACTATTGGTCATTGTGGCTGGGGATGATGGAAGTTGTAGTCAATGTCCTTGAATTTTTTTCATCTGTGCGGAATTAGCTTTGTTCTTGCGGCGGTATCAAAGGAGTGTGTGTGTGCACAGATGCATTCAGAGTGAGACCTTCCTAATTCAGCCTGAGCGGGATCTAAAATGGACTGAGTGGACATCAAAAATGGTGTGGCCACATTTGGGGTATTGCATCCAGTTCTGGCCACCATATCTTAAAAGGACATTGTAGAACTGGAGAAGGTGCAGAAGAGGGCAACCAAGATGATCAGAAGGTGCCTGGAACACCTTCCTTATCAGGCAAGGCTACAACACCTGGGGCTTTTTAGTTTAGAAAAAAGACAACTGATGGGAGACACAATAGAGGTCTATAAAACCATGCATGGAGTAGAGAGATTGGACAGAGAGAAATTTTTCTCCCTCTCTCACAACACTAGAACCAAGGGCAGGGTCATCCCATGAAAGTGAAGGCTGGAAATTTAAGAACAACAAAAGGAAGTACTTTTTCATGCAGTGTATAATTAATCTATGGAATTCCTTGCCATGGGATGTGGGGATGGCCACCAGCTTGGATGGCTTTAAAAGGGGCTTAGACAAATTCATGGGGGACAGGGCTATCAGTGGCTACTAGTCTGGTGGCTGTGGGCCACCTCCAGCCTCAGAGGCACGATGCCTCTCAATACCCGTTGCAGCAAGGGAACATCAGCAAGAGAGAGTGCATGACCTCACCTCTTGCCTGTGGGCTTCTCAGAAACATCTGGTGGATGCTGGAAAGGATGGACCTTGGGCCTGATCTGGCAGGGCCATTCTTATGTTCTTTTAAAATATGTGAGCGCACGCACATGTACACGCCTTAGAGGGAACATTGGTTGTAGTCAAAAACAGCAGGAGGGCCAAAGTTGTCAGCCCTGCTTTCTCCACTACATCATATGAAAACCAAGTTGTTCTAGTAAGAACTAAACAACCTACTTTCCTTTCACTGTCTCTACAACTGGACTAAATTTGGTTCAGATCAAGGTCCACAAGTTAGATCTCTTGCGCCTCAAAGGTTTACGTGTACACCATCTTGGATCGGGGTGGATGACATCATCACAAACTACGCTGTGGAGGTGCCCCTGTGTGTCTCTACAACTGTACCCGATTTGGTTCATATTGGTTGAGGAGAGCTGGTCTTGTGGTAGCAAGCATGACTTGTCCCATAGCTAAGCAGGGTCTGCCCTGGTTGGATATGAATGGGAGACCAGAAGTGTGAGCACTGTGAGATATTCCCCTCAGGGGATGGAGCCGCTACTCTGGGGAGAGCAGAAGGTTTCAAGTTCCCTCCCTGGCTTCTCTGAGATAGGACAAGATTTATTTATTTTTTAGGACAAGATTTTTTTAATTGAACCAACAAACTACCAAAGCATACAGTACGTTGCCAAAGCACAATTATATACAAAGTGGTTGTTTGTACATTATATATCTACAAAGATTTACACACAAGGATTTGGAAACCCACAAGGTTATGAAGTATATGCAGGTAGTACTGTAACTCGGGGGTGGGGGATTTCAAGGCACATCAGGTAATCGGGGGGGTTACGTCCAACGTCCATTTCCACAATTTGTCCCATTGCTGTTTAGAAGAGATACTCTTGTCTTTTTGCACATAACCATACAAACTTTTCCAGAAGAGATTTACTGTCTCATCTGTGCGAACCTCTTGGTCACGTCTTCCCTCCCTATTCCTATGCAGGAGCATTGCATAAATGACATACAGGTTTACTAACCTGATTACGAGAAGGGGAACGTTCCAATTCCCTAGTATGAGGGCACCCATTCTGTCCCGTTTCTTTGAAGGTTTCTTTCTGGGACCTCGAAATGAGGTTCTATCGCTCAAACCCGAGGTTAGTTCTTCCCAAGTCTATTTTTCCAAATCAGGCCACTCTAACAGCTTGCTTACTCCCTGCCACACTTTTTTGACTACCACACACTCTTTTAAGAAATGTGAGTGGGTTTCCCTGAATGTTTTACCTAGCTCACTAGCTTTCTGTTTGCAGGTGATTTTAGGGCACTCTTGCTGGTCCTCTGGGAGCCATGGCTTAGCCGCATTAAGTGATAGTACTTGATGGTATAAGCGCCACCTTGTTTCCCATACATGGAAAGGGACTTTTTTCTCCTTAAAGAGAGCAATAAGATGATCGGGTTGCAACAAGTACTGTGAAGTGCGTTGTTTGTAGCATTTACGTTCTAAATCAGGTTTTAAGAAACCCACTTCTAGAATCTCTCCATAAATTGTTTTCCTTAGCTGCTTAACTGAGGAGGATCCTTTAAATAGATCCGGTTCAACCTTCCATTTTTTTAGTGTGAATAACAAATCTCTCAGGTAGTCCAGGTGTTCTCTTTTTAATACTTGTGTGATATTACCATTGAAAGAGCCTTTCCCCCACCATGCTATGCCCTATGCTGACTTGCACCAAGGCAGAGCGAAAAGCGAGACCCAAGTTTTTTGCAGGTGGCTGGACATATTATGGACATTCACGAAAATCCAGTTTCCAAAATTGTAGGACATGAATTCAGTTACAAAATAGGGTTGCAGGGCAGGTAGGGCTAGGCCTCCCCGCTCAACCTCCTTAAATGCTACCGCATGGGCCAAAGGGAAGGACGCTGTGTGCCATACTAGACGGAAGATCTGGCTTTCAACTCTCCGAAGGAGATTGAGCGGGGGAGGATAGACTATCGCCAGGTTATGCACCGAGGGTATCAGGTAAGTCCGGATGTAAACTGCTTTCTGGTACGTGGCAGGGCTCCATTTTTTCCACATGGTGATTTTAAGCATTACTTTTTCTTCCCAATCTGTCCAATTTCCCCCCAGACTTTTTCCTTAATCCCATATTCAATCCCCAAAATGTTTACTGTATCTACCCACTTCAGTTTGGACTCTGGGGCCCCTTCGCTTTTGCATTCAGAGATGGGTAGGCACGAGAGTTGCTGGTGTCCGGGGTCCATTTTAACAAATACACTTTTGTCAGCATTTAATTCTGAGCCCGAGATCTTGCCATATTCCCAGAAGAGGTCTAGTATTACAGAGATTTCATTTTCATTCGATAACAGTAATGTAACATCATCGGTATGAGCTACAAATTTTACCCTAAACTCAGTATGCGGTTCTGAGTGGACAGGTGGTTTGGCTATCCCATCACTCTCCCTCCTCCTCCCTCCCGGGAAGGTCTTGCAGGGCGGAGGAATAGAGACCGAGAGTCCTTGCAGATGGGGTTCTCTCTGAATCCTGATCAGGATCAGATCCAGGGCAAAAACATAAAGTAATGGGCTCAGTGGGCATCCTTGGCGGACACCTGAATGCAAAATGATCGGGTCATCCTGCCATCCCTTAATCTGTGGTGTCACCTTTGCATTCGTATAGAGCAGCTGTATCCAAGTAACGAATAGGGGTGGTATACCTTTAGATTTCAACAATGTCCACAGGTAATTGTGGTTCACTTTGTCAAAGGCCTTAACTTGATCCAATAAGAAGAGGTGACCTTTCCAACTTTCATTCTGTATAGAGTAAAAAAGTTCTCTCAGCAGACACAATGAGTCTGTCATCTTTCTTCCCGAGATAGCGCTTGTCTGCAAGCTGTGGACCAATTTAGGGGCCACTTTCACCACTTTAGGATTTTGGCAAAGATTCTGTAATCAATATTTGTGAGGGTTATCGGTCTCCAGTTTTGTGGTAAAGTGGTGTCACCTTTCTTGGGGGGGGAATTAAGAGGCCGTCCCCAAAGGACCTATTTAAACGCCCATTGTCTAGGACAAAATTAAATAATTTTACTAAAACTGGTAGTAGCTGGTCTGCATAAATCTTATAGAAAGGTCATGTCAGACCATCAGGCCCCAGGGCCGATGTGTTCTTTCCCGCTGAGATAACTGCTCTGACCTCTTCGATCATTACAGGTTGGGTCAAAGAGCTTTTCCCCCCCTCAGTGAGGGAATAGCCGAGACCATATTTGTTCAGACTGCAGAACCTATCTAGATAAGATTGAATGTCCTTTACAGAAATATCCTTCAATGCATACAAGTTTGTATAAAACTGGGCCATGATCTTTAACATATCATGGGGGTCGGCCATTAGTGGGCAACTTCCATCCGATCGCAGGCCTTGGAATGTCAAACTAGATGCATGCATCTTGTCCTTTGCCCACTCCCCTTTTTCAACTACAGACACTTTGAAGCGATACAGCTTATTTTCTAAACGCCTGTGCCGCAGCTCATTTTGAAACGTCCTGATTGTCTCTTTGTAGTGGCGGCATGATTCCACGTCGAAGGCTTCTCCCCTGTTCATCTTATCAACAATCCTCAGATGTTGGGTGATCACTTTCTGATAATTTTTGACCCTTATCTTATATGTCCGGCTGGTCACTGCCCTAGTACGGCAGCCCACCCTCTTTTTAAGTGTCTCCCAGGCTCCCAAAAGATCATCTTCTGCCTCTAATAGCCGAGGGGTCTGTCGCCTCAGTTCTGATAAAAGGACACCTTTGAGATATTCATCACTTAACATTTTTGGGTGTAATCGCCACAAGGGCTTACCATGTGGAATTACCTCAGAGAGATTACAAATAAATCCCACAGCCGCATGGTCTGACCATGGGGTAAGTACTAGTTTACACCTGTAGACTTCAAAAGAAGGGGGAGCTCAGAGTCTATCTAGCCGGCTAGCTGATCTCAGGTGGTAATATGTAAATTTGACTCCAGTTTTAAATTTATGTCTATACTGTGATTTAAAGTTCTCTTCGTGACAGATTGGGGGGAAATCCAGATCATTATATGTCTTACCAAGGCCTTATCATCTAAACCCAGAGTCTCACTCAGAAAACATTGGAGAGCGTTTTCCTCATTCGTTAGAGAGGGACTTGAGGGGGAGACTGGGAGGCCTCCCGAAAAGGCTTTCCTGTCGCTCAGTTGGGCTCTGTTATTAAAATCCCCCGCGATCAGGAGGTGGCGCTTGGTGTCACATATATCTTTTAGTTTAGCCCAAACAGCCTTCCTAAGGTGTGATTGTACTGGGGCATAAATGGCCTTAGAGTGGTTGCCGAGCTTGGGTCACCCCTGACAGTAACATCTACATACATTAGTCTGCCCCGATCAATTTCCAATACCCTCTCGATTTTGAGATCAGGCCTGTCTTTAAACAATATCGCTACCCCTGCATTGCCACTCCCATCATAGGACCAGAAGGATGGGCCCGCTGTCCATTGCTGTTGTGCCGAAAAGTGGTGGCTCTCATTTTCGAAATGGGTCTCTTGCAAAACATAGATGTGATAGTTCCATTTTGTTAAAAAGTGTAGGATCTCTTGCCTACGATTTGGTGACCTTAATCCATTAACATTCCATGTAAGTATATTATAGGAATTGGCCCGACAACCCATGATAGGAGGGTGTTATGTGTAAGGCATGGACCCATTCAGACAAAGAGTCGCTGTTCACGTAGAAGTGAGGCAATAGAATAGTAGGCATTTTGTTCCTTAGATCTTAGATCGTGTCAAGTATTGTTCAAAGGGGCTTATTGGGTTAATTCAACCCTTACCTCCATGTCTTCCATGATAACAGTATTACCTCCTACCCCTTCCACGTTTACTTCACGTGAAAGTGTAGACCTACTTTGAGGCAGTTGGGCCCCGGGGGAGGGTTGGTAAGGGGGAGGGGGTTTGGGGTTCAGAGACGGGAGGCAAGGGAGGGTGGTTTGGGATGAGAATAGACCCATTTTTGCTCCCAGGTTCATGGGAGGCCTCTAAGGGATGTTCTTTTTCTACATTTTCGTCCAAGTTGTTTTTAGGATCTGTCCCTTCTTCCACTAACATATTATCTTCTGTCATGATACAATCATCAGTAACACCATTTTTGGCCAAGGTAGTTACTTCGTGTCCCTGTTGGGGGTCCTCTAGGATGCTTTTAATTTCTTCCATTTCCTCCTGTATGTTTCTTATCCTTGCAAGCTGATAGCTGTAACTCGAGTCTATCGACTTAAGTACTGCGGTATCTTCACTAATCTGGGCTACGACTAGGTCCAATTTTTCCACATCGGGGTCTTTCTCCCCTGAAGTTTGGATTGATGGGTCTTTTGTTTGTATGGCTTGGCATAGGGCTGACTTTTCCTCTTCGTGTTGTTTTAGAATGCTCTTGTATTCTTTCTTTAGGTTCCATATTTTTGCTGCTTTGTCTTGTTCCACCCTCAACTCTTCCTCCAGGTCGGTTAGAGTTTTGGGTGTATTTAGTCCAGTTTTCTTTGGGGCCCTTGAGTGCTTTGAGGATATCCATTTGTTTTTTGCGGGCTTTCTGAGTTGTCTCTGTTCTTTGATCAACTCATCTACCTGTTGGGCAGCTTCCGAGTCTGAAGGAGGGATAAATTCATCATTGGCATCTGGAACCTCTGCCATGGCTGCTAACACCTTGAATCTATTCTGTTGGGTCAGACCCATCCCCGTGTCCTTGGGGTGTCTATTCAGATTGGTCAATCCGTTTCTTTCATCCTCCCATTGCTTTTTTTGTTTGGTTTTCTTAGAGGATGCCTGCATCCATGGGGACAAAACTTGGTCTTGCATCTCCCTAGATGCACCCTGCAAGCTTGTGTGATCAGCCAGTGGGAAAGGATGCGTGTCCAATGTCCATCTCCTCTCCCGCCCCAGGGTGATCCTGTTGTTGTTGTTGTTGTTGTCTTTCTTGTCTTGCAGGTAGTTCTTCTGTTTGTTTTTGTGCTCTCCATTTCCCTGATTCAGCAATTTTCACCGCTTTAGTTGCCCTTTCTCTATTACTTTTATTATAATGTGCTTCGGGGCACCAGAAGTACGTGTGACCTACTTCCATGCATAGGTTGCAGTGAATGCTTTTATAGCAACTCATAGTACTGTGACCTCTTACTCCGCATTTGGAGCAGAGTGATGTGTTGCATTCCCTGCGAATGTGATCATAGGCCCCGCAGTGGTAGCATGCTGGTGGTTGTCCGCTGTAACGGAGGCTTGCTCTGTCAGAGCCCATGAAGAAATATTTTGGAAGGTGCTGTATTGTCCCCTTTACGGGGTCTGTACGTAGTGCTACTATGCACCAATATTCGCCAGTCCAAATTCCATAACTGTCCTTCCTTTCATGCGGGCCCATTAGGACATTAGCGTGCCTCCCCAACCACATAGCCACATCTTCTGCCAGCACTGTTGTGGTCCGAAGGGTTATCGTAAGGACCCTAGTATCTGCTTTTAAAAGAGGTATTAATTGAAAACCAGCAAGAAGATCAGGATAGAGGTCGTCTGTCTTCTTGCAGCTGGACCAGAAACTGTGATACGCTGCCTGGTTTTTCAAGCAAACATCTATTTCGTTAGACCCCACCAGTTGGATGACAGCCTGTAACTGTGATGTCGGGAAAACCCTTGCTTCCAGTCTAAACCTTTTGATGACATAGTCTCTGGTCACCTTCTGTTCATCTGTTCCTAAATAACGGAACCGGATTACAAACCGTTTCTTCAGGTTGTCATCTTCGGATAGAGAGCTGGGGATGGCTGCTAGTATCTCATCCTCTATTTCGAACTGAGCTAAGAAGTCAGCCCGTCTGTCCGCGGCTACTCCAGTTGTGGTTTTCCCCTGCCTTGGTATATCATTCCTTTTGCCTCTTTTGGAGTTGATCACAGAAGCAAAGGATCGAGTTTTTCCCGAGGCTGCTTTTGATGTATCTGGTGGCTCTTGCATGCTAGTTTGTGGAGTTGACTTGCCTGTTGCGGCCCCACTCTTGGATTGTAAGGTTTCGGGAATGGCTTTTGGAGCCTGCAAGTTCACTCCTGGGTTTCCCTGTGTGTTACCCTGTGGGATATATTTAGTTATTTCTTGTTAGGTCCTGTAGAGGTTGCTGTAGATTCTTTCAATCTCGTTGTTCTGTACAGGAAAATGACAATAAAGATTTATCGTATCGTATCGTATCCATGTGTTTTTTTCTGTAGTAACTTTAGTTTTGGGTTTTACTGCCCTCTGTTCTTGAGTCTCAGGTTCTCTTGGTTCAGGTGTCAGTCTTCCTATTCTTGATCCCTCTAGGGTGACAGGCCACTCAGGTTCACCTTGGTCTTCTCCCTTTGAGGTTGCTTCCTGAGAAGGTGTTGCTTGACTTTCAGTACTTGGGAGTAAGCCACTTGATGGGCTTGATGTCCCCTCCGTCACAAAGGCTTCTTCTAGATGAGGTTTTTTTTGCTGCTACCCCTTTTGATTTATCACCATGCTCACCACTCTCTTTCTTGTTCCGTGGTGGCACTAATTCCCGAGTTGCTTGTGCTAGTTGCCTCTTCTCCTTCTTCGTCTTCCTTCTCTGTTTCAGAATGGTAGTTAGTGAGAAAAGCCAGTCTATCCACTGATCTATGGGGATGGGTGGGCCTTCACCCTCCGTTTCCTCTGATAATGGGGAGAGTTGTGATGTAGCATCTTTTCCGTTTATTTTTGTTTGCCATGACCGGGTGAGTTCTTGTATGTTTTTAAGTAATACAGACTCATTTAGCCAAAGGGGAAATCTCAATGGTTTCAGGAGCTTTCTGCACTGCCCCTTGTGCTTGACAGTCATTATCATTTCTAGGATCATCAGGCTGGTTGACACTGCAGTCGAGACCTTTCAACTGGAAATGGACATGGCGTCCTTTCCAAGTAGAAACTGAAAAATAATATTGTGGTCATTATCTAGGCGTTCCCATTGTGCAAATGCACCCCTTTTCTCCCATGTTGCTGAGGAAACTTTGGATCTTGGTACTGCCATATGGGCTATGAAGAAGACCCAAAATTCAAACATGTCCAATGGTTTTATATCAGTTCTTAGCAGGAAGGTGGAGACCTCCTTAATGTCATTTTTCAGAAGTTCTTGCCATTGATCGGGCATGTAACAGCCCCCTTGTTCTAGCACTTCAATAGCATCTGATTCTAAAATTTTGTCATTTATCTCAGGATTCAACTTATCACCCCCATCTGTTTGATAAGGCTGTATCAATGATTGAGGGTAATCTGTGTCATCTTCAGAAAATTCCGCTTCACTCCCTGCCCCCGAGCTTGAAGACTCAGCATCTGAGTCCATGGTGCTTTCCTCACTTTCTGTTACATTAGCTGAGTAACTGTGGGCAATATCGCCCTCTTCTGGAGTAGCTGCAGAAGTTGCAGGAGTTAGACTGGCTTTGAGGGGAGTGGGGAAAAATACTTGTTCTACTCCCATAGAGTGAAGAAATGGTGATTTCTCTAATACAGAGGGTCTGGTATCTCTTTGGTCTTCAAAGTCTTGTACAGGAAAATGAGATGACCACCCTGGACTTTTTAAGGGGGATCTATTTCTGCACTCTGTTTCAAAAAGCTCCATACTTTGGTTCTCCAGCAAAGGCATTGAACTCATCATAAACATTTCTTTTTTACTCTCTTCTACTGTTAATTCTGTTAATCTTTGCTCTGTTAAACCTTGCTAAATCTCCAAGGGCTGTTGTAATTACTTCAGGAATGGGTGAGATTACATCAGACAAAGCAGCCTGTGACTCAGCAAATTCAGTAGAGGGCTGCCTTTGTTTCGCTTTTGCTTCTGCCTGGATAATTGAATGAGTCGATGGCAATGAGGAAAACAAGGGTACATTTCCCTCTACTTTTGGGGGGTCTAGAGTTGTAGATCTACTCACCCCATGGTGATCAAATTGTGCTCCTGGCTGTTGGGGAGCTATCAGTCTCTCCCCCCAAGCTCCTAGGATTTAAATTGTCCTTCTGGTTTGACTAGCAAGAGACTGTCCCCAGTAAATCTAATTTCTTCTTGGGGGTATCCCTAGAATTTGGAGAGGAATCCATTTTCCACTTCCCACTGCCCACTGATGCCCAGCTGGGGAGATGTAGTGGCACCACAAAAAATCGGGCGAGGAGGCCTAGTGGTGTGATCCACTTTTACCCTCTGGACATGTAAACTCCTATTCACAGCTCATAGCCATGCATTTATAGGAGTCATTTTAAGCCTTTCTAGCTTTAACCTGTAATAACCCTGCACTCTTGTTTTATATTGGAAACTGTAACCATTTTCCATATTTTGAATTTATATTTCTATGCCAATTAGTGCAGCTAGGCACGGATAAGGTTTGCTTAAAACATACACGTTAATTATCCACCTGGAGCAGAGAGAGCTTGAGAAAATACTCACGATCACAGAGACCCGCCTCCATAGGGTTCGCAGAGAGAGCAGGCTAAGCCTGCTCTCCCCGCAGATGAGCAGGGCAGTAGCCCTGGGCGGCCAGACCAGCTGCCCACACGACTGCTGGCTCTGTGACGGAACCGGCAGGGGCTGGGAGGATCGAGAGCTGTGCGGTCCCCGGAAGCTCCAGTATGCCCTGTGCAAATGCGGGAGGTTGCTGGGAGGCTGCTTTTAAGCTTCCCGGTCGGGAGTTTCCTCATGAGTAGCTGCGGCGTGGAGCCGCAGTGCGGCTACTCACAATCCAAAAAAACCGGGTTTGCAGAGCGCTCGCTCGGCAAACCTGGTTTAAGGGGTGGGTTACCTGAGCGGGTTACCCGCTCAGGAACCACCGGGCTCGCAGCGGAGTCCGGTGGTTCACACGGACTGCAAAAATTGGGCTAGGCTCCCTTAGCCCGATTTTTGCAGTCCGTGTGAATAGCCTCATTATCTGAGAGTGAAATATGCTCGGCTTCTGGCCGAGCGCCTTGGTCTCACACAGGCTGGCTGATAAGGGGTGGGTGGGCAATGGCCCTTTCTTGATGCTGCTTGTGAGAGATGTAACAGTATAAGAAACACACAGACTGTCTAATAATCTGGAGTTCCGCGTAGGCCGAAGTCCGGACAGGCACTGCGCATAGGTTGGCGTTCCAGGGGTCACATTCCGCTCATCATCCAGTGGGCTCCCCGGTGAACACGATCTTGCCAGATCAGGGACGTATGCTTTATCTTTTGTCCTGCAATCCTGTTTAAACCATTTATTCAGCTTTCTCTAATAAAAACCTCTTTAGCTGTCACACTGTTTTGAGTTTATTGCTTCCGAATAAAAAAAAACACAACCTGTTGGTTGCCACTGGTGCCAATACAGGAGATCACAAGACAAGGGCTACTCCGTGGTGGCACCCAGGCATCAGAACTCCCTAGCTGGAGGGTGACCCGTCTGCCCTCAGACATTCCCTGAAAAAATATCTATTTTGCTGGGCTCTGGGGCCAGGTTGAGGGGGACCTTGTGGTGGTTTGATTCTCTCTGGTTGCTGTCTTGTGCTGCAATAATTGTGGGAGATCCAATTTTCCCCCATTTTGGTCTTTGTTTTGTGCTCTGAGACCACACATGAAAAGCTGCATTTGTTTCTCCCAAATAAAATAAATGTAGCATGCTCCCTTGGCTCTCTGCCACTCCTGAACTGCAAAAACTGTACAGACATTGCCGTGTTCTTTATGGCTGATTTTGGCGGCATATAAATTAAATAAATAATTCCTACCAATGCATCGCAAGCCTGCAGTGGAAACAGATCGCTCCACACAATTCCCATTCCTTCACCCCTTGTGAAAAAAGCTTTTCTGCCTAGTAACTCCAACAAAGTGAGAAAACCAACGACGGAAGTTTGAGAGGGGAGAATAAAGAGACAAAACCATTCATTCAGAGTATTTTTATTACATTGGTTCTAATTCTGCATATGTTAGCAGTGTGCATAAAACACTGTGGAGAACATTCAATATTCCTAAGAAGAAATAGTAAAAATCCAGGTCTGGCCACACTTCCCGCCCCCACCCTGGCTTGCTTCCCCACCCCAGCACTGTTTGTTGCGAAAGAAAGAAAGAAAGAAAGAAAGAAAGAAAGAAAGAAAGAAAGAAAGAAAGAAAGAAAGAAAGAAAGAAAGAAAGAAAGAATCTAAAGATACTTGGAATGAAAAACAAAGCAAAATTAAGGCCACTACAGAGGCAAGGTTCAGAATCAGAACATGGATGCCCTGAATCATAGCTTTTATGCTACACTATATAGTATGCTTCTTAGTATACTACTAATAACATATTAACTAGGAGTATCTCCGTAGTATGATACTACTAGTAGTATACAGTTAGTAACTAAATAGTAATATACCAATAAACAGTAACCAATAATAGATAGTATTAGTAACTCTTATGCCACCTCGGATAGTATCCTGGTTAGGCTATTATATCATCATCCGATTTTGTAGATGGGGAGGCTGAGAGGGGGGGGGGTTTGGACTCTTGTTCTATGTTGATGCTAGAGGCAAGATTAGAACCAGGGACTTCTCAATTGGTAGCATAGTCCCCTAGTTGCTAGGCTATAGAGTACATACTCTCCTTGCAGTCTTTCCAACAGGGAAAGACTGCAAGGGAGGCCAGTCATTCTGTCCATATTGCAGGTGAGAAGACAGAGGCTGAGAGAAAGAGTGGGTTGTTGAAGGCCAGCCACATTGCTACGCCACCTATTAAACAGATCTAAACAATATGGGGTTTGCACTGGAGAAAGATGTATCAGGCCGATGTGGGTCCATCTCACTTGAGACGTGAGGTGGACCCTCATGGGTGGCCATGGGGAAATCTCTCACTAATTCTCAGGTTTCTCCTCCAACATGAAGACTAGCTGGGAATAACTGTGACCTTCATGTTGGCATGGAGATTAAATTCGATCCAATTCACCAGACATTTTTGCCCTGACCCAGTGATCTGGATTCAGGAACTCTCATACATACCTGAGCTCTCACAGTTCCAAGGGCCTCTCCATTAACTGCTTAGAATCCAGGGGCAGCCTACTAGGGATGTGCACGAAGCCAATTTGGCATTTTGTTTTGAGCTCACCCTGTGTGTGAGCTCTCTCTCTCTCTGTGTGTGTGTCCCTATTAACCTCGCAATGTCTGGACCGATTTGGACCAAATTTGGTACAGTTGTAGGGACCCATGGGGCACCTAAATGGTGTAATTTGTGATGATGTAATCCATAGCAGTTCAAGATGGTGTGACCATCTTGTGTGACCATTTGCGCCAGAAGTGGGCTAACTTGTGAACTGCCTAACTGATTTAACAAATCTGGTACAGTTGTAGGGACACAAAGGGGCACCTCAGTGGCCTAGTTTGTGATTCTGTCATCCACCCCAATTCAAGATGGCTTAGCATGAATGTTTAAGCTGGAAGTGGGCTAACTGGTGAAGAGGGCAATTATAAATTAAGATTATAGTGAAAGGAAAATAGGCAGATTAGTTCTTACCAGAACTTCTTGTTTAAAATGAGGCCCCTTTAACACGGTGATTCTCTTTACTGAGCAGGGGGAGAGTAACTGGCCCTCTCCACCCCCAGCACAGTACTTCCAGTGACTGTTGCTAGTGTCTATCTGATGTTTCTTTTTAGATTGTGAGCCCTTTGGGGACAGGGAGCCATCTTATTTATTTGTTATTTCTCTGTGTAAACCGCCCTGAGCCATTTTTGGAAGGGAAACAGAGGACCGTCTGAGATCATATGCCTTGACCCTCTCAGCCCCAACAGCTGGATTGTGAGAAAGGGCTGTATAAGTTTTTTAAAACCCAGTGGTGTGTGGGTATGTATGTGCGTGTGTGTATGTGTATGTCTTCTCCCTGTATTAAAGAATTTACACACACACACACACACACACACACACACCAGAATTAGGCAGATGGGAACCAGAGCAGTTCCAATCAAGATTCTTTCTTTCTTTCTTTCTTTCTTTTTTTGTACACTGCATTACCAGTGTCTGCACAGCTTAAATGCTGAACAACAAAATCTGGTGCACTACTATTTATGATCACATTTATGCAGCTGCTTCAGCAGTGTTTTCTTTTGGTAATGCTGAGAGGAAACAGAAGTTTCAAACCAGTAGAAGGAATTAAAGTTTGCAGCCAGGTACGTCTGCTCCAATGTCAGGATTCGTTTTAGAAATCCTCCTAGTTAAACTGGAATTAAAGATGTGCAGAGAGCCGAGCAAGAGAGGAACCAAATGGGGCGGCGGCGGGGGGTGGGGGGAGACGCCTGCTTATCCCTGTCTTTCTAGCTTGCACCAGCTTCAAAGCAACTGCTTCTTTGCATTATTTGCAGCAAAGATCCAATGGAAAAAAATGTATTTAATACTAGCCCTATTCAGTAAGCCACAGTGGAAGAGTCTGTTTCAGGAAGTTCCCAGTTCTGAACTGTGAGTGGAACTTCGTTTTGGAGGATAGGGGTAGCCCTTAAATTGTAAGTAAAACTCGACTTTTTGTCTCTTGCTCTCGCACACACTACTTTCCAGGGATAAGTTCCATGTGTCTCCAAAACAAAGGGATTCCAGGGGTGGAAGGATTTGTATCTCTGCGGAAATATATCAGTTATAATGAGGCCCCAAATACAGATATGCTTGTGCTGCTACTCCCCATGGGGAAGCAGAAACTGGGGTCACAGATGGGTCTGGAGGGTAAATTGTGAAGCTCAGCATGAACCACCCACTGGTGAACACTCTCACCCTCAAAGCAAGCTGTTTCCTTTTTGGTACAACAAAAACCTCCCTCTGGGTATGAATTTGGTGTCCCCTGCCTTTATTTCACACACCACAATCAAGCTCTGTGTTTGGGGTCAGGGGCGCTGATGCACTTGACAGCATGACCCCAGTTTGCCTCTACAGGAGTCTGTGTGATCCAGCATCAAAGCACAAAAGCAGATAAGGGTATGGCTTTCAACAACACTCTTGCAAAAACTTGTCATGCCAAAGGCCAAAGTTTAGCCGTGATGAGTTAAATGCACATGGATTCAACTTGGTTTACACCTCGTTACCAAGGATACACACTCAGAAGTAAACACCATCTATTTCTATCTGATTGCTCTACCTTTTCAGCATTGCAGCCTCGCTCACACAAGAGCATTGTCCTTGCACACCACTCAATTAAAGCAGAGTGCTTGGACTTAAGATGTCTCGAGTGCAATTGAAGTCAAAAGAAATGGAACAGGCACAAGATGGAGACGGACATAACATGATTAACAGCGGTTGCAGCTGTTTACCCAAATTGTAAACGTAGATCCACACATGCAAATCCAATGCTGGGCCAATTCTTTCAATCGCCTCAGATTTCAGATGGGGCTGGTGATGTTTGTGTTGCCATGGACACTAGCCAACAGGCACTCACCACAGCCAGTTTATATTTTAAAAACATTCTAAAAGCAGAATGTATTATGGTTATATGTGCATATATTTCATCATTCACCATTTTACCTCCTGTTGGAAAAAAGTTTTGCAAGATTCAAAATTATTGTACAGATTGAGATGGTGGGATACGTTAGTGGTGATATAGGTGCTAGCCAATAGACTCCTGCAGCAGCCAGCTTTTCCTCAACACATTGGACTTGTTAAAAAAAAATTCAGGACAAAGCTATATGTGTTTTGAAGGCAGCAAAAGCACTTAAACAGTTACGTCTGTCTTCATCCCTAAGGTGGATAAGGCTGCATAAAAACATTGCTTTTGGGGGTGGGAAATGTACCCATTGTGGTGGTGGGGAGACTTGTTTTTCCTTTATAGGAAGGAAGTAGGATTTGGTTGGTACAATTCTTCCAATGCAATTAGTTTCAGGGTCAGTTTGGTTTCTCAGCAGACTTACAAAAGTGGCTCATGAACCCAGTGAAATCCAACACTACAAAAATCTTCAGGTTTCAGATATGGATAGCTCTCCCTGTCCCCCCACCTCCCTCCTCTTGTGCTGCACCAACAAGAAGAAAATCTATTGCTATTTGGAGCACTTGGAAATATTTGTACAACCACTCCCACTCCCACCCCCACCCACAATTTTTGGTACCTCCCTCCCACCTGTTCAACACTGCCACCAGATATTGCTTCAGTGCAGTAAAGGAGACTCAAGTGCCTCCACAATTTCAGGCATCTGAAATGCACAATTTCAGATGTGTGCAACCACAAAACACAGGTGATTAGCTCCCTTAACATGGGGGCTTCTCCATTAGTCCCACAGTGGGGAGTGCCCCCCACCCCCCCATCACATGCTTTTCACAGCAATCCTTGTAAATTCTAACTGGAAAAACATCCACTGAACTCCTTGTACAGCGTTCAACTTGGAAATCATGTCCAAAACTATCGTCCCTCCCAAACCCACCCAATTACGTGCATTACCCCTCCCTCAAACAGTCAAAAATATTCTCACTAGAACCGGTCTATCATTCCCGCTTAATGAGAAACTGAATGGCATTCTCTCTTTTTTTTTTTAATTGGGGGGAAAAAACCCACAACCTTTCCCATCTTCTGCCCACTCCCCAAATTAACTACAACTTGCAAAATAAGATGCTACTTAATGTGTCTCTCTCTCAGATCAAACCACTTCTCTGATTGATTTATTTATTTTAAAGAGCTGAAACAAAGTGGGGGGGGAGCACACACATACACAATTCTGGTGAATTTTCAGATTTCTAAATTTTTAATGGAGGATTTATTTCTGCATGCAAAGAGGACACTATGCTCCCATAGCCACCCCCTACTTAGGCAGAGTGATAATTCTGGGAATTCTATTACAAGATGTCAAGGATTCTGTATTTACCTGAATCCAAGACTAGATTTCCCCCAAGTTATTTGACGTTAGAAATCAGGGGATTATCTTAAATTCAGAATTCCTTCTGGATAAATACAAGTATAAATATCAGCCACATGGGGCCCCAATGTGAATTCAGGCTGCAGCGAGGGCGTGGAGACTTTAAAACATTGCCCCTGCAGCAACCCCAATCCAGATCAGGTCTCTGAATGACTAGATGATGATGATGTTTTTATGACAGCATGCAGGTCACCATCATGAACATTCATCCAGAATTGTAAAATGTCTGTGTTATTCTCCACCCCACTCAAAATGTCTTGAAGCTCTACGTTATTTTAAAGGTTTTGTTTCCATTCATGCCTCTCTGTGGTTAATGTTTCAATGTTTCCACATTCATTTAAGCAAAATCATCTATAGTTTCTTTTTTTTAAAAAGCAATGTATGCAAAATCCATAAACACAATCCAGTCAACGTTGAACATTTGTTATTCCCCACTGACCTCGGTGGGGTAGTTAGGCTGATTATGGATTGAGCTTTCATGTTCAGAGGCAATGTACCCCAGAATACAGATTTTTATTTTGTTTTAGATTTATATCCCGCTCTCCCTCCAAGGAACCCAGAGGTTATGTTTATCCTCACAACAACCCTGTGAGGTAGGTTAGGCTGAGAGATATGTGACAACTGGCCCAGAGTCCCCCAGTGAGTTCCATGGCTGAACGGGGATTTGAACTCAGGTTTCCCTGGTCCTAGTCCAACACTCTAACCACTGCACCACACTGGCTCTTGGAGGAGGATTTGTGGAGGAAAAGAACAGGGCTGTTGGCCTTTTTGAAAGCATCTGGTTGGCCACTGCGAGAGAGAGGATATACAGGATTACATAGACCCACTGTGGTCTAATCCAGCCAAATCTTTCTTGTGTTCTTATTAAAAGGGGCTCAGATGATTTCTTGGAAGAGAAGAGGCTGATCAACAGCACTTAGCCAGGATAGCCATGAATGGATTCTCCAGGTCTAGAGTCAGTCCACCTCTGAATGCCCATTTCAGGAGGGCAGTGACTCAATGGCAGGGCGGTTGCCTTCATGCCCAGTTTGCATCTCCTTGGAAGCGTCCAGTTGCCCTCTGACCCAGAGGCCTCTTCTGAGGTTCTTCTAAAGCATAATCTTACATCGGTCTCCATTGAAATTAATTTCCAGATTGGTAGTCAGATTGGTCTGTAGCAGCCAAAGCAACCATCTTGTAGCACCTTACAGATGAAGACATTTATTTTGGCACAAGGTGTGCGATGAAGTGGACTTTAGTCCACAAAAATGTATGTTGAAATAAATTCATTCATCTAAGTCAGGGCTTCTGAACATTGGGTCCCCAGATGTTGCTGGACTACAAATCCCATCATTCCCTGCTACAAGGGCTGAGGGGATGGTGGGAGTTGTAGTCCAATATCATTGGGGGACCCAACATTCAGAACCCCTAGTCTAAGGTATTACAAGATTCACTGAAATCAATGAAATTTAAAATGTTTCACGTTGGCTGGATTGCACTGTGCCTTTTCTAATTCCTACAAAATTGAGTGTTTTATTTTTCATCCCACTCAGCCAGAACTCCAGTCCAATCCTTCCCCCCTCACATCGTCCCCACTCATTACTGAGTCAAGAAACAGCGATGGAGAAGAAGAAGAAGAAGAAGAAGAAGAAGAAGAAGAAGAAGAAGAAGAAGAAGAAGAAGAAGAAGAAGAAGAAGAAGTTGTTAGAAATGCACAAGGCTGGAAAACCAAAACTTGGGAGAGGTTTTCAAAATGGAAGGCAGTGAGGAACAAGTGTCAGAAAAAAGGAAAAACCAGTTGCAGGGAGAGGGCAAAGCTGAGGAACCCAGGGCAATTAAAAAAAGAAGGAAAAATCCACCTTTGGAACCCTCCAAGTTATGTTTCTAGACACATCTTGTGCGAAGTCACAAAAGACAGAAGGAGATCAAGGTGCACCCTTTAAGCCAACCTCCTTGGATTGGAGACAGGATCCAAATCTCTCCCAAAGGAGAGGGCCAGTTGCAATGTAACATTTCGACTTCCACTACCCAGGAAAGCAGCAGGCTGGAGTTGACCCTTTTCACATCTGCGTAGGATTGGTTTAGCTTCTGCAGAAGCGGGGCACATCTTGGCCTCTCTCGCCACCCGTGATGATGCTTACCTTACAAAATCAAAACCACAAAGTACCCTTGGCTCTCAGCAGTGCTGCAAGAAGGCAGCAACCTTTGAGGAGAAGCTCAATGGAAGGGCATCTGCTTGCATGCAGAAGGTCCTAGCTTCACTACCTGGCAGCATCTCCAGGAAAGGCTGGGAAAGACTCCTGCCTGAAACCCTGGAGAAGCCATTGCCCACCGGTATCGACAGTACTGAGTGAGATGGACCAATAGGCTGACTTGGTATAAGGAAGCTTCCTATGTTCTCAGCCCCGCAGCAGAATGGCACATGGGATATTCACTGGTAGCTGGCTGATTCTTTGATGAAGACTGCCTTATCGCATGCAGCATGAACCCTGTTGTAGTGACCAAAGAAAGAGGATAAAATCTGGGCAAAAGGTTTCAAGGGAGGAGTGGCAGTTAACTCTCCAGGTAATTTCTTGGTTTAAAATTGGACAGTAGCCCTATTCAGACATTATGTTGACTACTCACACAATGACTATACACAGGTAGAGATCTGGACTGGACTGTTATTCACACGTTATGTTGTACACAGGTACAGCTGGGCACTTCCTATGCGCACCATACCTAGCTTCATTCTTAGAATGAATGCAGGTTCACTCCTTCACACAAGCACATGTGTACAGACATCTGAATGGAGGAACATCATAATGGCTGAACAGGGCTTGTATGCTGCATTCAATCCTCTTTCCTGACACAATTAGGTGAAGTCAGTGGGACTGTTCCCATGGTATTTATGGTATATTCATGGTGTGCTATTTATGTTTAGTTTCCTTTGTAAACCACTTTGAAAGCTTTGGTTGAAAGCGGTATATAAATATGCAGTAGCAGTAGGTTACTTGGGTAGGACAAGCATCCTACTCACCTGGCTGAGCAATGTGTGCTCCTGATTTTTGATTGTGTGCAAGTTAAAAGCTAGGTTGGAGGAGGGGGAAATGTTCTCCTACTAACTGAGCAAAGAGGCACCTTTTAAAAGTGGTGATTCTCTACTGAGCAGCGGGAGAGCAACTGGCCCTATCCACCCCCAGTACAGCAACCCTCCAGTGGCTGTTTCTAGGGTCCATATGATGTTTCTTTTTCAGAGTGTGAGCACTTTGGGGACAGGGAGCCCTTCTATTTATTTATTTATATCTATGTAAACCACTTTGGAGACTTTTGTTGAGAAGTGGTATATAAATATTCACCGTTGTCATATCATGTTGGAGGTGGACACTGGCTCTGACAGCATCGTCCTGCCCACCACTTTTATTCAGCATATTATCAAGCTAGGAGAAAATGCCGCTGGAATCTGTGCCTGCCTTACACATGGCCACTTTATCCTCCTGAGAGCTGGTCTTGTGGTAGCAAGCATGACTTGTCCCCTTAGCTAAGCAGGGTCTACCCTGGTTGCATATGAATGGGAAACAACATGTGTAAGCACAATAAGATATCCCCCTTAGGGGATGGAGCTGCTCTGGGAAGAGCAGAAGGTTCTAAGTTCCCTCCCTGGCTTCTCCAAGATAGGACTGAGAGAGACTCCTGCCTGCAACCTTGGAGAAGCTGCTGCCAGTTTGTGAAGACAATACTGAGTTAGATGGACCAAGGGTCTGACTCAGTATATGGCAGCTGCCTATGTTCTTGATTCACACACGGATGATAACTGGGAGCACACACAGCTTCTGAAGGTGGGTAGGATGCAGGCCGTGAAAACAAGCCGACTTGTGCAAGGAACATTGTTGGGCAGATGTATGGAGTTCATGGGGTTCCCTCTGAGGCTTGAAGTTGTGTTTGCCCCATGATAGCGGAACAGCACATGGGCTTCTACTCCTGCATCATGAGCCAGGGTACTCTTTTGTGCTTGCTCAATGCTAGTCTGGAGGACAAGCTCCCACTGTGTCCACACAAGTGTGTCAGTCTGGAAAACAGCCTGTCTTTCTTTGTAATGGCTTCTACGGCCAAATACAAGGGAAGTCATTTGACTACTGTACTTATGTGCAGCATGATGGGAGGGGTGTTGAAGAATATGAGGGGAGACATTGCCAGTTACTCCGATTTGGGGTTGTGGTGTAGACACCCTGTCCGAATGACAAAGCCTCATGTCAAGAGACAATAGGTGCAGCATCCACAGGCGAGTTCTCAAATTGGGGGTGGCTCTTATGGAAAGACAAAGTATTTACATCCTTTAGAGCAAATGCCTGGACATGCTGAGTTGCTCTGAAAACGGTGAGGATGTCACAGTGCAATACAGCCGGTCAGATCTGGCTATGCAATAGCATCACTGAGGGCAGGCAAAGCCAATTCAGAGCACAGCTGTTGCTCCCAACTGACTTTGTTTGTCCTCACTAACGTAGGCCCGGTCTTTTCTCAGTACTGAATTTTGCTTCCATAGTTAGAGAGCGGAACTAATGTCATGAGGGGGCAGGGAAGACTTACTTCGAGGAGGTGAAGAGAGGGTGGCAGACCAACTCAAGATTGGCCTATTCCTGAGGTGGGATGTCTAATGCTGCCACCCTCCACCTGATAGCATTTGGCATCTTGGTGCACCAAATGCACCCTTCTCCTATCCGGAAGTGCCACCTCTTCTTCTTGTTGCTGCTGCTGCTCCTCCCCCCATGCTAGCTGGCTTGAAAAAAGGAAGAGGGGAATGAAGAGAGTGTGTGGAGGAAAGGAGTGGCGAGCCACCACTCTGCTCTGTCATTCCTTTTCCTCTCTGCTCACCACTTCTTTTTTTAAATCCAGGGATCACAGGAGGAGGAGGAGGAGGCGGCAGCGGCGGCGGCTAGACTGGGAAGCCCCTACAACCCAGATGCCATATGCTCCCATTCCACTGGAAGTTCCTGGAATCCTCACACTGCAACTCAGAGGAGTCCCTTTGAGGGTCTGACAATTGAAGTGGAGGCCTCCCAGCCCTGTTGGAACCAATGCCCCTTTAAGAAGCTTCTCCAGAGTAAAGGGAGGGTAAGCCACCCTACTAGCCAACAGTCTGTATAAGCCTGCAGTGGACTCCATATCTTTGCTGGGAACATCTGATCTGCTCTGGTCTTGTGTGATCTGTCCAAAATCCTGACCCCCTTGCTTGACACTTCCTCTCCCCTGCAGTTGCCCTGAATTATCCTAGGACTCTTGCCTCCACCCCAGATCCAACTTTTTTTTAAAAAGCATTTTTAAAACCACTGCAAAACTGCTGTGGTGATGGGAGGGATATGAAGGGCATTACTTGGTTTTAACCATGTCACAGGTGCTAGCCAATACGTGCCTGCATTGCCCACATTTATTTATTTATTTTTAAAGCACTTCAAGGGGGGCACTACAGCCTTTGTCTTCCATCTGGGAGAAGGAACCAGGCTTCAAGGGGAGGAGACAGGGACTATAGCTCAGTGGCAGGGCACATGCTTTGCATGCAGAAGATGTCAGTTTCACTCCCTAGTATTTCCAGCTGAAAAGGCTCTCCATGGTTGCGGGACTGGGAAAGATTTCTCCTGGCCTGGGACCATGGAGATCTGCTGCTAGTCAGAGCAGACAATACTGGGCTAGATTGGCCAAAGTCTGACTCTGCAGGGCAGCTTCATAAGTTCAAGTATATTGAGAGTCTGCAAAGCCAGTTTGAGTGGAAGACCAAGATGACTTGTCTGTCATAATCCTGCCCCCCCCCCTCAAGTGTCCTCATTATGTTACATCTGGGTAGATTCGTGCGTAATTGGCATTTGCAGAAATTCATGGATGTTCAGGCTAGACCACCCCCATATTTGGGGAGAGGGGAACGGTAGAGGAAGGGGGACGATCCCCTTGTGCAATGTTACATTGGAATTGGCCCGGAACTGCAGTCTGATCTTCTGCCGCCTCCGGCTCAGCAGAATTGCATTCTGGGAGGTGGTTGTAACTATACAGGGCTTTCCAGAAAAAAAGCTCAGAGGGGAAAATCGGCCACACAATGGCCATAACAGAAACGCGAGCAGGTGCTGGAACGGGACGCCACCCCGTCACCCGCTGTCTGAAGATGTGTGGGGAGCGGTGGAGGGAGACTTCCGCTGTCGGGTGGGAGTCCACGAGGAGCGTTCCGAGCTGTTGGAGGCACCGCAAGCCCGGGCCAGGACCCGCTGCTGCTGGCGGATGGCTTGACTCACAAGGCTAGGGAGGGCGTGCAGGGTCAGGCCCAACATGTCAATCTTGCCTTCCAGGGCACTGATGCGCTTCTCCAGGTCTTCGTTCCGCTCCTGCAGTTCGGACACCATGTCGTACATGACGTTCTGCGTCTGGTGAGGGGCAGAAAGAGGAGGAGCTGAGGCAGGTGGCAAAGACAGCAGGGAAAGCAGAAAGACCCTCATTTCCACCCAGCAAGAAGATCGTTAAGAAAATTAATGTATGCATTCGTGTTATAACCATGCTAAGTTTAATGTTACTGCATCTATTATATATTTTGAAGATACTCTTTGTGGGTATGTTTTTTTGTGATGAAAAGTCGTGCTTGCCAATTACCTACAAATTATATTCTAAATATATTATATTCAGAATGCATTCTTTTCAAAATAAATAAAAAAATATCTGAACCTTTCTCTCACCATATTTTGGTGTAAAACAAAATTTTGCATTCACAATTCTGCTACTTAAATTAACTGAATGCACTACGTTTTACACCAAAATATGCTGAGGGAAAAGTTCAGATATTTTTTATTTATTTTAAAAAGAATGCATTCTGAATATAATCACCAGATTTTAACTGTTATTGTTCTTTTGTAAAATTATATTATATATATTATTTTTTTAAAACTATACAGTATTACAATTCAGAGAAAAAGAAAAAAACAAAAACAAAACAAAACAAAACATTTGATGACTGACAATATATATCAAGACAATTTTGAAGAAGAGGTTAATTTTTCAGCTGTTGCTGTATACCAAAGTTTATTATACCAAAGTAAAGATAACACTTCCTCTTTCCAATTTTAAGCTATGATTAATCTGGCTGCTAATAACATATAGGATAATAAGTCTTTAGATTACAATGACTCTTGTTCTTCTGAAAAGGAAAAAAAAAAGACACCTAAGGCGGCCAAAAACGGGTCCAGCCAAATCTGCTGGGTGGTGATTTTTGCCATCTCTGAAAAAAAAAATTCCCCATAAAATCCTAACACTTGGGCACCTCCACCATAGATAGTACTAAGTCTCCTTACAATTCTTCTTCTTACAATTACAATTACAACTTCTCCTTACAATTATTCCAACAATTAGGTGATGCATTGGGGCAAAAACCCAAAACAACCCCCACTTCACATATATACTGAGCGGCTCCATCCCCTGAGGGGAATATCTTGAAGTGCTCACACTTCTAGTCTCCCATTCATATGCAACCAGGGCGGACCCTGCTTAGCTAAGGGGACAAACCATGCTTGCTACCACAAGACCAGCTCTCCTCTCCAGAGACACCATTGGGGCATAGCCACCATTGAGCGGATGGGTTCAAAGAACCTGGGCTACTCCGGCATCCCTGACATGCCCCTGCATCTGACGTCAGACACGGGGGGAGTGATTTAGCTCAAAAATGGGGTCGCGCAGCCAGATTAACTCCCAAACAGGGCCACACAGCCCACGTGTCTGACGTCAGATGCAGGGGGCGGGGCTAAGGGGGCAGCGGCAGAACCTGGGCCACCACTGGCCTCCCTCCGCCCCTGGGTGGGTAACTCCTTGAAAGTGTCTACTCAGTGCGTGGTATCTGTGAAAAGGGCAAATTCCATGCTAGGGATCATTAGGAAGGGGATTGAAAATAAAAATGCTAATATTATAATGCCCTTATACAAAACTAGGGTGCGGCCACATTTGAAGCACAGTTCTGGTCACCGTATCTTAAGAAGGACCTTGTAAAACTGGAACAGGTGTAGAAGTGGGCAACCATGATGATCAGGGGCCAGGAGTACCTTCCGTATGAGACAAGGCTACAGCACCTGGGGCTGCTTCATTTGGAAAAGAGGTGACTACCGGGAGACATGATAGAGGTGTATTAAATTATGCATGGAGCAGAGAGAGTGGATAGAGAGAAATTGCTCTCTCTCACACACAACACTAGAACTAGGGGCCATCCCATGAAACTGGACACCAGGAAATTTAGGACCGACAAAAGGAAGTACTTTCTCATTTAGTGCATAATTAATCGATGAAATTCTATGCCATGGGATGTGGTGATGGCCACTAGCTTAGATGGCTTTAAAAGAGGCTTAGGCAAATTCTTGGAGGGCAAATCTTTCAATGGCTACCAGTCTGGTGGCTATAGGCCACTTCCAGCCTCAGAAGCAGCAAGATGCCTCTAAATCCCAGTTGCAGGGGAGCAACAGCAAGAGAGAGGGCATGCCCTCACCTCCTGCCTGTGGGCTTCTCAGGTGCATCTGGTGGGCCACTGTGTGAAACAGGATGCTGGCTGGTGCGCAGATAATTATTTAAATTAAGAACCGGAAGACCATCCTCACACATGTAAGAAAAATTTATAGAGGAAAGGGAATTAGGTGAGCAGCAAAAGATAAAACAGGCTAAATGCTCATTTTCTCAAAGTAGTTGAGATTAGGTGAAAGTTGAGGGCTCCCTGTAACTCAGGGCTTCTCCATTAAACACACACGATTGAACTCCAAAACCTTCCTCACCAGAAGGATACTAACAAACCTGAAGCAAGGGTCACCCCAACCTTGGGTGCCCAAGATGATGATGGACCACACCTCTTACTACTTTAGGATCACAGGAAGGCGAGGAGAGCTGGTCTTGTGGTAGCAAGCATGATGTGTCTCCTTGCCATGATGCTGGTTGCAGTCAAGGGAGAAATCCCACTCCCTCTCCCAAAAAATATTGTCTGTGGTAAGCACAGACAGTAACTGGACATCTGTGTCCCACGGGGCAAGGCTAACCTTTGCGAGATCCACAAGGGTGTTGGCCTGGTCGTTGAGCTTCCTCTGCTCCATTTTCACGCTCCTCAACCTAGAAAGCAGAGCACAATAAAAAAGCAAAGTAGCCATGAGTTGGCGGAACGCAGAGGCAGCAGAGAGAAAGAACATGAGAGACTCCACCGTCACTGCAGAGACAGACAGACATGCACACAAATCGAGATTCCGCCTTGCTGGAGCCGTACACACACGCACACACATGCAGCTGGCCAATGAGGTGGGACCATTGGCATGGGTGAGGAGAGCACTCTAGCACTAGGTGGCCCTCCGTTTCCTTTCGGCAGGTATTGTCAACCTTGGGGCCACTGCTGCTGTTGGACTACAACTCCTATCATCCACTGCCACAGTGGCAGGGGATGATGGGAGTTGTAGTCTAACATCTGAGGAGTCCAGGTTGAGAACCCCTTCTTTAGAGTTTAGGCCATTGGAGAAGACCTTTCTGTTTCCACCAACCCTCACCAGCAAGTCACTTGATTTGGTTTTGGGCCTCCTGGATAGATCATGGCCGCCTGTGCTCGGCTCTCGATTGTTGTTGAGTTAACATTCAGATATCGGCTTGATTCTTGTAACTACTTTCCACACTGCTTTGGGGTTTTTATGCTCCTAGAAAAGTGGCTCACAAGTTTTATAAACCAATATCCAGCATGCTTGAGAAGTATGGAAGCACTGCCCCAAGATTTTGGCCTGGATGGCTCTAATGAGGAATTATTTTATTTTTACTTATTGGGCGCATTTATTAGATTAGAACAATTCATGGGTGATAGGCATATCATCAGGTCTTATCCAGAATAATCTAAAAGCAACCTCCATGTTCAGAGGCAGTATAGCCCCAAAAACAGTTATCTGAGGACAAGCAACAAGGGAAAAATCATTACTTTCATGTCCTTCTGGCAGGTAGCTGTCCACTGTTGGAAACAAGCTGCTGGAATAGATGGACCTGTGGTCTGATCTGGCAGGGTTCTTTCTAAATTTATTTTGTTTTGTTTTTTGTGTATATATTTTTGTGAACCACCTAGAGCCTTTGGAATCAGGCGATATATAAATAAAATAAAATATTATAAAATAAAATATTAAAAGAAGACTAGAAAAATGCCTGGAGAAGGAAAGATCTACCAATGACTATTAGCCATTACAACTAAGTAGAGCCTCCATGTTCAGGGGCAGTTTAGCTTAAATGCCAGGTGCTGGGGATAAACAACAGGAAATGTATTACAACTAAATTGAGACTCTAGATTCATAAGCAGTCTATCCCTAAAGTCCAACTGCTGGGAGCTAACTAGGAGCTAACATATCCTGCTCGTGGGCTCCCCAGAGGCACCTGGGCTGCTCAGTTAAAACTCAGAGGGCAGCAGTTATCCTGGAGAGAGAGGGAGAATTTTCTGGAAGGCTGGGTGTGTGTTTTGTGATGCAGAAGAATGATGGCTCTGCTTATGGGTGGGGCACATCCTCCAGGAAGCCACGTTGCTAGGCCTGAAATCAAAGCAACGCCGTGGCGCAGGCAAAGAGCGGTGTGGAACGTTGTGCCGAGAAAGACAATACATCTGGAAGGCGGAGTTTGCATTTGCAAGTCGGCATGCTACAAATCCAAATTTTCAAATCCCGATGTCCAAATTTCAAAAGGGAGCGAAATTTGGGTGAGAGAGGATGGCGGATGGGGGTTCCTTGCCAGCTTCCTTGACAAGTGAGCCTGGAAATGCGGGCGGCTGTGAGTGTCTGGATGGGATTGGCGTCAGCCTTCCTGGGTGCGGAGACCCGATGGAGAAACCATGCAGAGAGAGCGCGCTTGAACATTCTAGAGAGAGGCAGCTGTGCGAGAAAAACCAACTTACTTTTGGGCTCTGTAAGGATGGTGGGGGCAAAACAGAGACAAAACAGCAATAGAGGTTTAAATCACACTGGGACGGGACAGACACAGCCACTTAGACACCCAACTGGCCTTCTCCACTTCCCTTGCCCACCGACAACCACCCCCTTACACGAGAGTGTGGCCCCAATCCAGGGCACCCTGGAAGCTGCAGAAGGCTTGATGCATGCCAAGCTTTACATTGAGGAGCATGTGGGATTCCCTATGGTGGGGTAGGCAACCTTGGCTCTCCAGCTGCTGTTGAACTACAAGGCCCATCATCCCCAGCCACTGGGGATGATGGCAGTTGTAGTTCAACAGCAGCTGGAGAGCCAAGGTTGCCCACTCCTACCCTATGGCAAGATTCCTAACCATGGGACCCTAGATGCTGTGGGACTACAACTTCCATTATCCATTGTGTTGCAGAAGAAATTGCCCTCCTCTGTTGGAGCTGAGGATGATGGGAGTTGTAGCCCAACAATATCTGGGGACCCAAGGTTGGGAATCCATGGGATTACTCACACGTGTTAACCCATTGTTAGGTATGGATCCCCATGTGGAAAGTCCAGAGACTTGTTGGTGTACCTACCAGTGTATACCAGAAAGTGGCAGCCCTTATCAAAGCAAATATAGCAAGCATTGATTTTTATTTTGAATATTATATGCCACTTTTTGTCCTATGGCTTTAGTCATTATTGTCAACTTCATCAACATTGTCATTACAGTTCTCAACGAAGCACTGAAATTGCTAGCCACGGCCTTGTTAAAACAAACATGGTTATTTAATTACAGAGGGGGAAATAAAGCGGAGGATCTTAACATTATCTCAAACCAAATCTTCGCAAAACATCAACCCATGTTTCACAAAACCATTTTTCAGTGATTTGATCTTCATGCACTCCTGGGGTGTGTGTGTGTGTGTGTGTGTGTAAAAGTGCACGGATGCCTCCAAGGGATAGCAAGGGGTAGTGTGTGCTCCATTTCCCACCCACCCCTTTCGCTCCCCCATCCATATGACTGGAACCTTACAGCAAAGTGTCAAACAATACAGTCCTAGTGTATTATGATCTTACAGCTTGAATTAATTATTTTAAAAGGCCTCTCTTTTTAAAAGAAACTTCATTCACTCTACTCCAGAACAAGCAGTAGAAGCCAGTGCAGGCACCTAGGTAGGCGACTCCTCCAGCCTCCCAGGAGCCAGGACAACCCCTGAGCCTCCTTCCTGGCCAGGAACTGCGCTGGATGAGACCATGCATGCAGAGGGGTGTGCAGGGTCATCTCCCCTGCAGATTTCAGTTGCCCTGGTATGGATCTCTCCCCAGTCTTGCCGCATGGTCTTGGACGGGAAGGGAAAAGTAGTCTGGAAAGAAAACTGGAAAGCTTGGCCTAATCCCGAAATAGGGTGTTTCCTAAAAGGAATCTGGTCCATTTTCTGGATAAGTTTGAAAATGTCAAGCAAGCATCATTGAAGAGGCAAAAAACCTAACATTAATAATCACCTTACCTCTGTAAGTATTTCATGTATAGCAAAATCATTGCTCCCTTAAGAACATTCTTTGCAACCCCAAACTCGTTCTTCTGAAGTCGCCCGCATATAAGTGCCAGGCAACTGCCAAAAATAAAAATAAAAATAAACCAAGAACATCGCCATCAGTTAGGGAATGAAGCCACCGAATGGCTGCTGGAATTTGTGAGGAAGGGCAGTTTGGAAACACGCCCGAGGCAAAGATATGAAATTGGATATCATTGCTTCCCTTGCTTGTCAGTCATATCAGTGCCTCTGTGCTCAGTGGCCAGAATGCCGAGGCATGGGAACAGGAATTGAGCCACTGAGTTCAGCACTGCCGAAATGTTTTTTCCCTTCTCATCATTGTACTTCTCTGCAATTATAAGGACTTGCGATTTCATGTTGGCTCATAAATCATTTTGGAGCCTCTTTTGCACAGCTGGTGTGCATGAGCAAAAGGCGGAAATGCAGCTTTAAATGTACTTGCCTCAGGTTTTAAAACTGATTAATGGCCATGCAGGCAGAGATTTACAGCTGCATTTTAACTTCCCTGCATGTGTTGTGATCAGATGCGTTTTATCTGGAGTGCATTTTTAGTTCCCCACCCACTATTTTTTCTTTAACCCTAACCCTGCTCTCTGGTGAAACTGGCAAGGTTGGGGAAACTCTTGTCTGTTTCACTAATGCCCACTTCTTTCATTGCAGCCCTTCTCTGCTCTCTAAAGAAACGGAAATAATTCTGTCACTGTTCCAAAATTCAGATCTCCGACCAGAGTCGAATCAAATAAAACCAAAGGAATATCAGTATCTCAGAAATGTTATGGTCCCTAATTTAAAGGAGGGGGCATTGGGGCGGCAGGAATAACTTAAATATCATAGTAACATGCATTATTTAAAATCAGAGAGTCCCAATGTATAATTAAAACTGTTTAAAATGCATCTGTGATTTCAGCCTTGATTTATTTTCTTTAATAACTTAGGGAATTGCCTCACTCCCTCCTCATGGCTACAGCCCTGACATGGGAGGGTAATATATATAGTTTTGTATAGTAATACACACTGGCCTTTGCATGCACAGAGAGGCATCCACCCGAGAGATGGATTTATCTGTTTTGGAAAGCAATAGGCACATACTCTAACCTATAAGAGATCCAAGCATGTTACTCCCTTCTCTCAACTTCACATTAAAAATGAATAAATTATGCATGATTATTCTTTTACATCCCATCCTTCTGATTCAATACGAGTCACTCAGGGCAGCTCAGAGCAGATCAACCTGATCAATAACAAACAATTCACTAAGACAAACCCAAGTTAAACAATTCAATAAACAACTACAATTGGAGAGCCAGGGCAGAGTAATCAAATACACAACAGGTCAAAAGCCGGGTATAAAGTATTAAATAGAAAGTAAAAGGGAGGGGAAATGGGAAAGAGAAATGAAATCTTCTTCTGCAGAGGTGAGCACCACTCCCAGGCCTGTCTCCTTGCCTCCTTCAATAATATTCCCCTGTCAAGTCTGTGCATACATCCAGCTAATCTTGAATTTCAATCCCTGTTTACAGAAAAACTACGAATATCTTGCTGCCCCCAAGCAAACACACCCTAGATTCTAGAGAAGCATGTGGATTATTTGCAACACGGCAAGGGAAACTGTGATTGGATTGTGTGTTTTCTTCCAAGTGCCCACTTGGCTTGCTCATGTCAGTTGCAGGCTCCCTGATTGGCACTTCCTATTCCACCCATACAACCTAAAGACAGAGAACCTATCAATACTCTTTCCCCCGCACAGGGGGCACTTAGTTAATTTTGGAGCCTGGACCTCGAGGCCTTTTTAGGGGGCCTCCTTTGCAACATAAGCATTCTCTCCAAATATATATGTGTATATATATACACACATGCTTGTATGCACGAGATCTGGCTAATTTCTTCTGTAAAGCCCCACGTGGATATGTACATTAAGACATTATGAAAGCACCTGTAGAACAAACAAACTGTAGCAAGCAAGGTCTCAGAAGACATTTGTTTCTTGCTTTTCCACCAGTGACAAAGTCTTTGGGCTCCTTATGACAGATCATTAAATAAGCACCGCAGATAACAATAAAAATCAGTGATGTATGTAGCCATGCTAGCTGGGGATAAGCAAGAACCTTTTATTCCCTTCTGTCTTTAGCCTACTGTTATGCTGTTATCCAAATTTCATTGTGGCCTTGAAACATATCATATCATACCATATACCATTATATCATTATATGATATCATTGTATGATACAATATGTAAATAGAAGTCACTGCCAGTCTGTAGACAATATTGAACTAGATGGACCAATGGTCTGACTCAAGATATGGCAGCTTCCTATGTTCCTATGACACTACCTAATGGCGCAGCGGGGAAATGACTTGACTAGCAAGCCAGAGGTTGCCAGTTTGAATCCCCTCTGGTATGTTTCCCAGACTATGGGAAACACCTATGTCGAGCAGCAGCATGTATGGGGGCGAGGAAAGATCACGGGCTGGTCACAGCACTCAGCCGCCACTCTCAGCACAATCACACTCAGCCGTCTGGTGCAGCACAGGCCGGCGGTAGTGTGGAGCAGCCACCCGGGAGATTTAATGGAGAATTTGGGGACCCCACAGGATGTGGGGGACTGGATATCCACCCAGAGGTCTGGGAAGGAGGGTGCCCCTGCCCTTGCAACACTCACAAATGGCTATCAGGTAAGCTAGGGATGGTCAGATGAATTCCATTCAATTCCTTAATTTTTCTGTAACTTCAGGAACATAGGAAGCTGCTGTCTACTGAGTCAGGCCGTCTAGCTCAATACTGTCTACTCCGACTGGCAGCAACTCTCCAGGACTGTAGGCAGGAGTTTTTCCCAGCCCTACCTGGAGATGCTGGGGATTGAACCTGGGACCTTTTGCATGCAAAACAAGGGCTTTACCAGTGAGCTACATCTCTTCTGCATAACAGGAAGCTACCTTATCCTGAGTCAGACCCTCAGACCATCTAATGTAGTATAAGAACACAAGAACAGCCCTGCTGGATCAGGCCCACCTAGTCCTGCTTCACACTTGGCCCACCAGATGCCTCCGAGAAGCCTACGGCCAAGAGGTGAAGGCATGCCCTCTCTCCTGCTGTTGCTCCCCTGCAACTGGTATTGAAAGACATCGTGCCTCTGAGGCTGGAGGTGGCCTATAGCCCTCAGACTAGTAGACATTGATTGACCTGTCCTCCGCGAATTTATCTAAACCCTTCTTGAAAGCCATCCAAGCTGGTGGCCATCACCACATCCCATGGTAACGAATTCCACAGATTAATTACAGGTATGTGCTGTGTGGAAAAGTACTTCTTCTTGTCGGTCTACTCCGACTGGCAGTGGCTCTCCAGGGCTTAGGCAAGAATTTCTCTTGGCCCTATCTGGAGATGCTACTAGGGACTGAATCTGGGAACTTCTGCTTGCTAAGCAGATGCTCTACCACTGACTTGGTACTGCCCTGCAAACCAATCCTCCCGAATTTTAGTTTTGACTAGGAGAATTTCTAAAATTAATTCTGCAACTAGCTAACGGGCTAGTTAGCAACAGTTTTCTGTTACTTCCACCTTTTAGCATGTTCCCTCCTCTTTAAGTTAATAAGTAATCCAAAAACCTTTGGTTTTGAGATGAGAGTTAAGTGTTGGAGATCCAGCTCCAGATGGCATCGACCTTTTGCACCAGTTACCCTAATGATCACTAGGGGGAGTAGAGATAGTCAGTTAAGGTCTCCTTCTCTTTCCTGTTTATCTCTGCCTCTATGACTCTCAATTCATCAGAGTGTACTCAGAAAACTCCGGGGAATGACTTTCTTCGTCTTCTTCCCAGAATGCTTCTAGCTCGCTCGCTCTCTGAGCACCCTGCTAAGCTTCTCTAGGTCTCTCTCTGGTCACCATGTAACCAGCAGCTAGGGCATAGGTATTTCATATCATCATGTGCTTTTAAATAAAGTTGATTTGTTTAACCTTAAATGAATCTCCATGTTTATCATTTACAGGCTGTTGCCCCTGAAACCCTGTTAACATCTATTGTAATGAGAGTGAGTTAGCTTCTGAAATAGCTAGAGCCGCGCAGAGCATCTGTGCGCTAGTCCTTGATTGCTCCCCTCGCCCCCCGGCCACAGCCCCCCTCACCTCAGCGCTCTCTCCACCCTCACCTGAGCCGCACTCCTGCTCCTGCTCCTCCTCCATCCCATTGCTTCCACCCCCCTCATCCCTCTTGCTCACTCCTTCAGCCCTTTACTCCATCCCCCCAAGACAAGTGGATGTGGTTCTATGGCTGTGGGGCATGATAGAGGTGTATACAATTATGCATGGAGTAGAGAGAGTGGACAGAGATAAGTTCTTCTCCCTCTCTCACAACACTAGAACTGGGCATCATCCCATGAAACTGAAGGCCAGGAAATTTAGGACCAACAACATCAAAGCAAAACATGGGTGCACGGAGCCTCATTTCTAAAGCTATCATCATCATATACTGGACTGTAAAAAGTCTTTGCAGCTTATATGGCGCGGAAGTGAAGAGGGGCACCTTAACGTGCAATTCCCATTCTTTTTAGAGCACGAGTGAAAATGTAAAGCATCTGAACTCTCATCTTAAAGCAAAGGTTTTTGGATTACTGAATGTCCAGGTGTTTTTAAAAGGAACATCTGATTAGACACCATGGAGAAGAGCTCACCCATGCTGGCTAAGGGGAGTCTTCCCATTCTTTGGCAATATTACTGAATCCACTAATTTCATTTAACTGTTTTTTCATGGGTGGGGAGTGTGACTTTATCTTAGTTGACGGTGTTAACACATTTTTTTGTTTGTTTTCAACATCAGGAAGTTGAGCTCATATTATTTGGTAGGTAATTTATAGAACTTCGGTCACAAAAGAACTTTGAAAAATTGAGGGGCTGGGAGGAAGGAGGGGAAAAGAGAAGCCACATCCTTGCCTAGGATCTCATAGGGGGTATTTGTCCAAGGACTGGGGAGTGTTTTGTGACCAACTGGAACCCATTGGAGCTTGTTCCTATTCCCTTGCCTCTTCAGGCCAAGGCATATAAAATCTGCAGCTGCTGAGGCGCGCCTGGGCATGTGCCTCGGTATTGTGCCAAGTGCATTGCTAAGTGTGTGATGCCCTTGGAGGCACTTGGAGCACTGGAGGCTTGATTTTGATTCTTTCCCCCCTCTTTCTAATAAATTCTTATAGCAAACAGCAGTAGTTTAGCAAGGCTATGAGGGAACCCAGAGGCACTCTTTCACCTGGACTTCTGGGAGGAGGTCCAGGGCCTCCACACCCCCTGGGGCCCCCAAAATCCTCTTTAGTCTGTCCCAGGTAGTGTGGTCACTGCACCATCAGCCCACACTGCACCGGGCACCCGAGCATGACTGTGACCTGCACCAGGCGGTTGAGCATGACCTCTGATTTAGAGACAGAGGGGGTGGTGGGAAAAGAAATATGTGGGATGGGAATATGTTTAGTTGTGTGTTGAAATGTTTCTGCTAATGTATATTTGCATAGATATACCTGCTTTATATTCTTACATTCTTGTGAGTTCAGATGCTGTTTGTGCCCTCAAGAATCCAAGTGTTAAAAATACTGCATGTGTCACGGTGTATGTGTGTAGGGGGATGATGCTTAATTTGCAGTAAGGTGGGGTGCGCCAGAAGTCTTTAGGTCCAGGCTCCAAAATTATGGAGATGCAACTCTGAGGGAACCTAATTAAGGAATATAACTCTACAGTTTGTTAGAATTGTGAACTCCAGGATAATCATATAATTATCTCCTCCCTGTCACCACCATTCTTGTTCTGAAAAAATCTGAAAGAAAATTAAGGAAAGGTTTGATACTTTGTTTTATGTGTTTTAATTGATATATATGTTGGTACCACATAACTATAGCTTAAGATTATTACGGTGGAAACTAGATCTCAGCCTAGGATCTCTGCTGCTCCTGATTCCTAGGTGTGTTTTCTCAGAAGCAAGAAAAAGATAGTGACCGACATAATGAGGACCATTACTCAAAGAAATCCTACTGAAATTAGAAGAACATGTTAAGGAATGCCTAATGTCCTTCTAATTTCAATGAGACTACTTTGAGCAAGCCATTATTCTATCAGCCATTAACTACATGGAGGTTCTACATCACAGCCAAACTACAAGTGAAAACAGAAGTAGGGGTGTGAACCAGTCTGACTGGTCTGAACCAGTGGAGCCAGTCTGAGTGCTGGTCCAAATATGAACTGGCCCCTGTTTGAACAGAACTGGTCTGAACAAGTTCAGGGCAATACTTGTAAAAGGGAATCCACTGAGGATTCCCCTTGACAAGCAAAGGGTGATACACAAATGGTGGTGGGGGCAGAGGGGAACTTACCTTCCCACTGGCAGTGGGGATGGTGACAGCAGCTGCTCCTCTAAACCCCCCCCACTGGACTCCCCAATAATCAGTCCAGGCCGGTGGCTGCAGCCCATTTCCGGTCTCAATGCGTTAACTGCAGAGCATGCAGAGGCCATTAGAATCTATACATATAATTCTCTAAGGCGTACCGGTGGCTAATCCCGTGCATGGCAGCTCTAGCGAGAGTTCGCAAGCAGAAGCACGATGGTGATTGGGCACTGGGGATTCCATATGCAGATAGGGAGGAGGAGCCTGTGGCACCATGGTGATTGGGCAGTGGGGATTCCATATGCAGATAGGGAGGAGCCTGTGATGTTTAAGGACAGTTGGAATGCATCTGTTACTGGTCAGAAGATGTTCTTGATTATAGAGGAGAGGAATCTATACATACTAGCTTAACCCACGCAGAGCATCTGCACAGTAGCACTTGATTGCTCCCCTCATCCCTTGCCATAGCCCCCTAACCTCAGAGATATCTTCCTCTTCACCTGAGCTGCACTCCTCCTCCTCCTCCTGGTTGCCTCCATCCCCCTCACCCCTCTTTCTCACTGCTCCATCCTTCTCAACCCTCTTGGTCACGGCTATAGCATTGTGGCACCTATTAGCCAAGCTGCAGCTGTTAGAGGTTGTTGATTTTTACCCACAATAGGTAAAACAGCAGAGCACTAAGGAATGAACACACACTCCAGTTACAGAGTAGGTAGCAGAGGACGGTTTGGAGATTGCAGCTGTCTAAGAGAAAACACATGGAGATCCTTGTAGAACTAAATACTAAATACTTATTGGTTAAATACACTTGGATAGGAAAGATCTATATCTAATCTAAAGGACTACATAGTGGATAGGTAAGGAGAGAGAGAGAGAGAGATGTTTCCATCTGCTCTCTAGGAGGAAAGGAAGGATTGTGACTCAGCACAGGAAGTGCTGCAGAGTCAGTTCAGGGGTCATAGAGTAGGGACAGATAGGGAGACCCTGACTCACGGTCTCTACTCCCAATGCCCCTAGTGGTAATTAGGACAGTTGGTGCAAAAGGTTGATGGACTGGAACTTCATCTCCAACAGCAGCCTCCTATCCCCAGAGACCTTCCCACCCTCACCCCACTCCTGCTCCTCCACATAGGAGCAGCAGCAGCAGTTGACCAGGCCCTTCCTTGCTGCTGCCACCGCCATGGCCGCTCATTCCCCTCAGACCGCTGAAAGGCCCAGGCCCATCCCTTCCCTGCCTGCCTCCGCCAATGGCCTAGGTAGCCCCAAACAGCAGCAGTGGTTGACTGGGTTCTTCCTTGCTGCCAATAGGCGCCGCCATGGCCATTCGTTCCCCTCAGACTGCTGAAAGCCTCAGGCCTGTCCCTCACCCTTCCTTATTTTTCTCTTCCACTCCCTTCTTTTTCTCTCTCTCTCTCTCCTCCACTTGCTCTTCCTGTATTTCTCCCTCCCTCCCTCCCTGAGTTAACAGATCTTGTTCATCTTGTTTCCTCATCTATTTTGCACAGTGGCGGCCTCCTTCTCCTGAAGGAGCTCTTTCCTCCCTCACGACGCCTCTCTTTGCAGACCCCTGCCCACTATATATATATATATATATATATATATATATATATATATATATATATATATATTCCTCTTCTCTACAATCAAGAACATCTTCCGACTATTAACAGTTACATTCCAACTGACCTTAACCATCAAAGGCTCCTCCTCCCTATCCACATATGGAATCCCCACTGCCCAATCACCACAGTGTTTCTGCTCATGAACTCTCATGAGAGCTGCTACGCACGGGATTAGCCACGGGTACACTTATATATTCTCTAAGAGATGGAATAAAGGGATGGAGGAGTGACCAAGAGGGGTAAGGGGGATGGAAGCAACCGGATGGAGGAGGAGCAGAAGTGCTGCTCAGGTGAGGGGGCTCTGGCAGGGGATAGGTACATTGGTACTCACCTTGAAGGTGTCTTCTGGCTGGTGTAGAAGAGGTCACCCAAGCTTGGGGATTACATCCCCCCACATGCTCCAAAAGGCAGGAAGTAGTCATACTTGAAGATCCTTAACTCAGTGCATGTGGGCGGATCTCCTCAGTGCTTAAAACAGCTCAAGCTACAGAATGAAAACCACAGAACCACAGAGAAAATACAACAATATATGAACAATAATGCAGAGAAAGACAGAAAAACTGTCCCCCTACAACCAGATCATCAGCTCCAGCCTAACACAACCTGGGCGGGCCTTGGGTGACCTCTTCTACACCAGCCAGAAGACACCTTCACGGTGAGTACCAGTGTACCTTTCTCGGCTGGTGTAGAAGGTCACCCAAGCTTGGGACATACCACAGCACCAACCAAGGGAGGGAAAATACCCAAGCTGGAGCTACTGACCCGGAAGGACCCGTTGCAGGACCCTCCGACCAAATGTCGCTTTGGCAGCTTCATGTTCATCCAACTTGTAATGCCTTGAAAATGTAAAAGGCGACGACCAAGTAGCTGCCTTGCAAATCTCTTCAAGGGATGCCGGTGAAGATAATGCAGCGGAAGTGGCTGCAGATCTAGTTGAGTGTGCCATAATCTGACCAGGCAACCGGAAGTTTCTGGGCTTCATACAACACTGTAATGCATGAACGGACCCATCGAGCGATAATGGCTGTAGAGACCTTGCATCCCATCTTAGAAGCCTTAAAGGCCACGAAAAGAGCATATGACTTACGAAAAGCCTGCGTCCTGTCAATATATATCTTCAACGCCCGCCTGACATCCAGACGGTGCCACTCCTTCTCTGCAGGGTGACGAGCACCCGGACAAAAAGAAGGTAAGTAAATGTCCGCCTCACGATGAAACTGAGACTTTACCTTAGGGATAAACGAAGGATCCAAGATAAGTCTCACAGAGATCTTAGAGAAAATATGCAAATTACTCTTAACTGACAGAGCCTGCAATTCAGAAACCCTCCTGGCCGATGCTACAGCTACTAAAAAGGCCACCTTCCAGGACAAAAACTGCAATGACACAGATCAAAGTGGTTCAAATGGTGGAAACTGCAGACCCCGCAAAACAATATGCAATCCCATGACGGAAAACGATGGCAGACCGGTGGAGACAACAAAGCTACCCCCCTCAAGAACTTGTGTAGAAGAGGGTGCCGTGCCTGAAACGAACGTTGATGAGGAAAAAACATCTGGATCAAGCACGCCGCCTGGAGGTTAAGCGTGTTGAGTTTCAGACCAAGCGCAAGGCCATCCTGAAGAAAACCTAGTAATTCCCTCAACCTGCACTTGTCCAGCTGCAGGGAGTGCTTTGCTGTCCAACGCAGAAAACTACGCCAAGTTGATTGGTAAATCTTGTTGGTTGAACACTTTCTAGACACAAGGATGGTAAATCGGACCTTGACACAGCAGACCTGGATGGTCTGGCAATCTGAGTGGATGACCTACGGTCAAGTCGACGATCTTGGAAAACCAAGGCCCTCTGGGCCAAAAAGGCGCAATCAATATCAGGGATGCCTGTGACCCCCGCAGCTTCCTGAGGCAACGGGAAATCAGTGGCACTGGAGGAAATGCATACAGCAGACACGGAGGCCATGGCACCGATAGCACATCCGTCTCTTCTGCCCCCAACGTCGGAAAACGTGAGTAAAACCTCTGAATCTTGGCGTTCTGAGAATATGCGAACAAGTCTATCTGGGGACACCCCAGCTGCTCTGTAAGCCACCAAAATACTTGAGGGTGCAGGCCCCATTCTGCCGGCTGGATCATGAATTGCGGCCAGTCTCCTCACCGGTATCTGGCAACAGAGAGGACCGCTGTGGCCTACAGGCGCCAGCAAGGTCCTCTGATACATCCGCCATTTTCCTTGCAGGATTTGCACAGTCCTGGGTTTTTGGTGGGAACAGGCGCCGATGGGCGGATCTCTCCCTAATGGCCAGGAGTTCGGAGGTCCTCTTAGCGGACATTGGCCAAAGGGTCGGCAAGAGGTGAGGAGAGGTAACGAACAACAGAACGGACAGTAGGAAGAACAGATATGAAATAATTAAAAAAAATTTTTTTTATTTTAATTTTTTTTCTTTTTAATTTTTTCCCTTTTTCTTTTTTCTTTAGTAACTATATAAAACTAATAGTAGTAGAATACCAGGTGAAGAAGAGATTGGAAATAGTCAAAAATAATAGGAATATAAGCAGAAGAGAAGAAGAGGCCTAGTAAACAAGGCCAGAGCCAGCGAGCTGTAATGTGAGTCTTCTGGAGCAAAGGCAGGAAGTAGAACTGAGGAGATCCGCCCACATGCACTGGGTTAAGGATCTTCAAGTATGACTACTTCCTGCCTTTTGGAGCATGTGGGGGGATGTAATCCCCAAGCTTGGGTGACCTCCTACACCAGCCGAGAAGAGGGGAGCAATAAAGTATTAGCGCGCAGATGCTCTGCATAGGTTAAGCTAGTAGATAATTATTGTGCAAGAACACTGGGCTATCTATTCTAATGGCCTCCACACATGTGCCCGCTGCATGTTCTGCAGTTACAGCATGGAGGCCTGAACTGGGCAATAGCAGCCTGCACAGGCTGCTGTTGGGGAGGCCATTGCGGCGGGGGGTGCGGTGTAGAGGCGCCCTCACTGCCGTCCCACCACCGCCATCCCGTCACACCATTCCCTGAGAACACTTTCCCCCGTCAGCATCTGCACATGTACATTTGACGACACTGCAAAAAGTAGTCTTGATGTTATTGCACATGATTGTATCAGGATGCTTTCTATGTGCTGTTTTACTAATGTTGTGCAGTTGTGCTCTTGGGCTATGTGGGCAGAATACCACACAAGTCCTGCTGCAACTGCCCCTACAATCACACACAATCATGCAGACCCTCACAACAACCCCCCCCCCCCCTTTTGCAATGTTTTGCCAATGCAGTGTGCCCCTTGGGAACAATGATGGGGGTGGGGAACAATCAGAATGGAAATAAAATTTTCAGCAAAGTGTGGGTACATCCGGCACCCTGCACAAAATCTGGAAATACGGAACAGAACAGGAGAGGATTTCTGAAGTATCAGTTCCACTCTGGAAACATAATCAAATAATTTGAATCTCCAAAATCTGGAGAGAAATTGGGATGAAGAGAACTTTACTAGGCATGCTTCTCTCTGGTCCCCCCTGACTTAGTGCAACAGACTGGCATGTACAGATGTGGAGAAACCATCTGAGTAAAAAATCTCTTTGGGATGAACCACGGCTGATTGAAGGAGGCACAAGATCACCTTCCAGAGCCAACACCAAGCTTGGAGAGCCCTTTGCTCTGGACCAGGCCTACTCAACTTAAGCACCCCAGCTGTTTTTGGACTACAACTCCCATAACCCCCAGCCACAGTAGCCAACAGCTAGGGATTATGGGAGTTGTAGGCCAACATTTGTAGGCGGGCGGAAGTTGAGCAGGCCTGCTCTGGACTAACTGCATGTCCCACCCCATCTCTTGGTCACACTAGTTAGTGACCAACATGCAATGCTGCTAATTACCATACAAAATGAGCTGCTACAGACATACTCTAGGAGAGCGTTCAGACAGCCACTGAATGCCCAGCCAACCACCACCACCAAGTGATGGAGTGGTAGGTACCTGACAAGACAGTCCCCCCTCCCTTGCATTTTGGAAGGGACCCACAAGCAGAGGAGAGACCTGGACAATGGAGCAGGAGAAGGCTGGGGTGGGGGAGAAGCAGGGACTGGGATTGAAGCAGGTAAACGTGTTGGACTTACTGATGAATGGCTTGGAGGAACTTACGCTGGTGTTTCCGCACTTTGGCATGGTCAATCTTCTTCACCAGCTTGGTGTGCTTGTAGATGAGCCATGTTTCCCTGAGTACGTTGGCGGCAGAATTTTTCACCTGGGGAATTGGGGTGGGTGGGGTAGAGGGAAATGGGGGGGAAACAGGCATCAATTGGACAAGAGAGCAGTAAAGAAAAATAAAATTTAGCCTTCCAAATCAGCATCAATGCGATTACTTAATACTGCTCGGCATGGTTCACAGAGTCTGACCAATCCTACCTTGGTTCATCCTAACTATATTTTCTTGAACTGGGAAGTCTCTGAGTTAAATAAATTGTGCTGCCTGATCCTATGCATGTTGATTCGGAAAGACGTTCCACAGTGTTCAATGGGATCTACTCCTAGGTAAGTGTGTCCATAGCAGTGCAAGTTCAGTTAAACTAATTGTGTTTTATTCAATTAATTACTCAAATCCTCATCGGCCTGAACAGGAAAAAAACCCATTAATTTTGGAGGGAAAACAGGCTTTTATCATTTTTAAATTATTCAAGAGCTGTCATTTTAGAAGAAGTATTCTGTCCTCTGTGAGAGAAAAGAGGGGCATACTTCTAAGATGTCACTACTACTGCACTGAGGATGCCTGTATGTGTTGCAGCGGTACCCATCCTAGAAGATGCATTTCCTTCTTAATGAAAAAACAGTGTAAACTGACACGCACACCTAAAATGTTGCTTCCTGTGACACATGCGTGCATCATCATGCAATACCACTGCTTTGTTCTGCCATCTTAGAAGAGGCATTCCTCTCTCTCTCTCTCTCATATACAGGAGGGAATGCCTTTTCCATGTTGGCACCAGTCACACTGCATGATGATGTGTGAATCTGTCACAGCAGGCACCATCTTAGAAGAAGCATTCCCTCCTGTATTGAGAGAGAACGAGGAATTACTCTTCTAAGATGGCAGAACAAATCAATGGCATTTCATCATAATGCATGCATGTGTCACACAAGTCACCATCTTAATGTTGGAGATGGAGTTCCATTGCATCGACCTTTTGCACCAACTAAACTATCCTAATATCCTCAAGGGGCACTGGAAGCAGAGAGAGATAGTGAGGGTCTCCTTTACCTGTCCCTGCTTTCCTCTGCTCTATGACCCCTGCTTTGATTCCTCAGGTACTTCCTGTAGTGAGTCAGTCCTCTTCCTTTCCTCCTAGAGAGCAGATGGAAACATCGCGCTCTCTCCCTACCTATTTTTTTTTATGTAGCTGATAGATAGGATAGGTTTTTCCTATCTCAAATGTACTTCACCAATAAGCTAATTAAGTAACTTGCACTCTGCAGTGATCTCCATGCTTGTTAAATAGCTGCAACAACTAAACTCTGCACTCTGTGACTGACGTGGTAGCTTCCTTGGTGCTTTGCTAAATAATGTGTGAGTGCCAATTTAGAAGCGGCATTCTCTCCTATGAGTAAAAGGAGAATGCCTCTTAGAAGTCAGCATGTGCCATCTTATAAGTGCCTGCCAATTTGCACTTATAAGGAGGGATGCAGCTCCAGCTCTTCCAGTGGAAGAGCATCTGTTTTGCATGCAGTAAGTCCCAGGTTCACTCTAGGGATGTGCACGAATGTTTCAGCAGGGCAGGGAACAGTAACTATAAGCATGAGTAAAACAGGTCCTTACCTGCTCCTCCCAGCCCCACGTTTCTGGGCACAGCGCCATTTCCCACAAAAGCAGTAGGGCTACAGAGGATCAGGCAAGGACCTGCTTTACTCAGGCTTAAAGGTACCGCTCTGCCAAAACGATTCAACAGGCCATGCTGAATTGATTCATGCACATCTCTAGTTCAAAGTGGCTGTTGCTGGTGTCTGTCTTATGTTTCTTTTGAGATTGTGAGCCCTTTGGGGACAGGGAGCCATCTTATTTATGTATTATTTATTTTTCTATGTAAACCGCTTTAAGAACTTTGTTTGAAGAGTGATATATAAATATTTGTTGCAGTATGTATGTATGTATCTAAAATATTCTTATACTGCCCCAAACTTATGTCTCTGGGCAGTTTACAACAAAATAAAAACATAAAGTAAAACATTAGTTAAAACAAAAACAAAAAGTTTAAAACATTACAACAATTTAAAATTTTTAAAACAATACTTTAAAACAACATTAAAACAATATTAATTAAAAGCCTGGGTGAACAGATGCTTCTTTCAAGACTTTTTAAAGGCTGTCAGAGATGAGGAGGCTCTTATTTCACTAGGGAGCACATTCCAAAGCCTCGTGGCAGCGGCGGAGAAGGCTGGTCCCCAAGTGGCCACCAGACGAGCTGGTGGCAAATGCAGACGTAGTAGTAGTAATAGTAGTAGTGTGCCCCCTGCCCTGTTCTACTACAGTCTGTCTGTACTCAGGCTGGCAGAGGCAATGACGAAGGAGCCTCCTCTCTTACCCGCTTTGATAACTGTGTATCCATCATAAAGTTGTGGACGTGCTTCTCCGCTTTGGTGAGTTCCAGCTTTCGGGCAACCACAGCGACCACCAGGGCGGTGCACCCTGCACCCTACAAGACAAAAACAAGAGACACGTGACAGTGGGACTGTTTTGCTTGGCAGAATCAAGACTATTTTAATGGCATTTTATTGATCATTTTTCATCTATTTTATTAGACTATGTAGATGTATTGATTTGGATTTATTATATACCCAGAATGTTGGGGGCAATATGCTAAATCATTGTGAACCGCTTAGAGAGCTTCCAGCTATAGAGCGGTATATAAATGTAAGTGCTATTGCTATAGCTATATACAACCTTGTCTGGATAATTTTCAACCATCCAGTTTTATGACTATGATATTAAAATCAGGTGAGAAGCCAGCTGAACAGTGGCCTGTGTCTGGCAGCCCCTCTAGTGACATCCCGTGTGTGATGTCACATGCAAAGGGGGCGTGGCCTGGGTTTGGGATAGCCCGAGAGAGCTCTCCCCCATCCATTTCAGGCAGCTCCTTCTTGCCTGAAATGGACAAGGGAGAGATTGCTTGGGGCTTGTCCGGAGCCACACCCCACTACGGGCTTCAGTGGGCTTTTTTATTGGCAGCCTGGGTTCTTTGAACCCATTCGCACAATGGTGGCTCCGCCCCTGATTAAAATACTAGTACAGGTATATAGCATTTGGATTCTTTTTTGATGTCTTGAAATTGTCAGATCCAAAAAGGGGTTTGTTTTCTGGTGCTTGCCTGGCAGAGGTTCCCACCTTGATATCCATCCCATTTGCAGGTGTTCAAGGCCATCCAGTTTTTTCAACAGAAATGAGTACTTTGTGTTTATTTTTATTTATCTTATTTAAAATATTTACACCCACCCCCTCCAGTACACTGCTGCTTGGGGCAGCTCACAACATTAATAAAATAGATACAAGATAAAGCAAAATAAAAATAAACTATAATAAAATTACACAACATCACATTTAAAGTTAAAAATGTAAAAAAAAATTCAAATTAAAAGTTTTAGTAAAAAGCTAAAGACAGAAACTAAGAACTAAAAAACTTTCAAAACATGAATCTATCAAAAAATATGCACAAGCAGCTTATGGCATTTAAAATCAAACACATTATGAACCAAAGTGCAGCTGTAAAGAGTTGATGGGAGGTCTTGTTCTGTTCCTTCTCTACTGCTTCACTTGTCACTGCATCCAGGTCCATAGTGGGCTTTGCGGTGGCTCAGGGCAGGCCACCACAGCCTACCTTCAAGGCTGCCTCACTATCAAATGGGGATAGGGCTGCTCTGGGAAGAGCATTTGCATGCTTGCATGCAGAAGGTTCCCTGGCATCTTCTCCAAGATAGGGCTGAGAGAGATTCCTGCCTGCAACCTTGGAGAAGCCGCTGCCTGTCTGTGAAGACAATACTGAGCTAGATGCACCAATGGTCTGACTCGGTAGAGGGCAGCTTCTTATGTTTCTATGTTGCTAAGATATTCCCTTTAGGGGATAGAGGACTCCTGAGGATCAGCAATGCTGAGTAGGGATGTGCATGAATCAATTTTTTAAAATTGATTTGTACCCGAATCAAATTGCCCCCAACTTGTTTTGGGTCTGAATCTGGCCAGATAGCACAGGGGCGATTTGTTTTGTCCACAAATTTCCCAAAACAGGTAGATTCGCACAGACAACAGGCGCAGATTCATATAGACCAGGCAGTGATTCTCTCAGCAGCAGGAAGGGGGTGGGAAAAAAATTTCTCTTCTCTTCAATCAGGAAAGCAGCAACAAAAAGCAGAGAATCCACTCCAGGCAGCAGGAAAAGCAAAGCTCCTCTGGTTCTCTCTTCTCCCACGAGGCAGAAATGCAGAATGGTAGCTGGCTGCCTCCTTAAGTACATTTGAAAATCCCTCCTTTGAACTCCCCCCCCCATCCTTCTTTGACCTTTCCCCTCGCCAATGTGGGGTCAGTCACACCTGGCAACACAAGATTTGAATGGAAACGGGCCAATCTGGAACCAGGAGGGAAATCACCAGCCAATCATTGCACACTGTAAGTCACCAATCTGAAGCTTGGGATGGAAAGATTTTTTTTTTAAAAAAAATCCTGATACAAAATTGAGACAGCAAGAGAGATCACCACAAAATGGAGGTCTGAATCTACGAATTGTTCTGGTCTGAAATTTAGGCGATTTGTTTTGGACACAAATCTGGCCAGCTAACACAGGCCAGATTTGTTTTGTCCACAAATTGCCCAAAACAGGTAGATTTGGGTATAAATCATTTTGTACCTGAATCGATTCACACATCCTTAATGCAGAGAAAGGGAAAAGATACAAATCTGCTGAAGGAACAGAAAGATGCAGCAAACCACACATTAAAAAAAAACAACTGGAAAAGGATCCAAGTATTGATTTTTCAGTTAATAAATGGAACTGGACAGGGAATAACCATTAGGCATCCTTAATATCTGCACCAATAACAGAATTTTGGAGCATGTATAATTTAAACTATCAGAATTTCTTTAAAGTATTGATACATTTTGTGTTTCTGTAGTGGACTTGGGATATTTAAAAACAAAACGCTACTAGAGTAAAATCAATGTAACAATGGGGAAAATAATATAACAAAATGAGGATAAGTTAATTACTTTTTTTTGCTGATTTATACAATGAGCATAAAAGTGCTGGGAGATTATATTAAATAACAATTATGAGTTGTAAGAAATTGCTTTGCTCAAAATTGGAAGGTGAGAACAATTCTGTCAATTTCTGAACTGGAAAATAAAGGGCAAGAAATACGCAGTGATGATGTCAAAGTGACCAAATTGAGGAAAAGAAGAAATACAATAATGCAAGAGTTTTAATCAGGTTTTTTGTACATGCATTATTGAGAAAGCAAAACTCATCCATCTTCTGATACAACGCACTTAATTTATTTTAATTGCATTGATGTTCAATGTTGCATTAATTCATGAACATGATTTCCATCTGTAATTTTGTTTTATAATTTGTATTTTAAAGAAAAATATTAATATGGAGAAAAATATTTCAAAAAAAAAAAAATCAATTCCACGGCTCTTAACCCTTTGCAGGCTGAAACAGATCTATAAACAGGATATGATAAGCTGGGTGACATGGCATATTCAGGAATGATACTTTTGAGCTTTATTTGAAACTGTACTGCTGTAAAATACTTCCAGAGATTGGTATTATGGAAGATAGAAGAGACAAATGGGTACAAGGGGAATAGCAAAACATCGGTTTATTTTGTTAGAATATTCAGAAATTATTGTTGACATGGAGGATTTTGAGTTGTTAACAAACCTCCTAATCATAATCTCCATCTATTGGAAGACAGATTTCTCCAAGTTTGCAGGAACAGTTTTCCAGAATATGCGTCTCCACTAACTGAAAGAAATCAACATATTATATATTGGGTTTGGTTAATCAATGAGGAGGGTTGGTTAATTTAAAATAATTTTGTGGAATGCCAGTTTTCATTTGAAATGCTCCAAAATACTACATTGCAGAGCATATCAGACCCTGAGCCCTTTCTCACGATCCAATGAAGGGGCTTGAGGGTGGGCGGAGAAGGCAGCAGAAGCTCGCCTTCCCCGCAGATGATCCTCCGGGAGTTGCTGGGCATTGCTAATCACAAACTCAGACTATCTGTGGCTGCCATGGGCAGCAGAGGTGCAGGGGGTCTGGATGAGTCATCTCGGCCCCCAAAAATCTCACAGTGCACCATGTGAGAGCAGGATCCTGTTCCAGCGAGCAATTAGCCCAGGGTAAGGGATCACTCGCTAACCAGTTGGTGTGTTTGCTATCAGCAGTTCTCACGGGCAACAAAGCCCAGGCTTAGCTGCCCTAACCTGGTCTTAGCTGCTCATGAGAACAGCCTCCCTATCATTATTAGGACTAACCTCACAATAGGAACTAGGAAACCTCCTACCTCCTAGTTTCAGGAGCTGGGTTTGCACCCATTTTGCCATCATGTGTTCGATAAAAACAAGGTTGGAGGCAGGGAGCTTGCTTGCCTATCCAGCCCCAGCTGGGTAGGACAATTTTTCCACTTACCTCGTTTTGAAGTTGGGATGGAATCTGGGTAGGCTGTGCTCATCCTGCCCACCTGGGGCTTGACAGATGAGCAAATTTTATTTTATTTATTTATATATATTATATATATATATATATATATATATATATATATATATATATATATATATATATATATTCTTATTCATTCGTACATACATTCATACCCTGCCCCTCCAGTACACTATGGCTCGGGGTGGCTCACAACATTAAGGAAATAGATACAATGTAAAATAACAAAATTCATTCATTTAAACAAAAGACCATTTAAAATTACAATTTTTAAAAAAAAAATAAATCAAATTAAAAGTTATGGATAAAAAGCTAAAAATAGAGAACTATAAAAATGAAAGAACCTACCAGATATAAGCAGCAGATAAAACATTTTAAACCCTCTTTTTAAAAGATGTGTTATAATTGTCTTTTAAAAAGCATTGAGCCTCCCACCTCCGACCTTGTTTTTATGTAACACATGGCCAACAAATGGGAACATGCACAGCTCTTGAACTAGGGTGTATGTTTTATATATACCGCCCATCCATAAATAGCTCAGGGTGGCTCACAGTCAGAAATAAAGCCATTTAAAATAGTAACACAAAACTAATTTAAAACTACTTAACTAGTATTAAAAGCCAGGCTGAAGAGGTGGATCTTTATAGCTCTCTGGAAAGCCTCCGGGGACAACCACCTTCTTATACACAGGGGGAGCGTGGTTAGGAGGCTTGTCCTACCCTAGTTCCGATCGTGAGGACTGCCCTAATACATAACAAGGGAAATAGTGCAAGGGAAGGAGAATATAGAACGGAACAAAAAGATCTCAGGGTATCAGCTGCAATGTGGAAAACTTGATGTGGGCCTACAATGGATGCAGTGACTCTCACACTTCAGTCCTTGTGCGGATGGAATCTGGGATAGATCCTCATGGGCAAAGGAATGGCAAAACATAAGCTTTTAGCATTTTGACACACTCAGCATGGCTGAGGGCAGAATCAGTGGAGTCCTGCCAATTCAAACAGTTCCAGAGGGCTGATCTCCACATGAAGTTAAGCCTACCCCTCAAACCAAAGTTTGGAAAGAAACAGGAGATTACAAAGTGAAACCCAGGAGAGGAAACAAATGTTTTATCCTGATTTTAATTCAGAAACAGGTGAAACCTTCCACAGTTCATCAGGCTTTTCAGGTTCAATGTGGAATAGCAATAGCAATAGCACTTACATTTATATACCGCTCTATAGCCGGAGCTCTCTAAGCGGTTTACAATGATTTTAGCATATTGCCCCCAACATTCTGGGTACTCATTTTACCGACCTCGGAAGGATATGACACGTTTTAATCGGATTTTTAAAAAACAGATATTGCTGAGACACAGTAGTCCTTAAGAAAACTACATTTCCCAGGTCTACTTGTGCCTGGCACACTTTATGCCAGGTGTCAAAGTGGGAATGGAAGAAAAAACTCGCTCCATTGGTAGAACAGCAACTGCCAGGTAAGTGGGTGAGGAAAGGGGGAGGAAATTTACAAGAATATGGGAGGGTGCGGGGTTGGGGCTCTGGCTCCTTAGGAGAGAATTAGACCCTGCCACATGGGAGGGGGCCATAGCTCAGCAGTAGAGCATCTGCTTTGCATGCAGAAGGCCCCAGGTTCAATCACTGGCAACATCAACAAGTAGGGCTGGGAAAGACTCCTGCCTGCAACCCTGAAGACCTGCTGCCAGTCAGTGTAGACAATGCTCAGCTAGATGGACCAATGGTCAGACTCAGTATAGTGCAGCTTTCTATGTTTCTGTGTTTCACAACCCCAACTGGGGGCATGACTATATCCAAACCTCTTCAGACTGGTTTATGTTAGGCCAAGCTCTTTCCTGATATTTAGGTGGGAAGAAAGCTTGGTTTAAATTGGGCCAGTCTAATCTGTGTGTGGGATCAGTCTCCAATCACTAGTTGTTTAGGCAGCTTGCATCACTTTAGTCATCAGTCTTTAATTTTACACTTATTATATTTAGTCTTCTAGCTTTTATTGGTTTATCACTGATGCTGTTGAAGGGTGTTTTCTCATATATTCATATCAACAAATACAAGGCAAACAGAATTCAGTATTAGTTTAACTCCTTTGCATTGGAATCAATGCTTAATTTATCAGTGCTTAATTTAGGCAGGAAGATACTCATGGTGCAACTTTACAATCTCTATATATAATTCTCAGAGACGTACCCATGCCTAATCCTGTGTGTGGCAGCTCTTGTGAGAGTTCGCAAGCAGAAGCACCTGATTGGGCAGTGGGAATTCCATATGTAGATACAGAGGAGGAGCCTGTGAGAGCAGAAGCACCATGTTGATTCGACAATGGGGATTCCATATGCAGATAGCGAGGAGGAGCCTGTGATGGTTAAGGTCAGTTGGAATGCAACTGTTACTGGTTGGAAGATGTTCTTGATTGTAGAAGAGAGGAATCTCTCTATATAAAAGGATAGTGGGCAGGGGTCTGCGAAGAGAGGAGTCGTGAGGGAGGAAAGAGCCCCTTTGGGAGAAGGGGGCTGCCGTTGTGTGAATTAGATGAGGAAACAAGATCTGTTAACTCAGGAAGGAGCGGAGAGAGAGAAAAAAAGAAAGAAAGAGAAAAGAAGGGAGAGGAAGAAAGATAGAGGGGAAGAGCGTGTGAAGGAGAGCGAAAGAGAGAAAGAAGGAAGGAAGGGCGAGGGACGGGCCTGAGCCTGTCCACGGCCTGAGGGGAACGAGCGGCTATGGAGGTAGCAAGGAAGGGCCCGGTCAACCACTGTTGCTGCTGCTCCTGTGGGGAGAAGCAGGAGTGGGGCTCAGGTGAGGATGGGGAGGTCTCTGGGGATAGGGCACTGCTGCTTGGCCAATAGGCGCTAGCAACGGTGCAGCTGTGACCAAGAGGGGGATGGAAGCAACGGGATGGAGGCGGAAGAACAGGAGTGTGGCCCAGGTGAGGGTGGAGAGATCTCTGAGGTGAGGGGAGCAATCAAGTACTAGCGCGCAGATGCTCTGCACAGGTAACGCTAGTATACCTTAATGTTTCTATTGTGATTTCATGTTAGCTGCTCTGCAGACCCAGACACGGGTGGAAGAATATCAAGTCAGATCCTTGATCCATCTAGCTCAGTATTTTCTTGACTGGCAGCAGCTTCTCCAAGGTTTCAGGCAGGAATCTCTCCCAGACCCACCTGGAGATGCTTCCAGAGAGTGAACCTGGGACCTTCTGCATGCAAGCAGATGCTCTTTCACTGAGCTACAGCTCCATCTTCTAAGCGGAATATGTTACAGCAGACGGCACTCACAAGTAGTCACCCATCTAAATACAAACCAGGGCAGACCCTGCTTAGCAAAAGGGACAGTTCATGCTTGCTACCACAAGACCAGCACTCCATTCTTTACAGTCATCCTCTACTACAAATGTGGGAGGCTGACCTCCTTACCTCTTGTATGGGGACTTCTCAGAGGCAATGGCTTGGCCACTGTTGGAAACTGAGTGCTGGAGCAGATAATCTGATCCAGCAGGGCTCAGGTGACTACAATGCTTCGCTCCATGTTGTGAGTCGCTACAGCAGGTAACTATTAAATTGCAGAATTGGGAGAAAGAAACTAGAGCTTCCTTCTAAATCAGGGGTCCCCAACCTTGAGTTTCTAGTTGTCGTTGAGCTACAACTCTCATCATCCCCATTCGGCCATTGTGGCAGGTGATGATAGGAGTTGTAGTTCAACAAACCAGGGGGCTGAAAGTTGAGAACTCTTGCTCTAAGTCAGGGGTTCCTAACAGGGAGTACCTAGGGGTACTTGAGGGTCTCCCAGGGAGTAATCAGAGCCTTCTTGCTTCCCTACGCCACAGTTGCACTACTTGTTCCCCACCGAGGATCACTGGCTTGAAGCGGTCGGACACATCCTCAGCCAAGTGTCCGCTGCAGGGGAGGGTGAGGCCCCTCCTCCTCTGCTCCTGATTGGCTGGCCATGTGCTAAAGCTCAGCCTACCCCTCCCCTCAGCCCGACAGGCTCCAGAAAATTAGAACCAAATCCTGCCATTGAAATTAATACAATCTGTCCCATTAATTTCAATGGGAATAGTCCAGAGTCACATAGTCTGGATGTCATCCAGTGGTTGGAGAAGCCTGTCCCATAAGCGTAACATGTAAATTTGTGTGTGCATACACACCCACACAAGAACATTTTATGGGGTACTGGAGCTGAGTTGATGGCTTGCAACAGAAGGGGTACACCTGTTAAATAAATGCACGGGCTCCCAGAGCGTTTCTGGGCTCAATTCAAGGTGCTGGTTTTAACCTTTAAAGCCCTAAATGGCTTGTGACTGGATAACCTGAGAGAGCACCTTGCGCCATGTGTCCCAAACCAGAATTTAAGATCTTCTTAGGAGCCCCTCCTCCCCTGCCAAAGGAGGTGAGGCAGGTGGCTACTAGGGAGAGGGCCTTTTCGGTGGTGGCACCCTGTTTATAGAATAGCCTCCCCAGTGAGGTTTGCCTGGCTTCATCACTTTGTTCTTTTAGACGCCAGGTAAAGACCTTTTTGTTCACTCAGGCCTTTTAAATTTTGATCTGATTTTTAAAAAATGTATTTTAAATTGTTTTCTATTGTATTTTTTATTTTCTCCACCCTCCCCCGCCTTTTTTGGTCTGTTATGAATTGTGTTGTGGGTTTTTATCTCATGTTTCAATGTTGTGCTGTAAGCCACCCATAAAACAACTTGTTACGGGGCGGCTAACAAATATTATATTATAATTATTAAATAAAGATTGAGAATCCTTGCTCTTAATGAATCATCCCTGGAGGCCAGGAAGCCTATGCCCCATTACAAATGAGGCCTGCTGATGCCTTACCATAATCCCGGTGAGCAAGCAGACCCCTTTCCCACAGTAGGTATGTGGGACCATGTCGCCATAGCCAATGGAGAGGAAGGTGATGGAGATCAGCCACATGGCTCCCAGGAAGTTGCTGGTCACGTCCTGTTTGTCGTGGTACCTGTGCCAAAGAGTCCAGGAAATGTCTCCATCAAAACCGACTTCACTTCTTCCCCTTTCCCCATTTCATGACCCCCTACCACAGAACCCAAGAGGGGCATGCACCAGGAGCACTCAAGCACCCAACCAGCATCCAACACAGGCCACCACTCAGGATGGAGACGCCCTTTGCTGGCTTTTAGTTCGCACCTCCTAGAGGTGTGCGTTCACATATTGGCCAAATTTATCCCCAAGTCCCTGTAAGCTATCACAGAGTACTTGACACACGATTTGGGTTTTTCATTGCATGTTAGATAGAGTGTTGCCTGATTTATATCCAGGGTAAAACACACACCCCTTTTTTGTTTTTTTGTTTGTGGGGGGGAGCAACTTTGAACTCACAGTGAAGCCTGCTGTTTGGGAAAGCTCCTGGTAGTCGAGGAAGCTTAAATCACCATCCTAACATGGAGGTTTTCACAACCATTCCTTTTTGCCAGGAACGGCAAAGGTGGTTAAAGCTGTGTAGTCAGCAGAAGAGGATCCTTCCTCCTCAAAAAATATATAGCAAGATGTGCTTCATGCCAACGTAGCTTTCAAATTCAATCTGCAGGCCCAGGAAATGCAAGTGAACAGTTGGTGTATTCATTCCAAGTTCCATCCTGGGGGTGACCTGCAGTCCTCCAAGCGTATTGCTGCACTAAATACAAACAAACCAAAGAGGCCAATTCCCACATTCTCAAAGCTGCCATTGCAGCAAGCTTCCATTTGCGGTTTCTAAACTACTTTGAAGCAAGAAGTCTGAAGGGTTTTGCTTGTTTAAAAAGACATAAGCAAGTCACTTTTTGTATTCCAAACACTTGATTTGGCCTCCATCCTAAACAGTGAGGCCCAATCCAATGCACATATGCCCAAAATCAGTCCCAGGTAAGCTGTGTGCATCGGATGTCAGTGGTTGCATTCCTTTATTTAGCTTGTGATGTGTTTCCCCAAAGCCTGGGGTAGTGTGAACAGGAGTTGTGTCCCCTGTGTCTCAAACTGTCATTTCAAACCACACATTTTGGTGAAGATGCCATATCGCCATCAAAAGTTAAAATACACTGATTTTTAAACAAAACAATCAGAAGACTTCAAAGGAGGGAAAGCAGTAGCTGCACTGCCAAATATGTGTGACTTTTAATTTAATTCTGCTTTGCTGACTCTAGGGCAATTGCTAACTGTGGAAATAAATAGCATGTTCCATTCCACATACCCCGCCTCCCTGCTGTACCAGGAAAAATAAGTGTTCCAGAGGGCATTTTCTAGACAGCTGTAGAAGAATGCCTGCCTTGGTTGAAGTGACAAAGGTGGGAATGCGTGGACTCTCCCCTTGCCAGCGCCTTATTATTATTATTATTTTTCTTCAGCAAATGATTTCTCATAAGAACAGCCCCGCTGGATCAGGCCTAAGGCCCATCCAGTCCAGCATCCTGTTTCACACAGTGGCCCACCAGATGCACCTGAGAAGCCCACAGGCAAGAGGTGAGGGCCTGCCTTCTCTCTTGCTGTTACTCCCTCGCAACTGGTATTGAGAGGCATTGTGCCGCTGGAGGTGGCCTATAGCCACCAGCCATTGATAGAACTGTCCTCCGTGAATTTGTCTAAGCCCCTTTCAAAGCCCTCCAAGCTAGTGGCCATCCCTCCTGAATTCCGGTTGCAATAGGAGAGTGTCTAAAATTAATTCCAGAATTGGAACTTGCAGTTCATCCAGTTTATCTACACTTCTTCCCATTCCACAGGAACATAGGAAGCTGCTTTCCACCAAACCCTCCAGGGTCACAGGCAGGAGTCTTTCCCAGACCTACCTGGAGATGCTGCCGGGGAGTGAATCTGAGGCCTTCTGCATGAAAATAGAGGCTCTTCCACTGAGCTAGCAGCCCATCCTCTAAGGCAGAGCTGCACAACTTCAGCCCTTCAACTGTTTATAGACTACAACACCCATCATCCCCAGCCACAGCAGCCAATAGTGAGGGATGATGGGAGTTGTAGTTCTGCAGGAGGGCCAAAGTTGTGCAGCCCTGACCTAAGGGGACAATCTGACAGTGCTCACATGTAGTCTCCCATCCCATTGCAAACCAAGGTGAACCATGCATAGCAAGCGGGACAATTCATGCTTGCTGCCAGAAGACCAGCTCTGCCATTCACCAGAACCATGGAGAATGTTCTCAGATGGTTTCTGCTGGGAGTGGTGTATGAAGTGGCTGAAGCAGTGTGCAACTGACAAATGAAACTGACACCCGTTAGCGAGGGTGGCAGCCCTGAATTTGAAGAGGCAGGCTTTTAAGGTCTTTGTTGATCCCAAACAGACATCCACAAAACTCCTTGAGAGAAGCCGATGGCCCACTCAGAATATTAACAAGGTTTCAGGGGAATTGGGAATGTCAACAAAGCGCTGCAATTTAACGCTCTCCAAATGCACAGCAAATTAGAGCTAATGCAGGCAGAGTGCGGCGATATCGCCAAGGGACTTTTCTGCTGAGCTGAGCATCTCCTCCGAGGCCCCCGCCCGGAGGTGTGACGGAAGCTGCCTTCCCAGCAGCAGCTTTTAAAGGGATGCAAAGTGTTTTGGGATACCTCAGAAAATGTGCAAGATAATTACTAAGGGTACTAATTATTATTATTTAGTTGCTCGTGTCATATCAAGCTGGATGTGGGGAGAGATAAGGGAGAAAGGTGCACTTTACTCCACAACCCACATAGTCCATGTGTGAGCCAGGCCCACAAATCTTGGTCATCGGTACCATCTCAGGGGACGAATGCTTACAGCGATTTTCATGATTAAAAAAGAGGTGATAGCATTGTTGCACTTACAGCTTTCTCTGTGTTACCACCCCTTCTTTTTCTCTACCCCGCAAATATTTAGGGTGAAATTGCAGTCATTTTTGCACAGAGGAAAGGGTTAGGGTCAGGGTTAAGACAGGACTGCATAACTTCCACCCTCTAACTGTTTTTGGACTGCAACTCCCATCATTCCCAGCCACAACAGTCAATAGTCAGGGATGATGGGAGTTGTAGTTGAACATCTGCAGGAGGACTGAAGTTGTGCAGGCCTGGGTTAGGGTAACAATGAACAAATTGCTGTGCTGTCTCCGTGGAGTAATCTTTGGAAGACATTCCTGCCAATTCTCATTTCCATTCCTCTGACAACAGCGATAAAATGTTATAGTAGTTTTTGTGTTTTTAAAACTGTTGAAAGAACATTGCAAATTTGGCCACAGCAGGCCCGATGGTCAGGACAATAAGAGTCCGAGAACACATTGAAAGCTGGAAGTTTTGCAATGCTATTACCTCTTTTCCATCTCTCGGGGTGTAGACCTTATCACAGGAACAAACATAGGAGCATAGGGAGCTGCCATATGCCGAGTCAGACCATTGGTCCACCGAGCTCAATATTGTCCACCCAGATTGGCAGCAGCTTCTCCAAGGTTGCAGGCAGGAGTCTCTCTCAGCCCTATCTTGGAGATGCTGCCAGAGAGGGAACTAGGAACCTTCTGTGTGCAAGCATGCAGCTGTTCTTCCCAGAGTGGGCCCCGTCCCCTAAGGGGAATATCTTCCAGTGCTCACGTATTGTCACACATGACCAATTCATGCTTGCCATCAAAAGATCAGCTCTCCTCCCATGGCCAGCTCTGCTCCTTGTGATTTTGTTGAGAAACTTTAAAGAAATGCTGCCAGTCAGTGAAGGAAATACTGAGTGAGGTGGACTCAGGATCTTACTCAGTTGAAGGCAACTTCCTGTGTTCATTGCAAACAGCCTTAACTCTATGGCAGCGTCTCTAGGAAGGGCTAGGAAAACCCTTTCCTGCCTGGAAACCTGGAGAGCTGCTGCCAGAGAGACAATACTGAGCTAGACAGACCCAGGGCCCGACTCAGTGGAAGACAGCTATGACATCTGTTGATGATGGACTTCCAGTGCATCAACCTTTCGCACCAACTATCCTAATGACCACTAGGGGCACTGGCAGTAGAGATAGTGAGCAAGGGTCTCCCTAGCTGTTCTACCTCTCTCTACTCTATGACCCCTGCCTTGACTACTCCGAGTAGTACTCCGGTATTTCCTGTAGTGGGTCAGTTCTACTTTCTTCCTCTTTGGAGAGCAGATGGGAGCATCTCTCTCCCCACCACTCCTATTCACTATGTAGCTCATAGTCTTTCCTATCTCAAATGTACTTAACCTAATAAATCCTGTTTACTGTATACTGCACTACAACCTCCATGCTTGTTCTTGACGAACGGCAACAATAAGGCTCTGCACTACTTCGTAACTGGAGTGGGCAGCTTCCTCTTGGCACTTTGCTAAACAATCACAAATTACAACACCACCATGTAGTATCTTCCCCTAGGTAAGGTTGTTAGACATACTCACAACCAGCTGGCCTGACCTTGGGCCCAAAGGAGCAGGAGACAAAGTAGGCTTAGAAGCCACCTTTATTCAGACAAGACTGCAACAAACTCTGGGCAGCATGCCCTTAGAAAAGAGAAAGCTGAGCCACACCCTGATGTGAATGGGGCTCATTCCTGGGTCCGCTTAACCAATCAGTCAGACACAAGGATTGGGAGTTATTAATTGAGGTTTATTGCTACTGCAGTCAGCAATAGGTAATCAATAGGCTAACGAAACACATCAACCCGACCAAACACAGCCTAATCTTAAAGGGACAGGACATATATACTACAGCAGCTTCCTACTTTCATAAACATTATGCCCTCTGGATTGTTCGCTGCACATTTTGACCTCCAACTTCCCATTAGGAGCTGAGATATGGCTTAGGCAAAAAGAAAAAGAAAAATTCCTGAGTTCTGGGAGCTGCATTGAAAACTGCATTTAAAAAAAAAAAAAGAAAAGAAGAAACCTTTCTGCACTCCACAGTTTTCTGTGCAGAGGAAGAGATAAACACTGATGCCCAAATTAGCTCCTATTTTAAGGGCCTAAACAGGGCTTAAAGAACAGCATCTGCACAGCTCAGATAGGGGCCGCTTCACAAAAGGGAAGCTGGAGCACTGCGCCCTGCTTGCCCGGACCTTCTTGGAAGCATTATCAGGGGGAGAAATGAAATTCATTTCAAGTCAGGAAAGCACTTTGGATCCCTGACTATTAGGCATCCATCTGTAGTTCTTCTCAGTTTTGATATCAAACAGTGTGGAGTGGACCTGAAAACAAATTCTCCGGGTCTAGGTGTGAGTGTATGGGAGGGGTCAGGGACAGAGCCCTTCAGTTAAGGCTGAACCAATCCCACCCCGCAATATAATTCCTCTATTGTTTCATGGGTTCTCAGTAGGCTAGTCCAAGAATCAGTATGGTGCAATGGTTAGAGCAAGAGATTTGGACCAGGGAGCCATGGAAATCCCACCTCTACCACAAAACTCCCTAGTTCACCATGGACTGGTTATTCTCATCACAGGGTCATTAGGAGGATAAAAAGGAGAGTGGAGAACCATATTCACCACACGGGGTTCCTAGAGAAAGAGCAAGATAACAAATATAATAAATTGTTGTTTAAAGGAAAATGGGGACATATAAGAGTACATGTGAGGAAGCTGGTCTTGCAGAAGCAAGCATGAATTGTCCCCTTTGTTAAGCAGGATTCACCTTGGGTTGCATTTGAATGGGCGCTGTAAGAAATTCCCCGCAGGAGATGGGGCTGTAATTTAGTGGTAGAGCATCTGCTTTGCATACAGAAGGTCTGAGCTTCACTCCCTGGCAGCATCTCCAGGTAGTGCTGGGGCTGGGACGGACTCATAAGAAGAGCCCTGCTGGATCAGGCCCAAGGACTATCTAGTCCAGCATCCTGTTTCGCACATTGGCCCACTAAATGCCTCTGAGAAGCCCACAGGCAAGAGGTGAGGGCAGGCCCTCTCCCTTGCTGTTGCTCCCCTGCAATTGGTATTTGGAGACATCTTGCCTCAGACAAGTAGCCATTGATAGACCCATCTTCCATGAATCTGTCCAAGCCCCTTTTAAAGCCATCCAAACTAGTGGCCATCACCACATCCTGTGGCGGAGAATTCCATAAATTAATTAAGCACTTTGTGGGAAAGTCCTTCCTTTTGTCATTCCTAAATACCCTGGCTCTATTCATCTCCAACACAGCATCCCTCCAGTGGCTGTTGCTGGTGTCTGTATTATGTTTCTTTTTCAGATTGTGAGCCCTTTGGGGACAGGGAGCCATTTTATTTGTTTATTTATATCTATGTAAACCACTTTGGGAACTTTTGTTGAAAAGCGGTATATAAATATCTGTCATATTCGTATCAGTTTCATAAGATGACCCCGGTTCTAGTGTTGTGAGAGAGGGAGAAAAATTTCTCTCTGTCCACTCTCTCTACTCCATGCACAATATACACCTCTAACCTTTGGGAACTTTTGTTGAAAAGTAGTATATAAATATTTGTTGTATTCATCATTTGTCTCCCTGCAGTTGTCTTTGCTCTAAACTAAAAAGCCCCATGTGTTGTAGCCTTGCCTCATAAGGAAGGTGCTCCAGGCCCCTGATCATCTTGGTTGCCCTCTTCTGAACCTTCTCCAGTTCTACAATGTCCTTCTTAAGATATGGAGACCAGAACTGTATGCAGTACTCCAAATGTGACACCATAAATTTGTATAAGGGCATTATAATATTAGCATTTTTATTTTCAACCCCCTTTCTAATGATCCGTAGCATGGAATTTGCCTCTTTCACAGCTGCTGTGCACTGAGTTGACACTTTCAACAGGCTGTCCATTATGACCCCAAGATCTCTCTCCTGGTCAGTCACCGACAGCTCAGATCCCATCAGTGTATATTTGAAGCTGGGTTTTTTTGCCCCAATATGCATCACTTTACACTTGCTTACATTGAACTGCATTTGCCATTTTGTTGCCTACTCCCCCAGTTTGGAGAGATCTTTTTGCAGCTCCTCACAAACTGTTGTGTATTTCACTACCCTAAATAGTTTGGTGTCATCTGCAAATTTGGCCACTTCTATTTTCTTTTTATACTTTCCCTGGCTTCAATTGTTAGCCACGCTGGCATCCTTCTAAACTTGGCGGTACCTTTCCTCCTCTTTTCATTCTTTCCTCCTCTTTAATACATTTCAACTCTATTATTGCGGTTTTAAATACGTTCCATGCATTCTGGAGTGATTTGATCCTCCTGATTCTTCTGAAGTCCAACACATCTGTGTTGGACTTCCTTGGCAATGTGTATTTGCTAAATCTATGTGAAGGTAATTGAAGTCACCCATGATTACAGCTCTGCTCTGTCTCTCTTTGATGCCTCTCTGATTTGCTTCTCCAACTCCAGTGTTTTCATCTGGAAGGTGATAGCATGACCCTAGAAACACATTTCCTTTCAGTCCTCATATTGTCACCCATAATGATTCCATGGCTAAAATTTTTAGCTTGTTGGATTCTATTCCTTCTTTAATATACAGTGCTACTCCACAACAAATCCGCCCCACCCTGTCCTTTCTATAAAGTTTGTATCCAGGCAGGAGTGGAGCCAAGCTAGCGGTGGCTGGTGTGCGGCGGCCGCTGCGCCCCCCTGGCCCCACTCCCCGCGTCTGACATCAGACGCACCCGGCTAGTCATGTCCCTGTGTCCAGGGGCAGAGCCACCATTGGGCCAAAGCGTTCAAAGAACCTGCACCCAATCAGGGGCCATGCCTCGTGGCCCCGACACGCCCCACACCAATGACAGAGGAACATAGGAAACTGCCATATACTGAGTCAGACCATTGGTCTATCTAGCCCAGTATTGTCTTCACAGACTGGCAGCGGCTTCTCCAAGGTTGCAGGCAGGAATCGCTCTCAGCCCTATCTTGGAGATGCTGCCAGGGAGGGAACTTGAAACCTTCTGCTCTTCCCAAAGCGGCTCCATCCCCTGAGGGGAATATCTTGCAGTGCTCACACATCAAGTCTCCCATTCATATGCAACCAGGGCAGACCCTGCTTAGCTATGGGGACAAGTCATGCTTGCTACCACAAGACCAACTCTCTTCTCAAACATCAGATGCAGGTGTGCAGGTTTAGCTCCCGAGCGGGGGCCGTACAGCCCCTTTGGGAGCTAAACTCCAACTCCCGGGGCTCCGTTCAGGAGCCAGACCACACACCCCATGTCTGGCATCAGACATGGGGGGGGGGTCAGCGGGGCTGCCACTGCAGCCGCACACAAGCCGCCAGCAGTCAGGCTCCGCCACTGCCCGCGTCTGACATCAGACACGAGGGTGTGGTCTCCCTTCCAAACGCACCAATGCAGTGCGGGCTGATCTCTCTCCTAAACGAGGCCACGCAGCCCTGTTTGGGAACGAGATTGGTCGGCCCCGCTGCATTGGCAGCGAGACCAGTAACAGCTCTCCCTGCCTTTAAGGCAGGGAGAGTCGCTCCAGCCATGCTGCCAACGCAGTGTGGGCCGATTTCAGCTCCAAACAGGGATGCGTGGCCCCATTTGGAGGTGCACAGCACCTCCAAATAACACCCCCGCATCTGACGTCAGTTGTGGGGGGCATGTCTGGGGTCATGCTCGAACCCCTGATTGGGTGCGGCCCGGATTCTTTGAACCCATTTGCCCAATGGTGGCTCTGCCCCTGTATCCAGGAATAACAGTATCCCACTGGTTCTCACTGTTCCACCAGGTTTCCGTTATGCCCACTATATCTAGGTTTTCATTAGCAACCAAGCACTCCAGCTCGCTCATCTTGGCTCAGAGGCTTCTGGCATTGGCATTGGCATTATAAGCACTTATATGCTGAATATCTTATCTGGTGTGTGCTATCTTTTTTGGCCATTTGAACTCATTGACCAGCTAGCAACTCCTTTTGTTTGCTCTTTTTCTGGTTCTACTCAGTCCCCTTCTGGTTTATCTGAAGCATTTACACCCTTGCACCTTAAGGGATGGCACTTGCCAAACTAGATACTGCCCAGCTCCTGTTGGCTATCCCCCAGGCATCATTTTAAAAACTGCTCTGCAACCTTTTTTGATTTTAAGCGCCATCAGTCTAGTTATAACTTGATTCAAGTGGAGCCCATCCCTTGCCCCAAAATGTATCGAAGTGCCTAACAATTCTAAACCCCTCCTCCCGACACTGTTGCTCCACCTATCTTGCTGGCCCTGCACGTGGAACAGGTAGTAATTCTGAGAATACTACCTTAGGGTCCTGGACTTCAATATGTTACCTAGCAGCCTAAATTTGGCTTCCAGGACCTCTGGACTACATTTCCCAACATCATTGATGCCGAGATGCACCATGACAGCTGACCTCTCTCCAGCACTGCCTAACAGCCTTTCTAGCCGCTACATGACATCCACAACCTTCACACTAGGCAGGCAAGTCACAGTGCAGTCTATACGTGGGTCACAAACTCATCTCTCTCTGCCCCTAATTATAAAATCACCCATTACCAACTCCCAGAGGGGTATCCTCTGTGCTAGAGGATATGGGTGCATCACCCAAGGAAGGGGTCCCTTCTAAGGGAGCATTCATCTCTTCCTCAGACCGATGTCCTTCCCTGGGACCTTCATTTTCGATGACAGCAGAAGAACTGTCAGCCTGGGAGTGTCAGCCTGGGAGTGGGAACCTGTCAGCCTCTATCACATCCCTGAGGTTCTCGTCCACATACCTCTCTGCCACCCTGAACTTTTCCAGGTTGCCCACCTTGACTTCGAGAGAACAAACTTGTTCCCTGAGAGCCAGGAGCTCTTTGCACCAAGTGCACACCAACAACTTCTTCCCCTCAGGCAGATAGTCATGCATGCAACACTCTGTGTAACACACTGGGAAGCACCCCCTCCCCTGCTGACATTCTACCTTCATAACTGGTTTTATTGGCTTGTTTTCTTGAAAGCCAAGACTTAGCTGCAGTTGTCAGCTATTCAAAGGTTTTCAGCTCTGTTCTCCAAGTAAATTACAAAAGTGGAGAAGTACTCCCCTTCTCCTCATCCTGGGTGTCTCCTTTGTAATGAAGGGGAACAACTGTGCACCTCCCTGTACACTTCCCCACTAAACACGATGCAAAACTCCTTTGTTATCTGTTAGCAAACTTCTGCTCATAAAGCTCTGGGTACCAAAGCTCCCCTGGTCTGAGGCTTGTCTTCTCAAGAGCTGCTTCCAAACTGAGCTACCTCAGGAATGTGCCCCTCCCACAAGCTGTGTGATTCACCCGCAACTAATCCCCACCCACTGTCTCTCTAGGCAAAACTGAAACTGAAACTGAAACTGCCCTGTAAAGAACAAATACCTAGGCAGCCAGAAATCAAACCCTAGAAAAGACTAGCCCTAACAAGCTTACGTTGTCCTTTCCCCCTTATTTTCTTGTTGATTTTTTTATTTGCTTGCTTTGTTCTTTTGAAAAGAAAACAAATGTTTGCTTTCTCCCCTGGTTTAGGGGTGTGTGAACTATTCAAGCTCAAATGGTGTATGAGTAAAACTGGCCCAGTTTGACAGGTTCAAGTTCAAACCGGCCTGTCCCTCCATAAAGCGGGGTCAGTCTGAGTTTGAGCCGAACCAGACCAAGCCCAGATCGAACCGGTTCTAGTGCTTGCAAATGGGAATACAGTAAAGATTTATCTTTGCAAACACCGGGGGAAAGGGTGGGTGGAAGGTTACCTTACATCCTGTGGTAGCGGCTCCTCAGTGGTGGTGGCAGGCCAGCAGTGGCTCCCCTAGGCCCTGCTGATGCTCCCCCCATCAATGCAGGCCAGCAGGGGCCCAGTTTGGGGCCCCGCAGGCCCACAGAGGTAACTCTGTCATCCACACTTGCATGGAAGCCAGCGGGGGCCTAGGGGAACTACCGTTGAGGAGCCACACTGCCACAGTGGCGTGTAGGGTAACCTCCCACCCACCCTGGTACCTACATCTGGTACCTACCTGCAAACACAGCATGTTTTAATCTACTGTGGCTGGTCTGGGAGTTTTATGTCAGTCAATGAGTGAGTCAGTGAGGCTTGAAGTTTGCAAGCATCTTATCTTGCTGTGATTCTAGTCTTTTCACAGTTCTATGGGGGGGTCTCATATACCATGCTTTCCAATGGTTGAGATTTTCTGGATTTTCCAGTAAAGTAATAGTTTTTCCCAGGGTTTTTGGTGGCCTGGGAAAGATCTGTAACCTACTTGCAAAAATGCCATGTTTCTATATTTTGTAGTTTGGTCTGGGAGTTTCATGTCAGTAAGTGAGTGAGTGTGAGTGAGGCCCAAGCAGCTTTATATTATAGATTACTAATATGTATATACCACTTTTCAACAAAATAAGTTATTAAAGTACTTTACCTAACAAAAGGCATGAGAAAAAAGTTCTCCGTCCCCAAAGGACTCACATTCTCAAAAGAAACATGAGGGAAGATACCAGCAACAGCCACTAAGAGAGATGCTATGCTGGTCTGTACAGGGACTGTTGCTTCCGGCCTGCTAAATATAAAAGAACCACCCCTTTAAAAGGTGCCTCTTGGCCCAGTTAACAGGGGTTGCCTTGGATATCATTTGACAGAAAGGTGGCACAGGGATCTTTTATATACATCGTAATAATAATAATAATAATAATAAGGAGGAGGAGAAGAAGAAGAAGAAGAAGAAGAAGAAGAAGAAGAAGAAGAAGAAGAAGAAGAAGAAGAAGAAGAAGAAGAAGAAGTCACTCAGGGCAGCAAATGGTGGGGTCTTGGCAGCCATATCCCTTTCACAGTTCACAATAGAACACTGACTAGGAACCTCCAGAAATCTGGATCATGCATGTACAGTGTGTGTCATGACAGATGCCATCTTGGAAGAAGTACTTCTTCCTATGTATGAGAGTAGGGGAAATACCTCTCCTAAGATGGGCACCAACCATCTGCAGTTTTTTGGAATCACATGCTCAGACCTGCTGCCTAATTAAAGAAACCTTAGTGGATTAATTGTATGTGTCTGAATCCATTAATTAACAGATTAAATCTGTATGAATATGCATTTTAGATACAGGCGGACCACGTATATGCAGTTCTGCATATCCATGGGTGTCTAATTGATACCTGACCTCATTATCTGTGAATATAAAAGGGTTAAAACCCACATATCTGTTTTCCTAGATAGCTGGAAATTACGTTGGGGTCATTTCTGGTTGCCATTTTTTCAATAGGAGCTATTTGGTGGCTCATTTGTCCAAAAAAGAAATATATATATATCCCCTGCAATGTTTTGCAGGAAAATTGGGAATTTAGGGCGGGGAGGGGACATTGCTGGACTGCTGGACACACACAGAGCATGTCGGGGCACTTTATTTGCCTTTTTTCCATGGATTTTTTGGGGGGGGGGCATTTTAGGGCCAATTTTGCAGCATCCAGGAACTCAGCCCCCCGAATCCCATTAACTTCAATAGCCCATTATCAGTGGTTCAGTTAGCCACAGATAACAATGTTCACCTGTATAGGAAAACATGTCACATGGAGTGACATGCAGACTAACTTACTGAACAGTGCTACTCTGGAGCTACTCTGAAGAACTACCCAGGAGTAATATAGTAATGTAAAAGCCATTGCTTTTATATAGAAACATAGGAAGCTGCATGATACCAAGTCAGACTATTGGTCCATCTAGCGGCTCAGTACTGTCTACACTGACTGGCAGCAGTTTCTCTAAGGCTTCAGGCAGGAGTCTCTCCTAACCCTCCCTGGAGATGCCACCAGGAAGTGAACCGGGGACCTTGTGCGTGCAAGCTGATGCTCTACCACGGAGCTACGGCCCCATTCCCTATAGGGAGCACCTTACTGCACTCAGATGTAGTTACCCATCTAAATGCAATCCAGGGTGAACTCTGCTTAGCAAAGGAGACAATTTACGCTCACTGCTGCAGGATGATATTAGCATTCCTTCCTCTGTGAAGGAAGAGGTGGAATGCATCTTCCAAGCTCATATTAGAAGAGGCATTCTGTTTCATGCGATAGCGCAGCAGAAATGCCTCTTTTAAAGTTGCACCAGCCACCCACTGGCACAGCATGAAAATGCATGTACAGTGTGTGTCATGGCAGATGCCATCTTGTAAGAAAGACTTCTTCCTATGTATGAGAGTAGGCGGAATACCTCTCCTAAGATGGGCACCAATCACCCACAGTTTTTTTAAGTACTTGTACTAAAGATAGTTTTAACCCACTCACCCCAGTGCGAGAAATCTACTGCCTATTTAATTAATTAATTTATTTATCATATTTCTATACCGCCTGATATGTACATCTCTGGGCGGTATACAACATTTAAAATATTTAAAAGTTACAGATTAAAATACATGACAATAAACACAATAGAATAGAATAGTGAGAAAAAATGAGAGTCTTGAGGGTCTTCCTGAAAACAAACAGAGAAGGAGATGCTCTATATCAGTAGGGAGCATATCCCAAAGCCCTGGGGCAGCCACAGAGAAAGCCTGGTCCTGGGTCACCACCAAACGAGCCAGCAGCATCCGTAATGGACCTCTCCAGAAGATGGTAACAGGAGGCAGGGTCCATCTAGCTCAGTCTTGTCTACAGTGACTGGCAGCAGCTCTCCAAGATTTCAGGCAGGAATCTCTCCCAGCCCTGCCTGTAGATGCTGCCAGCGAGTGAATGGGTATAAGCAGAAAGCTCTTTGTAAAGTCTATTTTATTTTTACATGTATATCCCGCTTTATCTCCAAGAAGCCCAGAGTGGTGTACATAGTTATGTTTATGTTTACAACAAACCTGTGAGGTAGGTTAAGATGAGAAAATATACTGGCCTGGAATCACCCATTGTTTCATGGCTGAGTGGGGATTTGAACTCTGGTTTCCCCAGTCCAGTACTCTAACCACTATGCCACACTGGCTCTGGGTCACAAAGGGCAAGTACACTGCCTTTAGAAGATGAAAGTATGAAGTCCCTGAACAGTTCAAGATTCCCCAAATTGCACTAGCATTTTCCCCTTTGACTCTTCTTAGAAGCTAGAATGAGTAGGAAAAATAGCTCAGGGACATCTGTCAAAGTAGCTTCTGGCCCAGAGAAACTGGTGCCACAATAAATCTGTAAGCCGTTGGATGTCACAAGATTCTTTGTCATTTAAGATTCTCAGCAAAACCCTTCAGCATGAACCTTCGCAGCCAAGGAAGGAAATGATGGACGGCAGAACAAAAGCGGGGGGGGGGGAGGAATTATCTCCTCCTCAAACGCAGAAAGTGCCAACACAGAGCTTTGCCAACTTTGGAAGATGCATCGGCAGTGCTCTGCAGAGGTAGTGCTTTTGAGGAAGCATGCAGTGAGGGGAAAGGGAGCAGGGAAAGGAGCAAGGAAATCAATCAACCCAGCAAGGGGGTGGAGGGAATAGCAGGAAAGGAACAGAAAGACCTGGACAGTTCAAACTCCAAGCAAGATGAAAATTGGAATTTATGATTGCTGCTTTCTTCAGACCAGCTGCTGCTCCTTGCCCAGTCTGGGTCAAGAGACCTGCAACCCTCTCCCGCTCCGTGCCTTTCTGCCCCCAACATATTCACGCTAGAACAGAGTCCTCCTTCTCCAAGCAAGGGTGCGTGTGAACCTTTGAAAGTTGAGATGGCAGGAACCTTCCAGAAAAACACACATGGGAGAAATGCAACCATGAAATCTTAAGATGGTGGGCTGGAGAGTAGAGAATGGCATTCTTTTCTGCCTTGGAACAGAAGCACTGCAAAAACTGCACCAAGGCAGCTCAGTGCATGAATTAACACGTGTATTTTAAAGATACCACTAAAAGGCTAATTGATCATCACCAGCATTCTCATGGATTTTGTCCTTTAAATGGATCACGGCTGTGTAACATCTGTGCTCCGCATCACCACAAACTCTGAATCTTTGCTCAAAAAGATGCAAAATAAGTTGGGTCGGGAGAATATGTTACTGGAGGATAACACCACAAGAGTGCTGAGCTCTAGGAATGTGCTGTAGGACCCAGGTCTATCAATGGTTACTAGTCTGACGGCTATAGGTCACCTCCAGCCTCAGAGGCATGATGCCTCTCAATACCAGTTGCAGGGGAGCAACATCAAGAGAGAAGGCAAGCCTCATCTCTTGCCTGAGGGCTCCCCAGAGGCATCTGATGGAGACAGGATGCTGGACTAGATAGACCTTGGGCCTGATCCAGAAAGGCTCTTCTTATGTTCTTATGAATAGCTACCTACTTCCCTAGAACACAGGAATATAGGAAGCTTCCTTTACCAGATCAGACCTTTGGTCCATCTAGCTCAGGACTGACTACACTGAATGGCAGCAGCTCTCCAAGGTTACAGGCAAGAGACTTTCCCAACCCTACTTGGAAATGCCAGGGACTGAACCTGGGACCTTCTTCATGCAAAGCAGGGGCTCTTATACTAAGCCATCGTCCCTCCCTAAAAGAATATGGGAAGCTGTCTTCTACTGAGTCAGACCATTGGTCCGTCTAGCTCAGGATTGTCTACATTGACTGACAACAGCTTCTCCAGTTTCAGGCAGGGGTCTCTTCCAGCCCTACCTGGAGATGCTGCCAGGGAGTGAACCTGGGACCTTCTGCATGCAAAGCGGATGCTCTACCCCTGAGCTAAGGTCCCATCCCCAAAAGGTGGCTTACATGGATCTTCCACCCAGGCACTGAGCACATCAAGACTTGGCAAGGTGGCTATATCATGTGCCCTTAGACAACGCTCTGGAACTTCAGAGGCCTTCCGCTCCAGCGTACTTCCCCTATCGTGCAGATGGCTGAGGGTCAGGGTGAATTAAACATCAGGATGTTCATCTAGCCCTGAATTTGAGCAACCCATCATGTTCACACCATGAGGGCATGAGGCCTGGTGTCCAGTCTGATGTCCAGATATTTACTGGCCTACAAAATCATAACTGGAGATTAGTGTTACAATGGTGTTTTAAAAGAATTTGGTAATGTGCCTTTGAACATTTGGTGAGTGAAGCTGGCAACAACTACAATCGGTGCAATACACAATCAGAACTTGTAGTAAAAGAGGCAACAGCACTCACTTATATGCTCAGTGGCATATTATCCAATGCCCCAGCTTTGCTGTTGCCACCAGCCTACACAGGTAGTGGACTGCAACATGGAGGACCTAGCCAACTTGTGTTTCCATGCTTATGATTTTGTAGGCCAGAACAATACAGGAGAAGCTCATTATTTGCAGAACTACTATTTGCAGTTCTGTGTATCTGCAGGGTGTCTAACAGACACCCATTTCTGCGCAGATATGATAGAATTAAAACCCACATCCCCGCGATTTCTAAATGACCGGAAGTTACCGCGGAGATAACTTCTGCCTTCCATTTTGTCTCAAGGAGCCATTTTGTGGCTTGTTTCTTGCAAAAATTTGACTAATTCTCCCGCAATTTTTCAGTTTTCTGAGACATTTCTTCCTTTGGGGGTGGGGGCATTCCTGGGCACATGGGAGACCTGTGGAGCATGCCACAGTCAGTTCTGGGCATTTGGAGTCCTTTTTAAATGTCTTCCTCCACCCTGGTAAGTGAGGAATGGAACCCCCACGAATAATGAGGTAATTGAATTTCCTCACTTTTTAAAATGAAGGATCCCACACGTACCACACTTAATATAAGTGTGTTCAGTACAAGGAAAGTGAAAACACAGCTTTAGTACTACCAGGCATAATAAAGAGGCAGACATGAGAACTTGGGTTTAAAACAAACCACAACTTTGACAAAGTTGCGGCTTGTTTTAAATGGAGTGCAAGAATACGGCTGCCTTCAGAAGCAGAACTGTTCCACATCCCCTCCTCCCGCTGTTCTCCCGTCCGCATCCGTACACTGAGGAGAGCAGTCCTCTCTGCAGTCAGCAAGCCTGCAGAGAGGCAAGGGAGCTGGCTGTGCGGGCTTCCTTCTCAAAAGAAGGACAGCCCACATAGCCAATCAGGCCGGAGTGAGGGAGGAGCTTCCTCCCTCATCTCCGGAACCATGGGGCTGAAACTGCAGTGCCACCGTTCGGATGTAACGCTGGTGCCACAGAACTGGAGTTAAGGGTGGTGAAACTCCACTCTGACCAAAGATTCAAAGTGGAGTTTGGCATGGGAAACTATGGTTGCCTTTTCAACTTCATCTTCGGTTTGCAGAATTCGGACGTGCGGCAAAGGAAACCAGAGGTGAAGGGACCTCTGGTTTCCTACTGTGGTTGCATTTGGCCAATATTAACTATTGTTCTATGCTTATACATCCCTTATTGTATGGAGAATGTCCATTTACTGCATTGTATGGTGTGTGTGTGTGTGTGTGTGTGTGTGTGTGTGTGTGTGTGTGTTGTGTATGTGCACGCTAATAAATACATATAACTGTGATAACACTACAGCATCCATAGGCAAATATTGGGTTTCACGTCCTCCCCCAAAAGAGGGTGCACAACTGCGTGTGCGACATGACCTGTGGTTACAACAATACACTTAATCCAACACTTGGGTTATTTAAAAAAAAAAAAAAAAACCCTATGACTTATCCCCAACAACAGCTCTGTGAGGTAGGTTAACCTGAGAGAGAAAATGCACTGCTTATAAGATTCCCTTCCACTCTTTGCTTATCCCCAACAACCCCTGTGAGGGAGCTTATATGGCTCTTCATACTGCTGAGCCAAGACGTTGGTTGGCCGTTCCCCACCAACCACATAGAAATGCCTACATCTCCTCCATGACAGTAATTCCTCTATTGGCTTGGTGGTCATTTTCCTCCCCTATGATCTTATTGCCTCTCCTCATAGGAACATAGGAAGCTGCCATATACTGAGTCAGACCATTGGTCTATCTAGCTCAGTATTGTTTACTCAGACTGGCAGCGGCTTCTCCAAGATTGCAGGCAGGAATCTCTCTCAGCCCTATCTTGGAGATGCTGCCAGGGAGGGAATTTGAAACTTTCTGCTCTTCCTAGGGTGGTTCCATCCCCTGAGAGGAATATCTTACAGTGCTCACACATCGAGTCTCCCATTCATATGCAACCAGGGTGGACCCTGCTTAGCTAAGGGGACAAGTCATGCTTGCTACCACAAGACCAGCTCTCCTCTCCTCTCCTCCATCTATGTAGAGGTCAGTAATGTATATCTCACCACACAAACACACACACACCTCTGCCACACACCTCTGCCTTCTTCCACTCCACTCCAGTCAGCTAAGCTGTGAGGTTTCCCCTCCCCTTTTCTCCATCCTCAATAAAATCCTATAGAATACTCTTGACTATTTCTTACCGGGCATGTGCAAATTTGACATTACCACAGAAGCGAATGAGAGTGATTTTCTTAAATCTGTAGAAATTCAAAACATACTTACTTTGACTAACCCATGAAAGGGACCTTGTATCCGTCCCCCCGCCACCCCCCTCCAACTATCAAAGGAGATCTTTCCTGAAGAAACTAAGTCAGTGTGGGCTTCACCATTCTTTATAAAATCTCTAATTATAAATATAATAGGGGTGGGAGGGGAAGAGACCTGACTGTGGTGCTGGCATTTCATGTGGCTTGCAACTTCTGCTCCTAATAATTTAGCCATTTCCCCACAGATTCATTAAGAAACTGACAAACTTCTTCAGCAGACAATTCTCAGCTTTCAAATGGCTGTTTTAGCACAAAGAGTGCAAAAGGAAAGCTTTGAAAAACCATGGAAGGTCAGTAGGGAGGTTGGGTGAAATTACATGATACTGGGGCCATTCACATGACCTACCAGGCATGTGGGCGGGCAGGTAAGGGGAAGGCTTTGCAAACGCCCCCCTCCCCTGAACATTCGAAGACTGATGGGAACATGCTCTACACTCCCACCTGATCCCCATTGCTCTGCAGCATGGAGCAGAGTGGATCGCTCTGCGGCCAGGACTGGTTGTCCTGGCCTCTGGGCATCCCACAGTGCACCACATGCCGAACACAATGCACTGGGGGATTCCCCCACGGGACGGCCACTCTAGGCGCCCATCTCTGTGTCAGTGTGGGCTGCAAGAGCATTAGCACCCTCAACCTCGTTCAGCACTGGGTTTGGCACTGCAGCATCGCTGGGATCTGCATGGATCCCAGCGTTTCTCACAAGCAGCCCAGTCCAGGCTTGGCTACCTAAGCCAGAACATGGCTGCTCATGAGAACAGCCTCACTGTTTTACCTCTCCATCCACAAGACACAGGCACTCCCAGTCCTGTGTGTACACACACACACACACACACACACACACACACACACACAGAGACAGACTTTCCCAAGCTCAGAGATAGGTCAGGATCAGATCAACATGCTCCAGAGAAATACCCCGGTTACCAAAGTTCAGCCATTTTTCATTGGAATCATCTGTATTCATTCATCATCTGCTATTTTTGGTGCCTGTCAGTCTAATTATGTTGCCCTAATTATTTCTATTTAAATTGTTTTAGTTGTGAAACAACTTAAGGAGAATTATTTAAAATTCTATTTGAACAATATTCCAAAAACAGAATTTAGCCTAAGATAATTAACTCATGATATAATTATCTTAGACTAGATTCTCATTTTGGAATAAGAATATTGTCGTATTAACTGATAATTGTAAGCCACCTTGGAGGCTTGAGAGTCAAAAAGCAAACCTTGCTGTTCTTTAACACTCTGCTGTGTCACCTTTGTGATTGTTCGGAGTTTTCCTATTTTTATCAGGAAAAAATGGATTTGAATAGTTGCAGCTGAAGAATAGTTCTGTGTAACTAGAAAGCTGATGCTTCCAGTATTGAAAAACTGGCAGCCCCACCCAAGGGTTCACCTGTGTTGTTTATTCTGCCATGGTATCTGGAGGAAAGGATAAACTGTTTAGAGCTTCACAGTCTAGAAAAGAGACAAAAGCTGTGGAGCCTAAAAGAGGTTTGTACAGTTAGGTATGGAGGAAATGGAAAATAATTTTCTCCCTCTCCATCTACCCTGGTAATAGGAATCAGGTTAACCAGTGCAAATGATGGGCAGAAGATGAAGGGCAAACAAAAGAAAGCACCTCTTCACACCACACAGCATTAATTTGTGGTGCTGAACATAGGAAGCTGCCTTCTACGGTCAGAACTTTTGGTCCATTTGGTCCCAAACTACACTGACTGGCAGCAGCTCTCTAGGATTTCAGACAAGGGTATTTCTCAGCTCTACCTAGAGATGCTGCCAGGAATTGAACCTGGGACCATCTTCATGCAAAGCAGATGTTCCACCGCTGAGCTACAGCCCCATCCCCAACATATGAAGCTGCTTTCTACTGAGTCAGACCCTTGGTCAATCTAGTTCAGTTTTATCTACACTGACTGGCAGCAGCTCTCCAGGGTTGCAGGCAGGAGTCTCTCCCAGCCCTACCTGGAGATACTGCCAGCAATTGAACCTGGGGCTTTCTTCATGCAAAGTAGATGCTCATCCACAGAGCTATGGCTGATACTGATGAACATGGGAAACTGCCTTCTACCGTGTCAAAACATGGGTCCATCTAAATTAGAACTGTCTATACACTGACCGGCAGCAGCCGTTCCCACCCGTACTTGGAGATGCTGCCAGGGACTCAACCTCGGGGACTCAACCTGCCAGGGACTCAACCTTCATACCACCCTATACCTGAGTCAGGACCTTGGTCCATCTAGCTCAGTATTGTCTGCACTGATTAGCTGCAGCTCTCCAGGGTTCCAGACAGGGTCTCCCCCACCAAACCTGGATATACATGATAGAGGTCTATAAAATCATGCATGGCGTGGAGAAAGTGGAGAGAGAGAGATTCTTTTCCCTCTCACACAACACTAGAACCAGGGGTCACTCCATGAAATTGATTGCCAGGAGGTCTAGGACCAACAAACAGAAGTACTTTTTCACACAACCCGTGATCCACTTGTGGAACTCTCTGCCACAGGATGTGGTGACAGCCGACAACCTGGATGGCTTTAAGAGGGGTTTGGATGACTTCATGGAGGAGAGGTCTATCAATGGCTACTAGTCGGAGCGCTGTGGGCCACCTCCAGCCTCGGGGGCGGGGTGCCTCTGAGTACCAGTTGCAGGGGAGCAATGGCAGGAGAGAAGGCACACCCTCAACTCCTGTCTGAGGCTTCCAGCGGCATCTGGTGGGCCACTGTGCGAAACAGGATACTGGACTAGATGGGCCTTGGGCCTGATCCAGCAGGGCTGTTCTTATGTTCTTATATATCAGCTATGCACCTGGAGATTTCTGCATACAAAGCAAGTATGTGCTCTACCACCAAGCTGAATCCATCACCACAAGATGTGATGAGGGCTGCAATGGCTTTAAAAGGAGTTACAAATATTCACAGAGGAGGAGGAGAGGCTATCACTCCTGATTGCAAAAAAATAAAATAAAAATAAAACCAACCCAAAACAAAACATGAACCTCTGTATGCAGGGGCAGTCTACCACTGAGTACCAGGTGTTAGGATCAAACAACAGGGAGGTTTGTTGCTGTCATCCCCTGTTTGTAGGCTTTCCATGTGTACCTGGCTGGCTATGATTGAAGAAAATGAAGCTGGGCTAGCTAGATCCTCCTTGATTGGATCCAGCAGGGCTTTGGGGGTTTCTCTTATGTCCCCAATTTCAGTCTGCAAATTTGCTTTGGTTTGGTTCAGTTTAGCCAAACAGCCAAAACAAAGGACTGGCACAGGATGCAATATCCTAGCTGCATCTAAGGCTGCCAGCTCTGAATGGAGCTATTCCTGGAGATTCCCACTCCCCCTCCAGCATTTTGTACAAGATCAAGCCATTAAAATCTCCAGGATTGCTTTCAAGGGTCACCTTGCGACTCCAGGCTAATCCTGGAGATTGGGGAGGAGAGCTGGTCTTGCAGTAGCGAGCATGAATTGTCCCCTTGAGAAGCAGAGTCTGTCCTGGTTTGTATTTGGATGGGTGACTCCATGTGAGCTCTGTAAGATATTCCCCTTAGAGATGGCAGTGTAGCTTAGTGGCAGAGCATCTGCTTATATACAAAAGGTCCGAGGTTCACTGCCTGGCAGAATCTCCCACTGGCAGGGCTGAGAGAGACTCCTGACTGAAACCTTGGAGAGCAGCTGCCAGTCAGGGCAGACAATATGGAGCCAGATGAACATAAGACTAGCCCTGCTGGATCAGGTCCAAGACTGATCCAGCCCAGCATCCAGTTTCCCACAGTGGCACACCAGATGCCTCTGGGAAGCCCAGAAGCAGGAGATGGAAGCATGCCCTCTCTCCTGTTGTTGCTCCCCTTCAGCTAGGATTCAGAGGCCTCCTGCCTCTGAGCCTGGAAGTATCCTAGAGCAGCCATTGATAGACCTGACCTCCATGAACTCATAGGAGCCCCCTTTACAGCCTGTGGCAGAGAATTCCATAGATTGACTTGAATTTAATTCCAACTAGAAGCCCAGCAGAGGAGAGGAAGAGTCCATCTGCTTCCCATCCAGTGCTGCCTGGGGTGAGAGACCAGGTGGGTGCTGTTGGCTCCTTCTGCTGCTACCTGCCTATTCCTGCTTCCCCGTGGGGCTGCTACCTGCTGCCTCTATGTAACATCTGTGGGGAGTGTGTACAGGACTGGGATCATTTCCTGAGTGACTCAGCAGTTCCTGGGGTCACCTGCCCAGCTTTGGGTCTTATAGGAATGCTGCCTGTTGCCCCTTTGGGGGAGCCACATCCCTCGTGGGTGTGTATAGGAGAGTGGGTATTTGGGTGAGTTGAGTTTTAATGTGTCTGGGTCTGTCTGGAGATGGGGAGACAGGGGATGTATCTGCTGATTATGGGGCAGCTATTCCAGTGGTGGTGGGGAATAGAAGAAGTAATGTTGACAGGTCAGCAGGCCATTGCAAGGGAAGAGCAATCAGAAATTTAATTGCTGTTCCCCCTTCCGGCTGTCCTGCCAGCTCTTTGACCTTGGAAAGCAATGCCAACCACCCACAGAGCCTCGTCTTGCTCCTTTGTAATGCCAGGTCGGTCCAGAATAAACCTGAAATTATCCGTGATCTGATTCTGGATGAAGGGGCCAATCTAGTATGTATTACAGAGACTTGGCTGGGGGAGGCTGGTGGCCCAGTCTGGTCCCGGCTTCTCTCTCTAGGATACTCTGTTGAGAAACAGGCGAGGGGGTGGGGGCAGGGAGGGGGAGTGTGGTCTATAAGAACAATATCTCCCTGACCAGGATACTTGTTGAAGTGTCTGGCATGCCTGGAGGCAGTCATGGGCTGGATGAGGGATAACAAACTGAAGCTGAATCCAGATAAGGTGGAGGTACTTATTGTGTGGCGTCGGAACTCAGGAGACGATTTTGATCTGCTGGTTCTGGATGGGGTCACACTCCCCCCAGAGGAACAGGTACACAGTCTGGGGGTGCTTCTGGATCCAAACCTCTCCCTGTTGTCCCAGGTTGAGAGGTGCTATTTTTCCAATATGCCAGCTGCGTCCGTTTCTTGAGATGAACAACCTCAAAACAGTGGTACATATGCTGGTAACCTCTAGGCTGGATTACTGCAATGCACTCTATGTGGGGCTGCCTATGTACATAGTCCGGACACTACAGTTAGATCAGAATGCGGCAGAGAGACCAGATTACTCCTGTGTTGAAAGAACTGCACTGGCTGCTGATACATTTCCAGGCAAAATACAAGGTGCTGGTTATTACCTATAAAGCCCTAAACAGCTTAGGCCCTGGGTATTTAAGAGAACATCTTCTTCGCCATGAGCCCCGCCGCCTGTTAAGATCATCTGAAGAGTTTGTCTGCAGCTGCCACCAACTCGTCTGGTGGCTATTCGGAAACGGGCTCCTCCATTGCTGCCCCTGGGCGTTGGAATGTGCTCCCTATTGAAATAAGAGCCTTCCCATCTCCGCCAACTTTAAAAGACACATTTATTCATCAGGCTTTTAATTAGATTTATAGTTTTAATATTTTTAATATTGGGTTTTAAATTATTTTAATTGTTAATTGATCTGATGTTTTAAATGATTGTAATTGTAATCCTCCCGGAGACGCAAGTTTTGAGCGGTATAGAAATATCTTGTTTTAAATAAACAAACTAGCTTAACCTGCACAGAGCTTCTGCACGGTAGTATTTGATTTCTCCCCTCACCTCCTGCCACAGCCCTCCTCACCTCAGAGCTCTCTCCACCCTCACCTGAGCCTCACTCCTGCTCCTCCTCCTCCTCCTCCATCCCGTTGCTTCCATCCCCCTCACCCCTCTTGGTCGTGGCTGCAGCGTTGCTGGCGCCTATTGGCCAAGCTCCAGCCCACTATCCCCAGAGACCTCTCCACCCTCACCCGAGCCCCGCTCCTGCTCCTCCCCACAGGAGCAGCAGCAGCAGCAGTTGACCGGGCCCTTCCTTCCTGCCGCCTCTGTTCCCCTCAGGCTGCTGACAGTCCCAGGCCCGTCCCTTGCCTGCCTCCCTCCCTCCCTCCACCAATGGCATTGATAACCCCAAATATCAGCAGTAGTTGACTGGGCCCTTCCTTGCTGCCAGTTGGCGCCGCCATGGCCACTTGTTCCCCTCAGGCCACTGACAGGCTCAGGCCCATCCCTCGCCATTCCTTCCTTCTTTCTCTCTCCCCCTCCTTTCTTTTCCTCTCTTTCTCTTTCCTCCACTCACTCTTCCCCTCTGTCTTTCTTCCTCCTCCCTTTTTTTCTTTTTTTCTCGCTCTCCTTTCCTGAGTTAAAAGATCTTGTTCATCTTGTTTCCTCATCTAATTCACACAACGGCAGCCTCCTTCTCCTGAAGGGGCTCTTTCCCCCCTCACAACCCCTCTCTTCGCAGACCCCTGCCCACCCTCCTTATATAGAGAGAGATTCCTCTCCTCTACGGTCAAGAACATCTTCCAACCAGTAGGAGTTGCATTTCAGCTGACATTAGCCATCACAGGCTCCTCCTCTCTATCTGCATATGGAACCCCACTGCCCAATCACCAGGGTGTTTCTGCTCACAAACTCTTGCGAGAGCTGCCACACACAGTATTTTGGATACCTCTGCTTGGCAAGGACAGCCGGACCCCTTGGCTCTCATACTAAACAAAGTAAGCTTATGACAACCATCCAAATAGCCCCGCCCCCGCTTCCATTAAAAAAATATAACTGTTTATTGTGTGCTTTAACATGGGGTTAATTCATAAGTGCTGGGGATTCATTCATTCATTCGATTTCTATACCGCCCTTCCAAAAATGGCTCAGGGTGGTTTACACAAAGAAATAACAAACAAATAAGATGGATCCCTGTCCCCAAAGGGCTCACAATTTAAAAAGAAACACGAGATACACACCAGCAACAGTCACTGGAAGTACTGTGCTGGGGGTAGATAGGGCCAGTTACTCTCCCCCTGCTAAATAAAGAGAATCACCACATTAAAAAGTGCCTCTTTGCCAAGTTAGCAGGGATTCAACACTCTTATGTCATGTCTGGATATGATTATTATTAAAATATTTATATACTGCTTTTCAACCAAAAAAAAAAAAAAAGCTCTCAGCCTAGTTTACATAGCAAAAGATGCACAAAATGGTTCCTTTCCCCAAGAGTGCTCCCAGTGTAAAAATAAACAAGACGTTCTGGCAAGAACTGACCTGCCTACTTGCTTTTCACTACAATCTTAATTGATAATTATCATCTTCACAAGTTGGCCCACTTCCACCTCAAATATTCACGCAACCACCATCTTGAATTGGGGCTGATGGCATCTTCACAAACTATGCCATTGCGATGTCCCTATGTGTCCCTACAACTGTACCCAATTTGGTTCAAATCAGCCCAGGCATTGCAAAGCTGATCACACACACACACACACACACACACACACACACACACAAATCTGGGTGATCTCATAAGCTTCTATTCTTTAAGGAAAGTAGGCTAAAAAGTCACAAGGGAAACATCAGTTAAAGCTGCTTGAGGGATATCATGCTGAACTGAATACTTACTTACTACTATCATTCATATTCCACTTGTCAATGAAAGGTTTATCAAAACAGTTTACATACAAATATGAATACGACAAGTATTTTTATACCGCTTTTCAACTCAAGTTCCCAAAGTGGTTTACATAGATATAAATAAAGATGGGTCGCTGTCCCTCAAAGGGCTCACAGTCTAAAAAATAAACATAAGATAGACCCCAGCAACAGCCACTGGAGAGATACTGTGATGGGGTTGGATAGGGCCAGTTGCTCTCCCCCTGCTAAATAAAGAGAATCACCGCTTTTAAAGGTTTTTAAAAGTTGCCTCTTTGCTCAGTTAGCAGGGGACTTCTATCCAAGAAGAAGGAGAGGGGGTGGATTTGCTCTCCCTCTGCTAAACAGAAGACCCTGCTTTGAAAGGTGCCTTCCTTGTGCCCAGTTAATTCTCAAACTGTGTGTCACAAGAGGGCCTAAAAAAGGTTCTCTGCCATGGGCGGAGCTATAATTGGGCAGATGGGTTCAAAGAATCCAGCTGCTCAGCTCTGCAAGGGAGAGAACAAAGAAAGCACCCAGACAACAACAAACCCGGCTGGGAAAGCCAGTGGTCCTTCTGGGTGCCTCTGTGCCCCCTGCCCATGACATCACAGGCAGGGGGTGTGGTTGGCACTTGTTGCAAGGGGCCTCTGAGGGTGAACATGAGCCCACCCTCCCCTAGCTACACACCTGTTCCCTGCCCCAAAGGGCTAAAAAGAAATACAGAAGAGGCTCAGCAATGATCATGGGGAGGGGCATGATGTTGGGCTGGATAAGGACCCTTGCTCTCCCTCTGCTAAACAGAAAAGAGCCCCCACTTTGAAAGGGGCTTCTTGGCCCAGTTTGCAGGAGTTTCACTTCAGCCACCATCCACCCATTCGGAGCACTGGCAGAAGGCTGGCAAGGTCTTCGTGACCCTGCAATGTGGTCCCTTCAAATATACCGGGAAGCATGTGCATAAAATGGCAGTTTCAAGCCTAACGGATTTATCGAAACACAAACATTTGTGGGCCAGAGTCCACGTGGTCAGATACATGAAGTGTTATATGCCATTGGGCTGTATCTATTTATGCAGGCTGCTGGCATTTCTCTGCAAACACCTAATTACAGGAATTTGCCTTATACAGAGTCTGCTCCTTGGTCCCTCGAACTCATTAATACACTGACAGGCAGCAGATCGCCAAGGGCTCAGGCAAGGGTCTCTGCCAGACCTACTGGGAGATGCTAGGGAGTGGACTTGGGACCTTCTGCATGCAAGCAGCTGCTCTACTACTGAGCTATGCCCATTCAATAAAGGTTACAGAAGAAGCTGCCATATACTGAGTCTGTCCCTTGGTCCAGCTAGTTCAGTATTGTCTGCACTGACCGGCAGTAGCTCTCCAAAGTTTGGCTGGAGACGCTCCCAGCTAGGGAGTGAACCTCGGACCTTCTGCATGCAAACAGATGCTCTGTCACTGAACTACAGCCCCATCCCCTAAGGGGAATATCTTACAATGCTCACATGTAGTCACCGGGGCGGAGCCACCATTGTGCGAATGGGTTCAAAGAACCCAGGCCACCAATAAAAAGGGCCGCCAAGGCCCGCAGGGGAGCGTGGCTCAGGCTCCGGAAGAGCTCAGAGCGAACTCCCTCCACCCATGCCTGGGCTCAGGAGAGCCGTGAGCGAGCTCTCCCCCGTCCATTTCAGGCAGTGTTTGCTGCCTGACAGCCTTTATTTCCCCCTCTCTCCTTCCAGCAAAGGAGAGAAAGAGAAATAAATGCTGTCAGACAGCAAGCGCTCCCTGAACGGGGAGAGCTTGCTTGTGGCTCTCTGGAGCCCGGGTGTGGGGAGTTCGCTCGGGGCTCTTCCGGAGCTTGAGCCATGCCCCCATGCAAGTGACATCACATGCACAGGATATCACTAGTGGGGCCACTGGGTGCGGCCAGCTCTGCACCTGGTAGTCACTCATCCAAATGCAAACCAAGGCAGACCCTGCTTAGCAAAAGGAGGCAATTCATGTTTGCTACTGCAAGATTACATGAAAACACTGACCTGCTCACAACACCCGTAATTGGTGCTAATGCTATCTCCTGAGCAGGTACATTGTGCAAACTTAACATCTGTGGTGTGTGAGAGAGAGGGAAGCCTTAGCCCACAGTCCCATTCTGGATGCTTAATTGGGCCTGGGGGTTTCTCTCCCATGACAGCTGTTCAATAGCAATAGCAATAGCACTTACATTTATATACCGCTCTATAGCTGGAAGCTCTCTAAGCGGTTTACAATGATTTAGCATATTGCCCCCCAACATTCTGGGTACTCATTTTACCGACCTCGGAAGGATGGAAGGCTGAGTCAACCTTGAGCCCCTGGTCAGGATCGAACTTGTAACCTTCTGGTTACAGAGCGGCAGTTTCACCACTGCGCCACCAGGGGCTCTAGTATTCAAACTAGTATTGTGCAGCTACAAGCTAATAAAGCAGTAGAGAGTAATGGTTGATGTTTCAGATGGGTCACTCTACTTTCACCTAGGAGACCTTGACAAAGACACAGGGTAAGATACCTGAAGCTCTTGCAATGCATGGTCTTTGGATCAGGGCTCAGGGTGTCATTAGGGGATGTGGCCCATGGAGGTGGCATCCTATTAGCCACCTCCTTCTCAATTGGGGTGGAGGTGGGTAGTCACCTCTGCTGCTGTTCTAGCAGCATGAAGAGCTTCTCTGTCCCCTTCTTAAAAGGAGACTTTAGCCCCCAGAATTGCACTTGTCTCCTCAGGTTTCCTTTTGAGTTTAATTTTCGGGGGGCGGGGTGGGGGGCGTAGGCCCTGGATCTTTTAAGTACTTAGCAAAGCCCCTGCTTTGGATCCCCATGTTGCATATTATTAACAACGACGATAAATAAAATGGCCCCCAGTCCCGAAAGGGCTCACAATCTAAAAAAGAAATATAAGACAGACACCAGCAACAGCCACTGGAGGGATACTATGTTGGAGGTGAACTGAGCCAGTTACTTGCTTTCCCCCTTCTAAATAAAAGAATCACCACTTTAAAAGGTGCCTCTTTTCTAAGTTAGCAGGGGCTATTAGCCCTGCTCTCAATAAAACAGGATCTGCCTATTTTCCTGGGGAAACAGTTTTGATCAAGAAAGTGACATACAGGAGGGCGAGAAACCCCCTTCCTTGACACCACTGTGCTAATCCAATTCTGGCTTCCTCTAAGGGTTTTAGATGTTTTTTAGAAATGAAATAAAAAATGGGAAGATCAGATCACAGATCTCTTGCATTCCATCTGTTTGGGCCCTGAGGCTAACGTTCGGTGCATCTGGCTCTCATCCATTTCAAGCTTCTGCCACAATAAATTGCTTAGTCTTTAAGGTGTGAGAGGACTCTTTGTTCTTCCTGCTGCAAGACAACACTGCTAGCCCTCCAGAAAATGACAGCAGGTCTGAAAGAATGAGGGAGTAACGTGCATATATCAACCGTTCTCAGACTTGGGTCACTAGATGTTGGACTACAATGCCCATCATCCCCTTTAGCTGCTGTGGCTGGAGATGATGGGAGTTGTGGTCTAACAACATCTGGGGACCCAAATCTGAGAACCTTTGGCACAGGGGTCCACAAATTTAGTCTTTTTATATAAAATATAGGACCCCTATGTTTTACTAGCCAGTCAATATTTGTGGTTGCCACCAGTCTCTTCTCTTCTCTCAGATCCTTTCCTGATACACAGGCAGAGATCTTGAATGAAGTGGGTTTTCTCTCATTTGCAATGGGACGTGGAGACAGTAAGCAACAGGCAGGGTGAGGGGCTCCTACTACTGCTCAGAAAGGATTCCTGCTGTTTCTTACCTTCTCAAAAATGGCAGTGGAAATGAGACCCCTGGGGAGGAGATTTGGGTAGTGCTGCTCACCAGAGGCATAGGGTCTGGTTTAAAAGTGCAGAGTGTGTCTTTCAGAGCTATTTCCCCAGTTCATATCAATATACCAGGGTCTGGTTTAGGAGTGAGGGTCAAGGGAGGGGGTAATATATTTTTTTTTGGTAAATTTGCAAAAAAACCAAACAAACCCAAAAACCCATTACTCCCCCCATTGCCAGGCCCACACTCTTAAATTGGACCCTGTTCTGTGGTTATGTTGATAATATGAACTGGGGAGATAGCTCTGAAAGGCAAACTCTGCACTGGATTAAGAGGCACTCGTAATCCAGACCCTGTTCTGTGGGTATTAGATCAATAATATAATACCTACATTATATTGGGGGTGGATTTTTGAGGGCTTCTCCATGAGGCCAGGAACCAAAACAAAAACCGTGGCTGTCCCGGGAGAAACGGGGCATTTGGCGGATATGGAGACGGCTGGGGGCACTCACCACTGGAGAGCTGGCAAGTGGATTTGTAGATGCCTGCCTTGGCATATGTTTATCTAGAGAGAAAGGGATTCATTTCTGGGTAAATTTGAGGTTAGCCTACTTTCCAAATGGAAGCAGACTGATGAGACAACATGCCCATGTGTGTGTCCATGAGTCCCCCTCAAATAAATTTCGTATTTACAGTCCGATACAAACCAGATTCACAGCATATGGGAGGGGGTCCGAGGGAACCCTGACTGGCAGTACTTTTTTGCCAGTCCACAGTCTCTATTCAAGATGGCAGCAACCGAGATATAGACAACACTGTTAGCATAACTGCAGTTGGGCATGGGGATTCTAAGAGCACAAGCCACCTCTGGGCCCACCATCCAAATACAATGGATGTGGGTTCATACCATTTCTGCTGCATTTTAGAATGGCTGTTTCCTTCACTGGGGCTGTGATGTTTAGAGAATCAGATTAATCGATTAAACATATTTTGATGCATTAAAGAGCTTTACAGATTAATAGAGCACTTTAAACAAATTAATACAAATACTTGTAAAAATGGTGGATCACAAACTCTGTCACACAGAGATGGGAAAGGAACTGAAAGGTGCATAGCACAGCACTTTGTAAAAACAAAAATCGTGGTTTTATTTATTTATTTTTAAAGAAGTGAACAACAGGGGATTACTAAGGCATTGGCTCTGCTTCAGGAGCAAAAGCAGCTATGGGCCAAGCTAGACATGACCCTAAGGATGCACTTAACTTTTATTAATTTTTAATTGCTTTTTATTTTGTGTCTATTTTATTGATGCCGAGAGCCTCCCTGAGCAGTAGTGTACTGGAGGGGTGGGGTATAAATATTTTAAATAAAATAAACAAATAAGTAAATTTGTAAGTGCATGGTTTCTTTGTGTGTTTTAAAAAAACTTAAATAGCAGCCAAATTTGGCCCTCTATGGACAATGGGGTGGGGGTGGGTGGGGCTTTGCCTCTGTCACAAGCCCAGTCCTTAATGCCCCCCTCCTCATCCCACCCCCTGCCAGGGCTGCTGTTGGCCAAGGTGGGAAAAGGCTTCCATTGGTTCCCTTGGTGCCAATCAGAACTCTCCTCCCTTGCCAAATAGCTGTTGTGGGATGGGGGTAAGGGGTGTGCAGTCCAGACTGGGAATGCATCAGACACAAAGGTTATTCTTTGTCTTCTAATTTAGAGCATGTCAATAGTCTTTTCAACAAGGAGCTTCTCAAGGCAGTTTGCAGAACAAAAGGAATGAAAGAAAGAATAAGGAACTGTCTCCAAAGGGCTTACAGTCTATAAAGAGACACAAGGACACCAGCAACTGCCATCAGGAGGGACACTGTGCTGGGCTGAATAGGGACAGTGACTGCCCCTGAAGAGAGTCCCCAGTTTTCAAGGGGGCAGGGGTGTCGGGAGCTCGCTGGTGGCTGGGGTGCAAGATCTGCCGGAGGGTGGAGTCCACATGCTAGTGCGCATGCACACAGTCAAGCCATACCTCCTGCATCAATATCAGGGGCAAGGGGCGTGGCCACTACAGAGGGCAGGGTTTTGAGTCCCACCATGGAGTCTCCTCAGTCAGCAGTTTGTCGAAGTGCTGGCAGGAAGCTCCTTTCTCTGCCTCCTCGGAGATTCAACAAACCCCACCACGGATTCCTGGGGGTTCATAGAACCTCCTTCTGCCATGGATTCAATGAACCACTGACTGCAGAGACTCCATGGCATGGCCAAGTGGCCCATCTCCGGTACTGGCCACGCCCCCTGCACCAGACGTCAACATAAGGGGCGTGGCCTATGCCCAAGAGAGGTCTGTTCAGACCCTCTCCTAATCCCCCCCCCATTCAGTGTTTCATTTCTTTTTCTGCCTCTCCCAGAGGCGGGGAGGGGGGAGCATCAAACCAGCTGAATTTCAACAAAACATTGGCTGGACAGGAGGGGGCTTACTTTGGGCTCCCAGCTGGCAAGCAATCCATTTGCCAGCTGGATGCAGAAAAGGGGCAAGGGGGTTCCCTGGAGAAGGGGGAAGGGATGCCATGGCAGCCCCCCAAACCCTGGCAGCCCAGGGACTTCCATCCTCCCTCCATTGTCTCCACACACCTGCATGGGCGATTCCCAAACTATATGACCCAAGAGGGTCTAAAGATGGCTCCCTTCCCCAAAGGGCTTATAATCTAAGATGAAACAAAAGGAGGACTCCAGCAATAGCCAGTGGGAAGAATGCTGTGCTGAACTGCATAGGAACAGGAGCTTTCCTTCCTGTTAAAGAGACAAGAGCCCCCACTCAAAAAAGTGCCTCTTGGCCCATGTAGTGGTGGAGAAAGGCCCTCTTCCCACAGTGGTCAAGATTCACAGAGTTCTGTTCTGGCTGCTAGCCCACATTTTAAGAAAACAAAACAAAACTGACATTCACTTGCAAAGTACATGCTTAAAGGAATGACTAATTTAACTCTAATTCTCCATACTCTGGAGAAAAATTCAGAAGAGAATTCTGGGAACTTCCCAAAGGTGCAACCAGATTCCATTGCTAGAGAGGATTCTCCTAGCGGCAAGAGGGAAGTAAAATGAAATGACAGAGGGATGGAGAGGTTCCTTCCAAAAACAGGGGTGTCTTTGGGATTGCTTTCAAGGTTCACAAGCCCCGGGAGTCTTTCCCTCCTCCTCTGCCACCCACAGCCTCCCCCGCCAGCTGCAGCTAATCTTAAATTCTGAGCAAGGGTGGGCCTCCGTGCACAAACCGCGTCTACTCGACTTCTACCAAGGAGAACTCACAGTTTGTCCCTACGAGAAGCACAGCAGTTAGAGAGAAGGGAGAACAACAACAGCACGTTATTGAGCAGAACGAGGCCAGAGGAAACACAACAGCAACAAAGAGAAAAGCAAACCCGCGACAAACACGGCAACCGGAACACGGATGCACACAGAAATCTGTTGGCACAGTTTTACTGGCACAGCGGAGGGAGAAACTCAGATCCTTCGGGATGCAAGAACTGCCAGTGGAACTCCAGACTGTCTTGCAATACAGATCTCTTAATTTAGCATTTCTGCATTAATTTAGATCTCTGCATTTCTAGCATCTTTGGAAAGATCAAACTGATCACAGACAGTGGTCCTGCAGAATTTTCTGGAAAGGGGTTGGTTTTTCAAGAGAAGCGCCCCCATTTTCCTTCACTGAGAGGAGCACCCCATCAGTGGAGCCTTGACCAACACTGGACTGTATCCAGGGGCGTAGCTATAATGGAGCGGATGGGTTCAAAGAACCTGGGCCCCCCAGCTCCTAAGGGACCTCCAGCTCCTCTCTTCCCTATTTCCCCTATTTCCTTCATTATCTCTCTCACTCCAAGGGGCTGCCATGGAGAGGGGTGAACAAGGGCCCCCTTTCCTCTAGCTATACCCTTGACTGTACCACATTTGTACCAGAAGTGGTACAGTCCAGGCACAAACTGCCCAATGGTATAGTCCAGACACAAGGGTTTTCTGGGAAATAGTTTAATTTACTAGAGAACTGTCCTTGTTTTCCTTCACTGGAAGGAGCACCCCATCAGGGGAACCCCAACTAGTAGTGGACTGCACCACTTTTGTACCAGAAGTAGTACAGTCCAGACAAAGAAAGACACTTGAGAAGTCTCATGGAAGAGTTAGCAACTGGAGTTGTGGGGGGACCCATTTCCTTGGATGGCCAGAGTATGCCTGCAGGCCACAATTGAACCGACATGAGCAGAGCAGAGAATTTTGAGGGGGGGAAATATTAGCCATCCCTAGCTTGATTTGTTTGAAGGAGCTGTGTTTCTTTCAGCTGCACCAGGGCACCAAGAACCCCAAAGACTGTCACATGTTCCCCACTGCCCACCCTGCCCAGAGTGCGGAGAAACCAACCCTACCTCTCGCAGACGCGCACTGTCCAGGCAGCGATGATCCATGAGGAGATGCTGAAGACCAGCAGGACAGTCCCTGGGCAGATGGTCATGAGGGTCTTCATGACAAAGCGGGTGTTGAAGTTGATCTTGTTGAGGGCTCCGATGCTACGGGACGAGGCGTCAGTGAAGAGCTTGCTGTGCAGAAGCATCACCCGCCCGATCAGGTAGAGCCGCAGGAACATGGGGATGGAGAGGATGATGTCCACGTCGGTGCTGGCCTCTGAGGTGGTGTAGGTGAAGGCCAGGCGGGTCGTCCAGGTGAAGAAGTACTGTCCTGGGATGGGGTGGATGGCACAGATGAACAGCTCCAGGGTGATGAAGAAGATCCTCTGGTAGGTCATGGCGATTCTCCAGTCATCGGCACCATTGTCCACCATGAACAGCTGCAGAGAGAAGATAGAAACAAGTTACAATATGAAGCAGTCAGCCCCTTCCTAGAATCAGAGAATGTTAGAGTGGGAAGGGACATCAGACGTCTTCTAGTCATAGCAACTTAGGAAGCTGCCTCCTACTGAGTCAGATCCTTGATCCATCTAGCTCAGTGTTGTCTACATTGATTGGCAGCATCTCACTAAGATTTCAGGCAGGAGCCTCGCTCAGCCCTACCTGGAGATGCTGCCAAGCAGTGAACCTGGGACTGCTGAGCTATGGTCTCATCTAAAGGTAAAGTGTGCCGTCAAGTTGATTTGGACTCCTGGTGCCCACAGAGTCCTGTGGTTTTCTTTTGGTAGAATACAGGAGGGGTTTACCATTGCCTCTTCCTGAGCAGTGTGAGATGATGCCTTTCAGCATCTTCCTTAGCAAATGAGATGACTTATGCTTGCTACCACAAGATCAGTGGTCCTCCCTGTTACCTTGGCCTTTGGCAATCGAGGGCTACTTATCTTTTGAGGCATGACATTCAGATTTAGAATGACTAGAAACGGCTACAAAATCAGTCCCATTTGAATTTGTTTCCATTCCTGTCACAAGGGATGCAGCCCAGAAATGAGAGGCCTAAAAATAAGAGACTGCAACAGTGGTGCATATACTGGTAACCTCCAGGCTTGACTACTGTAAGGCACTCTATGTGGGGTGGCTTCGTACGTAGTCCAGAAACTACAACTGGTACAGAATGTAGCAGCCAGACTGGACTCTGGAACAACCCAAAGGGACCATATAACACCGATTTTGAAAGAATTGCACTGGCTGCCAAAATATTTCCAAGCAAATTACAAAGTGCTGCTGGTTATTACCTATAAAGCCCTCAATGGCGTGGGTCCACAGTACTTAGAAGAGCACCTTCTTTGTCATGAACCCTGTCGCCTATTAAGATCATATGGAGAAGTCTGGTTACAGCTGCCGTCGGCTTGTTTTGTGGCGACCCTGCACTGGCTCTTCTCTGTGGCTGCCCCAGGGCTTTGGAATATGCTCCCTCCATCTCTGTTTGCTTCTAGGAAGACCCTCAAGATGTACTATGATTTCCCAGGCTTTTAACTGAGATTTTAAATTGTTCAATGTTTTTTATCTTCTGAGATCGTTTTACTTGTTTTGTGAATGTTAACTGTTTTCATATTGTTTACAGTTGCTATGTTTTTAACTTTGAACACCGCCTAGAGATGTCAGGCTATATAGAAATATGATAGATAGATAGATAGATAGATAGATAGATAGATAGATAGATAGATAGATAGATAGATAGACAGACAGCATGGAAAGAACTGGAACACCATTTGGGAACCTCTGTTTATTTTTCATTTTACTTCATTAAGTAAAGGCCCGCCTGCTGCCTGTTGTGTGCCCCCTAACCTGTGGAGCTGTGGCTGCTGTTCTGTGGGGGTGTCTGTGTAGGACTGGAGCCAGGTTGAGTGAGTCAGCAGTTCCTGAGGACCTCTGCCCAGCCTAGCCACCTTTCTGGGCCTATATAGACTGCTGCCTGTCTGTTCGAGGGTGTGTGTGTGTTCCATTTAAAAAAATTACTTACTGCCTGGTGAGGGCAGTGGCAGCCACAGGGGGTTCTCCGGAATCCCCTTCCCCCTCACTGCCCCCCCCAAGTCTCCCACAGGTTCTTTTGGCCCATTTCGAGGCCATTTTGGCCCTCTGTGAACGTGCAGCAGCCTGAGGTTCTTTGCAGCTACAGGGAGCACTACCCCACCCCGCATTTGCCACCTCCCTTCACAGGTGGTGAAAATGCGCGAGCATTCTGGCAATTTGGAGAAAGTGAGAGGGGAAGCCTTCTGAAACACGGGGAGGGTGTTCCTCTCTCATCTCAAAATCTCTCCTTGGAACTATGCTGCAGTTTAATGCAATGTATTTCCAAGGGGACAGAGGTCCAAAATGGCTCCCATCAGAAAGAACGCCACCATCAGTTCTGTCAAAAAGGTTGTGGAGTGGGGAGGAATGAGCCAGGGCTCCAGCCTCCCAAAACTGTGAGCACTCAGCTCTGCTTTCTGTTGCTGGTATAGGAACATAGGAAACTGCCATACACTGAGTCAGACCATTGGTCTATCTAGCTCAGTATTGTCTTCACAGACCGGCAGCGGCTTCTCCAAGGTTGCAGGCAGGAGTCTCTCTCAGCCCTATCTTGGAGAAGCCAGGGAGGGAACTTGAAACCTTCTGCTCTTCCCAGAGCGGCTCCATCCCCTGAGGGGAATATCTTGCAGTGCTCACACATCAAGTCTCCCATTCAGATGCAACCAGGGCAGACCCTGCTTAGCTATGGGGACAAGTCATGCTTGCTACCACAAGACCAGCTCTCCTCTCCTCTGCATGTATGCAGCCAGCCTCTCACACTATCCCTGTTATTATTTTATATATGCATGCCATTTTTCTTCCTGAGGGAACTCAAACTGGCTTATGCGTTCACTCACTGAGGGAAATCAAAGTGGAACACGAGCCAGCTGAGGTGGTCAGTACCATCTCAATGATGAATGCTCATTGTGACCTTTGACAAGGTCGACACCCCAGAGACGGGAAAGAGGGGACAGCACTGAAAGACTGCCAGCTTGCAGCTGGTTCTCATCTTTTTATTGTCCTGACTATCAGGCCTGCAGCAGCCAATTCTGCAATAATGTTTTCAAAGCTTTAAAAAGTTTTAAAAACACAAAAAAACCCTACTATAAAAATGTTAGCGAATCTGTTAGAGGAATCAAAATGAAAACGGGCAGGAATGTCCTCCAAAGTCCTCCATGGAGAGAGGACACACATTTGTTCATTGTTACCCTAACCCTAAACTGACCCTAATCCTTTGCTCTGTGCAAAAAATGACTGCAATTTTGCCCTAACCATCTGGGGGTAGGGCAGAGGTGTATCTAGCAGAGAGGGGACCATGTTCACCCCTCTCCCCAGTAGCCTCTCAGAGTGAGGGAGATAATGAAGAAAATATGGAGGGGTGGAGCTGAGGGGCCCTCAGGTTCTTTGAACCCATCTGCTCAATTATAGCTACACCCCGGGGTCGAGATAAAGCAGGGGGAGAGCAACTGGCCCTATCCATCCCCAGCACAGTGGCTGTTGCTGGTGTCTGTTTCTTTTTTAGATTTTGAGTCCTTTAGGGACAGGGATCCATTTTATTCATTTACAGGTGAAACTCGGAAAATTAGAATATCGTGCAAAAGTCCATTAATTTCAGTAATGCAAATTAAAAGGTGAAACTGATATATGAGACAGACGCATTACATGCAAAGCGAGATAAGTCAAGCCTTAATTTGTTATAATTGTGATGATCATGGCGTACAGCTCATGAAAACCCCAAATCCACAATCTCAGAAAATTAGAATATTACATGGAACCAAGAAGACAAGGATTGTAGAATAGAACAATATCGGACCTCTGAAAAGTATAAGCATGCATATGTATTCAGTACTTGGTTTGGGCCCCTTTTGCAGCAATTACTGCCTCAATGCGGCGTGGCATGGATGCTATCAGCCTGTGGCACTGATGAGGTGTTATGGAAGACCAGGATGCTTCATTAGCGGCCTTCAGCAATTCTGCATTGTTTGGTCTCATGTCTCTCATCCTTCTCTTGGCAATGCCCCATAGATTCTCTATGGGGTCAGGTCAGGCGAGTTTGCTGGCCAATCAAGCACAGTACACTGTATACTTTTCAGAGGTCTGATATTGTTCTATTCTACAATCCTTGTCTTCTTGGTTCCATGTAATATTCTAATTTTCTGGGATTGTGGATTTGGGGTTTTCATGAGCTGTACGCCATGATCATCACAATTATAACAAATTAAGGCTTGACTTATCTCGCTTTGCATGTAATGCGTCTGTCTCATATATCAGTTTCACCTTTTAATTTGCATTACTGAAATTAATGGACTTTTGCACGATATTCTAATTTTCTGAGTTTCACCTGTATTTATCTCTCTGCAAACCGCTTTAGGAATTTATGTTGAAAAGCGGTATATAAATATGTATGGTGTTATCGAATTATTGTCGTGGTAACAAAGCTGTATGTGCAACAATGCTATCACTTTCCCCCCATCTCGGGGTGGGTGGGGGGTGGTAGGTGTTGCCAAAAATCACGATGAGCATTCATCCCCCAAGATGGTACCGGTGGCCAAAATGTGCAGGCCTGGCTCAGGGACTATTACAGCGATGTGATGATTAAAGGGACAGCAAATCAAGCACATCCTAACGAAGCGCTTGCAGAAGGACATCATGATAGTGCAAAGCTGTTACTTGCGCTACATCCGGAGCTTGCATTCCAGACTGGCCTTGAACTCCTTCAAGCATGCTTGTGCCAGTGCACCACACTCACCTGGGGCATGCCTCAGGTGTTTTGCCCGATTGTGCAGCTGTGCAAATCCCTGGGTTTGTTTTTGTTTTTTAGCATAACTTTGAGATCTTCTGGTGCTGACGCAACTTTGTTCACTACACAAGGGTGTAATGAGCACAGTTCGTTAGTCAGGATGTCAACCAATGAAAAGCAGTTATCAGGAGGCTCCCCAGGAGCTTTCCCAGACAGCAGGCTTTCCTTCGGGTTTTCTACAAAGCTTTACTGTGAGCTCGAAATTGCCGCAAAAAACAGACGCAAAAAGTGGATTATTTTTACCCTGAATATAAATCAGGCTACATTCTAACATACAATGAAAAACTGTAATTGTGTGTGAAGTGCTCCCCAATAGCTCACAGGGACTTTGGAGCAAATTTGGCTGATATGTAAACACACACCTTCCATCCCAGAGGAGATGTGAGCACTGCGACCTCTAAGGCATGCACATGTGCGCGCGCTCACAAGTTTTCTGATGTCCACTCAGTTAATTCTAGATCCCGCTCAGACTGAATTAGGAAGGCCCCACTCTGAATGCATGTGCGCACACAGTGCCTTGATATTGTTGCCCAGAACAAAACTCGTTTCGCACAGAGACGAAAAAAATAAGAGAGACTACTGGATGCGAAATAAAAGTCCAGTGTGAAAAACTTCCTGGTGAGTCACTGTGGAAGATTGTTCTGTGTTTCTCAATGGCCTGCATTGCTATGGGGTGGGCAAAAGCCCTCTGGACCACTTGCCCCTTGATGCTTGACTTTAGGAAAGGCACACTGCCGCCTTCTCCTCCATACTCTGATTCCTAAGTGACACTGTGAGGGCCCATGAGCGCAAAGCATCGAATTCAGATCTCTAGTAAAAAAAACATTCCCCTTCTCCAGTGCCTGATGTCTCTATGGTTACAATTTCTGAGCAAATTACAATTTAAGCCAAGGATGGTTTGACCCATCCTTCCAGCTGTTTTGGGACTACAACTCCCACCATCCCTAGCCAGTAGTCGGAGATTATGGGAAATGTAGTCCAACATCAGAACCAAAGCTGTGCAGCTCTGGCTCAGGTCTTGTTCTCCTAACAAGCTGAAAGATATCTTACTCCTCCTTTTCAAACTGGGATTACACTCCTTCCATCCCATCTCACCCATTGATTCTTTGGTTCATTTGGTGAAAAAGTCCCATGGTTCAATCAGCTTAAAACCCCTGAATGGGTTGACAGGCATAGTAATACCTCGTTTGATTTTGCAAAATAAAACTTGGGCCAATCGAAAAAGGAGGATTATAAATCATTCGTTAGAACAGCATAAGTGCCTGTAATTTAAAAGACAGAAACATAGGAACATAGGAAGCTACCGTATACTGAGCCAGACCTTCTAGCTCAGTCTTGTCTACACAGATTGGCAGTGGCTTCTCCAAGGTTACTGGCAGGAGTTTCTCTCAGCCCTATCCTGGAGATGCCGCCAGGGAGGGAATCTAAAACTAGACGCTTTCCTCCTAAGGGGAATATCTTAGAGTGGTCACAGGCAGTCTCCCATTCAAATGCAAACCAGGGCAGACCCTGCTTTGCAAAAGGGACGACTCATACTTGCTTCCACCAGACCAGCTCTCCTCCCACCAGGCCAGCTCTCCTATTTGGCATGCAGAATTTGAGTTTCCTTGGGTCCATAGTTTGAGATAATTTGAAGCACCAGAGATAAACCACACACAGGCAGTCAGGCTCCCAACTCCTCCTCTGTAGCCCCCTTTCAGTCTGTTCATGAAGGGCATCGCAAGGTTAAAGACTTTCTAGGAATCTGACTCTAGAGACGACGAGGCCCATGAATGCATCCATCCAAGGTGCACCTGTTTCCCCTTGAAGACAGCTGCTTCCCCTGCCATGCCGCCTCCGCCTGCAGCAAGTTTCTCCATGTCCAACTGCAGCCCGTAATGACGTTTTAATGGAAAAACTCTCATTGCTGCTTAACCTCCCAGCGAGCTGGGACCAGATGCCTGCGAGGTATCGCAAGCGGGCGCCGCAGCCTGGTGACGGATGTCTCGAGTGGCTTCTGCGACAGCTGGGACCGCTCGGCTGAGTAATGGCTGTAGGCTCCAGCAGCTCCAGAGTCATGGCGGCCCCATCTGCTGCTCCATCTCCTTCGCACCAGCATCTTTGGCTGAAAAAAACAGGCCCCCCCCCCAAACCGCCACTGAGGCTTTGTACACCTGTATTATTAAAACTTGCTCTCTCTCACTTGTCTGTCTCATATCGTAGGAACATAGGAAGCTGCTTTATACCAGGTCAGACCATTGATCCTTCTAGCTCAGTATTGTCTACACTGACTGGCAGTGCCTTCTCCAAGGTTACAGGTAGTCAGGGCCAGATTATGGCATGCCTTAGAAAGTCCCATACTGTTGCAAAACAGGTTGGAAGTTCTGTACATGTGCATCACTCACTGCTCCGGCCTCTGCCATGCTGTTCATAGTTAAGAACATAAGAACCGCCCTGCTGGATCAGGCCCAAAGCCCATCTAGACCAGTATTCTGCTTCACACAGTGGCCCACCAGATGCCTCTGAGAAGCCCGCAGGCATGAGGTAAGTAGAGAGGTGCACAAATTGATTTTTTTTAATTCAACTTGTGCCCAAAACAATCACCCCTGATTTGTTTTGTGTACAAATCTACCTCACCAATCACCCCAGATTCGATTTGTATTTGATTTGATTTGATTAGGATTCAGATCAATTCAGACCACTTAACAAGGTCATAGGAGCACCAAATGTGGCTGGTAGGTAGGTCCCCATGGGTGCCACTGACCAACCAAATTTCAAGGCAGTGGGACACTTGGTCGATTTTTAATGAATTATTTTAGTTTTTACTGATTTTGAACATTTCTGCCACAGGAAATAATGGGGATTCGATGTTGCCATATCCTAACCCTAACACGGATCTCCAGCTTTCATTTTTTAAAAAAAGCTAAGCTCTAGCCCTTGTAGAAGTGGAGTTATGGAGCAAAATGTGCAGTCATTTTTCAAGTGTTTGGATTCTTTGGTGTATAATAACATTTCCTCATAATGAATCCCTATAAGCATTCATTGCACACCTTCATTTTTTTCTGTTCATTTTGACTTTCATTGGACAGTGCCAACTGTCAACTGTCAAGTGCCAACTACCCCCCCCACACACACACACACACACCTGCAAGGCAGTGGGGTACTCATTTTAATTTTTAGGAATATTGAAATGTTTAGATTCTTTGGTGTCAAATAACTTTCCCTCATAATGAATCCCTATGAGGATTCATTATATGCCTTCGTTTCTTCTGTTCATTTTGACTATCACTGGACAGTGTCAACTGTCAACTGCCATGTGTCAACTACATCCGCCCCCCGACACACACACACTGGGGTACTCAATTTATTTTTAGGTATTTTTGAAGTGTTTAGATTCTTTTGTGTCTTCATTACACATCTTCATTTCTTCCGTTCCTTTTGACCCTACTGCTTTGCAGGTGGCGGTGGGGAATTAGTGGCACCCCATGTTCCAACTACCTCCCAACCCACAAGCCACTGGGTACTCAGTTTATATTTTAGGAATTTTTGAGGTGTTAAGACTCTTTGGTGTGTAATGAATATTCATAGGGAATCATTATGAGGAAAGGGTATTAGACACCAAAGAGCCTAAACACTTGGGAAAAAATCGTAGAACATAAACTGAGTAGTACCCCACTGCCTTGCAGGTGGGAGGGGGGTGTAGTAGGCACATGGCAGTTGACAGTTGGCTCTGTCATGGGAGGATGGCTGGTCTTGTGGTAGCAAGCATGACTTGTCCCCTTAGCTAAGCAGGGCCTGCCCTGGTTGCATATGAATGGGAGACTGGAAGTGTGAGCACTGTCAGATATTCCCCTCAGGAGATGGAGCCGCTCTGGGAAGAGCAGAAGGTTCCAAGTTCCCTCCCTGGCAGCATCTCCAAAATAGGGCTAAGAGAGATTCCTGCCTGCAGCCTTGAGAAGCCGCTGCCAGTCTGTGAAGATAATACTGAGCTAGATAGACCAATGGTCTGACTCAGTATATGGCATGTCAGCTTCCTATGTTCCACTGTCCAAAAGACAGTCAAAACGAATAGAAGAAATGAAGGTGTGTAATGAATCCTCATAGGGATTCATTGAGAGGAAGTTATTATACAGCAAAGAATCTAAACACTTGAAAAATAGTGACCACACATTTTGCTCCACTTCTACAAGGGCTACTTCTACAAGGCCACTTCTACAAGGGCTAGACGCCACTTCTACAAGGGCTAGAGCTTAGTTTTTTGTTTGTTTGTGTTTTTTTTTTTTTTTTAAAAGAAAGCTGGGAATCTGGGGAAATTAATAGGAGGGATCCGAATCTCGAATCGATTTGAATTGAACCAGGCGCAATTTGATTTGGATCCAAATCTAGCCAATGAACCACAGTGGTGATTTTTTTTTTTGTCTCCAAATCACCCAAATCAGCTAGATTCGGGTACAAATCAATTTGTACCCAAATCAATTTGCACATTCCTAGAGGCAAGGGCATGCCCTCTCTCCTGCTGTTCCTCCTCTGCAGCTGGTATTCAGAGGGATCTTGAGACAATGGAATTTGCCGCTGCCGGATGTGGTGGCAGTCACCCATCTAGATGATTTTATAAGAGGAGCAGACATACAGGACTGTTTAGTTTGGAAAAGAGGCAAGTAAGGGATGGCATGACCGAGGTATATAACATTATGCAAAGAGTAGAGAGAGTGGACACAGAGAAATTTTTCTCCCTCTCACAACACTAGAACCTTGGGTCACCCCATGAAACTGAAGGTTGGGAAATTTAGGACCAAAAAAGGAAATACTTTTTCACACAGTGCATAATTAATCAATGAAATCCTCTGCCACGGGATGCAGTGATGGCCACCACCTTGGATGGCTTTAAAAGGGGCTTAGACAAATTCATGGAGGACAGTTCTGTCAATGGCTACTAGTCTGGTGGCTGTGGGCCACCTCCAGCCTCAAAGGCACGTCACGATGCCTCTCAATACCAATTGCAGGGAGGCAAGAGCAGGAGAGAGGGCATGCCTTCATCTCTTGCCTGTGGCCTACCCAGAGGCATCTGGTGGGCCACTGTGCGAAACAGGATGCTGGACTAGAAAGGCCTTGGGCCTGATCCAGCAGGGCTGTTCTTACATTCTTTTGTTCATGGAAGAGAGGACAACCAATGGCCACCACTCTGGACAGCTACACACTTCCATCAGTTACAGCAGCATTCATCTGATGAGGTGGATGCTTCCTGTAACCGTGATGGCAAGCATTGGTCTAAACTAGGCCCTGGTCTAATGAGATTTCAATAAAACACAGTTTTCAGCACAGATTTATAAACTCAATATGATAAAATAATTGTATAAGTATATTTTTGTCAAATCAGAACAATAATAACTGTTTTAGAGTCTTTCTTCCTTTCTCTTTTCTTTTTCAACCAATTCTGTAAAACTTGAAATATATTATAACTAAATATGACTAACAGCATATTTATTCTGCTATTATTATTTAATAGCTTATAATTTAATAATTATAAGCACTCCAGGATAGTTATTTATTTGTATGTTTATATCCCACTCTTTCTCCAAGGAACCCAGAGCAGCGTATATGGTTATGCTTATCCTCACAACAACCCTGAGAGGTAGGTTAGGCCAAGAAAAAAGTGACTGCCCCAGAGCCATCCAGTAAGTGTCAGGGCTGAACAGGGATTTGAACTTGCCTCTCCCAGGTTCTAGTCCAGCACTCTAACCACTACACCACACCATCGTTCAAACAGGGGCTGAGCATTACAAAGCTGATATTGAGGAAACTAACAAGGCTTTCTCGCCACTCTTTGACACAGCACTTGGAAGAAGAGGTAAATATGTGAGGAAAGCAAACATCCCAGAGAGCAGAAGCGGGGAGGCATCTCACCTGGATCTCTCTCGCATGATACATGATGATAAGCCCCAGGAGGATCATGGTGGACAGGCTGATAAGGCATTTCAGGGCAAATGAATATGAAGACTCCTGGAGGGGCAACAGAAAGAGAAAGTGTGACTGCCAGGGGGAAAGAAACACCTTGATCCATCCAGTTGCAAGTTTCAGTCCTGCAGAAATCAATGATGCAGCTTTTTCCCGAATACTTAGGGATAACGTTGCCCAGTCTTCAGATTATCAGACTTGAAAACTGAGGGGGAGGAGCCTGGGAAAGAAGGGGTGGAGCTTAATGTTGATGACCCTGAAGGCTGAGGGCAGCAAAATCTGACCATGGCTGATGGCTCAGGGGTATAGCCTGATGGACACCGGTGGGTGAAACTCCCTCATTGATAAAAAGAATTGAGAACTTCATGTTTTAATTTATTATTTATTGTAAAGCCACTGCTTGCCCTGTGTACTCATCATCAGTGGTTCCTTGTTGCATCCCACCATCTACCTTTCTGATAGCAACACCAAGACTGTGGAACTCCCTCCCACTTGAAGTCCGGCTAGCCTCACCACTGGGGTTTTTTAAACAGGCAGAGAGGAAAACATTCATTTCCATCCAGGTTTTAATGATTAGTTGGGCCCTTGTGCTTTTAACTGCCTTTCAGCGCCAGCATCGGAAATGTTTTTAGTTTTGTGATTTTATCTGTTTCCCTTGCTTGTTTTTATTTCTGTTTTATTGTTAAAATTGTGTTTCTGATATGCCTCCTTGATAGTCCCTTTAATGGAACAAATATAAACATTTCAAGTAAATTACATAAAACGTTCTTTGTAATAAAATGTTATACCACCTATCAACACATTTCAAAAATGTTTACACTGTAAAGAAAATCTATCTCACCTGTTTTAAAAGCACAATAACAACTGCAACAAAAATAATGATAATCTAATCATTTATCAAGCCAAGCAGAAAAACTCGAAGTCTCTTTTTGGTTTTTAATTCTTCCCCTTGAGATTGAATTCTCCCACTTGCAGAAAGGGGGTGTCCAATCCCCTAGAGGTCATAGGGACATAAGTACACAGTGGCTCTCTAAGGTTCCAGGCAGCAGTCCGTACCAGCCCTGCCTGGAAATGCTGCCAGGGATTGAACCTGGGACCTTCCGCATGCAAGCAGATGCTCTACCACTAAGTTGTTGTTATTATTATTATTATTATTTACATTGTATATCCATGATACTTGCTGGGTGGTACTGCAAGCCATGAGACTTGCCAGGTGACTCTGGGCCAGCCACTTCTCTCTCAGCCTAACCTACTTCACAGGGTTGTTGTGAGGAGAAACTTAAGCAAGTAGTACACCGCCCTGGGCTCCTTGGAGGAAGAGCGGGATATAAAATGGAAAATAAATAAATAAATAAATAAATAAATAAATAAATAAATATCCCACTCGTCCTCGAAGGAGCCCAGGGTGGTGTACTACATGCTTAAGTTTCTCCTCACAACAACCCTGTGAAGTAGGTTAGGCTGAGAGAGAAGTGACTGGCCCAGAGTCACCCAGCAAGTCTCATGGCTGAATGGGGATTTGAACTCAGGTCTCCCCGGTCCAGGTCCAGCACCCTAACCACTACACCACGCTGGCTCCATTATGGCCCCATCCCCTAAACAACAACAACAACAAATATTTATATACTGCTTTACAACAAAAGTTTCCAAAGCAGTTTGCATAGAGAAATAATAAATAAATAAGATGGCTCCCTGTCCCCAGAGGGCTCACAATCTAAAAAGAAACATAAGACACACACCAGCAACAGTCACTGGAAGTACTGTGCTGGGGGTGGAGAGGGCCAGTTACTCTCCCTCTCCTAAATAAAGAGAATCGCCACGTTAAAAAGGTGCCTCTTTGATCAGTTAGCAGGGGAATAAAGAGAATGAGGCTATTCACACGATGGGATGGAACTGGGGTAGCCTCCGCTAGCCCGATTTCATGCCACCGTGTGAACCACCGGGCTCAGCTGCAAGCCCGGTGGTTCTTGGGCAGCTAACCCACTCAAGTAGCCCGCCCCTTAAACCGGCTTTGCAGAGCGAGCACTCCGCAAACCCAGGTTTTTTTTTTATCGCGAGTAGCCGTGGCGCGGCTCCGCGACGTGGTTACTGATGAGTAGACCCCCAGAGGGGAGGCGAAAAGCTGCCTCCCGGCTCTGGGGGTCTCCCCAGTATGCCCTGCACGCTTGCCGCAGGCCCCCGAACTCCCCAGCTTCCGCCAGCTCCATCACGGAGCCGGCAATTGTGTGGGCGGCCAATCCGGCCGCCCAGGGCTCCCGCCCTGCTTGTCTGTGGGGAGAGCGGGCTTAGCCCACTCTTCCCGCTCACCCTTCCAAATATCTTACAGTACTCACATGCTTGGTAGGTACCACAAGACCAGCTCTCCTCACCAAAATAGTGGTGGAACATAGGAAGCTGCCTTATACGGAGTCAAACCATTGGTCTATGTAGCTCAGTACTAGCTACAGTGACTGGCAGTGGCTCTCCAAGGTTTCAGGCAGAAATCTTTCCCAGCCCTACCTGGAGATGCCAGAGATTGAACCTGAGACCTTCTGCATGCAAAATGGATGCTCTACTTCTGGGCTACAACCTTCAGACCCAGGGGGGTGGAGTCAGGTGGAGTGGGTGGGGCCTAGGAGTAGAAGTTGTCCCCAGGTGAGTCAGGGAGGGCACCTAATGGACAGAGGAGTGGATCCTGATCAACATGGGTTGGGGCTAGCCACAAAACTCTCAAGCAAAGTAGGAAATGTCAAGTACTGTCTGCTCCCAGTGACCCTGCTCTCCCTTTGAGATCAGCTGGGGAAGCCCTTCTCAAACCCCACCTCTATCTGAGGTGTGGCTGGTGTGTACAGACAGGGCCTCCTTGGTTGTAGCACCCAGACACTGAAGTTCTAAACAACTTGATGATTGCCCTGATCAACACAATCTGTTGGAGGTACCGCTCCAGGACCATTGAATCCTGGCACCTTCTATCCTATTGACCACGAGGGGCACTGAGATAGTAGGCAAGGGTCTTCCTCTTTGTTTCTCCTCTTGTTGTCTCTCTCTCTCACCACTCTGACTTCTGATTGGTAGGCTGATACTCTCACCCTCCTCTTTCTGCAGGCTTGTGGCCTTTTTACCTGCCTTCTTCCTTGTTCGGCTCTCCCACTGTGGAGATATAAAGCTCAGGGACACAGGCTTTTCTATCCAAATATGTAACTTCCTCAATAAGTAACTTTCTCTACGATAGTTGGACCTTAAATGTCTGTCTCAAGATACTCTTAATGCTTCCCCTGCTAACTGAGCAGAGGCACCTTTTAAAAGTGGCGATCCTCAGGTTCTGTGCTTGAATTATTCACATTACTTCTATTTTGTATGTCATAGCTGAGTTAGTTCTCTCCTCTCTAGACTGCTTGACAGTATGATGACCAATCAGGTGGCGGGGGGGTTTTCCCTTGAGGGCTTCAAGATTCTTTATTGATAGCTATTGATGCCTAGCCTTAGACCTTTTAGACACAATTATTACTATTGTATTTTTCTTATGTTTTGGTTTTGATGGATAAGATCTTGTATGTAAACTTGTATGGTTTTGTTGGACTCTCAGAGATGTAACCTTTCTGTTTCTACTTATAATACTAATAAAAGCATTTTTTAAAAAAATTAAAGTGGCGATTCTCTTTACTGAGCAGGGGGAGAGCAAGTGGCCCTATCTAGCTTCAGCACAACATCCCTCCAGCAGCAGTTTCTGGTGTCTCACAAGTTTCTTTCTAGATTGTGAACCCTTTAGGGACAGGGATCCATCTTTATTTATGTTTATTTCTCTATGTAAACCACTTTGGGAACTTTTGTTGAAAAGCAGTATATACATATATATGTTGTTGTTGTTTATGGGGCTTGGTTCTCCTCATATATGTTGGCTTTGTATAATTGGGATCACTGAAATTATTTTTATTTTATTTTATTTTATTTCTATACCGCCTAGTATAAAAATTGGGATCACTGAAATTATTATTATTATTAATTTATTGAATTTATATACCGCCTAGTATAAAAATCTCTAGGCGGTTTACAGAATTAAAACACACAATATAACACATTTAAAATGCATAAAAAGATAAAAATTATAGATAAAAACACGTTAAAAACCCATTAAAATTTTAAAATCCCTTCCCTACAACACAGGCTGCCCATCAGCCTTCCAAATGCTTGCAAAGGGACTCCTACCTTGGTGTAGACGCCCCACGACAGCTCAGTCTCCGTCACCATGACCACAATGCCAAACATGCCGAAGATCAAGGCGTAGTCGCTGAGCCGCTTCCGCTTCTCAAAGAGGGCCCGCCGGTGGCCCAACCGGTAGCCGACGTTCTGGTTCTTCTTTGGGCCGTGGGGGCGCCCCTCCGCTTCTTCGTCGAGGTGGGTGTCCGAAGTCTTGCTGCGCTCAGACTTGGAGACCACCACTTCCAAGCCGGAGTCGTGGAAGGTCTGCAGCGGCTGCGTCTCAGCATCCAGCTCGTGCAGGTTGCGGTGGGAGGTGCTCAGGCTGCTGAGCGGTCGGATGACACCTCCGTTGTATTTGCAGCTGTTCATGGCTATCTCGGCAAAAGGGCTGCTCTCGCTGACCGCGCTCTTGGATCCAGCATGGCTCAAAATGTGGGAATCACCATTGACCTGAAACGAGACAAGGGGAGCCCTTCTGAATCAGGGAGCAAGTGCAGCTTTGGAGTAGAGCAGGTCTGCTCAACTCCAGCCCTCCGGCTGTTTTTTGGACTGCAACTCCTATAATTCCCAATCACAGTGGCCAATAGTCAGGGATTATGGGAGTTGTAGTCCAAAAACAGCTGGAGGGGCAAAGTTGAGCAGCCCTGGAGTAGAGCAGGTGGCCATAGGTTCAATCCTTGGCAGCTCCAGGTAAAGCAGGGAAAGAAACCCTGATTTATGACCCCAGGGATGACTCCAACAGACAGCACAGGGTAGCAGGCATGTTGTGGGTAAGCCGAGGGGCTTCCCTTCTCACCTTTGTTCGGGTCTCTTGGTTAGGTAAGTTGCCAGACACCACACAACCCCCCAAACACGTTCCACTTCCACTTCCACTTCCACACCCCCACCAACCAGACTGAAACTTTACAGCAAAGTGTCAGCTATGACAGTCCTAGTATATTATAGTCTTATCGCTCAAATTAATTGTTGCAGAGTAATTACTTATCTTGTAAAAGTGATTACACAGGAAGCCAGCTTTGAATGAGAAACAAGAGTTTGATATTTATTACAAAGCAAAACTTAGGCAAAGAAACACAATAAAGAGGCTAACAGTCTCTTATGCAGAGAGAGGGAGAACCTCTCAGTTTGAATTCAGGACAGCAAGTGAAGGAGCAGTCAAACAAACTGTGACTCCACCCCGAAGCCAGGACATAAACACATTCAAACACAGACAAGCATGCCCCACACAAAGGACTGAGACAATGGCAATGGAAAAATCCCAACATTAATTATTTTCAAAGGCCTCCAATGTTTAAAGAAACCTCATTCACTCACTCCTCCACCCCAGAACAAGCAGCAGAAGCCCGTGCAGTCAGCTAGGTAGGAGACTCCTCCAGCCTCCCAGGAGCCAGGCCAACCCCTTCACTTCCCTCCTGGCCAGGAACTGAGCTGGGGGAGACCATGTGTGCAGGGTGATGCAGGGTCATCTCCTGAGCAGATTTCAGCTGGCCTGGTACTGACCTCTCCCCCTACCCCAGTCTTTCTTTCCTGCCACGTGGTCTTGGACTGGAAGAGGAAACTCGCCTGGAAAGCAGACTGGAAGGTTTGACCTAATCCAAAAACCCAGGATTTTCTAAGAGGAACCTGGCCCATTCTTTGAAAACGTTTGAAAATGTCAAGCAAACAGGGGCACAGCTATAATTGAACAAGGAGGGTCCAGTGTCCCTGGGCCCATGAGGGAGGGGCCCGCACCTGCTGGGAAACAGCCTGCTCTTTGCTCTCCTCTCCTAGCCAAGCTGCTGGGTCCTGATCAGAGTGCTGGGAGTGTGTGTGATAGTGAGCCCTTTCTCATGATCTGTGAGAAGGGCTTGGCGGGGAGGAAGGTTTTGTTACCTTCCCTTCCCCGCAGACGATCCACGGAGGGTGCTGGGTGCGTGGATTGCGCATCCAGATGATCCTTCACTACCTCCAGCAACACAGAGGGTTGGGGGCTGGAATGTGTTGTTCCGCCCCTCTCCAGAACTCCCATAATGCACTGCATGTGTGTAGTGCATTGTGGGTATCCCCCAGCGCCAGCAGATGATTAAAAAAAAAAAACCAAGACTAAGGGGGCTTGCTCCCTGAACCACATTTAAGCTGCAGACTCCACAGACGGGTTTGCTGTGGTAGCGGCAGCCACTTTCTTCCCACTGCTTCTCATGAGCAGCCAAGGGCGTCCTTGGCTGCCATAGTCCGCTCTTGGCTGCTCATGAGAACAGCCTCACTATCTGCTCACTAACAGCAAGAGCAAGAGAAGGCGGGGTCTGTGGGCCCCGCCTTCTACTCTTCCCCCAATGCCACCTCCATGTCTTTGTTTCGGAAGAACAAAACATTCTCAGCATTTTCTCTTGCTGATGCAAGCTGATGCCCCAGAGACCCTGTTAACTGCTGCCGTAATGGGAGTGACTTAGCTCCTGAAATACTCTGCTATATAAGTAATTTCCCCCAACAACCAGGGCCCCACACCAGGAGAACTGGGGAACCTAGGCTAGCACCCTCCACCACACCCTGCCTTCCTCCTCCAACTCAGAAGAGCCCCCTGAAGACCTCCCACCGGACCTCATAGAGATCCCACAGCGTCACCAAAGACAGTGCTTAGAATATTGGGCAAGGCTCCTTTAAGCAACAGAGCTTTCCATAGCAAAGGGAATGGGCTAAGTCACTCGGCCTAAGCCAGACCTGCTCAACTTAGGCCCTCCAGTTTTTGAACTCCAACTCGCATGAGCCTGAGCCACAGTGGCCAATAGCCAGGGATTATGGGAATTGTAGGCCAACATCTGCAGGAGGGCCAAAGCTGAGCAACACAGGCCTAGGCAGTAGCCTTAAAACCCAAGAGTCTGCTCCAAGAAACTGCAGGAGCAACATCACTCTTACATGATTATTTCCAATTCTTGTGCATTTGTGCTTGCATTTGTGCCCCTCAGAGGTGTTCCCTATGATCTGCCTTCCAAGCAATGCTGCGTCATGTAGTATCATTCTGGAGGGCTGACTTCTGAGAAAAGAAGGTGACTGTCAGCAGAGGGAGGTTCGTGATAAGGGGATCATGGTGAAAATTGCACCCACCACCAGCAGCAAAGTAGAGAAAGGCAGCGGGCACTTTTTGCTTAGGAACATAGGAAATTGCCTTATACCAGTTTTGGCCATTGGTCCATCTACCTCAGGATTGTCTACACCAGGTCTGCTCAAAGAGGTCAAATGACAAAGAGGTCAAATTTCTAGATACACTGAATGACTCTGCCCTAGAACAGTTGGTCATGGAACCAACCAGAGAGAAGGCAACCTTGGACTAAATCCTGAGTGGCACCCAGGACCTAGTGCGTGATGTCAGTGTCATCAACCCTTTAGGGAACAGTTCAGCATACATGCGGGGAGAGAAGCGACGAGAGGTGATGTTCTAAACTGTCTGGAAAAACTGAAAACTAGCAAATTGCCACGGCCAGATGGCATCCATCCAAGAGTCCTCAAAGAACTCAAATGTGAAATTGCTGACCTCCTTGCTAAAATATATAACTTATCCCTGCAATCCAGTCTACCTGGACTTCCAAAAAGCTTTTAACAAAGTTCCTCATCAAAGACTCCTGAGGAAACTTAGCAGTCATGGGATAAGGGGACAAGTACGTGTGTGGATTGCTAACTGATTGAAAGATAGGAAACAGAGGGTAGGTATAAATGGAGAGTTTTCACAATGGAGGGAAGTAAGAAGTGGGGTTTTCCAGGGATCTGTACTGGGAACAGTGCTTTTCAATTTATTCATAAATGATCTAGAAGTAGGGGTAAGCAGTGAGATAGCCAGATTTGCAGATGATACCAGACTCTTTTGGGTAGCGAAATCCAAAACAGATTGTGAGCAGCTCCAAAAGGATCTCTCTAAACTGGGAGAGTGGGCAACAAAATGGCAAATGCGGTTCAATGTTGGTAAGTATAAAGTGATGCACATTGGGATGAGAAACCCAACTTCCAGTATATGCTGATGGGATCTGAGCTGTTGGTGACTGACCAGGAGAGGGATCTTGGTGTCGTGGTGGACAGCTCGTTGAAAGTGTCGAATCAATGTGTAGCAGCTGTGAAAAAGACCACTTCCATGCTAAGGATCATTAGGAAGGGGATTGAAAATAAAACTACTAATATTATATTGCCCTTATACAAAACTATGGTGTGGCCACACCTGGAGTACTGTGTACAATTCTGGTCACCACATCTAAAAAAAGACATTGTAGAACTTGAAAAGGTGCAGAAGAGGGCAACCAAGCTGATCAGGGGCCTAGAGCACCTTCCTTATGAGGCTTTTTAGTTTAGAAAAAAAGATGACTGCAGTGAGACATGATAGAGGTCTATAAAATCATGCATGGTGTGGAGAAAATGGAGAGAGAGAAATTCTTCTCCCTCTCCAGGGGTCATCCTATGAAATTAATTGCCAAGAAATCTAGGACCAACACACGGAAGTACTTTTTCACACAACTCATAATCAACTTGTGGAATTCTTTGCCACGAGATGTGGTGACAGCCAACAACCTGGATGTGTTTAAGAGGGGTTTGGATAACTTCATGGAGGAGAGGTCTATTAACGGCTAGGGATGTGCACGGAACTGGTTCGGAGGCCCTTCATGGGCCTACAAACCGGTTCGAACGGTGGCTGGTTCCACCAGCCCCATAGTGGGGGGCTGCAGCTGCAGGGAAAGATGCACTTACACACACACACTGCGTTCCCTCCGCTGGCGCTCGGTTCCTTAAACATCTTCTGGGGCGGCAGCATATCTACCTGCAGCCCCCTTTTCTACATTTACTGGAAGTACCCAGAAGTATCAGATGTGCCTCTGTCTGTGCATGCTCATGTTGCACGAGCACGACGTGCACACACTCACGAATGTAGAGTGCAGGCGCAGCCACTACTTCTGGGTACTTCCAGTAACCATAGCGAAAGGGGCAGCAGGAAGTTAAGGAACCAAGCACCGGCAGGGGAAATGAAGTGTGCGGGGGGGTGCATCCTCCCCCGCCCTTAAAGCCACACACACACCCCACCGTTGAACCGGCCCCCGCCAATTCTGTGCATATCCCTATTAACGGCTACTAGTCGGAGGGCTATAGGGCACTTCCAGCCTCAAAGGCAGGATGCCTCTGAGTACCAGTTGCAGGGGAGTAACAGCAGGCGAGAGGGCATGCCCCCAACTCCTGCCTGTGGCTTCCAGCGGCATCTGTGGGCCACTGTGTGAAACAGGATGCTGGACTAGATGGGCGGCCTTGGGCCTGATCCAGCAGGGCTGTTCTTATGTTCCTAACTTAGCACACACCCACCCAGCTGTTTTTGAACTACAACTTCCATAATCCCCAGTCACCGTGGCCAATAGCCAGGAATTATAGGAATTGTAGGCCGGCATCTGCAGGAGGACAGAAGCTGGGCAGCCCTCATCTACGCTAACTGGCAGCAACTCTCCAAGGTTATAGACAGGGTCCTTCCCAGTCCTTCCTGGAGATGCTGCCCGGGATTGAACCGGGGACCTTCTGCATGTAAAGGAGGGGCTCTGCCACTGAGCTACACCCCCATTCCCTAAGGGAAATACCTTACAGTGCTCACATATAGTCACCCATCCAAATGCAAACTCGGGTGGATCCTTCTTAGCATAGGGGAGCATTCATGCTCACTGCTGCCAGATCAGCTCTCCACTCCAAGCTTCCCAATTCTGCTCCCTTAAATTTTGAGCTGAGAGTTCTCATCTCAGAACTTTCAGCTCATAAGTTTCATTTCATCCAATAAATAATAATTTAACAACCATGCCTAGTAGCTTCTTCTCTGTCTGTTAGAAGTTGGAAAAATATGGGACTATGCAATAAGTCAATGCCAAGAAGGGCACCCACATCTGTTCCCCCTCTCTCTGCAGACATAAATCTTCCAGCCATGTTCTATTTCAGCACTCCTTCCCCATCCACAAGAAAAGAAAATGGGGATAATCATTCAGCCCTACAACTCTAGAGAGGGCTGCCTGGAACCTTTGCGGATCCTGTTTATCACAGCAAAAATGAACATGTGTTTCCTATTATTAAAATATTTAGCTCATAAAATCATAATGGACCCATGGAGCAATAACATGGCAATTACCCAGAGGACAGCAAGTGAGGAGCCAAGTCCAGGTCATATAAGATCAAAGAGCCCCTTGATGAAATGCAGAGCTGCACCCCTGATGAAATGTTCATCCAAACAATATTATATTACCCCAATGTCTATACTTGCAGAGGGAGAAGGTCAGCTCAAGCAAAGAGTTCTGGAGACTGTGCACCACCAAGAAGGCCCCAGCTTGCATTCCCATGTTCTGCACCTCAGATGTCCATGGGATGTGGGACAGAGCATCCCTTGGTGAACTGTGCAGGGGGCTGGACTTGTAGACCTCTTAGGTTCCTTCCAACTGTAGAAGTCTATGGCTCCTGAGTCATATGGGAGAAGATGGTCCTTTTTACACAATTAGTTCAGGGGAAGTGAAGCTTTTGCCAAAATAGCAGTGCTTTTCTGGTAGTGGGGAGGAACTTCTACTGAAAAACTTGCTTGCCTAGTGAGTAGGGAGGGGGGGATTGCATAGGAACCAATCCTGCAGACTGCCTCCTTGAAAGTGAAATGTGAGCAAGATCTTCCCACTCTCATAAGGGGGCTCAGGGGGCTCAAGGTTGACTCAGCCTTCCATCCTTCCGAGGTCGGTAAAATGAGTACCCAGAATGTTGGGGGCAATATGCTAAATCATTGTAAACTGCTTAGAGAGCTCCGGCTATAGAGCGGTATATAAATGTAAGTGCTATTGCTATTGCTATAAGAACATAAGAACAGCCCCGCTGGATTAGGCCCATGGACCATCCAGTCCAGCATCCTGCTTCACACAGTGGCCCACCAGATGCCACTTGGAAGCCCACAAGCAAGAGGCGAGGACACGCCCTCTCTCCTGCTGTTGCTCCCCTGCAACTGGTATTTGGAGGCATCTTGACTCTTGAGGTGGCCTATAACCACCAGACTAGTAGCCATTGATAGATCTGTCCTCCGTGAATATATCTAAACCTCTCTTAAAACAGGATGAAACAGGATGCTGGACTAGATGGGCCTTGGGCCTGATCCAGCAGGGCTGTTCTTATGTTCTTAAAGCCATCCAGGCTGTTGGCTGTCACCACATCTTGTGGCAGAGAATTCCATTGGTTGTTTATGCATTGTGTGAAAAAGTACTTCCTTTTGTTGGTCCTAAATTTCTTGGCAATCAATTTCATGAGATGACCCCTGGTTCTAGTGTTGTGAGATAGGGAGAAAAATATCTCTCCATCCACTTTCTCCACACCATGAATGATTTTATAGATCTCTATCATGTCTCCCCACAGTCATCTTTTTTCTAAACTAAAAAGCTCCAGGTGTTTAGCCTTTCCTCATAAGGAAGGTGCTCTAAGCCCCTGATAATCTCCATTGCCCTCTCATATTTGCCAGGGGTGGGTGGGTAGTACATGAACCAGCTGGGATGGTTGGTGCTATCTGTGGGGGGACAGGGACGACAAATGCTCATTGTGACTTTTGACAAGGTCTGCACCCCTAGAGATGGAAAGGAGGTGATAGCATTACAAGACTTGCAGCTCTCCGTGTGTTTTCATGCAGGCATTGCCGGAAATCACTGTGCACATTCATGCCCTGAGATAGTACTGATGGCCAAGATTTATTGGTCTGGTGGACTAGGGACCTCAGTGGATGGCTCTCTTCCTGCCCCGTCTGCATGCTCCTTGAAAGACTGGGTGAACTCCCTCGCTCTGCTTTTCAGTTTGGCTCAGTAGTGGTGGATAAACACCCTCCCTGCAGCTCATTTCGGAACTGCGTCAGCAATTACGAGTGTCACTGGAGAACATTTAAAAGATCCCCCCCTCCCAAACCATTCTAAACTGACTCATCACGTTGGCTGCACCTTGTCACGTCGCCTTCCTATTCTCCACTGCCCTTGCAAATGTCGACAGGGGTGCTTCTAGAACAACTAGTTTGGGGACAGCAAGGGGTGTCAAAGTGATTGGGGGAGCGGAGATTTTGCTAGACATTAAATACTTGGAGGTAAGGACATGAAGGTTAGCTCATTTATCTTATTAAGGAAGCTTGCTTGACATTTTCAGAAAATGGGCCAGATTCCTCTGGGACGATTCTCATGATCGTCGAGAGTGCAGGGATGGGGGGGAAAGGCTCCAAAAAGCTTACCTTCCCCACAGATGATCAAGGGATTGGTGGTGGGAGTGCACTCTGCACTCCCATATGAGCAGCACAACTCCATGAAGCACAGAGCAGGGCAGAGGGATCCAGGGCCCAAACCTGTTGTCCCAGCCTCCGTGAATCCCACAATGCAATGCGTGACATGCACGTTGCATTGGGGGATTCCCCCAAGAGACGGGCATGGTAGGTGCCCGTCTCTGTGTCTGCTGGGGCGAAACATAGTCCCAGAGAACACACAAGCAGTTAGACTGGGGAAGGAGAGCACTCGTTCCCTTAACCTTGGCTAACAGCCGGAGTAAATAGCGGGGCTGGGGCTGGGTGGTGCTGCCCCACTGGGATTGGGCACGATCCCGGCGGTTCTCATGCACAGCCTAACCCAGACTGGGCGTCCCTAGCCCGGGTCAGGCTGCACGTGAGAACAGCCCTACTGTCTTTTTTGATTGGATCAAATCATTCAGTTGCTTTCCAGATTAGTTTTCCCTTTCTGTCCCATGCCATGTGGCTGGAAAGATTGGGGTGGGGAGAGAGGCCAGTATAGGGCAGCTGGAATCTGCCCAGGAAATGACCCTGAATCCCCCTGCATGCATGGTCTCACCCAGCCCAGTTCCTGGCCAGGAAGGAAGTGAAGGGGTTGGCCTGGCTCCTGGGAGGCATCTCCTACCTAGATGACTGCACTGGCTTCTGCTGCTTGTTCTGGGGGAGAGTGAATGAGGTTTCTTTAAACAACGGAGGCAATGTAAGATAATTTATTCAGGCTATAAGACCATAATATACGATGACTGTATTGGCTGACATTTTGCTGTAAAGTTCTAGTCTGGTGGATGGGGGAGAGAAAGGGGAAGCAGAAAATATTTTGTAGGAGAGCCTGCTACCCCTTGAAGTCATCCCTGAATGTCACCGCATTTTGAGCCCAGTTGGGGACACCAATCCCAGCTCAGATAGAATTGTGCAGCCCCACCTCCTGCAAAGAGTGACTTTTAAGGTTCTCACAAACCACAAGCTGCCCCAGAAAGATCTGGAGCCCTGAGACGAGAACCTAAACAAAACACAAAGGCAGAGGTAAAGGCTCCTCAGTGGCACCACCCCATCCACAAGTGGTAAATCTGGGGAGTTTGAGGGGAGCTTTTGTTCTCCCTTAACTTCCCTACCCCAATCCATAGCCAAAAATACATGTATGGGAATACTGGGATGATGCAAGCAAACCCCAAGTTTGCCAGACTAAGCACAGGGATGTTCCCCACCCAAAATTATCTAGAGCTTCTACAAAAGCCCTTTCTATACTGGGTCAGCCCCTTTCAGTTTAATGTACTTAATAAAATGGATCCCTCAGTGATGGATAATTATAGGCCAATCTCCTATCTCCCCTGTTTGGGCAAGGTAATCGAAAGGGTGGTGGCTAACCAGCTCCAGGCAGTTTTGGAGGAAACTGATTATCTAGACCCATTTCAAACTGGATTCAGAACGGGCATGGAGTTGAGAAAGCCTTGGTCGGTGTCAACAATCTGGCCACCCAGAAGGGAAGTCCAGGAAGATAGTCCACAATACAAACTGGGCTGCAGAAACGAAAAACGGCTTGGAATAGTTCTCTATATCAGGCTTGGGCTTAAAGCTGTCAACACAAGGGTTGACAAATGTTGTCTTCCAGCAGCTAACAGAAAGCTGTTGACGTGCTTTATAGTCCAAGCTGATAACTCTCAGCTGGCAGGGATTCAAGGCTTATCAGCCCTCTGCAAGAGGCGTTTACTCCTCCTGATAGTTTCCAGCTGTGCTCTTCATCTTGTGACACGCCGTTGCTGTGGAGTCAGTGGGGGTTGCCCGCACAGCTCATCCTCTAGTCTGTCCGTCACTGTCTCTGCTGCCCCAGACTGCTGTGCCTGCTCTGAAACACCAGCCAGACCCTCCTCAGCCGTCTCTTGGTAACTGACAGCTGGGCTCTGCCCCTCAGGCACCCCTGCATCGGTTGGAAGACTGTCAGCTTCCCCTTCCTACTCACTATCTGAGACCGAAGGTGTGACAGTCGGCCTGATGGATGACCTTTACCGGGGAATCGACAGAGGGAGTGTGACTCTGTTGGTCCTCTTGCATCTCTCGGTGGTGTTCAATACCATCGACCATGGTATCCTTCTGGGTCGCCTGGGGGAGTTGGGAATAGGGGGCACTGCTTTGCAGTGATTCCGTTCCTATCTCTCGGATAGATCCCAGATCTGGAGCTTGGTGACAGTTGCTCGTCAAAGCAGGAGCTGTTATATGGAGTCCCTCAGGGCTCCATTCTGTCACCAATGCTTTTCAATATCTACATGAAACCGCTGGGTGAGTTCATCAGGAGATTTGGTGCTGGGTGTTATCAGTATGCTGATGACACCCAAATCTACTTCTCCTTTTCATCTTCAGGAAATGGCACTCATTCTCTAAATGCCTGCCTACAAGCAGTAATGGGCTGGATGAGGGAGAACAAATTGAAGCTGAATCCAAGCAAGATGGAGGTTCTCATTGTGGGGGCTCAGAATCTGAGGGGTGAGTTAGATCTTCCTGTGCTGGATGGGGTTACACTCCCCCAGAAGGAGCAGGTGCACAGCTTGGGAGTACTCCTGGACCTAGGCCTCACACTGGTTTCTCAGGTGGAGGCCATGGTCAGGAGTGCTTTCTATCAGCTTCGGCTGATTCGACAGCTGCACCCATTCCTTGAAGAGGATGACCTCAAAATAGTGGTGCACCAGCTGGTAACCTCCCGGCTTGACTATTGCAATGCGCTCTACGTGGGGCTGCCTTTGTACGTAGTTCAGAAACTTCAGTTAGTTCAGAATGCGGCAGCCAGATTGGTCTCTGGGGTAACCCGGAGAGACCATATTACGCCTATTTTGAAACAATTGCACTGGCTGCCGATATGTTTCTGGGCAAAATACAAAGTGCTGTTTATTTCCTTTAAAGCCCTGAATGGCTTAGGCCCGAGTTACCTCAGAGAGAGCCTTCTTCTGCGTGATCCCCACCGCACATTAAGGTCATCTGAGGAGGTTCGTCTCCAGTTACCACCAGCTCGTCTGGTGGCGACTCAGAGGCAGGCCATCTCTATAGCTGCTCCTGGGCTGTGGAATGCACTCCCTGTGGAAATCCGTAATTTGAATTCTCTATTAGCCTTCAGGAGAGCCCTTAAAACATATTTGTTTGGCCTGGCTTTCCAGGGTTTTTTAATCGGTTTTAATATTTTAATCTGGTTTTGGAGTTTTTAATTACTGCAGTTGTTTAATTCTTGTTTTAAAATGTTTTTAAATTGTTAACTGTTGTTATATTGTTTTTAATTTTTGTTTTAGCTCTTTATTGTTTTAGTGGTTTGTTTTTAATTGTAAACCGCCCTGAGCCATTTTGGAAGGGCAGTATACAAATCAAATAAATAAATAATAATAAATAAATAATAATAAAATAAAAAACAACTTGGCAGCAGTACATGTGAAAGGGATTTAGGTGTCTTAGTGGACCTCAAGTTGAACATGAGCCACCCATGTGCTACAGCTGCAAAAAAGCTGATACAATCTTCGGCTGCATTAACAGAAGCCTAGTGTCCAGATAACAAGAAATTGTTACAAGTTTTACTGCATAATTTCTGTCATTAGTAGTGTATTAGCAATAACTATAGATAAGAAGAGCCTTGTAGGGGTGCAGCTAGGTAATTTTGGACCCTGGACCTAATAAGCTGTCTGCAAAATAAGCATCCTCTCTGTATATATACATTTCACCACAAACCCACCAGTCTGGGCCAGAGTTGATTTCTTTCTTTTTGGGGGGTGGGTGGGGGAAACTACAAAAACCTCCAAAGGGTCCATACATCTTCTTGATCATTTACCACAAACCCACAGATTTGGACAAGAGTGCATTTTCAGAGGGGGGGGGGGATGGAGGAAGACTGCAAACGCCAGTAGATTCACATAACTTCTTGACCATTTACAAACTAACTGTGACACATCAAGTGTCCCTTGCTCCACAGTTCAAACCACAAAACCAACTTGGACATTGTAAGGAACTTGCATTTGTAAGGAAAAATAATTAAAACCACAACAGTTGCCCCTTGCTTCACAATTCTCATGCAGGCTTTTTGGATCACAGACCAACTTGAGGAAAGTGCATTGGTAATAATAAAATAAAATAAAAATACAATACACCAGATATAACTGTAGTTGAGAAGAAAGAAAAACAAGTTAAAATAATTGACATAGCAATACCAGGTGATAGCAGAAAAGAAGAAAAAGTAACAGAAAAAATAACAAAGTACAAAGATCTACAAATTGAAATTGAAAGGCTGTGGCAGAAGAAGACCAAAATAATCCCAGTAGTAATTGGCACCCTAGGTGCAATTCCAAAACACCTTGAAGAGCACCTCAACACCATAGGGGCCAAAGAAATCACCATCAGCCAATTACAAAAAGCAACTTTACTGGGAACAGCCTATATTCTGCGACGATGTGTATAATAATAACAGCAACAATATTGATAATAAAATCCAGCCATCCCAGGTCCTTGGGAAGGACTCGATGTGTGGATAAAACAAACCAGTCAATAACACCTGTCTGACTGTGTAAACAAGAAATAATAATAAATAAACTAGCTGACCCCGCACAGAGCATCTGTGTGCTCCTTGGGGCCAGCTGTTTCCCCCTCCGTCTCCCTCCTGCCTGGTCCCTCATCTCTCCCCCCTCACCCCACCACCTGAAAAGAGCTGCCGCCAGTCCCTCCCACTGCCTCTTGCTTCCCCCCAATCCGGCCCGGTTCTCCCCCACATCGCGGATTTTGGCCTGGCGGCCCAGCCGCCTCTTCACCCTGGCAGCTGGGTCCGCTGCCACCTCCTCGCTGCTGCCGCCACCCTGCTGCGGCTGGGCCCGCCGCCGCCTCCTGGCCACAGCCAGCCCTGCTGCGGCTGCCTCGCCTGCCTCTCCTTGCTGCGGCTGGGTTAGGGTTAGGGTGCCTGCCACTGTGCATGCTTCTCCTCGCCGCGGCCGGGCCCGCTGCCACCGCCTCCCCACTGGGGCCGCCGCTTCACCTGCCTTCCCACCACCGCCTCCCCAACGCGGCCGCCACTGCCTTGCCTGCCTCTCCTCTCTGCCATTAGCTTCAAAGAGGCCAACCGGTGCCCAGCCAATCAGCTTCAAAGAGGCCCAGCCAATCAGGCGGCTCCCTCGCTGGCACGCATAGCCTTGCTACATCCCTACGCATGGCTGGTGGCTGGCTAAGAGAATTAAGTATAATGATAAATAAATAATAATATAATATTGTTGTTGTTTCTTCAGATATAACAGTTCCACTTTCACTGGGAGTGAAGTACTCTATTGATAGAGATAACTCTTTCTGACAGCTTTACTGCAGTAGGGGGAAATCATCAAAGATCATTAGATTGACAGATTTACCTGAAATAAAAATACACAGCATTCTGCCACATCTTAGGCGACCTGTGTGCCCAGTTTCAGAACTCTAAGCCCAGCCATTCTGGAAATGTAGAGGATTGGGCAAAGTGGGGATATTGTTGCACTTTTTTTATGACGGCAAAGGGCAGATTCCTTCACATGGGGGTGGAATGATGATCCAGGGGTAGGGGCTTCAGTTCCAGACATTTTTGTAATTTTCTGCCATGAAACAAGCCACTTATAGGTTGGGGGGGGGGCTATTAAAATTTTCTTTAAAAATCAATGGATTGACCAGTCTGATTCAAAATCAAAACACAGAGTCCCGCTAACCTGTCCTACATCTAAGCCCAATTTCAGAACTCTAGACCAAGCTATTCTAGAAATATAAAAGGAGGTGAAAAGTAGAGTGATGTTTACCATTTTCTATGAAGGCAACAAGACGATTCCTCCACATGTGGGTGGAATGATGGTCTATACCCTTGCTAATTGAGCAAAAAGGCACCTTTTGGAGGTTCTCTTATATTTAGCAGGGGGAGAGCAACTGGCCCTATTCAAATCCAGCACAGCATCCCTTCCATGGCTGTTATTGGTGCCTACCTTGTGTTTCCTTTTAGACTGTGAGCCCTTTAGGGATAGGGAACTATCTTATTTATTTATAATTTATTTATTTTTTTGGAAACCTTTGTTGATTTTGTTGATAAGCAGTATATAAGTAGTAGTTGTCGTCATAGTAGTAGTAGTAGTAGTAGTAGTAGTAGTAGTTCCAGACATTTTTGTTATTTTCTGGCATGAAACAAGCTACCTGTAGGACCTTTTGATGTAGGTTTTTTTTAAATTCAAAAAGCTTTTAAAATTAACAGATTGACTAATCCTCTTCAAAATTAAAACACAGAGTCCTGCTAACCTGTCCTACATCTGTGCCAAATTTAAGAACTCTAGTCCAAGCCACTCCGGAGAAATAAAAAGGACCCTTTTTCTTTGGGGAATATTATGGGGCCCTCGAGGACAGGGGCACATGGACGTGGACCCCCAGGTCCATGCCTAACAGTGCTCCTAAAGCCTTGGCTTGACAAAACTTTTATATATTTGACCAAACACTTGCATAAGGCTTAAGCAGTGATGTAGCCTCTGTCCTTAAATGTGACCTTACAGAAATTGTGAGTCAGAGGCTATCTGTGCTGGAAAATTTCATAAGCAGAGTAAACAGGTAGTGAAGTAAGGGGGTCTCAAATTTACAACATGACTCCTCATAGCTGAATACCGGGGGAATTTCAACATGGATATAGCGGGGGGATGATCACCGACAAACTGCAAATTAACGTAAAAAAAAATATCTGGGGAATTATTGGGGGCTAGTCACCTAAGGTGCTTGTGATCAGGTAAGAGGGACAATGAGAAAGGAATAAACAGCTATAAGGGGTATAAAAACAATTGTATTTGATTGTGAGGGGCCCTTCTTCAGATCTTCACTGGAAGTCTGGTTGGTCCTTCAGCCAGTTGCATAGCATTGCACTGTTTTGCTGTTTCCTACTTTGGATTTGGGGTGAGTTTTTCCCTAAACAGCTGTAAGCCTACTAAGATCTGATCATTCGCTTGGGAACCAAAAGGTAACTAACCTGAAAAATAATTTAACTTCTGGACTTCTGAACTGGGGTGCTTCTGCTGAGGCTCAGGCCAAGCCGAGAGAGAACCACCAAAACTGATCAATTGATCAGAAGCTGGTCTTGTGGTAGTGAGCATGACTTGTCCCCTTTGCTAAGCAGGGTCCACCCTGGTTGCATCCAGATGGGAGACTACATTCACAAGCACTGTAAAATATCCCCTTTAGCAGATGGGGCCACTCAGGGAAGAGCAGAAGTACCCCCACTGGTGGCATCTCCAAGACAGGGCTGAGAGAGATTCCTGCTTGCAACCTTGGAGAAGTTGCTGCCAGTCTAGGTAGACAATACTGAGCTAAATGGACCAATGGTCTGACTCGATATATGGCAGCTTACTATATTCAATCAAGATGATGAGGTGTCTGGGAACCAAGCCATTTGAGGAGCAGCTTAAGGAGTGACTATATTTAGTCTGAAGAAGAGAAATTTGAGAGCCATCTTCAAAGATCTGAAGGGCTGCCACACGGAAGGAGGACTGGATTTGTTCTCTGTTGCTCCAGAGGGTAGGGCTAGAACCAACAGGTCAAAATGACAAGGAAGCAGATTCAGGCTAGCCATTGGGAGGATTTCCTAATTGTAAGTGTGGTCACTGGACCTGTCTGCCTCATGCAGTGGTGGGGGCTCCTTTGCCTATGGGCGTTTCTAGGGTGGGGCAGGCAGGGCACGTGCCCCGGGCACCACATGAAGGGGGGCACCACTTTTTAAAATTATTATTATTATTATTTAGGGGGGGAAATTGCTGTCAAAAACAAAATGGCCACTAGACATGCTCAAATGGCCTCTGCAAGGCCCTAGGCCATGCCAGACCTCACAGAGGCCATTTGAGCATCTGTAGCGGCCTCCAAAATGGCCACCACGCTGATCTTTGCAGGCCTGAGGAGGCCCGAAAATCAGCCCGGGGCAGGCTGTGGCAGTAAATTAAGAGGCCGGTGGGGGGAGGGGGAGCCTTTGCAGACCCCCCCATGGCCTTTAGGAAGCCCCCCAAAGGGGCTACAGGTAAAAAAAAATAGTTTAATATAATATAAGTCACTGTACACATATTCAGTTTGGCACTATGTACAGAGAATCAGAGCTTGTGAATACTGAGCTGAATGGTGAGTTTGTCTTTGAATCAGTGTGAAATCCTTAGTATTAAGACCCACTGGGAGTTTCTTGCTCTCTTTCTCTCATTTTAACCATCTTTCTGAAATACTAGAATATATTCCAAGCAGTGACACTGTTTACTCTGCAGATCCTTTAATTATTTTCAGAGTATCTGGGAAAAGTCAAATTCTCCATTTATTTTTAAAATTTATGTAATAGTGATGCTACATTGCATAGTAGAGAATTAGACAGGCATTTCTGTTTAGTTTTCCAAATACACCTCCACATAGTATTTGGGTATTTCATGAGCCCCAGCATACTGACATTTGTAGTTTTCCAGCATTTTTTGGTCTGGCTGCGTCCACTGCTAAATAATTTTTGAAATATTAAAAGATTAATGAGCTTGACTTGTATTTTTGAGCTGATATTATGGTAAAGTTATCTGAAAGATGGGTGTATATGTTTGGACAGGGGGGCGCAATTTAAGTGCTTGCCCTAGGTGCTATTTCCCCTAGACACGCCTCTGCCTTTGCCAGAGGGCTTCAAACAGAGGCTGGGCAGTCACCTGTCAGGGAGGTTGTAGCAGATTCCTGCGCTGAGCAGGGGGTTGGCCCCTCCCCCCTAAAATGCCATGCTTCTAGGATTTAGAGCGTTCATTTCCTACCATTTTGTACTAATATGTAGCAATAAAAGCAGCAGCAACTAAATCCAAGCCAGCCGGAGGAAAGCAATGCCATTTCCGTAGCTCAGAAGGCCCCAGATGCCTACTAAAATAAAAGAGCTCTAACTTGCCACCGGAAGGCTGGCTGCACAGAAGCAGCACATACCTCCACCAGGAGCTATTTCCAGAGCTTTGACATGGTCACAAGAAAGACCTCGTACCAGCTTAGACCTCTGCCTTCCTTCAGATGGCAAAGGTGCCCAGAACAGTCCAGCACAGAAGATTTTGATGCATTTTCAACTTCTGAGGAGGCTAGAGACTTTCCTCCCTAAAGCTTCAGAACAATGCATACCACTGCGCCACCAGGAGCCCCTGGTGGCGCAGTGGTAAAACTGCCGCCCTGTAACCAGAAGGTTGCAAGTTCGATCCTGACCAGGGGCTCAAGGTTGACTCAGCCTTCCATCCTTCCGAGGTCGGTAAAATGAGTACCCAGAATGTTGGGGGCAATATGCTAAATCATTGTAAACCGCTTAGAGAGCTCCGGCTATAGAGCGGTATAGAAATGTAAGTGCTATTGCTATTGCTATTGCTATTGATATAAATGTAGTAGTAGTAGTAGTAGTAGTAAAAATAAACCTGAGTCCATGGAGTTAGGTATTTCTGTGTTTCAAATTGGACAGCATCTGGTCTTGTGGTAGCAAGCATGAACAGCCCCACTTGCTAAGCAGAGACTGCCTTGGCTTGCATTTGGATGGGTGCATAAGAACATAAGAACAGTCTTGCTGGATCAGGCCCAAGGCCTATCCAGTCCAGCATCCTGTTTCCCACAGTGGCCCACCAGATGCCTCTGGGAAGCCCACAGGCAAGAGATGATGGCATGCCCTCTCTCCTGCTGTTGCTCTCCTCCTGCCTTTGGAGGCTGTCTATGGCCATCAAGACTATTAACCATTAATAGACCTATCCACCACAAATTGGTCTAAACTGCTTTGAAAGCCATCCAAGCTAGTGACCATCACCACATCCCATGGCAGATAATTCCATCAATAAATTATGAGCTGTGTGAAGAAGTACTTCCTTTTGTCAGTCCTGAATTTCTGGGCACTGACTACATGATCTGAGCGCTGTAAGATTTTCTCCATAGGGGATGGGCACTTAGTTCAGTGGCAGAGCGACCGCTTTCCATGCAGAAGGACCCAGGTTCAATCCCTGGCAGCACCTCCAAGCAGGGCTGGCGGGGCACTCCTACTTGAAACCTCAGAGAGCCGCTGCCAGTCAGTGTAGACAATACTCAGCTAGATGGACCCGTGGTCTGACTCAGCATAAGGCAGCTTCCTATGAAATAGCTGCAGACATTGGGAACACAAATAAACGCACTTTCTCAACAACTTATACACCCAACATGGCGAGTGAACAAGCACTCAGCCCGGAACAGAAACAGTACCCCCCCCACCACACCCCAGCCTTAAGGATGAGAAAAACACTGTAATTTTTGGATGAAAGAGCCACAACTTTATTTGATAACGAATTAGCGAACTGGACGTGGACAAAACTCCACCCCCAGCAGTGTGTGCCTACCAGGGCTGGGGGTCAGACTTGTATGTCCTTCCCCGAGTGTCCTCCTATGGGAGACACATCTGGCTCAAAAGCAGAAGCAGGTCCGGCCTGCTTCCTCTTATCCTTGCCAACCCAGAAGTTCAGGGCAACTTCTAGGGCTTCACCTCCCGCAAGCTGTGCAGCTTTTAAGGTTTGTGAAGCCCTGAAGTAGGTGTAATGATGGATCATAGCCCCTGAGCTTGAAGCCTCTAAAGACCGACGGACCCCGACACCCTTCTAAAATGCCCAAGGATGCTCACCAGTGCCCCAACCCTTCTAAACATCCACGCAGGCCCCACTGCCCCTGCCCCACTGTGGCCTAACACTAGCTAACTAGAAGGAAAGAGAATGGAGTCGGCGAAAAGATCTCTCCAACACAGCCCCAAAGGGGGACCAGCAATGCCCCTTCCATACCCTAGGGCAGGAGGGAGGGAGGGAAAGCCAAAACGAAGGCAAACTGGGTGGGGAGAGGCGGGCCCGCCCCACTCTATCTCTTGCCCAATCAGGGCAGGCCTAGCAACTGGCAAGGCAGGGGTGGGACGAAAAGCCACCCGCTCCAGCATGAGGTGGAGGGTTGGTGCAATTCTACACTCTAGGCAAGCCACCATGTTTCGATTCGCAAGCACTCTTTTCCCTCTCGCAGTTCTGAACCCACAGAAGCATTTAGGAGGAGTTCTGGGGAGGGAGAGTACTATTCAAGCCGAGCCCCCATTCTGCCAGGCTGCAATTGTACCTGCTGCACCCTGCCCTGCACTCCCGACTCTCACCCGAGCTGATGCCTTTGTTTCCCCACCATGACGTTCCTGAACAGCCACCCTGAAGTGATCCTCCTGGGGTGGCTAATTATACCCCTTGGGGCTCAATGCTTTGGCACCGTTGTAGCAGCCTTCGAGATGTTCCCGGCCCTAGAAGACCGGTGCTGTCAGGGTAATTACAGGGGGATGCTGGAGGTGACTCAACAGCTTTCAGGGAGGAAAAGAAAGTGAGAAATTATCAACCCCCAAAACACTGCATCTGACACAGGGAATTAGCAATGCCAAAGAGAGAGACGTCTTTGAGTGCAGGGAACATTTTGTGAGACATGACTTTGGGCTTTCTGTGTTACAATTAATGCTCTTGGGAACATACGTAGCTGCCATCTACCTAGGCAAGCCTTCAGTCCTTCTTGCCCCATATGGTCTACTCTGACTGGCAGCAACTCCAAAATTGTCTGCTCGGACTGGCAGCAGCTCTCCATGGTCTCGGCAGAGCGAGGCCTTGCCCAGCCTTTGTTACTACTGATTGTGAAGTCCTTTGAACTGGGAAGGACTGAACTAGGATTTCTGCATACAAAGCTGGTGCTCTACCACTGAGCTAAGGCCCCTCTGGCTAAAGGCAGAAGAGCAGCGCTGGATATTTGAGGATATGAAGCTGCCTTGTAGATTTAGCCCAGGTTTCTCTACCCTGACAGGCATCAGCTCCCAGCTCTCAAAGACCTTGTCTCAGACCCCTTGCAACTGGAGAACTGTGCAACTGAATCTGGAGCATGTCTCATAAGAACATAAGAACAGCCCTGCTGGATTAGGTCCAAGGGAGCCCATCTAGTCCAGCATCGTGTCTCACACAGTGGCCCACCAGATCCCTCTGAGAAGCCCACCAGCAAGAGGTGAGGGCATGCCCTCTCCCCTGCTGTGACTCCCCTGCAACTGGTGTTTAGAGGCATCTTGCCTCTGAGGCTGGAGGTGGTCCACAGCCACCAGACTAGTAACCATTGATAGACCTGTCCTCGATGAATCTGTCCCTTTTAAAGCCATCCTAGCTGGTGGCCACATCCCATGGCAGATAATTCCATAGATTAATTATGTGCTGTGTGAAAAAGTACTTCGTTTTGTTGGTCCTAAATTTCCCGAGCTTCAGTTTCATAGGCTGACCCCTGGTTCTCGTGTGTGAGAGAGGGAGAAAGATTTCTCTCTGTCCACCCTCTGCACTTCATGCATAATTTTATACACCTCGATCATGTCCCCCTTAGTTGCCTCTTTTCCAAGGTAAAGAGCCCCAGATGCTTTAGCCTAGCCTCATAAGAAAGGCGCTCCAGTCCCCTGATCACCTTGGAGGACAGGTCTATCGATATCTACTAGGCCGCCTCCAGCCTCAGAGGTAAGATGCCTCTGAGTACCAGTTGCAGGGGAGTGACAGCAGGAGAGAAGGCAGGCCCTCAACTCCTGCCTGTAGGCTTTCAGCGGCATCTGGTGGGCCACTGTGTGAAACAGGATGCTGGACTAGATGGGCCTGGGGCCTGATCCAGCAGGGCTGTTCTTGTGTTCTTATGTTCTCAAAAGGAAGGTGCTCCAGGCCCCTGATCATTTTGGTTGCTGTCTTCTGTACCTTTTCCAGTTCTCATAAGAGGATGGACACCAGAAGAAAACCACCCTGTGAAGAGTCAGGCCCTTGATCCATCTAGCCCTCTTTCCCTTTCACTTCCCCCCTCTCTGTTTCACTGCAGACACTACTAGAGATTGAACCTCACCTCTCAGTGTTCCCTCTAACAGGGATTCCCAGATCTTGTGGACTACAGCTCTCATAATCCCCAGCCAAAAGCCATTGCAGCTGGAAATGCTGGGAGCTGTAGTCCACAACAACGGGGAATCCCTGTTAGAGGGAAGACTGGCTCCTCTGCCCCTTTCCCCACCTCACATTCAAAGCTGCCTGCTGCCATTTCAGACCCTTGGTCCCACCTAGTTCAGTATTGCCGACACTGGCTGGCAGCAGCACTCCAGGGTTTCAGGGAAAGTCCTTTCCCAGCAATACCTGGAGATCCTGCCTGGGACTGAAGCTGGGACCTTCTGCATGCCAAGCAGATGTCCTGCCACTGAGCTAGCAGCTAGGGCCCTCTGGCAAAAAGCAGAAGAGAGCAGAGCTGGATATTTTTTGCTCGTGGAAGTATGATGCTCCCTCCTGCCATTTTGGCTTGGGCTTGTGGTCTGCCTTGCTCCAGGACCTGAGGCACAGAAGGGTCTTTCCCAGCCCTGCCTCCCCAAGATGCTGTTTGAAAAGGGAGATGCGAAGGACTGAGCCTAGAAGCCTTCTGCCCACCACACCTACTCTGACTAGCAGCCCCTCTCCAAAGTCTTGAGGAGAGAGAGGCCTTTCCCACCCTTTGCCACATTAGATCCTTTTCACCTGAGACAGAACCTGGTACATTCAATCCAAAGGAAAGCTGACCAGAGGATAGCAACTTCCAGCCATCACCTGCTGTGAGAGTTAAACCGTTTGCGCCATATCCAATAGGCATTTTATTGTACCCATGTTATTGTATGCATCATATTGCATCCATGATACCATATGCACATCTGCATATTATCCTCCCTCTCCTCCCACACTTTTTTCTTTTTAAAGTCATCACCAGGGCTTCCAATCGCACTGTGGTTGCAAGCAGAATAAGAGGACATTGAAGACACGTGATCTGGACCTCGAGACTCTGTCAATGGTCTTTATATTTGCTGGGAATGGGTGGGCTATTTTTGTAATCAGTCACAGGACGAGGCTCCATTCATGAACCAAAAGGCAGTGGGGGGAGGTTATTTTCAGTACAGGTTGATGAGCGCTTTTGCTCTGAGCCCCACCCCTGAGCCTCATTCTGTCCATCCAGATCGAGAAGCCAAAGATTATTCTTTCAAGGAATGAGCTGTTTTAAGCTGCTGAAGTCATCCTACTTGATCAGAACACATTTTGCACACTAAAAGTTTAGTTTGGGATTTTAAAAAAAATTCATGGAATTGTGTTTGCATAGGAACACAAGAAGCTGCTTCCAATTGAGTCAGACCATTGGTCCGCCTAGCTCAGTATTGTCTTCCCTGACTGGCAGCAGCTCTCCAAAGTTTCAGTCTTTTCCCAGCACTACTTGGAGATGCTGCCAGGGATTAAATGTGGGACTTTCTGCATACAAAGTAGTTGCTCTACACTGAGCTTCTCTCAAAAATAAAGCTGCATCCTACTGAGTCAGAAATTTGGTACATCTAGCTCAGGATTGTCTATCCTGGCTGGCAGTGACTCCCCAATATTTGAGGCAGGAGTCTTTCCCAGCACTCCCTCATGATGCTGCCAGGGACTGAACATGTGGCCTCCTGCAAGAAAAACAAGAGCATATAGCTAGAAGCGTCAAGGGGAATAATAAAAACTTCTTTAAATATATCAGAAGCAGAAAACCTGCCAGGGAGGCGGTTGGACCCTTAGATGATGAGGACGTGAAAGGGATTATTAAAGAGGATAGGGAGATTGCAGAGAAGCTGAATGGGTTCTTTGCGCCTGTCTTCACGGCGGAGGATACTGACCATATAAAGTAAAGTTGTGCCATCGAGTCAGTGTGGACTTCTGGCGACCACAGAGCCATATGGTTTTCTTTGGTAGAAGGGGTTTACCATTGCCATCTCCTGCACAGTATGAGATGATGCTTTTCAGCATCTTCTTATATCGCTGCTGCCCAATATAGATGTTTCCCATAGTCTGGGAAACATGCCAGCGAGGATTCTAACCAGCAACCTCTTGCTCCCTAGGCAAGTTACTTCCCCGCTGCGCCATGTACCCACTCTGAAACAGAGCTTCTAAAGCTTGGAGGATTGTGCATAAAGGTGATCCTGTTGACAAAGTATACTTGGACTTCCAAAAAAAGCTTTTGACAAAGTTCCCCTCCAAAGGCTCTTGAGTAAACTTAGCAGTCCTGGGATAAGGGGCCAGGTTCATGTGTGGCTTGGCAACTGGTTGAGGGGCAGCAATACATGGACAGTTTGCACCAAGGAGGGAAGAAGTGGGGTCTCCTGGGGATCTGTACTGGGACCAGTGCTCTTTAACATTTTCATAAAAGACCTCGAAGTTGGGGTAAGCAGCGAATTGGTCAGACCTGCAGATGACACTAAATTATTTAGGGTAGTGAAATCCAAAACATATTGTGAGGAGCTCCAAAAGGATCTCTCCAAACTGGATGAGTGGGTGACAAAATGGCAGATGCAATTCAATTGTTTAAAGTGTAAAGTGATGCATATTGGGGCATAAAAACCCCGCTTCACATATACTTGAAGAAACCTGCACTAGATCCCTCAGAGTTAGCCAAGTATAGACAGAGGTGTATCTAGGGAAAATAGCGCCTAGGGCAAGCACTGAAATTGCGCCCCCTGTCCAAACATCTGACACCCATCTTTCAGATAACTTTACCATAATATCAGCTCAAAAATACAAGTCAAGCTCCTTAGTCTTTTAATATTTCAAAAACTATTTAGCAGTGGACATAGCCAGACCAAAAAATGTTGGAAAACTACAAATTTCAGTATGCTGGGGCTCATGAAATACCCAAATACTATGTGGAGGTGTACCTGGAAAACTAAACAGAAGTGCCTGTCTGATTCTCTACTATGCATTGTAGCATCACTATTACATAAGTTTTAAAAATAAATGGAGAATTTGACTTTTCCCAGATATACTGAAAATAATTAAAGGATATACAGAGTAAACTGTGTCACTGCTTGGAATATATTCTAGTATTTCAGAAAGATAGTTAAAATGAGAGAAAGAGAGCAAGAAACTCCCAGTGGGCCTTAATACTAAGGATTTCACACTGATTCAAAGACAAACTCACCATTAATAGCCATATTATTAAGACATCACATTTAACTCACTTATCACAAGAAGCAAAGTAAGAGCAAATGAATACAATCCTAGCTCATAAGCTTCAGCTCAGTATTCACAAGCCCTGATCCTCTGTACATAGTGCCAAACTGAATATGTGTACAGTGACTTGTATTATATTAAATTTATTTATTTTTAACCTGTAGCCTCTTCAGGGGGATTTGTCAGGCTGGGGGGGTCAAAAAAGGTTCTCCCTCCCCCACCCCCCGCTGGCCTCTAGGGCCTCGTAGCGACCATTTGAGCATGTGTGGTGGCCATTTTTTAAAATAACTGTGTTTTTTACAAAATGGTCACTGAAAACAAAATGGCCACTGCGCCTGCTCAAATGGCCTCTGCAAGGCTTGGCATGGCCTAGGGCCTCATTTTGTTTTCGGTGGCCTATATATATATATGTGTGTGTGTGTGTGTGTGTGTGTGTGTGTGTGTGTGTGTGTGTGCCCCCCCTTCATGTGGCGCCCAGGGCACATGCCCTGCCTGCCCAACCCTACATACACCCCTGAGTACAGATCTGATTCCAATCTTTCATGCATGGACAAGGTGATTTAGAGGGTGGTGGCCTCTCAGCTTCAGGCAGTCTTGGAGGATACAGATTATCTACACCCATTTCAAATTGGTTTTGGGGTGTCTAAGGGGTTAAGGCTGCCTTAGTCATCCTAATAGATGATCTCCAGCTGGGTCTGTCTGTCTGTCTGTCTGTATTACATTCATATAATAAATATATCCATCCAAATGGCTCCATCCAAATGGCTCCCTAATGACATAGGGAGTGTGTAACACTGTTGATCCTTTTGGATCTGTCGGCAGCTTTCAATACGATTGACCATGGTATTCTTCTGGGTCACCTGTGGGAGTTGGGATTGGGTGGCACTGTTTTACAGTGGTTCTCTTCCTACCTTTCTGGCAGTTTCCAAATGGTGTTCTTTGGAGACTGTTCTGCAAAGCAGGAGTTAAAGTATAGAGTTCCACAATGCTCCATACTGTCTCCTATGCGTTATAACATCTTAAAACTGCTGGGAGAGATCATCATGAGGTTTAGTGCAAGGTGTTATCAATATGCTGATGACAAATCTATTTCTCCATATCAGCTTCATCAAGTAATGGCATAACTTTCCTAAATGCCTGCTTGGAGGCAGTAATGGGCTGGATGAGGGATAACAAACTGAAATTGAATCCATATAAGATGGAGGTACTGACTGTGGGGGGTTAGGACCTGAGAGATGGTGTAGATCTGCCTGTTCTGGATGGGGTTACACCCCCCCCTGAAATAACAAGTGTGAATATTGAGATGCTCCTGGATCCAAAACTCTCTCTGGTCTTTCAGGTTGAGGCAACAGCCAGGGGCACTTTTTATCAGCTTCGGCTGATATGTCAGCTATGCCCATTTCTGGAAGTAAATGACCTTAGAACAGTGGTACATATGCTGGTAACCTCCAGGCTTGACTACAGTAATGCATTCTACATGGGGCTGCCTTTGTACCTAGTTACAGCTAGTGCAGAATGTGGCAGCCAGACTGGTCTCTGGGAAAACCCAAAGGGACCAAATAACATTGATCTTAAAAGAACTGCACAAGCTGCCGATATGTTTCCAAATGAAATACAAAGTGCTGGTTATTACCTACAAAACCTTTAATGGCTTGGGTCCAGGGTATTTAAGAGAGTGCCTCCTTTATCACAAACCCTGTCACTTATTAAGATCATCTGGGGAGGTCTAGTTACGGCTATCACCAGCTTATTTGGGGGCTACTTGGGATTCGGCCTTTCTGTAATTGTCCCGGGACTCTAGAATGCACTCCCTGTCAAAATCAGAATTTCTCCATCTCTGGCTGTTTTTTAAGGACCCTTAGGATGCACCTGTTTTCTCGGGCTTTTACTTAATTTTAATTGGTTTTATATAATAATTGTGTTAATAATTTTGTCCTCTTTTTATACTTGTTGTATATTAATTTATGTACACCACCTAGGGATGTACATGTCAGGTGGAATAGAAATATGATAAACAAACAAACACTGATGGGGTCTGAGCTGTCAGTGACTGGCCAGGAGAGGGATCTTGGACAGCTCGTTGAAAGTGTCTATTCAATGTGCAGCAGCTGTGAAAAAGGCCAATTCCATGCTAGGGATCATTAGGAAGGGGACTGAAAATAAAATGGCTAATATTATAATGCCCTTATACAAATCTATCGTGTACTGGAGTACACCAGTAGATTTGGAGTACTGCACATCTGGAATGTGCACTACTCCAGATGTACTGCACACATCTGAAGTACTGCGTACAATTTTGGTCATAAAGAAGGATATTGCCAAACTGGAAAAGGTGCAGAAGAGGGCAACCAAGATGATCAGGGGCCTGGAGCACCTTCCTTATGAGGCATCTGAGGCGTTTTAGTTTGGAAAAGAGGCAACTATGGGGAGACATGTTAGAGGTGTATAAAATTATGCATGAGTATGCATGGATTTTTCTCCCTCTCTCACAACACTAGAACCAGGGGTCATCCCATGGAATTGAGGGCAGGAAATTTAGGACTGACAAAAGGAAATACTTTTTCACACAGTGCATAACCTATGGGATTCTCTACCATAGGATGTGGTGATGGCTGCTAGCTTGGGTGGCTTTAAAAGGGGTTTAGACAACGTCATGGAGGAAAGGTCTATCAATCATGGAGGACAGGTCTATCAATGGCTACTAGTCTGGCGGTTGTGGGCCACCTCCAGCCTCAGAAGCACGATGACTCTCAATACCAGTTGCAGGGAAGCAACAGCAAGAGAGAGGGCATGCCCTCACCTCTTGCCTGTGGGCTTCTCAGGTGCATCTCCCTCTAAGGAGATGCTTCCAAAGGGTCAACATCCTTTGACATTGCCCTTTGCTGCCATCCATCATGGTGAATAAGTCTATTAATGGTTAATAGTCATGAAGGCTATAGACAGCCTACAAGTTCAAAGGTAGGAGGGGAGCAACACCAGAAAAGAGGGCATGCCTTCAACTTTTGCCTGTGAGCTTCTCAGAGGCATCTGGTGGGCCACTGTGTGAAACAGGATGCTGGACTATATACTCCTTAGGCTTGATCCATCTGGGCTGTTCTTACGTTCTTAGGGGCCCTACTACTGAGCTACAGCTCTGTAAACAAAGGTCACATAGAAAGCTGCCTTCTACCAAGTCAGACCCTTGGTCCATTGAGCTCAGGATTGTCTACACTGACTGGCAGTGGCTCTTCACACTTTCAGACAGGAGTCTCTCCCAGCCCTACTTGGAGAAGCCACCAGGGACTGAACGACGGCCCCATTCCCTAAAGGGAAGCTCTTACAACAGGCAGCTCACCCATCCAAACTCCTGCTTAGCAAGGGGACAGTTCATCCATCCCAGCAGAACATGACATGCATAACAACGCAGCCCAAATCCAGGAGAAACTTTTTCTGGCTTCCCTATCACTAGCTCCAGCTAAATAATAATTTTAAAATGAATATACAGTAGTCTGAAGATAGCTGATGGCATTTCATCTCTGAATCAGCTACCTTCAGTCTCTTTGTTTCAGAATTATCTTACTTTCCACCACAGTTCCAAAGCAGCTTGGTGAGAACAAAAAGGTCCAAAATTATAGCTACAAAATATAGAATAAGAATAATATATAATATATATAAGAATAATAAATATAGAATAATCTCTTATGCCATGCATAAGAGAGCTAAAACAGTTCTAGAAGCTCCTCAGTCCACAGTGCTGAGAAAAATGCTTGCCAGAAAAGATGCCTTTAAAAAAGATGCCTGGATGTCACTGAGGTGGGAGTTCACCAGGTTCTACAAGGAAGGGTGCTGCACAGGGAGGAGGCCACTGCAGAGAAGGCCCTTCCCCACACTGTCACCAGGTGAATCTCAGAAAAAGGTGTCACATGCAAGGCGACCTCCCTATAAGGTCTTGTGGGTTAGGGAGAGTTAAGTGTGCAATATCCTTAGGATTCTTTTCAAAGGAAGGATCTGGTGTGTATGTGTGTCAGAAGCAAAATTATCTATAGGAACACAGAATATTTCTCCCTTATGTCTCATACATTAATGGAATTAAGAGGCAGGAGGGAAATGGTCCTTCTGCTTAAGGACAAGGCTTCTCAAACTCCCCAGAAGTTGTTGGACTACAACTCCCATCCACCCCAGCCACAATGGCTGAAAGAGGACAACTAAGATGTGGAGGCTCTAGAAACCAAGTCCAATGAAAAATGATTAAAGAAGCAGGGTACGTTTAGCCTGGAGATGAGGAAAATAAGGAGTGGTGGCAGGGGAGGATTGTCATCTTCAGTACATGTGAAAAGGATCTAGGTGTCTTAGTGGACCATCAGCTGAATTTGAGCCAGCAGGGTGATGCAGCAGCTAAAAAAAACAAATGTTATCTTAGGCTGCATTAACAGAGGCATGCTGTCCAGATCAGGAGAAGTCATCGTTCCACTCTATTCTACGCTGGTCAGACCTTGCTTGGAATACTGTGTCCAGTTCTGGGCCAGGCCTTTCACGGAGGACATTGATAAATTGGAATGGATTCGGAGGAGGGCAACCAGGATGGTCAGGGGTCTAGAATCTAAGACCTGTGAGAAATGGTGGAAGGAGCTGAGCATGTTTAGCCTGGAGAAGCTGATTCCAAGTACCTGAAGGGCGGTCACACCGGAGGAGGCTAGGAGGACTTGGTCTCAGTTGTTCTTGCAGGCAGGACTGGAGCCAATAGGAACATAGGAAGCTGCCATATACTGAGTCAGACCACTGGTCCATTTAGCTGTCAGTCAGAGTAGACATCCAGAGCCAGATGGACCAAGGGTTTGACTCCATAGGCAGCTTCCTCCAAGGTTACAGGCAAGGCTCTCTCCACACCCTATCTGGAAATGCTAGGGAGTGAAGCTGAGACCTTCTGCATGCAAGCATGCAGATTCTCTGGCTGGGTTATGGCCCCATCCCCTAAGGAGAATATCTTCGTACAGCATGCTCACATATAGTCACCCATTCAAATGCAAACCAAGGCAGATCCGGCTTAGCAAAGGGGACAGAATACTGGCTCTTCTGGAGGACCACAGTTCCAGAGGCAACTTCCCCATGACATCCAGCTGGATCAAGCAGGCTGGAGCACCCTCCTGTTTCTAGTTGTCTGAGGGACATCCTCCCTCTGGCTCTATGTGAGTTAGTCTTTCAGCTTTGATGGAGCTGGAAAGGACACGGAGATGACATTTCCATTTCCAGGCCCTGGAGCAACTCTCGCCTCAAGAGAAAGAGGAAGAGCTCCTTCTGACAGGCAATCCACTTTTAAAAAAATAAATTACGGAGCTGCTAAATGCTAAGAGGGAGAAAGAGAGAGAAAGGCTAAGCGGCAGGCAGTTAGAGAAGGAGGGGGAGCAGGGAGGAAGAACTGTTCCTCTTCATATCCATATAAATTGACTTTCCAATATCCTCTGCACGGGCTTTCAGTCTTGAGTAAAGTCAGGAACTGGAGAAACGCCTCCAGACACATTCAGGGTGTTCTTTAACCGATTAGGAGCTGGACATTTACCGCTGAGAAAACATTGGCACCGACAGGCTGTAAATGCAGAAGCGGAGGCCTAAGCTCAGCTCGACTAACTCTGGAAAATGTACCAGCAGCACACATTCCGCCCCCTCCACAAACTTCAAAAAAGAGGAAAGGATTTGAAAAGACGACTAAGGGGAGACGTGATAGAGGTTTATAATATTATGCATGGAGTAGAGAGAGTGGATAGCGAGAAATGTTTGACCCTATTTCACAACACTAGAACCAGGGGTCACCCTTTGAGACTGATGGCCAGACAAAAAGAAGTTCTTTCTCACACAGCACATAATTACATAAGAGCATATGAACAGCCCTGCTGGATCAGTCCCAAGGCTCATCTAGTCCAGCATCCTGTTTCACACAGTGGACCACCAGATGCCTCTGGGGAGCCCACAGGCAAGAGGTATGTGCATGCCCTCTCTCCTGCTGTTGCTCCCCTGCAACTGGTATTGAGAAGCATCCAGCCTCTGAGGCTGGAGGTGGCCACTTCAATCGATGGAACTGTCTGCCAGGGGATGTGGTTGGATGGCTTTAAAAGGGGCTTAGACAAATTCAGGGGGTGAGGGCAGGTCTGTCAGTGGCTACTAGTCTGGGTGGCTATAGGATACCTCCAAGCTCAGAGGCAGGATGCCTCTGACTACTACTACTACTGCTGCTACTACTACTACTACTACTACTACTACTAAGAATGTTGCAAGTCAGACAGTCTGTTGAAGAAGAAAAACGAGCATTGGTGGAATACATCAATGAAAGCCTAGAAGAAATGCTACAGGAAGTGAGTAAGACAGGACTGTTGAAAATAAAGGAATCAAAGGATGAACACAAAAAACAGCAGATGAGGAATCAATGAGAAAAATGGCACAACAAACCATTGCACGGTCAGTTCTTTAATGACATACAATCGAAAGTCAACAATAGCACAACATGGCAGTAGTTAAAGAAGGGGACACAGAAGAAAGAAATGGAAGGTCTCATTTTTGCAGCCCTGGAACAATCATTACAAACAAATGTTATAAAAGCAAAAATTGATAAGACCCAGAAAGACAGTATGACAGTCCTTCCTTATGCAAGGAAGTGGATGAGAGGGTTGAACACCTTGCTGTAAGGAAATTGCACAGACTGATTATAAGGAAAGACACAATAAAGTTGCTGTGATGATCCACTGGAACTTTTGCAAGAATTACAAATTGCCAGCAAGCAAGAATTGGTGGAATCATCCGATTGAGAAAGTCACAGAAAATGAGGAGGCAAAAATCCTTTGGAATTTCAGAATACAAACTGATAGGCATTGAGCACACAATACGCCGGATCTGACAGTCATAGAGAAGAATCGGGTTCTGATAATTGATATTGCAATCCCAGAGGATAGATGAGTCGGCGAAAAACAATTGGAGAAAATAACTAAATACAAGGACCTTCAGATTGAAATTGAGCTGGTCTGTAAAAAGAAAACAAAAGTGATGCCAATAGTTGGTACCCTTGATGCAGTACCAAAAGAACTGGAACACCAGCCTGACACCTTGGGCATTGATAAAATTACAACACATCAGCTACAGAAGGCTACACTACTCGGGACAGCGCAAATACTACGATGCTATCTTTAATTTTTCTTGAGTTATCCTAGACCCTTGGAAAGAGCCCGATAATTAAAGTAACAAATCCAGTCAATAACGTCTGGTAGACTGTGTGTAAATAGAATAATAATAATAATATAATGCTTGCATATACCAGTATGCAGGGGAGCAATCGCAGGAGAGGAGCACACCTTAATCTCTTGCTAGTAGGCTTCTCCAAGGCATCTGGTGGGCCACTGTGTGAAAAAGGGAGGATAAATGCAGCCTTCCCGCCGCACCCTCCCAGACCACCCGGGATGATCGTGTGAATCTCCACAAAGTCCTTCTCAGTCCTACCTGGAGATGCTGCCAGGGATTGAACTTGGGCCGTTCCGCATGCTAAGCTGAGGCTCTACAACTCTACAACTGGGCTGCCAATATTCCTAATGAATATACGAATATATACCCCTTCTACTGAGTCAGACCCTTGGTCCATCTAGCTCTGTATTGGCTACAGCCAGGCCTGCACAACACAAGGCCTGGGGGCCAGATCCGGCCCACAGGGATGTTTTTAGTGGCCCCCAGGGAGGAATATCCTGCAGTATCATTGGAGCTGGAAATTGCCTTATAGCGCCATCCTATGCATGCTTACTCAGAAATAAGTCCCAAATGCACCCGGTGAAGCTGACTCTGAAAGCATGACTAGGACTGCAACATGAAAGTGACAGTGATTTAGGGAGAGGAGAGACCATTTATTTGGGGCTGGCATGCACTCCAGGTTCTCCACTGACCCAACAGGGAACATAGGAAGCTGCCACATATTGAGTCAGACCATTGGTCTACCTGTATCTAGCTGAGTATTGTCTTCACAGACTGGCAGTGTCTTCTCCACGGTTTGCAGGCAGGAATCTCTCCCAGCCCTATCTTGGAGATGCTGCCAGGGAGGGAACTTGGAACCTTCTGCTCTTCCCAGCTCCATCCCCTGAGAGGAATATCTTACAGTGCTCACACTTCTAGTCTCCCATTCAAATGCAACCAGGGTAGACCCTGCTTAGCTAAGGGGACAAGTCATACTTGCTACCACAAGACCAGCTCTCCTCTCCTCTCCTCCATCTATGTAGAGGTCAGTAATGTATATCTCACCACACAAACACACACACACCTCTCTGCCTACTTTCAGTCCCCCTACTAAAGTAGGGATAAGGCCTACTTTCTGCGCAATATCCTTGGACAGGATATTTTAAATAATATTTTAAATAATAATTTTAATGTAATAATTAATGTGCTGAAAATTGACTTTGGCACCCATGCACTAGGTCATGGACGGTTCTGGCCCACAGGGGCATTTGAGTTGTGCAGCTCTGACACTGACTGGCAGCAGCTCTCTTCCCAGGTTTGCCTGGGAGTTTTTCACACAGGGCTTTTAAAGCCCTCTATTATTTAGTGGTGGGTAGCCTCTGCCTTTTAGAATTGGCCGTCAATAGTAAAGGATCCAGCCGTCAAGAAATACACCGCAGACTAGCACTTGGTAGGGTTGCAATGAAGGCCCTAGAAAGGATATTTATTATTATTTCTTGTTTACACAGTCAGACTGGTGTTATTGACTGGTTTGTTTTATCCAGACATCGAGTCCTTCCCAAGGACCCGGGATGGCTGAATTTTATTATCAATATTGTTGATGTTATTATTATACACATTGTTGCAGAATATAGGCTGTTCCCAGTAAAGCTGCTTTTTGTAATTGGCTGATGGTGATTTCTTTGGCCCCTATGGTGTTGAGGTGCTCTTCAAGGTGTTTTGGAATTGCACCTAGGGTGCCAATTACTACTGGGATTATTTTGGTCTTCTTCTGCCACAGCCTTTCAATTTCAATTTATAGATCTTTGTATTTTGTGATTTTTTTCTATTTCTTTTTCTTCTATTCTGTTATCCTCTGGTATTGCTATTTATTTCTTCTCGACTACAGTTATATCTGGTGTATTGTGTGGCAGATGTTTGTCGGAAGTCCCATAATATTTTTGCATCTTCATTTTCTACCACTTTTTCAATTTTATGGTCCCACCAATCTTTGACTACAGGTAGCTTGTATTTTTTGCAGATGTTCCAGTGTATCATCCCTGCTACCTTGTCATGCCTTTGTTTGTAGTCAGTCTGTGCGATCTTTTTACAACAGCTGATTAGGAGGTCCACTGTTTCATCTGCTTCTTTACAAAGGTGGCACTTGCTGTTTGTTGTTGACTTTTCTACTTTTGCTCTTATTGCATTTGTTCTTAGTGCCTGTTCTTGTGCAGCCAGTATTAAACCCACAGTTTCTTTCTTCAAGTTGCCATTCTTAAGCCATTGCCAGGTCTTGGTGCTGTCTGATTTTCCACTTATATTGTGCAAATATTGACCATGTCGTGGCTTATTTTTCCATTTTTCTGCTCGGTTCTTGACTTGTTCTTTCTTGTAGGCCTGCTTTGTTTCATTGGTGTTGAATAGTTTCTCATTATTGACCATTTGAAGTGCATCTTCTTCACTGTCCTTGATATATTCTTCAAGGCCTCTTTTCTCCTCCTCTACTGTTTGATGGACTTGCAGCATTCCTCTTCCACCTGAGCTGAGAGGGAGGTATAGCCTATCTACATCACTGCAGGGGTGCAGAGCATGATTGATGGTCATTATTTTCCTGGTCTTATGATCTAGCGTCTCTAGCTCTGCCCGGGCCCAGTCTATTATTCCTGCAGTGTATCTGATAACAGGTATAGCCCAGGTGTTTATGGCGGGTATGGTGTTCCCGCCATTGAGTTTGGACTTGAGGATTTTTCTAACTCTCCTGATGTATTCACTTCCAATTTTTCTTTTAACTTCAGTGTGTACAATGTTATCAGCCTGGAAAATGCCCAAGTATTTGTAATGTTCTTTCTCTTCCAGGTTCTTGATCTTGCTTCCATTGGGCAGTTCTATTCCTTCTGTTTTTCTTATTTTTCCTCTGTTCATTATTAATGCAGCACACTTGTCTAGTCCAAACTCCATTGCTATATCGCTATTGAATATACGGACAGTGTTTAGCAGTGATTCGATTTCTGACTGGGACTTTCCATGCAACTTCAGATCGTCCATGTACAGCAGATGGTTGATTTGACTTGATGTTTTAGAAGTTTGGTATCCGAGGCCTGTTTTGTTCAGTATTTGTGAAAGTGGGGTCATGGCGATTACAAACAACAGAGGGGATAGTGAGTCCCCTTAGAAAATGCCTCTTCTAATGCTAACCTGTCCAAGTGTCTCGCCAATGATTGTTAACTGTGTACTCCACATGTTCATTGCTTTTTAAATAAATATCTGAATGTTTTTGCTGACACCAGTTGTTTCTAAACATTTTAGTATCCATGTGTGAGGCAATGAATTGAAGGCTTTTTTGTAGTCAATCCATGCAACACTTAGATTTGTTTTGATTCTCTTGCAATTTTCTAAAATCATTTTGTCAATCAGCAGCTGGTCTTTTGTGCCTCTGGTGTTCGGGCAATTTCCTTTCTGTTCAACTGGAAGCTGTTTGTTAGTTAATAAGTGTTGCAGCATTTCATCTGCTATTATTCCAGTTAATAATTTGAACATGATTGGCAGGCAGGTTATCGGTCTATAATTACTTGGAACTGCACCTTTTGATGGGTCTTTCATTATGAGATGAGTTTTCCCAGTTGTTAGCCATTGTTCAATATCACCTCCTTGCAAAATGTGATTGAACTGTTTTGAAAGTTGTTTATGAAGGCTTGTTAGGTGTTTAAGCCAAAAGCCATGCAGTTCATCCTCGCCTAGTGCAGTCCAGTTTTTAATTGTCTTTGCTCTTTCACTTATTAATTCTGGTGTTATTATTAGATCTTGCATTTGTTGGTCACATTTTTGACCTCTTTCATCCAGCCTGCTTTTTTATTATAATCTATTGGATTGTCCCATAATTTCCCCCAGAATTGCACTGTTTCTTCTTTATTTGGCGTTTCTAGGTTTCTTGCAGTTTCTCCTTCTATGCTTTGGTAGAAACGTCTCTGATTCAACTGGAATTGGAGATTCTGCCTGTGTTGTGTCATTCTGGCTTTGCAAAATGTGATTGAACTGTTTTGATAGTTGTTTATGAAGTTTACAGAATTAAAACATACAATATAACACATTTAAAGTTCATTAAAAGATAAAAATTATAGATAAAAACACATTAAAACACATTAAAAAATTTAAAAATACAATCTCAGTTGAAGGCCATGATGTGACTACACCAATAAGATTAGAATTGTTTAGACAATTATTTTCCCCATGATACTCAATGGATGCGAAAGCTGGACTTTGAAGAAGCAAGATAGAAAAAGCATTGATGCTTTTGAACTTTGGTGCTGGAGAAGACTTTTAAGGATACCATGGACAGCCAGGAAAATTCATGGAGGACAGGTCTCTCAATGGCTACTAGTCCGGTGTCTGTGGGCCACCTCCAGCCTATGAGGCACAATGCCTCTCAATACCAGTTGCAGGGGAGCAACTGCAGGAGAGAGAAGGCACGCCCTCACCTTTTGCCTGTGGGCTTCTCAGAGGCATCTGGTGGGCCACTGTGTGGAGTATATAGGCCCTGGGCCTGATCCAGCATGGCTGCTCTTATGTTCTTATGGGAACTGGATACAATAGAGACTCTCAAGCTTGCGTACCCATATGTTGTTGGACTACAACACTCACCATCCCCATCCACAGTGGCCAAATGATGCTGGGAGATGATGGGAGTTGTAGTCCAACAGCTCTTGGAGACCCAAACTTGAGAACTCCTGTGGTAGAGGCTTATAAAATCATGCCCGATGTGGAAAATGGAGAGAGAGAGAGAGAGAGAGAGAGAGAGAGAGAGAGAGAGAGATTGTATGTCCCTCCCTCTTAATACTAGAACAGTGTTTTCCAACCTTTCCCCCACTCCAAAGCTTAGGTTAGGAAACTTAGGTTAGGAAAGGAACAGCAGTGCTGGACTAGGACTGGGGAGACCCGAGTTCAAATCCCCATTCAACCAGGATACTAGCTGGGTGACTCTGGGCCAGCCACTTCTCTCTCAGCCTAACCTACTTCACAGGGTTGTTGTGAGCAGAAACCTAAGTATGTAGTACATTGCTCTGGGCTCCTTGGAGGAAGGGCAGGATTTTAAAAATGTTAAAATAAAATAAAATAAAATAAATATCCTCCCCCCACCCCCCGCCGGGACGTTGCAACACATTATTTATTTTACTGTCTTGGCACATTATGGGACAAGTCAACTCTAAATGAAAGGAGTATGAATGCCCAGTGTTTGGAGCTGACTTGCCCCACAGTGCTCAAGGAAGAAGACAACCCCTTGCCCAGGCTGAAAAGTTTTTGAACTGCTTTTGCAACAGATTCACTACTTTATGTGTTGGGAAGGGGGTCTCTCCTCTCAGTGCCTTGTGGGGTGAATCAGCTGCAAAAGCAGAAAACAGCCAGTCAGCACAGCACACCCGTGAGTGTCCTGCAACACCCTAGTGTGCCACTGCATAACACTTGGGAAATGTTGTGCAAGAACATGGGGCTTACAAAAAATGTGGAATGGCAAACACGATTTTAAAAAATAGTCTTTCAGGATGCAGAATTGATTTTTGCACTTCACTGTCACAGAATGTGGTAATGACAACGAGTTTGGATATCTTTAAAAGGGGACTAAACAAATCAATGGGGGAGCAGAGCTGTATAGTGGGCTATTCGTCATGAACGCTATGTGGAACCTTCATGCTCAGAGCAGTCTACCTCTGAACACCAGTTGCTGGGGGAGCAAGAGCAGGAGAGGGGGCGTGCCCCCATGTGAGCTTCCAAAAGCATCTGGTGTGTCACTGTGGGAAATAAGATGCTGGAGTGAGAGACCTTTGGTCTGATCCAGAAAAGCTCTCCTTAGGTTATGTTCTAACAGCAGATTCGGAGGTGGGATTGTAGATAAGGAAAACTATGCAGAGAGGAAAGAGTTTTAAAAGCCCTTCCTTTGCTAGAATGCTTATTTATTTGACTTACTGAGTTTATATCCCACTTTTTCTCCAAGGAGCCGAAAGCAGTGTAGATGGTTAAACTGGCCCAGAGTCATGCAGTGAGTTTCATGACTGGATGAGGATTTGAACTCAGATCTTCCTTGTCCTAGTTGAACACTAACACTACATTACAGTATATTTACTATAATGAAAAATGGAACTTCCCCTGCTATGTTTAAGTGAAAAACAAGTTGAGGAGATTTGGTCACAGATATCCTGTATTACCCTAGCTTTCTAAACAAACAAACAAACAAACCAAACAATCAGTCAGTCAGTCAGTCACAGATCTTCTGCATTGTCCTGGCTTCAGATCCCCAGTGAATTCAACAGGAGAACCTCATGGATATCTATTTAATGTATTTAAAATATTTATATATTTTAAAATTATAATATTACCCTTCCAGTGCAATACTGCTTAGGGTGTCTGACAACAACAAAGCCATTGCATTGTTGAAGCTACACAGGAGTGTACCTGGCTGGTCAGGAGGCTCACAGAAGCCCAGAGGAGCTGCTCCCAGCTTTGTGAAAGAAGATGAAGGTATCAGCAAACGAAACACAGGAATCCTGCACATTCTTAGATCAACAGTTGAGCAACTGGCAGTACCGCTTGATTAGGGAGGGAACTTGGAAGTCCATTTGTGGTTCAATTTTTCCCCCCCAGTCAGCTTCTAGTTTTGAACAGAACCTTTGAATGGTTGGTTGGGTTTGATTTAATTTAATTATTAGGATGCATAAGGAAACAAGCTCCCTCTTGATCAATGCACACATGTGTGGTTTCTTTTGTAAGCAGGAAATAAATGGTTTATCTCTTTTTGGGGGTCATGGAAATAAACTGCGTGTGCACGCACACGCACAAACACTTTTTAAAGGAAATGATTAGGTTATAACTAACTGTTCAGGAAATCTGGGTAGTTATCTTAGCTTCTGGTGTTCAGAGGAATAATGGAACAGGGTGGAGAGCAGGTCTTGTGGTAGTGAGCATGAACTGTGTGTATTGCTAAGCAGGGTTCACTTGGGTTTGCATTTGGATGGCTGAATTCATGTGAACACCGACTGCTGTAAGATATTCCCTTTAAGGGATAGGGCACAAGTGGCAGAGCTTGTGCCTTGCATGCAGAAGGTTTCAGGTTCAATCCCTGGCAGCATCTCCCGGCAGGGCTGGGAAAGACTCCTGCCTGCAACCTTGGAGAGCCGCTGCCAGTCAGTGTAGACAATACAGAGCTTGATGGACCAAGGGAAGGGAAGCTTCCAAACACACACATACACATGTAAACCGCCCTGCACCATTTTTGGAAGGGCGGTATTATATAAATAATATCTACTGGCTGCCAGTATGTTTCCGGGCAAAATACAAGGTGTTGGTCATCACATATAAAGCCCTAAACAGCTTGGGCCCTGGGTATTTAAGAGAATGTCTTCTTCGTTATGAACCCCACCGCCCATTGAGAGCATCAGGAGAGGTCCATCTGCATTTGCTTCCAGCTCATCTGGTGGCTACTCAGGGACAGGCTTTCTCCGTTGCTGCCCCGAGGCTTTGGAATGCGCTCCCTAGTGAAATAAGAGCCTCCCCAACTCTGACAACTTTTTAAAAGTCTCTAAAGACGCATTTCTTCACCCAGACTTTTAATTGATATTGTTTTGATTGTTTTAATGTTGTTTTTAGAATTTTGTTTTAAATTTTTAAATTGTGTTTTAAATTTCTTGCTTTTAAATTTTTTGTTTTTGTTTTTAATTAATGTTTTACTTTTTAATACTGCCCAGAGACATAAGTTTTGGGCGGTGTAAAAATATGATAAACAAACAAACAAACAAACATGAAATAAATAAATAAATAAATAAATAAAGTGTGTGTGTGTGTGTGTGTGTGTGTGTGTGTGTGTGTGTGTGTGTGTCTTTAATCTCAATGCTTTATATGGACATTCCAGTTTCGAAAAATATGACTAAGGAGGCACATGATGGAGGTTTTTGAAATTACTCATGGAGTGGAGAAAGTGAGAGAGAAAGGTGGTTTTCTCCATCTTCTGTGGGACTAGACTCGAGAGTCATGCAGTGAAATGTATCTGCAATGGATTCCAGACTTCGCAACATGCAGAATCCACATCTGGAATTCACTGACACCCGATGGGACAGTGGCTGCCAGTTAAGATTCACAGGATCCTAGAGCAGGAGGTCTTGGAGTCTAGCTCCCTGCTCAGAGCAGGAATCTGCTGCAGCATCCCTGACAGGTGGCTGTCTAGCCTTTGTTGGAAAACTTCCAGCCAAGGAGAGCCCAACACTGCATGAGGCAGAAGGTTCCACTGTCCAACAGCTCTTACCATTAAAACATTCTTTCTCTCTGACCTAAATTTGCTTTCTCATAAATTTAACCCATTAATTCTAATCCTCCATAAAAATATCAGAACACAAGAACAGCCCTGCTGGACCAGGCCCAAGGCCTATCTAATCCAGCATCCTGTTTCACAGAGGCCCACCAGATGCCTCTGGGAAGCCCACAGACAAGAGGTGAGGTCCTACTGTTAATCCCCTACAACTAGTATTTAAAAGGCATCTTGCCTCCGAGGCTAGAGGTGGCCTATAGCCTTCAGACTAGTAGCCATTGATAGACGTGTCCTCCATGAATTTATCTAAACCCTTCTTAAAGCCACCCAGGCTGTTGGCTGTCACCACATCTTGTGACAGAGAATTCCATAGGTTTCTCAGGAGCAACAAAGAACAACTCCACTCCTCCTCCGGTGTACCAGCCCTTCTTATATTTGAAGACTGGTCTCATAGACCCCTTAATCTTCTCTTCTGCTGGCTAAACATTCCTAACTCCTTCCACTTGACTTGACTTCCAGACCCCTTCATAAAATGCAGGGCTTAGAGCTGGACACAGGATTCCAAGTGAGGTCCAGCCAGTGCAGAAGAAACAATGAGTCCTCATGATCTATGCCTCTATGCAGGGGCGTAACTACCATTAGGCAAGGGGAGGCAGTCGTCTTGGGGCCCCACTGCATCGAGGGCCCCCCCAGAGGCACATCACATGACTCCCCACCCGCCCATGTTGCACCCCCTATGAATTATGTTGAGTCTCTTGGAGATCGGCAGGAGCAGAGAGTAAAAAAACTAGATTCAATGTGTACTAGATTTTCACCGTATTCATAATGGGGATGTGAGTGTGAGTGCACGATCTATTGTGAAGTGTGTTTGTGTGTGTGTATCAGCGAGGGGCCCATTTTAAAATCTTGTCTCTGGGCCCCCTCCAACCTTGCTATGCCCCTGCCTCTATGATTGTAGCTTAAGAATTCACCTTTTCAGCAGTTTCTTCACACTGCTGGCTCACATTCCACCCCCAAAAGGGATGGCTTCAAATTCTGGGACTATCTTCCTGGGATATCTGCTCTCATTTTTCTCTGTTGGTCTTTTTGGTGTTGGGCAAAGTCTGATCTTTTCCAGAGCTAACAAAATTTTTTATTTATTATTTATTTATTAGAAACATTTAATATACTGCCCACTCTGAAGACTTCAGGTGGTGCAGAAAAAACAGGCAAACAAGGCAACATTAAAAATTACATTCTAAATTAAAAACTAAAGTTACTAACAAAAAACAAATCGGTACATCAACAAAAATGAAACTAATTCAGAACTGCAGCTTCAAAACACACATACAAAAATCCTTGCAAGTAAAAAACAAAGCAAAACCTAGCAGGGAGAGTATTTCTACCCTAGCCTTTCCTGACAATGCTACATGCTGGGAAATCTATTCACCACATTTCTTTACCCACTCTCCTCTAAAAAACAAAAACAGTAAAGTCAAAATCAGGAATCAAGAAAAACACAAAGGAAAAACATAAACAGGATTAAACAAAGGAAGAAACTACCATCCTTGTAAATGCGAGAAAGCAGCAGAGATAGCAGAAAAGATCAAAAGGTGACCTCAACACAGTCGCAGGGGAATAATGATAGCAAGAACTACACTCAGCTCTCTCCAAAGGATCTGCCAAATAGGCATGTTTTAGTCTGGAGCCCAAAAGCACTCAGCATTGAGGCTAGATGGGTCTCCCTAGGAATGGCCGTGCTCCTTACGGACACCCATCATACATCAGTTGTGGGACAATCTGGAGCAGCTCCTCAGAGGTGTTGATCTTGGGCGGAGGAAACCTAGATCAAACTCCATGTTATGTGGCATCCCACAGCTCCTTCTTTCATATTTTCCAAAGCCAAACTTGTCTTGACAGCCAGCAACTGAGCATAAGAAGGGTGTACAGAGAGAGGGTGATCCATCCTTTCTTCTCCTGCCCTATTCCCACTCCAGATCGCCCAAGATGGTCAGCTTGGATGGTCAGAAGGGCTGATTCTGTGAACTGGCAACCTTCTTTCATGTATTCACACCCTGCCATAAAACCATAGGAAGCTGCCTTTTGTCAAGTCAAACCCTTGGTCCATCAAGCTCAGTATTGCCTACACTGATTGGCAGCAGCTCTCCAGGGTTTCAGACAGGAGTCTCTCCCAGCCCTACCTGGAGATGCTGCCAGGGGTTGAACCTGCGGCCTTCTGCATGCAGAGCAAATGCTCTTCCACTGAGCTCCGGTCCCATCCCCTAAGAGGAAGATCTCACCGCAGATAGCGTTCACATGTAGTCCCCCATCCAAATGCAAGCCAGGGAAGACCCTGCTTAGCAAAGGGGGCAATTCATGCCTCCTGCTGCAAGACCTGCTGTCCACTCCATGCCCAAGGGCATTAGGGGATGGGGCCAATGTGAAACTTGGAGCAGACCATGGAGGTCTTCTAGTCCAACCCCTGCCGCTGAGTGCAGGAATCTGCTACTTCTTTGCGGCAGATGGACTCTTGGAGCCAGCTGATGAAGTTATCTGCCCGCTTCCTCTGAAAGCTAGGCTCACGGCTTGGATCCCTAGTACTTCCAGGCCCATTTTCTTTTATATGAACCTGCCTAAACTTTAAATCAGGGCTGCTCTGCTACGGACCTCATGCAGACGTTGGCCTGACAGAGACGTAAGTTTGGGGCAGTATAAAAATGTTAAATAAAATAAATAATATATGAACTCCCATAATCCATGGCTATTGGCCACTATGGCTGGGGATTATGGGAGTTGTAGTCCAAAAACAGGAGCCAGTTGAGCAGGCCTGCTCTAAGATCTCTTGCGGGGGGGGGTCCACTCTGGGTCCCATCTTTATCAGGCACATTGGGCAGATGACTGGGGCAGTGTTATCTCTCTTGGCGGCAACATCTAGTTTGGGGTTCTCAGCCTTGGGTTCCCAGATGAGGCTGGACCACAACTCCCATCAGCCCCAACCACCAAGGCCAAAGGTACATTTAGGCCAAGGACCACTGCAGCTGAGAATTATGGGAGCTGTAGTCCAACCTCATCTGGAGACCCAAGATGGGGAACCCCTGACCTATATGATGGTATTCCCTCCCCTCAGAGACCCAGCTGGCTACCACTGTTGGTTGCTTCCATCACCAGGGAATCCCATCCTTTTAATTTATTTTAAAGATTTATACTCTGCCATTCTTAATACATGAATTCATGGCAGCTTTCAAGAAATTCACTTAGGAGCACAGTAAAACACAACTTATAAAAATCAGGATAATAAATAACAACAACAACTTTATTTGTTAGCCACCCCATAACAAATTGTTCTCTGGGTGGCTCACAATAAACAATAGAATCAAATATGCAATTAAAACATAGGAAACAAAAGAAAAATTACAAAATATTAAAAAATACAAAATTTATTTATTTTTAAACCTATCTTAAAAGGCCTGAGTAAACAGAAAGGTCTTAACTGGGCATCTAAAAGAACAAAGTGATGACACCAACCTATCCTATAAATAAATGGGGTGCAACCACCAAAAAGGTCCTCTCCCTAGCCAAGGCGATCCTTAAAATACAACACTCACAGGGAAATGTACAGAATTAAGGGAAGGTCTGCTGGAATAATCAAGCAAGCAAGCAAGCAAGCAAGCAATGATAAAGTCTTCTGCTTTCATGTAAAATTACACAGGGAGCGGGCAAGCTTAAGATCAAGGGGCAGGGAGTTCCAGAGAATTCAGCTGCTCTTTGGCAGCTGCTGACTTCCACAGTCTTGTATGTTTGGGTTCTTGGATTTATTTTGTTCTGCTGTTTTTACACACACACACACACACACACACACACACACACACACACACACAACCAGTAGCCAAATATGTTAACACTGACAAACACAAACTATCCGACTTGTCAATTACTGCAGTAGAGACGCCATCAGATGGAGCAAAATTATGAATTTTTAGATCCATGAGTTCAGGACAGGAGCCCCAGGAGGCCTCAGCCCTGAGGACAGCACGTGACATCTTAACAGCAGCCAATCCTAAACCACTGTACACTCCATTACGGGCTTTCTGTCATTATCACTGGGCTGCAGCTACTGTACCTTTGCTACAACATCAGAGCAGCTGAAGAAGGCAGAAGCTAAAACATCTTGCCCATTATATTTCTATTTAGTTAATTTTATATGTGCATGCACGCACATGCGCATACACACACACACACACACTATATATATATATGATGCTTTACTTGTTTTAATGTATTAGACACCATTTTGTGACCCTTTAGTAGAAACACTGCTAACAAAAAAATGGCTTACATAGAAAAATAAAATAAAAATACAACTGGCAGGGACCAGAAGTCTCTGCGGACTGATGAACCCCTTCGCTCTGGAGGAAAGAGCCTGTAATCCCCAAAACACATCAACTGCTGTAGCCAAGAGACACTGGGGAGCAAGGGAGGGTCCACTTCTGTGGGCTGGAATCATCTTTGCCAACCATCAGGAGAACAAAACTTGGAAATTACCAACAGCCAAGGGCCAGAAGAGACTGCCATTTATATTAATTTTATTTAATGCTATTGAAGTATTTAATATTTAATAATATTTAATATTATTAAATATTGAGTTTTATTTAATTGGAAGCTGCTGTGGGAACCCAACTTTGTTGAAAAGTGAGGGAGAAATAACATAAATGAATTAACAGATGCATCAGGAGGGGTTTCAACACTCTTTCTTTATGCCTCCAGCTGCTTTGGAAGTTACAGTTTGTTATTATAGACCAGAGGCAGACAACCTTTGGCCCTCCAGCGGTTGCTGAACTACAACTCTCATCTCCAGCCACAATAAATTGTGCCTGAGGATGATGGGAGTTGTAGTTCAACAACAGCTGGAGTGCCAAAGATTGTCTATCCCTGTTATAGACTTTGATTAATAATATCGACTTTTTTAAAAAATCACACTTCTCGTTACAATTTGTTTTTATAGACTTTGTGATTTTTTTAAAAAAACATTGTTTGTTTATATAGTGAGGTCATTAACACAATCAAAAACTGTATTCTACCGAGGTTTGGGTGCTGTGTGTACTCCCAGATTTTGGTTGTGTGGAAGCAAGGTAGGAGGAAAACCTGGATAGAAATGATTGTATGGAAGCAAGGTAGGAGGAACAGCTACCCAGCTTTTCCTCCTACCTTGCCCCCACACAACCATTTTAACCCAAGTTTTCCTCTTACCTTGCTTACACACAACCAAGAATTGGGATCACATAGAGCTCCCAAACCCAGGTAGGTCACAGTTTTTGATCGTGTGAATGACCTCTATAAATCACTTTGGAAACCTTTATGGCCAAAAGGTAATCTAAAAATACAATACATAAATAATAATGTTGTTTTTTGTTTTGTTTTTGTTTTTTAAAGAATCAAGTCTCAAAAGGAAAGAATCACAGAGCTCTGGCTTCATGTACAATTGGAACCTCAACCAAGAAATGCCCTTGGAGAAGCCATTCACTCCCTTGGGCTATCCTACTTCACAGGGTTGTTGTAACGATACAATCAGCCCTGCTACCCCTGCACACCATGGGGGTAATGATGGGGGGAAAGAGGTGATAAAAATAAATCAGGAACATAGGAAACTGCCTTATACTGAGGCAGACCATTGGTCCATCAAACTCAGTATTTTCTACACTGACTGGCAGCAGCTCCTCCAGGGTTTCAGGAAGGAGTTTCTCCCAGCATGACCTGGAGATGCTGCCAGTTGCTGAACCTGGGACCTCCTGCACGCAAAGCAGATGTTCCGCCACTGAGACACAGCCCCATCCCCAAAGGTGGCATACATGGGTCTCCCATCCAAGCATTGACCACGAGACCCACTTAATTTCCACAAGGTGGCTGTATCATGTGCTCTTAGACGGCACACAACTTAAATGCCCTGGTGGGCCAGAACCAACCATGACTTGGTTTGTGGGGACACACACATTAATCAGCACATTAATTATTACATTAAAATGTATTATTAAAAATATTAATGAAAGTGAGGGGGCAGAGGGTTGGAGTCAGGGGGGAAAGCAAGGGGGAAAGAGGGATGAGAGATGGTGTCAGTGGGCTCTCACCCAAGGCAAGAGGTGTCTGGTCTCCAGCAACCAACTGCATTACGTCACTTCCGCTCATCAGCAGGACAGGAGCTCCTCATGGCTCTTGCTGTTGCTGTAGGATATTCCTACCTGCGGGCCAGCAAAAAAGTCCCCAAGGGCCAGATCTGGCCCCCAGGCTTTATGCTGTGCAGGCTTGCCTTAGACCCTGCTGTGGGTCCCATCCAGGGTTGTAACTATAATAGGGCCAGGGGAGACAGTTGTCTGGGGGCCCACTGCCTTTGGAGGGCCCCCAGAGGCAAGTCACATGACTGACTCCCCCAGCTGCACACACACACCAGGCTTCCTTCATCCTCTGGAATTGATGTGAGTGTTAAGACCTGGAGCTACCAGAACAGCATGTCTTTCTCTAGTACCGTTAAATGACTTGCATCGTCCACAATTTACAAAACCTTTAAAAAAATAATTTACGATGATGTTCTATTGAGGAGATAGATAGATAGATAGATAGATAGATAGATAGATAGATAGATAGATAGATAGATAGATAGATAGATTTACTATGCTTTTTTACCACTATTCAGCCTCATTTAAGATTTCTTTACTTCATTAGCTGAGCTTCAGTGGGGTGGGGGGCATTTTAAAATCTTTTCTCTGGGCCCTCTCCAACCTTGCTATGCCCCTTGTCCCATCCAGAAAATTGCATCAAGCCAATAAGCAAAGAGGTTTTTGACACTGAAGAAATGGGGGCCGGGGAAGACGGTGCTGTAATGACGCTAGAAAAGTGAGGACTCAAAGGCCCTTTAAGGAAGGAGGTGAGGAAGGCAGGAGAAACAAGCAAGAGTCACACACAAAGACATGTCTAAGGAGACTGAAACGTTGCTGCTACTGACATTCACAGAGGTATACATGAATGAGTGGCTTATAGAAAAGCAGTTGTCCTCGAACACCTGGAGCAAGGCTTCACAGCCACAAGAGAAAAGCCATAACCCAAGAATAGGAAGGCAAGAGGAGGAGAATAGTAGGAAGGCAGGAAGAGAGGAGAGCTGGTCTTGTGGTAAGCAGGGTCCACCCTGGTTGCATTTGAATGGGAGACCACATGTGTGAGCACTGAAAGAGATTCCCCTCAGGGGATGGAGCCGTTCTGGAAAGAGCAGAAGGTTCCAAGTACCCTCCCTGGCAGCATCTCCAAGATAGGGCTGAGAAAGATTCCTGCCTGCAACCTTGGAGAAGCTGTTGCCAGCCTGTGAAGACAATACTGAGCTAGATAGACCAATGGTCTGCCTCAGTATATGGCAGCATCCTATGTTCCTAAGAAACATGAATGCACACTGCAGAGCCTCATGTGTGCGGTGAAGCACACAGGGAGCTCTTGTCACATATAGCTCCAGCCTGTTTTGTTCAAAGGCAGGGGCTGCTCTGTATATGCAAGGTAGTACCATTGGGCAGCTTTCCCCTGTCCTGAGATGAATGGGAAAATTTTTGGAGGGCACCCAGGGTTTGAAGAGGTCCAAGTGGAGATCAGAGCAGTTAGGAGAGAACCAAATCCTGCTTCAAAGCCACCTGGGCAATTGAGAGCCAGTCTGGTAGTGCTTTGAATGTTGGACTAAGACCAAGGAAATCTGAGTTCAAATCCCTGTTTGGCCATGAAACTCCTCGGGTGACTCTGGACCAGTTACTTCTTTCTCAACCTAAACTTCCTCACAGGGTTGTTATGAGGATAAACATAACTATACACACTGCTCTGGACTCCTTGGAGGAAGAGTGGAATATAAATGTAAAAGTATATAAATGTGGAGGGAATGGGAAGGATGTGCTAGATTATTGGATCACAATGAAAAAACAGCCTCGCTTTGTTCTCTGAAGGGCCCGGTGGTATTTCTCCAAATAATGGCTTGATAAAGTGGGTGTAAGAAAGGAAGGATGGAAATGCCTAAGGGTGAACAAATGGATGCAGAGATAGAGAAAGGAAGAATGAATAAAGATGGATTCACAGATGCAGAGGGGTTAGAAAATGTGAAAGGAAGAGACTCCTCAAGCTCTGGCCGCTGCATCTAAAAAATTCATTGCTCACCAGGATGGCTGAATCAATGAATCCTCCTGGCTCCAGTGCAGAACACGGCCTTGACTATGGATTTCTGCCCATCTAGCTTCTCTCTTGTTTGTGGGGTGGAGGGGGCAACCCCAGACAATCTCCACTTAAGAATACAAGTGTTGGCCCTTCCCACCGGCCACGGGAGGGCCCGAGTACTCACCCAGTCACAGGGCCAAGGCCGCACAGCTCCTGGGTACACAGGCAAAGCCAGCTGAGACCTTCCCTGGTTGCCAGGGAGAGCCAGGACACCCAGGAACCCACAGATCGTGGGTGGGACAGCATAGTCCAGCAGATTGCCTCCTGGTGGCAAAGAAGAGGAGATGGCAGGGCCTCAACAGCTGGCAAGACGGGCAACCGCTGAAGGAGGGAGGATGCAGGCAGCTGGATTGGAGAGGGTGGAGTCAGGAAAGGGTGGTTGGGATTGCCCTGGTTGCAGGGCTTTAGTGATTGGGCCCTAGAGACTCCTGGCAATGAACAGCCTGACCCCTCTCTCTGATGGCTGGAAGAGGAATAGGGTGGTGATTAACCCTCTCCCCAGCACTTCCGAGGCCACTTCAACAATCTATGAACAGGAGCAGAGGCAGGGAGGCAGTTGGAGACTGCGGCCCCTGGCGAGGGCATGACAACAAGAAAAAGCCCCGCTGGATCAGGCCAAGGGCCCATCTAGTCCAGCATCCTGCCTCACTCAGTGGCCCACCAGGTACATCTGGGAAGCCCACAAGTGAGAGGGAGGGCAATTGCCCCCTCCCATTGGTGTTTCTCCTGGTGTTCAGGGGCATGCTACCACTGATGGAAAAATATACGGCTGCCTGGGGTAGCAGTTGTCGATAACAGCCCTGGGCCATTTTTGGAAGGGTGGTATAAAAATCAAATCAATTAGTCAATAAATATCCTCCATGAATTTGTCTAACTCCTCTTTAAAACTGTTGAGACTGGTGGCCCGGGGCATAGCTCCAGGAGAAGGGGCCTGTGTTCACCCCCTCCCTGGTGCCCCTCAGAATGAGGAAGATAATGAAGAAAATAGAGAAGGGTGGAGCTGGAGGGCCCTCAGGAGCTGGGAGGCCTGGGCTTTTTGAACCCTTTTGCTCAATTATAGCTACGCCCTGTGGTGGCCATCATCAGATCAGGGGGCACAAAATTCCAAAATTTAACTACACATTGTGCAAGTTAACTGTCCTCTTATCTTTTTTGAATCTCCCAGCATTGAGCTTCAATGGATGATCCCAGGTTCTAATATTATGAGCGAGGGAGAAAAACTTCACTCTGTCCACTCAATCCACACTGTGCATAATTTTATACACCTCTATCATGCCCCCCTTACCCACATCCTTTCTAAATTAAAAACGACCAAATGTTGTGGTCTTCTCTCATTGGGAGTTGCTCCAGCCCTGTGGTCTTTTCGGTTACCAAAAAGCAACCCAAAGCATAGCTGTAGCTATGCTACACACAGCATAGCTTTCTTCACACTGGCTCCGGATTATGGAGGAGTACCTGGAAGATGTACAGGCAGCTTCTGTTAAAGGTTGTATAAAACATACCAAGAACATACCAAGAACATACCAAGGTCCAAAGATGTGGGGAGGGGTGTTTTCCTTACTCAGTGCAACTCATGATCCTTTCTCTTAGCCCAAAGGTTTTCAGACTTGGGCCCCCAGATGTTGCTGGACTACAGCTCTTCTCACCCCAAACCATACTGGCCAAAGGCATTGTGGCTGGGGATGATAGGAGTTGTAGTCCAGCAACACCAGGGGGCAGAGTTCTAATCCGGAAAACCTGCCCTTGGACTGATTGCTCTATTATGAGAGCTGGTCTGGGGAGAAGAGCTGGTCTTGTGGTAGCAAGCATGACTTGTCCCCTTTGCAAAGCAGGGTCTGCCCTGGCTGCATATGAATGGGAGACTACATGTGTGAGCACTGTAAGATATTCCACTAAGGCCACTCTGGGAAGAGCACCTGCATGCAGAAGGTTCCAAGTTCCCTCCCTGGCAGCATCTCCAAGATAGGGCCGAGAGAGATTCCTGCCTGCAACCTTGGAGAAGCAGCTGCCATTCTGTGTAGACAAGACTGAGCTAGATGTCCTTCCTTCTCTGGGAATCTCAATATTGCTGCAAGAGCCCATAGCAAAATCCCAAAAAGGGGGGGGGAGATGAGATTCAGCAGCAGCTGTCAAGGTTGCTCGGGACCCTGATGGCCCAATGACCAGATTCTCCATATGGCAGCTTCATCTATTCATGGGCAAAAACCTGCAGTGGTGCTCGTTTGCCAGTAGCCTTCTCCTTGGTGGACCACCTGCTTTCTAGGCAGAAGGTCCCAGATAATTCCAGGGTTCCTTTCAAGGAGAACTGGAGAATTCTCACAAACATGGATTTTCTCAGACAGCTTCTCCACATGGATATATCCTGGCATCTCTAGTTTAAAGTTCATCTTAGATAGCAAGACCTCTCTCTGCCCAAGAGTTTGAAGAGTCATAAAATATAAAATTGGGTAACTCACTCAAAAATCAGCCGGCCTGATTTCCCCATGATTTCACCCCCGCCTCACCCACCCCCACCACAACAAGAATCAACATGCTTCATCACTGCTTTTCAGATCTGCCCCTTAGGCAAAGCTGGTCCAACCAACACAAAGGAGGAGATTCCAGAACCAAAGGTGAACTACAAATGGGGATCTCAGTCTAAAACCAAAACACATTTTAGGGTCAACCAATTGTATCTGGGTTTGGATCTGAATTGGAACCATTAGCACAGTATTTATATTCCTTTTGGGGGCCTCTGATTTTGTCATCTCCATCATAAATTCAAGATACTTAGAACTTTATTCAACAGATCAAGGAGTTGGAAGATGATAATGATTTCCAATTAATTACAATAGTTCATGTTTGATAAAGTACCGAAACAAGTTGCTGTCTGGGAAAACTCATCATAGATGCCTGTTTTATATGTCCTTATTGGTCATCGTTCGTATTTGCAGTTGTCTGAAGTTACTTTACAGATTTCTTTCTAAATGTTTGTTTGCATTTTGGCTTTTGATTGAAGTTCCCATTTGTGGTTTTTACCTAAAGCTGGTCCAACAGCACCAACAATCCGAGTGTGTGTCAATTTTATTTATTGTTCAATTTATACAACATCTTTCATAAAACTCATCCTGAGGCAGTTTCCAAAAATTACAACAATAACATTCCAAAAATCAGAGGTGGTCAATATACATTTAGGGGTGTAAAGAAAACAGGGTGCAGTCCAAAGGGGGCCCAAAGGCACACCTGCACTGCCCCACCCCCAGCCGACAGCAGGCCTCAGGAAAGGTGCAATGGCTTTTTTGTGTGGTTTTTTTAATGGCCCATTTTTGTGAGCCACCCTGGGATGGGTGAGGGTCTTCCAGGCTGGACATGCTGCATTTGCTCCTTCTAACCCTCAGCTTGCTCAGGACAAAGAGCCGGGAGGATGTCTTCTAGGCTGCGCCCTTCCTATCTCAGAATCTGGGGTTCCATTATTAAAAACATTTATATACTACTTTCCCCAACAACCAAGTTCTCAAAAGGGTGGATGATTTGCTGTCCCAATAGGGCTCACAGTCTATGATCCCCATTTTGCCTGTTCTGCCCCAAAGCGGAACAAATAATAACCATAAGAACATAGGAAGCTGTCTTATATCAAGTCAGTCCATTGGTCCCTCTAGTTCAGTATTGTCTGCACTGACTGGCAGTGGCTCTCCAAGGTTTTATGCAGGAGTCTCTCCCAGTCTTACCTGGAGATGCCAGGGATTGAACCTGGGGCCTTTTGCATGCAAAGCAGATACTCTACCACTGAGCTACAGCCCCATCCCATAAGGGGAATAACTTACAGCAGACAATGTTCACATGTAGTTACTCATCCAAATGCAAACCAAAGACAAACCCTGCTTAGCAAAGGGGACAATTCGTGCTCACTACCACCAAATCAGCTCTCTGCCTTGGAGCATTGGTCAACTCATGCTCCAATTCAGAGCCCCTCTAGCATCTTTCTTATTTATTTATTTATTTATTTATTTATTTATTTATTTAACATTTATATCCCGCTCTTCCTCCAAGGAGCCCAGAGCAGTGTACTACATACTAAGGTTTCTCCTCACAACAACCCTGTGAAGTAGGTTAGGCTGAGAGAGAAGTGACTGGCTCAGAGTCACCCAGCAAGTATCATGGCTGAATGGAGATTTGAACTCAGGTCTCCCCGGTCCTAGTCCAGCACTCTAGTCACTACACCACGCTGATTCGTCTTGCTTGCAAACGTAGACTGCCCCTGAACCTGGAGGTTCCATTATGTAGCTATAATTGCCAATAGATCTAACCATCCACCATGAATATGTCTAATTCCCTTTAAAGGCATCTAAAATATCAGCAAGTTCCATCCATTAATTGTACAACATCTCAAGTGGTGACACTGCACATCAGTACAGCAATGCCCAGGTTCCCTCCCATGACTTTATACCTCCAGAAATTTGGCTGTTGGCCTGCAATTTTCCTTAAAAACCCATTAGTGTGGTAGAGACAAATGGACAGCATGCACACTTTATTCCAGAAGTTCTCAGCCTTGGGTTCCCATTTAAGGCTGGACTAAAGCTCCCATAACCCCCAGCTACAATGTATGGGGGTGATGGGAGTTGTAGTCCAGCAACAAATGGGAACTCAAGGTGGAGAGCCCCTGCCTTACTCAGATCTGGTTAAATGACTTTAAAGTAAGAACAGGGGGAAGAGGCTACTGATTTGGGCAGGGCTGCAGAAACCTTTGAAGACTATCTGTAGGCAATGGGTAGGCTAACACTGAACACACAACCCCTAGGAGACAATCACACACACGTACACACATCATGCAGCCAGTCCGTCCCCCTCCCCGTACAGGTCTGAGTATTTCAAGCCCACCCCTCATCCCTGAAAAAAAGACGAAGAGAACTGCCACAAGAGAACTTTGCCATCGAAAGTCCTTTGGTTGCACACCCATTATATATCGGAAGAGTAATCGGTATATCCAATATCCAAACTTCTTGTGTGGATGGGCTGGATAAAAGCACACATACTGAGGCTGCCCAAGGAAACCTGAACAAATGGAGCTTCTCTCCCCACCACCCTTTCCTCCTGTTTTCCAAGAAAACCCAATAACGTCTCCTCAGTGGAAAGACCTCTTTGAACTCAGCTGCGGCTGAGCCACCTAAACCACAAACAGGCTCAAAGCAAAGGAACTCGCACATCGATGGGATTGCAGAGGAAGGGACTGCTGAGGTGAGGTTTTTCTCCCCCTCTTAAATTCTGCAGCAAAGGGTTGGACCCAGGTGCCAAGGGCTGGGGGCGGGTGGCGGGTGGTGTGGGTTCAAAAGCCAACAGCTTCCCACGGACAGAGGACTGGCGTTATTCCCCCTGTCCCTATGCTGTGATTTATTTAGCATACAGACGTTAGCTGACTTTCCAGTGAAAGCAGTGCTCAAGGTGAGATGCAAAGATTTTTTTTTTTTAAACCCACCACATAACAATAACAACAATAAAAATGATTATTTACCAAGTGGGTAAACGCACATCGGAGAGGAGAGGCAACATATCAGCCGCAGGCAACAAATCCATTGCGTTCACATACACACACATATTTGACGAAGAGGTGGGAGGGGGAGATCTACATTGCGCTGAGGTTGACCACCCCTAACTATTGGCAAAAGTGCTCATCTCCATGCAGGGGCTCATGGAGGGGCACTACCCCCTTGCCGACGTCTATAAGCCTCCCCCTCTTGTGGAGAACATAAACATAGATATCCCGGGTTGGTTCCTGGTGGTCTTTGGCTGCAATCCTTCTCAAACCCCAAGCAAGGGAATGGGGGGGGGAGGTTTACCTTCGGCTGGCTGTGGATCCGGGGAGGCTCTTTCCACAAACAGGTCTGCGAGGAGACGCTATGGAGAGAGAAGTTTCTCTGCACCAGAGGAGGCGGATGCTGCAGCTCGGGGTACGGAGCCGGCTCCCCGCCTCCCTGGCAGCGGCACCTCCGCGCGGAGTCCGGGCAGCCCTGCGGCGCCGAGCACACCGCCGGCACGCTCCGCTGCCCAGCAGGCGCAGGGCAACCGGGCAGCGCGGGCGGGCAGCCGCCAAGAGGCAGAGGCGGTGGCAGCGGTCTGGAGTGCCCGGGCACCAGTCCTGGCAAGCCGCCGCCGCACTCCCGGGGCGGGCAAGGGGAGTGCCAGTTGGAGGGTTGCCCGAGCGTCCAGGGGCCGAGCGGCCTGAGCCGTCCAGGGTCCCGGGGCTGGCGGAAGAGCGGGTAGAGAGCCGGGTAGAGGAGCTGGGTCAGAGTCGGCTGGCCCAGGAACTGGAAGGTGGCCGGGCGCCCGCCGCAAGGCGCTCCAGCCGCCTGCTTGGCTGGCCAACGCTGGAGCTGTCCGTGGTGCTGAATCGCAGGCTCAGCCTCGCCGCCGCCACTCTTGCGCTGCAGCGGTTGGTGGTGCTGAAGGACAGCTCCTTGCGCCCGCCACGGCATCCCCGCCTCTCCCGGGCGTCGATTCAAGCTTTTTCCCCCAACTGCTCTCCTCCAGGATCTCTGGCGGAATCCAGAAAGGGACCCTTCCCATTGGTGGGCTTCACGATGACGCTCCCCCTGCCCAGCGCAGCCCCCCCTTATCCACTGCACCGCCCCTCCCCTCTCTCCCTCTCGAGGTGCATAATTACACCCTGTAATCGGAGTAATTGCTCTTGGGGGGGGTGGGGGGTGGAAAGGAATTGCTGGCCCCCTTGCACTGCAAAGCACAAAGCCTTTCTTCGTAATTCTGGGTGAAGATATCTTGGAGAGAGAATGCTTTATTATTCTCCCACCCTACGATCCATTCATTCCTGTCTTTCCCCGAGTCAGCCCATGGATCCACTGAGCCCCGTATAGTCTACTGACTCTACTCTGGCTGGTAGCAGCATCCCAAGGGCCCTTCTCAGTCCTGCAGCCTTTATCATCAAGCCCGAGACCTTCTGCAGGCAAAGCTCGGCCACTGATTTTCGGGCCGAGCTAAAACAACAACAACAATAGAGCTGTTGATTATAAAAGTGAAGCTGCCTTCTACAGGAGCAGAACACTGTGTGTATTGAACGTAATAACTCCAGCTCTGACTGGCAGCAGCTCTTCAGGGTCTTGAGAAGAAAGAGAGACCTGCACTCCTTTTTTATGGGGGTGCTGAGAATCATGCCCAAGACCTTCCACATGGAAAGCAGATACTGAGGCTATTCTCACAACCAGCCGAAACTGGGCTAAGGGAGCCCAGCCTGGTTACGGCTGGTCACATTCTGCAACCAGGGCTGTGCAGTTCCCAGCAGCTACCCCTCTTAAATGCCTCCCCCCCCCGTTAAACGAGGTTAGTGGAGCATGTGCACTGCTAACCCCATTTCCTGGTTGTGTGTCACTATGGCGTGGCTCTGTGTCGTGGCGACTCACAAGTAGACCCCTGACAGGGAAGCTACAGTAAGCCTTCCAGCATCGGGGGGGGGCTCCCCAGAATGCCCCGCGCACTCACATGGGGCATTCTGCTACTTCCATGACAGAGCCGGTAATCGTGTGGCCGGACAATCTGGCTGCTCAGGGTGAGCTGCCTGCTCATGTGTGGGGAGAGCAGGCCAAGCCCGCTCTCCCCGCAAACCTCCTTATGGCGCTTCACAGTGCTCATGTGAAGCACCTCACTCTGTCACTGAGTTATGGTGCAACCAGCTAGAAGCAGAAGAGCAGATCTGTGGGGTATTGCTCATGGAGATAAGAAGCTGCCTTATATTGAGTCAGATCAATGGTTCACCTAGCCAGTCTTGCCTGCACTGACTGGCAGCATCTCTCCAAGGGCCTAAGAGGGTCGAGCTGCCTCAACACAGCAGTCTGACTGGGAAATCCTAAACATATTTACTCTGGAAAAAAGTTCAGCCTTACACCCTAGTAAATGAATAGAGGACTGTAGCTTTAGGAACACAGGAAGCTGCCTGATATCAAGACAGAACTTATCCTGTGATGGACTTATCCTGGAGGACTGCGTACAATTCTGGTCACCACATCTAAAAAAGGACATTGTAGAATTGGAAAAGGTGCAGAAGAGGGCAGCCAAGATGATCAGGGGCCTAGAGCACCTTCCTTAAGAGGCAAGGCTACAACACCTGGGGCTATTTAGTTCAGAAAAAAGACGACTGCGGGGAGACATGATAGAGGTCTATAAAATCATGCATGGAGTGGAGAAAGGGGATAGAGAGAAATTCTTCTCCCTCTCACATAACACTAGAAGCAGGGGTCATCCCATGAAATTGATTGCCAGGAAATTTAGGACCAGCAAACGGAAGTACTTTTTCACACAACGCATAATCAACTTGTGGAATTCTCTCCCACGAGATGTGGACATCCATGGGCAACATCCTGGATGGCTTTAAGAAGGGTTTGGATAACTTCATGGAGGAGAGGTCTATCAACGGCTACTAGTTGGAGGGCTATAGGCCACCTCCATCCTCAGAGACAGGATGCCTCTGAGTACCAGTTGCAGGGGAGTAACAGCAGGATCGAGGGCATGCCCCCAACTCCTGCCTGTAGGCTTCCAGTGGCATCTGGTGGGCCACTGTGCAAAACAGGATGCTGGACTAGATGGGCCTTGGGCCTGATACAGCAGGGCTGATCTTATGTTTTTATGGATTGGTCCATCCAGCTCAGAACTGTCTGCTCTGACTAGCAACGACTCTCCAAAGTTTCATACAGCTGTCTTTCCCAATCTTATCTGGAGATGCTGTCAGGAACTTAACCTGAGACTTGCTGTGTGTAAAGCAGATGCTCTTCCACTGAGTTATGGTGCTTTAGTCCCCCTTAAAAGCTTACTACATTGGAATCTGCCTGTCAGACCATTGTTCCATCTAGCTCAGCAGCATTGCTTATACTGACTAGGCAAAAAATATATGAGGGATTGGACGACAATACAGCAGCAAATTGGGTGAGACCGTGCAAAAATGATGGTAATGATAGCAATAGGAATTGATAACACTCCCAAAACATACAGCACTATCAAAACTCTTGTTCATGAGAAGAATCCAACCTATGCATTATTGTGACAAAATCCAAACACTTTCGATGGGCGAACCCGGGAAATTCTCCAGCCCATTTCGAACATTCTTCATCAGAGCTGCAAAGCTTCCATTTCCTCCGAAAGTATTTCCTCCGTAAGTGAGATGTAGGAGGATAGAGCTCTCCAAAAAATACTTTCGGAGGAAATGTAAGCTTTGCAGCTCTGATGAAGAATGTTCGAAATGGGCTGGAGAATTTCCCGGGTTCGCCCATCGAAAGTGTTTGGATTTTGTCACAATAATGCATAGGTTGGATTCTTCTCATGAACAAGAGTTTTGATAGTGCTGTATGTTTTGGGAGTGTTATCAATTCCTATTGCTATCATTACCATTATTTTTGCACGGTCTCACCCAATTTGCTGTTGCTTATACTGACTAGCAACAGCTCTCCAGGTTTTCAGATATGGGTCTTTTCCAGCCCAACCTGGAGATGCTGGAAGAGATTAAACCTGGGACCTTCTGCATGCAAAGCAGATGCTCTGCCACTGAACTATGATCCCACCCACTCCTACTGCACCTTAATTTAGGAAACTGCTGAACATAAAATCTTGTATTGCACTGATGAAGGACATTCATGTCCACTATGGGAAATGTTGCATTGTTGGGGTGGTAAAAACAGGAGGAAAGGGTTCAAAGAGCAAGGAGGAAATGGAAAGATTTCCCACAAATGCTCTCTAGAAACAGAAAAAGCAACAAGCTTTATTGGAGTAAATGTTGATGCTATGGCAATCTGCAAGGTAGGAAGCTGCCTTATTCTGAGTCAGACCATTGGTCCATCTAGCTCAGTATTGTCTTACGAGACTGGCAGCAGCTTCACTAAGATTAGAGGCAGGAGTCTCTCCCTAATCTCTCCCAAGATTAGAGAATCTTGGGAAAGAATGTCTCTACGGTATTGTGGACATAGAGTCTTGTGGTAGCAAACATGACTTGTCCTCTTTGCTAAGCAGAGTCCACCCTGGTTCACATTTGAATGGGGACTACATTGGAAGATATTCCAATGCACTGGAAGATATTCTCTTTAGGGGATGGGGCTGCTCTGGGAAGAGCAGAAGGTTCCAAGTTACTTCCCTGGCAACTCCAAGATAGGGCTGATAGAGATTCCTGCTGAGAGAAGCTGCTGCCAGTCTGTGTAGAGTAGACAATACTGAGCTAGATGGACTAATGGTCTGACTCAGTATGTGGCAGCTTCCTATGTTCCTATCTGGAGATGCCAGGAAGGGAACTTTGAACTTTCTGTATGCAAGCATGCAGGTGCTCACCCCCAAGCAGCCTCATCCTTGAAGGGGAATATTTTCCAGTGGTCACACATATAGTCCCCATTCAAATGTGAACCCCTGCTAACTTGGCAAAAAGGCCCCTTTTAACATGGTGATTCTCTTTATTGAGCAGGGGGAGAGTAACTGGCCCAATCCACCCCCAGCACAGGACTTCCAGTGGCTGTTGCTGGTGTCTCTATAATGTTTCTTTTTAGATTGTGAGCCCTTTGGGGACAGGGAGCCATCTTATTTATGTATTATTTCTCTGTGTAATCTGCCCTGTGCCATTTTTTGGAAGGGTGGTATAGAAATTGAATAAATAAATAATAAAAAAATAACCAGGGTGGACTCTGCTTAGCAATGGGGACAATTCATGCTTGCTACCACAAGACCAGCTCTCCTCCCATATGGAAGTTATTATCTAGCCAGCTATTATCTGTGGTCCCCATCAATCCTCTCTCTTCCCTCAGATCCTTTTCTGAGGCAGAGGTTTTGGGAGAGAAATGGGTCTTCTGAGAATTAATTGCATGGAGATATGGAGAGGGTAAGCCACAGAGCAAGCCCTTTCATACTGCTCAGAATGCATTCCTGCTGCTTCTAACCTTGCCCCCCGAATGGCAGTGGAAATGAGACCTCTGGGAAAGAGATCTGTGTGGTGCTTGGTGTTCTGCTTGCCGGAGGGCTGAGGGCACTTGCCACTGGTGAGCTGGCAAGTGGGTTTGTGGATGCCTGCCCACATATCTTTGTCATGGCAAAGAGAGCAGTGACTTTCAAAGAACAATCGAGGAGGGTTGGGGATTCCTTGGAAGCTTTGTGGGAGTTGTTCAATTAAAAGATTATAAATATTACCACTTAGTTATATGCCCCACTATCAACAAGGTGCTCTACAAGGCACTCTACCGCAAAAGCAAAAGAAACTTCTGCCCCAGAGATCTTGCACTAAAGGCTTCTGCCCCAAGGAGACTGAAATTTAGATTTTGCCTACATTGCCAGCTCACAGGATGGGAATGTTCCAAGTGCTTTAAAAAAAAAAAAATCCCCACACCACATTCTTCTTCAACAACTGCCAGTGAGGCTGGCTCATGGTTCTCATTTCACAGATGGGAAAAGGGAAAGCGAGAAATTGAGGACTGACACAACTATATACAAAATCCCAGTCATTGCTTCAAACAATACTGTTTTCAGGAGACACAAGAAAAACCATAGGATGTTAAGAGTCGGAAGGGACCTTTGAGATCTTCTAGTCCAACCCCCTACTCTGGTGACTCCCAACTAGGGTTCCTGCAGATGTGGTTCCTCCACAGTAAATTGTAGCTGGGAATGATGGGAGTTGCAGTTCAGCAATACCTGGAGGAACCCTGGTTGGGAACAACTCTGCCCTACTTAGTGCAGGAATCTGCCACAGCATTCTTGGCAGGTGGTTGTCCAGCCTCTGTTTGAAAACCTACCGCAAAGGAGAGCCCACCACGGCATGAGGCAGACTCAGGGGCGGCCCTGTGATGAGGCAAGGTGAGGCAGCCATCTCAGGCAGCAGATTGTTTGGGCGCCACCAGGGCTGCAAGACGGCCCCCACCGTTACCACTGGAGCAGCTCTTGGGGACCAATGCAAGCCTCGAAAGCTTTGCATGGAGAGCCTCTCCTGGCATCCCTTGTATGGGTAGAGAAAGGGAGGCTGCTGGCAACCTTTCCACCACTTTCAAGGCTTGCCAGGGCTGGCCTTGAAATGGGACTGGCCCTCTTCCAGGGCATGAAGCAAGGCAGCCTTTTGCACCCTGCCCCAGGCACTGCAGTATCTTGGACCCTCCCTGGGCAGATTGTTCTGCTGTCAAACAGCTCTCACAGTCCCAGAAATGCATCCGAATGTCTAGCTTAAATCTGCATCCTTGTAATTACAATCCTTTTCTTTCTTTATTTATTTTATTTTAATTTTTCATTCATTCATTTATTTCTTATTTATTCTTGTATTCTTTCATTTTTCTTTATTCTTTTAGTTTTTATTAATTCTTTTATTCTTTTATTTATTCTTTTATTCATTCATTCATTCGATTTATATACCACCCCTCCCAAAGTGGATCAGGACGGCTTGCATTAACATCAAAAACACAAAATAAAACAATTATAATCAACAAACATTTGGACCAGACTAAAAAGATGGATCTTTAAGGCTCTCCTGAAAGCCTCCAAGGAAGACAATCCTCTCCTGTCCATGGGGAGTACATTCCACAATCCAGAGGAGACAAGTAATCTTGTGGTAGCAACAAGCATGAATTGCCCCCTTTGCTAAGCAGGGTCCACTCTGGTTTGAATTTGAATGGGAGACTACATGTGAGTGCTGTAAAATATTCCCCTTCGGGGATGGGGCTGTTCTGGGAAGAGCACCTGCCTGCTTGCATGAAGAAGGTTCCCAAGTTCCCTCCCTGGCAGCATCTCCAAGATAGGGCTTGCAGCCTTGGAGAAGCCACTGCCAGTCTGTGTAGACCAGAGTTTCTCAACCACCGGTCCCTGGACCGCTGCCGGTCCCCGAAGGGTTGAGTGCCGGTCCCTGACTGGGAGTCAACCCCCCCGCCCCCCCCCCAACTGCAATCAAGGCACTCACTTCCTCAATTTTGCACATGGCACGGAAGAGGAAGAGTATCACCTTCTTGTGCCTTGCCTCCATGGGCTGCTGAGATCTTCCTATAGCTATCTTATTCCCTATCTTTACAGCTTCAAACTGTATGCGGTGCAGGGGCATGGAGGAAAAGGTATGGCAGTGGGCGCCACTTGAAGGGCTGCTGGTTCTTGCATGTTCATTGTTTGCAGCCAATGGTTGATTGATTGAAACCCAGCTGCCTGTTGTGGTCGAGGCGCCTTGAGAGGGAACGCTGTTTCCCTTTTGCATCGGTGGGGTGTTGTGGTCCCTTTGCCCCCTGTAACCCCCTGGTCTACACCGCTGGTGGAAGTCGGCAGTTCCCTTTGTGACCTCGCCGGGGGTGGAACCTCTGGCCGGGATCATGCCGTGTTGAGGGCTAAGTGGTGGAGGGAGGGAGGAGGGCCGCCTTGGCTCGGCCTTTGCAGAAAGGGAGTCCAGGTGGACCTTCCTCGGGGGAGGGGAAGCAAGCGTGCTTACCAAGGAGGGCTAAGCGGCGGAGGGAGGTGGCATGGTGTGGGGAACAGGCAAATTAACCATTTTGTGAGTTCATGCAAAAGGGTCATTGGATGAATGGCACTGGAATGAAGTGATCCTGGATATTTGATGCCCAGCACGATTCGTGTCTGATCCAAACCGATTTAAAACCAGCTGCCTGTTGCGGCCAAGGCACCTTGAGAGGAAACGCTGTTTCCCTCTTGCATTGGTGGGGTGTTGTGGTCCCTCGGCCCCTATAACCCCCTGGTCTGCACCGCTGGTGGAAGACAGCGGTCCCCTTTATGACCTCGACGGGTGCAGGGGACAACCTCTGGCCGGGATCATGCCATGGTGAGGGCTAAGCAGAGGAGGGAGGGAGGAGGGCTGCCTTGGCTCACCTCGCAGGTATGCGCAGGCAGCATGTGGGACCACATGAGCTGCGTGGCCCCAAAGGCAGGCTGGTGTGATTGGCACACGAAGGGGAGTTGGGAGGGGGACACAGAAGCGTGCGTTGTGAGAGAGGATGGGGGAACACCTGCTACACTCTGGTGCGCAAGCACAGTGGTGGCAGCTCTTGGACCCAGGCGACCTTCCGAGTGCGGTCCGGTGCACCATTGCCTCACCCACCCTGAACAGTGCCTCATCTCCCCAGCAAGGAAAATGAGGCATCCACCACTACAACGCCCCACGCCCTCCGCCATCTCGGAATCACCCCCTTCCCTTTAATGCCAGGTCCCCACCGCTCTTCTTCACATTTTCTTTCACCGTTAAAAAAAAAACAATTCCCAGCACCTGTCATGTAACCATTTTTAAGGAGTTTTGGAGGAGCTGCACGGGTTTCATTAGGTCCGCCTCACAAAGTGCACATCTAAGAGCAGGATCCAGATCAAGTAAGGTGATCATGACCAAGCAGCATTGACACAAATGAGAGATGACTAAATTAATTTCAGTGGGTGGTCGTGACTAACGTCGTCTGGATCCGGCCCTGCGAGTACACAACTCCTGCTAAAACTCCACCTCCATCATGAGAGGGCTAAACTGTAGATTTCCGGCTCTACTGAACCTGCCCAGCTCTACTCTCCTCACCTCCTTTTTGCTTTGCTTGACATCCAGCCTGATGAAGCATTTGGAGGAATTCAAAAGCTTGCTTGTGTGTTGTTTTCATTGGCCCAATGTAGCTTTTGAATTTTTCTAATGGCCCAACATCCCCTCTCCATTGAGTAATCACAAGCACCTCCACCCCCACCCCGCACATACTGAAGACATACTGCAGACAAATTTGTTCACCCAGGCTTTTAGATTCAGGGGTTCTCAACCTTGGGTACCCAGACGTTGGTAGACTTCTACTCCCATAATCCCCAGCAATAATGGCCAAATGCCATTGTGGTTGGGGGTTATGGGAGTTTAACTGAGGGACCCAAGGTTGAGAATCCCTAATATTCCATGTTTGCAAAAGATTCCAAATTTAATTATTTTAATGCTTATATTATTTTAATTGTAAACTGTCCAGAGATGCAAGTTTTGGGCAGTATAGAAGTCTGATAGATAGATAGATAGATAGATAGATAGATAGATAGATAGATAGATAGATAGATAGATTTGAAACCCCTTTACTAACTGCTGGTCCGGGAAACTGCACATGAAGAATGTAGCGGTCCTTGAAACTCTGCACGAAGAATTTAGCGGTCCTTGACTCAAAAAAGGTTGAGAAACACTGTTGTAGACAATACTGAGCTAGATGGTCTGACTCAGTATAAGGCAGCATCCTATGTTCCTAATGGCTACTCTCTCTTTGAAATCATAAACACCAGCTGTGTTTCAACTCTGTTACAAGATGTGACTTCTTTAAGGCAGAAAAAAGGGAGCACATGGGGGGAAAGCAGGGAGGTGGTTGTTGCCCTAAAATCATGCCCTTACTAGTCCATGGCAAAGGCAAGATTAGATCTTGAGACTTCCCAATCCACAGTGCAGTTTCTTTGCTACTGGGGCTCACAAGCCCTTATGGACATAGGAAGCTGTCTCATTCAAGTCAGACCACTGATCCATCTTTAAAAAGTTTAAGATCCATGTATCCACAATTCCCAGGAGGCCGGAAATGACCACCATTTTGCTGAAAGGAGCCATTTTGTGGATCATTCTCGGGGCGGGGGCGATTCCACTATTTTTCACAGGGAAATGAGGGAATTGGGCGTTTGGGGGCTTTTGTCCATTGCTGGACACCTACCCAGCATGGCACTGTACATTACATCTTTAATTTCTGCCTTTTATAGCCATTTTTGTCCCTTTTCTTAACCCCAAGGAACCTAACCCTCTGATTCCCACTGCCTTAAGGTCTCATCATCTGCAGTTCCATTATCTGTGGTTGTCGCCAAGAAAAAGAACCCCTGAGGTTCACCTGTAATAGTTAAGTAATTGTACAGTACTTTTCCTACCAGTTCAAGCCATTTCACACAATGCTTAGTCAGCCTTACAACTGTCCATAAGGCAGCTGTGCACTACCTTACAAAGCAGATGGTGAGCAGAGGAAGAGAGCAAGATTTCCACACTCCACCCTGCAGCATTCATTATGGACAGACCAAGAAGCAACTGGCTGATGCCTTGCCTTTCAGCATGCTTTAGGCCACCCACTGAGTTCATGGCTATGAATATACTCGCAGAGGTGATTTTTCTCAGCTGCTCTGCCATGCTGGGATTCTGCAGAGACAACTAGCTTCACCGAGGCCTTTCTGGGATACCTTGAGGGAAGACAGTTGAATGAAAGCTTTTGACTTTTTAGGTCCCCATCCCGTCCCATATAAGGATTTTTAAAACTCTAGTTGCAACTAAAGTTTTTGCTTTTTGATCTACCCTTACTGGATACAGTGAAAAATTGTTCTCCCTTCTTCCCTCCATTGTGACATCTTTAGATATTTCAAAATTGAAAGAGCTACACTGGCTGCTGATATGTTTCTGGACAAAATACATGGAGCTAGTTATAACCTATAAAGCCGTAAATGGCTTGGGCCCTGGGTATTTAAGAGAACGTCTTCTTCGTCATGAGCCCCACCCCCAATTGAGATCACCAGGAGAGGTCTGTCTGCAGTTGTCACCAGCAAATCTGGTGGCTACTCGGGGACGGGCCTTCTCCAATGCTGCCGCAAAGCTTTGGAATGTGCTTCTGCTGAAATACGAGCCTCCCCATCTCTGACAGCTTTTTAAAAAGTCTTTAGAGACGCATCTCTTCACCCAGGCTTTTAATTAAATATTGTTTAACATTGTTTTAAAATTTTAAATTGTTGTAATGTTTTAATTTTTTCTGTTGTCATTTATTTTGTTTTATTGTAAACCACCCAGAGACACAAGTTTTGGGTGGTCTAAAAATATTAGTTAGTTGTATGCTTTTATTCTTGTGCTGGTCTGGGACCATAATAAAGATTGGTTGGTTGGTTGGTTGGTTGGTTGGTTGGTTGGTTGGTTGGTTGGTGCTAGTTGGTTAGATAGATAGATAGGTAGATGAAATCCTGCTTGCCTGCTGTTTTTTTTTATTCCCAAAAACAAAATCAAAAACATTTATTTGGCACATTTTTGTACCACCTCACACCCAAGTCTCTGGGTAGTTCACAATCTAAAAACATGACAACTATTAACAACTAATAATTAACATTATTGGCAATATTTCCACTTCTCATCATCCAATTTGCTTCCAAGGCCACCCTTCATAATCTGTGCAGCCAGGGCTCTATATGCTGCACACAACTACCTATACACAAAATCTGGCATGGAACTCAGAGAACAGCACCCTAGGGGTTTCAATATACAAGGAGCAAGGTTCTAGTCCATATGGAAGTTACCAAGATCCACTCAAGCATGTGCCAGAAGCAGGAAATCCCAGAAGTCAGTGGAACACGCCGTTTGCGCGTGATGTCGCATGCAAAAGGGGCATGTTCAGGGCTCCAATAAGCCTGTGTAAGCTCTCCAGAGCTCATTTCCAGCCAGTGTCTGCTGGCTGCCTGCATTATTTCCCATTGTAAATAATACAGGCAGGGGAAGAGCAACTGGCCCTATCCATCCCCAGCACAGCAACCCTCCAGTGGCTGTTGCTGGTGTTTATCTTATGTTTCTTTTTAAAATTGTGAGCCATCTTGTTTGTTTGTTTGTTTATATTTACGTAAACTGCTTTGGGAACTCTTGTTGAAAAGTGGTATATAAATATTTTTTATATTCATATTCATACTAACATCCAGCAGGAACGAATCAGGAATGCAGACTTTCAACGTTTTGCAAGTCTGAGTATTGTGCTGCTTCCAGAATTGTTCTCCTTTTATTTTCTTCCCAGATATTGCAGTTCTGAATTACCTGGGCTTCAATTCCAAACGAAATCAGTGGAGCAGAAATCCTCCATTGTTCAATTTATTTCCAAATTTTGTAAAGAGCACTGGGAATTGATGGTTTCCCACAGTTTTCATTTCCTCCAATTCCTCCATGTCTTTTCCCTTTACTTTGCGCACGCGCACACACACACACACACCACAAAAAGGAGAGAGAGAGAGAGAGAGAGAGAGAGAGAGAGAGAGAGCGCACTATTGATGTAGTTGTACATACGACTGTTTCAAGATCCTTTTCATGTGTTCTGTAAGCAATGTACAGGAGAACACATATGCATCTTTTTGTAACACACTACACCAAAATAATGTGGACACTTCTGGATCCTTTTGGTATAGTGTGTTACAAAAACACACTACAGACTTCTAGGGCAGATATTTTACATATATTTTGTTCATGGATATAATAGCAACAATTGTTGAAACGACAGGCTATAATTTAACAGATGATCCAAAGATAATTCTTTTTGGCTACATAAGAGAAGAAGTATTGCAATCAGATGCAGAAATTATCATTTAACAGCAGCAGCAAGAATCTGTATATCAAAAGCATGGAAAAAAGCAACACCTCCAACAAGACTAGACTGGTCAATATATTTGGAACATGATATTTTTTGTTTAAAAGCCTTTTAACAAATAAAGGGGGGAAAATCAGTTCAAATTTAATCTAGACAAGGGGTTCCCAACTGGTGGTACAGCAGATGTTACTGAACTACAACTCCCATCATCCTCAGCTACAATTTGTTGTAGCTGGGAATGATAGGAGTTGTAGCTCAACATCTGGAGTACCAAAGGTTAGCAACCTCTGAGTCAGACAAAGGCTGTTCACACGAGCAGCCCTACCTGGGCCTGCACAGCCTATCCAGGTAGGGCTATTTGTGCAGAGTCCAGAGTCCCTGAATCAGGGCTGATCCCGGTACTGCCTTGCTGGGTAGCCCAAGGTTCCCACCCAGGTGTGCCCTTCTACCTAGGTACCCAGTTGTGTGTGCTCGGGCTTCAGGCAGCCTGAGCACACACAGAGCTGGGTACCTAGAAAACCTGGCTTGCAGGGGACTCCCCCAATGCACTGGTAGTCCAACCAGTAGGCTGGACTACTGCAATGCGCTCTATGTGGGGCTGCCTTTGTACGTAGTACTGCAGTTGGTACAGAATGTGGAAGCCAGGTTGGTCTCTGGGTCATCTAGGAGAGACCATATTACTCCTCTGTTGAAAGAGCAACACTGGCTGCCGATACATTTCCAGGCATAATACAAGGTGCTGGTTATTACCTATGAAGCCCTAAACAGCTTAGGCCCTGGGTACTTAAGAGAACGTCTTCTTCACCATGAGCCCCATTGCCCATTGTCTGGAGAGGGTCATCTGTGGTTGCCACCAGCTCATCTAGCGGCTCTTTGGGGACAGGCCTCCTCCGTTGCTGCCCCTGGGCTTTGGAATGCACTCCCTGTTGAAATAAGAGCCTCCCCATCTCTGACAACTTTTAAAAAGGCACTGGAGATGCCAGAACCTAAGGGGTATACTCATGGGTCAAATGGGCTGTAACCCAAAATTTGGCTTAAAATAAGCCAAATCTGGGATTTAGAGTTTTAATACTCTTAATGTTGGGTTTTAAATGATTTTAATGTTTAAATGATTTTAATTGTAAACCACCCAGAGACACAGGTTTTGGGCAGTATAGAAATATGTTAAATAAATAAATAAATAAATAAAATAAAATAAATACTATGTTTCCCAGCCAATACAACTTGAATTCACTCATTTTTTAAAAAATGGTTCTTCAGAAATGGCTACATGATAAGGCATTTCCTTTCCAGGGACAGGATGATGCATGATCAATACTGGCCTTACCTGATCAACTCCGATCATATGCAACTAGAAACAGTCCGTTGCCATCAACATGAAGCAGGGAGGAAGGGAGGGAGGGAGGGAGAGAAGATCCAAACAAGCCAGTTTGCTTTCTGGGAGCCAGCAGCCATCAGTTTCAATACAGACCTGTGAAGGGTGGCAGGGGTCGGTGGCGGGGGGGGGGGAGGTAAATTTAGATGCTGCATACTATTAAGGGTCCTTAGCACATTCAGCACTTTATATTAGGAATGCAGTAACTCTGCTAAGTGAGCAAAGTGGCACTTTTTAAAATGGTGATTTTCTTCTGTTTCGCAGAGGAAGAGCAACCAACCCTATTCAGTCAACCCTATTCAGTCAACAGCCTCCCTCCAGTGGCTGCTTCTGGTGCTGCCCTTATGTTTCTTTTTAGACTGTTAATTGTTTTCAATCTGACTTTTTAAAAAAATTAATTTTATTACTTGTATCTGTGTCTATGTTATTGTTGTAAGCCGCCATCTGTTGTATGGCACTGGAGGGGCGGGGTATAAATATTTTAAATAAATAGACTGCAAGCCCTTGGGGAACCATCTTATTTATTCATTATTTGTTTTCCGGTGTAAATCACTTTGAGAACTTTGGTTGAAAAGCAGTATATCAATATTTGTAGTACTAATAGAATAAATATGGTCTCTGCTGCAAGGGCATTACAATCAAGGTTTAAAGCGTGGGCACAGAAAAGATAGCAGATTTGAAGGTGATATTCCATACATCTTCATTACGACGATTTAGGCAGGTATTTTCCACATGCAAACCAATAACATCACGGCAAGACTGCTTTTTTTGGAGGGGGGCAGTGTTTTATCAGTCTTGGAGGTCATTCACACAATCGAAAATTGTGTTCTACCCAGGTTTGGGAGCTGTGTGTACTCCCAATTTTTGATTGTGTGGAAGCAAGGTTAGAGGAAAACCTGGGTAGAAGTGATTGTGAGGAAGCAAGGTAGGAGTTCCTCTAACCTTACTTCCGCACAGTCACTTCTACCCAGGTTTTCCTCTAAACTTGCTTCCACACAATCAAAAATTGGGAGTACACACAGATCTCAAACCTGGGTAGAACACAGTTTTCGATTGTGTGAATGACCTCTTGATATATGTTTGTATAAACAATTCCATCACAATTCTCTCTCTCTCTCTCTCTCTCTCCCTGCAGTGTGGTAGCAAAGCTTATGGTGTATCCCAGGGCACAGTCTGAGAGAGCAGATGATGACACCACATTGCTGAAGTTGAGCAGGTCTAAGTCTAGGTCTGATCAGTGCCTGGATGGGTGGACTTCCACCTTCTAACTGGACAAAGAGGCACCTTTTTAAAAAGGGACTCTCTTCTATTTAGCAGAGAAGACCCACTATCCATACTCAGCCCAGCATAGATTCTAGGGATGTGTGAATTGATTCAGATACAAATCAATCTGTACCCAAATCTAGCTGATTTGGGCAATTTGAAGACAGAACAAATCACCCCTGTGGTCCATTGGCTAGATTTGGGTCCAAATTGAATCACATCAGATTAGATTCAATTTGATTCAAGATTTGAATTCCTCCTATCATTTTCCCCAGATTCCTAGCTTTCATTAAAAAAAAAAGCAAAAAAAAAAAAAAAAAAGCTAAGCTCTAGCCCTTGTAGAAGTGGAGTTATGGAGCAAAATGTGTGGTCACTTTTTTCAAAGTGTTTGGGTTTTTTGGTGCATAATATCATTGCCTCAATGAATCCCTATCAGGATTCATTTACACGCCTTCATTTCTTCAATTCACTTTGATTGTCTTTCGACAGTGCCAACTGTCAACTGCTATGTGCCAACGACACCCACCTCCCACCCACAAGGCAGTGAGGTACTACTCAATTTATGTTCTCTGAATTTTTTCAAGCATTTAGACTCTTTGGTGCCTAATACATTTTTGGAAGGGTGATATATAAATCAAGTAAACAATAATTGTTCTGCTCTGTGATCATAATAAAGGAATTGATTGATTGATTGAAATAATAAAAAATAAATAATAACCTTTCCTCATAATGAATCCCCATGAGGATTCATTATACACCAAAGAGTCTAAACACCTCAAACATTCCTAAAATATAAACTGAGTACCCAGTGGCTTGTGGGTTGGAGGGTAGTTGGCACATGGGATGCCATTAATTCCCCACCCCCACCTGCAAAGCAGTGGGGTCAAAATGAAAAGAAGAAAAGAAGGTGTTTAATGAAGACACCAAGGAATCTAAACACTTCAAAAAAAATCTTTAAAAATAAACTGAGTACCCAAGTGTGTGTGTTTGTGGTGTGTGTGTGTGTGTAGTTGACACATGGCAGTTGACAGCTGGCTCTGTCAAATGACAGTCAAAATGAACAGAAGAAATGAAGGTGTATACCCCACTGACTTGAAGATAGACCCCTGCAACAACTACTGTAGGGATGCTATGGTAGGGATGGATAGGGCCAGTTGCTCTCCCCCTGCTAAATAAAGAGAATCACACTTTCAAAAGGTGCCTCTTTTGTTGAGTTAATATGCTGTTATGCCACCGGTTCATCTGGTTGTGACCTGGGATAGGGCCTTCTCTGTTGTCACACCTAGGTTGTAGAATGTGCTCCCCATGGATATAAGAGGATTGTCTTCCTTGGAGGCCTTAAGGACTCATCTTTTTAGCCTGGCTTTTAATGATATCTAGTTTTAATGTTATCTAGTTTTAATTGTAATTGTAATGTTATTTAATTGTATTTTTTATTTTAATTGTTATGTATTTTTGTTATGTAAACTGCCCTGAGGCACTTTTGGAAGGGAATAATATAGAACAAATAAATAATAAGTAAATTACAATAATAACAATAAAAAGAACATGCCACCCATAGATGCTGCCACGAGTTCCATGATGGAAGCATATTGATTTATTTATAGTTCAGTTCCTATACCACATTTCATAAAACGCATCCCAAGGCAGCTTACACACATTTAAATAAAACACCATAAAAATCCACATTTATATAATAATTTAATAAAACATAACAGGTTAATAAAATGAATTACATGTGCTTCGCATCGGTAAGCCATTGCATAAGAAAACTCTTGCCACAACCAATCATATTCTTATGGTTTATATCCCACTTTTCATATAAATTGATAAGCTGGTGATGCAATACACATATTTAAGGTGACTCCCAAGTACTCCCTTAAGACTTTCAAATGTATTACATAAAAACAGATGACACGATCTTGTAAAAAAATGTTTAAAATGTTGTTAAAGGCATAGTAAAAATGAACAAACAAATGTTTTGGCATTAAATGCCAGCCTCAGTTTTGTTCCAGCCTGAAACAGTGTTGAACAACACAGAGGCTGGCGTGAGACGCCGAAACGTTTGTTTTCACTATGCTTTTAACAACATTTTAAACAATGTTTTAACAAGGTCTTGTCATCTGTTTTTATGTAATAAATTTTAAGGTCTTAAAGGAATACCACTTTTCAACAACAAAATGTCTCAAAGCAGATTAGAGGGGGCGGGGGTCGCAATCAAAATCATAATTGTATCCAGGCTGCATTTTTTGCAGTGTTTTCTCCATGTAGAAGATGGGAAAGGTACAAATGAACCAAAAACACTGGGAATCCTAGCATTCTCCATTTGTGGAATTAATGTTAGTCTCTTTCCTAGTTGCACTGGAGCTTTCCCAGACAGCAGCCTTTACTGCGGGTTTACTCTGTGAGGCTTTTATGCAAGTTCAAAGCTGACCCCCTCAAAACCTGACACAAAAAGTGGATTTTTTGTTTTTACAAATTGGGCGACACTCTTAGCGCACAATGGAAAACCCAAACTGTGTGTGAAGTGCTCCCTGATAGCTCACAGGGACTTTGGAGTAAATCTGGCCAAAATGTGAATGCACTCCCTCCATTCCAGAGGAGATGCGGGCTAAAAGTCAGGTGTGGAAAACTTCCTGGAATGCAGGAGGAATGAAACGTAGGACACAGCAAACGAGAGGAACAATAAAGGGACATAGGAAGCTGCCTTATACTGAGTCAGACCCTTGGTCCATCTTCAGGATTGCCTACACTGACTGGAGGCAGTACTCTAAGGTTTCAGGCAGGGGTCTCTCCCTACCTGGAGATGCTGCCAGGGATTGAACCTAGGAACCTTCTGCATGCAAAACAGATGCTCTGTCACTGAGCTGTGCCCCAACATGTTCCAGCACTCATTTGTAGTATCCCATCCAAATGCAAACTGTGGTAGACCTTGCTTAGCAAAAGGGACCTTTCATGCCACCTAATGGCACAGCGGGGAAGTAACTTGCCTAGCAAGCAAGAGCTTGCCAGTACAAATCCCCACTGGTGTGTTTCCCAGACTATGGGAAACACCTATATCTGGCAGCTTTGCTGGTTGTAACAATAAAGATTTGATATCCGGCAGCAGCAATATAAGAAGATGCTGAAAGGCATCATCTCATATTGTGCGGGAGGAGGCAATGGTAAACCCCTCCTGTATTCTACCAAAGAAAACCACAGGGCTCTGTGGGCGCCAGGAGTCAAAATTGACTTGACAGCACACTTTTTCTTTACCTGACCACACAACCAGCAATTCCCCTGACACAGGACAGACAGAACATGGGATGCACACTGATCTCTAGCAGCCAAGTTGTTAGGCATTGAGGGTCAGGCTTCCTTTCTAGGGTTTGGCGATGGCTATTCAACAAGGAGCAAATAACTGGAGCAGAATCCAGGGCCTTTCTAAGACTCTGAGAGGCCCAGGGTGGCAGAATGCCCATTTCCCCCTCACTTGTTTCTCTTCCGCGGACATCCTGTGCAATGCTATGCATGTGGAGGAAGAAAACATTGGTGCAGTTGTGCAAGAGTGCTGTTGTGCAAGTGCACAACCTGCACAATTGAGTGGCGTGACAGCACAGTCATCATATATGGCCACAGCTGCACACAAGTTCTGCCCCACTGCACGGGTAACAGTGCACAGTATGTCAGCCACACTGCATCCTGTGTCAACATAATAATAACCGTAAACACTGAGATAACACTTGATCCCAGGAATAACCAGTTATATTTAACTGATTCATTTTACTGCCCTGAATGAAAAGGATTGAGATCAGCCCTACTGGATCAGGCCCAAGGCCTATCTAGTCCAGCATCCTGTTTCACACAGGGGCCCACCAGATACCGCTGGAAGCCACAGGCAGGAGTTGAGGGGATGCCTTCTCTCCCGCTGTTACACTCCTGCAACTGGTACTCAGAGGCATTCCTGCCTTGGAGGCTGGATCAGTAGCACACATCTTGGGGTGAGACCCACCAGCCTATGGCAGGGGCCAAAATCAATTTAGCCTTTTATTGATGACTTTTAATTTCAGTTTTTAATTTTGTTATTGCAATTGTGATTTCAGTCTGCTCTTTTAACCTTATTAATGTTTTATCCTATACGGTATCTATTTCATTTATGTTGTCAGCCGTCCCGAGCAGTAGTGCACTGAAAGGGCAGAGTATACATAGTTCTTTAAAAATAATGGTAGTAGTAGTATGGGGACTTCTGAGCCATTTTAGCAATTTTATTTATTTATATTTATTTCTCTGTGTAAACCACTTTGGGACTTTTGTTGAAAAGTGGCATATAAATCATAGTAGTACTAGTACTACTACTACTAGTAGTAGTAGTAGTAGTAGTAAGTAGTAGTTGGAGGGCTTAAGGCTACCTCCAGCCTCAAAGGCAAGATGCCTCTGAGTACCAGTTGCAGGGGAGTAACAACAGGAGAGAGGGCAGGCCCTCAACTCCTGCCTGTGGCTTCCAGCGGCATCTGGTGGGCCATTGTGTGAAACAGGATGCTGGACTAGACGGGCCTTGGGCCTGATCCAGCAGGGCTGTTCTTATGTTCTTAGTAGTAGTAGTAACCCAGTGGGTCAGGGAGCCAGCCCAGCTGTTGGCTGACAGGTCCCCAAAATAATTGGGAAATATTGGATAGAGAATAAGAAAAAGAGAGAATCTGGTCTGATCTTTCAAGAAACCAAACACCAGCCTTTGCCGCTGAGACACAAACTCGCCACCCTTTCAGGCTGCTCCAGCAACTGATGCTTGAAAGCAAGTCCAATCTCCCATGAAGGAGCAGAGGCAGTCAAAGCAACACTCCAGGGGTTTCTATCGCCCTGTGGCTGTTTCCCACCCAACTGTTCTCTTTGCAACTGAGCTCCCACCCAGTTCAACACAGGAAGGTGACTCTTGTGTCCGTCCCCCTGCCCAACACACACACACACACAAAACAATCCCTGAATTATTTTATAAATACTTTGCCGGAAAATGGAAACTCTGCTGGCTGATGATAAGCTAAGATAAGAAGGGTTACGCAAACAGAGTCCAGCCAGTCTTTCAACGTGGAACAAAAGCAATTGGGCTGAAACAATCATAAACGCAAGGAATTTTTAAAACTGAAACAGGGAGTCTACGGAAGCTCTCTCTCACACGCAGCACTCCTGCAGACGAGAGTGCATGAAGGTTGCCTTCCCATCAGAACCAGATTACTATCTGCTGAGTCCCTAAACTATGGCAAGCTTAAAGTCGCCATAGCATTACAAAACAAAATGTTATGCTAACAAAAAAACAAAAAAAAGACAATGACCATTGAAATAATAAAGCCTGATTTTTACATCATGAGCATAATCCTGGCATACAATCAGGTCAAACCTCAAACCTTTCCTCAAGTCAAGGCTGGACATTCAAGAGACTTAAAAATAGTTCTTTTCTGTGATGTAAACAATTGCTGCCTTTGAAAATTTCTATGTGTTTCCTTCCTAGTCTTCAGGGTGGAAAGTTACTCTCAGTTCCAGGATGAAAACCGAGATTGGATCAAAACTGATATCAGGATTAACCTGATCCAGGAACAGACCTTTGAAAAACTGGACCCTGATCTAATAAAATTTCAGTATAAACAGTTATTTCTGTGTAGATTTATAAACTCAATATGATCAATATTTGTGCAGCCACATACGTATATTTTTGTCTTATCAGAACAATAATGAAAAGTTTTAGAGTCTTTTCCCCCTTTCCCCTCTATTTTCCAAACAATTATGCAAAACTGGAAATTTAGGAGAGCTGGTCTTGTGGTAGCAAGCATGAAGGGTTTGCTAAGCAGGGTCCACCCTGGCTTGCATTTGAGTGGGAGACTACATGTGAGCACTGCAAGATATTCCCTTTGGGGATGAGGTTATAGCTCAGTGGTGAAGCACATGGAGGCTTGCATGCAGAAGGTTCCAAGTTCCCTCTCTAGCATCTCCAAGACAGGGCTGAGAGAGACTCCTGCCTGCAACCTTGGAGGAACTGCTGCCAATCTGTGTAGACAATACTGTGCTTGATGGGCCAATGTTATGACTCACTAGAAGGTAGCTTCCTATGTTCCTATGTAGTTATTTTGTGGGGGTACTCAGAGGCCCTTCATAATGTGAAGTCCTAAGGTGCAGCTTACTTAGCTGGTGCCTAAATGCAGCACTGCTTCCTATTAGGCCAGCTGGGTGGCTACGGTGGGAGAGAGGAAGTTGCACTGGCCTTCGATACTTATTTGATGGCTGGTGTTTGGAATTTATATAAGAACATAGGAAGCTGCTATATACAGAGTCAGACTATTGGTCCATCTAGCTCAGTATTGTCTGCACAGACTGGCAGTGGCTTCTCTAAAAGGACGACTGCGGGGAGACATGATAGAGGTCTATAAAATCATGCATGGAGTGGAGAAAGTGGATAGAGTGAAATTCTTCTCCCTCTCACATCACACTAGAACCAGGGGTCATCCCATGAAATTGATTGCTAGGAAATTTAGGACCAGCAAACGGAGGTACTTTTTCATCATCAGCTTGTGGACTTCTCTGCCACCAGATGTGGTGACCGCCAACGACCTGGGTGGCTTTAAGAGGGGCTTGGATCACTTCATGGAGGAGAGGTCTATCAACAGCTACTAGTCAGAGGGCCACCTCTAGCCTCAGAGGCAGGATGCCTATGAGTACCAGTTGCAGGGGAGTAACAGCAGGATCGAGGGCATACCCTCAACTCCTGCTTGTAGGCTTCCAGTGGCATCTGGTGGGCCACTGTGTGAAACAGGATGCTGGACTAGATGGTCCTGGGGCCTGATCCTGAAGGGGTCTTCTTATGTTCTTAAGGTTGCAGGCAGGAATCTCTCTCAGCCCTGTCTTGGAGATGCCAGGGAACATTCTGCATGCAAGCATGCAGGTGTTCTTCCCAGAGTGAATTCCCAGCCCTACCTGGAGATGCTGCCAGGGAGTGAATCTGGACCTTTCTGCATGCAAAGCAAATGCTCTTCCACTGAGCTACAACCCCAACTGGGTTGTTGTGGGGATAAACAAAACCATCTACACCACTCTGGGGTCTTGGGAAGAAGAATGGAAGTAAAGGGAAAATGAAAATAAATAAAATAAAAGTCTCCCACCCATAAGGGAGGAGAGCTGGTCTTACGCTAGTGAGCATGACTTGTCCCCTTTGCTAAGCATGGTCTGCCCTGGTTTGCATTTGAATGGTGGTTGCATGTGAGGGCTTTGAGGTGTTCCCTTTAGGGGATGGGGCTGTAGCTCAGGGCTAGAGCATCTACTTGCATGCAGAAGGGCCCCAGTTCAATCCGGGTAGGGCTGGGAGAGACTCCTGCAGGAAACCCTGGAGAGCTGCTGCCAGTCAGTGTAGACAATACTGAGCTCGATGGACCACTGGTCTGATGCGGTAGAAGGCAGCTTCCTATGTTCCAATGTCCTTGGATGACAGCTGGTTCTAGTATTACGAGAGAAGCTCTCTCTTTCCACTTCATCCACACTCTGCATCGTTTTATAAGCCTCAGTAACACTGCCCTCGGTGTCTCCTTTTTTTCTAAGCAAAAATGTCTCAAATGCTTTCCCCAAGGAAGGTGCTCCAGCCCGCTGATAATCGCACGTGCCCTCTTCTTCTGCACCTTTCCCCACTAACCTTTCTGAGGGGGGGGCAACCAGTCCTCCATGTACCATTCCAAATTTGCCTGCACCGTAATCCGAGCAGTTTTGCATTCCAGGCCTTTCCTAAGAATTCCCAACACATAATTCTCTCCCCACCCCCCCCACCCCCACCGCTACCTTGTGTTGCCTCTTTGTGGGTCCTGGGAACTTTAAGCTGCTTGCTTGCTGGGGTCACTCTTCTGGGTTCATTCATCGAGAACAGGATTATGTGATTCTTGCAGATCTCCAACCATGTTTAAGGCGAGAGAGAGTCAGGCTGAGACCTGCACCACCCACCCACTCAGCTCCTGCCACCATTCACCTGGCTTCCTCGTTTCCTCTCTGTTATGATGCCTTAATTACTTTTGCTTAATTTATTGTTATGAGCACAGAGGCTTGAATATTTCATGGACTGCCTCTCGCTTGCCCGTCTGCCTTGGCACAGGATAAATTACTCACTTATTAGCCAGATTAATCTGCTCATCTCTGGGGAATTAAAAGAGTTACACATGCTAGAGGGCCTCTCCCTTTTCCTCCATAGGTTAATGGATGGGCTGGATTCTTTTTCCTCTTTCAGCAAGAACCAGTGATTGCTCTGACATGTGTTGGGTAGGAATGAACTGTTTCTCAATTGGCCAATTCATTACCCATCCGTTTAGTTCATGATTTTGGCTATCAATATAATACAATCATAAGGACAGCCCTGCTGGATCACATCCATCCAATCCATCATCTTGTTTCCCACAGTGGCCCACCAGACGCCTCTGAGAAGCCCACAGACAGGGAGTGAAGGCTTGCTTTCTCTCCTACTGTTGCTTCCCTGCAACTGGTATTTAGAGGCATCTTGCCTCTGAGGCTGGAGGTGGCCTATAGCCACCAGACTAGTAGCCATTCATAGACTTGTCCTCCATGAATTTATCTAGGCCCTTCTTAAAGCCATGTGGCAGAGAATTCCATAGGTTAATTATTGGTTGTGTGAAGAAGTACTTCCTTTTGTCGGTCCCAACTTTCTTGGCAATCAGTTTCATGACTGCTAAGCATTCATCTCAGGGAGGCAAATGTTCATAGTGATTTTTGGCAACCTCTATCCCCACCTAGAGATAGAAAATAAGTGATAGCATTGTTGCACTTACAGCTTTCCATCAGTTATGACTTCTTTATGCCTATCTCCAAGGATTAGGGTAAAATTGCAATCATTTTTGCACAGAGAAAAGGGTAGTGTTGAGCCAATTGTTGTACTCCCTCCATGAAGTAATCTTTGGAGGACATTCCTGCTAATTGTACTTTCCATTCCTCTGATGGCATCGATGAAATTTTACCATCATTTTTGTGTTTCTAAAAGCTTTTAAAACACAATTGCAAATTTGATCATGACAAGCCCGATGATCAGGAGAATAAAAGCACAAGAACACACTGAAAGCCTTGCAATGCTAGTACTTCTTTTCCATCTCTAGCAGTGTAGACCCAGTCAAAAATCACAGTGAGGATTTGTCCTCCCGCCCACCAGATGGTACCGACTGGTTAGCTGCAGACTCAAAGCCTGTAAGGATGCACACAAAATTTGAACAATCCAATTTGAAACCATTTAACAGAGTTGGGATTCATTCAAATCAATTTGAATTTGCCCAAAGTTTAATTGAATTCAGGAAAATTCACTCAAATTCAATTAGACTGGGCAAATTGTAATCAATTTGAACAAATTTCCACTCGATTCAATGGTTTTGAATGAAATTGCTATGAATTTGATTGCTATGAATTTGAATCAGTTTGCTCAAATTTCATGCACATCCCAAAAATCTTGCAATATTATGTATGTATGGCTCCTGCAATAATATATCTGTATGTGAATTTTAGGCCTCAAAAGCCTGCAATAATATATATGTATGACTCCAGTAAGAGTCCATCCTAGCTGACTCATGTACTAATTATATTACTGGAGTCAAATATTATTGCAGTCTTGGAGGCCTAAAATTCACATTCATCTTTTTCTTCCTCTCCCGCACTTGTTTCAGTGCCTAGCCTGACAAAGAATTCTGTGCAACTCAAAAGCTAAAATACTACTTTATGACATAGAAAGCTGCCTTGTGCTGAGCCAGGCCCTTGGCTCATTTAGCTCAGTATTGTCTACACTGAATGGCAGTGGGGCTCTCCAGGATTTCAGACAGGAAATGGTCTTTTTCTGCCTGACCTGGATATGTTGAGGACTGAGCCTAGGACCTTTGGCATGCAAAGCAGGGACTCTTACCACTGAGCTACGGACCCATTTGCATTTTATTTGGTTCCAATAAAGGTACCAATTAAAGCATCACAAAGTCAAGAGGAACTGAGTCCTGGCATCTCTCTCCAGAAACCTTGATCCACCTACTTTCCTCGCAGGTAACTGACCCACCTTACCAAGCAACTCCCATTAATCATACTCTTTTTAAAAATAATAATTAGGGTTGCAATAGTCCATCTGTTACCCTAGTTATCTCAATCCAAGACTAGGTTTTATCCAAGTTCCTCCATGTTAGATTTTTGAGGGTCATCTTAAATTCAGAGTCCTTTTCAGGAATATACAGGTATAACATGCAGTTAATCTGCTTTTTAAGGTGGTCATCTTAAATGATTCAACTTCTATTTGTGTAAATACAGATAATTTAACCACAGATGTTTTCATCAACCAAAAGGATATTCCTGACTCTTCAAACAGATTCATATTATTAATTTATTAATTAATTATGTATCATTATTAATAAAAATAATAATGCAAGTATTTCTAAAAAGAATTCTGCAGATGTACTTTTTTTTTTTTTGAAGAGACATTCTTGCCTGTGCAAGTCCCATTATGGAAGAGACATTCCCCGTCTCTTTCGCATGGGGAGGAATGCCTCTTCTACAACTGCACTGGCCACCCACCAGTACTCCATGGTAATGCATATTTCATTTTGGAAGAGGCATTCCTCTCCTCTGTCACATGGGGAGGGATGCCACTTCTACAATGGCACTGGACAGCCACGTGTTCTGTGGTAATGCATGCTTTTGCCCTATGGGGCGACAATAGCACCATCTTAGGAGATGGTATTCTCTCCAGCACAAGAGAGAGAGGGGAATGTCTCTAAGATGATGCCTGATAAAACAGGCACGTGCTTCACAAAAACACATTAGGCTTGTTCACATAATAATAATAATAATTATTATTATTATTATTACATTTATATCCCGCTCTTCCTCCAAGGAGCCCAGAGCGGTGTACTACATACTTGAGTTTCTCTTTCACAACAACCCTGTGAAGTAGGTTAGGCCGAGAGAGAAGTGACTGGCCCAGAGTCACCCAGCTAGTTTCATGGCTGAATGGGGATTTGAACTCGGGTCTCCCCGGTCCTAGTCCAGCACTCTAACCACTACACCACACTGGCTCATAACCAACAGCAGGGTAGGAGAAGTGCCCAGACTGGATGGGCATGCTTTCTTCTCCCTAATATTTAGCCTAAATCTGCTCCCCTTGTAATTTCCACCCATGGGTTTGTGTCCTGCCCTCAGGAGCAAAAGAAAACAAATCCCCTCCTCCTTTTGTGTGAGTGACAGTCCTTCAGATGCTCAAAGACTAATAAGCCTGTGGCTAGGGATGCTGGGAGTTGTAGTTCAGCAACATCTGGAGGGCCGCAGGTGGGGGAAGCCTGCTGAATAAGGGATCTCTCGGCCTACTACTGCTATGAATATGTATATAGCGCTCTTCAACCCAAGTTCTCTAAGTGGTTTACACAGAAAAACAAATAATACCCAAATAAGATGCACCCACCCCCCTCCTGTCCCCAAAGGGCTCACAATCTAAAAAGAAATACAAGGCAGATACCAGCAACAGCCACGGAAGGGATGCTGTGCTGGGGTGGGACAGCCTCTGAACAAGGCCTTCCTATCAGCCACATGGACCCTCCGTCAGTCTGGCCTGGCATGGCCCCGGCTGAGGTGCGTCCCCTACGCTCCAAATCAGGTCAGCCAAAAAGGAGGCTCGCCCCGCCCTCAGCCGCCTGCTCTTTGTGGTGGAGTCAGAGTAAATATTTCATTAACTAGCACTTAGTGGTTGTTTCCCTAATAGGTTATATTGATGTCAACATGAGCGAGACACTTTAAATCACTCGCTATGTCAGTAATGCCAATAAACGGATCTCTCTGGAGGGAGAATTTATTGCCCCAGCGGGCAATGAAAGGTGATGGTGGGGAGGGGAGGGGAGGGGAGGGAGAGGCTGTGCCTTTGACACAAACCCCACCAACATGTCACAGGAGAAAATGGGATGTGCTTGAAAACACCGCAGGTATTTTGGAATCAAAGACCACTGCTGAGCCCCTACACAGGGAAGGGCCGTAGCTCAGCGGAAGAGCCCTTGCTTTGCAAGCAGAAGGTCAGGTCCCAGGTTCAATTTCAGCAGCAGCTCCAGATCAGATTGGGAAAGACTCTTCTCTGAAACCCTAGATAGCCGCTGCCAGTCAGTGCAAACAGTCTTGAGCTACAGGGACCAAGGGCCAGACTCAGTCAAAGGCAGGCTCTGTGTCCATCAGCAGTCGCCATTGCTCTGTGGGAGAGAGTGTGCTTTGCATGTAGAAGGTCTCAGGTTAAATTCGTGGTGGCATCATAAAAGAGGCACCTTTTAATGTGGTGATTCTCTTTCTCTTTATTTAGCAGGGGGAGAGTAACTGGCCCTCTCCACCCCCAGCACAGGACCTCCAGTGACTGTTACTGGTGTCTATCTTATGTTTCTTTTTAGATTGTGAGCGCTTTGGGGACAGGAGTCCATCTTATTTATTTATTATTTCTCTGTGTAAACCTCCCTGAGCCATTTTTGGAAGGGCGGAATAGAAATCAAATAAATAAAGTAGTAGTAGTAGTAGTAGTAGTAGTAGTAGTAAATCTCCACGCAGGGCTGGGGACGAACATTCTCTGCTAATACCCTCCAGAGCTGCTGCCAGTCAGACAATCCTGAGCGAGGTGGACTGAAGGTCTGACTCTGTAGAAGGCAGCTTCCCTTGTAACCTACGCAGACACAATAATCCATTGCTGAAGATTTGATTCCCCCACCTGTGTCCTGTACCCACTCACTCGCCACAGGGGCAGCATCAGAGCAAGGCAGCCTGGGGGCACTGCTGATGCCTGCCCTGATCCCAGAGAAGACTCCACCCAGCATTATGGCTGGCTGCTCATAGACTCATGCAGTTGGAAGGGGTCTTGGAGGTCCCAGCTCAGTGCTTCCCTGACAGGTGACCTCCCAGCCTCTGTTGGAAAACCTCCAGAGAAGGAGAGAGGGTGCCACTGTCCAAGAGCTCTTACAGCCAGGCAACTCCTCCTAAAGCCTTCATGTAATTCCTTCCTTGTCTTCTTTCTTGTAATTTCAACCCCATGATTCTGGACCTGCTATCATGTCATGGAGTTCACTGGGGTTGACTCCTTGACTGCAAGGGATTCACAGTAGACTGCCACCAGCCACTTTATGTTAGTATGGGACAAACCACTCTTTCCACATAAGATTCCTGCAAAGGCAGGGGGAGTGGCAAAACCCTCCCTACAAGGGGCTGATGAGCATTCCTAGGCCTCCAAAGGCATGTGACTAAAGTAGACCCAAAATGAAGAGTAGCACTTCACCAACAAGGGTTTATTATTAGATTTAAAAAAAAAAAGCGTATGCAATACAAGCAATCATCTCTTCATAAAGCCGATTGTAAGAGAGAGAGTTTTCATCAACCAGGCAGCTCAGATTCAAGCAATACAATAAAGGAAAATAACTTCCCTCATGCATCTAACTTAACTGGTCCCTATCTTATTACTCACAGGCAGGGATCTTCCTGCTGTCTCCAACCTCCAGTGTGTGGCCTTCCAATTTCCCCAGCAGTTTCTCAGCCAAATGCTTGCTCAGGGTCAGGGCACTCTTGGGACAGAACAAACAAACAGAACGAAGCTTTCTCTTCTCCTGCTGGTGGCTGTGAGTGTAATTCCTGCTCAGGTTTCTGGACTGGTCCTCCTGTTTTGATTTTCCCAGGCTTCCCCCACCCCACCTCCCTTATTAGGAAAGGCCCACCCTCCCAGCAGTTGCTCTTACTGAGACCTAGTCCTCCCTCAAATCCTTCCCATCACAACTCCTCAGGAGAAGCAACAAAGAACACAGATTCAAAGGGCTTTGCCTTTCCTAATAAGGAAAGTGCTCCAAGCCTTTGATCATTTTGGTTGTTCTTTCTTGAACTCTTCCTTGCTCTAGGATGTCTTTTTTAAATGTTGGAACAGCCAAAGCTGATCTTAATAGGTGGCAGGGTTCATAACAAAGAAGGCGTTCTCTCTTAAATAGCCTGGATCCAAGCTGTTGAGCGTTTTATAGGTATGCACTTTGTATTTCACTTGGAAACATATCGGCAGCCAGTGCAGTTCTTTTAAAATTGGTGTTATATGGTCCCTTCGGGTTATTCCAGATACCAGTCTGGCTGCTGCATTCTGTACCAATTGTAGTTTCTGGACTACATACAAAGTCAGCCCCACATAGAGTGCATTACAGTAGTCAAGGCTGGAAATTACCACCATATGTACCACTGTTCTACTGTTTGTTCATTTACCTCCAGAAATGGGCATAACTCATTTATTAGCTGAAGCTGATAAAAAGCGCTCCTAGCCACTTCCTCAAACTGAGAAACCAGAGAGCGTTTTGGACCCAGGAGCACTCCTAAGCTACGCACCTGATCTTTCGGGGGCGTGTCTTTCCTGATCTTTCCCCATCCAGAACACGTAGATCTAAACCATCTCTCGGGTCCCAACTCCCCACAGTCAGTATCTTCGTCTTATTTGGATTCAATTTCAATCTTGTGGTAGGTGCATGAATTGTCAGATTTCCTAAGCAAGGTCTGCCCTGGTTTATATTTTGATGGGTGACTACATGTGAGCACTTGAAGATATTCCCCTTAGGGAATGGGGCAGTGGAAGAGCATCTGCTTTGCATGCAGAATGTTCCAGCTTCAATCCAGTGTGGTGTAGTGGTTAGAGTGCTGGACTAGGACCGGGGAGACCCGAGTTCAAATCCCCATTCAACCATAAAACTAGCTGGGTGACTCTGGGCCAGTCACTTCTCTCTCAGCCTAACCTACTTCACAGGGTTGTTGTGAAAGAGAAACTCAAGTAAGCAATACCACTCTGGGCTCCTTGGAGGAAGAGCGGGATATAAATGTAAATAATAATCAATCATCATCATCATCTCAGGCAGCATCTCTAGGTAGGGCTGGGAGAGGCTCCTGCCTAAAACCTTGGAGAACTGCTGCCAGTCAGTGTAGACAGTCTTGAACTAGATGGACCAATGGTCTGATTTGGCAGAAGGCAGCTTCCTATGCTCCTATGTAACTCATCCACCAACCATGTCTGAAAGAAGATGCATTGGCATGTTGCTCTCTCTCCATCCCAGAAACCCAGCATAGTGCTTTGTGCGTCTCGATATGTGGATGTGATAGATGGAAGAAACATTTCCTAATCTTAGGCAGCCATACAGATATACCAGAGCAAGAGTGCAAAGGCATCACATGATGAATTCCTGCTAAAGAAACACCTTTTAATGTGGCAATTTTCTTCTATTTAGCAGAGGTAGAGCAACTGGCCCTATCCAGCCCCAACACAACCTCCTTCCAGTGGCTTTTGCTAGTGTCTACCTTAGCCCTTCAGGGTTTCTATGAAAACCACTTTGAGAACTTTTTTGGTGAAAAGCAATATCTAAATACTCATAATAATCTGAAATGTCCTAGGATATGCTTCTTGCCAAGTGCTTAAAATGAGAAGTGCCAGTAATCATGGCAGATGCATCCAAACTTTGCTTCATCTGGATAATTAGGAAGGGGATTGAAAATAAAACTGCTAATATCAGAATGCCCTTGGAAAAAATGACATTTTAGAACTGGAAAAGAAGAAAGCAACCGAGATTATCAGGGGGCTAAAGTACCTTCCTTATAAGAAAGGTTGATGACATCATCACAAACTATGTCATGGAGGTGTCCCTATGTATCACTCACTACAACTGTGCCAAATTTGGTTCAAATCGGTTAGGCGGTCCACAAGTTAGCCCACTTGCGCCTCATACGTTCACAAGTCTGCCATCTTGAACTGGGGTGGATGACATCATCACAAATGACAATGGTGAGGAGATGTCCTTATGTGTCTCACTTGGTACAAATAAGTCCCGGCATTGCAAAGTTGGTGAGGGGGAGGGAGGGAGGGAGAGAAAGAGGGGGGAGGGCTGGGTGATCGCATAAACTTACTTTCCTTAAGGAAAGTAGGCTTAAAAAGATGACTAAGGAGAGACATGATAGAGGTTTATACAATTATGCATGGAGTAGAGGAGGGGCATAGCCACCTAATGGCGCAGCGGGAAATGACTTGCCTAGCAAGCATGAGGTTGCCAGCACTGGTACCTATATTGGGCAGCAGCGATCTAAGAAGATGCTGAAAGGCATCATCTCATGCTTACACCGCCCAGAAATGTAAGTGTGGGCGGGGTATAAATTTAAATAAATAAATAAATAAATAAATAAATAAATAAATAAATAGAAATGAAATAAAATAAAATAAAATAAAATAAAATAAAATAAAATAAAATACTGTGTGGGAGGATGCAATGGTAAAGCCCTCCTGTATTCTACAAAGACAACCACAGGGCTCTGTGGGTTACCAGGAGTCGACACTGACTCGATGGCACACTTTACCTTTGGAGTGGGGGGCAGAGATATATTTTCTCTCCAACACTAGAACCAGGGGTCACCCCATGAAATTGATTGCCAGGAAATATAGGACAAAAGGAAGTACTTTTTCCACACAGTGCATAATTAATCTATGGAATTCTCTGCCACGGGGTGTGGTGCTGGCCAGTAGCTTGGGTGGCTTTAAAGGGGAGCTAGGTAGATGAGTTGGCCACTGGGGAGCTGTCGTTCCAGCAACAGCTGGGAGAGTGGTGACTCTCTTATACTGAGCGGGGGGAGCAACTGGCCCTCTCCATCCCCAGCACAGCATCTCTTCAGTGGCTGTTGCTGGTGTCTCCCTTGTGTTTCTTTTTTAGAGTGGGAGCCCTTTGGACCATCTTACTTGTTTATTCTTTATTTTTCTTTTTAAACTGCTTTGGAAACTTTTGTTGAATTGCAATTTATAAATATCAGTGGAAGTTAGAACAACACCTGGAGACCCAAGGAATAAGGAATGGAAAGTGAAGGCACTCTGCTTACATACTCCAGTTAATTTTGGATTTCAGCAATTCACGATTCTCCTAATTCAGTCAGGATTCAGGAGGAAGAAGAGAACAGAGGGCAGGGTGAACAAGAAGAGGAATCAATCAGAGAAAAGTGCTTATCCCTTATTGGAAACTGCACACTTAATTCTTCAGCAGATTTTTTATTAATGTTAGTTATAGTTTGATTTCTATATCGCCTTTCAGAAGACTTATCCCAAGACGGATTACAGAAGTTAAAATGCAAGAGTAAAGTCCATGAAAATCACATTAAAATAAATTCAAAACCACAAATGCCATAAAGAGAGAGAGAGCACCAGAAAATTGGTTGCAACAAAACTGGCCAGTGGTTAAAGAGAAGGCACTTTGCTCATCCTCAACAATCTCCTCACGCAGGAATGCCCACAGATTTCAGGACAGAGACCAGACGAGAAAGACAGGCCCCTGGCTGAAGGTCAGTTGGAATGAAGTTTCACTAAGCCAGATGTAAAAGTAAAGTTGTGCCATTGAGTCGGTGTTGACTCCTGATGACCACAGAGCCCTGTGGTTGTCTTTGGTAGAATACAGGAGGGGTTTACCATTGCCTCCTCCTGAGCAGTATGAGATGATGCCTTTCAGCATCTTCCTATATCGCTACTGCCCAATATATTTATTTATATATTTATTAGAGACATTTAATATACTTCCCACTCCGAAGACTCTGGGCAGTGTACAACAACAGGCAAACAGGCAACATTAAAAATTATATTACATTAATAATTAAAAATTATTAAAGAACTAAAGTAACTACCAAAAAACAGAAAAATGAACTACAGGGCAAAGGCCTGGCAAAAAAGAAAAGTCTTCAATAGTGAATTGAAGATTGGTAAGGAAGGTGCTAGCCGGATTTGTAGAGGGAGAGAGTTCCAAAGGAGCAGGGCAGCAACCGAAAAGGCCCTTTCACGGGCCCTAAAGCCCCGAACATCTCGGAAATCAGGGACTGACAGGAGGGCCATCTGAGCTGATCTAACCAGATGGGTGATATAGGTGTTTCCCATTGTCTGGGAAACACCAGCGGGGATTTGAACCAGCAACCTCTTGCTCGCTAGGCAAGTTACTTCCCTGTTGTGCCATTAGGTGGCTAAGCCAGATTTAAAAGGTGAAGGCAACGTGTGCCCTTGAGTTGGAGTCAAATCCTGGCAACCACAGAGCCCTGTGGTTGTCTTTGGAAGAATACAGGAGGGGTTTACCACTGCCATCTCCCACACAGTATGCAGCTGGCTCAAAATAAAGCCAGCTTCTCCCCTTTGTCGCTGAGCCAGGCCCACAAATCTTGGCCCTTGGTACCATCTCAGGGGATGAATGCTCCTGGTGATTTTTGGCAACATCTACCCCTCTAAAGAGGGAAAACAGGTTGCACTTGCAGCTTTTTGTGTGTTCTCATCCCTGTCCCCAAATGATTAAGGTAAAATTGCAGGCGTTTTTTCACCAAGGGAAAGGTTAGGGCAACAACAAACTAATTGTTGTACTGGCTGCTCCGTGAAATCATCTTTGGAGGACATTCCTGCCAATTGTCATCTCCATTCCTCTGTTGTCATTCCTCTGACAACAATTTTATAGTAGCGTTTGTGTTTGAAAGCTTTTGGTTAAAAAAAATTTTAAAACACCATTGCGAAATTGGACACTGCAAGCCCAATAATCTGGACAATAAAAGCACAAAATGCAATGAAAGCAGGGGGTGTAGCAAGGTTGGAGGGGGCCCAGAGACAAGATCTTAAAATGGACCCCCCTCACTGAAGCTCAGCTCATGAAGTAAAGAAATCTTAAATGAGGCTGAAGTTTTGTAAACTGTGGACGATGCAAGTCATTTAATGGTACTAAAGAAAGACGTGCTGTTCTGGTAGCTCCAGGTCTTAACAACCACATCAATTTCGGAGGATGAATACAACTGAAGGAAACCCAGGTGGGTGCGCAGCTGGGGGAGTCAGTCATGTGACTTGCCTCGGGGGGGGCAAAGCAGTGGGCCCCCAGACAACTGTCTCCCCTTGCCCTATTATAGTTACACCCCTGAACGAAAGCTGGGAGTCTTGCAATGCTACCACCTGCTTTCCCTCTCTAGGGGTGTAGACCTTGTCAGAAATCACAATGAGCATTCGTCCCCCCACCACACACACCCCAGCAGATAGTACTGGCCACCCCAGCTGGCTCATGTACTACTCTCCACCTCCAAACACTTAAGGAACATAGGAAGTTAGAACACAGGAATCTATCTCATACTGAGTCAGACCCTTGGTCCATCTAGCTCAGTATTGTCGACACAGACTGGCAGCATTTTCTCCAAGGTTGTAGGCAGGAATCTCTCCCAGCCCTATCTTGGAGATGCTGCCAGGGAGGGAACTTGGAACCTTCTGCTCTTCCCAGAGCAGCTCCATCCCCTGAGGGGAATGTCTTACAGTGCTCACACATGTAGTCTCTCATTCATATGCAACCAGAATGGACTCTGCCTAGCAATGGGGACACGCCATGCTTGCTGCCACAAGGCCAGCTCTCCTCCCCTCTCTCCTTAAGAGCTACTCCCTGGGGAGATAGCTGCTTTCCCAGAGACACCTGCATGGTCTGCAGCATGCAGTGCTTCCCAGGAACCACAAGCCCAGCCGAGCCTAGCCACCACCACCACCCCAGGTTGGCACAGTATGGTCAGGCTTTAAATAGGAATTCAGCACAAGGAATCCTCACTAGAGTTTGGCTGACTAAGAGAGAATTAATTCCACCTGGGATCTCTGCTCCTCTCTGAACGAGCCCCTGAATGGGAAGGAGGGTGAGAATCATTTTGCAGGACGCGTCAGTAGAAAAATGCTCTCAGAGCCTGGAAGGCTTGCTTCATACATGCAGCAAAAGGAAGGGGGCGATACAGTCATGGGCTGGAGAGGATTGTACCACTTTCACTAGCAGTTCCGGAATCCCATTTGTGAATGCTGCTCTCGCTCTCTCTCTCTCTCTCTCTCTCTCTCTCTATATATATATATATATATATATATAAATAAAATTTTAACCCACTGCAAGGAAAAAGATTAGCATTTTTAGGAAGAAAGGGGATGTCCCACCCCTACTTCTTCATGTGCTGGCTCTCTACTGCCAAGGAGTATGGTTAATGTGTGTCATGGTGCTGCAAGCTTGAAAGGGAGATGAAATAAATACGGGGAGGAGAAATTTATCATCAGTGGTTATTTGCCATAATGGTAACATGGAGCCTCCAGGCGAAGTTGCAGTCTACCTCCAAATACCAGGTCACAGTTAGCTTCATGTCTTGCTGGTGGGCTTCATATTGGAGAACTGTTGGAAATAGCATGCCAACTGAATGGACTCCCCTAATCCGACCCAGGTTAGTTACTCTTCCTTTTAGGAGCCCAGAGTGGTATCCTGGTTGTGTTTATCCTCACAATACATTACAACCCTGTGAACTAGGTTAAGCTGAGAGAGAAGTGACTGACCAGAGTAGGGATATGCATGAATCCAATGGTTTTTTTATTTGATTTGTGCCTGAATTAAATCACCCCTGATTTGTTTTGTGTCCAAATCTGTCCCCCCCAATCACCCCAGATTCAATTTGGATTTTGAATTATTCAGACCACTTGCAAAGGTCCTGGGGCAAGTTTGGGTGGTGGGTAGGCCCCATGGGTGCTACCTACCACCCAAATTTCAAGGCAGTGGGTCACTTGGTTGATTTTTAATGAATTTTAAAAAAGATTTTACTGATTTTGATTCTTCCGCCATAGGAAATAATGGAGATTCAAAGTTGCCCTATCCTAACCCTAACATGGATCCCCAGCTTTCTTTTTTAAAAAAGGGGGAGGAAGCTAAGCTCTAGCCCTTGTAGAATGTTTGGATTCTTAGGTGTTTAATAACCTTTCCTCATGAGCCATAGGACATAGGAAGCTGCCATATACTGAGTCACACTATAGGTCCATCTAGCTCAGTATTGTCTACACAGACTGACAGCGGCTTCTCCAAGGTTGCAGGCAGGGTCTCTCTCAGCCCTATCTTGGAGAAGCCAGGGAGGGAACTTGCAACCATCTGCTCTTCCCAGAGCGGCTCCATCCACTGAGGGGAATATCTTACAGTGCTCACACATGTAGTCTCCCATTCAAATGCAAACCAGGGTAGACCCTGCTTAGCAAAGGGGACAATTTATGCTTGTGAACACAAGACCACAACACATCTTTTAAAAGAGGCTTTTAAATGTTTTGTCTGCTGATTATATCCGGTAGTTTTCATAGTTCTCAGTTATTGACTTGTTATTAACTAATTTGGAACTTCTAAAAAAATAATTGTAATTTTAAATGTGTTTTTTAGCCTGGTCTTTAAACTTGTGTAACCTCATTAGTCTTGTATTTTGCATTGTATCTATTGTATTAATGTTGTGAGCTGCCCTGAGCAGCAGTATACTGGAGGGGAAGGACAGAAATATTTTAAATAAGATAAATAGATAAAAACTGTCCTGCTGAAGAGCAGCAGTAGTGCAGAGCAGTTGGCCTCCTGAGACCAGATTTCCCCCAACCTTGGGCTGCAGCCTACTGCTGACACCATCCATCTTCCCACTGGCCTCCCCCTACTCCACCCCCACCAACTTGAACCCTCTGCCTCCTCCCTTTCAATATTTTTATTAATTAATCATAATGTAATAATCCATGAGCTGAACACTGACCTCGGTCCACACACATCAAGTAATGGTTGGTTCTGGCCCATAGGGGGCATTAGACTTGAGCGCTCCAGCCCTAGATCAACAGCTGCTGCAGCTGACCCAGTGACATCTGCAGTGGCTTCAGCTGGGCCTCTCTCTGTTTCCGAGAAAGGTCTCCTCTGTTGAGAGACACTGCGCTTGGGATGGGACTCCTGCCCTGGGTCCTTCCTGCCTGCTTCTGCCATTCTTCTAAGACCCACATTCTGCCATTTGGGCCAACACAGGGGCGCAAATCAACTCCGCCCCAAGCATTTCAGAAGTTTCCCCTCATGTCATTGAGCTCCCCTACATGGAACCAAATAATCCATATCTTCAATCCCCCAATTTTTCCTCCCCCACCCCCAATTTTTAGTGAGGGTCAGCTTCTTACCAATGGATCAACACAGAATCAAAAGTTAGCATCTTCTTGCGCTACACAGCAGCATTATATAGGACGCTGCCTCATATCAAGCTAGACCCTTGGTCCATCTAGCTCAGTATTGTCTACACTGACTGGCAGCGGTTCTCCAAGGTTTCAGGCAGGAGTCTCTCCCAGACCTACCTGGAGAGGCTGCCAGATATTGATCCTAGGGCCTTTTGCATGCAAAGCAGATGCTCTACCATTGAGTTATCCACCCTATTCACCCCCAGCACAGTACCTCCAGTGACTGTTGCTGGTGTCTATCTTAGGTTTCTTTTTTGATTGTGAGCCCTTTGGGGACAGGGATCCATCTGATTTGTTTGTTATTTCTCTGTGTAAACTGCCCTGAGCCATTTTTGGAAGGGCGGTATAGAAATCAAATGAATGAATGAATGAATGGCGTTACGGCCCACCGCTTAAGGGAAATAGCTTATAGCGCTCACATGTAGTCACCCATCCAAATTAGACCCCTGCTAACTTGGCAAAGAGGCACCTTTTAACGCAGTGATTCTATTTATTTAGCAGGGGGAGAGTAACTCGCCCTATTCACCCCCAGCACAGCACCTCCAGTGACTGCTGCTGGTGTCTATCTTGTTTGTTTGTTTGTTATTTTTAGCCCGCCCTTACAAAATAGCTCAGGGCGGTTCACAAACATCAAAGACCCTTTAAAACAATTTAAGAGCACCGGAAGGCCAGGCCGAACAGGTAGGTCTTTAGGGCTCTCCTAAATTCCAATAAAGAATTCAAATTACGGATGTCTGCAGGGAGCGCATTCCACAGTCCAGGAGCGGCTACAGAGAAGGCCCGCCTCTGAGTCGCCACCAGACGAGCTGGTGGCAACTGGAGCTGGATCTCCTCAGATGATCTTAGCGTGCGGAACCAAAGAAGGCGCTCTCTAAGATAACCTGAACCTAAGCCATTCATGGCTTTAAAGGTAATAACCAGCACTTCGTATTTTGCTCGGAAGCATATTGGCAGCCAGTGCAGCTGTTTCAAAACAGGCATAATATGGTCTCTCCGGGTTGCCCCAGAGACCAGCCTGGCTGCTGCATTTTGAACTAACTGAAGTTTCTGAACTATGTACAAAGGCAGCCCCACGTAGAGCACATTAAAGTAGTCAAGCCTGAAGGTTACCAGCTGGTGCACCACTGTTCTGAGGTGATCCTCCTCTAGGAATGGACGCAGCTGTCGAATCAGCCTAAGCTGATAAAAAGCACTCCTGGCCACAGCCTCCACCTGAGATACCAGAGTGAGGCCTGGATCCAGGAGTGCCCCCAGGCTACGTACCTGCTCCTTCCGGGGGAGTGTAACCCCATCCAGCAACAGGGAGATCTAACTCATCCCTCAGATTCTGAGCCCCTACAATGAGCTTGGATTCGTCCATCTTGCTTGGATTCGTCTTGCTTGGATTCAGCTTCAATTTGTTATCCCTCATCCAACCCATTACTGCCTGTAGGCAGATATGTAGGGAATGAACGCCATTTCCTGATGAAGCAGATGAACGAGAGAAGTAGATCTGGGTGTCATCAGCATACTGATAACACCCAGCACCAAATTTCCTGATGACCTCACCCAGCAGTTTCATGTAAATATTGATAAGCATTGGTGACAGAATGGAGCCCTGAGGGACTCCATATAACAGCTCTCGTTGAGAAGAGCAACTGTCACCAAGCTCTACCATCTGGGATCTGCCCAAGAGATAGGAGCGGAACCACTGCAGAGCAGTGCCTCCTATCCCCAACTCCGCCAGGCGACCCAGAAAGATACCATGGTCAATGGTATCGAACGCCGCCGAGAGATCCAAGAGAACCAACAGAGTCACTCTCCTTCTGTCGATTCCCCGGTATAGGTCATCCATCAGGCCGACCAAGGCTGTCTCAACCCCATAGCCCATTCTAAAGCCAGTTTAAAATGGGTCTAGATAATCAATTTCCTCCAAAACCGCCTGGAGCTGGTCGGCCACCACCCTCTCGATCACCTTGCCCAACCAAGGGAGATTAGAGATTGGCCTATAATTACCCATTGCCGAGGGATCTAGGGAAGGCTTCTTAAGAAACGGTCTAATTATTGCCTCCTTCAAGCATGGAGGCACCTTACCCTCGAAGCAGCCAAGATCAAGCTAGATCAAAGCAGCCAAGTCGGGCAAGGGTCCAGAGAACAAGTGGTGGACCACATCGCTCCAAGCAGCTTGTCCACATCCTCAGGAATCACAGATTGAAACTGATCCAACCTAATACTGCAAGAAGGATTGCTGGACACCTCCTTCGTAGACCCTGCAGAAAAAGTGGAATCCAAGTTGGCCCGAATACAGGAGATTTTGTCCACAAAGAACCCACTGAGGCCATCACAGTAGAGCACCTCCGGGAGCCGATTAGAAACAGGAGGAGTAGAAATTAGACTCCTCACTACCCGGGATAACTCTGCCAAACGTGAATCCACAGAAGCAATGCGAACCAACCAGAACTTCTTTTTTGCCATACGCATTGACTCCGTGTGAGCCCTAAAGTGGGTCACATGCTCCATCCTTTCAAATTCGAGCCGTTTTCTCCTCCACCTGCACTCTAGTCGCCTACCCAGCCGCCCCTCACAACTCCTCGGTATACCAGGGAGCCGACTTTGAAGCGGTTCTGGAGGGACGCTTAGGAGCAATAATGTCCACTGCTCTGGCAAGTTCCTTATTCCAGGTTCCCACCAGGGCATCGACAGAATCACCTGCAGCACCAACTTTGAAACTCTCCAAGGCCTTTTTGAACTGTACTGGGTCCAGCAGCCTTTTTGGCTGCTTGTGTTTCTTTTTAGATTGTGAGCCCTTTGGGGACAGGGATCCATCTTATTTATGTATTATTTCTCTGTGTAAACCTCCCTGAGCCATATTTGGAAGGGCAGTATAGAAATCAAATAGATAGATAGATAGATAGATAGATAGATAGATAGATAGATAGATAGATAGATGCAAAATAGGGCAGGCCCTGCTTAGCAAAGGGGACAGTTCTCTCCTCCCACTCAGCTACCTGGTCCTGCAAAAGGAGCAGCTTCTTCCATTTAGTCCAGTTCTCCACCAGGATTCAAAGTTCATAAGTGGCACATTGGTTTCTCTCCTGCTCTGTGTGAAAGCGGCTGGCACCACCTGATACCCGTTACATCTTGCATTTAGGCTCCCCAGGTGTCAGTAACTCAACATGAGTTCTATCCAGCTCCCTATTAGGCTTGGGACAGGTTTACTCCAAGTCCAGGGTTTCTCAAACCTGGGTCCCTGATTGATGCGAGGAGAGCTGGTCTTGAAGTAAACGGTAGAGTGTTCTGTCAAGTCAGTGTTGACTCCTGGTGCCCACAGAGCCTGGTGCCCTCAGGGTCCAGGATGCTGTAGTGGTTTCCTGCACTAAGCAGGGGGGTTGGACTAGAGCAGAGGTTCCCAACCTGTGATCCTCCAGATGTTGCTGAGCTACAGCTCCCATCATCCCCAGCTGTAATTTATTGTGGCTGGAGATGATGGGAGTTGTAGTTCAGCAACTTCTGGAGGACCACAGGTTGGGAATCTCTGGACTAGGAGACCTTCCAAATCCCTTTCCACTCTCAAATTCAATGTTCCTGGAGAAGAGAAGACTAAGGGGAAATATGAGAACCATCTTCAAATATCTGAAGGGCTGCCACATAAGAGGAGTTGACTTGTTCTCTGTTGCTCCTGAGAGCAAGACTAGAAACCATGGGTGGAAATTGCAAGGAGAACCTCCATGTGCAAGAGCAAGGAGGCAGATTCAGACTAGATATTGGGAGGAAATTCTTAAGTGTAAGAGCTGTTGGGCAGTGGAACAGCCTGCCTCATGTAGTGGGGGTGTGTGTCTCTCCAATGGAGATTTTCAAACAGAGGCTCATTGGCCGTTGCTGTAGCAGATTCATGACCTGAGCAGGGGGTGGACTAGAAGACCTCCAAGGTCCCTTCTGACTCTAACAATCTCTGAACCAGATTGATCTGCCTGCCCCGCTCTTTATGACATTAGCATTTCCCAGGTGAAGACAGGGACACACTGAAACACCCTGAACCCCATAGCATGGATTGCTGCTTCTCTGCCACTATTACTCAGTTCCGAAGGCAGTCTTCCATCTGCTGCCTATTCATTTATTCAACAGTCCCACACTGATGTAGAAGCCAAGTTCTTTGAGTTAGAGAACCGAAGAGCTATTCACACATTATGGTGAAACCTGGACGATCTATTAGCAGTGTGCCCAGTTACGCATGAAAAACTCTGACAAAATGGGTGGGCACATCTTGGGTCTAGTGCACATGCGTTGACATGTGCACATGTGCCCAGAATGCCAGCACATGACTTCCTTTTTTCCTTCCTCTTCTCCAAATAACCATCCATGTAAATAATACTCCTTGCTGAAAGTGTTTGAGCTGGACCACCAGATTCACAGAGCGATGGTTGTTTTTTTAAGGAGAAGCTGGGGCAACAGAGTCAACAAGCAGCAAGGGGAGGGCTCCTCCAAGGAACGGCCAAGTGCAGGAGAATGGAGGATCAATTGTGCAATGAGTAGCACCCCCACTTCAATGCTGTGGGGCTTGCAGCAGCTTTGCTTGGGGGACTGGCACTCCAAGAGACCTATACTAGCTTTTTCTTTCTACTGCCAAGGAGTGTGGTCAATGCACACCATGGTGCTGGAAGGTGTGGTGATGGCAGGCACTAGCTTAGAGAGCTTGAAAAAGGAGTTAAGTATCAATGGCTATTTGCCACGATGGTCATATGGAGCCTCCAGGTTAAGTGGCAGTCTACCCTGAATAGCAGGTCACTGTTCACTTCATGTCTCACTGCTAGGTTTCATATTGGGGGGCTGAGTTTCATAGTGAGGAGAGCTGGTCTTGTGGTAGTGAGCATGAATTGTGCCTTTGCTAAGCAGGGTGTGCCTTGGTTTGCATTAGGATGAGTGACTACATGAGAGCACTGTAAGATACTCCGTTTAGGGGATGGGGCCATAGCTCAATGGTAGAGTATCTGATTTGCATGCAGTAGATCTCCGGTTCAGTACCTGGCAGCATCTCCAGACTCCTGCCTGAAACCTTGGAGACTCACTGCCAGTCAGTGTAGACAATACTGAACTAAGATAGAACAATAGGAAAATGACTTGGTATAAGGCAGCTTCCTGTGTTCCTAAGTCTTGGAAATAGGATGTCTACTGAATGGATCCACCTTAACCTGACCCAGCATAGACAGTTCTTATTATGTTTTTTAAAAAATGTGGTTCATGGCACCTATCAATCATAACAGGCTAGAATGGATCCTCCATATCTAGAGGCAGTCTGCCTTCAAATACCAGTCCAGGGTACCATTCACTCAGTTGTTTGCTGGCATCACGCCACTGGGGTTGCATTTGCAGAAATGCAGGATAAACTAAAGTATAAAATGAAATGAAGAATCGATTCATGGCCAAGTGCTTTTGAAATGCCCATAACATTTGAAAGAAACCTGACAGGCAGCATGGGATTTACGAAACTCTGCTGTCTGAAAAGGGTTCACCAAATAAATTTCTCTCTCTCTCTCTCTCTCTCTCTCTCTCACACACACACACACGAAACATCTAAAGCTGCTGTCTACTGAGTCAGGCCCTTGATCCATCAAGTTCAAAATTGTCTACTCTGACTGGCAGTAGCTCTCCAGGCAGCAGCTTCTCCAGTGTTGCAGGCAGGGGTCTCTCTCAGCCCTCTCTTGGAGATGCTGCCAGGGAGGGAACTTGGAACCTTCTGCATGCAAGCAGGCAGATGCAAGCAGGCAGATGCCCATCCCCTAAGGGGAATATCTTACTGTGGTCACATGTAGTCCCCTATTCAAATGCAAGCCAGGACAGACCCTGCTTAGCAAATGGGACAATTCCTGGAGGTGTGAGGGATTGAAGCTGGAACCTTCTGCATGCAAAGCAGGGCATTACTCTAACAAGAAATCCCATAGCCTGTCCTGAACCCAGGGGCCGTATAAGAAAAAGACAAAAAGGGCTGTTGACATGACCATTAATGGGATAGGGCAAGTGTCCCACCCAGCTTCTGGAGCTGTGCATACCCCTGGTTTTTTATTATGTGCTAGCGAAAACCTAGGTAGGAGAACAAAAGAACAGCCCTGCTGGATCAGGCCCAAGACCCAGCCCACGCAGTCCAGCATCCTTCCTGTTCACACAGTGGCCCACCAGATGCCTCTGAGAAGCCCACAGGCAAGAGCTGAAAGGGGCATGCCTCTCTCTTGCTGTTGCTCCCCTGCAACTGGTATTGAGAGGCAACTTGCCTCTGAGGCTAGAGGTGGCCTATAGTATGTATGTATGTATGTATGTATGTATGTATGTATGTATGTATGTATTTAGAGACGTAAGTTTAGAGATGCAAGTATTTATTTAGAGACGTAAGTTTGGGCGGGGTATAAATTTGATAAATAAATATTTGTTTGTTTGTTTAACATTTTTATGCCGCCCAAAACTTGCATCTCTGGGCAGTTTACAATTAAAATCATTTAAAACAGTAAATCAATTAAACAATTAAAATCATTTAAACATTAAAATCATTAACATTAAAATCATTAAAAACCCAGTATTAAAATTATTTAAAAATATAAATATAATTAAAAGCGTGTGTTAACAAATATGTCTTCAGTGCCTTTTAAAAAGAGATGGGGAGGCTCTTATTTCAAGAGGGAGCGCATTCCAAAGTCCAGGGGCAGCAACGGAGAAGGCTCGTTCCCGAGTAGCCAACTAACAAGTTGGCGGCAACTGCAGATCAACCTCTCCAGATAATCTTAACAGGTGGTGGGATTCATGGAGAAGAAGACATTCTCTTAAATACCCAGGGCCTAAGCTGTTTAGGGCTTTATAGGTAACAACCAGCACCTTGTATTTTGCCTGGAAACAAATCAGCAGCCAGTGTAGTTCCTTCAACACAGGAGTGATATGGTCTCTCCTAGATGACCCAGAGACCAACCTGGCTGTCGCATTCTGGACCAACTGCAGTTTCCAGACTACGTACAAAGGCAGCCACACATAGAGCGCATTGCAGTAACCCAGCCTAGTTATCAGCATATGTACCACTGTTGTGAGGTCGTTCATCTCAAGAAACAGATGCATCTGGCGTATCAGCCAAAGCTGATAAAAAGCACCTCTGGCCACTGCCTCAGGACACCAGGTAGAGGTTTGTGTCCAGAAGCACCCCCAGACTGCATACCTGTTCCTTCTGGGGGAGCGAGACCCCATCCAGAACTGGCAGATCAAAATCATCTCCCGAATTCCGACCCTGCACAATAAGTACCTGGATTCAGCTTCAGTTATCCCTCATCCTGCCCATTACTGCCTCCAGGCAGGCATTAAGGGAAGTTATGTCTTCTCCTGATGATGCTGACATGGAGAAAAAGATTTGGGTGTCATCAGCATATTGATAACACCCTGCACCAAATCCCCTGATGATGTCTCCCAGAGGTTTCATGTAGATGTTAAACAACATCGGAGACAATATGGAGCCCTGAGGGATACCATACCGAAGTTCAGTTTTTGAAGAACAACAGTCCGCGAGGGACACCATCTGGAATCTGCCTGTGAAGCAGGAGCAGAACCACTGAAAAGCAGTGCCTCCCACCCCCAATCCCCTCAGACATTCCAGAAGGATACTATGGTCTATAGTATCGAAGCTCCCAAGAGATCTAAAAGGACCAACAGAGTCACTCTCCATCTGTCAATTCCCAGTTGGAGATCATCCAACAGGCTGACCAAGGCAGTCTCCACCCCATAGCCTGCCTGAAAGCCAGTTTGAAATAGGTCTAGATAATCAGTTTCCTCCAAGACCGCCTGAAGCTGGGAGGCCACCACCTTCTCAATCACCTTGCCCAGCCATAGAAGGTTGGAGACAGGCCTATAGTTGCTTAACCCCAAGGGATCCAAGGCAGGCTTCTTCAGAAGTGGTCTAATGATTGCCTCCTTAAGACAAGGAGGCATCCTGCCCTCCCTCAGAGAAGCATTTATTATCTCTACCAGGCCCTCTACAACAGCCTCCCTGCCAGATAGCATAAGACATGTGTGGGGCAAGGATCAAGAGGGCAGGTGGTAGACCACACCATTCCGAGCAACATGTCCACATCCACAGGAGTCACAAACTGGAATTGATCCAGGAGCATCACATAAGAGGAACTGCTGGACACCTCGGCATCAGACTCTGTAACAATTGTGGCGTTTGAATCTAAGTCGGCCTGAATACGAGAGATTTTGTCCACAAAAAACACATTAAAAACGTCACAGCAAGTAATTGTTGGTTCCAAGTACCGATTCAAGGGGGAAGGTGCACGCATTAGCCCCTTCACAACCCTGAAATAGCCATTGATTTTCTCGTGGCCATTGATAGCCCTGTCATCCATGAATTTTGTCCAAGCCCCTTTCAGAGCCATCCAAGCTGGTAGCCACCACCACATCCCATAGCAGAGAATTCCGTAGATTAATTATGCACTGTGAGAAATGGAGGTTCAAATCAGAGAAGGGTCCCACTTAATTGCTGTCTGAATAAGAGCATAAGGACATCAGAACAGCCCAGCTAGATCAGGCCCAAGGCCAGCTGTCTAGTCCAGCACTCTGCTTCCCACAGTGGCCCACCAGATGCCTCTAGGAAGCCCACAGGCAAAAGGTGAGAGAATGCCCTCTCTCTTGCCATTGCTCCCCAGCAACTGGGATTTAGAGGCATCTTGCCTCTGAGGCTGGAGGTGGCCTATGGACATGGATAGTATAATAAACCTGTCCTCCGTGAATTTGTCTAAGCCCTTTTAAAGGAGCAGGGAATGATCACCTGTGAGACAGGAGCTGGGTAAGGCAGCTTTTCCTCCTGCCTCGTTAAAGTGTTGCACAGAAGTGCTGCATAGGATGGTGCTGATCTACCCAGCTCCTTTCTCATGGATCATCACTCCCCCCCACACCTCCTACCTAGGTTTTTGCTAGCACATGACTGAAAACCAGGAACCTGCACAGTACCTGAAGCTGGGGGGGGTACCTTTCTTACCCTATTAATGGGTTGTGTGAAGAGCCCTAATGTTCTCTGTAATCAAGAATCCAACATAACCTTCCGATGGGGTGTGAAATGGCAGACGGTGCGTGGTGACTTTGCATTGATGTGCATGCGTTGCCACACACAGACAGGGGCGTAACTATAATAGGGCAAGGGGAGACAAGTCACAGGACTAACTCCCCCAGCCATGCACCCGCCCGGGCTTCCTTCAGTTGTATTCATCCTCTGAAACTGATATGAGTGTTAAGACCTGGAGCTACCAGATCAGCATGTCTTTCTTTAGTACCATTAAATGACTTGCATCGTCCACAATTTACAAAACCTTAAAAAAAAAAATTAGGATGATGTACTATTGTGGCACATAGGGGAGATAGATAGATAGATAGATAGATAGATAGATAGATAGATAGATAGATAGATAGATAGAGAGAGATAGAGAGATAGATGTGCTTTTTGTTACCACTATTCAGCCTCATTTAAGGTTTCTTTATTTCATGAGCTGAGCTTCAGTGAGGGGGGGGGTCCCATTTTAAAATCTTGTCTCTGGGCCCACTCCAATCTTGCTACACCCCTGCACACAGATGTGCTACAGACAGGATGCATGGCTCCCCATTCAGGGGCTTCACTGCTGGGGACCTGGGTTGAGAAAGAGCTCAACCCTGAAGTATGGCTGCTGACACCAACAAAACATAAAGGAGGCATCTCAAAACAGCAGAAAAACAGGGATCTCCTAGGAAGCAGAACATCAAGACTGGTCTTGTGGTAGCAAGCATGAATTGTCCCCTTAGCTAAGCAGGGTCTGCCCTGGTTTGCATTTGAAGGGGAGACTACATAGGAAGCTGCCATACACTGAGTCAGACCATTGGTCTATCTAGCGCAGTATTGTCTTCACAGACTGGCAGCGGCTTTGCAGGCAGGAATCTCTCTCAGTCCTATCTTGGAGATGCTGCCAGGGAGGGAACTTGGAACTTTCTGCTCTTCCCAGAGTGGCTCCATCCCCTAAGGGGAAGATCTTACAGTGCTCATACTTCAAGTCTTCCATTCAGATGCAACCAGGGCAGACCCTGCTTAGCTAAGGGGACAAGTCATGCTTGCTCCCACAAGACCAGCTCTCCTCCCACGAGAGCAGCTCTCACATGTGTGAGCACTGGAAGAAATTCTCCTTAGGGGAGGGAGCTGCTCTGGGAAGAGCATCTCGGGTTCCAAGTTCCCTCCCTGGAAGCATCTCCAAGATAGGGCTGAGAGAGATTCCTGCCTGCAGCCTTGGAGAAGCCGCTGACAGACTGTGAAGACCAGACTGAGCTAGATGGACCTATGGACCGGCTCAGTAGAAGGCAGCTTCCTAAGTCTCCTGCACGTAAGCACAGCTGGAGCATGCATGGCCCAACTAAGAAAGCCTTCAGATGCCTTTGGGAATGGTGGAGAGGAGGGCTGGTCTTGTGGCAGGGAGCATCAATTGTCGCCTTTGCTAAGCAGGGCCCATTATGGTTTGTATTTGGATGAGTAGCTACATGGGAGATATTCCCCTTAGGGGATGGGGATGTAGCTCAGTGGAAAGGCATCGGCCTGCTTCCATGCAGAAGGTCCCAGGTTCCATCTCTGGCAGCATCTCCAGGTAGAGCTGGGAGAAACTCCTGCCTGAAACCCTGGAGAGCCACTGCCAGCCAGTGTGGACAATCCTGAGCTAGATAGACCAGTGGTGTGACTCAGTATATGGCAGCTTCTTATGCTCCTATGTAACGGGGCCATAACTCAGTGGCAGAGCATCTGCTTTGCATGCAGAAGGTTCCAGGTTCAGTCCCTGGCAGCATCTCCAGGTAGAGTTGGGAGAGACTGCTGCCTGAAACCCCGGAGAGCTGCTGCCAGTCAGAGTAGACAATACTGAACGGGATGGACCAAGGGGCTGACTCAGTAAATGGCAGCTTCCTATCTTCCTATATATCTGCCATCATTGCAAAGGGATTGTACCTCTCCCACCCAGCCACACCCGGTGGGATTTCCCTTTCTAGTCAGTCAGCTCCTAAGAAGAGCAAGAGTCCTCTGAGGTCTGTTGCTCTGACCATCTGCCAGTCATCCGGTTCCAAGACAAGGGGATACGCTATTAATAAACCACTCTAGAGAAGACACCGGGGAGAGGTGCATGATTGTCCTTTTAGGCATGGTCTCTTTGGAAACACAAACACAGGGCCCAAAATATGTCCAGCCCTCTCCAAGCATACCTTTTGAATACAGTGATTGTTGTTGTTTAAACCCAGGATGCTTAAATAGATCTACAAACTAGAAGAGATGCCTGCAGCCCTGTTTTTAATTCCCTGGTTTCCTCCTGAAAAAGCTGGAACTATTTTTTCAAAATCTGGCTAGAGAACAGAAGGTCTCTGGGCATGCACAGAGTGTTATTTCCAGCCCGTGAAGGAAGCACAGCCCACCAGCCCCACTAAGGACATTAAGGCTAGCTTGGAGGGTTAAATCTCATTAACTTGACCACTGACCTGGGCCCAGCTGGGCCAGGATCAGCAACACTGGCAAGCCCTGGATGAGACCCAGAAGCAAGCCCATTCCGATCCAAATGTTTTGGGCAGACATCTGAGAACCCAGCATTGAGAACTGCTGTTTCTGCTGGCATTGCTTTTTGGCTCACATGCTATTGACAAGACTCGGATTCCAAGTTTTTTTCCAAAAGCCAGTCATTTCTCCAAGTCCACTATCAAATGTCTTTCCTCTTAAATACCACATCCTCCCCGGGGTGTAATCTTTCATGTCCCTCTCTGCAGCGGAGGCACAGAGCTGCGTGGGCAATTCTGGGTGCAATGAAGTGTGGACGGGGTGTGAGTCTAATGCAAATATCTCGGATTTCCCTCCTTTCTACTGCAAAACGCCCCATATCTGCAAGCCCAGCCTGTAGAGCTGCTGGTTTCAGTGGACAGAGAGATATTGGCAGGTACTGTTTCCTCTCTCCTTGTCTTCCAGGAGAGGGAGAAGGAGGACTTGCCAAAATTCCACCTTCTGCAAAATTCTTAAAGACACAGGAACCCTCCCTGGGATTAGCCTGGTGATTCCAGTACTGAGGTGGCTGACCATCCATCTTCCACAGCTACTCTCTGGGAGGAGAGTTGGTCTGGTGGAAGCAAGCATGAATGGTCCCAGGAAGCTGCCATATACCGAGTCAGACCCTTGGTCTATCTAGCTCAGCATTGTCAACGCACACTGGCAGCGGCTTCTCCAAGGTTGCAAGCAGGAGTCTCTCTCAGCCCTATCTTGGAGATGCTGCCAGGGAGGGAACTTGGAACCTAGATGCTCTTCCCAGAGCAGCCCCATCCCCTGTGGGGAATACCTTCCAGTGCTCATGTGCCTCCCATTCAAATGCAAACCAGGGCAGGCCCTGCTTAGCAAAGGGGAACAGTCATGCTTGCTAAGCTGAGTCTGCAAGTTTGGGCTTGCATTTGGATGGGAGACGACATCTGAGCACTGCCAGATCTTCCCTTGCGGAGATGGGGTCGTAGCTCAGTGGAAGAGTCTCTGCTTGCAGGTCCCCTCCCTGACTCCCTGCAGGTTTGCACCCTGGCACCTCCAGGAAGAGCCGGGAGAGGCACCTGCTGAGGAGAGACCTTAGGAAGCAGCTGCCAGTCGGGGTAGACTAATGATCTTCACAGTTTCCCAAGTGGGGGCCACTTTGGCGAAAAGCCTTCCATGCGAGAGTCATTTCCCTGCTGTGCTGAGCTCCACACAGGACTGTGCTTTTCTCAGTGCTGGGAGGGCCCTTTAAGAGAGACGGAGACCTCCCTTAAGAGTAAGAGATCCAGGAGGAAAGCACACCTGGGAAGGGCTACCCTTCCCCGCACTCTGGGCATGCCTTCCAAGATGGTGCGGACTGAGGTTCAAGAGGGCTCCCTTTCCCTTAAAAGAGCCCATTGGTGCTGGGCAAAGCGCAGCACAGCACAGCGGGTACGCTCACCTTTTTGGTGCCAGGGGGGACTGTGCAGGGTCTTCAGCTTTGGCTGAAGCTTCGCACAGCCTCAATAAACGATTCGTTGGGAAGCCGTACTTGGGGCTAACGGGGGCCTCCACTGACTCCCAGGCCTTACAAGGAAGAGCATGGGTGAAGTCCAGGGCTGCACAACCTTGGCCCTCCTGCAGATGTTGGACTACAATTCCCATCGTCCCTGACTATTGGCCATGGTGGCTGGGGATTGTGGGAGTTGTAGTCCCAAAACATCTGGAGGGCCAAAGTTGTACAGGCCTGGTACAGACCATACTGAGCTAGCCAGGCCAATGGTCTGGCTTGGTATCAGGCCGCTTCCTAGGTTGCTAAAGCCCATCATGCTCCTTCCACCAATGTGCTCCTGCAGTCACTGAGCTTTGGAGAGGGACCCTCACCACGTTGTCATCTCATGTATAAGCCTCCCTTGAAGATCCAGTCGGATCTGGGGGAACAAGATCCATTTATTAGAGGCATAAAGCACTGCAGAAAGTGCTGGTTGGCTAGTGCCCGTGCCACCTTGAAGTGCCCTCCCCTTGGGATTCCTGGAAATTCACAAAGCACTCTCTCCCCAGGTGCCTGAGGTGTTGTAAAGCATAATCTCTCCCCTCTCTAGGACGCCAGAAATGCCTCAAAGCATCCTCTCCCTAATATACCTTCTGATTTCAAAAAGGAAATGCTTTCTCCCCAAGAGACCTGTGATGTCGTATGTCACCCTCTCCCCAAGGTATCTGTGATCTTATGAAGCACCCTCCTCGGCACTGGTTTTCAGCTTAAGAATCATACATGCTGTCATTTGCAAGTCGTTTGTGGGCACCCCTACACTCCCAGAGACAGAGAACAGTCTCAAGGTTTCCTAGGAGGGCAGCGATTACACATTTATCTGCATGACATTTATCTGAGGCTGCCCTCCTGCTCCAGACCAGGAAAATCGCCATTCTGGATAGGGCCGACGCAGCCTGCCCGGGGCCTCAAGGAGAAGCTCAGAAGCAGAGCGTGGAGGAAACAGGCCATTCTATGCCCCTTGCATCTGGTAGACGGCCACGGTATATGGAGGATCGATCTTGAGCTGACATGGTGAATCACTACTGCTTGTAAAACTCTCCCCCATGAATTTATCCTTTTAGGAGCATAACCAAGGCCCTGTTGGACTGGACCAACATGGGTCCATTTAACCCAGTGAGCTTGTTCACACGATCCTAAACACAGGGTAGGAAAGCTGTGCATACTACCAATCGATCGGCAGTCATGTGTATGCAAAAATCAAGGTAGAAGAAGGGGAAAGTGATGGTGTGCAAGCCAGGAGATGAGTAGGACAGCTTTTTGTCCACCCTCAAGTAAAATCCTGCGGTCAGAATGTGGGTTGGCCACACCCAGCCCACCCAGCTTTGGGCTCCCACACAAACACTCTGCCTTCATCCTCCCTTGATCTTTGCAAACACACAACCATTGATCAGGAGTGCACATGAAAAAGCCTAGCATCTTGTTTCCAACCGTGGGCAGACAGATACCCCTGGAAAGCATGCATGCAGGGCATGGAATTGATAGCCTTCTCCAGCTGCGTGTCCTGCATATGGTACTCTGAGATAGACTTCCTCTGTACATGGAGGTTCTGTTTACCTCTCCTGTCTAACAGGTGCTGATTGACCCACCCAAGAACACAAGAGTAGCCCTTGCTGGATCACACGGAGTCATGCATAGTGTGCAAAGATCCAAGCAAGCAGCAAGTGCCAAGCAATCCACTGGAAACTGTCCGGTGGTCCAGCAATGGACTGTGATGGATGCTCTGGCCAGCCCTGGCGCAAGTGATTAGGAAACCTCCAAAGACAGTAAGGGAGGGACTTGAGCACGGGGAAGCAGAGGAAAGAAACATGCCCATCAGAAGAGACAGACTATGGCAGAAGCTCAAGGAACAAAGGTAAAGTGGACAGCACTGCCAGTAGTTAGTGCCTGGGAGACTTGAGGAAGCTACAGGGAACGTGCCTATCAGAAGAGGCAGCCTCTGACAGATGCTCAAGGATCAGAATTAGACTGGACAGCACTTCCAGTGCTTAGTGCCTTCAACACTCCCCCACACCCGTGGCCCTCCTAAGGAGAGGCTGGAGGCACTAACCACTGGAAGTGCTGTCCAGTCTACTTCTGGTCTTTCTCCCACTCCCCCTTCAGTCAATTTTTCACACCCCAAGCCTTCCCTCACTTCCCATTGGCTTTTTGCTCCCTCCCCTCCATCTCTGCAGAATTCAAAACAGCCCCCAAAGAATCGAGCAAGCCTTCATCCCCCTCTCTGCTCCAAAAGAAAATTGACGCCACTTGGCACCACCACGTCCCCTGAACGTCGAAAGGTAGCGCATGCATGCACCTGGCACAGAACCGGAGGCAGGTGGGGTGCCGCTGCTGGGCGCTCCATTCACAGGGCGCCCTGCAGCCAGAACTTCAGGACTTTGGAGGAAGTCGAGGCACCCCCCCCCACACACACACACCCCGAGTCCATTCCCACCCCCAACCCAGAGGCACCAGGGGCCACAGGTCAGGGTGGTGCAGAGACAGGCAACGTACGTACCTGTGGCAAGAACTCCGGGCTGCTCCATCACTTGTGAGTCCCTTCAGGATAAAGGAGCCAGGGACACGCACCTGCTGTTTTCGCCCTCTGGGAGCCCTGGGCAGCCCCCACTTCTCCTCCCCGGTCAAAAGAGCTCGTCTATAAATACCCAGACAATGCAGCTCCACTGGGTATGTCTGCCACCACCGCCCAGCCGCTTTTCCCTGTGCCTTTTCCTGTAAGCAAAGGACAAAAGCGTCAGCCTGTGTGTGTGTGTGTGTGTGTGTGTGTGTGTGTGCGCGCGCGCGTGTGCCTGTGTGCCTGTGTGTGTGTGTCTCCCTTTCTTGCTTGATCTTAATTGAAGGCGGCGCAGTTCCCTGGCACAAGGGTATCCCCCGATGATGAAAAGGGAGCCACCTCTGGAAGGAGGGAGGGGGGCTATAGTGCTCAAGAAAAGGGCATGGAAATGTGCCTTTCCTCTCCTGTGCCCCTTCCAGCAGGAAAAGGAGAACCCGGTGGGCTTTTCTGAAAAGAAGGGCAGGGCTTTTTAGTTTCGGGGGGGGGGGAAGGCAGCTAAGGGGAGACGTGGTCAGAGGTCTATACAATTCTGCATGGTGTGGAGAGAGAGAGGACACAGGGAGAGTTTTTCCTCCCTCTCTCAAAACATCAGAATCAGGGGTCATCCCATGAAAATGGTTGCTGAGGCATTTATGACCAATAAGGACGACGTAATTTTTGGCACAGTGCATAATTAATTGTTGGAATTCTCCGCCTTGGGATGTGGTGATGGCCCCCAGCTTGGAGGGCTTAAACGGGGGCCTGGATAGATTCATGGAGGGCAGGTCTATCGAGGGCTACTAGTCTGGTGGCTGTGGGCCACCTCCAGCCTCAGGGGCAAGGTGTCACTAAGTACCAGTTGCAGCAGGGGAGCAGCCGCAGGAGGGAGGGCCTGGCCCCAGCTCTTGCCTGTGGGCTCCTCGGAGGCATCTGGTGGGCCACTGTGTGAGACAGGAGGCTGGACTGGGTGGGCATTCTTGGGCCTGACCCAGCAGGGCAGTTCTTATGTTCCAAATGCACCTCGGCCAGACCAGGGAAGTAGCACTCAAAGTGGCATATTAAGACCAGGAGCCTTCATCCCCCAAGATGGTACCAACTGCCCCAGCTGGCTCATGTACTCGCGGTATCACAACACCCCCGGGGAAGCCTGGGGAGGAAATCAACGCAGATCATAGAGCCAGAGTTCAGTGGAAGAGCGCCTGCTTGGCATGCAGAAGATTCCAGATGCAAATCCCAGAAACTCAACTAAACAAAATCTCAGATAGAAGCAGTGCTGCGAAAGGCTTCTCTTCACCTGAGACCTTGAAGAGCTGGTACCCGTCAGAGCAGACAATGCTAAAATAATTGGACCAATGACCTGACTCTGTATAAGATAGTTTCGGGTGTTCACACTATTTATACACATGACAAATTGCACCATGCTCCAGATTACACGCCCAACATCCCTTCTTAAAAGGGATCACAGGTAGCAAAGCTGGGGGGAAAGCTCAGTGGCAGAGCATCTGCTTTGCATTCAGAAAATTCCAGGTTCACTCCCTAGCAGTACATCCAAGTAGGGCTGAGAGAGACTCCTGCCTGGAACACCGGGGAGCTGCTGCCAGTCAGAGTAGTCATCAGTAAGCTAGTTAGACCAGTGGTCTGGCTCAGTAGAAGGCAGCTTCTTGTGTCCAGAGCTCTTTGAGAGGTTTGGGGAAATGACCTTTTAAGGGAGGCCCCATAGTTCTGTGGTAGAGCTTTACATTTTAAAAGTTCCAAGTGCAATCTCAAGTTAAAAATGATCTCAGGTGTTTGGGCTGGGTTTGAGACCTTGGTGAAATGCTGCCAGTCAGAGCAGGCAGATGGGCCAATGACCTAACTCAGCAGGAGGCAGCTTCCTATATAAGGGTTCTGCTCATTGCTCAGTGAAAGAGCTCCTGCTTTACTTGCAGAAAGTCCAAATTCAACTCTCAGCATCTCCATTTAAAGGCTAGGAAAATCTTCTCCTGGTCTAAATCCTTTAGAGAGATGCTGCCAGTCAGTGACCATCATAATATACCAACAGCTTTGGATGTTTCTTTCCCATCTATTTAAACAGATTACCCTTCTCCGTTAATGTTGGTACCCATCATGTTCCGCTAGAGGAGGGAAATCCTCACAGCAAATGTACTGTAATATGATTAATGCTAGTAGTGAGCAGGCTTTAGGGTTCAACAGAACTCTTCTTCAGGCCAGATGTTAAACCAAAACAGTGTGTGTGAGGTGGGGAGGTTACTGTACATGATGGAAGAGCCCTATTCAAGTATTCCTAGACAGAGTAGGTGAGATGATAAAGTAAAGTGTGCTATCAAGTCGGTATCGATTCCTAGCGACCACAGAGCCCTGTGGTTGTCTTTGGTAGAATACAGGAGGGGTTTCCCATTGCCTCCTCCCACGCAGTATGAGATTATGCCTTTCAGCATCTTCCTATATCACTGCTGCCCGATATAGGTGTTTCCCATAGTCTGGGAAACATACCAGCGGAGATTCGAACTGGCAACCTCTGGCTTGCTAATCAAGTCATTTCCTTGCTGTGCCATTACGTGGCACAGGAGATGTTAGGCAGGCCTATTACCACCAGTATCTTCCCCCTACTGTTTCTTCCTTTAAAAAAAACAATCTAGCCTGTTGAAGAGTTCTGGGAAACTTCAAAGCTTCCATATTACTACGAGACATTTTAGTGGATCCTACTAAATGTATTATAATGCAGTTGCTTTTAGATATTTTCTCATTCTCCCTCCCTCCCTCCCTCTCTCACTCACACAGTTTGTCTCTCGCACCTCAGCAGAATCCAGTATTAAGAAATATTATGTTTCAGCTCTCGATGGAAAAGCCCCAGGCTGCAATCTGTAATAGTCTTGAAAGGGAGTGGAGGAAATGTGTTGCAGCCCAGAGATTATTGCTGACTGGCTTCTGTTAGTTTTTTCATCATGCTAAGAAATCGTGAACACAGACAGCTGCCCTCTACTGAGTCAGACCCTTGGTCCATCTATCTCACTGTCTTCATTGACTGGCAGCAGCTCTCCAGGGTTTCAGGTAGGTGTCCTTCTCAGCCCTACCTGGAGATACTGCCGGGACTGAATCTGGGGCCCTTCTACTTGCAACCAGGTGCTCTAGCAATGTACTGTGGCTATCTCTTTCTCTCCTCTTTGGGTGTTTTGCTTTGCTTGACAATCAGCACCTGAAGAAGAGTTCTTGTAAACCCAAAAGCTTGCACACTGCTTGTCAATATTTCAGTGGGCCCCAATAAAGATGTTGCTTTCCTGCTGCTTCTGAATTAGCTGTTCTAGATTACATTTTACCTGCTCCCACACCCCGACAGTGGATTCTGCACTAAACAATAAGCACAGAACTCTACACCCTGCTCAACACGGCCAGCCCTTCAAAATCCACACACGCTTCTGTGCCTCTCTTTGCTAAGCATTTTCTCTTAATGTGCCCTGTGATCCCTTGCAATGCAATGCAATCAGATCGCATTGCAGCTGCCTTGAAAGGCATTTGAAAGAGCACAGGTTTCAAGGTCTGGTGAGGGACTCGTTTGGGACACCCCTCTCTGCCCCCAAGTCCAAAGATGCCTTTGGAAACTGCAGAAGGAACCTGAACTGTTTGGCGGTTTGCAGACTTGGCTGAGCTCCATGGAATGGTTTGCAATGCCACAAGCCCAAAGGTCAGAACAATATTTTGCCAGTGGTTTCATGGAAGGCGACAAGGCTGGTGGGGTGTTGAAATAAGAAACATCCGCTCTGCTCATCAGGGATGCAATGTTCTGGACTCGACAGACATATGAACACAATTCCGAGTGTAATAGAATCAGGCCTTTTGCTAAAATCGAGATTTGCAGGGGCCTGGGATCAGCTTCTTTCTTTTTCTCCCCAGGCTCGATTGCTGAAATCATACCAATGCAGAAGGGACCTTCCTTTAGAGAACATAGAGGGAAGGACAAGGAGCCTTTTGTGGTGGAGTTGTTGTTTTCCAAGGGATTTCCATATGGGCAATTCCAAGGGTAACGGAATCAGACATGTTACCACTTTTTCAATGACTGTAGCCATAAGCAAATTTTCAAGTTGATACTGTGCATATACCCACTGGTAAGAGAACATTTCCTACTCTAAAGCCATATTTTTACAAAACTCCTAACTGTTATAATGTCAGAAATGTGCAGAATATGTCGATAATGGAATCAGAATTTGGGGAGGTGGTGCGGCACCTAGGTAATTTTGGCTCCTGGACCTAAAGGCCTTTGGATTCCACCCCCGCCCCAGTTAAGCATCATCCGCCTACACACACACACACACACACCATGATACATGCAGTATTTTTAACACATGTGTTCTTGAGGGCACAAACAGCAAATGAACTCACAAGAATGTAAGAATATAAAACAGGCACATCTATGCAAATAGTGTATGCACTAGGAGAAACATTTCAACACACAACTTAACATATTCTCATCCCACATCTTTCTTTCCCCATTCCCCCCACCCCTGTCTCTAAAGCACCCAGCACAAGTCACAATCATACTCGGCCACCCAGTGCAGTGTGGGCCAGCCGCGTGATGAAGTGACCACACCACCCAGAACAGACTAAAGAAGATTTGGAGGGGCCCAGGGGGTGTGGGGAGACCCTGGACTTCAGCCCTGAAGTCCAGGATGAAGAGTGCCTCTGATTTTTGGACATCGTTTCTGATTCCGTTACCAGTGTATTTTGCACATTTCAGACACTATAATAATTTAGGGTTTTTTTTAAAATGGCTCTATACTAGGAGATGGCCCCTGGCCCCTGGGGTTCCTCAAGGGGGGGACAACAAGCTCTGGCTGGGTCTCAGCTGGGGCATGCTCATTCTCCAAAAGGGTCTCCGTCTCTTCTGAATCAGAGTCTGGGTGGGTCCTGACACTCTAGGAAAAGGTTCCCGGTATAAGGGGCAGCGAAGGAGAAGAGGTTGAGTTAAGGGAACAGGCTAATGGAACTATTGAATTCCAGGCAAATGGGGCACTAAGCGAGAGTGAATGTGTGATTGTAACCACACAGCCCTATATTTCAATGGGGCATCAGCTTGCTTGGCACTCTCTGTGTGTCACCCCTCTCATTTTCTAAATTCAAACACTGACTCCATACAATTGCAAGTGTGCATGTACAGGAACTATTATTCCCAACACACAGAGACACACACACACACACACACACACACCTACCTCTGCCCTGAGACAATCACAGTCTGGATTTAGACAGCAGGAGAAGAGCACAGAAGGAGCAGAGAGAGGATACCGGATTTTTTTTTTTAATGCACAGCAAATGAATATGTGCAAAAATGTACATTTATTGTGCATTTGGGCACCATATCCAAGCATCAGTAGCAAATGTGAGTAGTGAGGTGGAGAGCTGGACTTGCAGTCGCGAGCATGAATTGTCCCCTTTGCTAAGCAGGGTTCACTTGGGATTGTATTTGGTTAGATAACTGCATGCGAGGGCTGTCAGATATTCCCTTTAAGGTGTAGGGCCAGAGCTCAATGGGAGAGCATCTGCCTTGCATGCCGAAGGTCCCCGATTCAATCACTGGCACCATCACTAGTTAGAGTTGGTAGAGACTCCTGCCTGCCTGAAACCTTGAAGGGTCACTGCCAATCAGTGAAGACAATACTGGGATAAATGGACAATGGTCTGGCTTAGGGGAAGACAGCTTCCATTGTCTCTAATCACATACCAAGAGAGCTCCATGGAGGAGGAAGGACCTAGCAACAGCTCTTTGCATGGGAGCTCAGTGGAGCTTCCGTCCCCAGAGGCAGTCTTCTCCCCAAAACATCAGATTCTGGAGAACAAACATAGGAGAGATGTTGCCTTGATCAGGGGCGTAACTATAATAGGGTGAGGGGAGACAGTTGTCTGGGGGCCCATTGCCTTGGGGGGGGGGCAGAGGCAAGTCACATGACTGACTCCCCCAGCCTCACACTCACCCGGGCTTCCTTAAGTTGTATTCATCCTCCAAAATTGATGTGGGTGTTAAGACCTGGAGCTACCAGAACAGCACGTCTTTCTCTAGTACCATTAAATGATTTGCATCATCCACAATTTACAAAACCTTAAAAAAAATAATTTAGGATGATATGTTGTGGCTTACCACTATTGAGCCTCATTTAAGATTTCTTTACTTCGTGGGCTGAGATTCAGTGAGGGGCAGGGCATGTTAAAATCTTGTCTCTGGGCCCACTCCGAACTTGCTACACCCCTGGCCTTGATGCCTGGTTGTAGGCTTCCTAGCATTGTTGGAAACTGGATGTTGAAGGAGATGGGCCCAGATGGGCCTGATCCTGCAGGGCACGTCTGATCGTCAGAGAGGACAGCACGTCTTGTGGTAGCAAGCATGAATTGTCCCCTTAGCTAAGCAGGGTCCACCCTGGTTGCATATGAATGGGAGACTAGAAGTGTGAGCACTGGAAGATATTCCCCTCAGGGGATGGAGCCGCTCTGGGAAGAGCAGAAGGTTCAAAGTTCCCTCCCTGGCAGCATCTCCAAGACAGGGCTGAGAGCGATTCCTGCCTGCAAACCGTGGAAAAGACACTGCCAGTCTGTGAAGACAATACTGAGCTAGACAGACCAATGGTCTGACTCAATATGTGGCAGCTTCCTATGTTCCTAAGAATCACACAGTCTTCTAGCTCACAGCTTCTTCTGGGACTTCTCTGCACCATCAGGTTTGCGAAAGGGCAGCCCAGCTCTACAGCCATATGCACGGCCTCTCTGCTGCTATCAGCCCACTACAGCCGAGGTTGCTTTCATGCCCATTTGGACGCCAATGGCTTTTCTCTTTAGGAGAGAGAGCCCAAAGTGAGCCAAGGGTGTGGGCATCTGCGGTGGGGGGAGCCAGAGGGGTCAGGTATCATACCCCCGCAGGTTGAGCCAATCCAATTGAGTTCAATGTCACTTACTCCCAGGTGGGTAGAGGATGGCAGCATCCCCCTCTCCCTGAAAAAGCCCTGCGGACGCCTACGGCCAAGGGTGCAGGGAGCAGTCGCAGAAATGATGCCAGGCTAGAGAGAAATTTGGGGGGGGGTGGGGGAGGGGTGGAGCCATTCACGCAAGCCCTACCTCACCCTCTCCCCCACTGCAGTGACTTTTGGGTCAATATCAGTGCCGGCCTCGACAAACGGCCCAGCAGGTCTGCATTTCTCCCCTCAGAAGAAATTACTCTCTTTGACACAAGCTATTGGAAATCCCTGGAGCGGAACGAGAGCAGCTGCCAAAAGGTTGGCGGGCGGCGGCGGGGGGGGGGCAGGAAAGAGGGAAGGGGGGGGAGAGAATGTGGATTGGGCACGCTGCCAAAGCCAGCTTCTGCCACAGCACACTGCAGCGACAGACTCTGTTAAGGGGACCCTTTGTGGATCCCGCCACTAGCTCCCTCCAGTCAGGCATCCTCGCGCACAGAGTGGAAAGGAAACTAGTAGGCAGGCAGCGATTTACATCAGAAGCAAGCGATCCTCTCAACTAGGAGAGGAGAGCTGGTCTGGTGGTAGCAAGCATGATTTGTCCCCATCGCTAAGCAGGGTCTGCCCTGGTTGCATCTGAATGGGAGACTTGATGTGTGAGCACTGCAAGATATTCCCCTCAGGGGATGAAGCCGCTCTGGGAAGAGCATTTAGGTTCCAAGTTCCCTCCCTGGCTTCTCCAAGATAGGGCTGAGAGAGATTCCTGCCTGCAACCTTGGAGAAGCCGCTGCCAGTCTGTGAAGACAATACTGAGCTAGATAGACCAATGGTCTGACTCAGAATATGGCGGCTTCCTATGTTCCTAACTGCCCAATAGAGATCCCCTGTTGATAAAAGAACAAAGGCAACGTTCCTCAGGGGGTGACTGTACTTGTGAACTTCTCCCAGCTAGCCTCCTGCGCTTTACCTGCCTTAATCCAAGTCCAGTGGTTGAGCAGAACAGAGACCGCACGTTTTGCTCCATAACTCCACTTCTACAGGGCTTATCTTTAAAAAAAAAAAAAAGAATACAAACTGAAATCTGGGAGAATCCAGGTAGGCTAAGCAATCCAGGTGACATGCTTAAAATCCAGGTACTACCCAGAAAATTGGGGGGAGATGTCAATGTTAGATGGAATGTCCTAGTGCAGGCATTCTCAAACTTGGGTCTACAGACGTTGCTGGACTGCAATCCCCATCATCCCCTGCCACCATGGCCATAGGCCAGGGTGGCCAGGAATGATGGGAGTTGTAGTCCAACCTGCCTTAGTCTCCTAAAACTCCAATTCACTGAATTTGTCAACACTGATCAACTGCACACTTGTAATTTTTGCACTGCAAACCAGTCGAGGGTCCATGCGGAATGAACATCTGCTGTGTGACTCGGGGCCTGGTGGTTGCATTGCCCTAAGGCCAGAAGTTCTCAATCTTGGGTCCCCGGATGTTGTTGGACTACAGCTCCCATCACCCTCAGTCACAATGGGCCAAGGCTGTCAGCAGCAACACATGAGCTCTGCCACTGTGCTGGCTAAAAGCAGAAGAGCAGAGCAGTCGGGTTTTGCTTGTTGGCGTCTGAAGCTGCCTAACCGAGTTGGAGCTTTGGTCCATCCAGTTTGAGTCACCAACTCTGACTGGCAGCATTTCTCCAGGGTTTTTAAAAAAGAGAGATTTTTTAAAAATCCATAACAAAGCTTCTTTTCAGCTAGGGACTGAACCCAAGGGAACTTCCCAAGTCCTCCCCAGACATAAAACTGCCTTCCACTAAGACAGACCAATGATCCCCCTAGCCCAGTACTGTAGACTGTGCCCAGTGGAGAGGCCCCCTTGTCATTTGGGCACAACCACACTGCACATCTGCATCGTGTTGACTCCAGCTTCACTGACCCCAGAGAATGCTGGGAACCATCGATTGGCAAGGGTGCTGAGAGAGATGCTCCGGCCACTCAAATAAGGATCGCCTCCAAGAGATGAGGATTGCCTGCCACTTCTGCACTCCCCCCATTTCTTGGAGGAAGGGTGATAAGACTCATGAGTCAACTGAACCAGTTTAAGTCTGGGGTACAGACAAGCCATGCATACTCCGTCTCCCAGCAGGGGCCATGAGATGCCACCAGGAAGCTCAGAAGCAGAGCATGATAGGAAGAGCCCTTCCTGGCTGTCTGTTCTTTGCACGTAGCTCACATTCTCTTGAGTTTTACCAATAGATCCACCTCCCACCCCACAATACAGTTCATATTAGACAGGGGTGGCCAACCTGAAGCTCTCCAGCTGCTGGACTAGAACACCTATCATCCCTCCTCTCCATCATTAGAGCTGCGGATGATAGGAGCTGTAGTCCAAAAACAGCTGGGGAGCCTCCGGTTGCCACCAGAGGTCCTCACTTTGGCCATGAGCATTGCTGGAGTGTTCTTGTTCTACGTGGCGGAAGAAACTCTGGCTTGGTTCACACAGTTGTTCAAATCTCGGTTTCATGTGGATTATTATTTATTCAATTTCTATACCGCCCTTCCAAAAATGGCTCAGGGCAGTTTACACAGAGAAATAATACATAAATAAGATGGCTGCCTGTCCCCAAAGGGCTCACAATCTAAAAAGAAACACAAGATAGACACCAGCAACAGTCACTGGAGGTCCTGTGCTGGGGGTGGATAGGGCCAGTTACTCTCCCCCTGCTAAATAAAGAGAATCACCACGTTAAAAGGTGCCTCTTTGCCAAGTTAGCGTGATTGTGTGAACCCATGCCGAGATGTAAATTATGGCCCGAGATGAATCTGAGATTCCCACCTTGGTGTGGGTTCACACAACCATGCTAATGTCAGTAATCCACAATAAACCTAGATTTGTACAATGGTGCGCACCAGGCCACTCTCTTTGTTTGCCTTGTTCCTAAATCTACAGGAAGATTTCTGGTTTGGGGGGGAAAACCAAAAAACATTGCTACCAGCAGGCCCCTGATAAGGAACACTGAACGCTGGGGAGCCAGCACCGATTGGTCCTGTCTTGGGTACCTCCAGCTCCCCTATGCTGGTCTTTGTAAACAGCACTGGGGAATTTGGAAACATTCTTCCCCGAGCTGGCACAGCAGAGTGACTAAATTATAAATCAGGAGCTCCGAGCTCGCTTCGGTCAGGAAGCTCTCAAGGGGGCCTGAGGCAAACCTCCTTCCCAGCCCAGCTCTGAAAAATGTGGACTCCAGTACAAACCTACCTTACAGGATTGTTGCATGGGTGACAAATATCCACAGAAGTCTTTGGACATTCAGAAGCGTTCCTCTGCCAGTCTCCCCCTCTTGCCTGATGAAGGGAAGGAAACTGATTGTCCATTTAAGGAGGCACCGACAATACTGTGCAAGATCCAAATGGTGGGTCCAGGCAGTCTGGCAGCTTTCCCTTCTCTTAAGATTCAGATTCAGATTCAGCAGCAGCAGCAGGAGGGAACCCCTCGCTCCAAAATAATTCTGTGTGAGTCCCTAGATGCCTGCCTGCTCTCTCTCTCTCTCTCTCTCTCTCCATCTAACCCAAATATGCAAGGGATCCTGTGCTGTCCCCTTGTAAATATTGCATGGTGGGTGGGTGGCCTTTAAAAAAAAAAAAGGCTCAAGCTGAATCCAAATAAAATATACCTTCAGTGCCACCAGCCAAGCTCCTGTGAATTCTTTCCCCTTTCCTGAGCTTTTAATTCAAGCTCGGAAGTAGGGGAGGAGAGCTGGTCTTGTGGGAGCAAACACGAATTGTCCCCTTTGCTAAGCAAGCTCTGTTCTGGTTTGCATTTGGACACGTGACTACATGTGAGCAAATATATGACAAATATTTATATACCACTTTTCAACAAAAGTTCCCAAAGTGGTTTACATAGATTCAGGGCTGCTCAACTTCGCCGCCACCCCCCCCCACCAGCTGTTTTTGAACTACAGCTCCCATAATCCGCAGCCACAGTGGCCAATAACCTGGGATGATGAGAATTGTAGGCAACATCTGCAGGAGGGCTAAAGTTGAGCAGTCCTGAAACAAATAAAATGGCTCCCTGTCCCCAAAGGGCTGACAATCTCAAAAAAAAAAATCATGAGCTAGACATCATCAACAGCCACTGGAGGGATGCTGTGCTGGGGATGGAGAGGGCCAGCCCGAACTTTTAAAAAGTGCCTCCTCAGTGAGCAGGGGTCTGCTCAGTGAGCAATGTCTGCTGAAGATATTCCCTTTAGGGGGTGGGGCTATGGCTCAGTGGCAGAGCACCAGGTTGCATGCACAGGGTCCCAGGTTCACTCCCGGCAGCATCTCCAAGGAGGGCTGGGAAAAACCTCCACCTGAAACCTCAGAGAAGCCAGCATAGACAATACTGAACTAGAGGGACCAAGGCTCAGTACAAGGAAGCTTCCTATGTCCCTCACTCCATTTTGCATGAAGACCTTTCCCTTACTTTCTGTACAGAGGAACAAGCATAGCTGTCTATTTTTGATGGGGATTTCTCCAAACCTGAAGGGAGGCCCAAGCCTCATCTGAAGCTGAGTCAGACATTTGGCCCTCTACATTGCTGGCACTGACTGGCAGCAGCTCTTTGGGATTTCAGGGAGAGCTTTTCCCAGATCACCTTGGAGATGCTGCCAGGGTCAAGCTCCCAGGGACTGAACCCGGGGCCTTCTGCATGCAAAGCAGATGCCCTGCCACTGAACTCCTGCTTCGTCCCATCATAGGAACGCTTGACTGAGCCAGACCCTTGGTCCATCTGGCACAGCATTGCCTATACTAGGGCTGCACAACTTGGGCTTTCCAGCTGTTGTTGGACTACAAATCCCATCATCCCAGGCACAGTGCCCAATTGTCGGGGATGATGGGGACTGTCATCCAGTAACAGCTGGACACCTGAAGTTGTGTAGCCCTGGTCTGTACAAACTGGCAGCAACTCTCCAGGGTGTGGGACAAGAGCCTTTCCTAGCCCAATCTGGAGAGACTGCCAAGGACAGGCCAATGTGTATACTCTATGGACCCTCCCTAAATAATGCCCATCTATCACACTGCCATAACCACAATGAGGATGGCTAAAGGGTTAGGGTAGTAAAGGGCTGGAAAGCCAATCTCCACAGCTGGTCTTGTGGCAGCAAGCATGCATTGTTCCCTTTGCTAAGCAGGGTCTGCCTTGGTTTACATTTCAATGGGAGACAGATGTAGACACTCTGGGAAAAGCAGAAGGTTCCAGGTTCCCTCCCTCGCATCCTCGCCAGGATAGGACTCCCTGCAACCTTGAAGAAGCCACTGCCGGTCAGAGCTAGATGGATCAGTGGTCTGGCGGTACAAGGCAGCTTCCTATGTTCCACTTTTGTAGGGGCAAAGTAGGGATTTTCATCTGCGCTTGTGACTGCATGCCTAGAAGCAGGGTCTCCTTGCTGGATTGGACCTCAGAAGAAGGCCTTGCCGCTTCGTGCCTAAGGCCTGTCTAGGCCTGTACCCCGTTTCCCACAATAACCCAGCAGATACCTTGGGAAGCCCACAAGCAGATGGACATGTGCCCTCTCCTGCAACTGCGATCCAAGAGATATACTGCATATGAACCTGGAGATATAGCCACCGAGAACACCAAGAGCAATTCATAGACTTGTCCTCATGAATTTTCCTAAGCCCCAATTAAAAACATCCAAGCTGCTTTCCATGACCACCTCCTATGGCACAGAATCCCATCAATTAACTATGCACTGGGCGAAATAGCCCTTCCTTTTCTCAGTCCTACATTTCCTGCCCATCAGTTTCATGGGATGACTCTGGTTCTGGTGTTGTGGAAGGGGTGGGGGGAGGAAATCAATCTCTCTCTCTCTCTCGCTCTCTCTCTCCACACAATGCTTAATTTCATAAACCTCTGCCCCCCCCAGTTGCCTTTTCCCTAAACTAAGAAGCCACAATTCTAGATAAAGACGCCACAATTCTAGATTAAGGAACGCAGGAGCACTGGGGCTTGACCTTGGACCTGTGGCAACACAATCCAGGAGGGCAGCCAAGCCATCCTCGGATGGCAAAGCCAAGGCCTTTGTGGACCACATAAGATAGGTGCTGAGCGAAGAATGCTCAGACCAACATCAAAGCAGGAAGCCTCCTCAGGGCTCAGGGTATTGTCTGTGGTGTACAAAGGAGGCATGGAACTCACAGAAAGGGCTCCTCTGCCTCTTTCTTTTGCCCCTTCTTCCACTCTCTCCCTGCCTTTCAGGAATGCGCCATGGCAGCCACCAACGCCCCCACAATGTTCAGGGAACCCCGGCTAAGCCGAGGATTCCTCGTAGGCAGGCCTCGTGACTCGCCTTCTTAACACGGATCCCCCCCCCGCGTCCCCCCCTTCTCCTCCTCCAGCCCACGCATTCCCCTCTGCAGAGAGATGCCCCATTGCCATGGCGACGAGGCAGGCCTGGAACCGTCTCCCTGCCTCGGATGATAAAAAGGCAAACCAGATGCGGCAATCAATAATTCATTCGCTCTGCCTGGCGGCTTTCCCTCCTCTCCCGAATGCGCAGAGGGAGGAGGGAATCCCCAGATCCAAAAATAACTTGTACCGGTTTGGGGGAGGGAGAACCCCTATATGCCTCCTGTCAAACCCACACATATATAATTCTGCATCTGTTATATATATATGCATTACACACACACACACACACACACACACACACACACACACACACACACACTTTTCTTCCATGCAAGCAGCACGGCTGCTTCAATAGCACATAAGAGATGTGGGAGGCACACAAGGGCTGTGGCGGGGAGATCAAGAGGGTTTCCCTGCCTGTCCGCCCCCGCAGTTGTCCGCCCCCGCATGGCTCTGCACGGTTCACTGCAGCAGGCCAGGGAGGGGAGGGAGTGAGGCGCCGCAGGGCGTCTGGAGAAGCGCAGGTGGACCCGGCCGGCGCTATGAATAGCAGAGCGCACGTGCGGGGACTCCGTAATGGGGTCTCCCTGGCGCCAAAGGGTACCACGGCGCTGCGGAAGGCGCCGCTCGATTCCGTGGAAGCACAGCAGTGGAGCGGAGCGTCTAGAAAATGAAGGAGGTCTGCAGATATGGGAAGGAGAAACAGCCAAGGAGGGACTCCAAATATTCAGGCAGGTGAAGGGGGTACATGTTGCTGCCACATGCACATTAAACCACACACCCTACTCATCTTTTAGCTCCTTTCTGTTCATGCTCTCCTGAGCTCTACAGCCCTCTTTTCATGAATTTAGATTTCGGGTCTATTATTGTGGCGGCAACCATTTTAGGAGCTGCTGTGGTCTTCAATGAAATCCATTTGTGTGTGACATTGATGCAAAGAACCTTTTCAGGCTGCCACGCTAGACACGCTTGAGCAGCCTCTCCCTGCCAAGCTGCCTTCACTTCCCGACACTGTGGAGAAACCCGCAGAAAAAAGAATTCCAATATTTCTCCGGCATGGAGCCCTCACATTCTTTTTTGAATTTCACTTCAGGGAAACTTTGGTTCCAATACGACTACAAACAGGAGATGGGGCTGTAGCTCTGTGGCAAAGCATCTGCTTTGCATGCAGAAGGTCCCAGATTCACTCCCTGGCAGCATCTCCAGGGAGGCCTGGGAGAGACCCCTGCCTGCAACCTTGGAGAGCTGCTGCCAGTCAGTGTAGCCAATACTGAGCTACATAGACCAAGGCTCTGACTCTGAAGGCAGCCGGGTTTTTTTAAAAATACATTCCAAGGGCTGGCTCCAGGTCTCGGGCGGGGGGGGGTCTTATCTCAGGGCAGGGGCGTATGTTCCATTGGGCAAGGGGAGACAAATGTTTCTAGGCCCACAGGGCCTGGAGGGACCCCCAAGGCCCCTTAGCCAGCCCCCCTTGCCTGCTGGTCCACTCTCCTGCTAGCCTCTTGCTCTGGTCAGGGGAGCAAAGTAGCCCTTTGCTGAGAGTCTCCGCATCTCAGCTGTTTGGTGGGTGGGTGCGGCTTCCAGAGAGCCCTCCTCCGTGCAGGCCTCAATGAAGCTACAACTCTAGTGCTGGCAGGCAGGCAGGCAGGCAGGCAGGCAGCAAGGAGGGAGGGAGGGTGGCCAGTGCTGGCTGCCCTTACCCACCACAGCTCTGCCCAGCTTTTGACTCCTCAGGCTTAGTAATGGAGGTAGGATGTGATTTCCCTTTTTGTGGTTATCCCCCCCACCCGGATATTTAGGGATTGCTTGCCATAGAGCTTTAATATAGGGGGGGGGCATGTAGGACAGATTGAAATGACTCTGAATATTTAATTCAGAGATTGAGGAAATTGCTGGTTTTAATTTTTTTTTAATTAAAAAAACTATTTTTAAAAAAGTAGTTCCACCTCAATATGGAAGAATCTGCCCTTTGTGAGGGGCCCATTTTAAAATCTCGTCTCCAGGCCCACTCCAACCTTGCTACGCCCCTGTCTCAGGGGCATAGCAAGGTTATTGGTAGCCGTAGAACAAGCTGCCAAATAGCTACGATGTGCCAGCCACAATCCTTCCCCCGTGTCATGCTAATTAATCAACTAATTAGAACCAGGGTTTTCAACAGAGAATATTAGTACCCATAAGGACACTCGAAGAGCTCCCAGGAGATCCTCATACCTCCCCCAACTGCAGCCATGCTATTTGTTCCGTATCTCAGGATGACCAGCTTGAAGCAGACACATCCTCAGGGACGTGTCTACTACAGAAGGGGAGGGAAGAGGGTGAAGACCCTCCTCCTCTGCTCCGGATTGGCTGGCTATATGCTGAAGTGCAGCATGACCCTCCCCTCAGCCTGACTGATTTCAGAAAATTAGCACTGAGTACTCCCTTTGAAGTTAGTGGGACAGTAAACTTGTCCCATTAATTTTAAGGGAAACAACCTAATGGTGCAGCAGGAAATGACTTGACTAGCAAGCTAGAGGTTGTCTAGAGAATCACCAAAGAAGACACTTTGAATTTCAGAAGAGGAAACTTCTCCAAAATGAGGAGGATGGTCAAAAGAAAGCTGAAAGGGAAAATCAGGAGAGTCACTTTGATCCAGAATGCATTGAGTTTATTCAAAACCACAATACTAGAAGCCCAGTTTGACTGTATACCCAAAAGGAGGAAAGATATCACTAAGTCCAGGAGGATGCCAGCATGGCTAACAGGTAACATCAAGGAAGCCACAAAAGGGAAGAAGACTTCCTTCCAAAATAGGAAGGGCTGCCCAAATGGGGAGAACAGAAAGGAACACAAACTCTGGCAAAAGAAATGCAAGGTGACAATAAGGGAGGCAAAAAGAGAGTTTGCAGAACATTTATCTAAAAGCATCAAGGGGAATAACAAAAACTTCTTTAAATACATCAGATGCAGGAAACCTGCCAGGGAGGCGGTTGGACCATTAAACAATGAGGGAGTGAAAGGGATTACTAAGGAGGATATGGAGGTTGCAAAGAAGCTCAATGAGTTCTTTGCATCCATCTTCACAGCAGAGGATACTGAGGATATACCTCTTCCTGAACCAGGGTTTTTGGGGATGGAGGCTAAAGAACTGAGTCAGATAGAAGTGAAGAGAAATGATGTTGTAAACTGTCTGGAAAAACTGAAAACTAACAAATCACCAGAGCCGGATGGCATCCATGTAAAACTCCTCAAATAACTCAAAATGTGAAATTGCCGACTTCCTTGCCAAAATTGATAATTTATCCCTGCAATCAGGATCTGTTTGGTAGGACTGGAAAATAGCAAATTTAAGACTGGTTTTCAAAAAGGGATCCAGGGGTGATCCGGGAAATTACAGGCCGGTTAGCTTAACATCCCTTCCAGGCAGATTGATGGAAAGCATCTGCAAGGATAAAATTGTAAAGCACATAGAAGAACAGGCTCTGCTTGGAGAGAACCAGCATGGCTTCTGCAAAGGTAAATCTTGCCTCACAAACCTTTTGGAGTTCTTTGAGAGTGTCAACAAGTGTGTACATCAAGGTGATCCAGTTGACATAGTATACCTGGACTTCCAAAAAGCTTTTGACAAAGTTCCTCATCAAAGACTCCTGAGGAAACTTAGCAGTCATGGGATAAAGGGACAAGTACAACTGTGGATTGCTAACTGATTGAAGGACAGGAAACAGAGGGTAGGCATAAATGGAGAGTTTTCACAATGGAGGGAAGTAAGAAGTGGGGTCCCCCAGGGATCTGTACTTTGACCGGTGCTTTTTAATTTATTGATAAATGATCTAGAAGTAGGGGTAAGCAGTGAGATAGCCAAATTTGCAGATTGATACCAAACTCTTCCAGGTAGTGAAATCCAAAACAGATTGTGAGGAGCTCCAAAAGGATCTCTCCAAACAGGGGGAGTGGGTGACAAAATGGCAAATGCAGTTCAGTGTTGGCAAATATAAAATGATGCACATTCGGATGAAAAACCCCAACTTCACATATAGACTGATGGGATCTGAGCTGTCGGTGACTGACCAGGAGAGGGATCTTGGGGTTGTAGTGGGCAGCTTGTTGAAAGTGTCGACTCAATGTGCGGCAGCTGTTTAAAAGGCCAATTCCAAGCAAGGGATCATTAGGAAGGAGATTGAAAATAAAACAGCTAAAATTATAATGCCCTTATACAAAACTATGGTGTGGCCACACCTGGAGTACTACGTACAATTCTGGTCACCACATCTTAAAAAGGACATTGTAGAACTGGAAAAGGTGCAGAAAAGGGCAACCAAGATGATCAGGGGCCTAGAGCACCTTTCTTATGAGGCAAGACTACAACACCTGGGGCTGTTTAGTTTAGAAAAAAGATGACTTCGGGGAGACATGATAGAGGTCTGTAAAATCATGCATGGTGTGGAGAAAGTGGAGAGAGAGAAATTCTTCTCCCTCTCACATAACACTAGAACCAGGGGTCATCACATGAAATTGATTGCTGGGAAATTTAGGACCAGTAAATGGAAGTGTTTTTTCACACAACACATAATCAGCTTGTGGAATTCTCTGCCACAAGATGTGGTGACAGCCAACTACCTGGATGGCTTTAAGAGGGGTTTGGATAACTTCATGGAGGAGCGGTCTATCAACGGCTACTAGTTGGAGGGCTATAGGCCACCTTCAGCCTCAGAGGCAGGATGCCTCTGAGTCCCAGTTGCAGGGGAGTAACAGCAAGAGAGAGGGCATGCCCTCAACTCCTGCCTTTGGCTTCCAGCAGCATCTGCTGGGCCACTGGGCATCTGAAACAGGACACTGGACTAGATGGGCCTCGGGCCTCATCCAACAGGGCTGTTCTTATGCCTGTTCGAATCCCGCTGAAACACCCTTATTGGGCAGCAGCGATATAGGAAGATGCTGAAAGGAACCAACTCATACTGCATGGGAGGAGGCAATGGTAAAACCCTCCTGTATTTTACCAAAGACTACCACAGGACTCTGTAGTCACCAGAAGTCAACACTGACTCGATGACACACCTTTACTCTTGAGTATCTTAGGAACACAGGAAGCCTCCATATACTGAGTCAGATCATTGGTCTATCTAGCTAAGTATTGTATTCACAGACTGCCAGTGGCTCCTCCAAGGTTGCAGGCAGGAATCTTTCTCAGCCCTATCTTAGAGATGCTTCCAGGGAGGGAACTTGGGCCCTTCTGATGCTCTTCCCAGAGCAGCTCCATCCCCTGAGGGGAATATCTTACTGTGCTCACACATCGTATCTCCCATTCATATGCAACCGGGGCAGACCCTGCTTAGCTAACGCGACAAGTCATGATTGCTACCACAAGACCAGGTCTCCTCTCTTTAGTCTGGGTCTAAACCAGTAACTGGAGTAGCCTGTCTCATAACTGTTAGGGATGTGCAAACAGGTTCAATGTTGAACCTGTTTGGTTCGACAGTTTGGGGTCAAACCGAACCGTCCCGTTTGGTCCAACCTGTTCGGTCCAACACGGACCGAACACTTCAGGGGATTCTTAAATTACTTACCCCCTTTGGGGGAGTTGTTGGGAGAAGGTGGCAGGAGGTGGGGATGGCGGAGGTTCCCCCTTCCCCTGCCAGCCTCCCTTTTTGCTGCCACCGGCCATTCAGCCAGCTCTTCAGCCCGTTCAGGCCTTCCCCCTCCAGTGTGCTGGCCATTTTGGAGGCCTCTGCGTGGCCTGGGTACCATTAGTCATAAAAATCCCAACATTAAACTTATTATTAAAACCCAACATTAAAAGTATTAAAACTCTAAATCTAATTAAAAGCCTGGGTGAACAAATATGTCTCCAGTGCCTTTTAAAAAGTTGTCAGAGATGGGGAGGCTCTTATCTCAACAGGGAGCACATTCCAAAGCCCAGGGGCAACAAGGAGAAGGCCTGTTCCCGAGTAGCCACCAGATGAGCTGGTGGCAACCGTAGACGTACCTCTGCAGATGATCTCAATGGGCAGTGGGGCTCATGGCAAAGAAGATGTTCTCTTAAAAACCCAGGGCCTGTGCTGTTTAGGGCTTTATAGGTAATTACCAACACCCTGTATTTTGCCCGGAAACTTATTGGCAGCCAATGTAGTTTTTTCAACACAGGAGTAATATGGTCTCTCCGAGATGACCCGAGACCAACCTGGCGGCCGCATTCTGGACCAACTGCAGTTTCCGGACTATGTCCAACGGCAGCTCCACAAAGGCAAACCTCTATCTACAAAGGCAGCCAACATTTGCAGGAGGGTCGAAGCCGTGCAGCCCTGGAGGGTTGTGAAGTAGCTCACAGGGCTCCTGGCCACCGGGCATACACAGAGCTCCTCTTTCACAGCGGGGAGGGGAGCACCGAAGTCGTACTTTGCCTACGGCTGGCCCTGGTTGCATCTCTTTGCAGACTGCCCCGGTGCCATTTCACACAGCCGATGGAAAGCACCCCAGGTCCACAAGGGCAAGCCCAGCAACACTTGAGTGTAGACACTTGACAGGGTCCCGCAGCCATCAGGACTTCTGGCACGTGTACCTTGCTGATACACACATCTGCCACATCCACACATCACATTTCTGGGAGCACACACAGAACTGCCTGCCTGTACTAAAAGCAGAGCTTGTAAGTGGTCCAAAGACCACGCGGGAGGTGAAATGGGGATTTGGCTCTCTAGGTTAGTAATGGCAAGTGTAGAAGTATCTTACAAGGATCCTCTCCCACCACCCTGACGCAGCACTTCTGCACAGATGTGGGAAGTGCTTTAGAGATTGGATACCCTCATTGGATCACTGCCAATTTCAGGCTCTGTCTCCATCGACCCCGTGGAGTATGCAACTTTGATCATTCCATGGGATCTCAGCCCCTGGCCACCCATTGCTCCCTTCCTGGAAATCTACCCAGGAACACCACTGCTCAAGCAAATTGTGTGGTGGTGGTGGCCGATGGGTCACGGAGCCTCCATGCGTGGAGATAGTCAGTCAGTCTGCCTGTCTGTCTGTCTGTCTCTCTCAATATCACTCACTGGGGGACAAGCTTCAAGGGAGGCTGGGTGCCTTCTGCTCGCAGCTTTCCTGGAGGCTGTGTGGCCATTTGGACGAGATGGACCCACTTTGGTCCGATGTAGCAGGAGATGGGAAGGAGAGCTGGTCTTATGGCAAAGTGAGCATGAATTGTCCTTGCTAGGCAGGGCCTACCCTGGTTTGCATTTGGATGGGTGACTACATGTGTGCTGTAAGATATTCCCCTTAGGGGACAGGGCCATAGCATATTGAACTAACCGAAACCCCATTAACTTCTTGAGGGAGGAGAGCTGGTCTCCTGGTAGCAAGCACGACTTGTCCTCTTAGCTAAGCAGGGTCTGCCCTGGTTGCATATGTATGGGAGACTAGATGTGTGAGCATTGGAAGATATTCCCCTTAGGGGATGGAGCCACTCTGGGAAGAGCATCTAGGTTCCAAGTTCTCTCCCTGGCAGAATCTCCAAGATAGGGATGAGAGAGATTCCTGCCTGCAACCTTGGAGAAGCCGCTGCCAGTCTGGTAGACGATACTGAGCTAGATGGAGCAATGGTCTGACTCAGTATATGGCAGCTTCCTATGTTCCTATGTTCTATGGGAACCTAGTCATGACTAACTTCATCTGGAGGCTGCCCTTAATTTTCTCTCTGTCCTTAAGACAGATCAAAGTGGTTTGTGACCCCAATAAATCCAGCAGACTTTCACATGCCACAAAGCTCTTTGCAGTTGCTGTGATTCTCCACCTGCCCCCCCAACCCACATCTCCCCCTGGGTTTCTGGGACTTTGGGGATGAGAGCTGGGCTTGCAGTAGTGAGCCTGAAGTGCTCCCTTTATTAAGCAGGCTCTGCCCTGGTTTGCATTTGGATGGGTGACTAGATGTGTGAGCCCTGTGAGATATTCCCCTTAGGGCATGGGGCCATAGCTCAGTAGAATTGCATCTGCCTTGCATGCAAAAGATCTCAGCTTCAACCCCTGGCAGTAGGACGGGGGAGGCTCCTGCCTGAAACCTCAGAGAGCTGCTGCCAGTCAGTGTAGGCAATACGGAGACAAATGGGTCCGACTCAGAATGAAGCCGTTTCCTCTGCTCTTGCATTCAAGGGCATGTTCTTCGTTCTAGAATCCACTGCAGATGAAAAGCACTTTTCCTGTGCCCTCCAGGAGTCCTTGGGACGGTGTTCCCACAGCGCACGACTATCGCTCATGCATCGGACTCCTCGCGGTTATCTCGGCCCCCGCAGAGGCGGATGTATGAGCGGGCCATATCTCGCCAGAGTCAGCACTGGCATCGCTACAGAAAGGGAGAGATAACAGAAGAAGACGTGCGGCTTGGACAGCGGCCAAGCGGGAGGATCAATGCCAGAGGCTGGGGCGGGTGGGGAGGGAAGCGTTAGCGAAGGGATGTGATGGGCCCAAGGTCACTTGGAGCCCTCCTTCCAAACTCCCCCCCCCGACTCGCAATGCTCACTCCCCAAGTGACACAGAATTGGGACAGGCTGCATGTAACAGTGGGGGTGGGGGGGGATGACCTCCCCAGTCCTAGACTTAATAATAATAATAATAATAATAATAATAATTTGATTTCTATACCGCCCTTCCAAAAATGGCTCAGGGCGGTTTACAAAGAGAGATAACAAACAAATAAGATGGCTCCCTGTCCCCAAAGGGCTCACATTCTAAAAAGAAACATAAAACACACACCAGCAACAGTCACTGGAAGTACTGTGCTGGGGGTGGATGAGGCCAGTTACTCTCCCCCTGCTAAATAAAGAGAATCACCACGGTAAGTGAAGAGTCCAGTGGGATCAGAGCCAACGGGGTCCATTCAGCCCCATCCTTTTGCTCTGGATCCAATGGCTGTGCAGGGCACGGACGGGGGCAGATCCAGAAATTGGCAACCCTTGAAGAGAAGCCCCGATGTGCTTCTATGATACCATTTCGGAGCCTCCTTGATTTTCCTCCCCCTCACTTGGAGAGGCTGGCCGATAGGATCGCACTTGCTGCTTGCCCCTGGTTGCTTTCAAGGAAATCTAGTCCAAGGACAGGCACACAGAGCTGAGTGCGTGTGGTGGTGGTGGTGGCGGCGGCTCTTTTTAGGAAGCTGCCATATTCCAAGCCGGACCATTGGTCCATCTAGCTCAGTATTGTCTGCACAACTAGTTACAGGCAGGAGTCTCTCTCAGCCCTCTCTTGGAGATGCCAGGGAGGGAACTTGGACCCTTCTGCATGCAGCTGCTCTTCCCAGAGTGGCCCCATCCCCTAAGGGAAAGACCTTACAGTGCTCACATGGAGTCTCCCAATCAAATGCAAACCAGGTCAGACCCTGCTTAGCAAAGGGGACAATTCATGCTTGCTCCCAGAAGACCAGCTCTTCTCTTAGCCAGCGTACCCTCTCCTCCCCCATCTTAGCAACATAGGAAGCTGTCTTCTACTGAGCAAGACCCTTCGCCCACCTAGCTCAGAATTGTCTACACCAACTGGCAGCAGCTCTCCAAGGCTTCAGGCAGGGGTCTTCCTCAGCCCCAGCTGGGGATGCTGTCAGGGATTGAACCTGGGACCGTCTGCAGAAGCTCTAGCACTGAGCAACCGCCCCATCCCCACTTAAATCTCTTGGCGTCAGGAGAGTCAGCATTCGGCCCTCCATCCATGCAGGCTGATTCCTGTAAAGCAGCAATTACCATTCCTGCCACCTAATTAGGGACACAGCTTCCCAGCAAGACTCCATCACCCTACCAGTAATTGGAAAGGGGCAATTAGGGAATTTCTTTCTGGGCCACATTCACAAAGCCTTTAACTGCTGGCTCAAGAGCTGTTGAGTCAGGGCAGAGACACGGGGGGGGGGGGGGATTTGCAGGGCGATCGCCTTTACTGCTGTGGTTACCACATCTTCCTTCTGGCCTGGCTCCTGTGCAGTTAACAGCAGCCTCCTGAGAAAGATAAATGTAGCCCTTCCCTCTGCTTTATTGGCATGGCAAGAAAAGCTGCACCCGACCCACCCACCCCGCCCCGACCCCTGACACACCATTTAAAACTGAACTTTGTTTTCGTTAATATTCAGGATACAAAACAAGCAAAACCAAAGCAGTGCCAGACCCCCTATAAACAAAGAGGAAGAAAAAGGATGTCAACAAGAAGAGAAAGAGGAGTGTGGTGGGAGGTGAGCCACCAGCGATACCCAGAAATGGAGAAACAAACATCTCACATTCAAAGAACTAGAAATCAAGACAGCAAGCCTCTCGGCCCATCTTGTAATAAGGTAAAGTGTGCCGTCAAGTTGATTCCGACACCTGGCACCCACATTGCCCTATGGTTTTCTTTTGGTAGAATACAGGAGGGGTTTGCCATTGCCTCCTCCCACGCAGTGTGAGATGATGCCTTTCAGCATCTGCCCAATATAGGTACTAGCGGGGATTCAAACCAGCAACCTTCTGCTCATTAGTCGAGCATTTCCCTGCTGCACCACTTAAGGTGGCATCACCACTTAAGGTGGGGGCATGAATTGTCTACTTTCCTAAGAAGGGTCTGCCCTGGTTTACATTTGGATGGGTGGCTACACATGAACTCTGTAAGATCTTCCCCTTAGGGGCCAGGGCCGTAGCTCAGTGGAAGAGCATCTGCTTGTATGCAGGGGACCCCAGGTTCACTCCCTGGCAGCATCTCCAAGCAGGGCTGGGAGAGACTCCTGCCTCCGGAAACCTTGGAGAGCCTCTGTCAGTCACTGTAGACAGGTCTGAACGAGATGGACCAAGGGTCTGAATCAGTATAAGGTAGCTTCCTATGCAACACACCGAAGGCAGGTTGTATATGTAGGAACATGTGATGATGTCCCACACCACACCCAAGTGAATTTAACGAGGGATACTGCCAGAGAAATAACAGAGGGGCCTTCATAGAATCACAGGGTATTGCAGCTGAAAGGGATCCGAGAGGTCTTCTATTCCGGGCCCCTGCTCAGTGCAGGACATTCTGTTCTCTACTACTGAGCAATGGCTGATGCTACATGGCCTTTAGAGGATAGAGGGTGGGTGAGAGAGAAAGCCTCCATCTTCAGAAGCAGTCTACCACTGAATTCCAAATGCTGGGGGGCAGACACCCACAGAGAGATACTGCCTTCCTGCTGTCTCACAGGCTTTCCAGAGGCAGCTAGTGGGCCCCTGTAGCGAACAGGAAGCTGGTTTAAATGGACCCCACACCCTTGGTCTAATCTAGCAGGACTTGTGCCTGAATAGCATCTAGACTATTACGGCTTACAGCTCCTTCTGTTAACCCCTGCACTACCCTAGCAAACAGGAACAAAGGAAGCTGCATTCTACTGAGTCAGACCCTTGGTCCATCTAGCTCCAAAACGTCTACACTGACTGGCAGTGGCTGTCCAAGGTTTCAGGCAGGAGTCTCTGCCAGCCCTACCTGGAGATGCTGCCAGGGAGTGAACCTGGGACCTGCAGGTGCTCTTCCACTAAGCTCAGCCCCATCCCCTAACGGGAAAATCTTATAGCAGACAATACTCACATGTAGACACCCATCTAAATACAAACCAGGGCAGACCCTGCTTAGCAAAGGGAACAATTCAAGCGCAGTTCACTGTCACATGACCAGCTCTCCTCTCACTTCACTTCTCAGCAATTGCTTGAAGTAGCAAGGAAAAGAAAAACTCTTTACAGGCAAAGGGATTTTGAAGGCTGGCTATTGCTGCTCCTCCCCCCACATTCTCCAAAAGGGGACTGTGTTCCCACCCCACCTCTATGAGCCAGATGATTGATTGGCCCTGGCTTTATGTAAAGGCCTATTCTACAGAGCTGTTCACACTGGCTTCTCTTTCACACGAGCCAAAGAGGCCAAGCGCCGTCACTGGCTAGGAAGACGAGGCTTTCAAGAGCCAAAATTCAGGCTTCTGTTCAAGACGAGCCAATTTCTGTGGAAGCTGGAAACCGAACTCCATTAATCATCAGTTGCGGCAGAAAGATGAAGTGCCACCTGTATAAAAGTAGGGGCCCCCTCACCCCCACGGCCATCAGCCCAGCTGTGGGCTCCCAATCCCATTCAGAGCAGACACAAAAACAGCAGAAGGGAAGTCAGAGAGAGCAAGCCACCCCAACCCACAATGACACAGCACAGGGCTCCTTCGGGGCTGGTCCCAAAGCACAGGACCCAGTTGCTTCTAGGCAGGGCTGCACAACTTCAGTCCTCTAGCTCAGGGATTCTCAACGTTGGGTCCTCGGATGTTATTGGACTTCAACTCCCATAATCCCCAAACAAAGGCCACTGTGGCTGGGGATTATGGGAGCTGAAGTCCAATAACATCTGGGGACCCAACATTGAGAATCTCTGCTCTAGCTGGTTTTGGACTACAACTCCCATCATCCCCAGTCACAGTGCCCAATCATCAGGAGTTGTAGTTCAACATCTGCAGGAGGGGTGAAGCTGTGTAGCCATGATGTAGAGAATATGTATGTAATTTTTATTTTTTTAAAGCAGAGTGGACACTGCTGTGGCTATCCCTTCCTACCTTTCCCCCCCTGCTTCATGGTAGAGTACTTAATGTTATAGGCCAGGGTTCACCATCGTGTGTCTCTAAATGCTATTGGACTACAAGTCCCATCATCCCCAGCATCAATGGCCAAAGGTGGCCCCACTTTTGAGTTTGGGGCAACAGAAATCAAATTTGAATCACTGAAACTCCTTCTCCATAGGTTTTCAAAGAGGAGCAGCCATCTGTCTAAGAGTCAGTGGTTCCATGTATTGTAATATCCTTTTAAAACTTAAATCTGATTTCTAAAAAATGTCTTTTAAATTGTGCGGTATTGTATTTTCTTTCCCCCCCTCCTGGGGTTTTTTCCCCCCATGATTTAATGTGTTGTGTGTTTTTCTTTCATGTTTCAATGTTATGTTGTAAGCCATCCAGAGAACAATTTGTTATCAGGTGGCTAACAAATAAAAATTATATTATTATTTATTACGACATATTTATTCTGCAGCCAGTGCACAGAATTTGGTTCCACTGCTGGTGGGTGCTAAGAGCAGTGGTGTCCCCATGTGTGTTAATAGTCACGGCCATTTCAATGGTAATGGAACTGGGAAATAGACATACCAGCAACTCCAGTGCTGATTCTGTCCCTCCCCTTTCTCCAGGCTGGCTATCTGCTTAACAACAACAACAAAGTTCTATTAGAGATTCACTTGTCACAAAAGGCATCACACTTCTAAAAAAAACCCTGCAGTACTACTGGGGATTGGAGTTAGGAAGAGTGGATTCGCCCCATCACAAGTGCTAGGCAATCTGTGTTGTGCTGCAAGAACTCTGCTTAGCTGTTGGGATTAATTTTTATTTGAACTGCTCTGTGGCCATTTTCATTCTATTGCCTTTACTGACTGCTTTTAGGTGATTGCAAGCTGCCTTGGGAAGAATGAAGAGAATCTAAATTCACGTATCAACCAATTCCATTATTAATTATCTAAGTCACTGAGGCGGTCTTCCCTGAGCTTGACCCCAGGAAGAAAACGGAATCCAATCAGAAAGCGCCAAGGGAGCCTCTGTATAATGTACTGCCCTGGGCACCTGTGTAAACCATTTTGTGGAAGTGGGTGGGGAGAGATGAAGAGGAAGATGGCACAGTTGAAACACTTTATTCCTTTGAGGAGGATGGCTTACAAATTGGGTTGAGTTGTAGATCACTGTTGGTTTGGCTTTAAAAAAAACACCCCAAGATTTCCCTGCAGAAGGACCCTGGGATCCTTAAGGGATGGTTTATCTGGGCAGGGCTGCACAACTAGGCTGGACTACAACTCCCATCATCCCTGATTATTTGCCTCTGTGGCTGGGAATGATGGGAACTGCAACCCCACAATAGCTGGAGGGCCGAAGTTGGGCTGGCTGGCTGCATTGCTCCACTCAGGGTCAGAGAGCATGGACAGAAGGTAGCAGAGAAGAGAGATGGTTCCAGGCTAGATTGAAGGGCCAATGTTTCCTCTGGAGAGGGGGAAAGACCCAACTGGATGTCTGGACCACAAAGGCAGAGCTCCTTCAGCTGTTCAGCACCGCTGTTCCGAAATCCGGCAGGGAGCCATCCCAAATTCAAGAAGCAGCCCTGCCTTCTGTAGAAAAACAAGAATATCCTGTAATCAGAGCTCGTCAGCTTGTGCCTTTCCCCGGCTGCGCCCTCGTCAGGCATACATCTCACCAGCTTAATGAAGAGAAGGGGAGGCAGTGGCATCCCTCGGAGTGTCACGGAAAAGCCTCCAAGAGCGGAAAGGCGTAATTGCGGCCTCGTGCTTCCCTGCTGCAGGTGTTCCCGGTTTCTTCTGGCAAGATGGGGTGGCGTGGCAGGAGAGATGAAGTGGGGAGGGGGTCCTTACACTTGGGGAGGGAGAGCCACACGAGCCAAGAAAGGGAAGGGGATCGCTCCTGGGCAGGAAATCCCGCCCCAGAGAGTCCATTGGCTGCTCCAGGGGAATTTTGGTATTTGCAAGATGATGGAGGGAAAGGTTGCTACTGCAAGAGGAGGAGGAACAGGCAACGGAAACCCTGGGAAAAGCAGACTCCAAGGAGGAGATTGGCAGAGAGAGAGAGAGAGAGAGAGAGAGAGATATCCCACGAGAGGGGATCACCTTCTGCCTGTCACAGTCCCCAGCCTCTGTTTTGGCAGGTCCCGCCGCGGCCAAGGCCCAGACATGTCAACCACTGCAAAGAGCAAAGACTCTAGCAGAAGGTGCAACTTCCACTGAAAAGAGAAGAAGAAGCCCCTGATCTGTGCCAGAAGAGCCCGGTGTTGGGGTTTGTGAAACTCTGCCTCCAGAGTGGCTCATGGCACGGGACGAGCAGCTCCGTTTAAATGCAAAGGGGTGGGATTCCCCCACTGGTGTGGCTTGCAACCACCCCACATCCCACTAAGGCAGCCAGAAGGAGAACCCCACCCAGCTGTGCCATGTCTGCAGCATGGAGAGGAAGGGTAAACCAATTAAGGAACCATCAACAGAGTGGATGCCTGGAAACTAGAAAGCTGCATTTGCCGAGTGAAAGGGAGGGAGATGCACAAAGGCAGATTGCAAATGGGCATCTCCTGCAGATGCCTGTGAGTGCCAAATCAGCAAATGTGAGAGCCCGCAGGCTCAGTGGGTGGAGCAATGGCTTCGGACTCCAGAGCTGCAAGGAGCACCAAGCCACCCCACCTGAGATGTTTCTGCTGCTTTCAGCTAGCCAAATGGTTACTTGGGAGATGAAGGCAGGAAGGAAAGTTGCAAGAGCTTGAACACCAGGAAATGGGGAGCACAGCCTGGTGGGCTGTGGGGAGGGGAGGCCGTTCCAAAGATACCCGGAGATGAGCAGAGAGCAGCACTGAAGCCAGAAGAGATGGGCCTGCACTCCAGTGCCTCTCTAGAGAGGGAGAAACATGGCTCTCTCTTCCCAGCATCAGGCCCTTGTCCGTCACACTGAGGTAGGATGCAGTGGGTGCCATAAATGGGCACAAGGACCTGACTGCGTTTAAATGACAAGTCCCTCCCTTCTGCAGGGAGGTCAGAGGCCAAGAACTGCTCAAAGGATTGTGGGGGAACCTGGCCGTTTGAGCCAGAAGAGGGGTCCTTCCTGCAGACATTACTGGCTGAGTGGGGGGCGGTAAATCCACACGGCCAAGAGCCAGTGGTCCATTTCTCAGAGGTGATCCACCTGAGTCTGGGCTGTACCACTTCAGATGGCAGGTGCAGACTTATGAGACAGAACGCCCCTCTGCACATGCACACACATACACACACCCAGCAAATAGAACGCTGGCCCTTCTCCCGATTCGCCAATATTCCACATGAAGGGAATGTTTCATGCACGCACACACCCCAGCATTCCTGAAGTAGGGCAGCCCAGTCGCAGATGCAATCACCTCAATCAGAACTGATGCCGCCTTACAGTGACTAGCTCCACCCAAGGGATAAGCTGGCAGGAAGTTTCCTGCGTGGGGTCAGGAGAAGGAGCAGCCCCTGGAAAAGGGAAGGGGTACCTCTAGTCACAAGGCAGGCAACAGGCGCGTTTGGTGGGATTTGTGCCAACAAGCCTCAGCACAACAGTGCTACATAGCATGGATCTGCAGAGCCAAACTCAAAGAGTAGCAGGGCAATTAGCAGTGGCATCATTGATCCCGAGTCGGCTATCCAGGGGATCCCGTCCAGCTCTTTGTGGGTCTTGCATCCTGCCAGATTGCAGGGGCCAGTTCAGCTCAGCCCCCTCGGAGCAGCTTGGAAGCACGCCCTGAGAAGACCAATGAAGTGGAAAAGGCTTTGGTGATTTAATGAGGAGTCCAGCAGGGAGGGTGGGAAGCAAGAGGCGGCGGGGCAGGGGGTGGGAGAGAGTGTTATATGCACCTTTTGATCTCTAACCAGTCGAACCAAGAAGGCGGACATTGTGTTGGCATCCACTGTCCTCAAAGGTATTCAGTGGGGCAGGGGAGAAGGGAGGCTCTCCTCCCACCTCTCCAGTCTTATTTCTGGCTGTTGTAGGTCGCGTGCCTCTGGTTCATGGGATTCTCGGGCGATTTCATCCATTCCTTCTTCAGCAGCTGCTTGAGTTGGGAGAGCCGCATGTTGGGGTTCTCCTGCTTGAGCCGGGGCAGGTTCACCTCTTCAAATGCCGTGAACGCAGCCTTCATCCGGCGCTCCGGGTGGCGGTCCAGGTCATCAGCCACGCTGCAGGGGGAGGGGAGAGAGGTTAGCCTAGCTGGCAGCTCATCCGGACCCCAACCTCAAACCTAGAATAAACTCATCGAACGTCAGCGTTGGAAGGGCCCTTGGAGGTCTTCCAGCCCAACTGCCTGCTCAGTGCAGGAGTTTGCAACAGCATCCCTCAGAGAGGGCAATCCAGCCTCCGCCTGAAAAACATCCGTTGAGTCCCTGCGCCTGGCCCACACATCTTGGCCAGCGGTACCATCTCAGGAAACAAATGCTCATGGTGATCTTGGGCAACATCTACCCCACTAGAGATGGAAAACGGGTGGTAGTCGGGCTACTAGTGTGTTGGCAAAGATCAGGATTTCCAATGTGGGAAATAGCTTCCCCCACCACTAGGAGGCACTGGATTTTGGGGAAAGTGCTCCGGGTGGTACACTGGTGTTTGGGGCCCTTTAACTGCCTGCCCAGTTAAATTCCCAGACATCTGTGCATCCTCCCAACAACCATGTGGGCTTCCCAGGCTGCCCCTCCCAAGCTCCCGAGAACTTCTATGCCACCCAGCCAATCCTGTGCCAGTGCTGGCTGGGCAGTAAAAGCCCCCCGCCCGCCTCCAGTGCACTAACCAGGGAACTTGCCCTGTGAACTGATGCCACCTGGTGGTAGGGGGAAGGGATTTCCAAAGTCAGAAATCCAATTTGCAGCCTTGTTGCACTTACAGCTTTCCTTCTTTATCCCTACCCCAAACAATCAGAGCAAGAGGGGCTTTAAGGATCTTCGGGCCTTTAAGAAATTTTCAATCTTTTTAGAGCGGCATTTTTAACATTTTAGCTGTAGCAATATCTAGTGGGATTTTAATCTTTTCTAATCTTTTAACCTCTTTAACTTTTAACATTTTAACCTGTAATTTTAAATTTTGGTTTTAATTTAGATTTGTTTTTAGCTTCTTTCAATTTTATTGGTTTTATATTGCTTCATAGTATATTGTTTTTATTGACTCCATTAGCTGCCCTGAGCACTAGTGTATTGGAGGAGCAAGGTATAAATAATTTAAATGCAGTAAATCATAAAACTGAAGACATTTTTGCACAGAGAAGAGTCAGGGTAACAATGAATAAATTGCTGTACTCTTTCCATGGAGTAGTCTGCAGAGGACATTCCTACCAATATTCATTTCCATTTCTCTGACAACATCGATAATGTTTTATAGTAGTTTTGCCATTTTAAAGCCTTTAACACCCCATTGCAAAATTTGGCTGCTTGCAGGTCCGACAGTCAGGACAACAGAAGCATGATAATACACTGAAAGCCTTGCAATGCTATCGTCTCTTTTCCATCTCTAGGGGTGTAGACCTTATCAAAAATCACAATGAGCATTTCCCTGCCCAGATGGAACTGATCATCCCAGCTGGCTCATGCATTAAGTGCAGGAGAGCCCACCACGGCAGGTGGCAGACCTTGACTGATCTGGGCCATCCTGTGGTAACTTGGGTTAGATTTTAAGAAAGCCACACACACACACACACTTCACATCCTGTAACAAACACTGTCTTCTCCACCAAAGTGGAGAAGCGTTTTGTATTCTAATCAATGCATATTTATAAGCAAGCTATAAATGAAAAGCCAAGAATTCCTTTTTAAAATTAAGGCATGGGGTAGATGTCCCATGGCCACAAATTTGAAGACCCTCACATTCAAAGAGGGTAATTCAGCTCTCATGGACACCAAGGTGATGAGGCAGGCCAACTGGCAGGAATCCCCCAAGGTCTAGGGCAGAGTGAAAAGGTATTTCTGAGCCCTGCTACAAATAGGATCCTTTTAAATGGAGCTGACAGCAGCTGAACTTCAGGTTTGTGCTTGACCACAGAGCCACAGGCCCTCAAGGTCAGCTGCATCTTACAGACATGCTCCGTCAAGATCTGCATCACCAACGAGGCCTTTCCCAGCCCTGGTGCTAGAGGTGCTTTAACTCAGGGCTGCTGAACTTCGGCCCTCCGGCTGTTTTTGGACTACAACTCCCATAATCCCCAGCCACAGCAGTCAATAGCCAGGGATTATGGGAACTGTAGGCCAACATCTGCAGAGGGCCAAAGTTGAGGAGCCCCGCTTCAGCTGGAGATGCTGGGGAATGAGCCCAGGACCTCTTGCATGCAAAGTAGGGGGGTCTGTTGCAGAGCTGCAGCCCTCCTGGTTCAAAACAGAAGAAACAGCTCTTAGGAACAGAAAAAACTGCCTTCTGAGTCAGACCCTTGGTCCATCTAGCTCAGGGTTGTCTACTCTGACTGGCAGCAGCTCTCCAAGGTTTCAGGCAGGAGTCTCTCCCAGCCCTACATGGAGATGCTGCCAGTGAATCCGAGACCTTCTGCGTGCAAAGCAGATGCTCTATCATTGAGAATATAGGAACATACTGTATGAAGCTGCCTTCTTCCGAGTCAGACCCTGTAAAGGGGCCTCCAAACAGGTTTGTGCACATCCCTACTAGAGATGCTGCCAGGCAGTGAATCTGAGATCTTCTGTATGCAAAGCAAATGTTCTACTACTGAGCTATGGCTCCATCTCCTAAAGGGAATATCTTACAGTGCTCACATAGAGTCACCCATCCAAATGAGATCCAGGGCAGACCCTGCTAGCAAAGGAAAGAGACACTTCAGGCTCACTACCGCATGCACAGCTCCCCTCCCCTATGCAGGCCTGGGGAGTACCTGAGCACTGCAATTGCATCCTCAATGGTCCGGGCCTCCACAGCGCTTTCCTCCAGGACCCTCCGGTTGATGTTTTCCTCCAAGGGCACCTCAAGGTGACTCTTCTGCTTCTCCCCTAAAATAATTTTTTTTTAAAAAAAGAGGGCGGATGGCATTAGTCACTGCGGCAGGCCAACCCAACCAGCAGCTATGGGGGATCCAAGCAGAGATCCAGTGTGCTCAGCTCCCTGTTTCTAAGAAGTATCAGCCAGAGGCCAACTCCAGGAAGAGTTCTCAAGCAAAGCAGGGAAGGGATAGAAAACACCATGCACACAGAAGAGCAGCATGTTGTGAGGTTTATGCTAGAACTGTTGCTTTAACACACGCATTTTCTACATGCAGGGGTATTTATGGAGAAGCATTCAAACATCATTCACCTCTCCAAGCTGCTAGCTTTCTATATGCAGGAATTCCTCTACATGAAGAAGCACCGATTCACATCAGCCCCTGTATGAATAACTACATAGTACAACCTGGTCACAGGTGAGGAGGAGACCCATGCTCTCTAGCCATTCCCGCTTGCCCATTTGACAGTGGCTAGGAAAAGGGTCGCTCAAAGATGCTTTGGGTAGCCTCCCCCTGCCTCACACACAAACACAAAAAATCTGTGGAGGACGAAACGCTGGAAATCACAAAAGCGCCGATGCTCACCGGCATCTCCATTCTCCTTCTGGTCTTTCCAGAGCGACTCATCAATCTGGGCACGGGTGACTTTGCCTGGGACGAGCGGCTTGGGTGGTTTCCCCTTCATCTTGGAGTCTTCCTCTTCCAGCAGGCGCTGGAGTTCCTTCTTGCGCTCCAGCTGTTCCAGCCGGCGCTTCTCACGCTCTTCCTGCATGAGGAGAGAGAGAAAGAACCGGTCTCCTGAGGAAGGAAGGGAGTCTATCGACTGCTCTGCAAGTAATTGATGGCCAGGAAATTCCGATTGCCAGGAAACTTAGGACCAACAAACGGAGGTACTTTTTCACACAACACATAATCACACAACACTTGTGGAATTCTCTGCCACGAGATGTGGTGAGAGCCAACAACCCGGATGGCTTTAAAACGGGTTTGGATAACTTCATGGAGGAGAGGTCTATCAACGGCTACTAGTCGGAGGGCTGTGGACCACCTCCAGCCTCAAAGGCAGGCTGCCTCTGAGTACCAGTTGCAGGGGAGTAACAGCAGGAGAGAGGGCACGCCCTCAACTCCTGCCTGTGGCTTCCAGAGGCATCTGGTGGGCCACTGTGTGAAACAGGACACTGGACTAGATGGGCCTTGGGCCTGATCCACCAGGGCTGTTCTTATGTTCTAAGGGGGAAACTAAAGAAATTAACAAGCCTCCACAGCAGTGGCATGGCCACTGCTGAGCAAGAGTAGAGGAACAAATGCCACAAGCTGGGAGGGTTTGGGGGTTGTCAGGGGACCCCTTGCCCCTCTCCCCCTCCCTCAGTGCTGCTGCTGCTGCTGCTGCTGCATGTGTCCCTTTCTGCCACTGACATGCAACCAATTCAGCTGGCCAGTGCTTTCTTCACCAGCGTGGGTGGGCATTTCTTTCCCCACCCACACTCACTAGGAAAGCAGCACCTAACCAGGCCAGCAAAGAAAGCACTGGATGGGCCAGTGGGACTGAATGGCACTGAACATATTTCCTAGTGTCTGGTGCCAGGCATGCCCCTTACACTGGTATGCTGACGCGGCCAGGGCTGTGGCCAACAAAGGGTAGCACACCAAGTTTGTGGGGTGCCTGGTGGCAGCAGTGAAAATGAACCCCACACCCACTCCTGTCCTGTCCCATGGCTGCTGCTAGCCTTCCTACACCCCAGGTCCACACCCAGGATACTCAAAGAACCACCTTTTCATGTACAAACCTGTTTGTTCGTTTGTTTTTGTTTGAATCAAGGTTCCCAATCTTGCATCCCCAGCTGGTGCTGTACTGCAGCTCCCATCAACCACTGCCACACAGCCCATTGAGAAAGGGGATGATGGGAGTTGTAGTCTAACACCAGCAGGGGATGCAAAATTGGGATTTAGACCTTCATCAACAGTCCTGTTCCATCTGTCTCCTGAAGTCAGAGTGTTGGTAGAGAGAGACAGGGAGTGGGACACACCTACACTTTTATCCTTCTAGGTGCCAGATGAAGACTGTTTTATTTATGAAGTTTGCTCGATTCTGCTTTTTGCTGTGAGTTTTTTCTCCTTTTAATTTTACTGCTGGCACTTTTAATATCCACCATCATTATTCCATTTTGTTCTTATGACCATTTTAAATATTGTAAGCTGTTTGGAGCATTATTAACTAAGTGGGGTGTGTGGGTGGGTAGAGAAGTGTTAAATCCTTATATAAAAACTCACGGCTGTGGAGGGCCTGATAGTATTATCAAATCACCCAGTTTTTCAGTGCCAGCTACTAGCTGTTCCCATGAAACCTGCATGCAGTAGTGACTGAACATATTGCTTGATCTCCAAAAACAAGACAGATGGATAGGAAGTTGCCTTATACTATGTCAGACCCTTGGTCCATCCAACTCAGTAGTGTCAACACTGACTGGCAGCAACCTTCCAAGGCTTCAGGCAGGAGGCTTACCCAGCCTACCTGGAGATGCTTCCAGGGAGTGGACCTGGGACCTTCGTCATGCAAAGCAGATGCTCTTCCACTGAGCTATGGCCCCATCCCCTAAGGGGAATATCTTACAGCAGACAGTGCTCACACATGGTCACCCCTCCAAATGCAAAAGAGGGCAGACCCTGCTTAGCAAAAGTCACGCTCAATAACGCAAGACCAACTCTCCTCCCAGCATTAGCACCTAAAGAAAGGCAATCCTTTTCCATAGCAAGAAAGCCAGCCCCAGGCACGATCGACGCCAAATCTCTCAGCATCACTTGCAAATCCTTGCTCAGCAAAGCAGAAGCTCTCTGTCTAGCTCCACAGCTCTATTCTCAGAGTGAGGAGCAGAACGCCCCCTCGGCCTGCGGATGCACTTGCAGCCATGGAACAACTTTGTTTGTGCCTCCTTGCTCTCCCTGCCCTGTGAAGGCTAACAGAATCCAGGCAGATCGAGAGACCACCCCCGGGCGCATGTGCACAGACTTCTGACTGCATCATGGGGGGGGGGGTTCCCTGCCTTTCTCTACAGACAAAACAATGCTTTCTCTGTGGAGCTGCCTTGGCGGCACCCACATAACCCTCTCCACTGGCATCAATCACAGGAGGACACGCCTGGAGACTCACTACTAGTCTGAGAGCTATAGGCAAGATGCCTCTGAATACTAGGGATGTGCATGGAACTGGTCCGGAGGCCATGTTAGAGGCCTCCGAACCGGTTCGGAATTGGGCCAGTCTGGTGGGGGGGGGTTCTCGCTTAAAGGACGGGGGGGTTGTACTTACCCCTCCCACCACTTTCCCCCCTCCGGCGCTCCATTTTTGAACAAAGCTTTTGGGGTGGCAGCGTTCCTCCCTGTCGCCCCTGCCCCCTTCGTTGCCCGGAAAAGCGGAAGTTGCTGCTGCGCATGCCCCCCCCCCCCCCCCGCGGCACACCTCCGTGGTTCCGTGCACATCCCTACTGAATACCAGTTGCAGGGGAATAGCAGTAGGAGAGAGGCCTGTGGGCTTCCCAGAAGCATCTGGTGGCCCACTGTATGACACAGGATGCTGGACTATATAGGCCCTGGGCCTGATCGAGCAGGGCTCTTCTTATCTCCCTCAAATGGGCCCAGAAGCATTAAGCAAAACTTTTCATTATTTTCTTTTTGCTCTGGGAAGGCTGCTGGGAAATGCAGCCTCCTTCCTCTCCCTTGCCCCTGCCTGCTTCAAGGCCAAAATGACCAGGAGCCTACAACCATCATAGCCTGGAGACCAGGTTACTGCACCAAACTCCACGTGGGGCTGCCCTTGAAAACTTGCTCAGAAACCTGGGCTGATGGCAGTGGGTTAGAGTTACTATGAAATGAATACAGTTGTTGCTGGTATCTTTTTTAGATTAGGCGCTCTTTGGGGACAAGAAATAATTTCTTCGCACCTTTTGCTATATATGCCGCTTTGAGTAGTAGTATATAAGAAAATTTTAAAAGGCAGGCCGTGGTAATCCATTAGGTTTGATTCATCGGAACATAGGAAGCTGCCTTCTATGGAGTCAGACTCTTGGTCCCTCTAGCTCCGTATTGTCTGCATTGACTGGAGGTGGCTCTCCAAGGTTGCAGGCAGGAGTCTCTACCTGGAGATGCTGACAGGGAATGAACCTGGGACCCTTTGCACGCAATGTGATCTGCAGCCCCATCCCCTAAGAGGGATATCTTAACGTGCTCACATGTAGTCTCCCATCCAAATGCAAACCATGATGGGCCCTGCTTAGCAAAGGGGACAATTCATGCCCGCCCCCACAAGACCAGCTCTCCTCACATGCTGCCATCTTGCTAGGGCAGCCCTACACCCCAGACCCTATCCAATGCAATCACCTTCAGGAGCGAGGAGTTATTGGCAGCTGGAGGCAAACTCCTGGACCTGCTGCTCAGAGGAGACAGAGGTGGTTGGAGGCGTATCGTCTTGGTGATGCTTGAAGATCTGTGAGTAACAGCTGGAAAGAGCGGTGGCAGAACTCAAGGTTCTGCACTCCTCTTGCAGACATCTGCAACCAGTCAAGAGGAGCCCCTTACCAGTGGAGCTGAAACTGACCCTTTGTTGGTTTCACCCCTGGGGGGTGGGTGGGAGGAGCTTCTTTAGGTCTCTTGCAGAGGCGGAGGGGAAGGAAGAATCCCCATCAGTGTCACCAAGGCTCTCTGTGCAGGAACAAGATACTGTGCAATCCGCATTTAAGATTCTACAAATGGGTGGGCCAGCAGCTCTGCAGGCAAGATGAAAACGGGGTAGTGGGGTGAGCTTTCTCAGCGTGTGTGTTGGGGGGAAGAGAAACAGACAAGCATATGCGATTGCGAACCCTGTTCAGCCCAGTGGTATCCGAGGCAATTCACCAGATATCTGGAACAATGAGGAGTACAGTGGGAAACTCCCCAGAGAAAAACAAAGAAAGGGCCTGCGCCACACACATGCCAGATTTTAATTAAGTCGCCAAGGGTCTATTTTGAGGGGGCGGTTTGCACAGGAAAGCTGTCATTTGCCCAGTTTCAAAGCAGCGGGCAGGCCAAAAATTAGGAACACAGGAAGGTGCCTTGCGCCGGGTCAGACCATTGTTCCATCTAACTCTGGATCGTCTCAACAATGACTAGCCGAGGTTCTCCCAGATTCAAGGGAAGGGCCTTTCCCTGCCCTGTCATTCCCAGATGAATAGTTATTCCATTCTCTACTGTTCAAGATAAAAGGCAGCAACGCTCAATTCAAAGAGAAAGACAGCCGAGGAGGGTCTTTGGGATCTCCAGGGTAACAGATACAAAGGTTCCCAGGGAAGGGGCATGCAGCAAAGAGCTAATGACAACCCATGGAGGGAAAGGACAGAGATAAGAACATGGAAGGTGTCTTATACAGAGTCAGACCTCTGGTCCTTTAAGAGGGGCTTGGATCACTTCATGGAGGAGAGGTCTATTGACGGCTACTAGTCGGAGGGCTGTAGGCCACCTCCAGCCTTGGGGGCGGGGTGCCTCTGGGTACCAGTTGCAGAAGAGTAAATGCAGGAGAGAGGGCAGGCCCTCAACTCCTGCTGTAGGCTTCCAGCGGCATCTGGTGGGCCACTGTGCGAAACAGGATGCTGGACTAGATGGGCCTTGGGGCTGATCCAGCAGGGCTGTTCTTATGTCCATTCTAGCTCAGTTCTGTCTACACTGACTGGCAGTGGCTCTCCAAGGTTGCAGGCAGGGGTTTCCTCTCACCCCTACCTGAAGATGCTGCCAGGGATCAAACCATGCATGCAAAGCAGATGCTCTTCCACTGAGCTGTGGCCCCATCTCCTAAGAGGTATATCCTACACAAGAGAGCACTCATATATAGTCACCCATCCAAATGCAAACCAGGGTGGACTCTGCTTAGCAAGGGAGGCCATTCATGTTCACGACCACAAGACCGGTGATCCTCCCTGTGAGGACAGGAGCCACAGAGAAGCATCTGGAAGGCTGGAAGCAGTCCATGTTGCCGTACAACAACAGCCCCAATGCACAAACACCGTAAGTTGGAAAGGACTCCTAATCCTGGCACATGCTCTGGAAACAAAGACCCATGGAAGGAGGTAACCCCACACTCCTCCACACAGGCTTGCCAAGGGCTGTCCTTATCGGTTAACATGTTCCGAGGCCGGCTGGGGCGCGAGCAGCTGTGTAGAACAAAGCCTTCCCTCGTGTCAGGGGAACGAGCCTGTCTCCGACTGGGACTGCTGACAAAAATAAATCAGAGCACATTTTCCACTGTTAATTTTAAATGGGAGTGAAGGGCCAGGGGGTCAGGAGAAAGGAAAGCCGTCAGTACAGAAGGGATTTAAAAGGAAAGGCCTTTGGGGAGACGGAATTAAACAAGGAGAAGGAAGGGAAGATGGAGGGGGAAAGGAAGGGAAAGCACTGAACTAAAGAGAGAAAGATGAAGAGGAAAGATAAGCAGGAGAAAGGAAGACAGACAAGCTCTCTGAATCAAACGGCTCATGCCGTAGCTGAAGCAGGAAACATTATCAAATTTACACAGGTGTTTTTAGCACAAATCAAACAAGGGAGACGCCATGCCCAGAGACAATTCGATGCCACGCGAGAGAGAGACAGAGGCGCTGAAACCAGAACCTTGGAGAAGCAATGCTTCTCTATCTGGTGGGCTCAGTTTTCATCGGCTGTCCTCCAAGAGCAGCCTTGCATTTCGGAGCGTTGCGCAGGCTCCTTTAATTAGGGCCCCTTGTCTGACATCAGCGCACGTTTCAGAGGTGGGCTGGAAACAGAACTGCTCTCAGTTTCAAAAGGCCTTTTGAGAGTGGTTCTGTTTCCGGAAGACAGGACATGAGCTGTCTTTTGGCAAGCGCAGTCATTGCAAGACTGCGTGCACCAGTTATGGGTTGGAGACAGCAACTTAATAGCTCTTCTTCCTGCCAGCTGGCCTGCCAGCTCTTTGACCTTGTGGAGCAGTGCCCATCACCCACAGAACTTCACCTTGCTACTTTGTAATGCCAGGTTGGTCGAAGATAAATCTAAGATCATTCATGACCCAATCGTGGATGAAGGGGCCTATCTGGTTAGAGTGCTGGACTAGGACTGGGGAGACCAGAGTTCAAATCCCCATTCAGCCATGATATAGCTGGGTGACTCTGGGCCAGTCACTTCTCTCTCAACCCAACCTACTTCACAGGGTTGTTGTGAAAGAGAAACTCAAGTATGTAGTTGGCCTATATTGAATGTGTGTACCTAAGTCAAGGGACCAAGGATAGACTGGGACTTCTGTTGGTGTACCAATCACCCCACTGCCCAACAGAGTCCCTGACGTACCTGGTTGCAGAGTTGGCGCTGGAGTGACCCAGACTGTTGGTAGTGGGGGGACTTCAAGGTTCACTTTGGGACTGGCTTGGCTGGAGTGGCTCAGGAGTTCATAGTGGCCATGACGAATACGGGACCATCCAAAGTGGTCTCAGGACCAACAGACGATGCTGATCACACAATAAATTTGGTATTTTGCTCCGATCATGCTGGTGGTCCATGTGTGGGGACTCCTATTTTCCCCCCACTGGCATGGCTGGACCACCACCTGGTTAAGGTAGGATTTGCAGCTGCAACCCACCTCTGCAGGGGTGAAGGACCTATTAGGCTGATCTGCCTGAGGAGATTATTGAACATAAGAACAGCCCTGCTGGATAAGGCCCAAGGCCATCTAGTCCAGCATCCTGTTTCACACAGTACAGATGCCGCTGGAAGCCTACAGGAAGGAATTGAGGGCATGCCCTCCGTCCTGCTGTTACTCCTGTGCAACTGGTACTCAAAGGCATCCTGCCCTTGAGGCTGGAGGTGACCTATAGCCCTCCAACTAGTACCCATTGATAGACCTCTCCTCCATGAAGTAATCCAAACCCCTCCTAAAGCCATCCAGGCTGTTGGCTATCACCACATCTTGTGGCAGAGAATTCCACAAGTTGATTATGTGTTGTGTGAAAAAGTACTTCCATTTGTTGGTCCTAGATTTCCTGGCAATCAATTTCCCAAAAGAGTTTGGTATCATCTGCAAATCTGGCCACCTCGCTGCTTACCCCTACTTCTAGATCATTTATGAATAAATTAAAAAGCACCGGTCCCAGTACAGATCCCTGGGGGACCGCACTTCTTACTTCCCTCCATTGTGAAAGCTCTCCATTTATACCTACCCTCTGTTTCCTGTCTTTCAACCAGTTAGCAATCCACACATGTACTTGTCCCCTTATCCCATGACTGCTAAGTTTCCTCAGGAGTCTTTGATGAGGAACTTTGTCAAAAGCTTTTGGAAGTCACCTAGATCCATACACTTGTTGACACTCTCAAAGGACTCCAAAAGGTTTGTGAGGCAAGATTTCCCTTTGCAGAAGCCATGCTGGCTCACTCCCAGCAGGGCCTGTTCTAGGTGCTTTACAATTTTATCCTTCAGGATGCTTTCCATCAATTTGCCTGGAAGGGACGTTAAACTAACCAGCCTGTAATTTCCCAATTAGCCCCTGGATCCCTTTTTGAAAGTCAGTGTTACATTTGGTACTTTCCAGTCCTCCGGTACAGAGCGTGATTGCAGGGATAGGTTATATATTTTAGCAAGGCTACAATGGGATTCCAGAAATTTCAGGGTGGCCAGAACCTCAGGGGTATACTCGTGAGTCAAATGGGCCATAACCCAAAATTTGGCTTAAAAAAAGCCAAATCTGGCAACAGAGTTCCAGATACCTTTCGATACCATCGACCATGGTATTCTTCTGATACAATGGATACAATAAGATTCCAGGAAGCCTTGGAAGGATTTCGAGTTTGCTCTGCCAATGATTCTGTTGATGCTGTGGTGCAAACATGGAATAAAATTCACTAGAGCAGTTGACACAATTGCTCTTAAGCATCCTCTCCAACTTGCTTCAAATTAGCACCATGTTATTCAGAAGAATTATGGAAGCTGAAGCGGCGAGGTAGACAACCAGAGTGCAAGTGGAGGAAAACCCGACTCTAATCCAATAGATTCCAACACAGCACATTTGAAGCTCTGCTCTCTAGCAATATGGGTGGAAAGAAGTTCTTCTCTGCCCACATTGCTTCTGCAAGTTCATGTCCAGTGGAGTTATCTAGGTTGTGAGAGGGCTAGTACTTGCCCTTCCCCCTTGAACTCAAATTTAGAAGCTTTGATCACCTGCTGTGATGTTTTAAATGACTTTTTTGTGGATAAAATGTCACGTATTCGGGGCAAACTGGATTCCACATATGTTGCAGAGTCTACTAGGGAGGTGTCAAGCAACTCCTCTTATGGGATCAGAATGGATCACTTTCAGTTTGTGGCTCCTGAGACTGTGGACAAACTGCTTCGGACTGTGCATCCTACAGCCTGTTCTCTTGACCCTCACCCAGCTTGGCTCATTTCATCTGCCATAGTACTACCAGAAAGGGTCTGGTACATATTATACATGTTTCTCTGAAGGCGAGCAGGATGCCCCATGCCTTAAGGAGGCTATTAGACCTTACTTGAAGATATCTGCACTGGATCTCTCAGAGTTAGCCAATAATAGATCCGTCTCCAATCTCCCATGCTTGGGCAAGCTGTTTAAGAGGGTGGTGGCCTCTCAGCTCCAGGCCATCTTTGAGGAAACAGATTATCTAGACCCATTTCAAACTTGCTTTCAGAAAGGCTATGGGTTGGAGACTGCCTTGGTCGGCCTGATGGATGATCTCCAACTGGATATTGACAGAGGGAATGCAACTCTGTTGATCCTTTTGGATTTCTTGGCAGCTTTCGATACCATCAACCATGGTATTCGTCTGAGTCACCTGAGGGAGTTGGAATTGGGTAGCACTGCTTTACAATAGTTCCATTCCTACCTCTCTGGCAGATTCCAGATGGTGTCGCTTGGTGACTGTTCTCTGCAAAGCAGGAGTTAACATATGGAGTTCCACAAGGCTCAATCTAGGCAGCACCTTCTCAGCCAGATGAGGCCACTGCCAATTTCGGTTCACAGGATCATCCCAGAACAAAAACCATTTGGGGGCAGCCAATTCTGGATACTACACTGGCATGGGCTCCCTGCCCTTCTAAACTAACCACCCCAAGAGTCATTTTGAACAGGCAAGTGCTACCTTGGAAAAAAGCAGGAATATGGAGAGGCTGAGACTGCTGGGTTTATTTGGAGGAAAGGAGAGATGCAGAGGTACAATCCATGGGGTGCTCTGGAAGGACTTGTGCTACAGGAGGAAAAACTCTGGGTAGATAGGACTTGTCTGTCTGCCAGTCGATCTATTGCTGCCATCGCCTGGACAGACGGGGGAACTGTTTCGTTGAGGAAGGAAATGATCAAAAGTTCACCAGATTCAGCATGATTCTTCTTATAGTATTTTAAACAGAAATCCATGATAGAAAGATTTATCAGCTGTGGTACCTGAACAAAATGAAACCTCCATGCACCAAGGAAGTCTACCTTGACAACCAACAACAATGAACAATGAAAGAGGGAGAGGAGAGCTGGTCTTGTGGTAGCAAGCATGACTTGTCCCCACAGCTAAGCAGGGTCTGCCCTGGTTGTATATGAATGGGAGACTTGATGTGTGAGCACTATAAGATATTCCCCTCAGGGGATGAAGCCGCTCTGGGAAGAGCAGAAGGTTTCAAGTTCCCTCCCTGGCTTCTCCAAAATAGGGCTGAGAGAGATTCCTGCCTGCAACCTTGGAGAAGCCGCTGTCAGTCTGTGAAGACAATACTGAGCTAGATAGACCAATGGTCTGACTCAGTATATGGCAGTTTCCTATGTTCTTATGTTCCTAACTCTGCAAATTAATTACACAATGTCTGAAGAAGTACTTTCTTTTTACCTGCCCCAATTCTACTACTGATCCATTCCACTGAGTAGTCCCTGAATTCTAGTCTTGGGGGAGAAGACAAAACGTTTCTCTCTATCCACTTTTTCCTACATCATTTTCATAAGCAAATCATACACAGTGGCAGCCCCGAATCACACAGAGATTAAATTATGCTCAATCAGGCTGGCTTTCCAGGAGCCAAAGAAAAAAATAATTTGCTCTTAAGCTTTCGCTTAATGCTTCCTGGCACACTTGAGGGAGCTCTCCCAGTCTCCAGAGCATGCCCTCCTGTACTGAAGCCTGTGGAGAGGGCTTGGGTTACTTCAGAGGGGGACGCTGTGGCAACTCTGCAGAGAAAGCATCGCTTTGCCTGCAAAGAATGGGTGTGGGGGGAGGACCCAAATAAATGAGACGTTCAGAAACAGTTCAAACTCTGTGCACATAAGACCAGAAGCGGTCTCCTGTTCTGCCTGGATGCTGCAATATCTTCACAGGCGGTGGGGGGAGGGAGTAAGGAGGAGAGAGGAGAGACAAAATTTGCTTCCATGGCTGCAAACTCATCAGCAGACCGAGGGCAAGTTCCTCCTCCTCGCTCTGAGAATACAGGTATGGGATTAGTGCTCCCTGGTTTCAAGATGGAGAGCTACTCCATCTCATTACACAAGGCACAATCCACTTGCGAAATTCTCTGCCACGAGATGTGGTGACAGCCAACAACCTGGATGGCTTTAAGAAGGGTTTGGATAACTTCATGGAAGACAGGTCTATCAACAGCTGCTAGTCGGAGGGCTGTGGGCCACCTCCAGCCTCCAAGGCAGGATGCCTCTGAGTACCACTTGCAAGGAAGCAACAGCAGGAGAGAGAGGGCATACCCTCAACTCCTGCCTGTGGCTTCCAGCAGCATCTGGTGGGCCACTGTGTGAAACAGGACACTGGACTGGATGGGCCTTGGGTCTGATCCAGCAGGGCTATTCTTATGTTATTATTTTGCCAAGCAAGGATTTGCAAATTAGATGCTGTGGGGTTTGGCTTTGATCGTGCCTGGGGCTGGCTTTCTCACTATGGAAAAGAATCACCCTTGCGATACAGATCTCTCTTTCTGCACTGACCTTCAACAGTGACTGCTGCTCAGGAAGGGGTTGTTCTCACTGTACCTTGTATAGATTTGGGCTCTGCAAAGGAATGGGACATTCCTATGGCTACCCTTTCATTGCATGACATGCTAAAAATCACAGACACACACACACACCTTAAACCACCCCTACCCCAGTTCAATAACCACCATGACTTAAACAGATTAGAACCCCTCCATTTTGCCTGAAACACACACTTACCACCCTGATTGTTAGTCTAAAATACACCTGTGATCAAGAAAATTCAGGATTAGGCGAGGATTGTTTCAGCGTAGTGTGCTAAAGCTCCACTGGTGTAATACAAGGCTATGGCTAAGCTGCAGATTTGGAAATCCCCAGTTCAATACTCACTCTCAGAGGCGACTCAGCCCCTTGCTCAGTCTGCAGTATGGAAATGGTACTACTGGTCTACCTTACACGGTTTTAAGGATGGTAATAATGCAGGAATTCTCAATGTTTGGCTACTGTGGCTGGGAATGATGGGAGTAGTAGTCCAACAACATCTGGAGACCCAAGTTTGGGCTGTACTGGATTTTGTTGGCTACTGCTGGCTGTGGTTTGTGTGTTTTATTGTGATGATTTTACTGTTTTCAATAGATTGCTTTTACAGATTTTTAGTGCTGCTTAATATTTTAATAAACCACCTTGGGACAGTCTTTTTATGAAAGGCAATATACAATTTAAAATTTAAAATAAAATCCAGTAAAATAAGGTTCCCTGAGAGAGTGGCTTGCCCCGCATGTCTCGACTTGGACCTTAAGATATTCTTCAGGAGCCCTGCTGCCAAAGTATCGGTACTTGAAGTACCGGAGCCAGCGTGGTATAGTGGTTAGAGTGCTGGACTAGGACCAGGGAGACCCGAGTTCAAATCCCCATTCAGTCATGACACTTGTTGGGTGACTCTGGGCCAGTCACTTTTCTCTCAGCCTAACCTACATCACAGGGTTGTTGTGAAAGAGAAACTCTTTGGGCTCCTTGGAGGAAGAGTGGGATATGAAATGTAAAATAAACAAACAAACAAATAAATTCGGTGAGGCAGGTGGCTACTAGGGAGAGGGCCTTTTTGGTGCTGGCACCCTGTTTATGGAACAGCCTCTCCAATGAGGCTCGCCTGGCACCATCGCTTTGTTCTTTTAGATGCCTGGTGAAGATTCTTCTGTTCACCCAAGCCTTTTAAAAAGGTTTTCTAAACAGTTTTTGAACTTTATTGTATTGTTTGGTTTAAGCGTGCTTTTAATTGTATATTTTATTCTATTGTTTTACTTTATGAGCAACCCAGAGACAAATTTTTATGAGGTGGCCAGCCAAATTATTAAAAGACTATAGAGTTGAGACATTTATTTATTGTTAAATTTATTGTTAACTTTATATACTGCCTTTCATTAAAAACATTAAAAACAATCCCAAGGCAGTTTACTTACATTTTAACTTTACTTACATTATGTATGTTCTTAAAATCCGCATTTGGAAGGTCAAGCTCCACCTACTCCCAGTTTCAGAGGTCCTAATGATTCTGTTCCATACCTCTGGCATTTTTGCCAACTCATTGCCAGTCAACTTAGACGTAAAAATTCTCTCCTGCCCTGCCTCAAGAATGAGCGGCACACCTCCTGTCTTTCCTGTCTATCTGCGATTCAGGGCGGTGACTAAGCTTAGAAGCATCTAAACAAAATTTGCCATGTATGTCAGACAAATGCAAGATCACCTGATGTTTCCTGATGGCAATGAGAATCTAACTCCAAGCTTCATTTTGCGTCATCCACAATACTGGCTGGGGAGTGCCACTACTTTTGAACGTGTTTTGTTTTTTAAACATAGATCAGTAGCCCATGCTGCCTGTCAGGGCTCGGACCTGGTTGGAATTTAAGGCAAGCCCATTTATGTGAATCCTGGGGCATTGGGCCAGTTTGAGGGCCAGTCACTCCTCTCAACCTAACCTACCTCACAGAATTGTGGCAAGGATAAGCATAACCATGCACACCACTCTGGGCTCCTTGGAGGAAAAGCAGGCTATAAATGCAAGAATAAATAATTGAAAACAAAGGCAAAGCTGTGCTTGAAACCAAATGCTCGCTTCAGCAGCACATATACTAAAATTGGAACAATACAGAGAAGATTAGCATGGCCCCTGTGCAAGGATGACAGGCAAATTCGTGAAGTGTTCCATATTTTTGTAAAGTGATGCACACTGGGATGAAAAACACCAAGTATACGTTGATGGGAACTGAGCTGTCGGTGACTGATCAAGAGAGGGATCTTGGGGTTGTGGTGGATAGCTCATTGAAAGTATCAACTCAATGTGTGACAGCTGTGAAAAAAAGGCCAAATCCATGCTAGGGATCATTAGGAAGGGGACTGGAAATAAAACGGCTAATACTATAATACCCTTATACAAAACTATGGTGTGGCCACACCTGGAGTACTGCATACAGTTCTGGTCACCACATCTAAAAAAGGACATTGTAGAACTGGAAAAGGTGCAGAAGAGGACAACCAAGATGATCAGGGGCCTAGAGCACCTTTCTTATGAGGCGAGGTTACAACACCTGGAGCTGTTTAGTTTAGCAAAAAGACGACTGCGGGAAGATATGATAGAGGTCTATAAAAACATGCATGGTGCGGAGAAAGTAGATAGAGAGAAATTCTTCTCCTTCTCACGTAACACTAGAACCAGGGGTCATCCCATGAAATTGATTGCCAGGAAATTTAGGACCAGCAAATGGATGTATTTTTTCACACAACGAATAATCCACTTGTAGAATTCTGTGCCACAAGATGTGATGACAGCCAACAACCCGGATGGCTTTAAGAGGGGCATGGATAACTTTGTGGAGGAGAAGTCTTATCAACGGCTACTAGTCTGAGGGCTATAGGCCATCTTCAGCCTCAAAGGCAGGATGCCTCTGAGTCCCAGTTGCAGGGAAGTAACAGCAGGAGAGAGGCCACGCCCTCAACTCCTGCCTGTGGGCTTCCAGTGGCATCTGGTGGGCCACTGTGTGAAACAAAGCTGGACTAGATGGGCTTTTAGCCTGATCCAGCAGGGCTATTCTTAGGTTCATGCTGAGCTCTGAAAGGCAACACTTAAGAAATCTAGGGTGCTAAAGTGGGGTGTTTAAGAGGAAGAGTGTGGTGGGGGAAGGCAGGGGTTTGAGTGGCAAGAATTTCAGACTGAGTCTAGCTGTTTAATCCTTCCCATGCTAGTTGTTTGTCCACGTGAAATCACCTCCCTCTAGCTATTTTTCTCGCCAGCAGAGAAGAGATACAGGACCAGAGGTAGGTTTTAAAGTAGAGAAATAGCTGAGAGATAAAAGATTAAGCAGTCTGAGTGGAAATCATGATGCACAACACTTCCACCAGCTTTGGTCGGTGCTCCACCAGCAACCACCAAAATTCTGATCAACTGCCAAGGACCCCTCCATTCCTGCATCCCTCTCTCTTCTCAAGCAGGAATCACAAGCATCAGGGTGTCTGCACAACCCCTCACCACACCCTACCTAAACACACACACACACACACACAAACACACACACATTTGACTACTGAGGAGATTGGCTCACTCACAGAATACTTGCTGAAACTCAAGGAAAGAAACACCTTCAGCCAAAACCACACACACCTTCCATGAAATCTTAGTATTTGAGCCAGCTGCAGTGCTCAATACAATATGGGGGGATGAATGTTCACTGTGATTTTTGAAAAGGTCTGCATGACTAGAGATGGGAAGAGGCTATAGCACTGCAAGAAATTCAGCGGCTTATGCTTTTATTGTCCCGACCATTGGACCTGCAGCGGCCACATTTGCAATGGTGTTTTGAAAACTACTATAAAATTGTATTGATACTGCCAGAGAGATGGACATGAAAACTGGCAGGAATGTCTTCCAAAGATTACTCCATGGAGAGAGTAACAATTTGTTCATTGTTACCCTAACCCCGATTCTAACGCTTACTGTTTGCTCTGTGCAAAAATGACTGCACTCTTACTCTAATTGTTTTTGGGGTAGGGAATAAAGAAGGAGCGAGAACACAGAGAAAGCAGAAGCGCAACAATGCCATTGCCTTTCTTCCATCTCCGGGGGCAGACATTGACAAAAACCACCATGAGCATTCATCCCCCAAGATGGTACTAATGACCAAATTTTGTGAGCTTGGCTCATGGACTATCTGCTCCAACCTTGAGAACTAGAACCACGGCTTTTTGTTTGTTTTAGGCCAGCTAACTTTGGCAGCAGCTACATTCTTCTTTGGCTTCTGTGTTCCCCTTCCCCAGGCCTCCAAGCCCTCCAAGAATCTGCCAAAATGAACAAAAAAGGTTCTCCAAAATATCCCTCCCCTCTCTCCCCGCTTGGCCTGTTTACCTTCCTCTGCTCCTTCCTCATGACGTGTTTGTCCTCATCTTTCCAGAAGGCATCCTCCAGTTCCTTCTGCCGCTTGGCATCAGCCGCTGCCTTGGCCTCAGCCTTCCTTGCACGGGCGGCTGCCGACTTGGTGTTCTCCCCTTGGAACTTCTTGGGCATCCCTCAGGGTGCTCTTTCTGCAAAGGGGAGAATCAGAGATCATAGAATGTTGGAGCTGGAAGAGACCCGAGAGGTCTTCTTGCCCAAACCCCTGCTCAGTGCCGGAAACTGCTACAGCATCCCTGACAGATGTCAGGGCCTCTGTTCGAAAACCTCCAGTGAAGGAGAGATCACCATTGCATGAGGCAGGCTGTTCCAATGTCAAACAGCTGTTGCAGAAAGGAAATTCCTCCTGTCTAACCTGAATCTGCTTCCCTGTAACTTCAAGGCATTGGTTCTAGTCCTCAGAAGCAAGAGAGCACTCATTCTTCTATGTAACAGCCCTTCAGGTATTTGAAGACAGTTCTCTCTCTCCCCTCAGTGTTCTCTTCTCCAGGCTAAATACACTCTGCTCCTTCAACCATACCTCTTAGGACTTGTTTCTAGACCCCTCCCTTGAATCCTTTCCAGTTTATCAATGTTCTTCTTAAAATGCAAGGCCCAGAAGTGGGCACAGTATTCCAAGCGAGGTTTCCCCAGTTCAGAATAGAGTGGAACTGTAGAGGGGAATAGAGGAGAGCTGGTCTTGTGGTAGCAAGCATGAATTGTCCCCTTTGCTAAGCAGGGCCTGCCCTGGTTACATTTGAATGGGAGAGCTATTCTCTTTAGGGGATGGGCCATAGCTCAGTGGTAGAGCATCTGCTTGCATGTGGAAGATCTCAAGTTCCTTCCCTGGCATTTCCAAGACAGGGCTGAGAGAGACTCTTGCCTGCAACCTTGGAGAAGCCACTGCCAGTCTGTGTAGACAATACTGAGCTAGATGGACCAAGGGTCTGACTTGGTACAAGGCAGTCTCCTATGCTCTTGTGAGCTGGACTCTAAACCTCGGTTAATGCAGCCTAAGATTTTGTATTTTTAGTAGCTGCATCACACTGCTGGCTCATGTCCCACCGGTTGCCCACAAAGACACCTAGGGCACATGTACTACTGGCGAGTCAGGTCTCCCCCTGCAGAGAAAGTAACAGAGCTACACATCAGGAAGTTTCTGGCTCAAATCTTGCCTTCAGCCATGAACTCAGGTGGGCTGAGGCAAACCACATCCTCTATCTGCAACAGGAGGAGAATAATCCTAGCCTACCCAACAAGGCAGGTATAAAGACTACCAGATTGTATCTGTGAAGCCAAAAGTGCTACATAAGCATAAAGTTTAGTGATAACCATCAGCTTCAACTACTTTCAAAGGGGATTACATATATTCATGGAGAACAGGCCTGCCTATGGCTGTGAAGAAGAAAGACAGAAAAAGCATTGACGCTTTTGAACTTTGGTGCTGGAGAAGACTTTTGAGAATACCATGGACAGCCAGGAAAACAAACACATGGATCATAGAACAAATCAATCCAAAATTTTCACTCGAGGCACAAGTGACCAGGCTCAAACTATCATACTTCGGACACATTATGTGAAGATCCAACTCCCTTAAGAAATCCATAATGCTGGGAAAAGCTGAAAGAAAGAGAAGAGGACGACCAGCAGCAAGGTGGATGGACTCGATTACGACAGCAATGAATGCACCACTGAGGGAACTAAAAGGCCAAGCTGAAGACGGATCATCCTGGAGAGAATCTATCTATGTGGGTGCTAAGAGATGACATCAACTTGACGACAATTAATCAATCAATTGCTATCAGAGATGAGAGTGAAGTAAAACCCACAAGTATAAAGGTAGTCTACCATCTGAATAATATAGGCTGCCTTTGTGCCCTACTTGTGGGCTTTTCAAAGGTGTCTGGATGCAAGAAACAAGATGCTTGACTGAATGAAGGTCGTCTTATATTAAGAACATGAACAAAAGAACAGCCCTTCTGGATCAGACCCAAGCATCCGGTTTCACACAGTGGCCCACCAGATGCCCACTATTATTACCACTATTATTTTTTCAGACAAATTCTGTTTTATCAAGGGTTGGGAAAAGGTAATTCTCATTTGAGAGAACCAATCAGTGCTACTACCATTTACATTACTACATTACATTATTACTTCCATTTATTAATGAATAATAAATGCTGCTTCAAATACATTCCCAAGAAGGATTCAAAGCAGTTTTCTTTTTCTTTCCTCTAGGCAAATTCTGCTTTATCAAGGAACAGGGAAAAGAAGTCTTATTTGTGCAAGCAAGTTTCTATTATTTAATAGTCGTAATTATTACTACTATTATAGTAGTATAGTAGTAATTACTATTGTTATGTATTAATTCTTATTTACTATTTTTAATACAATTACATTATTATTACTATATTTATTAATTCTCTTTTTAATCATTTTCTTATTTATTAATTCTCATATGAGCAAGCCAGTTCTTATTATGCTATTAATACTGTTATTTATTAATCATAATCAATGTTACTACAGAGATACTCCCAGAGGAAGACTCAATGCAGTTACCAAGGATTAAGGGAACCCTAATCTCACTTCAGAGTCACTTTATGCTTGACTAACAAGCAGAAGGTTGCCGGTTCGAATCCCCGCTGGTATGTTTCCCAGACTATGGGAAACACCCCTCCTGTACTCTACCAAAGAAAACCACAGGGCTCAGGGAGTGGAAATCAACTTGACAGCACACATTACCTTTAATCTCACTTCAGCCAAGAAAGCAGTCTTGGATACATCTCTATGCCATACAAGTTTTATAGATCTCTTACTTCTATCATATATTGCTCTTTCTCAAATATAATTATTTTTGTGTGTGTGCGCGGGGCGGGGGAGATATAGTCTCTCTTGGGCAGGAGACCCTGACACCCAGTGGGGAGACTCAAGTGGGCGGGGGGGGGAATCACAGCAAGTGCAAATAGCAAGAGCTGGTATGGAGACGATTGCTGGTCTTGTGGTAGCAAGCATTACGTGTCCCCATAACTAAGCAGGGTCTGCCCCGGTTGCATATGAATGGGAGACTTGTGTGATGTGTGAGCACTGCAAGATATTCCCCTCAGGGGATGAAGCCGGTCTGGGAAGAGCAGAAGGTTTCAAGTTCCCTCCCTGGCAGCATCTCCAAGATAGGGCTGAGAGAGATTCCTGCCTGCAACCTTGGAGAAGCCGCTGCCAGTCTGTGAAGACAATACTGAGCTAGATAGACCAATGGTCTAAGTATATGGCAGTTTCCTATGTTCCAACCTTGTGGCACTGGAAAGACTACTGGATTTATTAAGGTCACAAGCCACTTTGCCAGATGTATGAAAGGCTATCTACAGTCAGTCAAATGGACAGAACTGTAGAGAGAAAATTAAGGACAGCCTCCAGATTCAGATAGTAATGACTATGTCCCATAGAAGTTAATGGGAGTTAAGTTAATCATGATTAACTGACCATATTAATTTCAAAGGTGCTTAGTCATGACTAACTAGTCCAATGCCTGTCATACATGTATGGAAGGCTAAATACAACCATTTCGATATAAAGCTCTGATGTATTTTGCATCACTTAGTATCTCTAAGTGCTGTAAATAAAAATAAAGCCAGAGTGGACAAGATAAGTGCATTGTCTGTAGACTAGAGGGAGCTATAACTCAGTGGTATAGCCCCTGCTTTGCATGCAGGAGGCCCCATGTTCAATTCCTGGCAGGGGCTGGGAAAGAACCTTCTCTGCCTGAATCCCTGGAGAGCTAATACCAGCCAGTAGTGTATTATTATTATTATTATTTATTACTACTACTACTACTACTACTACTACTACATTTATATCCCTCTCTTCCTCCAAGGAGCCCAGAGCGGTGTACTACATACTTGAGTTTCTCTTTCACAACAACCCTGTGAAGTAGGTTAGGCTGAGAGAGAAGTGACTGGCCCAGAGTCACCCAGCTAGTTTCATGACTGAATGAGGATTTGAACTCAGGTCTCCCCAGTCCTAGTCCAGCACTCTAACCACTACACCACGCTGGCACAAGAACTTTATTTATTGGGCCACCCCATCAAAATTTGTTCTCTGGGCAGCTCACAATCCTGAGCTACTAGATGTGCCAGAGCACTGACTCCAATGGGGGGAAATCTATAGCTCTTTGTACAACCTCTGCTTCATGGGCAGAAGATCCCTGGTTCAGTCCCCCGGAAGGGGAATCTTTCAGACCTTGGAGATGCTGCCAGTCCGTGCAGACAATACCGAGGATCTGAAAAAGCAGAAAGGGGAAATCAGAACACCTCTAGGGTGCATTTCCTACTGTCTGGAAGGAGGGAATCCCCTGCTCAGGGTTAAGCCCTGGAAAAATAAGACCAAAGTGACCGGAAGAAAAAAGCGCTGTTAAATATTATATTAACACAGTTTGTCTCCCCACATTGGTTTAAGGGCTAAATACATTTCATTATTTTCTTCCTTCCTTCCTCCACATCCCATTTCCCCTCCATCCCTCCTCACTCCCTCGAGGCATCGCCTTCGAGCGCTGGGGGGGGGGGAGCCAGCCACGTCCATCCTGCCCCCTCTTTCCTCACCTGCCGCCTCCACCTCCGGACGTCGCAGCCTTTGTCCGTCACACCCCCACCCCCTTTATGGCCTCCTCTCCATAGAGGGAAATGAGGGAGCTTCCCTCCTTAAGGGCCTCCCCTTCATGGCGAGCCTATGTCCGCCATATTTTTTTAGGGCAGCGCACCTTTTCCGCTCCTGCCCATTTCTTCCTTCCTCCCTTTCTCTCCTTCTCAAGGCAAGGATTGAGTAAAGGTCGGAGAAGCAGAGAGAAAAGCTCGAACTCTCGTCCTAGCGCTATATTTTCAGCTAGTGTGACCCTTATAGAGATGGCGGTCTCGGCTTCAATAAAGAGACGGAATTGTGTGGCAGGAAACGGGCCAGATCTGCCCAATCCTAAAATGGCCGCCAGTTTGTTTTTGCTGGCTGTTGTGGGGTATTTTCTTCTCTTTCCCATTCAAGCCTTATTTCGTGTGAAAGGTTATGGTTTTAAAAGATTTTTTTAAAAAATAAATTGCCAATGCCAAATTTCTTCCCCCACGAGGAAATTTTCTTAAACGTCTGCCGAAGCTGGAACTTCATTGTACAGCAGGTCCTTTTCTATTGATGTTAGTCTGGTCATTTCCTTTCTCTCTGGTAAATAGATAAGTCACGTTCCTCCGGGGAAACACTGTCAAGATAGCCGCGGCTTCGTGCCCGGTGAAGGCATGACCGCCATCTTTTCAGAATTGCCATTGGTCAAGATGGCCGAGTTGTTTCCATGGAAACGCCTCTGCTCGCCGCAGAAGCCTGAAACATAGACTAGGAATCCCTAGAGCAGTTCAACCGGGTTGGACTACAACTCCTATAATTCCTAGCGCTTGGCTTTTGTTGCTGGGGGTGATAGGAGTTGTAGTGCTTCCGTTTAGTCACTGAGTGACGTCCAAGGCCAGTTTTCCGGTTTCTGTTTTTGCTGCCCCAGAGCGAGCCTTAGGAATCTATGGGACAGTCTGCGTGGTGATGTTCCTTATTGTGATCGGGCACTGTTGTGTCCTCCCCGGTATAAAGGGGCCAAGCAGAAGACAGAGATGTTCTTTGCTGACTCTGCTTTTATCCTGCTTATTCGGGGGCTCCGGTAAAAGTGCAAGGCTCCTGCTAGCAACTGAGAACGGAATTTAGACGCCGGGGGTCGGGGCGGGTGATTGAAGGAGACAGATATTTCCTTCTTGCACGGAGTTTTCTTGGTTGGGACTCCAAACCAGCCCCAGCCCCACACTTAACCTGCAAAATTCACAGCAGGCTACATTACAGGGCTGTTGTAAGCCCTCCTTTCAGCCTAAGCCTGATCCCCCAGCCTATAATGGTGGGGATAATGATTTAGGATGCTGGATGCTGCTGCTGGGTTATGGCAGACTGAAGCTCAGACTGTGCTTGACCCCGACCCCCACTGACAATATTAACACCAGACTACATTGAAGGGTTGTAGTTTATTCAGTCCCAGCACAGTGTTCCTACAGTGCCTGTTGCTGGTGTTTCCCTTCTGTTTCTTTTTAAATTCGGAGCCCTTTGAGGACATGAAAACTGAAAACGCCTGTTCTATGAAAACTGCATTGAGAACTGGTTGCTGCCAAGTCATTCCCAGCCCCCCTGCAAGATAGTCAAGAGAAATTATACCCTTTCGGCAAGGTGCATTTGGCTGAGTGGTTCACAACAGTCCTGCAATGTAGTCTATCCATATCACAGATGGAGGCTGACAAAACTGCTTGCTGTTTACTTTTCACTCTGTCTGATATCATAGGCTCAGGCAGCTCCTCCCTCAAGAGAAGGGAAAGGGGAACGGTCGGACCCGCTCGCAGGAAAACAACACAGGCTAGAGAATTGGTTTGGTTGGTTGCTGCTGCTTGTTGTTTAAACCTTTTCCCCAAAATGCCCACAATAAGCTCAGAGGGGAGTCACAGCAAGCACAGTGTCTCAGCCTGGAGCACGGGAAGACGAAGGAGGCGCCGGTGGGAGATGGTTGGGATGCTGCACACATGCGCCAGGCAGGTCCACATGACGCACAGTAACAGCAGCGCCAGCAGCATGTGATCGGGTTGGAGGGACACACACCAGCACGTTGCTCTTCCTTTGGCGCTTGGCACCCTCCTCCAGCAAGTTGCACTACGCGCTGAACCAGCTCGCAGTGCAAATGAGGAGTTTGTTGCTGTCTGAGCCTGTTGCTTCTTCAAGTTCTGTTCCATCATCGTCGGCACCTTCCCAGCGGGCGGCGCTCTGCGCCCCCCAGCAAGCTGTGCCCCGATGCAATGCATCTCTTGCTTACTCTCAAGAGCCGGCCCTGCTTGTAACCACCACACTAAAAGAGCTTTTGTTAAACAATAAAATCCTGCTATTTAGTTTCATCAAGTGCATTTTGTTTCATCTCCCACTTCACCCCACACTACTACACAAATAAGCAGAGGGGGGGGTTGGAGAAGTGAGAGAGGGTCTCTGATCCTGCCTAATCAGATCTGAGTGGTGGCAAGAAAGGTATCCTGATTTAGGGTGGATCCTCACAGTATTTAAAATGGCTGCTAGAATAATAACTAGGCAGGTCAGGCCCTATACATGGACAGTTCCACTTCCAAAGGTCCACACTACATTCTGAGATTTGGGCATGTACTACTTATACATTTTCTAGCCCCATTTCAAAGCAGTAGAGCAGGGATGTCAAACTCAATTGGGTGGTGAATGGGTTTGATTCTGATGCATCTCCAGGAGGCTGCACATTTATGCCGCCTTCTGTTGGCTTGCACACCAGGGGCATAGCCACCGTTGGGTGACTAGGTTCAAAGAATCCAGGTCGCGGCCTATACACACCCCGCGTCTGATGTCAGATGGGGGGGGCTGGTTTAGGTCCCGAGCGGGGCCCCGTGGCCCCGTTTGGGAGTTAAATGGCCATCGCTGCATTTGCAGCGCAGCCAGGAGCAGATCTTCCCTGTCTTAAAGGCAGGGAGAGCCACTTCTGGCTGCGCTGCAAAAGCAGCGCTGGTCCCAATCTAGCTCCCGAATGGGGCTGCACGGCCCTGTTCAGGAGTTAGATGGCCAGTGCTGCGTTCACTGCTCAGCCAGTGCTGGCCTGAATCTAATTCCCAAAAGGGACTGTGGGGGCGTGGCAAACCCCGCATCTGATGTCAGATGTAGGGGGCGGGGCGAGTGGGGCCGCGGTGGTGGCTGGACACGGGCCGCCACTGGTCTGGCTCCGCTACTGTTGCACGCAGTGGTGTAGTTGCAAATTCAGAAGTGCAGGCGCTCTCCATGATAACTCCCATGGCCTTGCCCATCCTGACAGCCAGAGAAGCTGAGAAGTACTGGATTTCCGTTCCTGTGCGTTCCTCTCCACTAGACCCCTGCTTGTGTATGACTCGTGCCCGCCTCATGTCAACTTCTGTCTTCTTCTTCCTCCCCACTCTTTCTCTCACTCTCTTCCTTCCTCCCTCCTTCCCTTGCCTTGCACTTAAATTAGCTGAATGCACTACTTTTTATACCAGAATATGCTTGGTGAAAACTTACATAATTTTTTGTCGTAGCTCTTTGAAGAAATACTAAACACCAGACTTCCTAGTTATCTACAGATACCAAATTTTGCATCAACAATCCTGCCACTTAAATTAGCTAAATGCACCACTTTTTGCACCAGAATATGCTCAAATAATATTTATTATTTTTTTCTAATTTTCAGGGGGGCGGAATCTGAATATATCATATTTTAGTGGTAAATGTTCTCAACAGATTTTTAACACTCAATAATCATCTCAGTAACTCCAAAACAACTGCTACAAGGAGCTTCTGTTTGGGGCCTCATGGACTCACACCCTGCACCCCATCATGCAGTACCTGGCATGGAGGATCTGTATTTTAAAGTCCAGCTGGCAAGGGAGAGAGCAGAAAGTCATGTGTGTAAAGAATAGTGTTGCCAGAATTTATAGTAGCCCCCGGATTTTGGCTCCTCCACCCAGCTGCTAAATTCCACCCGGATTTACACGGATTTCAAATGCACTGCCCGGATTGCCCAGATTTTACTCTGGATCCGATCACATGGGAGAGCAGAGAAGGAGAAGAAAGTATACAAATCTGTCAAATAAATAAAATGCAAATTATCTGCACCATAATTTGCATAATATGCAAATTAGGCCAACCAGATTTGGGAAGTTTGAATATGGCAACCCTAGCAAGGGACCTGGCCACAGGCCTAGCACCTTGGAGGGTCATGCTGCGAGACCACAGGACCCTGAAATTGACTTTCTGTATTAAAATTTCCCAAGCCCTTCTGAGACTGAGCAATCAGAAACCCCATAGCCTGTCTCTGTTTGCTTGATAACATGTTTAATTGCATCCCTTCCTGCATTCCTCAGAAAGCCATGAAGGGCTATCAACTCAGCTCTCTCAGGATCATTCAGTCCTAAGTGCAAACAAAAAGGACCATCTCCTAATCCATCTGGGTGATTGTTCCAGCAGGAAAAGCCCATCAACTGTCCAGCACTTTTGTACTGCCATCAGGTGGGCAAGAATTCCCTGGGATTTTCCAAGCACATGGTTTTTGCCCTATTCAAGGGGATTTCGTTTTGCCCCTTGCTCTCTTGTTTCCCAGGCCTGATCCCAGGATCATGACTTCACGCTATCCTGTTTATTAAACAGGTATGCCAGGAGATGCATCGTCCCATCCTTCCTATGTCTCTGGGAATTGTTATTACTTTCCTTCCCCTAGACCCCCTTCCCTATCCCTTGCCAGAATGACTGTGTATGCATGTGTAGGATTAGACGTGTGAGCATTGGTACAATGGTCTAGGGTTTGCCCTCCTTTGGTTTGTTTAGATTGTGTTCTATCTTTTAACTGTTTTTCTTGCAGAAGGGGGCCCAGTTCCTTCCCTGAAGTGAAAGCATGCCCAGTCTCAGCCAACTCATGAGTGGGGTGATCTGAGGAGCATGCTGAGTGTGCAATCTGTTGCTGGGTGCATCATTCCAACAGACCACTCTCTCATGAGAGTGTTTAACCATGGTGAGACCCATGTAGGCTGGTGGGCCTTTATTGCCGGGCCCAGTTGAAATTCTCAACCCAGTTAAGGGTCCCCAAGTAACCTCCTTCTGCCCGGCAATTGCCATGGACTGGGACTTTAAACGCCCAATCTAAGAGCCCTTTTCTTCATTTGGAAAGTCTCATGTTCCATTCCCAGAATGCCCCAGAATGCCTCGCTGTGGCTAATTTTCATCTGCTGCAATGTCGGGCCTAACCAGTCTGAGAAGAACATAGGATCTATCCCTGGTCTTTCCTGATCTGCTAGCCCAAAGCCGCTTGGGTATACGGAGCAGCCCAGGCCCCTTGGAAGTCTGGAGGGTTGAGCAGAAGGTCTGAGATGTGACTTCTATCTTTTACTAGGAGTGCCAGAAGCCCCACACATGTGGGCCCCCCTTAGGGACTCCTTGCAGTTTTTATATGGATAATAAGATGCTTCTCTGTGGTTTCCTTGTAAGCATAAGAAAGATGGCAACTTTGCCTATATAAAATTACTTATTAAAGTCCTTTTTTAAAATTGATGGGGGTGGGGGGAACCAAGGCTTCCTGTAGCCATCCACATGCAGCTAATTCCCACCAAGATGTCAGGATCCAAACGAGTTGAACATGAGCCAGCAGCGGGATGTAGCTGCTAAAAAAGCAAATGCAATCTTAGGGCACATAAAGGGAAGCACATTGTCCAGCTCATGAGAAATAATTGTTTCCGCTCTATTGTGCACTGGTCAGACCTCACTGGGAATCCTGTGTCCAGTTCTGGACCCCTCGTTTTAAGAAGACTTTTGGTAAACTGGAATGGGTTCAGAGAACAGCAAACCAGATGGTGAGGGATCTGGAGACCAAGTCCTATGAGGAATGGTTGAAGGAGCTGGGTATGTTTAGTCTGGAGAAAAGAAAATTAAGGGTGATATGGTAGCAGTCTTCAAAGATCTGAAAGCCTTTCACACAGAAGGAGGAACAGAAATCTTAAGGCTATGCACACGACCACAAGGCGGGTAGGAGAAGGCTGTACCAAACCTATCTTCCCCCCAGATTGCTCTCCCACATGATATCCGGAGTCTCGGCCTCTGAATTTCTCACAATCTACCACATGATGAGTGCATTGGGAGAATTCCCCAGGAATTGGACACTCTAGATGCCCAGCTCTGTGTTGGGAATTCTCTCTGGTGAGAGATACTCTTCTATTACAGCAGAGTGCACAGAGGCAAAACACAGCGGAGTCTGCCCAGGCATGCATGTTTGCTGAGAGCAAAAGAAACTTGGAGCCAGTTCATAGTTTCAAATCAATATAAGGAGTCGTTATTGGAGAACTCCATTCTAGATAGGAAAGTGGAGAGATAGGATCTCTAATCTAGCTAGCTAGCTGGATGCAGAGGGATGGTTTCTGCATCTCTGCACACATGGTGCAGGGAGAGAGGCGAGCGTGTGTGTTAGGGAGAAGAAGGGAGGGAAGGATGGAGGGAGGGGGGGAGATGCAGGAAGGAAGGAAGGAAGTCCCTGAGAGTAGCAATCTACATATCAAAGGGACAGTGTCAGAGCAGTAGAGAGAAAGGATGACCAATGTCTTGACCCCTCTAGCCCTCTGACTCACTAGTCTGTGGCCCTCTGTCATTGAGGCATGAAGCAGCACCTTCACTTCCAACACTCTGTGTATACTTGGGCTGTGTGCAGGGGTGGAGCCACAATAGAGCAAATGGGTTCAAAGAACCCAGGCTGCCGCCTCAGGGGCTGTGCCTCGTGTCCCAGCCCCTGTGCCACGTTTGCAGCATGGCCGGGAGTGGGGAGAGCCACTCTGGCCACGCTGCGAACGTGGTGCTGGCCGGATTTAGCTCATAAGTGGGGGGGGGGCACAGCCCAGTTTGTGAGCAAAACCATGCCCCCTGCATCTGGCATCAGATGCTGATGTCTGACGTGGAGGGGGTGGCTGGGGGGGGGCACTGGCAGCGGGCTGAACTGGGGCTGCTGCTGGCCTCCCTAAGCTACTGGCTGCCTGCAGTCCAAGCATACACACGACTCCAGCACTGAGGTTAAGGGTGTGCTCACACCCTTAACCCTAGCTAAAGGCTTGGGGCAAGAAGTAGGGTTAGGCAGTGCCAGGGTCGGGAGCGATCCTGGCCATGCAAATGAGCAGCCTAACCCAGCCTGCTCGTGTGAAGAGCCTTATTCCCTCTTGCTCCTGAGGGCAGGTCTAGAGCAAATGAGCTGAAATTACAAAGATAAAGATTCAGGCTAGACCCGAGGAAAGCATGCACTCCCATGCTCTCCCAGGGAGTAAAGGTCAGGCTGAGTGAAAGTGGGAGTGGAGAAATCTTGAACTGTGCCGGGGTTAGAGAGGGTTGAGGTTTATAGTATGGTCTTCACAGACTGGCAGCGGCTTCTCCAAGCTTGCAGGCAGGAGTCGCTCTCAGCCCTCTCTTGGAGATGCCACCAAGGAGGAAACTTGGAACCTTCTGATGCTCTTCTCAGAGCGGCTCCATCCCCTAAGGGGAATATCTTGCAGTGTTCACACAACCAGGCAGACCCTGCTTAGCTAAGGGGACAAGTCATGCTTGCTACCACAAGACCAGATCTCCTCTTAAAATGGCCCCTGACCCCATAAGCCAGAGTCAGAATGAGGTACATATTCAACTTTGCTTTAAGTTATTATTGAGAGAGTCTAGTGCAGTTGTGTCCATTAAGACACATTAACACAACTTCCTACTTTGCATGCATACTATTAACATGGCTTGCATACTTGGCAAGCGGTGTGTAAATAGTGGTGGTAGTAGAAGTAGTAAACCCATGATGCTGTATAGGCAGCACATTCACACCATCTTTATTGAGAGAAATCCTCGTGCCTGAGGAAGAAGCTGAAGACTGATGACCTCTGCCTTGAGGTTGGGAGAATGAGATCCCCAATGACAGACAACAGATTCTCCAGTTTGTTACATTTATAGTTAGGGACCTCTTGGTTCCCAGTGGGGAGCAGAGATAGGATGACCTTGTATGTCCTCCTTGAATAGCTGCTGTCTTCAGAGATGTGGAAGCCCAGCATGGTATTGGGTAGGTGCATGGATCCCTGTTGAACTCACGGATGGAGAAAACCATTGCTGCGATGCACTGGTAATTCTTGGGCATTGGACTGTGGTGAGTTACACTGAGGAGAGATCCCAACAGAATTTCAATCACACATAGTAATGAAGCCTGACTAGATCAAGTCCCTTTATGCAAAGACAGAAACTTTGAGCCTTACATCCTTTAACTGGTGAATCACTAAAATTTTACAATAGTTTTATAGACAGAGAACTATATCCTACTACCTGCAGGGGAAGAAATCCTAAGATCTGGAACTTTGTAGTTATTTCCAGATTATGCTAAATATAAGGCAGCTATCACTTTAAAAAGTGCCTCTTTGCCCAGTTAGCAGGAACTATTGTCTCCCTCTCCCTCTCCCTCCCCCTCCCCCTCCCCCTCCCCCTCCCCCCCCCCTTTCTCTCTGCTCAGTGCTCCAAAGTCCTAGACTCACTTATTCTTTTTCCTTATGAGATTATCTCTGCTATTGAGCTTAGGTCTCAGAACAATAATGTGGCATTTGGGGAGAAAGATGCAGCCCAAAAGACCAGCACCAGAGGCCAAGATGGAGAAGATCTCTACAGCCACCATGGACTTCCCCTTGGTACTCAGGTAGGTGGGCACAAAGGAGACCCAAACGCTGCAGAACACCAGCATGCTGAAGGTGATAAACTTGGCTTCGTTAAAGCTGTTGGGTAATTTCCTAGCTATGAAAGCCACCATGAAGCTGATGAGGGCCAACAATCCCATGTAACCCAGCACAGTGTAAAACATGGCAACCGAGCCTTCATTGCATTCCACTATTATTTCTTGGGCTAATGAACTGAAATCCAAATTTGGAAATGGGGGAGAGGTTGCTAGCCAGATGGCACAGATAACAGCTTGCATGAAAGGACAGACTAGGACAAAAGAGTTTGCTGGTTGTCTCTTCAGTAATTTTCTTGCCATGTGTCCTGGCTTTGTGGCCATGAAGGCCAGAACCACAGTGACCGTTTTTGCTAGTATGGAAGAAAGAGCAACAGAAAAAATGATGCCAAAAGTAGTTTGCTGGAGAAGACAGGTGAGCTCCCTTGGTTGACCAATGAACATGAAGGAGCAGAGGAAGCAGAGTTGGAGGGAGATGAGGAGGACGTAGGTGAGGCCTCGATTGTTGGCTTTGACTATTGGTGTGTCCCGATATTTAATGAAGATCACCAGCACCAGAGATGTGATCAGTGAGAGGAAAAGAGCAAGAGAAGCTAAAACTGAACCCAACATATCTTGATAGGAAAGGAAGTTGATATTCTTGGAGATACACTGATCTTGGTTCTCATTTGGATATTGATCTTCTGGACATAGATCACAGCGAACTGCATCTGGAAGAAGGGACCAATCCTTAAGTATCTCAGACATTTATATAAATGTTATTGTTTTATGCAGTTCAGCCAAAAATGATCCCTTCTCCACTCTATTGTTCCATCCTATTGTAACAGAGGGGTACTGATGAACTTCAATTGCTCTTTTTCAGCTTCTGCAAGCCACCCAATAACTGCAAAGGCTGAAAAGCTTTAAACACTATTTTAAAAGTTGTCTATTTACAAGACTGAGGGCCTTCAAAACTGAGCCAGGATGGGTGAGCTGGAGTGCTTGGTTGCTAATGAAAACATAGGTATTGTGGGCATAGCAGAAACCTGGTGGAATGGTGAGAACCAGTGGGATACTGTTATTCCTGGATACAAACTCTACAGAAAGGGCATGGAGGGGCAGAATGGGGTGGAACAGCACTGTATATTAAAGAAGGGATAGAATCCAACAAGTTAGAAAACCTTCACAGAATCATTATGAGTGACAATACGAGGACTGAAGGGAAATATGTTACTAGGGACATGCTATCGCCCTTCAGATCAAAATGGTGAGAATGACCATAGAAACAAATAAGAGAGGCATCAAAGAGAGAGAAGGCTGTAATAATTCAATCACCTTCGCATAGACTGGGCAAATTCACATGTGATTATTGACAGAAAGGCCAGATTTCTAGATATGCTAAATGACTGCCTTAGAACAGCTGTTTGTGGAATCAACCAGAGAGAAGGCCACCTTGGATTTAATCCTGAGTGGTGCCCAGTACCTCTTGCAAGATGTCAGAGTTGTAGAACCATTGGGGAACAGTGACCATAGTGTGATCCAATTCAGCTTATATGTGAGTGGAGCATTGCCAAGGAAGTCCAATACAGATGTGTTGGATTTCAGAAGAGGAAACTTCTAAAAAATGAGGGTAAAATGGAAGCTGAAAGGGAAAGTCAGGGTGAAATCACTGGGGTGGGTAGGAATGAACTTATTTAAAACAACAATAATAGAAGCTCAGTTGGAACATATACAGTACCAAGAAGGAGGAAAGGTACCACCAAATGCAGGAGGACACCAGCATGTCTAACAAGTAGAGTCAGGGAAGCTATACAAGTGAAGAAGACTTCCTTCAGAAAATGAAAATCCTGCCCAAATGAAGAGAACAGAAAAGAACATAAACTCTGGCAAAAGAAATGCAAGGATACAATGAAGGATGCAAAAAGAGAGTTTGAGGAGCACAGAGCTAGAAGTGTCAAGAGGAATAACAAAAACTTCTTTAAATATATCAGAAGCAGAAAACCTGCCAGGGAGGCAGTTGGACGCTTCGATGATGAGGGTGTGAAAGGGATTTTTAAGGAAGGTAAGAAGATTGCAGAGAAGCTGAATGGGTTGTTATGCATCTGTCTTCATGGCAGAAGACACTGACCATATACCCATCCTGGAATGGAGCTTCTCAGGCTTGGAGGCTGAAGAACTGGGCCAATTCGAGGTGACAAGAGAGAATGTTCTAAACTATCTTGAAAAACTAAAAATAATAAAATTGCCAGCACCAGATGGCATCCACCGTAGAGTTCTGAAGGAACTCAAATGTGAAATTGCTGATCTCCTAGAAAAATATGTAACTTGTCCCAACAATCAGTCTCTGTACCAGATGACTAGAAAGTAGCTAATGTAACTCCAATTTTCAAAAAAGGATCCAGGGGGGTATTTGGGAAACTACAGGCCGGTTAGCTTAACTTTGGTACCAGATAAATTGGTGGAAAGCATACTTAAGGACAAAAATATATAGAAGAACAGGCCCTGCTGAAAGAGAACCAGCACGTTTTTTTGCACGGGCAAGTCAAAAGGCAGGTGGATCAAGGTGATCCAGTTGACATAGTATACTTGGACTTCAAAAAGCTTTTGACAAAGTTCCCAATCAAAAGCTGTTGAATAAACTTAGTAGTCATGGGATAAGGGGACAAGGTGAATTTACCACTCCTCACAACCCTTCTTGTGTATGTGAGTGTAAATTTGTGGATCAGTAACAGGTTTAAGGACAGGAAACAAAGGGTAGGAATAACTGGACAGTTTTCACAATGGAGGGCATTAAGAAGTGGGATCCTACAGGGATCTCTACTCAGACAGGTGCTCTTTAACTTGTTCATAAATGATCTAGAAGTTGGGGTAAGCAATGAAGCAGCCATATTTGCAGATGATACTAAAAGTATTTAGGGTAAGATTTTTAATGAAAAACCATGAATCCACTCTCACATGCTACCAGAGAATCTACACTCAGGACACCTCTAGAACAACAGAACCCTGTACTTCATGGGTTAGCAACCCATGTGGGTGGTTGGCACCCTATGCGCACTATACAGCCACTTGCTCTGGGCCACCCCAGTGCCCCCCAAGTGGAGTTACGGGACCGCTGAAACCTCCATTATACCCTATAAGGAAAATCTGAAAGACACACAAGTTCATTAATTCTTTAAAAATCAGCCCTTTGCCAAATTCCTCTGAAAAAATGGTGGTAGCTTCCTTGAACCAACTGGGCACTACCACCAACCACACTCCACTATGGGCCACCCCCACTCCCGCGTGAAGCCATACCTTTCCTGAAACCTCCATTATACCCTATGAGGGAACCAGCCGTTTGCCAAATTCCTTTGAAATTTTTGTGGTAGCTTCCACTCATTGGGCACTACAACCCCCACCCACTCTTTTGGCCATGTGACCCATTTTTTAATCCGAATTAATTCGGATTCAGATTCGGATTAATTCGGATACAAAACAAAACTGGGGTGATTCAGAAGGCTTAATTTCGGACAAAATACAAAATGGGGTTGATTCAGATTTGGTACAAATTGAAACAGAAAAAATACAAAATGCACAACCCTACTCCTTTTGCCCTTCACCTGCTGCTTGTTATTGGCTCTGGATTCAGAGCTGGATTGCCTTTACGGTTGCTTCCTGGAGCATTCCCAGATGGCAATTTACTTTGGAAAGGCAGGTGTGCATTCACATATCATCCAGATTGAAATCAAAGTCCCTACAAGCTATCGGGGAGCACTCCATACATAATTTTTGATCTAGAAGCAGGGGTAAGCAGTGATGTAGCCAGATTTGCAGATGATACCAAACTCTTCCGGGTAGTGAAATCCAAAACGGATTGTGAGCAGCTCCAAAAGGATCTCTCCAAACTGGGGGAGTGGGCGACAAAATGGCAAATGAGGTTCAATGTTAGCAAGTGTAAAGTGATGCACATTGGGACGAAAAATTCCAGCCAAGTATATGCTGATGGGATCCGAGCTGTCAGTGACAGACCAGGAGAGGGATCTTGGGGTCGTGGTGGACAGCTCGTTGAAAGTGTCAACTCCGTGCATGGCAGCTGTGAAGAAGGCCAATTCCATGCTAGGGATCATTAGGAAGGGGATTGAAAATAAAACGGCTAACATTATAATGCCCTTATACAAAACTATGGTGCGACCACACTTGGAGTACTGCATACAGTTCTGGTCACCACATCTTAAAAAGGACATTGTTGAACTGGAGAAAGTGCAGAAGATGGCAACCAAGATGATCAGGGGCCTAAAGCACCTTTCTTATGAGGCAAGACTACAACACCTGGGGCTTTTTAGTTTAGAAAAAATTACGACTGCGGGGTGACATGATAGAGGTCTATAAAATCATGCATGGCGTGGAGAAAGTGGAGAGAGAGAAATTCTTTTCCCTCTCACACAACACTAGAACCAGGGGTCACTCCATGAAATTGATTGCCAGAAGGTCTAGGACCAACAAACGGAAGTACTTTTTCACACAACGCGTGATCCATTTGTGGAACTCTCTGCCACAGGATGTGGTGACAGCCAACAACCTGGATGGCTTTAAGAGGGGTTTGGATGACTTCATGGAGGAGAGGTCTATCAATGGCTACTAGTCGGAGGGCTGTGGGCCACCTCCAGCCTCAAAGGCAGGATGCCGCTGAGTACCAGTTGCAGGGGAGTAATGGCAGGAGAGAGGGCACGCCCTTAATTCCTGTCTGTGGCTTACAGCGGCATCTGGTGGGCCACTATGCGAAACAGGATGCTGGACTAGATGGGCCTTGGGCCTGATCCAGCAGGGCTGTTCTTATGTTCTTAATTTGGGTTTCTCATTACGCATTGGCTTTTGGACTGATTTGTATCTAGGCTAAGAAAATCTACTTTTTACAATGGTTGGGGGGGGGGGACTTGAACTTGCAGTAAACCCACAGTAAAGTCTGCTGTCTGGGAAAGCTCCTGGCTTCTCATCTCTTGACAGACTGTTTTCTAACACACCAGCCCTGCACAGACACCACAAGGACAAAATCTGTTCAGATGACTGCAGAAAAGTTAGAACTACTTTGCAGAAGCTGCTCTGATCCTGCAAGGAGTCTTTTCAGAAGATGAAATCATGCTAATACAAAAAGATCTTACCACACTGATCTTAACTGATTATAGACTCAAATTCTTCCATAACCCCTAGAAAAATCAATTTGTTCCCACCTGGGAAGGCCATACAATCACATCCGCATTAACAGTGACATCTGGACTTTTAGGAGCCCTTGGATCCATTCTTCCAACTTTTACAACACTGGAAGACTTATTTGGGAAGTAGACCCAATTCAAGATATCATACCCAATGAATCGCTTGCCATTTCCACTTAAGGACACTTCATACCCAGCATTGTTGTTAAACTGAGTGTTTCTCAAAGAGGCAAGAATCTGAAATGAAAGAGACTCTTAAATCATTAACTGATTTCTTGTGAGGATGTGTCAGTCCATCCCTTGTAACATCCAATAATGGCTCGGCGGGGGCGGGGATGGATGGATGGATGGATGGATGGATGGATGGATGGATGGATGGATGGATGACTACCACAGGCAGTTGCTTAGGACCAGTGGAAGAAGTAAAGTCTGAGTATATGTAGATGGCTGGCAAGGATCAGCTGGTGAGGAGAGGCTGCATGATTTTCCTTGGCAGCAAAAACCATTGCTGCTTTAATGACGAACACTAGAGCCATACACACAATTAAAATCAAGGTAGGTGAAGCCTCCTACCCTAATTTGGGAGCTGAGCATGCTCCCATTTGCAGATCACCTGCAATCTAAACCTGAGGTTGGGAGGAGAGGAAATGATCATGTGGGAAGCAGCACCTGGATCAGAGAGGTTTGGGTCCTGCTGGGTACAGCTGCTGGATAGGATGAACTTACCCAGTTGCACTACCACTCTGCAGTCTTGATGATTGCAGAGAAGAGGGGAAACTGGCTGTGCAGGCTTCCTTCTTTCATGAAGAACAGCCTGCACAGCCAATAGGAGCCCAAGCAAGAGAGGAGTTTCCTCCCTCAAATTCAGTGTCAGTGGGGTGAAACTGTGGTGCTAGCATTCGGATGTAACGCTGGCACTGCGTAATCGCAGCTGGAGGCAGCGAAACCTTGTGCAAACTGAAGGTACACATTACAGTTCAGGGACAAAAACCATGGGTCCATTTTTTGTCGAAACTGTGCTTCCCTGCATTCGGATATACAGCTAGAGATATGCGAATTGGCTCAACCTCAAGCCAGTTCAATATCGAACTGGTCCAGCTTAAGGTCAGGCCAACTCCCCGGGCTGGCTCAGGGCTGGTTTTGGGGTTCTACAGTTTTAAAAAAAATTAACCTTACCTTCAGATTTAGCAGCCTCAGATATAAAAATGTAGATAGATAGATAGATAGACAGATAGACAGATAGACAGATAATTCTTTATTTGGCCATTCACCAGAAAAGGGGAGGGGGGGAATACATCAAAAAATCAAGAAAAACATCAGAACAGAACAACAGTATCCGACAGCTATAATACAGAGAAGTTAAAGGGCTGTAGAAGATATAATAACTTGTCTGATCCTGTTAACAATCAGAAGAGATATGGCCACATGTTATGTAACCTCAGTGTCGTGATCCAAAAGAAAATAGCTAATACAAGATTGATCTGAATGGCCATAACAATTCCTTAGATATGGATCAATAAGAGTAACCCAAAAGGCATTATAAAATGTACAATATAATAAAATATGAGTAATTGACTTAACTGCTTTCTCACCACACAAATAGAGACACGCTGAATATGGGACTGTTTTCTACCTGCCCTCTAATTCCGCAGATGGAAATGCATTGAAGTGAGCTAAAGAGAATATTATCCTATATTTGGGAACCATGAGTAAATTTAAATAGCTGGCAGGTGAAACCTCAAATAAGTGCAGACCGTAAACAGATCTATCAGACAAGTAAATGTGTTCTTAGGAACATAGGAAGCTGCCATATACTGAGTCAGACCATTGGTCTATCTAGCTCAGTATTGTCTTCACAGACTGGCAGTGGCTTCTCCAAGGCTGCAGGCAGGAATCTCTCTCAATCTTCTCTTGGAGAAGCCAGAAAGGGAACTTGAAACTTTCTGTTCTTCTCAGAGCAGCTCCATCCCCTGAGGGGAATATCTTACAGTACTCAAACTTCTAGTCTCCCATACATATGCAACCAGGGCAGACCCTGCTTAGCTAAGGGGACAAGTCATGCTTGCTACCACTAGACCAGCTCTCCTCTTCTTGTCAAGCCCCATCCAGTATCCTCTGCTTGAGAACAAGCTTAGTTTGCTCATAGCCCCAATACAATAATAGGGCAAGAGAGAAGCCAAAACGATGTCATTTGGCCTCAGTAGAGGATCTCCAACTGAAATGAAGACTATCTGATAATAACAGGGGGATTCGACCTTTGGAAAAGAAGATTATTAATTAAATTAAATAAGAGAGGTTCATACTTGCCATGGCTGGACATCCAGAAGCCTCTTGCCATCCCTTCGCATTGCTCTTTTGGATCCTGATGAGTACACGGCCTGCAATGTGTGTGCCACGGAATGAGCTTCTTCAGCTTCTCCTCCCTGTGCAGTTTTTTGAGTCCGTGGAAGATACCACTCCTGGTTTCAGGTAATCACAATTAAAGGGAAGTGGCACTGAAATAAATAAATGCTGAGAGAAATAAAACTCATAAGCAAGTGCAAACAGACACATTTTAGAACCCGCCCTCACTCCCATGAAAGTGACACTTTGGAAGAAACCCCACCTTCTGCCTGAACTTTCCCACTCAGAGGCCAGGTCTGTGAGATCCAACAGACCTGAATTGGGCTTGAAGCAGGGAAGGGAAAGGATTGCAAGAGTGAATTTAGATTGCTCTTGGAATTTTTCTGAGATGGGGAAATAGGACATTTTTCTGGGAAGAAGATACAGGGAGTGGGAAAAGCCATGAATGTTGGTTCAATAAAACTGCTGCTGTTCACTTCAGGGGCATTACCATATTGAATTGGGACCAATTCAGGGCCAATTAGAACCTATCATATATTTTTTTGCAGAGGAGAGGGGGAATCCTTAATTCTTAGTTTTGCAAAATCTGTACCCCTTTGGAGAAAGGGAGAAGGATTTGTGTTGAGCTCTTATATACACCAAACAAAATAAAATAGCCACTAATTCTTAGGTGGAGGCACTTTGTATCAGGAAGTGTCTCCTCTGTAAAGGTGTAAATAGACTTTACCAAATGGATAATTCCATGTCCTGTCCCACATAAATGCAAGCACATACTACAGCTGCAATGTGAAACACAGTTACTAGAGAGTAAGTGCCACTGAAGTCCTAGTGATTCCTTGTGAGTAAACACGCTGAGAACTGTGCTGTAATTCTTGGGGCATGTGCCCTTTGTTAAGTGAAGCAAAAAGTGGCGGGGGGTGGGGGGGAGTGCAGTACAGAGCCTGTAAAACAAAGACTTCAGCATTTCCCATTTTCACAACCATAAAGAAAGAGATCTTTTGATTGCTATGAGATAAGAGCTTTTCAGTTTGTTTCATTTTTAAAAGCATCTCAGTTCACCCATCAAAGAACAAGGTGGTGGTGCTGAATTCTTTCTCCATTAAACTTTACGTTATACTGACTTAAATGTACTTTTAATACAAAATAGGAAATACAGTTGTAGGGACCCTTGGATTATTGGTACACAAGTAAATTTTAGCCGGTTGAATAACGGGCGCTAGGAAGGGAAGGGGCCCAAATTCGCCCTCCCAGCTGCCCGACTCCCCTTCCCCGCACCCCCCCCAAAGGAATAAGGGCCTCCGCCGCCGCCGCCGCCACAGCCGAAAACCACCCTCCCGCCCTCCCAGCTGCCTGAGCCCTCCTCACCCGAGTCAGCCCGCAACAGCCAGGAGAAGTGCAAGCATGTTTTTCAAAGGTAAAGAGAGGAGCTCGCGAACAGAGCTCCTCTCTGTGCGAAGCCTCTTCTCGAACTGGTGCTTGGGCGGCGTGAGGCGGGCTCGGGCAGCTGGGAGGGCGGAAGGGTGGTTAGTGGCTTTGGCGGCGGCCGTGGAGGCCCTTAATCCTTGGGGGGGTGCGGGGAAGGGGAAGTCGGGCAGCTGGGAATTTTTTTTTGAAGAAGATACTTCCCACTGACCTGCATATACCATATTTTGTATCAGAAATCCTGGCATTTAAATTATCTGAATGCACTTTTTTTTTTTTAAACACCAGAACATGCTCAGGGAAAGTGGGAAACTTTTGTTGTTGTTTTTAAGAACACCATGACTTTACTGAATGTACGCTCAAGACTGAATGTACTCTCCTCACAAGTGCTGTACAGAAGTTATGTTGGGGATCCCCTATTTTTGAGGGCTTGTCCTTGTAATGTTCAGGAAGTGTAATCTACAGAATGTTCTTTGATTTGCAATTTTTATACTGGGGCTTGACAGCAACTGATTACTCCCATACCGATTGTACTGTATGTAAAAGTGGTATGTCAGGCCTTTAGGTGAAGAGGCTGAACTAGCGGTGGGGGGTATCTCCAAAGGCCTTTAGGTGGCGTGGGAGTGGGGCTCCAGCACGGGATAGGGCTCCAAAGGCCTTTAGGTCCAGGCTCCAAAATTACCTAGGTGCACCACTGGATGAGATGCAAAAGACTGATGGTCAATGTCTTTTCTAATGTAAAAAGTCTGCTTTAACTGAAAAGCAGTCCTGGACAGAAATCAGTTTGGTTCAGGATGAATATATTCTTTATGAATTGTGAGAACTTGTGGGGAGACACACACACACACACACACACACACACACCACCACAGACTGAAATCAATCATTACAATCTGATCAGCTGTTTTGTGAGCCAAGAAACTCCAGTTTTTAGTGCCATCAGAACTGCAGATCCCTGGAACTAGGACTGTGCACAAAAAGCCAGCGCACCCCACAATCTACACCAGAACTCTCCTGTGAACATTTACCTGTCGTACCAGTAAGACCATTTAAGAGGAGAGTGATGAAAATCTATCATGTGGAGGTCAGATTTGAAGAGAGGTAAATTTCCCCCAATGACGAAGTCCCCTGCTCTGTAGTAATGTTTTGGGTCGTGAAAAGGCTTGGTCAAGAGGCACCTATTCCTCAGTAACAGGTAGGCAGTGACTTGGTGCAGGAACCAAAGCAGGAGAAAGCAAATCATGAGCATCACAGAAAGGTCGTTGAGTTAAATACTGTACAGACTCTAAAGTGCAGTTTCATTCCAGGTGGGGGTTGAGGGAGGAAAGACACACAAGCAGCAGACTACAAGGTTCTTGATCCTCATCTCAGCCCCAACTGGAAAAGCCGAGGGTGTATTTATGACAAGAATATTTTATCCTGAACATCTTTGTTATTTAGTTTGTTATGGTTTTAATACTTTTAATGTTGGTTTTTAACTGATTTTAATGTTTAAATAATTGTAATTGTTTAATTGATTTTAATGTTTAAATGCTTTTAATTGCAAACCGCCCAGAGACGCAAGTTTTGGGCGGTATGGAAATATGTTAAATAAATAAATATTGTACTTGGTGGGTGAAAATCCCCAGGGACTCAGCAAGAATTAATGTTATTCAGATAATTCCAGGGGAGAGAAACGGTTCTCTCCCATTGCACCAGGCTCTCTTCAGAGCTCAATGGGAGAAACACATGCTTGTGTCTTTCTCTGCTTGTCTCTGAGACAGACTGGCCCAGCAATTCCGCCTTCCTTCTCAGGTTTTGGCTTCTGGCCTGCATGAAACTGAGCACCTAAATCCAAGGTGGAGCTCAGACTTGTGTGAACATTAGCCCATATCAATGAATGACGATGGCTGTCCATGTGGATCCCGGTACTCCTGCCCAGTCTAACCCTGCTCCCAAGCCCAGCTCTTAGCCAAGGTTAAGGGAACAAACACTCCCTTAACCTGGCTGCTGGGCTCATGTGCCTCCTCGGCTCCACAGAGCTGAGGAGACACAGAGATGGGTGCCCAGAGCACCCATCTGAAGGGGAAATCCCCCAAGGCACCACGCTGATTGCACTGTGCCTTATGGGATATGTGGAGGCTAGGAAAACAAGTCCCAGCCTCTGTTGCTCCGCATTGCTCCCGGCACACAGGTCATGTGAGTGCATGGCTTGCGTGCCAAAATAATCAAGAGTAGTCATCGGAGGGAAGGTAGACTGAACACTGCCTTTCCCCCCGTCCACCCACGCTACCGCCTAGGGATGTGCGATTTGATTTGGATACAAATCAATTTGTACCCGAATCTAGCTGATTCAGGTGATTTGGAGACAAGATGAATCACCCCTGTGGTCCATTGGCTAGATTTGCGTACAAATTGAATTGCTGTTGATTCGAATCGATTTGGGTTTCGGATCTGTCCTATTAATTCCCCCAGATTCCCAGCTTTCATTTTTTAAAAAAACCTAAGCTCTAGCCCTTATAGAATTGGAGTTATGGAACAAATGTGTGGTCACTATTTTTCAAGTGTTCAGATTCTTTGGTGTATAATAACTTTCACTCAATGAATCCTTATGAGGATTCATTACACACCTTCCTTTCTTCTATTCATTTTGACTGTCTTTTTGACAGTGCCAGCTGTTAACTGCCATGTGCCAACTACACCCCACTCCCACACGCAAGGCAATGGGGTACTACTCAGTTTAAGTTAAGTGCCTAATGGGTAGAGGCTACCACCCAAATTGCAGAGTAATTGGGCAAAGGGCTGATTTTTTGGTGAATTGTTGAAGGTTTAGTGTCTTTGGGGCAGATTTGGGGCATAAAGTGGGATCTGGGGTGGAAGAGTGGGCTGGGGTGGTAGTGCCTAATGGGTGGAGGCTACCACCAAAATTGCAGAGAGATTGGGCAAAGGGCTGGTTTTTGGTGAATTGTTGAAATTTACACATCTTTAAGGTTTTTCCCCATAAGGTATAATGGAGGTGTATTGCTTCATGTCGGGGGGGAAGGTGTGGCTTAGAGTGGTGTGGGGTTGGTGGTAGTGCCCAAGGGGGGCAAGGAAGCTACCAGAATTTTTTCAAAGGATTTGGGCAGAGGGCTGATTTTTGGTGATTTGTTGAAATTTATGCATCTTTAAGGTTTTTCTCCATAGGGAATCATGTAGGTTTCAGCAGCCCCATAATTGCACTTGGGGGGCACTGGGGAGGCCCAGAGTTAGTGGTGGTGTAGTGAACAGAGGGTGCCAGCCACCCTCATGGGTTTCTAACCCATGGGGTTCAGGATTCTGTTGTTTCTGAGGTGTTGTGAGTGTAGAGTCTCTGGTAGCAAATGAGATTTTCAATACAAACCATGAATCCACTCTCATTTGCTACCATAGAATCTACACTCAGACCACCTCAGAAACAACAGAACCCTGTACCCCATGGGTTAGCAACCCATGAGAGTGGCTGGCACCCTATGTGAACTACATCACCACTCGCTCTGGGCCACCCCAGCACCCCACAATTGCATTATGGGGCTGCTGAAACTTCCATTATACCTTATGGGGGAAAACCTTAAAGATGCGTAAACTTCAACAATTCACCAAAAAACAGCCCTTTGTCCAATTCCTCTGCAATTTGGGTGGTAGCCTCTACCCATTAGGCACTTAACTTAAACTGAGTAGTACCCCACTGCCTTTCATGTGGGAGTGGGGTGTAGTTGGCACATGGCAGTTGACAGTTGGTGCTGTCGAAAATACAGTCAAAATGAATAGATGAAATGAAGGTGTGTAATGAATCCTCATAAGGATTCACTGAGTGAAAGTTATTATACACCAAAGAATCCGAACACTTGAAAAATAGTGACCACACATTTGTTCCATAACTCCACTTCCATAAGGGCTAGAGCTTAGCTTTTCTTTTCTTTTTAATGAAAGCTGGGAATCTGGGGAGAGAGCCAGCATGGTGTAGTGGTTAGAGTGCTGGACTAGGACCAGGGAGACCCGAGTTCAAATCCCCATTCAGCCATGATACTAGCTGGGTGACTGGGCCGGTCACTTCTCTCTCAGCCTAACCTACTTCACAGGGTTGTTGTGAGGAGAAACTCAAGTATGTAGTACACTGCTCTGGGCTCCTTGGAGGAAGAGCGGGATATAAATGTAAATAATAATAATAATAATAATAATAATAATACCCGCAGTGAGGCACTACCTTGGCGTGGCTGTGGGGCTTGCGTGCTCTGAGGAAGGTGAGAGCTATGCCAGAGGTCCAACCATACTGGACAGGTCTCACCAGAGGAGCCAGACAAAGAGTGCCTCTCCCACCAACAATATGGTAAGACGTAACTTTCACAGATCTATACCAGATCAGTCGTTGCCCGGGTCAACAAGGACCGCGCCACGTGCTGGAGTCCCTGGACATCTGGTGACAAGTGGGCAACAGGACTCAGGATCTTCAGTTGAGCAACCAGGGCTGGAGACTGCAATGCTACTGGAAGAAACGTCGCTTAACCGAAAAAAAATATGAAAAATGCCAAGAAGGAAATAATGATCTGCTATTTCAAGTCTAGTCCAACTAGAAGAGGTTATTCAAAAAGAATGTACCAAATTTGGAAAGAGAAGCATCCAGATACAGAAATAACAGGACAAAGGCTAGCAGACCAGAGAAGATTAATTATAAGAAATAAAGTATTCACAGGAGTTGAGCTGGAAGAACTGCAAAAAGCAACACAAGCTCAAGATATGGAAGAAGAATTACCACCAACTGAAGCAGTTGCTCAGGCGCAGGTGGAGGAGGTGTTGGAAATAGAGGATACCACTGTTGCTGAACTGTTTCAAAATCAAAACCAGGCAACCTCCCCTTTGCCTTCACCTCAAAAACCCAAATGCCGTTTAACAGAAAAGCAACAAGAACTAAAGCAAAAAATAACGGAGCACATGAACCAAACAACCACCAAGGTTCGACTTCCAGCTCTAAAAACAGTTGCCAAAAAACAGCTTGCTCAGGCATTAAAAGATGTCAATGCTGCACTTGCAGAAATAACCAATAATTTGCAAGAAACAAACCAACTAATGTTTAGTGCAGCAAGAATAACAACACAAGAGCTCAGATATAAGATCAGTGGACCTGTAAAAAAAGAAAGTAGTACATCACCTAAATGGAAGATTAGATTAGAAAATAAAATCTCCAGGCTCATATCAGATGCGAGTAAATTGAAAGAGATGAAAGACAAGAAGCTGAAGAATGAAAACACCAAACAGTATTTGATCCAAAAATACCACCTAAATTCAAGGAAAATTAGAGACGTCCTGGAAATAATAAAGCAGCAAATAACAGCAGTGTCAAAGAAGATTAGCAGATACGAAGCCAGAATCACACAACACAGGCAGAATCTCCAATTCCAGTCGAATCAGAGACGTTTCTACCAAAGCATAGAAGGAGAAACTGCAAGAAACATAGAAACACCAAATAAAGAAGAAACAGTGCAATTCTGGGGGAAATTATGGGACAATCCAATAGATTATAATAAAAAAGCAGGCTGGATGAAAGAGGTCAAAAAATGTAACCAACAAATGCAAGATCTAATAATAACACCAGAATTAATAAGTGAAAGAGCAAAGAAAATTAAAAATTGAACTGCGCCAGGTGACGATGAACTGCATGGCTTTTGGCTTAAACACCTAACAAGCCTTCATAAACAACTGTCAAAACAGTTCAATCACATTTTGCAAGGAGGTGATATTGAACAATGGCTAACAACTGGGAAAACTCATCTGAAAGACCCAGCAAAAGGTGCAGTTCCAAGTAATTATAGACCAATAACCTGCTTGCCAACCATGTTCAAATTACTAACTGGAATAATAGCAGATGAAGTGATGCAACTCTTATTAACTAACAAACAGCTTCCAGTTGAACAGAAAGGAAATTGTCCAAACACCAGAGGCACAAAAGACCAGCTGCTGATTGACAAAATGATTTTAGAAAATTGCAAGAGAAGAAAAACCAATCTAAGTGTTGCATGGATTGACTAGCAATAGCAATAGCAATAGCACTTACATTTATATACCGCTTTATAGCCAGAGCTCTCTAAGCGGTTTACAATGATTTAGCATATTGCCCCCAAATTCTGGGTACTCATTTTACCGACCTCGGAAGGATGGAAGGCTGAGTCAACCTTGAGCCCCTGGTCAGGATCAAACTTGTAACCTTCTGGTTACAGGGCAGCAGTTTTTTTTACCACTGCGCCACCAGGGGCTCTTCCTTGAGAGCCAAGAAAGCCTTTGATTCATTGCCTCACACATGGATACTAAAATGTTTAGAAACAACTGGTGTCAGCAAAAACATTCAGATATTTATTTAAAAAGCAATGAGCATGTGGAGTACACAGTTAACAGTCAATGGTGAGACGCTTGGGCAGGTTAGCATTAGAAGAGGCATTTTCCAAGTGGACTCACTATCCCCTCTGTTGTTTGTAATTGCCATGACCCCACTTTCACAAATACTAAACAAAACAGGCCTCGAATACCAAACATCTAAAACATCAAGTCAAATCAACCATCTGCTGTACATGGACGATCTGAAGTTGTATGGAAAGTCCCAGTCAGAAATCGAATCACTGCTAAACACTGTCTGTATATTCAGTAGCGATATAGCAATGGAGTTTGGACTAGACAAGTGTGCTGCATTAATAATGAACAGAGGAAAAATAACAAAAACAGATGGAATAGAACTGCCCAATGGAAGCAACATCAAGAACCTGGAAGAGAAAGAACATTATAAATACGTGGGCATTCTCCAGGCTGATAACATCGCACACACTGAAGTTAAAAGAAAAATGGGAAGTGAATACATCAGGAGAGTTAGAAAAATCCTCAAGTCCAAACTCAATGGCGGGAACACCATACAAGCCATAAACACCTGCGCTATACCTGTTATCAGATACACTGCAGGAATAATAGACTGGACCCAGGCAGAGCAAGAGACGCCAGATCGTAAGACCAGGAAAATAATGACCATCAATCATGCTCTGCACCCCCGCAGTGATGTAGATAGGCTATACTTCCCTCGCAGCTCAGGTGGAAGAGGATGGAAGAGGAAGTGGAATGCTGTAAGTCCATCAAACAGCAGAAGAGGAGAAAAGAGGACTTGAAGAATATATCAAGGACAGTGAAGAAGATGCACTTCAAATGGTCAATAACGCGAAACTATTCAACACCAATGAAAAGAAAGAACAAGTCAAGAACCGAGCAGAAAAATGGAGCAATAAGCCCCTGCATGGTCAATATTTGCACAATATAAATGGAAAATCAGACATCACCAATACCTGGCAATGGCTTAAGAATGGCAACCTGAAGAAAGAAACAGAGGGTTTAATACTGGCTGCACAAGAACAGGCACTAAGAACAAATGCAATAAGAGCAAAAGTCAAAAAATCAACCACAAACTGCAAGTGCCGCCTTTGTAAAGAAGCAGATGAAACAGTGGACCACCCAATCAGCTGTTGTAAAAAGATCGCACAGACTGACTACAAACAAAGGCATGACAAGGCAGCAGGGATGATACACTGGAACATCTGCAAAAAATACAAGCTACCTGTAGCCAAAAATTGGTGGGACCATAAAATTGAAAAAGTGGTAGAAAATGAAGATGCAAAAATATTATGGGACTTCCAACTACAAACAGACAAACATGTGCCACACAATACAGAAAAAGACCAAAATAATCCCAGTGGTAATTGGCGCCCTGGGTGCAGTTCCAAAAGACCTTGAAGAGTACCTCAATACCATAGGAGCCACAGAAATCACCATCAGCCAATTACAAAAAGCAACTTTACTGGGAACAGCCTATATTCTGCGACGATATCTATAACAACAGCAACAACATTGACAATAAAATTCAGCCATCCCAAGTCCTTGGACTCGATGCCTGGATAAAACAAACCAGTCAATAACATCTGTCTGACTGTGTTAAATAATAATAATAATAATAATAAATTAATAGGACAGGTCCGAAACCCGAATCGATTCTAATCAAATCAGCCGCAATTCGGATCTGAATCGAATCTGGGGTGATTTCGATGGGTTAGATTTGGATCCAAATCGAATCGGGGCTGTTTTGATTCAGATACAAATCAAAACACAGAAAATCCGAATTGCACACCCCTACTACCACCTACCAATTGTGTGAATGGGCTCAGGGAAAGCAGAGAGTTGGACAACAGGAGCTAGGCTGGAACTAGGAACAAGGATAGTCCTCAGTGTGGGTTTCTACTATACTACCTCAGGTTTTGTGGGGGAGTGTTTCAAGAATCATGGGAAATGGGGAACTAGTTAGGAAGGGAAATTCATAAGCATATGTCTGTCCAGAAATGGATGGTGACATCTTCCCCAGTCTATGATGGCTTTATACTTAACACTTACGTTGAACTACATTTGTCATTTTGTTGCCCATTCACCCATTTTATTGCCCACCACCCTCTGTAGTTCAGGGTCAGCCATAAACATGGCCATCTTGCTTCTTACCCCCAACTCTGACTCATTAATCAACAAAGAAAAAGTACCAAATCCAATACAGACCCTTGGGGTCTGTAAATATTCTTATTTCCCTCCATTGTGAAATATTCTGGAGAGGCAAGTTCTGGTTGTCAGGAGAATATCTCCACATTTTCTGGAACCCAGAGGCTTCAAAATTGTGGGTTTAATCTAAACTAGCTGATCCGGCGCTGAGCAACTGTGCCCCTAGTTCTCCGTCTCTCCTCCCCATCTTCAATTCCCCCCTCCCTTCAGCCCCAGTCCCCATTCTGCTTTCCTTTCCCTCCGTTCAGCCGGCCTGGCGATGCTTTCCTTTCCCTCCCTGCCCGTCGGCAGGGGGGGCGGGCGGTTTTCCTCGCCAGGCTGGCCAGTGCTTTCTTTGCCCGCATGCTGGCTGTCTGCACCAGCTGCCTGCCGGTCTGGCGGCTGCCGCTTCTGCACCACAGCCAGCCAGCCTGGCGACAGCCACTTCCCCTCCTCAACCGGCTGCTGCTTCTCCTCCTCAGCCGCCTGCCAGCCTGGCAGCTACTGCTTCTACACCATGGCCACCTGCTGGCCTGGAGGCCACTGTTTCCACACCACAGCTGGTGGTAGCCACCTCTGTACTGCGGCCGGCCAGCCTGGCGGTGGCCGCTTCTCCTCCACAGCAGGCTGGCCTGACGGCCGCCACTTCTCTTCCACTGCCAGCCTGGCGGCCACCGCTTCTACATTATGGCCACCTGCCGGCCTCTTGGCAGCCACTTCTACACCACAGCCAGCTGGCCTGGTGGTGGGCACTTCCCCTCCACAGCTGGCCGCCGCTTCTCCTCTGCGGCCGGCCTGGCGACGGCCACTTCTCGGCAGGGGGCCGGGCCACCCATCCCTGTCACTAATCAGCAGCTCACTCGCGTACTCTCATGAGAGCTGCCACACATGGGATGAGCAACGGGTATGCTTAGGAGAATTAGATAGATCGATAGATGGTGGGTTTAATCTAAAAAGAAGCATAAGACAGACACCAGCAACAGCCACTAGAGGGATGCTGTGCCAGGGCTGGATAGAGCGAGTTGCTCCCCCACCCCATGCTAAATATAAGAGAATCACCACTTTAAAAGATGTCTCTTTCCACAGTTAGCAGGGGAAGAGAGTAATGAAGGCTTGTCATTTCTGTATAGGGTGGTGTAGCAAGAAGACACCAGCCATACACCCTTCTACCTTAGTAAAAACCCAGGGAAAATACTCGGGTTATCCAGTGGGGCAGCATCAGGATCGGGCCCAATCCTGGAGCTACCCACAAGCGTGTGAACAGCCCCACATAGTGTTATGACACACACAGGCTACTGCAGCTGCTGGCTTACATACAGACTGAAGTTACTCATGAGCACTCCCACTGGAAACACTGCTGCTGGCTTGGCTCTGGTGAGAGAAAGGAAGGCTCAGAAGGTTCCACCCATCCCAGTACCATAATATTTTATTTCAAATGCTGGCAACCCCAGTTGTACTCCCATTATGCTAAGATGGAAGTGGCAGGAAGTGGCCAGCCCAGATGTTCATTGAGGAAGCCCATCACAATTGGAATGGTAGTACTAGATTGACATGAAAGGAATCCAGCCATTTCCCTGGCTGCTGAGCCTATCAGTCAAGCTAAGGGACAGATGGACTGAGCCTCAGCCAGCCAATCAGGAGCAGAGGGAGAGGGAGAAATGTTGCCTGACTCTCCCCACCCTCCACTTCCTGCAGAGGACACATTGTGGAGATCCGAGCTGCTTTGAGCTGATGGTCTTTTCTAATGAAAGGAGTGAATATCTTGCAACAGGTATCATACAGGGACTTTCCCCATTCCCTCACACATAGGAGGGAATGCCTCTTCAGCATACAAAGCTGCCTTATACCAACAGGCAGGCAATATGAAGGGAGCACAAACCCCAAAGCAGCAACAAAATCTAACCGATAGCGTAAGAACAGCCCTGCTGGATCAGACTCAGGAACTGCCCAGTCCAGCATGCTGTTTCACACAGTGGCCTCTGAGGAGCCCACAGGCAAGAGGTGAGGACACACCCTCTCTCTTACTGTTGCTCCCCTGCAACTGGTATTCAGAGGCATCTTGCCTCTGAGGCTGGAGGTGGCTTATAGCCTTCAGACTAGTAGCCATTGATAGACCTGTCCTCCACTGCATTCGTGGCACAGCCAGGAGCGACTCTTCCCTACCTTAAAGGCAGGGAACACAGCGCAGCCCCAGACTAGCTCCCGAAGGGGCCACATGGCTCCACTCAGGAGCCAGACCACGCCCCCCACATCCGACGTCAGATGCAGGGGCGTGACTAACCCCCGCCTCTGATGTCAGACATGGTGGGTGGGGCCGCCGCCACGGCCACACATGGGCCACTGGGGGTCAGGCTCCGCACCTGGTCTGCTGTTGCCCCCATTCATCATGGGAAGGCAGGAGGAGCCACCAGCCAGCACTGGTCAGCACTGACCATAATGGCAGCACCAGGGGGGCACAGAAGGGGCAAATTGCATTTATGGGTGGGCAAGCCGGGTCTCACATATTCGATTTCTGAAACAGAAAATAGGGATGGTGGTGAGGTGAGCCACTTGTCTGGGAGGGATGCTTGCCCACCCATGTCCCCCTCTGGAGCCACCTTTGGCCAAAAATGAGGCTCCCTTCCCCTTCAGATAAGCTCATGGGGATGGAAACAGCACCATCAGGAGGCCAGTGCAGGGGGTTCCCTTATGGACTTCACAACTTGCTGCCTCTCCTGGAGCAAAAAGCAAACCAGCATGATATAGCGGTTAGAGTGTTGGACTAGGACTGGGGTGACCGATGTTGACATCCCCGTTCAGCCATGAAACTCACCGGGTGACTCTGGGCCAGTCACTGATCTCTCAGTCTAACCTACCTCACAGGGTTGTTGTGAGGATATACATAGCCAAACATACCACGCTGGGCTCCTTGAAGGAAAAGTGGGATACAAATGATGATGATAAATAATGTCAAAGATCAATAAATTCACAGTATGGTGGGGGGTGGTCTTCTTCTTGCTACCCACTGCCAACTACCTTCTATGTCTGCACAGTATTATGGAGATCAAGGTTTCAGCTACCTGTCTGGTTAAAAAACGTCCCTTCTGGACATGGGGCACATTCATAGCAGCAAACCTGCTTCTCTTCTGGGACTTTTCTGTTGTGTCCTGGAGGGCAGTGACCCACACACCTAGCAAAGGACACCCTCTAGAGGAGAAGAGAGAAAGTGTCCTTGCAATGTGGGACATGTCAGAAACCTTCCTTAGGCTATCAGTACCCCAAATTCAATATTGTCTCCTCCATCTGGCAAAAGCTTCCCATAGACTTTGCCAGTTGGTCTACCTGAGCTCCTATTAATAGAGATTGAACCCAAGGCCTTCTGCATGCAAAGCAGATGCTCTGCCAAGAAGTCTGGTCTCTAGGTTGCCACCCCATGGGACCATTTTAAAGCACAGCGCCAGCGAGGGGGGAGAGCACCCTTTCCAGTCCTTAAAGTTATCCCCCCCCCAACCTTCAAACCGTCCAAACCGGCAGACTTTAGAACCAGTTCGGAGGTCCGTAAAAGGTTTGGCAGTCCAGAGGTAAAAGGTTTGAACCGGTTCAGAGGTCTGTTTTAAAGCACAGCGCCAGCAGGGGAAACATGGGGGTGGGTAAGAGAACCCTTCCTGGTCCTTAAAGCTGTCCCGCCACCACCACCTTTGAACCGGCTGAACTACTGGACTTTCTGAACCAATTTGTGCACATCCCTATCTTCCACTGCCCTTTGTTTCATTAAATCGCAAAAGATGCTTCCTCAATGAAATGAATGGTGGGAAGATACCTTCTCAGTGGCTTCTTTTTGTGGCTGGTGTCTCTTTGCTATACCACCCTTTACAGAAGCTACAAGCCTTCCTTACCCTCTTCCCCCACTAACTGAGCAAAGAGGCACTTTTTTAAAGTGGTGACTCTCTTTATTTAGCAGAGGGAGAGCAACTGGCCCTGTCCATCCCCAGCACAGCATCCCTCCAGTGGCTGTTGCTGGTGTGCATCTTGTGTTTCTTTTTTACATCGTGACCCCTTTGAGGACAGGGATCCATCTTTATTTATTTTTATTTCACTATGTAAACCACTTTGAGAAAACTTGTTGAAAAGCAGTATATAAATATTCATTGCTGTCAACTCCTACAAGGGAAATTATCTTGGCTGTCTCTGGAACTCACTTCATGGCAAGTGGGATGTTTTGGAGCAGTATAAACAAGGGCTGCATTTGAAAGGGGTGAAAGCACTACATAAGAACATAACATAAGAATAGCCTTGCTGGATCACAGTCAAGCCCTTTCTAGTCCAGCATCCTGCTTCAGCCATCCAAGCTAGTGGCCATCACCACATCCCATGGCAGACAATTCCATAAATCAATTAAGTGCTGTGAAAAAGTACTTCCTTTTGTTGGTCCTAAATTTCCTGGCCATTGGTTTCATGGGATGACCCCAGTCCTAATGCTGTGAAAGAGGGAGAAAATTTTATATCTCCTTTATAAACTAGTGGAAAATTGGGTTGTTTGAGTGACACTCGCTGGAACCCCCAGATTCACAGGACAGAAATCCAGACTGGTGTGGGACTGATATCAAAGCCTCCAAAACTATAATATCACCTAGTGACACTCAGCCAAACCCAACTCCCCAGTCATCCATTTGTCCTAACTCACTTTGGCACAAGCCTGGGTGCCATCTTGGATTTGGCTACTGCTCAACTTCACCAGGTTCCAAGTCCCATCCTTCAGCCCCATGGAGAACCAAAGAGTGACACAAACATGTTTTTCTCCCCGTTGAGGTGCTGACAGAGCCAAACCCTATGGGATTATTTCTCTCCCCAGGAATGATCAAAATCACAGTCCTTCTGGCTGAACCCCTGTGGGTCTCCATCTACCATGTCAACAACAAAGACATCCTGCACAAAACATGCTTGTATGCTAAATACAGCCTGAATTCTTCCAGCTGGGGCTGAGCTAAAGAACAAACACAATGTCTGTCCTTGTGTGCAAAATCCCTGGCTGGAACTTATGTGATTGACACTTTTTGTGTTCCCAGCATCCTTGCACAGAAGGTGAGAGCTCTTTGTGTCGCCCATGATTTCACTGTTGGTGCTGCTTTCCTTCCTGCCTCAAGGAGTCACCACCCACCTGGGAGTGAGGACCAAGTGCCTCCTGACAAGACCTTTCCAACTCCAAGAAGACTATTTCAGACCAGGGGACCTCAGCATTGGTGGACATTTACCCCTCGGCAATGATATACTTCTTGGACATCACTACAAAGCACTTCCCAGTGATATTATCCGGTAAGCTTGCACACGAGGGGTGATTCTGGGTGAGAATAATAGAACCATAGAAGGTAAATATTGGATGAGGTATTGGAGATCTTCTAGTTCACAGTCTTCTAGGCAAAGTGCTTCCCCAAAATGTCCCCTGTATAGTACTCTTGAGCTAGAAATTCAAAAGGTCCCCAATCATAGGAACATAGGAAGCTGCCATATACTGAGTCAGACCATAGGTCCATCTAGTTCAGTATTGTCTTCACAGACTGGCAGCGACTTCTCCAAGGTTACAGGCAGGAATCTCTCTCAGCCCTATCTTGGAGAAGCCAGGGAGGGAACTTGAAACCTTCTGCTCTTCCCAGAGCGGCTCCATCCCCTGAGGGGAATATCTTAGAGTGCTCACACTTCTAGTCTCCCATTCATATGCAACCAGGGCAGACCCTGCTTAGCTAAGGGGACAAGTCATGCTTGCTACCACAAGACCAGCTCTCCTCTCCTTGCTACCACAAGACCAGCCACCATCGCTTCTTGCACACACACCTGATGGATTTCTGTTTGTATCTCTAGAAGGTACAGTTCTACTCCCAAATGCTATGCACCATAGTAAATGTCCTGGAAGAAACAAGATATATAGCAACTTCACATATAATCCCTCCAGGAAGCCTTTCCTTCTCCTACCTTCAGGCTGCTAGCAGTACCAGGGATTGTTTGGCCCTCAGTCTGAATGGAGGAGGGAGACAAGATTGCTAGGATGGTACTCTCCCTGATTTTGTGTATTTAAGGGCATTTCACTGCATGCCAGTTCAGAACAAAAGATGGGGAGCATTGCCTGATTGTCTTAGAACATGCTCCCCTAAAAGAGCAAAACATTATTTTTTAGGGTTCCCCTAGTTGCCCAATATTTGCTCCTATGCTTCAGTTTGTAGTCAGAGATGCTACCTGAATTTGCTTTGCTCTTGAATATGAGAGCAGATATAATCCAAATATATTTTGCTACTGTATCAAGTGTCATTGAGTTCCACAGATCCATTTGCAAAATAAATGGCTATGTTAATGGCTATGCAATCTTTTTAATTTGCAGACATGATAGTATTACATCACTGTTCAGGTTTGAATAAAGTTCCTTTTAAATGCTTGAAGGATCCAAATACTTTATCCAGCTGTCTTCGGTTCTTCCAGCTGCGATTACCAGCTTTGGCTGAGGTGTGAGCAATTTATGTCAGCCTGGAAAACTTTACGGGACTGAAATTGCCTATTGAATCCAATACAGGTGATTGAGGACTACAACTGTATAAGTGACATTTTAGGGAAGCACTGTGTCTTGTAGAGATGCATCAGGCAGAAATTCATCCATGGCATCTCTAGGAAGTGATTGTGGAAGCTGGACCTGATGAAAGTATGTCTGGATGCATCACTCCCCAGCCCAATGGCCAGCTGAAAGACCAAGGCAATGAGGCAAGTCTCACAATCAGTGAGACTCTCCTGAATGGGGTTTGCGGGAAGAGCGGGCTTAGCCCACTCTCCCCGCATGATTATTCCTGCAGCCCTGGGGGGCCTGATCAGCCGCCTACATGACTACTGGCTCCGTCACGGAGTCGGCGGGGGCTGCGGGAATTGGGGACCACGTGGCCCCCAGAAGTTCCAGGATGCCTCGTGCAAGTGCACAGGGCATCCTGGAGAGACCCCCAGGGCTGGGAGGTCCTTCCGCCTCCCGGAGGGGGGCTCTTCGTGTGTTGCCGCGGTGCAGAGCCGTGCCATGGCAATACACGACCAAATAGATGGGGTTAGCGGAGCGCTTGCTCCGCTAACCTTGTCTAAGGGGAGGGGGGATTAGGAGGGTTTGCTGACGGGAGCCGAGCAGCTCCCGTGGCAGCACATGATCCTCCAAAAGCGGGCTAGGCTCCTTTAGCCCACTTTTGGTGGATCGTGAGGATCTCCTGAATGGACCGGGTCTCACGATCTGTGAGACCCGGTTTGGGGCGGTGAGCGGGAAGAGCGGGGAGGGAGCCCTGGGTGGCCGGATCGGCCGCCCACACGATTCCCGGCTCCGAGACAGACCCGGCGGGGGCTGGAGAGCTTGGGGGCTGCACGGCCCCCAGAAGCCCCAGTATGCCCTGCGCGGGTGCGCAGGGCATACTGGGGAGACCCCCGGAGCTGGGAGGTGGCTCTTCGCCTCCCCTCCGGGGGTCTACTCGTGAGTAGGCACGGCATGAAGCCGCACTGCAGCTACTCACGATTCTAAAAACCAGGTTTGCGGAGCGCTCGCTCCACAAACCTGGTTTGGGGGCAGGGGTTCTTGAGCGGGTTACCCGCTCAAGAACCACCGGGCTCGCAGCCGAGCCCGGTGGTTCTGACAATCGGCAAAAGTCGGGCTAGTGGAGGCTAGCCCGGTTTTTGTTGATCGTCAGAATATCCCCACAGTGTGAGTGCATGAAGCCTCATTTCAAAAGCCAGCATCACATACCATAGCCTTTACAGCTTATATGGGGAGGAACATAAGGTGGGTACCTTAACTAGCTATTTCCATGCTTTTTTGAGCACAAGTGAAAATGTAGAGCATGGATGACTGAATACAACTCTATATTAATGCAGAAATCTGCTACCTCATCCCTGACAAATCTCTGTAAATATCTGGCAAAGGAGAGCCCACCATTGTTGATAAGCAGATTGTTTCACTCTCTAACACCTCCTACAGTCTACTTAATGTCTAGCCTGAATCCTTGTAGTTTCAATCCATTTTCAATCCATTTTCAATCCAAGCTTCCTTGTAGTTTCAATCCATTGCTTCTAGTCCTCCGGAGTGATAGAGAATCAGTCCACTTCTTCTTCTACATAATAGTCCTTCAAATATTTGCGGATGGTTCTCAGATCTCCCCTTAGTCTTCTCTTCTCCAGTATAAATATACTCCACTTCTTCCATTGTCCCTCCTAGGACTATGTTTCCAGGCCCCTCACCATTGAGAAGATTTGGTTGAACACTGAGAGAGTCAGTACTGTGATAATGTTATCTATACTTGGTTAAGCTTTTGGCGGGGAATACAAGTGGGTAACAGTATCTATAGGATGGGGTGGGTTCATCTATTATAGTTTGTGAAGTATTGCTGGAGATTTTGGATCTGGAAAGTTGAACTGGAAGGATTTCATTACCTGCTATTTGAACTGGAAGGACCTCATAACCTGCTATTCTGCTTTTGTGTTGGGATCTGCTCTCAACCTCCCCGAACCAGCAACAGGGCTCTGGGGAGGCCCCCTAGAACACTTGGAGGCCCCCCTGGACACAGGAGGCCACGGACCTAATTCCCAAGGTCCGTGGCTAAGAGCACCTCTGTCCCTAACATAACTCTCCTGGCAGACCCAATCCTATAGCCAAGAACTACCAGCACATCCTGGCCTTGGTGTTTGCCATCAAAGGGCTCAACAAGGATCCAGCACTCCTCCCCAACTTCACGCTGGGCTTCAGGATCTACGATGACAAGGACATTGTACGAAAGACCTTCCAGGCCAGCCTGGCTCTGCTCTCCACACGTGGGCAATTGGTGCCTAACTTTAAATGCAACACAGAGGACAATCTGTTGTCCGTCATTGGGAGTCTCCATTCTGACACCTCCAGGCAAATGGCCACCATCTTGGGCATCGTCAAGATACCTCAGGTAAGGGGAACAGACAGGGGCAGTAGTGGGGAGAGGCAGGCTTGTAACCAGCGGGTTGGTTTGGGGGGCAGGGTTTTTTTGCAGAAGTCAGGGGAGGCAGGTTATAAAATGTGCAGTTAAAACAGTCAGTGAGGCTGGGAAGGAAAGAGAATTTTTTGGTGTGGCAGGTACACACCATGCCACTAGCTGGCTATGGACCTGGGGAGAGGCAGTGCTTAGTCACACAGAGATGCAAAGGCCATTCTCTGAAAGTGCATTCAGTGTATCATCCTAGTGTGTTGTAAGGAATGGAGAGGGAATCTCCAGCAGATTCTCCAAATAGATAATTTTAAATTACTGGTCTGTATATGTGTGGCCGGTTTGGATACTCCACCATACTTTGTGGGAGTCAGGTGTTCATTTGACCTCCTATTTTTGGCTTCTCTGTCACTTGCTATCCTTGGAAATTGCCAGGAATTGCCATCAGGTTTTAACCAACACATCCCACTTCCTCAAACCCAGCCCCATGTGGAATATCACACCCTGCAGTTTCCAGCCAGGACTCTCATTGCCCAGCCTAATAAATGCAAATTCCAGGTATCATCACTTCAAGCATGATCAGAAGCTTTGCAAGTTCTCCACACAGTTAATTTTAAACATGGGGGCTATTCACAAAATCCATGTGTGAATGGGTCTGCAGGTGGACCCACAGGTGGGCAAGAAGGGCGGGAAGGCAGGGTTTGACGGGCACAGAGCCTTGGGGGAGTCCCCCATCAGAAGGACGGACTAGGCGCCCGTCTCTGTGTCTCTTTGGGCTCCGTGCAGTCCAAGGAGACACACAAGCCCAGCAGCTGAGTTAAGGAAGTGCTTGCTCCCTTAACCTCAGCTCAGAGCCAGACTTCTGAGTGGCGCTAGGCTGGCCGGGTGCGCCTGGATCCACGCAGGTCCTGGTGCTCCTCATGGTTGTGTGTGTGGCTTGTTTGGATTAATTTGAATCGAGGATTAACTGGATCTTGCTTTGGCCACCCTGTCACTTGATAACCTCTCATTCCAAGGTTTAAGGGAGCTCCTCTCTCATCCTTTGATCCAGTCTGTCCTTTCCTCCCTGGGAAAATCCAGCAATGCCAGTAACAGAATTATTTCAGACATGTCTCTTAGGAGAGGAGAGCTGGTCTTGTGATAGCAAGCATGACTTGTCCCCTTAGCTAAGCTGGGTCTGCCCTGGTTGCATATGAAAGGGAGACTAGAAGTGTGAGGACTGGAAGATATTCCCCTCAGGGGATGGAACAGCCGCTCTGGGAAGAGTATCTGGGTTCCAAGTTCCCTCCCTGGCAGCATCTCCAAGATAGGGCTGGGAGAGATTCCTGCCTGCAACCTTGGGGAAGCCGCTGCCAGTCTGGGTAGACAGTACTGAGCTAGATAGACCAATGATCTGACTCATTATATGGCAGCTTCCTATGTTCCTATGTCAGAAGCAGGATTTAGTTAGGCATGTTCGCTCTGTAATGAAATACATTCCCATCCTGCACACAGAATCTTCCCCCTCCCACTGCAGATCCTTCAGTCTGAACTATTAAGAGCCATCCCAAGGGCCACCTCAAGACCACAGGAACCTGGGTCTTTTCAACTGCAGCAGCTCAGCTATGGAATGCCCCCTCCCCCCACCAACAGCCTTCTGTAATGACTTAGCAAACCTCTGCATTTGAAATTTTAAAATGTACCTTGATTGACCTTACATGCATCCTAAGTTTTGAAAATGCCTATTATTTGTTGCTGTCCCTGAAGTAATACTTACATTTATTTAAAATAAATGCCTGTTTTTAAAAAGATTTTAAAAGATTATATTCCCCAGCACAGCCTTCAGGGACATATACCTGGAAGGCAAAGAGCACTTACGGAGACAGGGCAGAGCAGTGGAAATTGCTTTCCCCACTCATACACATGGGTATGCTCTGCTGCTCTGAAAGACTCTGGCTGAGTTGAGAGGAGCCTCTTTGTGCAGGGCATAACTCCACTACATCCCCAGATTGCTGCTCTGGATGTCAGCCACTGTGCAGAAGTAAAGAGACATCACATAGCTTCAGCCTTCACTTAGAAACCCACTTTTAATGTTAAACTCTTCCTTCCTTCAGCTCGGTTATGGCTCTATCAACACTGCTGAGAAAGGGGGAACCCTCATCCCTTCCTTTTACCAGATTGATCCCAATGAAGCCCAGCAATGTGTGGCCTTAGTCCAGCTACTCCTTTATTTCCACTGGAACTGGATTGGGCTCGTTGCTTCAGATGATGAGAGTGATGAAAACATCATCCAGATATTGGGACCAATGCTGGCCCAGAATGACATCTGTGTGGCCTTCACTGCAAGGATCAAGAAAGAATTTCTGGTGATTCCAGTTTATCCTCTTTTCCCTGATTGGTTGGGGGATGCTGATGTGGTCATTCTCTCTGGGAACTCCTATCTTATGCAGCAATTAGCAGATCATTTCAGTTTCTTTGAAGAAAAGGTCAACCCTGCATCTCAGAAGGTTTGGATCTTGACATCTCAGTGGGAATTTCTTGCACTGGGATCATTCAATAATTGGTGGTATGTCCAGGACTTCCATGGTGCTCTATCTCTCAGAGTCCACACAGGAGATGTGCCAGGATTCCAAAACTTTCTCTTGACTTTAGATCCACACCAACCCCAGGGGGACATCTTTCTCCGTGACTGGTGGCAAGTGGCATTCAAGTGTGAGTTTCTGAAAAGACCTAGATACAATTCCTGGGGCAAGAAATATTGTTCAGGTGAGGAGAAGCTGGAGAACCTGCCGACATCTGTCTTCGAAATGAGCATGACCATCCACAGCTACAATGTCTACAATGCTGCCTATTCTGTGGCACACGCATTGCACACCCTGTACGTAACACATTCAAAACACACAAAGATAAGGGCTCTCAGGAGGCTTCTGAACATTGAACCATGGCAGGTAATAATATTCTTCCTCAGATTTGTGGCACTTGTGGAAAGGAATGGTCTGCCTCATCCTCTTAAAAGGGTGGGCCTTGCAGTATATAAATAGTATGTGTAACATAGCATTGTTCTGTTTACTGAGGTCTGTGGACTGATTTGACAGTAAGTCTGGCAAGAGCTGAAAGCACTGTGTTCCCTCTCTGCATACTCCAGGATCAAGTTTTAATACACTTGATTCTGGAGTATGCAGAGAGGGAACACAGTGCTTTATTAAAACTTGATTCTGGAGTATGCAGAGAGGGAACACTATGCTTTCAGTTCTTGCCAGACTTACTGTCAAATGCAACCCACGTTTATATTGCTCCTGTGTTCTTCACATTGTGTACAGTAAGATCCAGAGATTACCCAGATAGGGACATTTCCCTAGTACGAAGAGAGTAAGGTTAACAAATAACATGGAAACCGAGGTTCATCCGGATGATCACATATCTCAGTTTGTTGGAAGGAGCCACGTAGCGTCAGAGCCCCCGGGTGTGGGGTCAATGGAGCAAGCATCCCAGTGAGAACCTGGATGCTATCCTGGCCTGCCTCGTGTAGCCTTGCAGTCACTGGTCCAGGTGGCAGAGGGGGCAGGACTCACCTGGAACAAAGCCAATGTCGTGAAGAGTGCAGGTTCACATAACACACAACTGTGGTGGAGCTGTACCTACTTTGTGAAGCCAACTTCAAATCTTGGTTACAGAAGTCAGTTTATGTCCCATCTGAAGCTGAAGTTCCTGCTTTGGTGTGGGTTCAGACAATCACGATAGGTTGATTACCAACTTTGTACATAAGTTCCTCATTATGTGTGAACCTGCCCAATATATGTTTCTTTAGGGCAAGGAGACACCAACCACAAAAAGCAGCCACTGAGCAGATATCTTCCCACTATTCATTCCACAGAGGAAACATCTTTATTTAGGTGATCAAAGGACAGTAGAAGACATCGTCATCTCCTTCACCTCTCAAAGTGTGTTAGGAGGCGTCGTTCACCATCATACTCAATGCCCCATCACCCCATTTCCCAAGTTTGTCCTCCTTTTCAGATTCATACTGCCTTGAGGAACGTCCGGTTTAACAACAGTGCTGGAGAGGAAGTCTCTTTTCCTGCAAATGGCGAGAGATCTACTTCCTATGACATTTTGAACTGGATCTTATTCCCCAATCAGTCTTTCTCTCCTGTGAAAGTTGGAAAGATGGATCAGAGAGCTCCCCCTGGCCATGATTTTGTGATTCAACCAGATTCAATTGTGTGGGCTACTCAGGTGGGCACAGGCTGAAAATATTCTCGAGATCACGGGGTGATTAGAGCATGTTTCCATTCCTGTCTCAGTCTAAAGGTCTTGGTATTCCAAAATTGTTCAGAGGGCTGTATATTATTTTCTCATTTCCTGTTTAAGTGGTTTTCTGTAATGTGCAATTGTCCTGAAGAGAGATCTCCCTTTTCAGCTGATGATCCTTTCCTTTGTGTGGAAGAAAACTCAGTTGTGTTACTCCACGTGCTGTTCATGGAAAGAGAACTGGTCTCAGGAAGAGAGCTGGTCTTGTGGTAGCAAGCATGACTTGTCCCCTTAAGCTAAGCAGGGTCCACCCTGGTTGCATATGAATGGGAGACTAGATGTGTGAACACTGGAAGATACTCCCCTCAGGGGATGGAGCCGCTCTGGGAAGAGCATCAGAAGGTTCCAAGTTCCCTCCCTGGCAAGATCTCCAAGATAGGGCTGAGAGAGATTCCTGCCTGCAACCTTGGAGAAGCCGCTGCCTGTCTGGGTAGACAATACTGAGCAAGATGGACCTAAGGTCTGACTCAGTATATGGCAGCTTCCTATGTTCCTATGGGGCAGAATTCAGGGTTGGAGCTTCTTGCACAGAGAAAGTTCCCGGCTTAGTCCCCCATAACCTTCAACTAAAATGATCTCAAGGGACAGGACCTGGAAAGTCCTCTTTCCTGTAGACGCCTTGTCAATCAGACCAGATGTCTGATCTAAACAAAGATGCTCTTTCTATTAGGGAAGAAAGCAGAGCTTATTGGCAGAGCACCTGCTTTGCATGCAGAAAGCTTTGGGTTCAAGCTCCACCAAAAGGATCTCAGGTAGACAAGTGATCAAAGATACTGGGGAGTTTTTGCCAGACAGAAGAGACAATGTTGAACTAGGTGCACTGGTGGTCTGAGTCAGCCAAAGGTAGCTTTCTAATAAGCCACAAATGATCATCTATTCAAGTGATACGTACAATTTCTGCTCTTTCTCTCTTCTCCTTTAGAGGGTGCCCTTTGGGAGGTGTGTGTTGAGCTGTCCTCCAGGACACAGCAGGAAGGTGCCAGAGGGGAAGCAGGTTTGCTGCTACGAATGTGTCCCATGTCCAGAAGGGACCTTTTCCAACCAGACAGGTAGTTGAAACCTCGATCTCCATAATACTGTGCAGATATGGAGGGGAGTCATCAGTGGATAGCAAGAATTAGATCCCCCCTATACTTTGCCTTTATTATTATTTCTTGTTTACACAGTCAGACAGATGTTATTGACTGGTTTGTTTTATCCAGACATCAGGATGAGGAGGAGGAGGAGGAGGAGGCCATTTACATACAGTCTACCAGATTTTTGACTGGATTCGGTACTTTAATTATTGGGCCCTTTCATAAGAACATAAGAACAGCCCTGCTGGATCAGGCCCAAGGCCTATCTAGTCCAGCATCCTGTTTCACATAGTGGCCTACCAGATGCCAATGGAAGCCACAGGCAGGAGTTGAGGGGATGCCCTCTCTCCTGCTGTTACTCCCCTGCAACTGGTACTCAGAGGCATCCTGCCCTTGAGGCTGGAGGTGGCCTTTAGCCCTCTGTCTAGTAGCCACTGACAGATCTCTCCTCCATGAAGTTATATCCAAAGCCCTCTTAAAGCTGTCCAGGTTGCTGGCTGTCACCACATCTTGTGGCAGAGAATTCCACAAGTTGATTATGTGTTGTGTGAAAAATTACTTCCATTTGTTGGTCTTAGATTTCCTGGCAATCAATTTCATGTGATAACCCCTGGTTCTAGTGTTATGGGAGAGGGAGAAGAATTTCTCTCTCTCCACTTTCTCCACACCATGCATGATTGTATAGACCTCTATCATGTCTTTCTGCAGTCGTCTTTTTTCTAAACTAAAAAGCCCCAGGTGTTGTAGTCTTGTCTCATAAGAAAGGTGCTCTAGGCCCCTGATCATCTTGGTTGCCCTCTTCTGTACCTTCTCCAGTTCTACAATGTCCTTTTTTTAGATGTGGTGACCAGAATGGTACACAGTACTCCAGGTGTGGCCGCACCATAGTTTTTCCAAGAGTCTAGGATATCTAAAAAAAATTAAAGATAGCATCGTAATATTTGTGCTGTCCTGAGTAGTGTGGCCTTCTCTAGCTGATGTGTTGTAATTTTATCAATGCCCAAGGTGTCAAGCTGGTGTTCAAGTTCTTTTGGTACAGTACCAAGGGCACCAACAACTATTGGCACCACTATTGTTTTCTTTTTCCAGAGCTGCTCAATTTGAATCTGAAGGTCCTTGTATTTAGTTATTTTCTCCAATTGTTTTTTGTTGACTCAACTTATCATCATCATCATCATCATCATCATTGAACACACTTCTATACCGCCCAAAACTCACGTCTCTGGGCGGTTTACAACAAGCAACCGAAAGCTATAACATTAGTTAAAATATATGACAAAAAAAAACTTAAAACAGTAATTAAAACAAAATAAACAACATGGTAAAAGTTAAAATATTACAACAATTAAAAATTTTAAAACAACATTTTGAAACGATGATAAAACTGTTAAAACAATATTTAATTAAAAGCCTGGGTGAATAGGTGCATCTTTAAATGCTTTTTAAAAGTTATCAGAGATGGGGAGGCTCTTATTTCAGCATGGAGCATGTTCCAAGGCTCTGGAGGAGCAGCAGAGAAGGCCCGTCCCTGAGTCGCCACCAAATGAGCTGTTGGCAACTGCAGACAGACCTCTCCTGATGATCTCTATGGGTGGTGGGGTTCATGACAAAGAAGACATCCTCTTAAATACCCAGGGCCAAAGCCATTTAGGGCTTTATGGGTTATAAACAGCACCTTCTATTTTGCCCAGAAACTTATCAGCAGCCAGTGTAGATCTTTCAATACAGGAGTAATATGGTCTCTCTGAGATGACTCGGAGACCAACCTGGCTGCCACATTCTGAACCAGCTGTAGTTTCCAGACTACACATAAGGGCAGCCCCACATAGAGCAAGTTACAGTAATCCAGTCTGGAGATTACCAGCATGTGTACCACTGTTCTGAGGTCATTTATCTCAATAAACAGATGCAGCTGGTGTATCAAAAGAAGCTGATAGAAGGCACTTCTGGCCACCGCCTCAACCTGGGAGACCAGGGAGAGGCTTGGATCCAGAAGCATCCCTAGACTGCGTACCTCTTCCTTCAAGGGAAGTGTGACCCCATTCAGAATAGGCAGATCAAACTCATCTCCCAAGTTTCAACCCTGCACGAGTACCTCCGTCTTATCTGGATTCAGTCTCAGTTTGTTATCCCTCATCCAGCCCATTACCTCCTCCAGACAAGCATTTAGGGAGGTTATGCCCCCTCCTGATGATGTTGACATGGAGAAGTAGATTTGGGTGTCATCAGAATACTGATAGCACCCTGCACTAAATCTCCTGATGATCTCTCCCAGTGGTTTCATGTAGATGTTAAACAACATCAGAGACAATACAGAACCCTGAGGGACACCATAGGAAAGTTCAGATTTTGAAGAACAACAGTCTCCAAGGGACACCATCTGGAACCTGCCCGAGAGGTAGGAGCGGAAACACTGCAAAGCCCCACTGCCACCCCCCTCAGACACTCCAGAATGATACTATGTTCGATAGAATCAAAAGCCGCCGAGAGGTCCAAAAGGACCAACAGAGTCACATTTCCTCTATCAGTTCCCAATTGGAGATCATCCATCTGGCCGACCGAGGCAGTCTCCACCCCGAAAGCCAGTACTTTTTGTACTTTGGTGCTGTTGTTATCATCATCATCTTTATATCCTGCTCTTCCTCCATGGAGCCCGGAATGGTGTCCATGGTTGTTTATCCTCACAACAACCTGTGAGGTAGGTTAGGTTGTGACTAGCCCAAAGTCATCCAGTGAGCTGATTTACTGCATGGGAATTTGACCCTGGGTCTCCTCAGTTTAATCTACCACTACATCATGCTGGCTTTCTTGTTGCTCCAGGGTGGAGAGCAGGTAGTGGATATCCCTGAAGCAAAACCCTGCTCTGGGCTCCTGATGGTGATTCCATTCCTGCAATGGATTCCCCAAGCATATCTGAGCAGGAAGGGAGGCTCATTGTCAGCACTGGGTGCTGGCTTATCCTGCCCTAGCGTGATGAATAGGGGCAAAAGCAACTTCCTCCTCCTGGCTGTCATCATTGTTCATTGAGGAGTGACTGGTATGGGTGAGATGCGGGGGTGGGGGAGTAAATGAACTGCAGGGGCGGCTCATTTCTGCTTTCCTCTCCCTAACCCATCTGTTTTGCTCTGCTTTCTCTCACTTGCTGCCACATTAACCCTTTGTGCACAGGCTGGTTATTTCACTGGTTTGTTTACTACTCCACCTCTCCCAGTTACTGGCCATTACTGTGTTCAACAAAGTTATATTCTGTTTCTTGATCTTTCCATCTCAAAGATCAGTTGCAGAGGCTGTCAATGGGAATATGTAGCCCACTTTTACAATCAGTTGAAAACTGGAATATTCTGTCCTCTGGGGAATATAATTCCAGCTGGTGAAGGAGAGTCAGAGAGTAAAAGTGATGTCAGTGTGGCCATCTACACCTTGACCTGGAAAACAGGTCATTCTGTATCTGTAGGTGTGGGTGGATCTGGAAACAAAAGAATGATAATATGGCTCATGTTTGAGATACTTCAATTTGGGTATTCTCTTGCAGATGCAATTCACTGTGATCCATGCCCAGAAGATCAATACCCAAACAAGAACAAAGACCAATGTATCTCCAAACATATACACTACCTTGCGTATGAAGATGTTCTGGGTCACACTTTGGCTTCTCTTGCTCTCTGCCTCACTCTGATCACATCTCTGGTGCTGGCAACCTTCATTAAAAACCAGGACACACCAATTGTGAAAGCCAACAACCGAGGCCTCACCTACATCCTTCTCATTTCTCTCCTGCTTTGCTTTCTCTGTGCCTTCCTGTTCATTGGCCGACCAAGGAAGCTCACTTGCCTTCTCCGACAAATGGCTTTTGGCATCATCTTCTCTGTTGCTGTTTCTTCAGTGTTGGCAAAAACAGTCACGGTGGTTGTGGCCTTCTTAGCTACCAGACCTGGAAACATGGCAAGACAAATACTGAAGAGACAACCAGCAAACTCCATTGTCCTGATCTGCCCCTTCATCCAAGCGGTTATCTGTACTTTCTGGTTGGCAACCTCTCCCCCATTTCCAAACCTGGACTTCCATTCCTTGGCCAGAGAGATTGTAGAGGAATGTAATGAAGGCTCGGCTACCATGTTTTACACTGTGCTGGGTTACATGGGATTTCTGGCCTTCATCAGCTTCACGGTGGCTTTCTTAGCTAGGAAATTGCCCGACAGCTTTAATGAAGCCAAGTTTATTACCTTCAGCATGCTGGTCTTCTGCAGCGTTTGGGTCTCCTTTGTGCCCACTTATTTGAGTACCAAAGGGAAGTCCATGGTGGCTGTGGAGGTCTTCTCCATCTTGGTATCTGGCGCTGGTCTCCTGGGCTGCATCTTCCTCCCCAAATGTTATATCATTGTCCTGAGGCCCAGTCTCAACAGCAGGGATCATCTGATCAGGAGAAAATATCAGGGAACTTAAGTGTTTGGAATAGTCCCTACTAATCCAATCCACTATCAAATTCAGGGAAGATGGTGGCATTATTGAGGGACTGGTCCCAAACTAATGTGGATATATTAGTCTGTTACAGCATAAAGAATTCACACTCTGGTTGCAGCTTAAAGATTAAGTGATGTGGTGCTGCCTTTGTACGTAGTCTGGAAACCATTTCCTGCAGAATGCTGCTGCCAGATTGGTCTCTAGGACATCCTGAAGAGACCATATCACTCTGGTTTTAAAAGAACTACACTGACTACCCAGGCTAACAACAGCAACACAGGCTATCACCTACAGCCTTTGGAGTCAGGCTTATACTACTACTACTACGAGTAGTAGTCGTAGTAATAATAATAATAATAATAATAGGTTTCTGGGAAAATTTGAAGTGCTGGTTATTACCTATAAAGCCTTTAATGACTTGGGCCTAAGGTATTCTTCATTATGAACCTTCTTCATTATGAACGCCGCCTATTAAGATCTTCAGGGGAGGTTCATCTGAGAGTGCCGCTGGCTCATCTGGTGGCGACTCAAAGGTGAGCCTTCTCTGTAGTTGCCCCAGGGCTGTGGGATGCACTTCCTGCTGAGATTACAGCTGCTCCATCCCTGTCGGCTTTCAGGGAGCAACTAAAAACACATCTCTTCAGTGAAGCTTTTTAGTTATTTGGTAGTTTTTATAGGTAGTGACCCAGAGCAGTGGCAGTGAGTCTTTCAACTAAGTGGGGGAAGGATTTCCAATATGCAAATTGGTAATAGTTTTAATTCCATTAGGGGTGTGCAAGGAACCAGTTTGGGTGGTTCAGCTTAGATCTGGAGTGGATTTGAACCAAATCGGCCCAGTCCAGTTCCAGTTCGTGGGCCAGTTAAGGGAATATACTTGTAATGGGGAATCCAGTGAGGATTTGTTTTGTGTTTGTGCATCTGCTAAATAAACTTCATGCATTTGATAAAATAAGCGCCATCATATGAAAGCTGCTACTTGAATTTATCACTTAATCTTTAAGCTGCAACCAGATGGTAGATTCTTTGTGGTGTAACAGATTAATATAGCCACTGAATACATTTCATTTCATTTCATTTAGCATATTTGTATACCATCCATTACTGAAGTCTCTAAGTGGTTTACAACAATAAAACAAACCAAGAAATTTTAACAGTTAAACTATATAAAAAAATCAAATCAATCCTATACTATAAAAGCCTTTGGTGTGCAGCCATGCTGCCCGTGTCTTTTTGGGCTGTTCTGGGCATGCGCAGAGCGCATGCCCAGATCGGCCGAAAGAGATACGGCCGCCCAGACACGGGCAGCCATTTTTTTCAAAAGTAAGGGACAGACCGTGTTCTTTTAGATTGAGGGCCAAAACGGCCCATGTAAATGCCGTCGCCGCCAACCGGCCGCCCGCCCGCCCAGCTGTAATTTGCTCCAACCTCCCCGCCACATTTAAGGGCCAAAACGGCCCATGACAATGCCCCCCGTGGCTGTCACCGCCAACCGCCGGCCCACCCTCCCAGTGACTTCCCTGCATGAGGGCCCCACGAACCAGCTCAATCTGCTCATCCGCACCGGTTAGGGGGTGACGTGGGACAGCTGGGGAGAGGGAAGGCGCAAGTGGGGAAAGAGCTGCACACGCTGCTCGCTCGCTCTTCCCGGGGGCGGCACTGGCGTTGGGCTGGAGTAATGGAGGGAGGACAGATCCAGGAAGTGATCACCTTGGTGTGCTGTGGACTGTGTTAGCAACCTGGCTAGGCTGCGCCCGAGAGGGCAACGGGCAGCAGCAGCGCTAGGCGGAGTGATGGGGTGTGTGGGTGTAGATGCGTGCACGGTTGGCGGGGCAGCGAAGCGTGCGGCGGTGCTGCTGCTCTTGGAACCCAAACCAGGAAGAGTGCGGGGCGATGGTTGTGCCTGCCCTCCCGCCAGCCACGCCACGCTGTCTGAGCAGAAAAGGCTGCTTCCTTCTCTCTGCGCCTCTTGGCCAAAAGGCGGCCCTTCGTCCTCCTCCTCCGGCTACTCCTTGAGCGAGGTGCCTCTGCTGGGAGAGGGGTGACAGGTAAAACACACACACACACACACACACACACAAAAACAATAAATGAGAAACACTTAAAGGGGAAAATAAAAGGCTAGCGCCCGTTATTATAACGGGCTTAAAAATACTGGTATACCTATAAAACAACCTGGATGGCTTTAAGAAGGGTTTGGATAACTTCATGAAGAAGAGGTCTATCATCAGCTACTAGTCCGAGGGCCACCTCTAGCCTTAAAGGCAGGATGCCTCTGAGTGCCAGTTGCAGGGGAGTAACAGCGGGAGGGAGGGCATGCCCTCATGCCTCTTGCCCATGGGCTCCCCAGAGGCATCTGGTGGGCCACTGTGTGTGAAACAGGATGCGGGACTAGATGGGCCCCCTTGGGCCTGATCCAGCAGAGCTGTCCTTATGTTCTGATGCCTGTATTTCAGCTGCTTGGCAACCAGAAAGTCAGCCGGTGCAGTTTCCATTTCCAAATGCTGTGAGGCACTCTACCATCTGAATTTCTGGCTGCCATTCAGAAAGAGAGCATCATGGAGACAAGTAATCAGCTATAAATGTTACCATGTTTCCACCATGCCTGCAATATTTCCCATTTTTGTCAAATAAAGTTATGGCTTGTTTTAAACACAAGCATTGATGTCTGGCTTTTTATTACTCCTTGCAATGCTAAAATAGTATTTTTCACTTTCCTTGTTTACTAACACACTTCTGTTGAGTGTAGCACATATGGGATCCTCTATTTTTAAAAAGTGAGGCAAATAAATTAATATTCAATTAAAATTACATGATTTCCTCACTTTGTCACTTAATTTACTATTTGTCATGAGCTCCATTTAATCATCTGAAACACATTTGGGGGAATCCTACTCAAAGTCGCAAACAAAATTCAAGACAAAATTGGATGATCCACATTCAGGTATGAATGGGATCTCTGTGACATGGGATCTCTATGACTCCATCTCACAAAGCTATTTATTTTTTTATATATTTACATAATATATAATATATAGCCCCTGCTAACTGAGCAAAGAGACACCTGTTAAAGTGGTGATTCTCTTATATTTAGCATGGGGAGAGCAACTGGCCCTATCCAACCCCAGCACAGCATCCCTCCAGTGGCTGTCACTGGTGTTCACCTTATGTTTCTTTTTAGATTGTGAGACCTTTGGGGTCAGGTGACCATCTTATTTATGTGTTTGTTTTTTCTATGTAAACCGCTTGGAGAACTTTGGTTGTAGAGCGGTATATAAATATCAGTAGTAGTAGTAGTAGTAGTAGTAATATGTTTATACACCACTTTATTCCATGTCTCTGGGATTATAGTCACACTTAACCAATCCCTATAATATGAGTTCATATGACTTATATATTTATTCATAGAACAAATCAGAAAGACACCATCCCCACCAAGAGACATATTTATTTTAAAATTGTGTATTACCTTTGAGACTTCAGCAGATGCATCCAGATCGTTTAAAGCAACTTTATCCTCCATCTCTATACTAAACAAAATTCTATCTTGTCTTTAAAAATGAGACTGAAGACAAAGGATGTTTGAAATGATGTTAGGAATTCTCAAGATGTTATGAATAATTTCAAGGTGTTTATTATTTATTCATCAGTTAACCACCTTTGCATATAGTGTTGAGGGCAGTGTACAGTCAATGAAAACAACTGCTGATAAAATACAGTTAAACATGAATAAGAATTCTTTAAAAATAAATATACAGTGAGAGAGAGAGAGAGAGAGAGAGAATAGCAATTAGCTAATAATTTCCGCACTCCAAAAACGTCTAGAGATAGATGAGAATAATCACCAGCTATTGATTGGTTCCACCACCCCCACACACACCCCAAATATCCTTCACCTGCTTAAGAGCATTCTTCTCTAATTCACAAATTCCCAGCTCATGCATTTCTTCACACAGGAATAATTTGCATATCCATAGATAGCATTGACTGACATAGGAAGCAGTTCTCCAGAATACCTTACAGTACATACTCAGAGGGGTGAGGGCATTGATTGGGTGTGTGTGTGTTTTTTGTTTGTTTGTTTGTTTTTAAGGGTGCAGGGTGCACAAGAGGCTGAAAGAATCTGGTCAAGTTTATAATCAGGTTTATGGATAAAATTATATATTTTTTCAAGATCAGAAACACAAAGTCCCTCATTGTCTTGACAAATCTTTCTGTAGGCTAGAGACAAAAAATGTCGGCTTGCAATTCTAAAGGCATTTAAGCAGCTGGAAATCATTTTGCAAACTGTTTTATCGCTGCTTCCCTCATACACACAAGGAGACTTCATTTAGATTCAACTAAAAGTGTATTCAGCAACAACTCCATTTTCTCCTCCTCTTTTCTCTCCCGTTCCCTTTCTCACTGCTCCCCCCACACTTCCTACAGGACACACACACACACACCCCCCAGACAAATGTCCAAACAAACTGCAAAAGACTAATGGACAGAATCAGTAGCAGACAGTGAGGGTGTCGGTGGAAGGGTGGTGAGAGGCACCTTTAAGAGTAAAAGAATTGGTGCTCACCTCTGCCCTCGCCGCACCTGAACGCTGCTCATAGAGACAGTGGCACAGACCCACCTGGGGTCACGTCTGCTCCATGCCTGTGGGGCTTCTCACTGGCCGCCTCTCTGAGCACTTGCCCCGTCCCTCTTGTCTCCAATCCAACAAAGCAGTTGCCCAGAAACAGGGTAGCTGCCACACCCCATCCCAAGCTCGTCAGCCTGTCAAGCAGCCAAGTCACACAGGGGCATTCCCTCTCCCTGCTCTGTCCCTTGCTCCCCCCCCCCCGGCAAGCAGGAGGGAAAGGGGGTGGGGTGACAAGACGGGCACTAAGTGCTTTGCTCCCTGAGAATGAATGACAATGATGTATGTTCACAAGTACAAACACTCCAGGTAGCAAGATAAGCAGAACACACCAATATAGTGCCATAATGGCCACATATGTTAGGGAGGGGATACCCAGGGTTGGGTTTAAATGGCAGTCCCAACCAGGGATTCTTGAACAGCCAATTTCTATTTCTTTGAACAAATAAGTTGGGGGAAGGAGGCCTGGCCCCTTCCCCTTGGGTGTATCTTTGCAGTCCTGAAGCTTAGTCATGAGAAGTGTTGGGCAGTAGGAACAGCATTGCCAACAGTGGGAGCAGGGATTCTTCCTCTGTGATGATGATGGAAGCTGATCCTGAGCGGACCGCTCATTGATGAGAGCGTAGGGCCATGGGTACACCCCCTCACAACTCATGAGAAGACCCATCTGTGGGGACAGGGGTGTCGGGCGGGATCGCTAATAATGCACTATGACAAAACAACCCCTTCTCCCATGGACCATTCTCCCATGAGAATGTCAGGCAATGGGGGCTCTATATCAAGCTAGGTTGTTCTATACTGCAAAACTGCAGAAACGGGTGCCCTGGCAACTGCTCTCCCTGTCTTGGCAACTGTCACCATGTAGCTGTCAAAGCAGGCCCCCTGCCAGCCCGTCCGCCCATGTGGACATGTGCACCCTTGCTTGTGCCCCGAAATGGTGACACCACTTTCCTGGGGTCACAGTGGCAGTTCTGCATATGGTGCAACACTGGCCCAAACTGGGAATTTTGAATGGGGGTAAAGATCTGCCACCACACCTGGTGTTCCCGCTGTCCATACATGCGGCTAGACTTTGACACGTGGAGTGTCACAATCTCCTTTGGGTCTGTGCAAGGCTTCCCCAGGGAGGAGGGAGGTGCAGTGCAAAAGTTCTATCTTTAACCAGAGAGAGTGGGGGTCCCACGCAAGCAGGGGCTCCTTTGTTGGGTTAGTTCAACTCATGAGCACAGAGACCAAAGGAAGTCCGAGGGTGTTTCATCCAACGGTCCTCCCCAGTAGACTGGCCCTCTCATGAGAATACTAGTCCACCAGCAGCAAGCTGCCGGGGCAGCAAGAGTGTGGCTTAGTCTGCATGGACTGCTTTGCTGGGGTGAGCCCTCACAAGAGCATCCCAGGTCACAGTGGGACAGACACACTCCCCCCACCCCCTGGATCCTTTGCCCTCCCTCATATATATATATCTCCTTCTAGGAAGTCATCATGTTCCCTTCCCTTTCCTGGGTCATAGGAAAATAATGCCCCCCAATCCCCCCCCCAAAAATCATGCTTGTGCAGGACAGTTTTGTTGCAGGGATCTTAGGAGGGTGGCGGTGTAACTGCTGTCAGAAGGAGTGCTGGCATGGCATGGCATGGCATTTGAAGGGATTTAAATGCCTTTTCCATGCTGAAGATGGGTGGAGCGTTCCGAAAAGGCATGAGAGCACTCTGCATGCCCCCTTGAAGGTCATGGCCAATGACAGCCAGCGCCGCTCTGGTGATATGCGGATGTGTTGCCCACAGCCTGGCGACGTGAGTGCTACAGAGCTTGCTGGGATCGGCCTCGGCAGACCAGAAAGAGGGAGGGGCTCCCCTGCCCTGAAACCAGAGGTTGAATGAACTTCCGCAGCTGAATGAACATCCAGTTGAATGACCACATTGAATGAACATCCGCAATGCGACTTATGGTTTGAAATTGAAACCACAGATTCGTCCACCTCCAGCTTCACATTACATGCAAATGCGGACTATGTAATTGACAATTTGAAGTTTTTCCCAATTAAATATTCATGACTTCATGAAGGGAGGAAACTGTGGTTGAAGATGTCATTTTTCTTTTTAAAAAACAAAACAAAACCCAGAAGCTAATCATGTCTCAGTTTCCAGTGTTGTGTCTTGCCATGTTGTTTATCTTATATACATATGAACTTCAGTTAAAGATGTGCCAGACTACTGCGCCTTTACCTAAAACAATGCTTTCTTTAAATAAGCATCTGTTTGTTCATCGGCTAATGGAGGAGAAAACTTCATGCATTTGATGAAATGAGCTCCACCCCATGAAAGCTGCTACCTGAATATGTCACTTATTATTTATTTATTTATTTGATTCGATTTCTATACTGCCCTTCCAAAAAATGGCTCAGGGCAGTTTACATTAAAACAAAACAATTAAAATCAATTAACAATTAAAAACAGAGTCTATAAAACACCACAAAACAATTAACAGTTAAAACATTCAAAACAGTTTTAAAACCCTGGAAAACCGGGTTACAGCAAATTAAAAACATTTACAACAATTTAAAAACCCTGGAAGGCCAATAAGGAATTCAAATTACGGATTTCTGCAGGGAGTGTATTCCACAGCTCAGAAGCAGTGACAGAGAAGGCCAGCCTCTGAGTCGCCACCAGACGAACTGGTGGTAACTGGAGACGGACCTCCTCAGATGACCTTAACGTGTGGTGGGGATCATGCAGAAGATCTTAACTTAATGGTTAAGTTGCAACCAGACTGTGAATTCTTTCTGCTGTGAAAAATATAGCCACATATCTGGAACTGGTTGCTCTATAATAATTTCACCCCCATCCCTGAATTTGATAGTGAATAGGATTAGCAGACACTATTCCAAACACTCAGGGTCCCTGATACTATTTCCTTTTTAGTTGAACTCTACTATTCAGACTGGGCCTCAGAAGAATAATGTCGTATTTGGGAAGAACAATGCAACCCAGGAGACCAGCCCCAGAGGCCAAGATGGAGAAGACCACCACGGCCACCATAGATTTGCCTTGGTGCTCAGATAGGTGGGGACAAAGGCAACCCAAACACTGCAGAACACCAGCAAACCAGTTCCATGCACATCCCTAGTATACCTCTCATTTTATTATTTATTAAGTCAGCATATCTGGATGCTGTATCATAACATGACAAATGACAGGCTTGCTATTTTTGAAATCATGATATTTTCTACCACTACAGTTTAACTGATGCCTATTTGCACATTCAGTAATGAAACATTACTGAGCGACTTGTGTGTGAGTGATAAGAAATGGGAAAGAGTGCAACCACGTGTTAGATTCCCTGATTCTTCTTCCTTATGAGATGTTCTCTGCTATTGAGACTGGGCCTCAGAAAGATAATGTACAGTTTGTGGAGAAAGATGTAGCTCAGGAGACCAGCACTAAAGTTCAAGTTGGAGAAGACCTCCATGGCCACCATGGACTTGGTGCTCAGGTAGGTCAGCATAAAGGAGACACAAATGTTGCAGAACACCAGCATACTGAAGATGATAAACTTGGCTTCATGAAAGCTGTCGGGCAATTTCCTAGCTAGGAAAGCCACCGTGAAGCTGATGAAGCACCAGATCCTTGTTGTGCTCATTGATGGAAAACACCAAGGCCAGGATGTGTTGGCGGTTCTTGGGCTCAAGGTTTCTCCTGCAAGGAGCATTACATTGAGAGAGGCTGAGGGAGAATCCCAACATAACAGCAGATTAACAGTGTCAATAATGAAGTCATTCTGATTCAATTCTCTTTGGTCAGAGTGAGGAATTTCTCATTCTCAACCCCATAGATACCATTATCCCTTTGTATTCTCAAGAAAAAACTATTACCTTGGGGTGATGGGAGAGACTTCTAGATAAAATTATCACAGAATCCCTCACTCCCCCAGCATTCAGCCCCACTTTCCCCATAGTGAGGAGTCTGGAAACCAAGTCCTCGGAGGAATGCTTGAAGGAGCCTGGAGAAGAGGAGACTGAGAGCAGATACGAGATTATTGGAAGGGCTGTCATGCAGAATGAGGAGCAGACTTGCTCTCTGTTGCTCCTGAGGGCAGGACTAGACCAAATCAGTTAAAATTACAGGGGGGAAGTTTCAGGCTAGACATTAGGAGGAATGTTCCCTCCGAACGTGATAGTGGGACAGTCTGCCTTCCACAATGGGGGCTCTCCTTTGCCAGAGATGTCCAGACATTTCTGAAAAGACTGCAGCAGATTTTACAGTTCCAGACATCTATTATTCTAACCCAGAATCACCCCCAGAGCCTTCCTGTGCAAGCTTACTGGATACAGTCACTGGGAGGTTCATTAAAGGGATGTCCAACAAATATATCGTTGCCCAAGGATAAATTCCCTCCAATGCTGAGGTCCCCCGGTCTGAAATAGTCTTCGTGGAGTTGGAAAGGTCTTGTCAGGAGGCACTTGGTCCTCACCACTAGGGAGTGGGGGGGAGGGGGTAGCTGCCTGAAGCAGGAAGGAAAGCAGCACCAACAATGAAATCATGGGCAGCACAAAGAGGTCTCGCTAGTTCTACCAGATGACAGTCATCTCCACCATCCAGCCCTATTACCATTTCTGCCTTCTAGCTGCTATAGGAAGGTGCTCTGTGTTGGGGTTTCCTACCCTTCTCCACGAGACAGGGTTGTTTCCCAGTCAAACAGTGATGTGCCGAGAGAAGCAGAGGGCTCCAGGCACCAGGACAACCCCAGTAATTCCCTTTCAGAAGTCAGGAAGGGCTCAGAGAGGCATGCAACAGCTGCTGGCGGATGGCCGGGTGCAGACCAAGAGGCAACAGAAAGACGGAGATGAAATAGTGATGAGATCAGCTCCACAGCTGCAGCCTTATGGGGAAATGCTAGTGAAGGGGGTGGAGTTGGAGAAAAAGGCTCCTTGGGAGGCCAAGGATTGGGTGGCCAATCCACTTGCTTGGCCGGGGAAGAAGGAGCAAGCTGTAAGGGGAGAGGAGTGACCTCAATGTAGGGCTTGATTTAAGGCAGGGGCTGCTGAAGTTGAGAGGATCAGAAGGGATGGGGTTTGTTGGTCTGGTGGACCCCCGGAGCAGAGCTCAGACCATTGCTACCGCTGATAGGCGAAGGAGTGGAGTGAATATACTGTACTTCCCTCCTCCCGTAACTCTGAGGCAATGCCCGTGCCTATAATTTAGTGCAAGAGGGTGGGAAGGTTAATTAGAGAATTCCTCCTCCCTAAACACGGACACTCGGCAGTTCTCGCTGGATGTCGGTCCCTGTCAGCTGTCCCATGACTGACCCGCAATGACTTTCTCTTCCAGTTGTGACTTCCTACTGTCTTCTAGGTATATGGCTAGAGCTGATCATTTTAACATGTTCAGCCATATGCTGAGCTGAACATTTTAACATGCCTTGCCTCTCCCGAGGAAAAACTGAAAATCAACGAAAATTTCAGTGTTCCCCACACCAAGGAGAGCATTGGAGAATTTTCCCAGGTGGCATCTTCACCTTCCTGAGTGCAGTAAGTTTTATACTCTGACTGGAGCTCTTTCTAAAATACTAAGATTGGAAGAACATTCTGGAAAGGGGAGTGCTTTGAGCTTTGGAATAGAGTGAGGATGGGCTCTGGAGTGGTAAATAACTTGCCCTGTTCTTTGTGGTGTCTTTTCCTGAGATTTTACTCCTTTCCCTAGAAAACCTTAAGAAAACTAAAATGCAGAACTGTCAGCAAACTTGTTTTCCCATAGGCCATGGCTCCTGCACTGGAAAGAAAGGTAGGTACCTACGTGGACATCTTCTAAAAGGTTCCCCACAACAACAAAGAAGAAGTGCCATTACTTCACGCGCCGTTTCCTTCTCTGATAATGCTTCCATCACCTCACACAATGGGTGTAGCTTTTCCCTTGTGGATTCAGGTCAGTCTCTATCTCCATGTTGTTCTTTCCCAATCATCTCCATTAGGAACTGGGACCCACCCAAGAGCCAGTCTTCTTGCTCTGAATTTGACCTGACTACCTGAGAAGATGCAAGCATACAGATGGATCTCCAATGTTTACTTTTCTAGCTGTGTCACTACTGTTGGGCGTTCAGTGGGAAGATGGGAAACAGAGGAAAGAAATAATTCTTAAAAGCTCTGTCCATCAGCAAGTCCTACAAGATTGCAATGAGAGATTAGATGGTATTTTAATTGATTCAATATATATTTAAAATTGCAATTGTGATATTGCAGAGAGCAGAGCAGTTGAGTTGTAAGAGTCCTGAAGGTTAAAAAATAATGGATGGTTTAAAGAAAGTGGATTAAGAGAATTTTTTCACTCTGATCATTAACATTAAAACTCTGAATCACCCAGTGATATTGAGGGGCAGTCAGTGACAGAGGAAAAAAAAGGTCTTTCTTCACACATAGTATAATTAACTTATAGAACTCACTGCCACAAGGTATGTTGATTACTGCTTCAATTGATTTTCAATGAGCCCCTGGTGGCGCAGTGGTAAAACTGCCGCCCTGTAACCAGAAGGTTACAAGTTCGATCCTGACCAGGGGCTCAAGGTTGACTCAGCCTTCCATCCTTCCGAGGTCAGTAAAATGAGTACCCAAAATGTTGGGGGCAATATGCTAAATCATTATAAACCGCTTAGAGAGCTTCCAGCTATAGAGCGGTATATAAATGTAAGTGCTATTGCTATTGCTATTGCTAAATGGGGAAATTTCAACTCGGAATCAAGAGGGCCAGAAAAAAATAAATGGGAAAACTTGAAACTGTGGCTAGACCGAGTTTGACTTGGAATAAAGCAGCTTCTTGTGTCCAAAATGAAATGGATTACACCATAAATATTCACACTAGCAAAATTCATCCAAGAATAGTAATCCTATCGCAATGATAGAACACTTGCATGACACACAAGATTGATCCCCTAGCATTGCTAGCTGAACAGACCTGCAGTATTAGAGCTGGGTTTGCACAAGACCTCCAGAGCTGCTGAGGAAACTATCTTGGGTTAGATTACTCAGTGGTCTCCCCAGGAAGATGACTCAGTGGGTAAATCCGAAAATCACAAGGCCAGTCCCCAGCAACCACAATTATAAAGATCTCATGTGTCACAGCTGAGAGACTCTCCTCTGCCTGAGAGAGCTGCTGCCAGTCAGAGTATATTATATGCTGTGTATATAAAATTGTTAGCATATTAGTACAGTCTTTCAAAGCTAGGTAAGGTATGTAGGATGTGGATATGGTACGTAGGTTGTCTGGAGGGCAGCAGAAGAGAGGGATCTTTGCTGTTGCTGCCAAAAGCAAAATCTGGAACACGATACTACTTTGGGCAATTCCAAGACAGAAGACTTACAAACAAAATACTGTACCAAGTCCACATTGAGTTAAAAATAAGGCATCCAGCTGTGGCTAGAGGAGAATGGTGATACATCTCCAATCGTCTCTCCACTTAGCTCAAAGGAGCCAAAATCAGAAGGGCAAGTACAGCTGATAGGCTGAGGATCCAAGGTTGCAGTTCTGCCCAGAAGCAAGAAAGGTCACTTCCCCCTGGGGTCTCCACAAGGGTTCAGTCCTCACTGAATTGGTTGAGAGGTGTCAAAGCTAGAGATGAATACTTGGTTCTTGTCCTTTTGTTTTCAGAGACCTTTGCTGTTGTTTTTTGAGGTTCCGTTTTTTTCATGGCGGTGGCCTTTTCTTTTCCTCACACTGCCTCAGGATGGGATAGGGCCATAGTTCAGTGGTAGAGCATCAGCTTTTCATGCAGAAGGTCCAAGGCGCAATCCCTGGCAGCATCTCTCTTAGGACTGGGAGAGACCCCTGCCTGAAACCTTGGAGAGCTGCTACTAGTCAGGGTAGACATTGCTAGATGGACCAAGGGTCTGACTCAGTATAAAGCAGCTTCCTGGCAGGAGAGCTGGTCTTGTGCTAGCAAGCATGAATTGTCCCCTTTGCTAAGCAGGGTCCACCCTTAGGCAATGGGGCCACTCTGGGAAGTGCATCGAGGTCCCAAGTTCCCTCCCTGGCATCTCCAAGATAGGACTGAGAAAGACCCCTGCCTGAAACCTTGGAGAGCCACTACCAGTCCGTGTAGACAATCCTGAGCTAGATGGACCAAGGTTCTGACTCAATATAAGGCAGCTTCCTATGTTCCTAGGATGCTGCTGCTCCCCAGAGGAATTATGAGTAGAAGAAATGGACACCCCCAGAAGGCAATCCTACCATCAGTGAACCAGGTGATGGCAAAGAAACTGTGAAAATAAGTGCATTTTAAAAATAACTTTCCCTTGAAAATGAATGGGGATGGAGGAAGACTCCAAAAACTGGTTTTTCCCTTGTTTTCCATTGTCTGGGAAGGTTGAAAGCCAAAGAAAGGAGTCTGTAAGCATACACCAAGCAGAGAAGTGCACATCTCCTTCTCTGCTAACACCTACTAATTGGGCAAAGAGGCATCTTTTTAAAGTCGTGATACTCTTTCTTTAGCAGGGGAGAGCAGCTGGCCTTCTCCATCCCCAACACAGCATCCTTCCAGTGGCTGTTGCTGATGTCTCTCTTATGTTTCTTTTTTAGACTGTGAGCCCTTTGTGGACAGGGAGCCCTTTTATTTTTTTATTTATATCGATGTCAACCACTTTGAGAACTTTGGTTCTTCGTCGTATTCGTCTGCGTGCTGTGCTGGTCCAAGCCTTGCAGTTTGGTGCTTCTCTCTGGTTTGCAATGGTTTCGTCTCCTGGTTGTCTACCACTTGTCAAACTCTCTCCTCCCCAGGTGTCAAAGGAGAGAATCTGGGTCCTGGGCTATAGCAGCTGGATGGATTGTCAGAAGGGACAAACAGAAGGGGGCTCTGTGGTGCAGCTTCACCAAATGTTGGTGGGTGACTAAAAACTCCCCACAAACTTCTTCCAAGGCTGCAGCTTGATCTGGCTTAACATGCACCCCTGTGAGCCTCTCTTGCCAAAACGAGGCCGGTCCCCACACAGAGCTGCTGAGGAGGGAGCTCCCGAGCCTCTTAGATGTCAGTCTCTCTGAGCAGGTGGAAACAGCTGGGGTCACGAGAGGGGCACTGACAGAGAGACTCCTCAGAGCCCTTCGATAAGGCAGCCGCCTCCTTGGCTGACAGGACGTTGCCCTCAGCTGCAAACTCAGACTCCAGGGGAGTTGAACTGAAGGCTTCCTTTTGCAGGCCGGGAGAGGTCAAAGCAACCTGTGCAGAAATGAGAAAAGTGCAGGACATTCACAGGCACACAAAAGACTGCCCAAGCAATCTGGAGCAAAAAAAACAACCCACACTTTCTTTGTATTTAGCTGGTACCCATGGATCACAGGAACATAGGAAGCTGCCATATACTGAGACAGCCATAGGTCCATCTACCTCAGAATTGTCTACCCAGATTAGCAGCAACTTCTCTAAAGTTACAGGTAGGAATATCTCCCAATCTTATCTGGAGATGCCAGGGAGGAAACTGGGAACCTTATGCATGCAAGTGCTCTTCCCAGAGCAACCCTATCTCCTAAGGGGAATGTCTCACAGTGCTCACACATGTAGTCTCCCATTCAAATGCAAATCAGGGCAGGTCCTGCTTAGGAAAGGGGACAATTCATGCTCACTACAACAAGACCAGCTCTCCTCCCATAGACCAGCTCTCCTCCCAAGATCATTACATGATCAAATGAAATCATTCTGTGTCGCTTGGTGTATATCCAGTTCTCCTGTATCTTGCCTGCTCAGTGGCATATAGCCATTTTTGTAAGTTAATGTTTATTGTTTCACAATATTATGGAACATAGCACTGTTATTTAGGTCTGTTCCTTGGATTAATAAGCTTGATTTGGCACATGTGTGTCAAATTGTTTTATGTTTTGATTGTTTTAATTGTTTTTAAGTTAACCGCCCAGAGACGAAAGTTTGGGTGGTATAGAAGTTTAATGAATGAATGAATGAATGAATGAATGAATACCAGACACCATCTTAGAAGAGGCATTCTTCCATGTGAGGGAATGCCTCTTCTAAGGTGAAAGCTCTCATCCACTAGTCCTGCATGATGATGAATGCATGTCTCATGGCAGGTGCCATCTTAAAAGAGGCATTCCCTCTTTTGTATGACTGAGAATGGGGTGTGCCTCTTCTAGGGTAGCACCTGCCAGCCACTAGCACTGCAGAGTGAATCGTGTATATGTCACAAAAAGCACCATCCTAGAAGAGACACAGGAGAAGTGGAGAATGCCTCTTTTAAAATGCTGTCCGTCACTGGTAGTTTTTGAAAGTAAAATTTAAAATATGGCAAGATTAACTAGGGCTCCTATTAAGCTCAAAGGTGGTTTGATCAATTAATCTAATGATTATTGATTAAAGAAACATTGCTGCTCTAGAATTTAGCTCAAAAGTAAAGTACAAAGTCACTGCAAACCAGAAACAACACTCACCATGCTCTGGTCAGATGTGCCTCTTGCTTCCTAGAGCTGAGTTCCAGGAAAGCCCATTCTGCAACTTTTCAACAGAAGCCTGCTGTGTACAGCACCAACTGGCTAGTGTCTGCAACTCCACAATCCCATTTTAACCCTCCTCAATTCCTGGGGCAGTTAGAAAACCCTTTTACACACAGGTTGTGATTTTAAAATCAAGATTCCACTGAGCATTAAACTGAATACAGGTAAATCTAGTGACGACAACTGGTGCTAAATCTGAATGTGCTAACCATTACCAATCCACTCCCAAATTATCAGAGTGCCCACAGTCCCCTTTTGACTCTGCTCACCTTGCTGAAAGGTTTCTGTGCATCCTCTGGGGCGACCAAGGAGGTCTGCTTCATGACGTCCCACCACAGCACGCCTGGTTGCTTTCCACTCCTTTTAGCAGGACCTGAAATAAACCACAAAAAAATGAGGGAGCAAGTTTATACTTTTCACAAATCCCCAGCTTGCTAAATTTTGGGCTGCCCCTCTCCAGGAAGCTTCTCTTCCTCCTCTTCTCCACTCAGGGGCATAGCTAAGTACTCAGAAGATCTGGACTCCAGCCCACAGCCCCCTTTTGATAATTAAACTCAATCCTGCCAACTGAATGATTACATTTGACTCCTCCCTAAGAGAACCTGGACGAGCCAAATGCTGATCGTAGGAACATATGAAGCTGCCTTATGCTGAGCCCGACCATTGGCCCATTTAGCTCAATAATGTCTACATAGACTGGCAGTGGCTTCTTCAAGGTTAGGAACATAGAAACCTGCCATATACTGAGTCAGACCATAGGTCTATCTAGCTCAGTATTGTCTTCACAGACTGACAGCGGCTTCTCCAAGGTTGGAGGCAGGAATCTCTCTCAGCCCTATCTTGGAGAAGCCAGGGAGGGAACATGAAACCTTCTGCTCTTCCCAGAGTGACTGCTCCATCCCTTGAGGGGAATATCTTGCAGTGCTCACACATCAAGTCCCCCATTAATATGCAACCAGGGCAGACCCTGCTTAGCTATGGGGACAAGTCATGCTTGCTACCACAAGACCAGCGATCCTGTTACAGGCAGGAACCTCTCTCAGCCCTATCTTGGAGATGCCAGGGAGGGAACTTGGGAGCTTCTGCATGCAAGCATGCAGGTGCTCTTCCCAGGGCATCCCCATCCATCTTACAGTGCTCACATGCCGTCTCCCATTCAAATGCACACCTGGGCAGACCCTGTTCAGCAAAGGGGTGATGCATGTTCCCGACCACAAGACCAGCTCTCCTCCCAAGATCGCCTGCCCCCAGTTCAAGAAAGAAGTGGCTGGTGAGATTCAGGGCTCAGAATCATCATCTAATGATGCCCTGTCTCCACTTGAGCTTGTTTTTCCAAAACTGACGGCCCTCCATGTTATGGATGAAGCTGCTTTCCGCTCAGTCAGACCCTGCCAGATGTTTTTCAAGGTCTCCAGCAGAGATGGGTCCTTCCTTGTCTGTTCCCCTTAACTAGGGATGCAAGGACTGGAGGTGGGACCTTGAAAGGAAGTAGGCCATGAGACGGAGAAAAAACCCTCTTGGGGGGATATGAAACTGCTGTGCGGACCCATGTTTTGCAGGCAGATTAATGGGACTGGCCAGTTTTAACACGCAAAGCAACACAGTAACCCTTGAGCCATTCCCTAGCCCCAGTTACCTTTCAGGCAGCTCGCCAGGACCCCGATGATAACCGTGGTCAGTGTTCCCAAGGCACCGTAATAGAGATAAGAAATCGCATAGAAGTCTTCCGCAATGGCAGGTCTGCAAAGGAGGCAGCTTCATAAGGCACACAGGAAATGACTTGCCAAAAGAATCGTAAGAGACATAGATTTTGGGTGGTATATAACTATGTTGAGCCACCAAATGGCGCAGCGGGGAAGCAACCTGCCTGGAGAGCAGGAGGCTGGGGGTTTGAATCCTCGCTGGTGTGTTTCCCAGAATACGGGGAACCCCTATGTCAGGTAGCAGTGATATAGGAAGGTGCTGAAAGGCATCATCTCACACTGTGCAGGAGATGGCAATGGTAAACATGTATTCTACCAAAGACAACCACAGGGCTCTGTGGTTGCCAGGAGTCAACACTGACTCAACGGCACACCCTTTCCTTTTCCTTTATAGAAATATCTTAAATAAATAATCAAACAAAACAATATAAATGGGGGCCTCCATGAGACACATGGGAAATGATGGTGCATCCATCTTTTCACCTCACCAAAAGCCACCCAAATTTATTTATTTGCACATTTCTATCCTGCTCTTCCGCCAAGGAGCCCAGAGTTATGTTTCTCCTCAAAATAACCCTGTGAGGTTGGTTAGGCTGAGAGAGAAAAGTGTCACATTGGATGGTAGGTGTTGGTGGACTGCTATCCTCCCTGGATCCGGTCGGCCCTCCAAACTGGATCCGGTCGGCCCTCCAACACCTACCATCCAATGTGACCGAACTTGAACAGTTCTGTATGGAGGAGTGGGCAAATATTGCTCCATCTAGATGTGCAAGGTTGATAGAGAAGTATCCCAACAGACTCAAGGCTGTTATTAAAGCAAAAGGTGGTTCAACAAAATATTGACATTGGGGGGGTGATCCTTTTTCAATCTCAGTAATTCTTGTTTTTTATTTCTGACACTTTTTCTGGACTGTAATTGTGATGTTTTTCAGTTGGATGTTATAGGTTGCATTGGATAAGTACAGCTGGTGAAGGGAATTTTCTTTGTGTTTTCATTTCAGGATGTAAGGGAACCAGAATTTAAGGCCTATCAAAGGGGGTGATTCTTTCCTATACCCACTGTACATGACACTTTCAAGGCAGCTGTCTTACCAGCCATCTCCAGTGGCTGTCACAACTTCAAAAACTTTATCATCCAGGAGGTGGCTTTGGGGATGGCCACCAAGATGCCTGCTTCTCTCTCTTTCCCTAGAATCTCTCCCATAATCTGCTCCAAGGCTAGAGTCCCTTCACCCACCACACACTTCTCAGGTCTTGCTATTGCTGTCACTGCTGTCCTTCCCCACTAGTGTGGGGCTGACTCGGCTGATAGGGATGTGCGTTTCGTTTCGGATACAAAACGTTTTGTGCACAAAACAGGCCATTTCAGCTGTTTTGTAGCCAAAACAAAACACCCAATGCTCAAAACAGAAAATTTTGTAGCCAAAACAAAACGTCCCTGTTTCGGATACAAAACGTTTTGTTGTTTCAGCTGTTTTGGAACTCCATTTTGCGATCACAAAAAGTCTTTCTCCTTCAGTCTCCATTTTGAGTTTTGACATCTGTTTGAATTTCCAGCCCTTCCAGCCCGCAGATTGGCCAGAGAAAGCATGGGCTGATCTGCTGGCAATTGCTTCCTTATTCCTTTTAAGCAAATTTAAGGGTAAATTTTACCCTCATTGGCTAGTGGGGCAGTGTGCATTTCATTGTTGTTGTTTCACACTGTTGAGTGTAGATCAATTGCATTTTGGGCGGGGGGCGGATGAGGATGTGCATGACCTTTGGAAATCTGCCTGATTTTTTCCAAAGCTTTGCTGTTGTTGATGTGTGATGTTGATGTTATTTGGGGTGGATTTGGGGCAGAAAGGGGGCTTTGGGAGCAGAAGTGTGGTTCAGGTAGTAGTGCCCCAATGGGTGCCTGCTGCCACCCAGTTTCCAAAGGAATTGGGGAAAAGGCTGATATTTAAAGAATTTCTGAAGTTGGCATGTCTTGGGGCAGATTCGGGGCAGAAAGGGGGCCTGAGGGGCAAAACAGTGGGTTCAGTGGCAGTCCCCCCAGGGGTGCCTGCCACAACCCAGATTCCAAAGGAATAGGGCAAAGGGCTGATTTCTTAGGAATTGTTGGAAGTTTACACTTCTTTAAGGTTCCCCCCCCCCCAGGGAATAATGGAGGTTTCTGCAGACCCATAACTCCACCTGGAGGGCGCTGGGGTGGCCGGGAGTGAGTGGTAGTGTAGTGCACACAGTGTGCCAACCGCCCCCATGGTTTGCTAACCCATGGGGTGCTGGGTTCTGTTGTTTCTGAGGTGTTCTGAGTGCAGATTCTCTGGTAGCATATGAGATTTTCAATGACGAACCATGAATCCACTCTCATATGCTACCAGAGTATCTGAATCTACACTCAAAACATCTCAGAAACAACAGAACCCAGTACCCCATGGGTTAGCAACCCATGGGGGTGGTTGGCACCCTATGTGGTCTACACCACCACTCGCTCTGGGGCACCCTGGTGCCCCCCAAGTGCAGTTATGGGGCAGGAATTATGGAGGCCCATCTTTCCCTATTGGGAAGAACTTTACAGACGCGTAAACTCCATTACATCTTTAAAAATCAGCCCTCTGCCCAATTCCTTTGAAATAATTGTGTCAGCTTCCTTGCCCCCACTGGGCACTACCACCCACCCTACTCCTACTCTTCCCTATGGGAAAAATCATATACTTCAAAAATTCACCAAAAATCAGCCCTTTGCCCAATTCCTCTGAAATTTGGGTGGTAGTTTCCACCCATTGGGCACTACCATCCCCACCCACTAGTCATCCCCCCCGGGACCATTTTTTAAATTCCAAAATGTTTCGGATTCGGATTTTGCAATTTCAAACAAAGAACAAAATTGGGGTGTTTCGGATTGGCTGATTTCGAACAAAGAACAAAATGGGGGTGTTTCGGATTCGGGCCAAAAACGAAACAGAAAAAAAACATAACACACAACCCTATCAGCTGAGGTTCTCCAGCTGTAGGTGGACTACAGCTCCTATCATCCACAGTCACAAGTGGCTGGGGATGATGGGATTTACAGTCTGACAACAGCTAGAGTGCTTCAGCCTGCCCCCCCCCCGGGACTAGTATTTCTTTCCCAACCCTGCCCCCCACCACCACAGTCCTTATCTTTCTCTCTCAGTTTCATGCACTTCCTTCTTCTCTCAGAGCCTGGTGAGTCATCCTATTTCTGCTGACAAACCCTGTTCTTCTTCCTCTACTCCCTTTATGTCAGTTTGTGACTGAGAGGAGCTTCTGAGAGGAGTGGAAGCAAGCATGACTTGTTCCTTTGACTATGCAGGGTCTGCCCTGGTTGCATATGAACGGGAGACTTGATGTGTGAGCACTGTCAGATATTCCCCTCAGGGGATGGAGCCGCTCCTGGAAGAGCATCTAGGTTCCAAGTTCCCTCCCTGGCTTCTCTGAGATAGGGCTGAGAGAGATTCCTGCCTGCAACCTTGGAGAAGCCACTGCCAGTCTGGGTAGACAATACTGAGCTAGATGGACCAGTGGTCTGACTCAGTATATGGCAGCTTCCTGTGTTCCTAACAACAAAAAGAGTCCTTTAGCATTTTACTGAGCACATCAAGGGTCCAAAAGACACCCCTGAGGAAAAGAACAGCCTAATCTTGGGACTTCTACCAGTGGTGAGGATGCAGACATGAGGGCAAGAGGGCACCTTCAGTCTCTTACTTTCTCTTCATGTCCAGTTTACTTTCCCTCATTGTCTCTATCTTTTTCTCCACTCTTACCTCTCTGGGAGTTCTGAGAAGTTCTGCGGGGGCAACGGCCCAAACACAATGGTGCTATTGGCTCCTGCAGAGGCGTTGTAGAGGGGGCAGAAGTTTCCATAGGATGGGAGCACACCCATGGTGGCATCACTGGGTGGGTATATGGTGCCTCCCACGGCTATCCAGAAGGAGAGGGCAACTCCGACCCCAAGGCCACAGAACACACCCTGGAATGGATCAAGGGGCAGAGATACACACTGAATGGAACGGATGGATTGGGAATAGGACCCTAGCTCTGTGGTGGAGCATCTGCTTTGCATGCAGAAGGCCCCAGGTTCAATTCCTGGCAGCATCTCCAGGTAGGACAGGCAGAGACTCCTGCCTGAAACCTTGGAGAACCTCTGCCAGTCAGTGCAGACAATCCTGAGTTTAGAGGGACCAAGGGTCTGACTCAGCATAAGGCAGATCCCTTTGTTCCGAAGAGTCTGATCTGGTAGAAAACAGCTGCCTGTGTTCATAGAGTGGGGAGGGACCATAGCACAAGGGTGGAGCATCCAGTGGATGGGGCCATAGCACAGCGGCACAGCAATCTGCTTTGCATGCAGAAGGCCTGGGCTCAGTTCCTAGCAGCATCTCCAGGTGGGGCTGCGAAACACCCCTGACCCTTAGATCCTAAAGAGCTGTTGCCAGTAGACAATACTGAGCTACATGGACCAAGGGTACGACTCTGTAGAAGAAAGCTTCCTATGTTCCTATGAGTATGAGGAAGTAGAAGGCAGCTGCCTATGTTCAAAGGGTGTGGAGCAGGCCTGCTCAACTTACGCTCCCCCCCCAGCTGTTTTTGGACTACAACTCCCATAATCCCCAGCCACAGTGGCCCATAGCCAGGGATTCTGGGAATTGTAAGCCAACATCTGCAGGAAGGCTGAAGTTGAGCAGCCCTGGTGTGGAGGGTTCACAACACAAGAGTAGAGCATTGGAGATGGGGCCATAGCAGAGGGTGGGACCATAGCTCAGTGGGCCTGATAGGGCTGGAAAAGGCTCCTGCCTGAAATCTTGGAGAGCCAATGCCAGTCGGAATAGTCAATACTGAGCTAGATGGACCAATGAGCTGACTCAATATAAGGCAGTTTCCTATGTTCCTGGATGGAGTGACTTACCACTGTGTTGCAAGCAGGTATGAACATCCCCAAGATGAATGCTCCCAGAAGGGGCCCACTGATAACACCCATGACAGTGAAGGAACCCTAGGAAGAAACAGAAAAGTTCACACAGACGGACAAGGAAGAGAAAGAAATGAACAGACGACGGTGTTTAATAGATGGCAGCATTGACTGAGTCCTAGCTAACCAAGCATCAGCTTCCAGAGTCTCTCATTTTTATGTACAATTCTAAAATTACAATTTATGAAAAAGAAAATAACTTGGTGGAAATGCAGCCCCTGCTATTAAAGCATCAACCTCCTTAGAGTCCAATCATAAAGTCCACAAAGAAATGCACAAGACTGTCATCTAAGACTTATATGTCATGATTAGGCTTCAAAGGTAACAGAAAATATTCAAAAAAACTTTGACAGAATTGGTTACAGATTTGTATATAATGCTGTCTATAGACAATTCGTATATAATGCTATCGATAGAGAGGGAAGCAGTTGGACCTCCCTGGGAAGGGAATTCACAGTTGTGAAGCTCCCACCGAGAAGACCCTGTCTTTGACATCCACCAATACAATTTCTGTTAAGGATGGGCCAGAGAAAGAGACAAAGCTTAAGACCTAGGTAGGGTCTTATGGGAGAAGGCAGTCCTTAAGCTTGCCTAGACGTCCCCCTGAATTCCATAATTTGGGGGGCAAGTCCAGTACAGGTTAGCAAAAACAAACATGCAAATCTAACTTGGGATTCAGAACTTGACTTATTTTTAAAAACCAATCTTTCCTTCATTTTCCAATTTAAATGACTATTACAATATCCCACTAAAACAAGATAAATTATTCAACATACACACACAAACACACACACACACACACACAAATATGTAAATAAGTATACTTGCCTAAACACACATAAGGTTCAGCACATAGTTAATATCAAAAAGGTTTCAATAACCAATTTCTCCTATCCTCTCCACAGAATAAAGACAGACAAGCCAGCCCCCTCACAGAGCATCTGTGCGTTTTTTGGGGCCAGCAACCTCTCTCCCCATTGCCCCAGTCTCCGGCCGGGCCGCCGCTGCCTCCTCGCCTTGCCTCCGCACTGGGCCGGATCCGCTGCCTCTCTCCCCCCGCCCCAGTCTCCAGCCTGGCCGAGTGCCGCCACCGTGGCCAGGCCTGCCGCCGCCTGGCATTCGTGCCCGCCGCCGCCCAGCCAGGCAATTCTCCTGCCACCCACTGCCGGCTTGGCCCGCCGCCGTGGCCTGGCCCACTACTGCCGCCGCGGGTCGCAGCCTGGCCTACTACTGCCACCACGCATGGCCGCCACCTTGCCTCAGCGGCCACCCGGCCAGCCAATTCTCCTGGGTGTGCCTTAGCCAATCAGGCACCTCCACCAGCCAGCCGATCAGCTGGGCTGCCGGGACGCATTTTCCCTGGGCACACCCAGGAGAATTATATAGAGAGATGTTATCCATTCTGGACTGTATGAAGTTTTAGAAAGGGAATCCATCTATCCAAGAAATAGCACTTACAGTTCATATTCAGTTAGGTTCTGATTTCTGATTATCACTTATCAGGGCTATTCTTAAGAAAATCCTAGCCCGATTTTTGTGATCGTAAGAACCACCGGGCTTGCAGCCGAGCCCGGCGGTTCTGGAGCGGCTAACCCGCTCCGGTAACCCTCCCCTTAGCCCGGGCTTGCGGAGCAAGCGCTCCGCAAACCCGGGCTATCTGCTCGTGAGTAGCCACAGTGCCGTGGCTACTTGCGAGTAGACTCCTGTCCAGGAAGCTCACGCAGGGCATACTGGGGCTTCCGGGGGCCATGCAGCCCCCGAGCTCCCCAGCCCCCGCCGGCTCCGTCTCGGAGCCGACCATCGTGTGCGCGGCTGATCTGGCCGCCAGGGCTCCCTCCCCGCTTAGCCCGCTCTTCCCGCTAACTTCCCAAAAATGGGTCTCACGGATCGTGAGACCCGGTCCATCATGAATCAAGATTCCAAATTTGTTTGAAACTGATTTCCAGTGTTTAGCAGCTTAGTTGCAATTGAACCTGTTCTCATGACCACAGAGTAAGAAGGGGTTAACCCAGGAATCTGTGGACATCTAGGGAACTGGAAGGGCTCCCAGTCCAGCAGCTCTGAACCCCAGAAGCCCAGATACGCTGATGTATAGCCTGAACCACAGTGACGCCATTTGCTTTTAGGATCATGTATGTAGCACACAAAGAGTGGGGCGGGGCTGTGGAGTATTATTTTATCAGGAGCTGTTCTCTCTCTTTGCTGTAATGGCCATGCAAGCAGGGAACAAGCATAATAAGGCTTAGGCATACGCTTAAGATGGTTAGTGGAGGAATACTGACTGTGAAGATGGGGGGTGGGGGCTGAGGGGGATAGGAAAGCTATTTCTTCTGTCTTATCTACTCTGTTGGGAGACTGAGCTCATCTTTTCTTGAGAAACGATCTTATTTCTTATCTTCGCTGTATAAATACGCTGCCGCGTCACAGAGCAGGCGTTCTGGAGTTTGAGCACAAGCTGGCCAGAACCTTTGCTTACCATGGAGCAAATTTTAAAAAGCCTTTTTAAACCTTTCTCATCTAGTGAAGTCTTTGGCTCGCTGACCCAGAAAAGAACCACATTTGGGATGGTACATCAATGCTATTCAAGTTAAAAGTGAGGCAGGAGGGAAAAGGAGCCCATCCTAACTTTTTGGAGGCAGGGCGGGGGGTGGGGTTATGAGCTGCTGAGTAGTTTTCAATTGCTCCCAGGGAGCCAGCGGCCATGTTTACCACAGAGTCCTGTGGCTTGCAGGGCCAGGGAGAGGAGAGCTGCTGCAGTATTGAGGGCTACTTCCCCACTTTTCCTGCAGAGCATTGTGGTAAATGTGGAGGCTTCAGCTCTCAATTTCAGCAATAGAGAATGTCGCTGCAGCGTTTGCATGGGTAGATGAGCTGCAGAGCCCAAAGGAAGCCCTGGTTGCCTGGGATTCAAAAGGTAAGAGCGTGCCTTCCCTCCAGCCCACCCCCATATGGTTGCCAGAACAAGCCCATTGCACACCAGCCCAATCACTTAAATAAGGCACTAGAACTGTTATCACGATCCTCAATAGGGTACAACAAACATCCTCCTCAAGATCAGGAGCTGTGTGCGCTCCCATTTTGTGATGGTCTGTGAGTTAAAAGCAAAGTAGGAAGGGGAGGAAGTGATCATGTGTAAGGCTTGTGGTGGGTAGACGGGCTCTCTCCTACCAAGCAGCGGAACCAGCTGTTTAATGAGGTAGGAGGGAAAGACCTCGTACCCAGCGGGAGGCTAGCAGATGATCACGTTCCCCGTCTCCTACCTTGTTTTTTACTCACAGATTATCACAAAATGGGAGTGCACACATTTCCTGAATTTTGATAGGATACATCTCCTAACCTAGTGAGTATCGTGAAAACAGCCCTACTGACTGATAGCCAGACTTAATTACTCCTGAGTAGTAGTCCTATTTAAATTAAGTAGTCCTTTAGAGTAACTCTTGAGTAGTAACATTCAGTAAGTTAGTGGATGCCAGTTACTAACATTAAAACATAAGAACGGCCCTGATAGATCAGGCCCAAGGCCCATCTAGTCCAGCATCTTGTTTCACACAGTGGCCCACCAGAGGCCGCTGGGGAGCCCTCAGGCAAGAGGTGAGGGCAGACCCTCTCTCCTGCTGTTACTCTCCTGCAACTGGTATTTAGAGGCATCCTGCCTTGGAGGCTAGTGGTGGCATATAACCCTCAGACTGGTAGCCATTGTCCTCCATAAATTTATCTAAACCCCTCTTAAAGCCATCCAAACTACTGGCCATCACCACATCAGGTGGTGAAAAACATATCTGAACATTTAAAACCTTATTAAAACTGAACAAGGTTTGGACCACCAGAAGATTCTTTTAACAGCTGCAAAGACAGATCATGTTTTATACACACACACACAACACACACACACGTGCATTCATGCTCTTATGAAGAACGAACAAATTCACTCTGGAAAAGGACAAATTCACTCTGGTCTAGCAAGTGTGGAGTCAGAGTCAGGTTAGGAATTGTGTCCGGTAAGGCTGAGACCTGGGATTCCCCTCCCGCCTTCTGCCTTCCAGTCCAGATTACTTTGCTGCTGCCCCTAGCATGGAAGAGGATTACCTGCAGCACTCCACCTCCGAGTAATGAGGACAAGGCCGCAACCGTGATACATGATGTGCCGTAGATCAGTGCTAGAAGAAGAAATTATTTGTTAGATAGGACACATTTCCTCTCCATCAGACTCTGGCCTGGTTCACACAACTGTCTGAATCTAGGTTTAATGTGGGTTACTGACATTAACATGGTTGTATGAACCACACCAAGGTGGGAATTCCAGCTTCATCTCAGACCATAAATCACTGTGCATTCACACAGTCACACTAATGTTGGTAAGCCACATTAAACCTGAGCCTAATTCCAACATTTTTGTGAAGAGATGATGTTCTCAGGTTCAGCTTCTCAAATGGGGCCACAAGTCACACCCCAGCCCCCTCTCTCCCCAGTCGCCTCTTCAGATGAGTGCCACTGTAAGCAAGACTGGTGGATTGAGGAGGTGAGTGACGGGGTGGGGACGGGACTGCCGGTCCTGTTTGAGCTGCTGTACCCAAGTATAGCATCTCTTTGCAATAACATCTGAATTAGGCTCTAGATTTGAATGACTGTGTGAACTGGGCCTCCTTGCTTCAGGCAGAAGGCAAGCAACATGTTTGGGTCTCTTTGTTTTCAGTCAGTACTGTCATTTTCCCGCGACCATTTACACTGCTGCTGCTGCTGCTGCTGCTGCTGCTGCTGCTGCTACTACTACTACTACATACTGCTTTTCAACAAAAGCTGTCAAAGCAGTTAACTTTGAAAATAATAAATACACCATGGTTCCCTGTCCCAACTAGGCTCACAATAACAACAGTAACAACACAAGATAGACACCGTGGCTATTCTCACAACCCCCCTAGCCCAGGCTAGAGCATCCTAACCTGGGCTAGGTAGCTTGTGTGGAATGCTGGGATCCATACGGGTCCTAGCACTCCCACCCAGCCTAACCCCACTCCTAAGCCCAGCTCTTAACCGAGGTTAAGCGAGCAAGCACTCCTTTAACCCAGCTGCTGGACATTTGTATCTCCTCAATTCCATGGACACAGAGATGGGCTCCTAGAGTGCCCCTCTGATGGGAGAATCCCCCAAGCCACTGTGCTCATCGCGCGGTGCCTTGTGGGATACACGGAGGCCAGGGAAACGGGTCCCAGCCTTGTTGCTCCGTGCTGCTCTTGGCAGTGCAGGTCATGTGGGTGTGCGGCTTGCACTCTGAAAGGATCAAGAGGGATTGTCTGGGGGGGAGGTAGGTTGAACCCTGCCTTCCCCTTTGCCCACTCGCCTGCCTGCAAGATCATGTGAATAGCCCCACCAGCAACAGCCCCTGAAGTGCTAGGGTTATTATTATTATTATTTTATCATTATTATTATTATTATTTTACATTTTATATCCTGCTCTTCCTCCAAGGAGCCCAGAGTGGTGTACTACATACTTGAGTTTCTCTTTCACAACAACCCTGTGAAGTAGGTTAGGCTGAGAGAGAAGTGACTGGCCCAGAGTCACCCAGCTAGTTTCATGGCTGAATGGGGATTTGAACTCGGGTCTCCCCGGTCCTAGTCCAGCACTCTAACCACTAAGGGACAGTTGCTCTCCCACTGCTAAATATAACAGAGTTACCACTTTAAGGGGGCCTCCTTTTAATTACCAGCATTGGGGAGGGGGACTACTTTCCCGGCGTTTGGGGAATAGTTACAATACATGCATGGTGCAGATCTCATGGCCTCAATGTGCATTTCTTACACTGCAAACATTAAATTGACAACAAAACACACACCTATATAGCTCCCCACACGGCCATGTAAAAGAGGCATCTTTGCAAAGCAGGGGAAACTGGATTCTCTCCGTGTGGCATTGGCCATTCTGGGCCATCACATGTTTTCCTGGTGCTCTCTTGTCATCTGCTCAGCCAGGCTTCTCAAACTTGGGTCCCCAGATGTAGCTGAGCTACAGCTCTTGGTGTCCAACGACATCTGGGGACCCAAATCTGAGAACCCCCCTCTGCCATACTTCTCAGTGAGGCTCTCCTGGCACCATCACTCCATTCTTTCAGATGCCAGGGGAAGCCTTTTCTGTTCCCCCAGGGCTTTTAAGAGGGTTCTAAAGAAGTTTTAAAAAATATGTTTGTGTTTTATGCCAGTCTTTTGTTTTGTTGTAATGTGCTTTTAATTGTATATTTTGTTCCTTGGTTGTTTGACTTTGTGAGCCACTGTGGGCCTGTGGACTTTGGGAAAGAGGGGAGACACGCCAGCAAGAGAGAGAGAGAGCAGAGTCCTTTAAAACCTGAAAGAGACAGACCAAGTATTCCCAGGAGGGGCGCTACTGTGGGCACACTCCTGAAGGATGGGGTGCAGGGGCGTAGGGAGCTTGGCAGGGGCCGGGGGACAAAGTCCAATCAGCAGCTCCCCTGCCTAGTGGGTGTTCCTTGATGTGTGCAAAGCACACCCCAATCACTGACATTCAATGCAGGGCGGGGGGCAATGCCGGGTGGAGAGGGGATAGTCCATCCCTCTCCAGCCAATGTTTCACACTGGTCTCTCATACAGAGCTCTCTATATAAGGAAGCCAGCTCACTATCAAGGGAGAGAGCAGGAAGGGAGGCTGTACAGGGATTCTTTCCCCCCAAAGGGCCTCCAAACCGGTTCCGTGCACATCCCTAGTATACAAACAAGCACACTTTATAACCTCTGTATAAAGGAGAGTGGACACTAACTCTGCACTGTGAGATGACAATAAAGAAGGATACCAGAGCTGTAAGTATTGCTTTTACCTTTGGGGTTTTTTTGCCATATGTCGCCTGCATCTAGGGTTGTGCGTTTTGTTTTTCTGTTTTGTTTTTGGCCCGAATCCGAAATACGCCCGTTTTGTTCTTTGTTTGAAACCAGCCAATCCGAAACACCCCAATTTTGTTCTTTGTTCAAAATTGCAAAATCTGAATCTGAAACGTTTTGGATTTTAAAAAATGGCCCCCAGGGAAAAACCCCAGGGTGGGGTGGTAGTGCCCAAGGGGTTTAAACTACCACCCAAATTTCAGAGGAATTGGGCAAAGGGCTGGGTTTGGGTGAATTTTTGAAGTATAGGATTTTTCCCTTAGGGAAGAATGGAGGTTTCAGCAAAAGTATAGCTTCATGTTGGGGGGAAAGGGGTGGCCCAGAGCAGAGTAGGGTGGGTGTTAGTGCCCAGTGGGGGCAAGGAAGCTACCAGAATTATTTCAAAGGAATTGGGCAGAAGGCTGATTTTTAAAGATGTAATGGAGTTTGCGTGTCTGTAAAGTTCTTCCCCATAGGGAATGATGGATCTCCATAATTCCTGCCCCATAACTGCACTTGGGGGGCACCAGGGTGCCCCAGAGCGAGTGGTGGTGTAGAACAAATAGGGTGCCAACCACCCCCATGGGTTGCTAACCCATGGGGTACTGGGTTCTGTTGTCTCTGAGATGTTTTGAGTGTAGATTCAGATTCTCTGGTAGCATATGAGAGTGGATTCATGGTTTGTCATTGAAAATCTCATATGCTACCAGAGAATCTACACTCAGAACACTTCAGAAACAACAGAACCCAGCACCCCATGGGTTAGCAATGCATGGGGGCAGTTGGCACCCTATGTGCACTACACCGCCACTCACTCCTGGCCACCCCAGTGCCCTCCAGGTGGAGCTATGGGTCTGCAGAAACCTCCATTATTCCTGGGGGGGGGGACCTTAAAGAAGTGTAAACTTCCAACAATTCCTAAGAAATCAGCCCTTTGCCCTATTCCTTTGGAATCTGGGTTGTGGCAGGCACCCCTGGGGGCACTGCCACCCAACCCACTGTTTTGCCCCTCAGGCCCCCTTTCTGCCCCAAAGACATGTCAACTTCAGAAATTCTTTAAAAATCAGCCCTTTTCCCAATTCCTTTGGGATCTGGGTGGCAGCAGGCACCCATTGGGGCACTACCACCTGAACCACTCTTCTGCCCCCAAAGCCCCCTTTCTGCCCCAAATCCACCCCAAATAACATCAGCATCACACATTAACAACAGCAGAGCTTTGGAAAAAGTCAGGCAGATTTCCAAAGGTCATGCACATCCACATCCCCCCACCCACCCAAAATGCAATTGATCTACACACAACAGTGTGAAACAACAACAATGAAATGCACACTGCCCCACTGGCCAATGAGGGTAAAATTTACCCTTAAATTTGCTTAAAAGGAATAAGGAGGCAATTGCCAGCAGATCAGCCCATGCTTTCGCTTTCCAATCTGCGGGCTGGAAGGGCTGAAAATTCAAACAGAAGTCAAAACTCAAAATGGAGACTGAAGGAGAAAGACTTTTTGCGCTTGCAAAATGGAGTTCCAAAACAGCCGAAACAACAAAACATTTTGTATCCGAAACAGGGACGTTTTGTTTTGGCTACAAAATTTTCTGTTTTGAGAATTGGGTGTTTTGTTTTGGCTACAAAACAGCCGAAACGGCCTGTTTTGTGCACAAAACGTTTTGTATCCGAAACGAAACACACATCCCTACCTGCATCCCATCCTAGCCCATTTGATGCTGAACTGTCTTCCTAGGAAGTGGCAAACCTGAGAGCCACCCAGAGAACAATTGTTATGGTGCTACCAAATATGACGTTATCTATCTGTAGGCTCTCTCTGCCCCCAGTCTCCCCAAATCCAGCCCCACTCCCAACCTTAAAAGAGCCCCACTTCCTCTACTCACAGAGCCCTTTGGAGATGAGTGTAAGTTTCCGTGGCGGCAAGCGTGGCATGTAAGGCTTGATGAGGTCTTCCACCGTGACCGCAGCCATGGCATTGATGCTGGTGGATGCTGTGCTGCAGAGCAAAGAGGTCCAGGATTAGAAATGTATTGGCAGGAGGAGACATTTGTGGGGCCATTCCGGAAAGGCCGTACCTATCTTCTTTCAGATGATGATACTGTTTAGCAGCACCAATGTTTTCCTGTAGAAACTCTTGTGTATGTTCTCTCTTTTGTCCCTAAAGATTGCTACCAGAATATATACGTCTTTCTAGGGATGTGCATGAATTGAATTTTCAGATTCAATTCAAATTCGAATCAAATCTGGCCAATTTGATTTGAATTCAAATAGGATTGGCCCAGAACAGGATGATTCAAATCGATTTGAATCTGAATCTATTTTATCTATTTTGGTACCTTTTAAAAACCAATCAGGGTGCCTGAATGGTTTTTAAAAAGGCACCAAAATGTCCCTCAATGGTCATTGAATTGATTAAAATAAATTCAAATTCAAATCTGGCCTGTTCTGTTCGAATTTGAATCAAATTACCCTTTTAGGGGTGATTCAATTCAAATGAATCATTCGAATCAGCCAGATTATAGTCGAATCAATTCGTACATCCCCACATCCTTCTTTAGGGGATAGAGTTGTAGCTCAGTGGTAGGGACCCTGCTTTGTATGCAGAAGGCCCCAAATATAAACCTTGGCAAAATCTCCAGGGAGAGCTGAAAAAGCCCCTGAGCCTGAAACCCCCAAGAGCTGCTGCCAGGCAGAGAAGTCCTGATCGAGATGGTTTAAAGGTCTGACTCAGTAGAAGGCAGCTTCATATGGTGGGGCACTTGCTCTTCCTGGAGATAGTCCTAGGTTCAGTCTCTGGTAGCATCTCCTAGGGGTGTGCAATTCGGATTTTTGGTGTTTCGATTTGGATCTGAATCGAAATGTCCCAATTTGTTTTTGGGTCCGAATCTGAGCCATCCAAATCACCCCAGATTCAATTCAGATCCGAATTAATCCGAATCTGAATTGATTTGGATTTAAAAAAATTGGTCCCAGGGCCAAAAGAGTGAGGTGGGGTGGTAGTGCCTAATGGGTGGTGGCTACCACCGAAATTGCAGAGAAAGGGGCCACCCCAGCACCTCCCAAGTGCAGTTATGGGGCTGCTGAAACCTATATGATTCCCTATGGAGAAAAACCTTAAAGAGATGCGTAAAAGTCAACAAATCACCAAAAATCAGCCCTCTGCCCAAATCCTTTGAAAAAATTCTGGTAGCTTCCTTGCCCCCCTTGGGCACTACCACCAACCCCACACCGCTATAGGCCACCCCTTTCCCCCTGACATGAAGCGATACACCTCCATTATACCTTATGGGGGGAATCCTTAAAAACGCATAAACTTCAACAATTCACCAAAAATCAGCCCTTTGCCCAATCCCCCTGCAATTTGGGTGGTAGCCTCCAGCCATAAGGTACTACCACCCCACCCCACTCTTCCACCCCAAATCCCACTTTATGCCCCAAATCTGCCCCAAAGGCACTAAAACTTAAACAATTCACCCAAAATCAGCCCCTTGCCCAATTCCTCTGCAATTTGGGTGGTAGCCTCTACCCATTAGGCACTTAACTTAAACTGAGTAGTACCCCACTGCCTTGCGGGTTGGAGTGGGGTGTAGTTGGCACATGGCAGTTGTCAGTTGGCGCTTTCAAAAAGACAGTCAAAATGAACAGACGAAATGAAGGTGTGTAATGAATCCTCATAAGGATTCATTGAGTGAAAGTTATTATACACCAAACAATCCAAACACTTGAAAAATAGTGACCACACATTTTGCTCAATAACTCCACTTCTATAAGGGCTAGAGCTTAGGGAATCTGGGGGAATTAATAGGAGGGATCCGAAACTCAAATAGATCCGAATCAAATTAGGCGCAATTTGATTTGTACCCGAATCTAGCCAATGGGTGATTTGTTTTGTCTCTGAATCACGCGAATCAGCTATATTCGGGTAGAAATCAATTTGTATCTGAATCAATTTGCACACCCCTAAACTCCAGGCAGGGCAAGGAAAGAGCTATTAAAAGTGCAGAGGCAGAGTATCTGCTTTGCATGCAAAAGGTCCCAGGTTCAATCCCTGGCAGCATCTCCAGATAGGGCTGGGAGAGATCTGCCACTGCCAGTCTGTGTAGACAATACTGAGCTAGAGTGACCAATCTCCAGGTAGGGCTGGGAAAGTCCCCTCTCAGGAAACCTGCAGAGCAGCTGCCAGTCAGTAAAGACCTGAGGAAGATCAAGGGTCTTGTTCAGGAGGAAGGTCTTTTTAAAACAAAAGTCATTCCCAAATTCCCAACATAGGGCAAAAAGAGACAACGATTAACAGGACACAGGTAAGAGGAAACAGGGGTGGATGCAGCCCTGAAAACTGAAACACTTGGGTTGAATGCAATATTCTCATTTGTTGCTAACATCGAGATGCCTTTTGGAATATGAACGGTGACTCAGACGTTTCCAGACTCTTCTCTTCATGATGCTGTATATACAAACATATATACTGCTATATCTTACAGTAGATGCAGTGGTGCTGCAGACATTATACATCCACAGCAGGGGCTGTTCTGAAAGTAGAAACATGGCATGCTCTGATGGGGCTGGATGGGTCATCCGACACTTTACAACGAATATTTATGATGAATATTCATATACTGATTTTTATCCAAGTTCCCAAAGCAGAGAGAGAGAAAGAGAGAGAAAGAAAGAGAGAGAGAAGGCTCCCTGACCCCAAATGACTCACAGTCTAAAAAAGAAACATCAGATAGACCAGGGATTCTCAACGTGTGGGTCCCCAGATGTAATTGGACTTCAACTCCCATAATTCCCAACCAAAGGCCACTGGGGCTGAGGGTTATGGGAGTTGAAGTCCAATAACATCTGGGGACCCACACGTTAAGAAACCCTGAGATAGACACTAGCAACAGGCACTGGAGGGATGCTGAGCTGGGGATGGATAGGGCCAGTTGCTCTTCCCCTGCTAAAGAAAGAGAATCGCCACTTTTAAAAGGTGCCTCTTTGCTCAGTTAGCAGGGGATATATCACTGAGGAATGCAGCATTTCGCTCTCCTTCCAGACCAAGAAATGCTGCGTTTGAAAACACTAGTCCCCCCCCCCCCCACTCCACCTCTGCATCCAGAGGACGTGCTTCCCCCGCCCTCAGTTTTGCAACTCCACCTGCTGCTGGCCATTTGCCATCAACCTGTCATGAAAAGGAGCACGTCTCCTCAGACAACCTTAAAAGTACTTGGGAGGTTAGCAAGCCGAGGGTGGAGAGCTGAAAGTGCAGTAGCAAGCACGAACTGTCTGCTTTGCTAAGCAGGCGTCACCTTGTTTGCACTTGGATAGGTGATTACAGGCGACTGTTGAAAGATATTCCCCTTAGGAAGTGGAGCAGTAGCTCAGTGGGAGAGCCCCTGTTTTGCATGCGGAAGATCTCAGGCTCAGTCCCTGGGAGAGACTGCTGCCAGCAGCTTCCTCGGCTCCTGTTTAGAGAGTGGACAGCCACCTGTCAGAGATGCTCTTGCAGATTCTTGTGGAGAGACTTGCGTTTGGGGCAGTATACAAATGTGTGAGATCGACAGAGAGATGGATTCCTGCACTGAGCAGGAGACTTCATAGGTCCCTTTCAACTCTCACATTCAATGAGCCCTTTCTCACGATCACATGAGAGGACTAGTGGAAAGGGCTGCAAAAGCCTGTCTTACATAGGAACACAAGAGGCTGCCTTATACAGACTAGCAGCAGCATCTCCAAGGATACAGGCAGGAGTCCCTCTCCACCCAATCTTGGAGATGCTGCCAGGGAGGGAACTAGGAACCTTCTGCAGGCAAGCAGGCAGGGGCTCTTCCCAGAGCGGCCCCATCCCTGAAGGGGAATATCTTACAGTGCTCACACTTGTCTCCCATTCAAATGCAAACCTGCTTAGCAAAGGGGAGAATTCATGCTTGCGACCACAAGACCAGCCTACCGTGCAGACGATCTCCGAGGACTGTCTGGGCGCCTGGATTGCGTGCCCAGATGGTCCACCACTGCCCCAGGCAGCACAGAAGCACACGGGCCGGGACTTGTCCCGGCCCCTGGAAATCCCACAATGCACTGCACGAGTGCACAGTGCATTGTGGGGCCCCCCCAGTGATGGATGGGCACCCGTCAGTGTTTCAGCGCAGTCTGAAAGCACTGGCACATGGCCAGTTAAATGGAGTTAAGGGAGTGCCTGCTCACTTAACCTTGTTTAAGAGCCCAGCTTCTTAGCCTAGCTGCCCTAGCCCAGTCGTGGCTGCTTGTGAGAACAGCCTCTCTGACTCTGTGACTGTACTTTCATCCAAAAGGTGTTTTCATCATGGATGGGCAGCAGATGCCCCAAAGAGAGCACTGCAAAACTGAGAGATGGGGAAACACACCCTCGGGATGCAAAGAACTTGCGTTTTCAAACACACTGAGCCAGGTCTCACAATCAATGAGACCCGGTTTCAGGAGCTGAGAGGGGAGAGCGGGCTAAGCCGCAGACGATCCAGGCGGGAGCCCTAGGTGGCCAGATCGGCCGCCCACATGATTGCCAGCTCCGTGATGGAGCCGGCAGGGGCTGGGGGGAGCGGGGGCCGTTCGCCCCCCGGAAGCTGCAGCATGCCCTGCACGAGCACGCAGGGCATGCGGGCAAGACCTCTGGAGACAGGAGGCAGCTTTTCGCCTCCCCTCCGGGGGTCTCCTCATGAGTAGCTGTGGCGCCAAGCCTTGCCGCGGCTACTCGTGAGTTTTAAAAAATGGGTTTGCGGAGCACTCGCTCCACACACCCGGTTTTAGGGGAGGGGTACTTGAGCGGGTTACCCACTCTAGAACCTCGCAGCTGAGGCTAGTCCAATTTTCTGCAATCATGAGAATAGCCTCAGTGTTTCTCCATCTGAAGGGCCCTTAGCCTGATTTCAGCCCCATGTGTGAGTTTCCCAAGGCATGTTCTTCCTCGAAGGCAGGTCACAGACCAAAGGGGGGAAAAGAGAGCACTCTCTTCCAAAGAAGCAGGAGGATCACCCTCTGTTTTTCACCCTTACCTCAGAGTTCCACTGTACGCACAGGCCAGGAAAAGGCCAGGTACTCCTGGGTATTTCTCGAAGATATCCAGGACCAAATACGGCATGTACTAGGGAAAAGGTGAGATGGACACAGGTGCATTTCAGAGAAGATCAAGATCAAGCATTAGAGGTTGGGGTCTGGAGAGGGGGTCTTGTGCATTTGCAATGTAAGGTTCCCTCCTTCTTGGATGAAGAGCGGGATATTAATGCAATAGGTAAATAAATACATCTGACTAATCACTGTGGAAACAAGAAACTGGACTATACAGAGCTTTACATGCAGGGGGCATTCATCCATTCATTCAAAATATTTATACCCCACCTCTCCAGTACACTACTGCTCAGGGCTGCTCACAACATTAATAAAAAGATGCAATGTAAAATAAGAGCAATAAAGTTAACCAAATTTAAGTTAAACAGGTTAAAAGACCAGGCTAAAACCAGATTTAGCATTACTTTTTTTAAAAAAAGATTCAAATTAAAACTTCTTTTAAAAGCTCAAAACTGAGAACTAGAAAAACTAAAGAACCTACCAGATCCAAACAGAGATGAAACATTAAAAAGCCTCTTTAAAAAGAGCCATCCAAAACAAGGTCAGAGGAGCGACCAGTCATGGTAGGAGAGCCGTGGGCACTTCCAATGCACAGTCATGTGAGAGCAAGTTAGTAGGAGCGGGGAGAGAGAGAGCTGGTCCTTTGCTAAGGAGGTTCCACCTTCGTATGCCTTTGGATATGAGTTCTGTCTGCTGTAAGATCTTCTCCTTAGGAGATGGGGCCAAAGTTCAGTGGTAGAGCAACTGCTTTGCTGAAGAAGGTCCCAGGTTCACTCCCTGGCAGCATCTCCAACCAGGTCTGCGAGGGACTCCTGCCTGAAACCTTAGAGAGCTGCTGCCAGTCAGTGTAGGCAATACTGAACTAGATGGGCCAATAATCTGACTCAATATGAAGCAGCTTCCTGTGTTCCTGGGAGTGTCAGAGATGAAAGCTGTTGTGTTGGACGGGCACACCCGACCCACATTCCATCCCCAGGATATTACTGGGGGTGAACGGAAAGCCATTCTACCTAGCTGGTGCCTGCCACACGAACACTGTCCCCTCCTCCTCCTACTTTGCTTTTTGAGTTCACACGACTTTGGATTGGGCTCCCCTATCCTGGCTGGCGGCTCCTTCTACCCTGCCTTGGCTCATGTGATGAATAAGCCCTGTGGGTCTGGGGAAGAGAGGCAGAGAGGACTTTAAAACAACATTTCTTGCTTGGCTCCGTCACAAGTCCTCCTCTGTCTGAAGCCTCCGAGAGGTTCCCACCCCATCATTCCTTTCCACTGCAAGCTGCCTCTCTGGCTGTGTCCACAGCTCCCCTCCCCTCTCCCTTCCAAGCTTGCTCCAGCAGCCTCGGCTTACCTGGTCAGGTGCAGAGATGTAGCCAGCCAAGAGAGGGTCACAGTCCTTGTAGAGAGCAAACATCACAATGCCACAGCCCAACGCACAGGAGACGATGAAGAAGAGGCCCACTTGATTGACGAGGAGAGCTCTAGCATGGGCAAGGGGGCAGAGCGGATGAAAAGAAACAATATGTATAGGACAGGAAAGACAAATGAACTGTTGGAAAATGCAGGGGTCATTAAAACCAGGAGGCTTGGATCACAGGAACACAGGAGGCTGCCGTATACTGAGTCAGACCCTTGGTCTATCTAGCTCAGTATTCTCTTCACAGACTGGCAGCGGCTTCTCCAAGGTTGCAGGCAGGAATCTCCCTCAGCCCTGTCTTGGAGATGCTTCCAGGGAGGGAACCTGGGACCATCTGCATGCAGATGCTCTTCCCAGAGCGGCCCCATCCCCTAAGGCAGGCATGCGTAACATAAAGCATTTGGATATTGGAGCTCGCCCGCAGGGACTTTTTTGCTGGCCCAAGGGTGGGCCCAATGTTTTGTGGTGCCTAAGGTAAGGTGCAAAGTGCTGCCTTGCCCCATGGCCCTGATGCGGGGAAGGGTCAGTCCTCTTCCAAAATTAAGCTTTGAAAGTACTTGAAGGGCAGAAAGGAGGAACAGTTGCTAGCAACCTCCTCTTCTCTCCTCAGGCTGTGGTTAACTAAGAATTGCTTCCACTAATATTTTTAATGAGTAATTAATCATTGTTTTCATTTATATTTAATAATTAATTTTAATGTAATCATTAATATGCTGAACATTCACCTTGGCCCCCACACACTAAGTCATGGTTGGTTCTGGCCCTCTGGGGTATTGGAGTTGTGCACCACTGCCCTAAGGGGGAGATCTTGCAGTGCTCACACAAGTAGTCTCCCATTCCAGTGCAAACCGGGGTGGGCCCTGCTTAGCAAAGGGGGCAATTCATGCTCGCTACCACAGGACTAGCTCTCCTCAGAGGTGGACTAGGACTGCCAACTCTGACTGAAGAGATTCCTGGCAATTTTTCTCCCCCAATATTTTCCCCAAAGGTGTTGACACAATGAAGCCCTCAATATCGGCAGGGTTGCTTTTTCATTTTGCCGGGAGACATATGGCCAGTCCTGGAGGGTTGAAAAACCCTATTGCAACTATGGCTGAAGCTACCCCCATGATTTCTGCCCCTTGCCATCTCCCCCCAGTACTTTCCCCAATAGTTTTCGCCATATCTGGCCATGAAAAATCTCTTGCAGAGGTCTTGCTACCACAAGACTAGCTCTCCTCCCAATATGACGCCAGAGCATTCCATATGCTGCTCTCCTCCATCCAGGTACATCTTTAGGAAGCACAAATCTTTCCCTAATCCACCCTTCAGCAATGCCAACAACAACCCAACCATCATTATTTTCAACCGTTCCTTGAATTTCCAGGCCGTCCCCTGTGGCCCTGGACATCTGTGTCCAGACATTAGACATCATGTGTCTAATCTCCCCCGTACAATCTCCTCCTGTACAACTTATAAGACTGTTTTGTAACCGCACTTGCAGACAGGGAAGCCAGCGAGGGGAAATTGGTAATGCAAAGGAGCTGTTGAGCCACAAATAGATTTTTATATTTACCTATCTGTATTTATAGCCTGCCAATCCTCCAATATTCCCACCCACACCCACCCCCCACCTAAGGGCCAGATCATAAAAAACATGCCCCTTTACCAGACACCAAAACCAGGTGCCAATTAAAAAAAATAAAAATCAAATAAACCACAAATAAAACAAGCACGAAATGCTGCCAAAGGCTTTAGGCAAACAAAGATGCTTTGGCACCCAAAAGGCAGGAGTATAGAATGTGGATGAATCTGCCTAGGGATGGTATTACCACTACCAGTATGATTATTATATATCACTTTCCAGCAGAAGTTTCCATAGTGGTTTACAAAGAAAAAGAACAATAATAATGAGAAGAGGATGGTGCTCTGTCCCCAAGGGTGTCACAGTCTAAAGAGAAGCACAGAGTAAACACCAGCAGCTGTGCTGGGGTTGAATTGGGACAGTTGCTCTTCCCCTGCTAAATACAAGAGAATCACCACTTTGAAAGGTGCCTCTGTAACCAACTGGAGTTGCAAAGTCTATGGAAAAGCCCGTTTCTGTTCTGTGCCTGTTTCTGTTCTGTTCTGTGAGTTGGGCTAGAAGACCTCCAAAGTCCCCTCCAACTAACATTCTGATAGGCATCCATTTTTTTACTTCTGATGGTAGGAAAAATAGGAAGCTGCCTTATACAGAGTCAGACCATTGGTCCATCTAGCTCAGTATTGTCTACAGAGACTGGCAGCAGCTTCTCCAAGGTTGCAGGCAGGAATCTCCCTCAGCCCTATCTTGGAGATGATGCCAGGGAGGGAACCTGGAACTTTCTGCATGCAAACATGCATATGCTCATTCCAGAGCGGCCCCATCCCCTAAGGGGGATATCTTATAGTGCTCATGAATGTAGTCTCCCATTCAAATGCAAACCAGGGTGGACCCAGCTTAGCAAAGGGGACAATCCATGCTTGCTACCAAGACCAGCTCTCCTCACCAAGGGGTCACCCAGGTGGGGTCACCCAGGCCACATCCTCAGAAGATCTTAACCCACAGCCCAATTTATATATGGGAGCAGACACTCTTCCAAAATACTCATACTTTCCTACTCTATCTAGCCCAGTGGTTCCAAACCTGTGGAACTCCAGATGTTGCTGAACTATAACTCCCATCATCCCCAGCTACAATTTATTGTGGCTAGGGATGAAGGTTGTTGTAGTTCAGCAACCTCTGGAGTACCACAGGTGGGGAATCCCTGAACTAACCTTTCCATGCAAAGATATCTTAAAGCAGTGTGGGCTGACCCTTTCCCCTTTATATTGTGCAAATATATTAGCAGATGATATGGACAGTACCAATACTCTTTCTACCTTCATATCTCATGTACAGCCTATGACTTTCACACTTAATCTCACGTGCTTTTATGTTTTCATCGATGATGAATTTCAGATCAGCTGATAGCTAACTCAAACCATGAGATAAAGGCCAAGCAAGGATTTGAATCTAGTCTGCTCCAGGCCTGCACAACTTTGACCCACCAGCTGTTTTCAGACTACAACTCCCATCATTCCCAGCCACAGTGGCTAATGATCAGGGATGAGAATGGGAGTTGTAGTCCAACATCTGCAAGAGGGTCAAAGTTGTGGAGCCCATGTGTACTCATATTTCCAACAAGGAGGAAATACCCCCCACACCTTCCCTTTCTTCTGTCTGACTCACAGTTTTGCCTCCTTCTCAGTCTTGCAGGCAACATAACGCTGGACTTGGGCCTGGTTCACACCATACATGGAAAGCCAAACCATCGTCCCACCAAAAATTAAAGTCCAGAAGGTGTAGCGGCTCCGAGGGTCCGGGTTGAAACTGGGGAACAGAAGGGGTGTTACAGAAAGTGAGGCAGATGGCCCCAGAATCAGTATCACATCTATTTGTCCAGTCTTCAAGTTGCTAGATCTCATGAGTTACAGGCCCTGGGAACTCAAAGGCTGACGTCCAGACTAAGTTACTCAATAAAACTACCCAGCAGCTACTCTAAAGGACGACTTCATTTCAGTAGGACTATTGTGGAGTAATTTAGTCTGGAAATTTAGCCAAGGAGAGGAGTCTATTTATTACAGGGGATGAAGCCAGCAGCATTCAGTGACTCATAACCAGCCTAAATTGTGCAAATATGTTAGCAAATGATATAGACTCCTGAGTAATCCCACTGACATTTATTAAACTAGTCATGACTAATTTGTCCCATTAATTCCAGCAGGACTACCCATGAGTAATTTAGTCTGGTCCTCAGCCAAGGTGTTTTTTTTTTAATCTCAAGCTGCTGTTTCTATCCTCTCTCCAGTCAGGGATTATTTATTTATTTATCATCATCATCATCATCATCATCCTTAATTCTCTTAGCCAGCCACCAGCCATGTGTGGGGATGTGGCAAGGCTATGCATGCCGGCAAAGGAGGCACCTGATTGGCTGGGCGCCGGTTGGCTGCTGATTGCTAGACCAGAAGCTAATGGCGGCAGTGAGGAGAGGCAGGCAAGAAGAGATAGGCAAGGCGGCGGCCACGTTGGGGAGGTAGAGGCAGTGGTGGGCCTGACTGCTGTGGGGAGGCAGCATCCGCGGGCCCGGCCGTGGAGGGGAGGTGGCAGCGGCAGGCCCAGCCATGGCGGAGAGGCAGCAGTGGGCCCTGCTGCAGCAGGGAGGCGGCGGTGGCAGGCCCAGCTGTGGCAGGGAGGCGGCAGCAACGAGGGTGCAGCAGCAGGCCCAGCCGCCAGGGTGAGGAGGAGACTGGGCTGCCAGGAAGAGGAGGCGGTGGCAGGAGGGGAGGGGAGGAGCCAGCTTGAAAGCTGGCCAGAAACCATGGGGGGAGAAGTGGGCCGGGCAGGCGTCGGAGATGCCCAGGGGAAGAGTTGTTATTATTACAACTACCAGTTTAAATTGCAGTGATTTAGTTGTACAAGTATGCCTGGTTTTAATTGCCTGCAAGGGAGAGGAACAAGCACAACCCCAAACACTTATGAGGAGAGGTGGCCCACACTGTTTTTAATTGTAACCTGCCTTGGAACAGGTTTTTATTTGAAAGGTATCTAAAAGCTTGAAATAAACAACAAAAACAAAATTTGGTCCTTTTGGTATGTTTTCAAGATATATTGATGGTTCCTGTCTTGGTGTCCATATATCAAACACTCTCTCTCCCAAACACAGAAAAGGCTGGAAATCTGTAGAAATTCGAAGAGTGTGTCATGGTTTCTCCCAAGGAGGAACTGTGGGGAATGTTCTCAGATGATGTTTCCACAACACTGAAAAGGCTATCAAGTCTGTAGCCCATTGAAAATAACCCAATGGGAAAGTGTCAACATTTGGATGAGACTTGGGCCCTATTCAGACATTATGGCTGCATTCACATGTCAGGTGGAATCGTGGGTCCAATTGTTCCACTCTCCCAACCCCCGCTTTCCTGTCTGCATTCGGACAACAGGGAGAGCACCCTCTCTGCAGTCAGTGAGATGGCAGAGAGGAGAGGGAACTGGCTGTGCGGGCTTCCTTCTTGCTTGATGGGCAGCCCGCACAGTCAATCATGGAAGGAGAGAGGGAGGAGCAGCCTCCCTCCAGTCCAGCCGAATGCAGACTCCAGTGCTACATTCAGATACAACGGAGCCTCCGTGGACTCTCAGTTTTGAGCAGCGAAACTCACTACAAACTGAGGGTTCAAATTAGAGTTTCTGGCACAGAACCTCGTGTCACAAAAGGAATGGGACCAGAGCTGCACATGTTTTGACATCACGATAAGGAAACCTCAGGCTCCTGCAACTCTGGTTTCCTGTTACATGTGAATGCGCCCCTATGTTGTACAAGTGTACAGGTGTCTATACATATGTAAATGTTTTTGTGTGAATGAATGAACCTGCCTTCATTTTAAAGGTGAACCTGGATACAGACCCCTCAAATGCATGGTACAGCCAGAAAGTGTACTTCTGTACCTGTGTTTAACATAACTTGTAAATAACTGTGCCTGTGTAGAGCTCACTACAAACTGCAAGCTGCAGTTTGTATCTGTGTACATTGCATAATTAGGGTCGTGCATGACTCCAAATATAAGGTCGGATCAGACTGGATCCGGAACCCCAGGTGTCAGTTTGGACCTTTTTGGACCCTTCAGAAGGCTGGGGTCAGAAAAACCTCTGATTTTTTGATTGGCAAAAATCCCCACAGAAGTCTATCGGGAAAGAGAAAAATTGCCAAAAAACACACAACCTCCAACAAGCCTGGGAGCTCTGGAAGTCAGCACACAGTAGATAATGATGGACTCTTGGACTCTTTGTATTTAATTTAAAGTGAATGTGACCATCCATTTTTTAAAATTGATTTTTTAAAGTAAGCTGGAAATTGAAGTCACAGAGAATGTGGAAGGAAAGTTATGACACATCAGAAAACTGCAGGCGATATCTGGAAATCAGCCGCTTTCATTTTTAAACTGTAAGTTTAAAAACTGGCTTAAAATTTAAAATTAAAAAAAAAACCATGGGCAGGCGGGCAGGCAGATGCCCAAAGATGCCTTTTTTAAAAACCCAGCTGCAATCAATGGGGGTAAAGTGTGGCCTCCTGCTGCCATTTGGAGTTCTGAAATGCTCTGAAATTTACCGAACCATGTTGGAGAAATCCGAACCAACCTAGACTTTCCAAAATGACTGGCAGGTTCAGTTTCCCCCCGACGTTGGCCCAAATCAGAGCATTTCTGACCTCCTTGAGCCAAACTTGCACAGCCCTAGGCATAATTGGCGTACAAGTGTTCAACATGATGTCTGAAAAAGGGCTTTGGTTCCCTCTGCATTGTACTAATTTCAATGGGAGATGAGTCCTGATGTGAGGGAGTGTCAGCCCACCATACCAGGAGAGACACATGCCCTCTCCTCCAGTGCAGGAAACAATGGCTGCAAATGAGGTTCATCTACGGTTGCCACCAGCTCATCTGGTGTCTACTCGGGGACAGGCCTTCTCCGTTGCTGCCCCTGGGCTTTGGAATACACTCCCTGTTGAAATAAGAGCCTCCCCATCTCTGGCAACTTTTTAAAAGGCACTGAAGGCATTTTTGTTCACCCAGGCTTTTAATTAGATTCATAGTTTTAATACTTTTAATGTTGGCTTTTAAATTATTTTAATATTAATGATTTTAATGTTTAAATTATTTTAATTGTAAACTGCCCAGAGATGCAAGTTTTGAGTTGTATAGAAATACGTTAAATAAAAACAAACAAATAAATATGCACCAGCAATCACACATAATCAAACAAGGAAAGTTGTGTGTTCTTGGGAACATTTCCACATACCCCTGAAATGGCAGCTTCTGCAGTGTTAACATTGATTTGGCACAGTAACTATTGCTGTCTGTACCTTGGCTTTCCTAGGATACCAAGTAAGCACCCAGGATCAATTTCAAGCTGGCTTTTAAGGCTTCATTTGAGCATGCAACTGACTTACATTCTTAGAGACTTGGCTTGCAGGAGTTTGCAGGCACGGTAGATGTTTATAGAAGATTGTGGATTCTGGCTGATTCTTCCTTAGGTGAGAAAGCTGTGCTTTCACTAACTATGAAAGCTTTTTACAAACAACTCCATTCTTCCCCTTATCCATAAGGATGGGAATCTAAATTAGAGATGTGCATGAAACAAATTTTTCCATTTGTTTTGAATTCAAATCGAATTCCAAAAATGTGTTTCAAATTCAAATCAGATTCTAATTCAGTCCAAATTTTGATTTGAATTCAAATAGAATTAAAATCAATTTGACCATGTTTTGGCACCCTTTTTAACCAATCGGGGGGCTGAATGGTTTTTAAAAGGTGCCAAATGGCTCTCGAATCGAATTCAAATCAAATTTCAAAAATTCATTTAGAATTTGGATTGAATTGCCCTTTTAAGGGATGATTTGATTCGAATTCAATTAACTTGATTCACCTAGATTCAAATCAATTTGAGTTCAAACCTATTTGCACATCCCTAATCTAAACTAAACAAAGGAGCAGAGCTGAGAAAGAGGCAGCTCTTGCCTTTGCACAATTCTATGCCATATAAACTAAAAACTCTAGACAACTACATATACTTGTGGCTAGACCCACACAACAATAATGCATGTCTTTCCTATCTGCATGCATTCTAAACCCATGATACTCTTATGATAGCTCAGTCTGAGAAGTGGTAACATACTCGGCAAAGTTGATCCTGGAGTTGTTGTACGCAATGGACAAGACTTGGCCTGGGCCTCCAACCAGGATCGTGCCCCGGATCAAGATGGCCACGAAACCCGAGAGCATAACAAACACCTGGAAGACGTCCGTCCAGATGACAGCTTTCATTCCACCCTGGAAGATGAAGGAAATGGGGAGAGTAACTGACCCTGTCCACCCCCAGCACAGTACCTCCAGTGACCATTGCTGGTGTCTGTCTTATGTTTCTTTTTAGATTGTGAGCCCTTCGGGGACAAGGTTCCATCTTATTTATTTGTTATTTCTCTGTGTAAACCTCCGTGAGCCATTTTTGGAAGCGTGGTATAGAAATCGAATGAATGAATGAATGAATGAATGACTTAACAGCCCGACCAGTCATTCCTACAGAACAGATATAGGAATTCACCCAGCCCAGTGCTTCCTCTCTGCACTCCAAACTGCAAACCAAGGCCGGGAGATAATTTGCCATCTGGATGGCAGAAGTCTCTGAAAACTGTTAAGTAAACATATTTCAGACTGGGATGTTCAAGTAAGAGGGATCGACCAACAGCTATCAGCCAGGATAGCAAGATGAAACCTCCATGTCCTGAGGCAGTCTACCCAAGAACAGCTGTTGGAAGCAAACAGCGGACAGTAACTCTTGCCAGGAACCATCTGGCTTCCCTCTCCTGGGAATAGGATTTGAGCAGAAGAATCTTTGATCTGATTCAGCATAGTTAAGGCACCACCCAGGTAATATCTGGGATATAGGAAGCTGCCTTCTTCTGAGTCGGGCTCTCAATATTGTCTACACTGACTGGCAGCAGCTTTCCAGGGTTTCTGATGAGTATTTCCCAGTGCTGCCTGGAGGTGCTGGGAGTTGAACCTGGGATCTTTCATGTGCAAAGCAGATGCTCTCCAACTGAGCTAAGGTCCTTCCCTTGAAGGGGAATCTGGAGTGTAGGGATGGTGGGTTTGGGCCCTGAAACAAAAATGTGAAGATAGGCTCCTGCCGCCCCCCATTATTTTTCAGAGAGGCACAAGGCAGGGATCAAAGACTAAGCTATCACCCAGCCAGTAGGCCTCCCTTCCTCGGGGATCTGGGGACATTTGTTCTCCCTCCTTGTTCAATTGTTGCTAAGTTCTTATGTTAGGGGTAGGAAGAACCCATGGAGGGTCAGAGGGGAACACTTTGGGCCTTAAGGTGTGGTGAAAGGGCTCAGGGAGGACCTGCTGGAGGACATCAACCAACATCTGGATGGGGATAGAATTTCCAAGTCCATCAGGTATACTCACTATGGTGGTGTAAAACGTACAGATTACTCCAGTGGAAAGAAGAGATGCCCAGATATCTAGCCCAGTCACTAGAGGAACAGGAAAGAACCGTGATATTGAAGAAACTCTTGGGAGAATTGACTGTAAAAGCAGTTCTGGTGTATTGGCTAATTGAGCGTGAATTTTTGCACACCTGATTTCTCTCATATTGCCACCTTTTCCCGAGCTTTGCTCCTACGCCTCGAATAACAGCCTCTCACAGAAAAAGTTAGGAGGTGAAACCTCTGCCAGGACCTTAGCTTTACATTAAGAAATGTTTTGCCCCCTTAATATTGAATAATCAGGCTTAATTTAAAAATACAACACAACACAACACAACACACGCAACACAAACACACTCCACCCACACACACAACACCACCCCACAGGCAACAACCCACCCCACACACCCCATCCCCACACACACTACAGCCACACACCAAACCACATGCAACACTCCACCCCCACATACACACCACACACACACAACACAAACACACCCCACCCCCAAATGCAACACCACCCCACACGCAACACCCCACACCCCCCACACAATAGATACACACACACCACACCACATGCAACATACCACCCCCCACACACACACATATGCAACACCAGATCACACTCAACACACACCCCCACAACACATAGTCCACATCTGCACCAAAGCACATAACCCCCCACACACACACACACAACACACACACCCCACGCACAACACAAGGAAAGCTCTGCTGATCATGCCAAGGCCCATCCACTCCAGCATCCTGCCTCACGCATTGACCAGCCAGGTGTCTCTTGGAAGCTCACAAGCAGGGAAAAGAGGGCCCTTTTTATTGTCCTTTTCAGCATAAGAATGAGGAAGAAAACAAGTCTACATTTCTAAGCAGATTTATTAGGGAGGGAGTGTCACTGAACACCTTGGGCCTCACTCTTGACAGAACATGCACGGATTGATGTAGAGCATACCTTGGTTGAGGATCAGAGCTGGAGCATAGATGACAATTCCAGTGTACAGCATCTGCAGGAGAAACAAAGGAATCACACATGTGAGTATATGAAGCTGCCGTACGGAGTCAGGCTCTTGGTTCATCTCACTCACCATTGTCTGCACCGACTGGCAGCAGCTCTCCAGGGTTTCAGGCAGAGATGGTCTTTCCCAGCCCTATCTGGAGATGCTGCCAAGGATTGAACCTGGGACTTGCATGCAAGACAGAGCTGCAGTCATAGGAACATAGGAAACTGCCATATACTGAGTCAGACCATTGGTCTATCTAGCTCAGTATTGTCTTCACAGACTGGCAGCAGCTTCTCCAAGGTTGCAGGCAGGAATCTCTCTCAGCCCTATCTTGGAGAAGCCAGGGAGGGAACTTGAAACCTTCTGCTCATCCCAGAGCGGCTCCATCCCCTGAGGGGAATATCTTACAGTGCTCACACGTCTAGTCTCCCTTTCATATGCAACCAGGGCAGACCCTGCTTAGCTGTGGGGACAGGTCATGCTTGCTACCACAAGACCAGCTCTCCTCCCATGTCTCCCCTTATGTGCTAAGATGTTAGCTGCAGAGCAGGGCAGCCAAAATGATCAGGGGGTTAGAGTGACTACAATCTTTGGGCCTTTTTAGTTAAGAAAGAAGGTGGGTCCGAGGGGACATGATAGAGGTATATCAAACAATGCAGGTTATGGCTCAAGTGGACAGAGAGAAGTTTCCCCCCTTTCTCATCATATTAGAACCCGAGGTCATCTGCTGAAACTAAATGCTGGGAGATTCGGGACAGACAAAAGGAAGCATTTCTTCACACAATGTATAGTTAAACTATGGAATCCACTGCCACTGGATACGGTGATAGCCACCAATCTAGACAGGTTTGAAAAGAGATTAGACAAATTCATGGAGGGTATCAATGGCTACTAGCCTGGATAGCTGTATCCTTCTATCAGGATCAACACCAATGGGAGGGGGCAGTTGTCCTCTTTCCTCCCCACTTGTGGGCTTCCCCGGCGCACCTGGTTGGCCACTGAGTGAAGCAGGATGCTAGACTGGATGTGGGGCTGGCCTGGATGGGAAAGCCCTGGTCCAGTAGGGTGGGTTTTTTCATGTTCATTTCTTTTAAAATCTGTACTTAACTTTTACACAGTGGTACCCCAATGCCGCCATCACTGTATGCACATCACATCCCAATTGACATACCGTGGCAATAATGTACTGGATTGTTCCACACAGCCGGACTTTCTTGGAGAATCTCATCTCCAGATACTGCCAAGACAAAAATGATAAAAGGAGCTGAGATACAGGCAGAGTCATTCCTGACATCTTTTCAAGGCACCTCCACAGAAGACTTCTCCGACTCAGCTCCTTCCACAAAAGCGAGCGAGATGTCAAGACGGTGTACAGAACAGGTGAGGGAATGAAGTTTCTTCCCTTCACAGGCACCCTTTCTTTGGGCGCAAGGTCCAAATAATTTTTTGCAGCCTGATGCAGAGTTACACACCTTAATGGACCTGAGACAATGCGGGGTGGGAAGGATTGCAATAAATCTAGATCTGTTTATCATAATGGAGGTGAATCGAAACACACTGGCTGACATCCAGACTCAATTACCCCTGACTAGTCCTATTGAATTTAAGTCATCTTCTAAAGTAACAGCTGAATAGTAGAACACAGGAAGCTGCCTTATACTGAGTCAGACCATTGGTCCCTCAAGCTCAGTATTGTCTACACTGACTGGCAGCAGCTCTCTAAGGTTTCAGGCAGGAGTCTCTCCCAGCCCTACCTGGAGATGCCAGGGGTTTAACCTGGAACCTTCTGCAGATGCTCTTCCACTGAGCTATGGCTCCATATACAAAGGGAAACATCTTATAGGGCTCACATGTGGTCACCCATCCCAAAGCAAACCAGGGCAATCCCTGCTTAGCAAAGGAGACTATTCATGCTCACTGCCACAAGACCTGCTATCCTCCAGATGTAGTTAGTTAAGTTAGAATAACTTAATAAGTTAGAATAATTAACTTATTCCGTAAGTTAGTCCAGATGTCAGGAAGTATTAGCAGGACAACATACTCGGTTCTTTTCTCCCCATCATATCATCACAACAGCCCTGTGAGTTGGGCTAGGTTGACCTAGTCCACCCAGTGAACTTCACAGCTGAGTAGGGACTTGAACCCCTGTCTCTCTGGTCCCAGTCTGATGCACTAACCACTCTACCACATTGTTCTTGGACGGACCACTGAAAGTGTAATTGAAGACTCCAGCAGATAAATTCATGCTGCGATGGCTATTAAAAAGACCAGGGCAGCCCTCTGATACACCCTTTTCTTAGCTCCACTGGATATTAGAGTATTTACTTTTGAGTAAACATGCTTGGATTGGAATAGAATTGCATATATAGAAATGTAGAGGTTACCTAGTATTTCTAACGGGCCAGAAAATAAATTTAGCCAAGCCGAATGCTGTGTCTTTAACAGAGGAATGATCTGCCAAAATTAACTTGTTCAGGGCTTGGAGCAAAACAAGATCATTTGGATAACTGCTGCAGATTAAAAAAGGGTGTAGCAGGGAGTATTGGGAAGGTTCCAAATCTGACAGCCTGAAAGACACTGAAATTTGGAACTTAAAAATGCAAAATTGAATTTGCATTATTGCTACATTTTGTTTGTTAAACTACTTTGCAGGGGCCCCTTTTCTTGAAAAAGAAATTTAAAACCATTAATAAACATTGTTTTTTAAAAAAAATTCACAATTGAGTTTTCTCCAAAGCCACCCTGGGAGTCCTCAGCTGGGCCTGTTTCAGCTAAGATCTCACCATATCAAAGTCCAATGAGTGCTCCACCCCAACCACTCTGGGGCCAAAGAGATCCCAGCAGCTTCTTTTTCTGCACACCTTCTGGCTTCACACCTTTACTATTTTCTTGTCAAAATATCAGGCGAACTTTGCACTCAGCTGTCTTTGCAGATCCACCTCAATGCAGACACTTAAATACCAAGTTGTTCTGGGAAAACTAATCTGCCTACTTTCCTTTCACTATCCCTACAACTGGACTAAATTTGGTTCTAGTTAGGTGGTCCACAAGTTAAACCTCTTGTGCCTCAAACATTCACACGTCCGCCATCTTGGATCGGGGTGGATTACATAATCACAAACTACCCCATTGAGGTGTCCCTGTGTGTCACTCACTACAACTGTTCCAAATTTGATTCAAATCGGTTAGACAATCCACGTTAGCCCACTTGTGCCTCAAACATTTCACATGTCCACCATCTAAGATTGGGGTAGATGACATCATCAGAAACTATGCCATTGTGGCATCCCTATGTGCCCCTACAGATGTAGCAAATTTGGTTCAAATCGGTTAGGCGGTTCACAAGTTAGCCCACTTGCACCTCAAATGTTTGTGTCCGCCATCTTGAATTAGAGCGGATGACATCATCACAAACTACACCTCTGAAATTGTGTCCCTACACTTGTACCCTACAATTGTGTCCTATGTGTCCCTACAAATGTACCCAATTTGGTTCATATTGGTCCAGGCGTTGTGAAGCTGATGGTGCGGACACACAGACACATACATGGCCATGCACATGGAATGCTGGGTGATCTCATTAGCCTACTGGAAAGTAGGCTAAAAATCCTGTCCTCACACTGTTGTTGATGTTGGGAAGATCAAGAAAAGCACAGAGAACACCTTTATACCAAGCCACACCCATTATCTTGACAGTTGTTCAGGGTCCAAAAAAGAGACTTCATCCCCTCTGGAAAGCAAATGGCAAAATACAAAGTCAAGTGACATTCGTCCGCACGCACAGGGCCAGCCCTGGGGGTTTTGGTACCCTAGGCTAAGTTTTATTTTGTCCCCGCCCCCCCAGCTGAGAAGTGCACACCCCTGGCCTTTACTTGAACCATGCAGGCTGCTCATTAGCGCAGGATTTGTAGGATTGGGACCAGTGCCATTACATTCTGCTGCGGATGCACAATATACTAAGTAAAAGTGAGTCTTTAAAAATGATCAGCCTGCGTAGATGACTGGCGAATGACTACCCCACACTGGTTTGAAGATACAGTGGCAAAGAATTCCCAGGGAGAACTCAAACACTGCAGAGATGGAAAGATGCAGCTGTGAATGTGGAAATCCAGTCTGAGACGATTCCTTTCTGGAAATGAATGTCGAGGCAGGCAATTGCTATTCAAGAGAGGAAGCGCAGCTTAGGAGACTAGCTGTTTCTTGGAGGCTGAGGTGCATTGAGCAAAGAAGGCTGTAAGCCTATTCTCAGCACCACAGATTCTTGTGAACGAGAGCATTAGCCCAGAAACCAGTGGTCATCTTTGGCAGCGAGAAACCTCCCGACCAGCTGTTCCAAACCAGGGTAGCCCAGATCTCCTACCCGAGTTAAAAGGGAAGTAGGATGAAAACAGAACCTGTCCTACCTTCTGTTTTGGTCATCTGTGTAGCTGGCACATTTTAAACTGTTCCTGGGCTGCTGGCGGCCATGTGAACCTTAGGCCTGGTTCATATGTAATGGGAAACTGTAACAGGAAACTTCACCTCCGGTTACCAAACTTGAATGTCCGAACCGGGAGAAATTGAGTTTGCAGGGGGTGGGGAAGCGCCTTGCAGTTTCCCTCACCCAACTCCACTATGACCCTTCGGTAATTTCTGCAGTGCTGGAGTTACGTACAAAGGCTGGCACTGCAGTTTGGGCTCCATAGAGCCGGAGTTGAGGGAGGAAGCATCTCCCTCACTCTGGCCCAATTGGCTGTGCCAATTAGCTGTGTGGGCTGTCCTTCTGTGAAGTTGGAAGCCCGCCCAGCCAGCTCCCCAGGCTCTCTACGTTCTCGCCGACTGCAGAGACACTGCTTTCCAGTATGACTGAACATGGACAAGAGAGTGGGGGAGGAGCATAAAACTTCGGGTCCATTGGATAGTTCTGAATGGGGGGTGGAGGGGGAGGAGGCACAAAACCTTGTGTCCATTGGACCCGCAGTTCCATGTTACGAGTGAACCGGGCCATAGAGTCAGGTGGAAAGCGGGGTCAGGGAGAGGAGAGGAGTCTGTCTGCTGCTCGTAAAGCTCCGGGTCTATGACAACTCGCTGTGGCCAGCTCGCCGCAGCCAACTAACCACAAGGACAACTCGCCACGGGGACAACTCACCGCAGAGATAACTTGCCACAGGGAACAATGCAACTCCCCCCTCCCCACCCACACACACAAGTTCGTCCTGTCACTTTGGCTTTCGATCCGGAGGGGACAAGCGGGAGGGAGGCAAGAGGAAGTTAAATTCTTCCTTCCCCTGCAGAATGTGAAAGACATGCTTTGGTGGGTGGTAGGTGGAAATTTAGCTTCCTCTCGCCTCCCTCCCGCTTGTTCCCTCCAGATCAAAAGCCAAAGTGACAGGACAGGCTTGCGGGCAGCGGGAGTTGCGTTGTTCCCTGTGGCGGGTTGTCCCTGTGGCAATTTGTTCCCATGGTGAGTTGTCCCCATGGTGAGCTGGCCACAGCGAGTTGTCCCATTCCCGCCCCCCAGCTCCTGACTTCAGCTCTGGAGACCACCACTGCAGCGTTCATGTGGGTACATGAGCTGCAGAACCAAAAAGAGGCTCTGGTCGTCTGGGAGCAGGAGGGTAGGATCCTGTCTTCTCTCCAGCCCATCCCCATCTGCTCAAACAACCTCTGTGTCTTTGGGGGTGCAGAACATTCAGGCCCTCTAGAGAGCAGGGGGCAGTATTGCATCTTACATTCTTACACCACTGTGCAATACTTCAGGGAGAGAAAGTATAATTGGCAGCGCTATATTCTGGCACTGTTAAATGCACCCTCCAAGAATGGGTGCACTAAAACACCCTAAGTTTGCCTAGTGGATGGGCCGGCCCTGCACAGCCACACCATGGACATGTGTCTGAAAAGACTTCAGGACTTCAGGTCGAAAGAGGTATGCACCCCGACTATCCATAAGCACTGGGGACAGTCCAGTTTCCCAGGCCTGGTAAATTGTTGCTCCAGTTTTGCTGTTTGGGAAAGCCTGGTTATCATTGCTTTAGTGTGATTTGTACTTGCCCACCCTTCAGGACTGGCCTGGATTTTCCAGGAACTGACCATCTCCAGGTGACTCTTGAAAGCAACCCTACAGATTATCATGCCTTGATGTGGTGCAAAATATTTGGGTGGGGAGACCCCTCTAGGAGTAGCATCATTCAGAGCTGGCAACCCTACCATTTCCATTCTTCGAAGCTCAGTTCCTTCCTAGGGACATAGGAAGCTGCCATATACTGAGTCAGACCACGGGTCCATCTAGCTCAGTGTTATCTACACAGACTGGCAGCAGCTTCTCCAAAGTTGCAGGCAGGAATCTCTCTCAGCCCTATCTTGGAGATACCAGGCTGAGGCACTCTTACCCCTGGACTTCGGGGCCAAAGTCCAGGGCCTCCACACCCCCTTGAGCCCCCCAAATCCTCTTTAGTCTCTCTTGGGCAGTATGGTTTGTGCCCTCAAGAACGTATGTGTTATAAAATGATGCTTAACTTGCAGTGGGCGGCGGGGTGGGGGTGGGGAGTGCGGGCCGGCCACCGAAGTCTTTTAGGACCAGGCTCCAAAATTATTTAGTGTTGCATCTCTGATACTAGGGAGAGAATCTGGGACCTTCTGCATGCAAGCTTTCAGATGCTCTTTCCAGAGCAGCCCCATCCCCTAAAGGAAATATCTTAAAGTGCTCACATGTAGTCTCCCATTCCAATGCAAACCAGATCCTGCCTAGCATTGGGGACAATTCATTCTTGCTTCCACTAGACCAGCTCTCCTGCTCAAGAATGTATAGATATTCTTGGATAGGGGGGTGAATACAGCTGGTCTCTTAACACATCTACATGAGCATATCAGTCCAAAGGGCTAAAGTGCAGCTATTTCACAAGCTAAAAAGCTCATTTTGAACTGTGGTCACAACAGATTGTAGAATTATTATGTTTTCCAAGCAGATCTTTAACTTACAAAATAAACACCCGCCAGGCTTTTGAAACAGAGCAAGAGAAGGGACTACAGAGTAAATGAATATACCAGACAGAAATTGAAGAGGAACTTTCAGCCATGTGTAAATAGGGCAGGAGCTGGGCTCCTGCCCTATTCTTGGAACAAGAGGGGGGATTTCTCAGTTTTCCCTATTATCGTTCTGTGAAATTATTATTATTTTAAAAGATCATAGGGACATAGAAAGTTGTCTTACCCTGAGTCAGACCTTTGATCCATCTAGTTCAGGATTGTCTGCACTGACTGGCAGCGGCTCTCTAAGGTTTCAGACAGGAGTTTCTCCCAGGCCTACCTGGAGATGCTGCCAGGGACTGAACCTGGAACCTTCTACATGCAAAGCAGATGCTCTACCACTGAGCTATGATCCCCATCCCCAAATCATATCCCATTTTCCTTGCAATTAAACCAAGACCACTTAAAACAAGAGCACAAGTGATAAAATACCACATCAGTTTTAAAAAGTGAAATGAGTTTACAGTTCCGAAAATAAACACTGCAGAGAGAAGAAACCCCACACATATGGTTGCCAGTTCCAGCAGATTTGGTTTCCTTCATTTTCTTTTTCAGTGGACTTCACAAGATCAAATCATTACAATCTTCAAGATTATTTTAAACCAGGGCTGCATAACTTCAACCCTCCAGCTGTTTTTGGACTACAACTCCCACCATCCCTAGCTACAGTAGCCAATAGTTGGGAATTATAGGAGCTGTAGTCCTCTTTGCAGGAAGACCCAAGTTGTGCAGGCCTGCTTTAAACAATCGTCTCCCTGTTCTCGCTCAAGGATTCAAGGATCCACCATGCATCAAGGATTTTGGAAGTCCACCTCCAGCTTCTCTGTCTTTCTCTCTTTCTCTCTCTTTCACCTGTGACCATGTCGGATCATTTGCACATCTTCTTCTTGGCATTTACATTATGCCACGCCACAGCTTTGTACAGCTGTTTTTCTCAAGACAGTTTCTCTGCATCACTCCAAGGCCTCTTGCCGTCACTATCCCATCTGTGCACTCTGAAAAAGTGCTCAGATCCACTTCAGAATCCTCAGTCCAGCAAGCAAATAAGAGCCAGGATCTTTCTAGGGGGTAGTGGGGAGGAGAAGGACGCATGATGAAGCTTTTACTAAACAATCCATGGTGTAAAGAAAGTGGAGAGAGAGTGTGTGCATGTTTCCTTTTCATAATATTAGAACACAAAGGGTCAGGAGAAGGAGAGGATCAGACAATGACTATTAGCCAGAACCACTAAAATTGAACCTCTGTGGAACCTCCATGTTCAAAGGAAGTCTACCACTAGATGACAGGATTGTGTGTGTGTGTTTTCCAAACAAACAGCAGCAAGAGGTTTTGCCTTCCTGGCCCACAGTGGACTGTCTGGGCAGGATGCTGGACAAAAGGTTCCTTTGTACTTATTCTGATCCCCTTCTAATATTCTTGTTAAAAGGATATTATATAAATTTATGGGTGAGGTCTAACAACAGCTATCAGCATGATAGCCAAATTGAACTTCCTTCTTCAGAAGCAGTCTATCTCAGGAGTATTGGATTCTGGAGGGCAGCACCAAGGGAGGGATCCTGCCTTCCTGCCCTGCTTGTGGGCTTCTCTGGCTGTCACCATTGGAAACAGGATGCAGGGCCAGATTTACTCACCTTGGTTCAATCCAGCAGGACCCTTCTGATGGTCTTACAGTTCTTAGGGACTGCTCATATTTTGGAAACTTTGCCCCAAATCAACATAGAATGGATGTATCTGTATTTTTTTTTGGAAAGGACTCATTGCATATTCAAACAGACTGCTGTGTCCAGTTCTGGACTCCACATTTTAAGGAGGATGTTCATACACTAGAATGGGTTCAAAAGAGGGCAACCAAGAAGGTGAGAGGTCTGGAAACCAAAGCCTAGGAGGAACAGCTGAAGGAACTGGGTGCATTTAACCTGGAGAAGAGAATACTTACAAAGACCATTTTCACATAGCTATCACATTGAAGGAGGAATGGATTTGCTCTCTGTTGCTCCCGAGGACTAAAAGCAATGGGTTGAAATTGCAAGGAAGCAGATTCAGGCTAGACATTCAGGGGAATTTCCTGATTGCATTTCCTGATTGTTCCATTTATTTGTTTGTTATTTCTCTGTGTAAACCGCCCTGAGCCATTTTGGAAGGGTTTGGATGGCTTTAAAAGGGGCTTAGACAAATACATGGAGGAGAGGTCTATCAGTGGCTACTAGTCTGGTGGCTCTAGGCCTTCTCCAGCCTCAGAGGCAGGATGCCCCTCAATACCAGTTGCAGGGGAGCAACCGGCAGCGTATCTAGGGTAGGGCAGGCAGAGCACGTGCCCCATGAGCCACTTGAAGGGGGTGCCATTTTGTAAAATTGATTTTTTTTTAAAGGCCTTGCAGAGACCATTTGAGCATGCATGGTGGCCATTTTGTTTTCAGCAGCCATTTTTTTTTTTAAAGATTGTTTTTTAAAATGGCCACCATACATGCTTAAATGATCTCTGCAAGGCCTTTTTTTAAAAAAATTAAGTTGCAGGGGAGGAACAGACTCCCAAGGTGCCAGTGCCCAAAACGACAACACTGCAACAGGCCAATCTGGCACAAACATGTTTCTCAGCGCCAAAGGACACTGGAGCAACTATAGTGGAGCTCCTTCACCCTCTTGTTCCCCCTACCCCAGCTGATACTGACCTAGGCATAGCAACATCCTCGTTAGAATGTGAATCAGAAGTTGACGCAGCCTCACTCATGCAGAGAGAGGGCATGCCTTCAACTATTGACTATGGACTTCTCAGAGGCATCTGGTGGGCCACTGTGTGAAACAGGATGCTGGACTGGGTTGGCCTTGGGCCTGATCCAGCAGGGCTGTTCTTATGTTCTTATGTTCTGTTTGCCATCCCCACTCAGGAAACTGAGACCCTTGGGCATTAGCCTCCTATTTTCTGACTTCATATTTAATCATGAAAGCAATGAGATGAGGTTTATTCTTAATTAGGCTGTGGTGCAGAAAGTCCCAGGTTCAATCCCTTGCAGCTCTCCAGGTAGGGCTGGGAAAGAGCCTTTTCTCTCTAAAACCCTGTTTATACATTTGTTTTCTTTTTCCTCATCATATCAGCTATTGTGATGGTTGGTTTTGTGCAAGTGCAAAGATGAAAGATGCACGTGCCATTTAACCTTTTGGCACCAAGGTGCATTCCTCAAGATCGTGGATGCCTCACACAGCAGGGGATCGTGACAATCAAGTGACACACCATAAAGTCACTCCCTTTTTCAACTGAAGGCACTTTTATTACCTGCTGACATCCCAAAGAGACCAAGAGTTCCTAAGCCCAGAAACCAATTTCCTACCAGTGGTGGAGCAAGACCACAAGCAGCCCATGTGCGGCCACCACCGTGGCCCCACTCACCCCGCCCCCCACATCTGACATCAGATGCAGGGGGTATGGTCTGGCTCCTGAACGGAGTCGCATGGCTCCGTTCAGGAGATAGGGCCAGGCCGGTGCTGCATTTGCAGTGCGGCCAGGAGTGGCTCTTCCCTGCCATAAAGGCCATGAACGTATCACTGGCCATTTAACTCCCCACTCGAGAGCTAAACCAGCACCCCCACATCTGATGTCAGATGCGGGGGGCGTGTCTGGGGCCTCACTCACAGCCCCTGATTGGCAGCAGCCCAGGTTCTTTGAACCCCTTCACCCAATGGTGGCTCCGCCCCTGTTTCCCACCTACCATTGCCATCTTTAATTTGATGAATTGTGGCCATTTGCTGCACCAGCAGAACATGCGGCACATCAGCAGGCTTACGTAGGAGCCTAGGAAGCTGTCTTATACAGAGTCATACCCTTGGTCCGTCTTGCTCAGGATTGTCTACTCTGACTGCTAGTAGCTCTCCAGGCCACTAGGACTACAAGGCATCATAAGAACTTGGCTTGCCAAAGCCTGAAACCCAAGCCAAGAGCACATGACTGAGAAAATATGCACTGCAAAGGATTGTGGGAACTGTACCAAGTCACTGGCAAATGTGGACAATGTGAAGGAACTTTTTTCCATATGTGGTGGTCATGCGGGAAGGCAAAGGCTTTGGGGGATGTGATATATAATGAGTTGAAGAAAATCTTTAAAGTGACATTTTCTAAGAGGTCAGAATCCTTCCTGCTGGGAATAACTCAAGGAGAGTTCTCCAGAAGAAATTTAACATTTTTTATGTATGACGCCATGGCAGCCAGGACAGTATATGCACAGAAATGGAAAGACACTAAAATGCCCTCAAAAGAAGACTAGTTGATAAAAATTTTGGAATATGCTGAGATGGCAAAGTTTACAGCACTTATAAGAGACAAAAATTTGGGATGTTTTAAAGCAGGGATCCTCAACGTTGGGCCCCCAGATGTTAGTGGACTTCAACTCCCATAATCCCAAGCCCCAGTGGCCTTTGGTTGGGGATTATGGGAGTTGAAGTCTGGGGGCCCAACGTTGAGGATCCCTGTTTTAAAGAAGATTGTGAACTATTTTTGCTTTACTTAAAGAATTATTTTTCCAATTTGGACTTTTCAGTAGGATTTGAAATATAGTAATAACAGCAGGTTGGGTTGGGTAAAATCGAGTAGCATTGTGAGTATGTATGTTATGAATTATTATAGCAACAGTTTATATGTATAGTTATTGTGAACCACGCAGATAGGCAAGCGGGAAGTCAATAATTACTTATGTAGAATTAGATAAATTAATGTAATTTGAAATGTAAAAGCTATTGTGAAAACCAATTAAAAATTTTAAAATGGAAGACACTGGCTGCCTTTGCACATAATGGCAAACCGCAGGTCCAACAGACCCGCAGTTTGCCTTCATTCCTCTGTCTGTGCTGCCAGACGATCCGATATGCAGTCTGGGAAACTGCAAAGGGGGAGGCACTGGCTATGCATGCAACATGAAGAACAGCCATGGCAGCCAATTCATTATGCGAGGGGGAGGAATCTCCTACCCTCAACCCTGGTTACAATATGACAGTGGAATTCAGACAACATAATGCTGCCTTCAAACCTGAGGTCTTGGCAGCGAAACTCACTACAGACCTAAGGTGACACTTCAGGTTTGGAGGCTAAAACTGACCTGCAGTTCGGAGATAAAACCACAGTTTTCTGCATTTGGACTATCATGATTTTTAACCTCTGGCACATTTGCCTCCGGTTTGCCGTTATGTGCGAAAGTGGCCAATGTGAGTGCCTGCTTGGATTTTTACAAAGACTAAATGAGCTTTGTTTTTTTAAATTTATTGTAGGGAGCTCAGGACACATGGTTTTTCTTTCCTTTATCATCATAAAAGCCTTGTGAGGTAGGTTAGGGTGGGAAAGTGTGACTGTTGACACTCCAGCCACTATACCACACTGGCTCTCCATGTGAGACGGTAAGACCCATCTTATGTCCTAAAGCACGGAGTGCAGACTTAGAAACACCTGCTACAAATGAAGCATGCCTTTACGTCAGTGAGCTTCATTGCTGAGTCAGAATTTGAATTCAGATCTCCCCAATCCAGCTCCAGCAGCCAAGCTGCCTCATTGCCACCCCTGGCTCTCAGCCTGTTGACCAATCCTCAGCACAGATGCCCCTTTGGGATATTGTACAAAATGTGACAGACAACTTAGTTTTAAATGCCCACCACTTTTTATTACAAGGAGAATCTTTCACAATAAACACACATGTAGAGTTGACAACTCATTTCCCTAGAAAGATTCCCGAAGGCAGAAATCTGGCATCACTTTACCTCCATGCACTTTGTAAACTTTGCATTGATCTCTGTTGAATTTCTTCTCAGTTTCAGCATTCCATTTTGTTATCTTTTTAATTTAAATTTCTCAACTGATCTTTTAAACTACCTTAGCTCATTGGATACAAATATGTAAACTAAATATGTAAATTAGAAAAGATTATTCTGCTATTGTTAGATGATTTTATGTAAATGAAATGTTACATAAATAACATATGTAATACATAAATGTATTACAACAGGAGCTCCCAGCCTTTTTAAACAAGTAGGAACATAGGAAGCTACCTTACAATGAGTCAGACCCTTGATCCATCTAGTTCAGTATTGTCTACAGAGACTGGCAGCGGCTTCTCCAAGGCAGGAGTGCCTCTCTGCCCTATCTTGAAGATGCCAGGGAGGAAACTTGGAACCTTCTGCATGCAAGCAGGCAGATGCTCTTCCCAAAGCGGGCCCCATCCCCTGAGGGGAATATCAGTGCTCTCATGTCTTCCATTCAAATGCAAACCAGGTTAGCAAATGCAAACCCAGCTTAGCAAAGGGGACAATACATCCTTTCTACCACAAGACCAGTGTATCCTTTCTATCACAAACCTTCAATTCAGGTATCCTATAGAGATTTTTAGTGTACACACACACACTTAGACTTAGACTTTGCTGAAATCTCCTCAGTTCTGGAAACTCTGCTAACTAACCCTATGAAAGACACCATTCATTTAAAAGCCAAGAAAGTATTCTCTCTTCAGGTTTAAGAGACTGTTGTGCATTTTATCAATTGTTCAATATAAGCCTCCATGGCAGGGCTACACTCTGGCCCTCTAGCTGTTGTCGGACTACAACTCCTATCATTCCCAGTGACAATGGCCAATAGTCAGGGATGATAGGAATTGTTATCCAACATTTGCAGGAGGTCCAACGTCATGCAGCCCTGCTTTGCAGCATGTGAACAGCAGGTTATGGGGCACCCTGATGCTCCTGTGCATCCATCTACACACACACGTGCAAGATTTACCAGGAAACCAGAACTATCTCAATGGTTGTCATTATCACTTTGCCATCAATTCCCATCCTTTGCCAGAATGCAACATCACTATCTGAATGCATAACCATGCAAGAAACCACAGAGCACGGCTGCACAACCTCGGCCAGGTGTTGGACTTCAACTTCCATAATCCCCAGCCACCATAGCTAATAGTCAGGAACAATGGGAGTTGTAGACCAGCAACAATCAAAGTGATGGAGCCCTGCTATGAACATTGACATGCACTCCCAAACCCACCACCACCACCTGCAGTTCTCTTACCTCGTAGGTGCTGGTGAGCCCCAGGCGATAGAAGACTGGCAAGAAGAGGTAAGCCGTCAGGAGGGTGTTGAGCACCTGCCCCAGACACATCCACAAGAATTTCATGCCATAACGGTATGCTTCAGCAGGGACCCCCAACACTTGGATGGCCGACATGAAGCTGGCGGAGAGGGAGAGCCCGACCGGCACTGCGGACATCTGCCGGCCCCCTGTGAAGAAGTCGTCGGAGGTCCTCTGGCCTCCTTTGGAGAGGGCGTAGAAGAGACCTATGCTGGTGGAGATCAGCAACATGAGGCCAAAGACCCCATAGTCCCAGAAGCTGAAGGTTAGCATTTCAGCCTTAAACACCTCTAAATTTCCTCCGTCAGACATTTTGCACTTAGCTGTGTCTCTCTCTCCCCGCAATTCACAACCCCACAGTGAAACCCTAAGTGAACTGGGGGGAAAGGCTTAAGAGCAACAGGAAAAGTCAAACTGTCAGTATTAAAGTAATTTTCAGGAGAGAATAGTACTCTTCACATATATCATAAAGCAGAGAGCAGGCTTAGATTGGAGGATTGAGTCAGAAGCAGAAAGAAAGATGCAAATGTGAGACTCTGTATCTCCTCCTTCTAGACTGTGGGGACAAAAGTACCGTTCTTTGAAACAGACAAAAAATAAGAATCCAGAGTGAATTGTTATTTGGAAGCTAAGAAGCCAAGTTTGGAGGTGTCTTAATGGAAGACAGCATCCAAAAGGTATCCTGGGGAAAGGGGCTAATAACGGCAGAAGGTAAAAGGAGACTACAGATTTTATCATACAGAAAGGAATGATGTGGCAGACTGGAAAGGGCAAAGAAAGCCAGAAACAATGCAAAAAATCACTCAGCGATTTCAATAATCAAAGAACAACAACTCAGGAAGACAGTCCCCCGCAACAATTGAGATGAAGAATCAAGGCACTTCAGAAATCAAATGAAAATCCTGACCAAGTCCCTTCTAGTAATAGGATATGCTCCTGTCTGTAAAGGAAATAAACTGACATGCACACTTCAGAAAGGTGCAAGCAGCCGCTCACTTGAGAATTATTAGAAAGAAATGGCAAAGCAAATGAAAAGGAGAAAATTGCTTGCTTGGAGTTGTTTTTCCACAGTTAAGCAAAGTATTTGGGAATCAAGGATAAGATTCCAAGGGAAAGTAAACTAAGAAGGCGAAGTGGGAGAAAAAGGAATAGTTAGAATAGTTCCAGGCACAAACACACTTTGTCCCACCAGAGAGAGAGAGAGAGATCAGCTGCTGTCAAGGTGGAAAGAATCCCTTGTCCACCACCTGTGAGCACTGCAAGGTTTTTTATGAAGCCAGCCAGACCAGAGGAGGAGGAGGAAGAGGCAGAGGAGGAGACATCAATGACTGTCTCAGAGGGGCGCGGATATTTGAGATGGTAGAAGGAGGCTGGCCCAATAAGTGGGTTTGTGTGCGTCTTTTTCTCTCATGCCCAGCACCCTTTCAGCACCAGGCTAGGAAGCAGGTCCAAGGGCTGGGATTTTATGTGAAACAAACATCAGAGGCAAGTTATCTGGGTGAGTCAGGGCAGGAGGTGTCTAAATAGGTCAGCAGCAGCAGCAGCAGCAGCAGCTTTCTGGCTCCAGGTGGAGTCTAAGCTGCAGCTGGGACATATTTTGTGTAAAAAGAAATGGTGCCCTGGAAACGAAAATTGTTTACAGTTTGGCCTATGGAGTTTAACAAGGAAGTGGTTTGCTAATTAGTGCTCAGTAATTACTAGTATGGCTATTTATATACTGCTTTTCAGCAAAAGTGCTCAGAGCAGTTTACATAGAGAGATTAATAGATCAAATGGTTCCCTGTCCCCAAAGGGCTCACAATCTAAAAAACGAAACATAAGATAGACACCAGCAACAGCCACTGGAGGGATGCTGTGCTGGGGATGGATAGGGACCAGTTGCTCTCCCCCTGCTAAATATGAGAGTATCACCACTGAATTAATTAAAAAGAAACAGAGGAGAAAATAAGGATGAACTAGCTGGACACAGCTTGCGGTTATTACTGGACCCGGCTCTGCTTTTGGAAGCTCAGGTGAAGGCGGTGGCCAGGGGTGCCTTTGCACGGTTTCAGCTAGTGCGTCAGCTGCGTCCCTTTCTCGAGAAGGCAGATCTGGCAACAGTTACCCACGCCTTAGTCACAGCTGGATTACTGTAACGTGCTTTACTTGGGGCTGCCCTTGAAGAATATCTGGAAATTGCAGCTAGTGCAAAATGTGGCAGCTAGGGTTTTATCTGGAGCTGCCCGTTGGGATCACATCACACCCATTTTGAAAGAGCTGCGCTGGCTACCAGTTTGTTTCTGGGTCCAATTCAAGGTGCTGGTTTTGACCTTTAAAGCCCTTAACGGTTTGGGCCTGGGATACCTGAGGGACCTTCTGTTCCCAAGGGTTGTTGCCCGCTTGACAAGGTCATCTGAGGAGGCTCTGCTCCGGGTTCCTGACAATGAGGGGGGCTCAGTTGTCATGCACGGAGGACAGGTCCTTCTCTGTTGCTGCCCCCAGACTCTGGAATGCTCTCCCAGTGGCTATTTGCTCCTCGGTTTCCATTACAGCTTGTAAAAAGCATGTTAAATCTTGGTTTTTTACCCAGGCTTTTATTTGATTGTCTCTGCTGCTGCTTCTTTGTATTTTTGTACTGTTTTTATGCTTGTGTTTTATATTTTTAATCAGATTTATTTTATATTTTTAGCTTAAGATTTTAATTTTTTTAATTTTTATAATTTTGTTTTTAATTCTGTGTAAACCACCTTGGAATTGTTTTAATGAAAGGCAGTGTATAAATGTAACAATAAACAAACAAACAAACAAACCGGGCACAGAGCATCTGCACCTCTAGTTTGTCACTGCCACCATCCCCCACCACCACCCCTGCTACCATCACCATCTCCTTCCTCCTCCACTTATCCCCCCGCCCACCTGCCAGCCAGCCGCCAGCCTCTGCCCCCCCTCCCCCGCTCCTGGTGCTTCCCCTGCCCGCCCACCTGCCTCCTGGCTGCTACTTCCCTTGCCCACCCATTGCCACTGCCACCACTGTTTTCTTGCCGGCCAGCCCCCCTCCATCCCACTTTGCCCTCCCACCCGCCCAGCCAACCAACTGGCTGGTGCCACTCATTGCCCTTTTGTTTCCCCACCAGCTGGCCAGCTGCCGCCACCATTTTCCTCCCTCCCTCCCACCCATCCCCGTAGCTATCCAGCAGCTGCTCGAACTCTCATGAGAGCTGCCACACATGGGATTAGCGACGGGAATGCCTAAGAGAAATATATATAAAGATACTGTTTCCATCTTCATAAGCTTATTTTTGTTTTAATTTTTTACACGTATTTAACACATTTTAATTTAACATTTTATTCACATTATTTGACGCATTATATCCCGCTCTTTCTCCAAGGAGTAGGGTACATGGTTATGTTTATCCTCACAACAACCCTATGAGGTAGGTTAGGCTGAGATAGGAGTGACTAGCAGCCCAGAGAACAATTTGTTATGAGGCAGCTAATAAATAAAGTTTATTGTTATTATTTATTATTATTAGCCCAAAGTCACTCAGTGAGTTTCATGGCTGAATGGAGATTTGAACTCAGATCTCCCCAGTTCTACTGTATTTGCCTGAATCCAAGACTAAGATTTCCCTCCAAGTTCTTTGATGTTAGAAATCAGGGAGTCGTCTTAAATTCAGAGTCCTCTTCCTTTTGGGTAAATATAGGTATAACCTGTAAAGGTAAAGTGTGCCGTCAAGTCGGTTTCAACTCCTGGCGACCACAGAGCCCTGTGGTTTTCTTTGGTAGAATAGAGGAGGGGTTTACCATTGCCTCCTCCTGTGCAGTATGAGATTATGGCTTTCAGCATCTTCCTATATTGCTGCTGCCTGATATAGTACCAGTGGGGATTTGAACTAGCAACCTTCTGCTTGTTAGTCAAGCATTTCCCTGCTGTACCATTAGGTGGCTTGGTATAACCTGTATCTAACCTGCATCTAACCTCTATTTTTTAAGGGGGTGTTTTAAATTGAGAGTCGTCTTGTATTCGGGTAAATACGGTAGCCGAACATTCTAATCACTGCATCACACTGACTCTCAAGCATATTTTGTGTAATATTCTTATACAAAAAGTATATTAGTGTCTTCCCTTACTGTCGCTGATTGACACAACGCATAATCAACTTGTGGAATTCTCTGCCACAAGATGTGGTGACAGCCAACAACCTGAATGGCTTTAAGAGGGGCTTGTATAACTTCATGGAAGAGAGGCCTATTAACGGCTACTAGTCTGAGGGCTACAGGCCACCTCCAGCCTCAGAGACAGGATGCCGCTAAATACCAGTTGCAGGGGAGTCACAGCAGGAGAGAGGGCAGGCCCTCAACTCCTGCCTGTGGCTTCCAGAGGCATCTGGTGGGCCACTGTGCGAAACAGGATGCTGGACTAGATGGGCCTTGGGCCCGATCCAGCAGGGCTATTCTTATGTTCTTATTCTTTGCAAGGCACCTCTGTTTTTCATGCTTCTTCTCTGCCTTTCTCACTCTTTCCTCCTCCCCTTCTCCCCCTACCCATGCAGTCTCATTTTTCAGGCCCTCTTTCTTCCCTAGAAAATTTCAGAGCAAGGCAATGTTCATGGATGGGGATGGGCCATGGGCTGCACCTGCCGCTTCTGCAGTAGGATCAAAGCTGAGAATAGATCTGTTTATGGCTTGTGGGGAGCGGGGGAGATGTTTGGAGCAAAAATAAGATCTCCTGCTTGCACAATGCAGACGATTCATGCTGGTTGGAGCGGGACTGTGGAATGCAAGGGAGCTAGCAGCCAAGAATCACTCTGTCCTGTGGCAGCCTGAGCAGCAGCAGCAATGAGGAGAGGGCAGCCTCTGCCCGGCTTGCCCCTTTGCTAGAGCCATAAATGACTCTGTGGGGTGCAGGGCAGAACATGGGTTGTTATCCACAGCCTCACCTCTTCCTGCAGACATGCAGATAGAGATGAAAAGTGTTACGAAGGGTGTTTTTTACCCCCTTTCGGGACCTTGTAGGCGCGGTTATGAAATGGGCAGTCTCCTAAGGAAAGCCAACCACAGGTTTAAAAGTCCAAATAGAAATATATTTTATTGAGTTCCATAAAGATGCGTGACTATAAGGCTAACAAGGGGGTTCCCACGTGACCTGGCCAGTGAGATGGATATGTGCTCAGGCTCGATATTTTATCTCTACCATGACCATGAATATATTGTTATGGCAATGATACACAGAAACAGGAAAAGGAGGTGGTGATGGTTGGTCTGTTTAGTTGAGAGAGAGAGAGAGAGCGCTCCAATGAAGGAACTGAGGGCACAGGAAAGAGGATCCCAAGAACACCTGGGGAAGAAAGGTGTATGAAGCCGGTTGGAGATCCAGCAGCTGGAACAGAGATAAGCGAGAGCAAGCCCTAAGAGAGAGTTGAGGCAAAAGAAAAGGGCAGAGTGGGTCTAGAGCAGGCTTCCCCAACCTGCGGCCCTCCAGATGTTGCTGAACTACAACTCCCAGCATCCCTAGCCACAATTGATTGTGGAAGTCTGGTCTAGAGGACAGGCCCAGAGATGGGGAAAGGGCAGGCGTGAGGCTGAGAGAGTTCAGATGGAGAAAGGAAAGAAGGTCTGGCTAGGAGGCTTGGCAACGGACCAGGAAGGGGAAAGAGAGGTACATGGGTGGAGTGAGGGAAGGCGAAGGGGCCAGTCAGGAGAATCCGGTAGGAGGCTGGGAGTGGGAAGGGGAGGAAATCTGACAGAATTCGGGCAGAAGAGGAAGGAGAGCATGGTCAGGAGAACCAGGAGGATGGAGGTGAGAAGCCCAAACAAATCCGGATTAGAAAGTGAAGGAGGAGCTGATCCTAAGATCTGGCAGTGAGAGAAATGGGGCAGGGCATTGGGGTGGGGGGAAGCAATCAAGAAAAATTTAGAAAGCAGAGGGAGAGCAAACTGAGGAAATGGACTAGAGAGAGGGAAAAGGCTTCTTTTACCTAAGAGTTTTATGCAAATATGGGGGGATGCTGGGAACCAGGAAGTGTGACTAGGAAAGAAAGCGCCTCCTTGTGCTGTTGGGGGCCGCCAAGGATGAGGGGTGATTGAGGTTTTGAAGTTGCTTGGGTCCAGTGACAGAGAAGGAAAGGTGCAAAGGGGTTTGTGTGAGCAAGTTCAGCAGGGAGGGGACACCCATTGGATGTCTCTGGCAGGTGGATTCAGCTAGAGGCTGTCTTCCTTGGGCTTTGTCCTGAGCTCTGGCTCCCCACAGGAGAGCTTTTTAGATCTAATGAAACCTCCTATCCTAGCCTGACAAGTCGCAAGCATGGTCACAGGTGCGGGAAAAGCAGACGGTCAACAACCTTTGGGATGCATCCAGTGTTCCCTCTAACAGGGATTCTGATACGTTGTGGACTACAACTCCCATAATCCCCAGCCAAAGGCCACTGCACCTGAGGATGCTGGGAGTTGTAGTCAACAACATCTGGGAATCCCTGTTAGAGGGAACACTAGATGCATCCCAGAGGCTACACAGTTTTTGGGGGGGTTTAGCTGGCTGCTTTATAGAGAAAAATAGGCAAGGGACACTTAAGACTGCATGCTGGAGAGAAATTGCTCTGGTTAAGGGTTAACAGGAGTGGTCTTCAATGGATGGAAATAGAACAATGAGTTTAAAGGAGCTAGAACCAGCGTGGTTTAGTGCTTAGAGTGCTGGACTAGCACCGGGGAGACCCAGGTTCGAATCCCCATTCAGCCATGAGACTTGCTGGGTGACTCCGGGCCAATCGCTTCTCTCATAGCCTAACTTACTTCACAGGGTTGTTGTGAGGAGATACTTAAGTATGTAGTACACCGCTCTGGGCTCCTTGGAGGAAAAGCAGGATATAATATATGATGATGATGATGATGTTGATGATGATGATGATGATGATGATACAGGAAGCTGGGATTATCTTGGAAGGAGAACATGGGTTTGGGAGATTTTGGTCTGTTGACTCCCTAGTGTAGGAGCTCCCTACAAACAGACAAACATCTGCCACACAATACACCAGATATAACTGTAGTCGAGAAGAAAGAAAAACAAGTTAAAATGATCAACATAGCAACACCAGGGGATAGCAGAATAGAAGAAAAAGAAATAGAAAATATCACAAAATACAAAGATCTGCAAATTGAAATTGAAAGGCTGTGGCAGAAGAAGACCAAAATAATCCCAGTAGTAATTGGCACCCTGGGTGCAATTTCAAAAGACCTTGAAGAGCACCTCAACACCATAGGGGCCACAGAAATCACCATCAGCCAATTACGAAAAGCAACTTGACTGGGTACTGGCCCCCTTCTCCCATGATGCAGCTCATCTGCCTGTGGCTCTCTGGGCGATTTTTTCCCTGCACTCTCCTCAAAGGTCTGGCCCTCATCATCCGCCAGAGCTCCTTTAGACAGGCACAGGCATTCCTCAAAAGTCTCATGAGACCCAAGACTTGGCCCAGATCTTGCTCTCACGGGTCTCACGAGACGAGAGCAGCGAGGCCCACCGTTCTTCCTCTTCTCAACCCTGCCTGGGCATCGGGACTGTCACGTCCACACCAACCTTCTGGGCAGGGCATCGGATGGGTGTGTGTGAGGGTTGCTGCAATCCTGGCCATCAGTTTGGATCCCCAGCACCGCGGCCACAGTGCCATCTGCACTCATGCTCTGACAGACTCTAAAGCTTAGAAAGATCTGGAAAGAGTGACTGCGTGACTAAAGTGTCCTGATCAAGAGGGCAAGTGTGTGCACAGATTGGGAAGAAGCCATGGCTGCCTTCGCGTGAATGTCCCAGGAGCACTATAGAGTGTCCATGCATGAAGTCTTTCCTGGGGGTGTCGGGATGCCCTGTGTGGACTCCCATGTCAGTAGGATGCTACCGTTGTGCTTCCTTCTTAACTGACTCCCTAGGCTACTCTTCACTTCAGTAGTCATCACTGCCCCTTCGTAGACTAACTCTTAAACACAGGCCAGGCCAGGCTAAGCTCCTCTGTAGGGATGCCAAGCGGGTGAACAGAAATTCCCATTTCCGGACCTTGTAACAAAAAGACACTCAGTGTCACTTAGGAATATAGGAAGCTGACATACCAAGTCAGACACTTGGTCCATCTAGCTCAGTGTTGTCTGCTCTGACTGGCAGCAGCTCTCCAGGGTTTTAGGCAGGAGTTTCTCCCAGCCCTACTTGCTGTGGTGGATTAATGGAGAGACAGAGTAGGCATTTGCCTACGGCAGCAAAGTTTCAGGAGCAGCAAATTTTGCCCCTTCTCAAATTTTGCCGCCCCTCTCTGTGGGCAGCGGCGGCTGCAGTACAATGTGGAGTGGGCAAGGAGAAAGTTCCCCCTTTTACCTGGGCGGGGGGAGGCAAATCCTTTTTGTTTAAGGTAAAAGGCCGGCAAAAGCCTTTTTGCCTATGGGTGGCAAAAAGCCTACCTGGAGATGCTGTCAGGAAGTGAACCTGGTACCTTCTGCATGCAACATAGATGCTCTTCCATCAAGCTATGGCCCCGTCCCCTGGGGGTAATATCTTACAGGGCTCACGTGTAGTCTCCCATTCAAATGCAAACAAAGGTGGGCTTTCCTTAGCAAAGGGGATAATTCATGCTCACTACCACAAGACCAGCTCTCCTCCCCAGAGAGAGGACAGCACACAGTCCTATGTGCCTGGCAGTGTCAGATTTAGGCACAAGCAAAGTAAACATAGGAAACATAGGAAACTGCCATATACTGAGTCAGACCATTGGTCTATCTAGCACAGTATTGTCTTCACAGACTGGCAGTGGCTTCTCCAAGGTTGCAGGCAGGAATCTCTCTCAGCCCTAGCTTGGAGAAGCCAGGGAGGGAACTTGGAACCTTCTGATGCTCTTCCCAGAGCGGCTCCATCCCCTGAGGGGACTATCACACTTCCAGTCTCCCATTCATATGCAACCAGGGCAGACCCTGCTTAGCTATGGGGACAAGTCATGCTTGCTACCACAAGACCAGCTCTCCTCCCATAAGCTATAGCTTAAAATGGCTATAGCTTATTATGGCTATAGCCCATAAGCTATAGCTGTATGAGGGGCCTCATACCCAAAAAAGGCTGTATTTCAAGCTTCACACAATGTCTTTTCATTTAAAGGTATTTCTAATGCAAATCAGCTTATTGCAAGATAGCTGCTTTTATTAGATTATTAGTTGTTTGTTACATCTTTGCCAAGTAAAAATAAAGCTCCCCCCATGGTCCTTTTTGTGAGAATAATAATTTGGGGGGGAGATACTTTGGGGCTCTTTGAACTTGAGTTGGGGCCTCAGCATATCATAATCCAGCCTTGCTTGGTTAAGGATGAGAAACCTTGCTTTGTTTGGGCCTGCTCAGGGGTATAGCAAGGTTACAGAGGGCCCTGGGACAAAAAGTGAAGATGGGCCCCCTGCCAAATATACACCTCCCCACCCTCAGTATCTTTGCTGCAGAACTATAGCGACATGGTGAAAAACAAAGCATTTTGAGAACACCCTTTATCTCACTCCTATGCAAATAATATCACACCTTCTCCACACATTAACCCTCATTCAGATTTTGGGGTGGATTTCCACCCCCAGGTGCGAAAAGGTGTGCAAAGCAAATTCCTGCACTCCCGGATAGGCTCTTCTTGTCAAACTCTTACCTGCACTCTAGTACACAATATACATACATCTGCCCCCTCACCACATATGATATTTATGTTATTAATTTGAAAAAACTGACACCGGGTTAAAAAGAACTCCCCCAAAATGAATGGGCTCCCTATAGTGGGGTGATTTCTATCCCATTCCCATTATGAGTCAATTGTGTAGGGGGGCGACCACCCCAGGAATGAACAGGCTCCCTATGATGAATGGTTTGGGGTAGAAAACTACCCCAAAATGAATGGACCACCTATGGTGGGATGGTTTCTAACCCATTCCCATTATGGTCCCATTCAGTCATAGTGTCAAACCATAGGACGATGAAGCTGTGGTTAATCTGTGAAGCTGGGAATCATGCCACAGAGGATTGATTAACTACAGTTTGACAACCTCTGGCTTCTGGGCAAAGGAACCCCTCCCTTTTCCTAGTCTGCCAGGGCTGCATGCCAACCAGCCCTATTCCACACGCACCACCAGTCTGTGGGCAAGGTGTCAGCACCCTAGTACATTTGATTGATTCATTTGATTTGATTTGATTTATATATCACCCTTCCAAAATGGCTCAGGGGCGGTTTACATTAAAACAAAATGAAAATCAATTAACTAGTAAAATCAAAAACTGTAAAAACAACATAAAACCATTATTAGAACAATTAAAACGTTTTTTAAAACCCTGGAAAAACCAGGCCCAACCTTTACGGTTTCCGGGCAAAATATAAAGTGACTTATAAAGCCCTAAACAGCTTAAGTCCTGGGTATTTAAGAGAGCGTCTTCTCCACTATGAGCCACACCGCTCATTGAGGTCATCTGAGGAGGTCCGTCTCCAGTTACCACCGACTCGTCTGGGGGCTACACAGAGACGGGCCTTCTCAGTCGCTGCCCCGAGATTGTGGAATGCGCTCCCTGCTGATATATGATCCTCCACATCTCTGGCAATTTGTAAAAAACATCTGAAAACCCATCTTTTCACCCAAGCTTTCCCAGCTTTTTAAAATTCTCTCTCTTAATTTTATGGCTGTTTTTAAATTGTTGCATTGTTTTAACTTTTTATATGTGCTTTAATTGTTTTATGTTAACTGCCCAGAGACAAAAGTTTGGGCGGTATAGAAGTTAAATAAATAAATAAATAAATAAATAAACAATTTAAAAACCCTGGAAGGCCAGGCCAAACAGATAGGTTTTAAGGGCTCTCCTGAAAGGCCAGTAATTAACTCAGATTACAGATTTCTACCAGGCGTGCATTCCACAGCTCAGGAGCGGCTACAGAGAAGGCCCACCTCTGAGTTGCCATGAGACATGTTGGTAGTAACTGAAGACGGACCTCTTCAGATGACCTTAATGTGCAGTGGGGATCGTGCAGAAGAAGGTTCTCTCTACATACATACAATGAATGTTTATATACCACATTTCAACAAAAGTTCCCAAAGTGGTTTACAAATAAATAAATAAATAAATTTTAAAAAATGGTTCCCTTTGGGCTCACAATCTAAAAAGGAAACAACCTGCAACCACTGGCCATGGTGTTGGAATGGGTGTGCTCAGTCTGATCGTGCTTTTTCAGCATTGTTCGCCTTCTTTCGGTAGGGCAAAGACATTTTAACCCTTTCCTCACACTGCTTGCACCACTGTCTTACACAGTTGGGTAGGAAGGGTCTTGTGGCTCCCCTCTTTCCTACCCTGGGAAGAGATAAAATCGAATCAATGTTTATTGTGATCAAAGATCAAATACAGAGTTGAAAAGCAATAAAGGAAAATATTACAACCAACTGTCCATTGTTGTCGTGTTTTCACCGTTGCTACACAAAACCTAGGTACCATGCAGGTTGTGGATTGATTTTTATCAGAAAGCAATAGCTTAGTATAGAACCCCTCCAGGCTGCCTGGATACCTCTGCAGTATACACCTTGCATGGGAGTCTTCACAAAAGGGGCAACATGACAAGACATGTTGGACCGATTCTATCTCCTCCAACCCACATGGGCAGATTCTCTCCACTAAGCACTTTAGAATATCTATCCTGCAGGAGTGCAGAAGGGAGAACATTATGTCTAGCCCTAAAGAACTCCATTCACAAAATAGAAAAGGTAAGCATTGCGAAATAGCTCACAGGCTTCCATACAAAGTTTACAACTCAACCCCTCATAAACTGAGGCATTCCATTAACATAATTTTGATATTCTGTATCATTCACCCACTGGGAAAATACTTGTTTGGGTTGCTCGTATCCTAAAAAAAGTAAGGAGTTCTGTTGAAAGACCCAATTACAAAAACAACAATAAATAATAAATAATAAAATAAACTTTATTTGTTAGCCACCCCATAACATAGTGTTACCTGGGTAGCTTACAACGCAATGTTAAAACATGAGATGAAAATACACATTAAATCATAACAGACCAAAAAGGGGGGGGGGGTGGAAAGAAAATCCAAAATATAATACAGAACAATTTAAAAGACATTTTTAAAATCAATTCAAATCAGATCAAAAATTTAAAATTTAAAAGGCCTGAGTGAACAAAAAGGTCTTCACCTGGAGTTTAAAAGAACAAAGTGATTAAGCCAGGTGAACCTCACTGGGGAGGCTATTCTATAAATGGGATTCAACTATCAAAAAGGCCCTCTCCTAGTAGCCACCCACCTCACCTCGTTTGGCAGGGGCACTCAGAGGAGGGCCTCCAAAGAAGACCTTAAGCGTTTGGGACCTATGGGGCAAGATGCTCTCTCAAGTAACCTGATCCCAAGCTATTTAGGGCTTTAAAGGTTAGTACTAGCACATTGAATTGAGCCCAGAAATGGACTGGAAACCAGTGCAGCTGACAAAGCACTGGCATAATACACTCAAAATGTCCCGTCCCAGTTAATAATCTTGCAGCCCTATTTTGTACCAGCTGCAGTTTCCGGACCGTTTTCAAAGGTACCCCAGGTACAATGCACTGCAGTAATCTAAGCGAGAATTGACCAGAGCATGAATAACTGTGGTCAAGCTCTCTCTGTCCAGGTACGGTCAGAGTTGGCGTATCATCCAAAGCTGATAAAAGGCTCTTCCAAGCCAGCGAACCTGGTCCTTCACGGAGAGTGCAACCCCATCAGGCTGAACATCATCCTCATCCTATATAATAAAAGGCTAGGGTACCTGCGTCCGTGTTCTGCGTCTGTGTCTCCGGCGGGTGTTCTGCGCATGCGTGGCGCGTGCGGAGGAAAATAAGCCAATCAGGAGAGGTACCTGCAGTAGCGAGGCGCACGAAACCCGAATAAGCACAGGCCGCGGAGAAGAGGATACGAGGTGTGCACCACCGAGATGCAACGGGGAGGCCTTAGATACAACTGACGGGTTTTTGGAGCAGCCTGAAGAAAAGTGGATGGCAGCATCGACGCTGAGGAGGACAAGCAGCCAGTCCAGAGAGAGAGGCGAGAGCGCAGCAGCAACCAAACGCGTGAAGCTCGAATAATGGAAGCTTGGGAGGGCGGGGGATGCAAGGCGTGTGCTGCGCGGAAAACGCCGTGGTCGGTTGGAGCGCCACTCAACGAAGCGCCGTGCGGGAAAGCGAGCGTAGCAGACTCAGTCTCGGCATGGGCAGAGGCGGCCCACTGGCATAGTGGGGCTGCCTGGGGCATGGCCTCACTGCTGGGTAACGGGAGGTCCGGCTGGAGCAGGCACGGCAAAGCGAGCAAGACTGGTCGGGGGAGCTGCATATTGGGGCTGGGGCGGGCGATCATGCCACCTGCCTGAGCACTTGCCGCCAGGGTCCAGGAAAGGGAAGGAAGGAAAGGAGAGAGAAGGAGAAAGAGAGAGAGAGAAGGAAGGAAGGAAGGAAGGAAGGAAGGAAGGAAGGAAGGAAGGAAGGAAGGAAGGAAGGAAGGAAGGAAGGAAACCCTTGAAGAAAGACTGTTCTTGCAAACAAATCTCCACAACACTTCTAGCGCCCGTTAATGTAACGGGCTTAATGACTAGTTAGAACATAAGAATATAAGAACAGCCCTGCTGGATCAGGCCCAAGGAGGCCCATCTAGTCCAGCATCCTGTTTCACATAGTGGCCCACCAGATGCCTCTGGGGAGCCCACAGGCAAGAGGTGAGGGCATGGCCTTTCTCATGCTGTTACTCCCCTGCAACGGGTATTCAGAGGCATCCTGCCTTTGAAGCTGGGGGTGGCCTATAGCCCTCAGACTAGTAGCCATTGATAGACTTCTCCTCCATGAAGTTATCCAAACCCTTCTTAAAGCCATCCAGGCTGTTGGCTGTCACCACATCTTGTTGCAGAGAATTCCACAAGTTGATTAGACATTGTGTGAAAAAATACTTCCGTCTGCTGGTCCTAAATTTCCCAGCAATCAATTTCATGGGATGACCCCTGGTTCTAGTGTTATGTGAGAAGGAGAAAAATCTCTCTCTGTCCACACCATGCATGATTTTATAGACCTCTATCATGTCTCCCCGCAGTCGTCTTTTTTCTAAACTAAAAAGCCCCAAGTGTTGTAGCCTTGCCTCATAAAAAGGTGCTCTAGGCTCCTGATCATCTTGGTTGCCCTCTTCTACACCTTTTCTACAATGTCCTTTTTTGGATGCGGTGACCAGAATTGTACACAGTACTCCAAGTGTGGCCGCACCATAGTTTTGTATAAGGGCATTATAATATTAGCAATTTTATTTTCAACCCCCTTCCTAATGATCCCTAGCATGGAATTTGCCTTTTTCACAGCTGCTGCACATTGGGTCGACACTTTCAACGAGCTGTCCACCACGACCCCAAGATCCCTCTCTTGATCAGTCGCCGATAGCTCAGATCCCATCAACATATACTTGAAGTTGGGGTTTTTCATCCCAATGTGCATCACTTTACACTTGCCAACATTGAACCACATTTACCATTTTGTCGCCATCTTCCCTAATTTGGAGATATCCTTTTGGAGCTACTCACCATCCATTTTGGATTTCACTACCTGAAAGAGTTTGATATCATTTGCAAATCTGGCCACCTCGCTGCTTACCCCTGCTTCTAGATCATTTATGAATAAATTAAAAAGCACTGGTCCCAGTACAGATCCTTGGGGGACCCCACTTCTTACTTCCCTCCATTGTGAAAACTCTCCATTTATCCCTACCCTCTGTTTCCTGTCCTTCAACCAGTTAGCAATCCACATATGTACTCGTCCCCTTATCCCATGACTGCTAGATTTCCTCAGGAGTCTTTGATGAGGAACTTTGTCAAAAGATTCTTGGAAGTCCAGGTAAACTATGTCAATGAGATCACCATTATCCACATACTTGTTGACACTCTCAAAGATCTCCAAAAGATTTGTGAGGCAATATTTACCTTTGCAGAAGCCATGCTGGTTCCTTCCGAGCAGGGCCTGTTCTTCTTTGTGCTCTACAATTTTTTCCTTGAGGATGCTTTCCATCAATTTGTCTGGAACGGCCGTTAAGCTAACCGGCCTGTAATTTCCTGGATTACCCCTGGATCCCTTTTTGAAAATTGATGTTACATTTGCTACTTTCCAGTCCTCTGGTACAGAGCCTGATTGCAGGGATAAGTTATACCTTTTAGCGAGGAGATCGACAATTTCACATTTGAGTTCTTTGAGGACTCTTGGATGGATGCCATCCGGCCCTTGTGATTTGCTAGTTTTCAGTTTTTCCAGACAGTTTAGAACATAATCTCTTGTCACTTCTATCTGACTCAGTTCTTTAGCCTATTTCAGAAACAGGTATATGCTCAGTATCCTCTGCCGTGAAGACAGATGCAAAGAACTCATTTAGCTTCTGTACAACCTCCATATCCTCCTTAATGATCCCTTTTACTCCCTCATTATCCAACGGTCCAACCACCTCCCTGGCAGGTTTCCTGCATCTGATGTATTTAAAGAATACATCAGATCAGGGGAATACCAAAAAATAATTTTTGTTATTCCCCTTGATGCTTTTAGCTAAATGTTCCTCAAACTCTCTTTTCTCCTCCCTTATTGGCACCTTGCATTTCTTTTGCCATGGTTTGTGTTCCTTTTTGTTCTTTTTATTTGGACAGGCCTTCCAATTTCGGAAGGAAGTCTTCCTACCATGGAAGGATCACAGGGTCTAGATAACAAACCTTCTTGATACAAACAATGCAAAGATCAGAGCTTGTTTGAGTACCCACAATGAGAATTTTAGAACAAAAAGGATGGTATTTGAAAATGTTCAGAGTCGTCATTATCCAATACAGAACTGACTTTATTAATTAATATGGATATTGCTTAGTTGGCAAGAGAATGCAACCAATGGGAGGCCTGAAAGGTGAGGGGTAATTTGGCTGAGGTATAAATGCTGGAGGCCTGGTTTGTTGAGGCTTTTCTTTTAGGGCCCTTGGGGTCTTTTGGCTTTTGTTTGATGGAGCGAGGCTTCTTTGAGAGACTCTCTCTCTCCACTTTTCCTTGTTTTCGCTCTTTAACTTCAGCTTGAAGACTAGTAGATATCAAGTTTTATTTCTTTGCATTTTGACTGTGAACTTTCTTTAATACTAAGATCGTTCTCACGATCGTAACAGGGGCAGGGAGGGCGGGCAGGCAGGAAAGCAGGGCTGAACCTACCTCTCCCCCAGAAAAGCAAGGAGCTCCTCTTCAGCGTGCCAGTATACACCCACACAATCCACGGCAGAATGGATCACTGGAGGCCAGGAAAATAAGACCCTACCTCCAGGAATCCCATAATGCACCGCATGGTGCACACAGTGCATTGGCATATTCCCCCATGTGTCAGGTGCTCTAGGCATGTGACTCTGTGTGTGCTTGGGCTGCATGCAGCCCGAGCACACACACAATCCTGAACCTGGGCTTCATGCCCTCTAACCCTGGTTAAGGACTGGGATTAAAAGTCAGGCTAGTGGGGGCGGAAGTGGCAGGATTGGGAATGATCCCAATGCTCCACATGAGCAGCCCAACCCAGGCTGGGCTGCCCTAGCCTGGGTTGGGCTGATTGTGTGAATAGCTTCATTGTCTATTGCTGGGAACAAATAGAGCTTCCAAGTAATCTAAAGCAGTAGGAGGCAAGTTGATTTAACTGCAAAGCTGTAAGAAGTTTATCATATTGTTTTGAAAATGTTTCTTTCTATGTTTCTTTTCTGTGCATGCATCTAAGTTCCTTTGTAGGGATGTTCAAATTGTTTCGAGATCAAATCGATTCGACTCAATTCTGGTCAATTTAGTGATTCAATCCTGAAATGAATCTGCCCAGTCACTCCTGGCCAAATTTGAGCTCGAATTGAATCATCCCAGATGTGATTCAAATCAATTTTAGATTCGTTTTTTCCTTATTCTCCCGGATTCGCAGCTTTCATTGTGTGAGGGGGGAGCTAAGCGCTAGCCTTTGTAGAAGTGGAGTTGTGGAGCAAAATGCACAGTCACTATTCTGCTCAACCACTGGGCTTCCCCAGGAAATTAAAGGCAATCATTAATAGAAGAAATTCCCCCAACACAGCAATCTTCCCCATTGAGTGCAAAACTATTCCCTGATCTTGATTAGCCTTGAGGACTAGAATTTCCTGATTAGATTGATTTCACCTCTTGATCCTCACACCCATAGTAAACTCTACTCTTGGTCAATTCAGCCTCCCAGAATACCAATCTTCATTGATACTTAGATAGGGATTTGCATTATCTGTGGTTTAGTCAAACCATCTGCCACCAGCTCTTCTGTTGGGCAGTATTCCAACTGGATCACTCCCTTTTCTTGCAAGTCCCGAACATAATGGTACTTTATGGAAATGTGCTTTGATCTGGATGCAACTCTGGTTATCCTCAAGCATGGTTGTGGGCTTTGGTTCCTCAGTCCCAAAGTCCAATAGTAGTTGGTGTATCTACACCACTTCTTGGCATGCTTCAGCTACAGAAACATATTCCGCTTCTGTAGATGAGAGCACAAGTGACTGCAAATTTGGTCACTTCACTGGTTACCCCAACTTCTAGATCGTTTATGAACAAATTAAAAAGCACTGGTCCCAGTACCGCTCCCTGGGGGACCCCACTTCCTACCTACCTCCATTGTGGGAACTGTCAATTTATTCCTACTATCTGTTTCCTGTCCAGTTACCAATCCACACATGACTTCAACCCTTATTCCATGACTGCTAGGTTTACTCAAGAGCCTTTGGTTGGGAACTTTATCAACAGCTTTTTGGAGCTTTTTTATCTGCATGCCTGTTGACAGTCGCAAATAACTCCAAAAGGTTAGTGAGGCAAGACTTTCCCTTGCAGAAGTCATGTTGGTTCTCCTATAGCAAGGCCTTTTCTTCCATATGTTTAACAATTTTGTCCTTAAGTATGCTTTCCATCAATTTACCCAGCACCAAAGTTAAGCTGACTGGCCTGTAATTTCCCGGATCCTCCTTGGATCCCTTTTTGAAAATTGGAGTCACATTAGCTACTTTCCAGTCTTCTGGTAAAGAGTCTGGTTGTAGGGACAAGTTATATATTTTTGCTAGGAGATCTGCAATTTCACAATTGAGTTCCTTCAGAATTCTTTGGTGGATGCCATCTGGCCCTGGCGATTTGTTAATTTTTAGCTTTTCAAGACAGTTTAGAACATCTTCCCTTGTCACCTCAAATTGGCCCAGTTCTTCAGCTGCTAAACCTAAAAAGCTCAATTCTGGAGAGGGTATATGGTCAGTATCCTCTGTGATGCAATTCTTATGATTGCATGAAGTTGTGAGATTTGTTTGCTCACATACGCAGTCACTTAAACAAAGAGACCATCTTTATGCATATAGCCTGTCATTATTATGTCATCATCTCTGGTAATATAGCAGACTTTGCCCTCAAAAGTCACTTTACAGCCTTTATTGACTCCATATCCTACAGAGATCAGGTTACATTCCATATCAGGGACCAAAAAAAGCATTTTCAATTAAAACCCTATTTTTCCATTTCATTGTCTGCAATATAGTTTAGCAGCTCCTTTCCTTTCTGCATGAGAAATATGCCCATTAGCAGTAACTATTGAGGTTTTGCAATTTGTGTCTAAGTCAATGAACAGTTCTGGGGAAATTAAAATATTTTGGGTAGCCCCTGAATCAGTTATGAAGATATTTCTTTGATTTGTGTCCTCTCTTACATTGAAACTTTTCTCATCAAATTGATCGTGCTGCTTCCCTCTCTGTATCAAGCTGTGAGTTCCTTCTGTATTCATGGAAACTAGCCTTCTGGCCTTTGTGTTTCCTGCCCTTGACCTTAAGCTTTGGGCAATCAACCTGGAAATGGCCCATTTCATGGCAATAGAAACAGCTTCCCTGTTTGCTTGAGAAGGCAGCAATGCTGTCACTAGGTTTCACAGATCTTTCCCCTCAGTCTGTCTTTATGCAAAAATCTTGCAAAGAGGTGATTACATTTTGAAGTTTAAGCTCATGCTCAGAGATCTCCAGGGCTGTTTTAATGGGATTATAGCTTTCAGGCAGAGATCGCGAAATCATTCCAATCACCACCTGGTCATTTAAATCACACTTACGCTGCCTCAATAATCTTCGAACATCTATCATTTTGCGGATATGAGCTGAGGGGTGTTCTCCTTCTTGCAGCTGCATTTTGCAGATCTTTTGAATTAAGAGTACAGCTGAATTTGGAGATATTCTCCCAAATTGGTTTTTTAGTGTCTCCCAAGCCTCAGCAGCAACAGTAGTATCATGAAAATGCATCAATAAATCATCACTTACGTTCAGGAGAATTAATCCAGATGCTCTCTCATTGCATGTATCCCATTCTGCCTGGGCATCTGAGCCTTCTTCTGGTCTCTTTTGTGTAAGAATTCCATTGAGTCCCTTGGCCATCAAGAGCCCTTTCATCTTCATGACCCACTGGTCGTAGTTGGTTCCATTCAGCTTGAAGAGCTTCTCTGCTATAGTTCCCCAGAGATATACTAACTCTGAACCTGGAGTCTCAATACGGGCAGCATACTTTATGAACTGGCTGCCATCTAAGCTCCTCTGAGAACTTTTGTGTTGAAAAGAGGGGTATAAATATTTGTCACCACCCATTGGATAGGCCAGTCTCCCTTGAATTCCTCTAATCTCATTTTGAGATTGAAATTAACACTTTGAACCTAGGGATGTGCACAAAGCCATGTTTCACCAGTTTGGTTCAAATCCGGACCAGATTCAAACTGGGCTGGGAAGGTTTGGTTGTGGCCTTTGCAGACTGGCCCCCAGTTTGGTTTGAACTGGTTTGGAACTGGCTCAAAGCCCTACCAACAGAGAGGAATCCAGTGAGGATTCCCTTTTACCACTATATGGGGGGGGGCTTCCCTAAGGCACCTTCCATTTTTATGGCAGTAAAAATAAGAGCTCAAAAATTATGCTGGTCGCACTAGCAATGGCAGCTGTGGCAGTTGCGGGGAGGTGCCAGAGTCTCCTCCGATGGCCCCTCTTTTTGCGGCTGCCACAGGCACCACCAACACAACATGTGAGTACTTCTTTTTACTGCCATGGAAACTTAGGGAAGCCCCCTTAGGGAAGCGTCCCCCACCGACCCTTTTACTGGTAAAGGGGAATCCTCACTAGATTCCCCTTTGCCAGTAGGGCTTCTAGCCATTTCCAAACTGGCCATCCTGGTTCAGCTTGATCCCAAACCAAACTGGGTCCAGTTCGGTTCGAGAGCTGGTCTTGTGGTAGCAAGCATGACTTGTCCTCATAGCTAAGCAAGGTCTGCCCTGGTTGCATATGAATGGGAGACTTGATGTGTGAGCACTGCAAGATATTCCCCTCAGGGGATGGAGCCACTCTGGGAAGAGCAGAAGGTTTCAAGTTCCCTCCCTGGCTTCTCCGAGATAGGGCTGAGAGAGATTCCTGCCTGCAACCTTGGAGAAGCCACTGCCAGTCTGTGAAGACAATACTGAGCTAGATAGACCAATGGTCTGACTCAGTATATGGCAGTTTCCTATGTTCCTATGAGGCTGAGCCTTCAAACGAAACCAGTTTGAAGGCCAGCCGGCTTAGTTTCTGACCAAGCAAATACTGATAAACCCATGGGACTTGCTATTGTTCTAGATTGCAGTACAGATCCTGATTTTTGGTTGTGCATAAGTGTTCAGGCTAAATACTAGTTGCAGGAGAGCAACAGTAGGTGAGAGGGTGTGCCTTCACCTCTTGCCTGTGGGCTTCAGAGGCATCTGGTGGGTCACTGTTTGAAACAGGTTGGTGGACTGGATGGGCCTTGGGCCTGATCAAGCATGCAACTGCTCTTTCTTCCCACAGCAGTCTCATTTCTTAAGGGGAATATCTTACAGTGCTCACACAGGTGGTATCCCATTCAAATGCAAACCAGGGCAGGCCCTGCTTAGCAAAGAAGACAATTTATGTCTGCTACCACAAGACCAAACACCAAAGAGAGAACAAAAATGAGAGAGAAAGTGAATAAAACAAGGCGGTAGCCAGGTTGCACAATGAACATATGTTTACAACACCAAAACAAAGAGAGGGTTTTTTAATTTGTTTTGCAAAAAGTCAAACAGAGACTATATTTTAGTAGTAATGTCTATTAGGAAAAAAACATCAATACCAATTAAAGGTCAGCATGGCGTGAATGTTCAAATGTAAGGAAATGCATTTGGGTGAAGTGTTATCAGTATGGCATTGCATACATTGCAGGTTCATTCATCTCTTCCAGGTCAGTACAGTAACTTAGGACACCCCAGCTGCTTCCTATGACTATTGAGTGATTAGTTTGCACTGAAAGAAATGGCTCAGCACAGAGTGTACCAAAATGCAAGTCTATCACAAGCTTGCTCTACACACAGAATCATAAAAGCTACACAGCAACCTTAATAAAAGCACCTTCTAGCCTTAAAAGTACAAGATTGGTTTTTAATCAAATGTCAAAGCTGTGTATATTTTCTTTCCCAAAGACCGTCATCTGTACTTTACAAGAATGATGCACCTTTGTTTCATTTGGCTGCAGAAGTTGGGCTACGGTTTTTACAGGCGTTGTACACTGCATCAAGATTTGTGTGTTAGGCAATTTATAAATGTGATAAATCTATATATATAATTCTCTAAGGCATACCTGTGGCTAATCCCTTGCATGGCAGCTCTCTCAAGAGTTCGTGAGCAGAAACACCTGATTGGGCAGTGGGGCTTCCATATACAGATAGGGAGGAGGAGACTGTGATGGTTAAGGTCAGTTGGAATGCATCTGTTACTGGTCAGAAGATGTTCTTAGCGGAGATGAATTATATATATAATATAAAAAGATAGCAGGCAGGGTTCTGCAAAGAGAGGGGTTGTGAAGGAGGAAAGAGCCCCTTCAGGAGAAGGAGGCTGCCATTGTGTGAATTAGATGAGGAAACAAGATGAACAAGAACTGTTAACTCAGGAAGGGAGAGAGAAAGAGAAGGGAGGGGGGAAAGACAGAGGGGAAGAGCGAGTGAAGGAGAGAGAAAGAAAGAAAGAAAGAAAAAGAAGGGAGGGGAAGAGAGAAAGAAGGAAGGGCAAAGGACAGGCCCAAGCCTGTCAGCGGACTGAGTAGAACGAGCAAAGAAGCACCCAGTCAACCACTGCTGCTGTTTGGGGCTACCAGGGGCGTATCTAGGGTGGGGCAGGCAGGGCACGTGCCCCGGGTGCCACTTGAAGGGGGGTGCCACTTTGTAGAATTGATTTTTTTTTAAAGGCTGCCAAAAACAAAATGGCCACTGTGCATGCTCAGATGGCCTCTGTGAGGCCCTAGGCCATGCCAGGCCTTGCAGAGGTCATTTGAGCATGCACGGTGGCCATTTTGTTTTCAGCAGCCATTTTTTTAAAAAAAGATTATTTTAAAAAATGGCTACCGCACATGCTCAATTGGTCCCTGCAAGGCCCTAGAGGCCAGTGGGGGGAGGGCAGACCCCCCCCCACGGCCTTTAGGAAGCCCCCTGAAGGGGCTACAGGTTAAAAAAAATTAAAAAATTAATATAAGACACTGTACACATATTCAGATTGGCACTATGTACAGAGAATCAGGGCTTGTGAATAATGAGCTGAAGTTTATGAGCTAGGATTGTATTCATTTGCTCTTACTTTGCTTCTTGTGATAAGTGAGTTAAATGTGATGTCTTAATAATATGGTTATTAATGTTGAGTTTGTCTCTGAATCAGTGTGAAATCCATATTATTAAGGCCCACTGGGAATTTCTTGCTCTCTTTCTCTCATTTTAACTGTCTTTCTGAAATACTAGAATATATTCCAAGCAGTGACACAGTTTACTCTGCATATCCTTTAATTATTTTCAGAGTATCTGGGAAAAGTCAAATTCTCCATTTATTTTTAAAACTTATGTAATGGTGATGCTACAATACATAGTAGAGAATTATACAGGCACTTCTGTTTAGTTTTCCAAGTATACCTCCACATAGTATTTGGGTATTTCATGAGCCCCAGAATACTGAAATTTGTAGTTTTCCAGCATTTTTTCATCTGGCTACGTCCACTGCTAAATAGTTTTTGAAATATTAAAAGATTAACAAGCTTGACTTGTATTTTTGAGCTGATATTATGGTGAAGTTATCTGAAAGATGGGTGTCAGATGTTTGGACAGGGGGCGCAATTTCAGTGTTTGCCCTGGGTGCTATTTTCCCTAGATACGCCTCTGGGGGCTACCGAGGCCATTGGTGGAGGGAGGCAGGCAGGCAAGGGACGAGCCTGGGCCTGTCAGCAGCCTGAGGAGAACAAGCGGCCATGGCGGTGGCGGCAGCAAGGAAGGGCCCCGTCAACTGCTGCTGCTGCTGCTCCTGTGGGGAGGAGCAGGAGCGGGGTTCTGGTGAGGGTGGAGAGATCTCTGAGGTGAGGGGGACTGTGGCAGGAGGTGAGGGGAACAATCAAATACTAGCATACAGATGCTCTGTGCGGGTTAAGCTAGTAGATAAATAATGCAAATAGGCTTTTTGCAAGATATCTGTCTTTGTTAGGTTATTTGTTTTCTGTCGCATCTTTGCCAAGTAAAAACAAACCTTTATTATTTCTATTTTTATTGTCCATTTTGTTAGAATAATACTTTTTAAAACAATGCTATGGGACTTTCAAGTTTGACATAGCTTAGGGCCTCAGCATGTCATAATCTGACAAATTTCCCCGACAAAGTGAAATTTAAACAAATAAATAAATAAAGCAAGGAACGATTCTTTTTTCAAGAGGACATTTCCTTTTCACTGTGTTTGGGCAAGGTGGTGGGGAGGGGGGCAAATTCTCCCCGTGGATGGAATATTTGGCAACAAGCCACTGCGAATCTGCATAACTCGACACCCATCAAGATGTCAGCTTCTTTCAGTGGCTATTAATATCTTCCTCCTGGAAAAAGAGAGACTATTGATGCGTCAGCCAATCCTTGGCCATGTTTTGAAGTGGCTCACTCTGCCACAGAAGGAAGAATTGTGCTAATGTTGAGAACCATCTCTGTGGGTCATGAGGAATCTCAGTCGCAGCACTTTGGCAGCACTGCAAGCCAAAGAAGGCCAACTGAGGCCCTCTCACATAGGAAGCTCCCTTACTGAGTCAGAGCCTTAGTCCATCTAGCTCAGAATTGTCTACTCTGACGGGCAGTGGCTCTCCACGGTTTCAGGCAGGAGTCTCTCCCAGCCCTACCTGCCAGGGAGTGAACCTGGGACATTGTGCACACAAGCAAATGTTCTACCACTGAGCTACGGCCCCATCCCCTAAGAGCAATATCTTACAACACTCACATGTAGTCACTCATCCAAATGCAAACCAAGGGCAAACCCTGCTTAGCAAAAGGAGCAAATCATGCTCAGGACTGCAAGACCAGTTCTCCTCCTCTCCTTGGGCCATTCATCATCTTCTCATGATGTGGATGTTTATAATTTGGACAGTGATGGTCAATGATGGCCATCTAACCCAACCCCCTGCTCAATATAGGGAATTCAGAACCAGAAGATACCCAACACGTGACTACCCAGCCAATGCCTGAAGACCTCCAGAGAGGGAAAGACCAGCTTCCCCCCAAGTAATTGGTACCATTGTCAAACTGCTCTTGCCCTTAAGACGTTTATCCCGGGGCAGATTAAGCCTTTTGCTGCCCATAGTTAACTGTTGGTTGCTCGTTCCTCCACCATGGAAGCTACACACAGCAGCAGAAGCTGCTTTAAAGTAAAACGGGGGAACTCTCTCTTCCCCCACCCCGACCCTCCCAGTCCCCACTGTAGCCAGCCACCCCTTTCCGCCCAGCGGCATTTTAATGCCGAAGGGGGGACTTGCCTCTTGTCCCCCGCTCCCTGCAGCTGCTGTGGCAGCATTTAGAAGTTTAAAGGGGGGGCACCCCTACCCCCATCCTCGCCACCCCTACCCTCCTCACTGCTGCAGTGGGGCAGCAAGAGGCTTAAGCTCTCACCACCGCCACTGCCGACAGTGGCCATCTTAAATGTTAAAAAACCCCAAACTTTCCTGTTCCAAAATCTGACACTCTTCCTGGATTCGCCACCGTAGGCAATCACCTCCATTGCCTCTGTAATAATAATAAAAATAATAATGATGATGATAATGATTATTATTTCTAAATAATAGAAATAATAAAGGTTTGAGGCAAGGAGATGGAGGCTGACTCCTGGAGACAACAGGCCAACCTTGGAGGATGGCAACCTTACCCACGGCTCAGTCTTGCCCGCAATCACATGCCGTCACTCATGACCCATTTAGCTTGCCGCTTGTGATAGGTAATCGGCCTAAGCTAAACAGATAAGCTGGCAAGTGACAGCTCCCGCCCTTTCCTGCAGTCAAACCCTTGTTTGTCAACTGAGCACCGCAGCAACGCAAAGCTCCCTATCAGCTGGTTAGAGTCAACTTAGGGAGCTGGTACTCACTTTTTTCCCAGATTATCCTGTAAACTCCTAGTTTACAAGGAGACAGCCACTGAAATTGGGCATGTGATGTGGAGGTGAGTGTTTCGAGGACCATTTTGGCAAGGTTACAGAGATTCAGAAAAGTCGGGCTGGGCTGCCTCAGGCAAGATGCCAAATGCCGCCTCATCAGGCCTGAAGCTCCCAGCTTTACTCTTGAAGGAAAAGAGACCCTCTTCCTTCTACCTGGTGCTGGTACGGCAACAGAATCCCCTTCTTGAAACCAAAACTGTGGTATTCCCAGACGCTATTAAGCTGCTCCAGACTGAATGAACAAACTTCTTAATCCTGCCCCTAAAACCAGAAGCAGGGGAAGATTGAGCACTCCTTTCCTGCACTTACAAAGGTTGAGCATGGGCGCCATTTTCCTTCTACACATATTGACACATTGGTGAATCCACTTGCTTATAACAAAATGGTGACTTTCCTTTCCCACCCTTAATGCAAGTCACAGAATATCTATGAAATCTGAAATCCTGCAGGCAGGGAGGGAAGGCCAAAAAATTGACTATTTTCCAGCACATACTGCGCTTCTGAGAACACATGTCTTAAGGAAGCATAAGTACCACTATGTGGTTCAAAGGTGTGCTTTGGCGTGAAAAGGTTTCCCAGGCAGGTCCCACCACAATGGCACAACCGGGTCAGCTGGTTCCGTACACATCCCTAGCAGGCACACAATTCACTGTGCTTACCAGGCATTCCTTGTGATAGGAACTCCCGAGCATTCACTGTTCCAGGTTGTGGGTAAAGATCTCTGAACCTGGGTGTTGATTCTGGTATTGCTGTGTCTGGAAATCAAGACTCTGGGATACATACCATGGCTTCATGCTAGCATCACCCCCAAGAATCCTGTCAAGTCCCTCATAGAAGTGTCACATCTTTCAGCCAAGTCCAGATCTGGAATTGTGGCAGTCCACTTTCTTGCACAGCAGCAGCAGCAGCAATAACAACAACAACAACAAATATTTATATACCACTTTTCAACAAATGTTTCCAAAGTGGTTTACATAGAGAAATAATAAACTAGCTGACCTGGCGCAGAGCATCTAGTTTTCCCTGTCATTCTTCCCCACTGGTTGGTCCGGTGGCAGGCGCTCTCTTTCCCCACCAGCCAGCCCGATGGCGGGTGCTCTCCTTCTCTACTAGCCGGTCCGGCAGCGGGTGCTCTCCTTCCCTGCCTGGTGGCCCAGCGGCAGGCGCTTTCCTTCCGGCCCGGTGGTGGGCACTTTCCTTCCCCGCTGGCTGGCCGGGCGGCGGGATCTTTCCCTCACCAGCCAGCCCAGCGGTGGCAGCCACCATTTTCTCTCCCCTTACCTGTGGCCATCTAGCAGCTGCTCGTAAACTCTCATGAGAGCTGCCATGCATGGGATCAGCCACAGGTACGTCTTAGAGAAAGAAATGTATAGATAAGATGGCTCCCTGTCCCCAAAGGGCTCACAATCTAAAAAGAAACATAAGACAGACACCACCAGCAGTCACTGGAGGGGTACTGTGCTGGGGGTGGATAGGGCCAGTTACTCTCCCCCTGCTAAATAAAGAGACTCATCATGTTAAAAAGGTGCCTCTTTGCCCAGTTAGCAGGAAGCCTTATCTAGTACTCCAGCCTCTAGTACTCCAGAATCTAGTTCTCCAGCCTTAAAGATCCTTTGCAACTTACTCTGCTTTGCAGCATGCTGAAATGTGTCTGTGTTGGCAGCTACGCAACAGATCCTGCAACCTCTGCTGTTCCCAGATCTCAAGGAGGTCCATGGTTTCCTGGTACCTCCAGCTAACACCATGGCCACCAGTCTTGCCTCCATTTCATTTGTTTGTTTCCATGAGGAAGGAATAGTAGGATGTAAAACGTTTGAGTTGTGCAAACAAGCACTTTGCTGCTTCACTATCTTCAATGGCAGTGGGAACACCAAAAGCCACTGAAGTGCTTAAATATATATATATATAAAAAGAAGAGTGAGCACCTTAGTAGGGCTGCAACCAGGGCACTTTCCAGATTAGACCCTGCAATGGGGTCGTGGCACAACTCTGAAGTGTGCTTCCACAGGAACTGTGTTGCGACACCGCAGTTCCTGCACTGACAGCAAGGTGCCATTCTTATTTCCAATGCCTCGTTTCTAATTTAATCGCTGCGATTTATTGATAGAACGTTGTATGTCTGGCGTAAAAAGGTTGTTTTGTTCGGGTTGTTAGTTTCCGTGAGACTTCTCCCCCTGCTGGGCGCTTTGCTATTTACGTTTTGAAGGTGATTTGCCTGAACGGAAGCATTTTGCCACTGTTGAGGGGCTAATCTGGAAAGCGCCCAGAAGAGTAATGACCAAGCTTGGGGAAGATGTATAGAAGAGGAGATAACTCCTTTCTTCTCTTCACCACCCAGAAAGAGTATTTGCCCCCACCTTCCCTTTTCGCCAAATCCTGTTGCAATAGTGCACACACTAATATCTAACTTGCAGAAAATGTCCTCACGCAGTCAGCACTGGAGGAAATGGGTTTTCCCCCTCCAAAGTGGATGTCAGGGCTATTCGTAGTGAAAACCTTTAGGAAGAGAAGCAGCAGCTTCTCCAAGGTTGCAGGCAGGAATCTCTCTCAACCCTATCTTGGAGAAGCCAGGGAGGGAACTTGGAACCTTCTGATGCTCTTCCCAGAGTGGCGGCTCCATCCCCTAAGGCAGGCCTGCTCAACTTCTGCCCTCCTGCAGATGTTGGCCTACAATTCCCATAATTCCTGGCTATTGGCTGCTGTGGCTGAGAATTATGGGAGTTGTAGTCCAAAAACAGCTGGGGGGCCTAAGTTGAGCAGGCCTGCCCTAAGGGGAATATCTTACAGTGATCACACATGTAGACTCCCATTCATATGCAACCAGGGCAGACCCTGCTTAGCAAAGGGGACAAGTCATGCCTGCAATGTCTTCTCTAAGGGCTAAGCAATCCTTCCAATAATCTTGGGCTCTGTATCCTGCCATCACCACACATGCAAAACTTCAGCATCTGACATTCCCTACCTTAGGGGTGGCCAACCTGAGGCTCCCCAGCTGTTGTTGGACTATAACACCCATCATCCCAAGCTGCACTTGAAGCTGTGGTGATGGGAGTTGTAGTCCAAAACCAGCTGGAGAACCTTGAGTGGCCACCCTTGTCCTACATATTCCAGAACCAGCATTAACCAGAGTCTCCGGTTGGCCACCCTTATCCTACATATCCTAGAACTAGTATTCTTTTAATCTTTACAAGACCATAACGCCATTCCAAACAAAATTGTGCAAACTCATTTTTATCTGCTAGATTATAGTTACAAGGTCAATAGTCCGAGTCAAATTTATTCCTGCCGGGTAACATGCAGTCATATGGGGTGGAATATTTTCAAATGTGGAGAAATATCCAGCTAGTTCTCCACAATTAATGTTTTTCATTTCTAACAATGCATGGCTTCATAAACTTGATGAGCAGCATAATGAATGGATGTAATACTACTCAAACCAGGAACTTCAACATTCTTAATAAAAAATGTTTGCATGTGCTTAGAAGCAAATGCATGCCTTTTTCTATATCGACACATTTGCCTATAAGGATTAAAACGACCATGCATAACAGTCTGGGCATGCTAAAATTCATAGGTAGGCACGTAGCAGCCTTGGCAGTGGTGCAGGGACAGCCTGCCACTGCCTGCCTTCATGGCTGCCCCACACCCATGCACTCACTCCAGCCTTGTGCTGGTGTCAGACTCAAGCTGATGCAGAGGGTGCAACCAGCACCAGAGTGGGAGGATACGTGGCCGTTCAGTTTTCCCATCTGTCACCGGCACTCTATTTGCTGGCTCGGTGTCCTTTCTCTCCCACTCTCTGAGCAAGGCAGAGAAGGCAAGCACCCAGTCAGCAAATGAGGCACTTACTGGCTGGATGGGACCAATGGATGGGCCACATCCCACTCTCCCATTGGTGTGCTTTGTTTGGAGTGAGGGAGAGAAAGAACATCCAGATGGGGAACGAAGCACTCACTGCTGGGAATGGATTCATTGGCCAGCTGGGTGCAGGAGGTGGGAGAGGGCTGCCTTGAGGGAGGAATGTGGAACACCGTGGTGACTCCTCCAGGCCCAAGCAGTCCATGGACATTTGTCCCTCCTCATCCAATGGTGGCTATGCCCCTGGTGAGCAGTTTCCAGTGCCTTCGTGTTCTTTTCTTAACATATAAACAACACAAAGGAAATGTTACTTTTGCCTTGTCCTCTCTTAAAATATTTCTGAGGAACCCATTCAAAATGATTTCCAGGTAGAGCTGTGAATTTGGCTGAAAATAACACTTCAACCACACTATGCACATACAGTGGGCTTTTGCATTTCCTTTTGACAATTTTTGTATACCGAGGGCAAAAATGGATTTTATCCAGCAAGTAAAAATTAGCATTGGCTGATCTTAAAGTCAATCCTGAAATCAAGAAATGACTCATTTCAAGTCCTATTTCAATGAGATTAGTCAGGATTCTCTTTCTTTAGATATAACCCATTAAAATGAAGAACATACTAGAGAAGTATGTTTTTGTTTAGAACTAAATATAAGTCAAATAATTTGGCTAAATGGTCAGATCCAAATGTATTTAGTGCATTGGAAATGTTTCCAAGTCAAAATTATTATTGTTATTGTTTTATTTACATACTTTTTTCAAAGCAGTTTACATCGAAAAATAACATAAGATGGTTTCCAGTCCCCAAAGGGACCACAATCTAAAAAAGAAACATAAGACAGACACCAGCAACAGCCACTGCAGGGAAGCTTTGCTGGGGTTGAACAGAGTCAGTTGCTCTCCTCCTGCTTATTATAAAAAATATTGCCACTTTCAAAGATGCCTCTTTGCCCAGAAACCCTGTCTCCCTCCTACAATCTCATATACTTTTTTATCTCCAGTTTGTCAAGCCATCAAAATACTATACAGCTTTAGTAAGAGATTCTTGTATACCTTTGACAGTATTTATGGACAGCTCAATAAACTTCCTATCTGTGTGTATTTCTAACACAACACTCTTTATCTGGAGGTTTCCCAGACTGAGGGTTTTACTACTGTGTAAAGTGGTGTAAGTTAGGACATATTAAGATGAGAGTATGTAAAGTGCATACAAGCGTCAATAAGCATTAATAAGCATAAATTGGAGTAAAGCAAGGCAATTCACATGGCTGCTTTTTATTATAGGTGATTGCAATTTGTTACATTTTTTTCAAACATTGGTTTGTTCCCAAGGCAGACTTTCCCCTGATTCATCCTGATCCATCCTTATAGAATCCATCTTCTAAAGAGGTGACTATGGGGAGACATGAACAAGGTGTATAAAATTATGCATGGAGTAGGGAGAGTGGGCGGGGGGGGGGAATCCCCTCTTTCACAACACTAGAATCAGGGGCCATCCCATGAAACTGAAGGTCGGAAAATTTAGGACTGATAAGAGGAAGTATTTTTTTCACACATTGAGAATCTGTGGAATTCTCTGTCACAGGATGTGGTGATGGCCACTAGCTTGGATGGCTTTAAAAGGTGCTTAGACAAAGTCATGGAGGACAGGTCTATCAATGGCTACCAGTCTGGTGGCTATAGGCCACCTCCAGCTTCAGAAGCAAGATGCCTCAGAATACCAGTTGCAGGGGATCCAGACTCAAACCAAGCTGGGCATGTTCAGCCTTGTGGCACCGAACCCCACCCCCCAGCCCAGCTCGAATTTGAGCCTGTTCGGGGTTCTAAACTTTTTAAAGAGGGGGGTCTTCTTAGTCTGCCTTTCCCCCCACCAGCCTCCCCCCCCCAGTTCTGCAAGGGCCATTTGGGCTCATTTTCGGGCCATTCCCACCCTTTTCCTGGTGGTGGTGGCCATTTTGGAGGTTGCCGCGCACGCTCCCTGGTTGTCTGTGTGTCCTGACAGGCCACACAAATGGCCAGGGAGTATGCGTGGAGGCCTACAAAATGGCCACCGCCACAGGAAAAAGTGCCGGAACAGCCCTTGCAGGACTGGGGGGGCTGGTGTGGGGAGGGAGACTAAGGAGACTCCCCTGCTGCTACACCTGCACCCCCCCCAAGGCTGCCAGACCCACAGTGCCACGGCAGTGAGAAAATTTCTTTTTATGTTTAGAACCCCCGTACCGGCCCCAAGCTGTCCGGGGGAAGGGGTTGGCTCAAGGTTGAGCTGAACCGGGCCTGGTCCAGCTCGAGGGCGAGCTGGACCAATTCAATGGCACACTGACTTGACCTTGAGCCAGTTCACACATCCCTAGTTCAGATGCCAAGTAAACCACATGGCTTAGTTAGTCACAATTCTATCTTTTCACCAATGGAGGGCTATAGAGGGCTACAGCACAGCACACAGCCTCACAAACCTGCCTTTGCTCCACTTCCCTCTGGTCCAGATAGTGTTGCAAGGCTCGCTTTGTTTGCCATTTGGGTGTACCTCAATGCACCCCCAGACCAGAAGCTTGGTCATTTTAGCCTAGATGTTTTCGCCTGCTGCATTGCTGAGTCTACAGGTTGTTCTGATAAAGATTTGGGGGGGGGGGGCAGGTCATTAACCCAACTGTAATGGGACTGGGAGATGTCTCTCTGATTGCTTCTGAGCACATGCAAAGAGTCAGAGCAGACCAGCCCAGTGCACAAAGGAGATGAAAGGAAATGGAATGAAGGCTACCCTGGGCCTAATCATCATCATCATCATCCCCCAGTGAGGCACTACCTTGGCATGGTTGTGGGGCTTGCATGCTCTGAGGAAGGTGAGAGCTATGCCAGAGGTCCAACCATACTGGACAGGTCTCACCAGAGGAGCCAGACAAAGAGTGCCTCTCCCATCAACAATATGGTGAGACGTAACTTTAATAAATCTATACCGGATCGGTCATCGCCCGGGTCAACAAGGACCGCGCCAGGTGCTGGAGTCCCTGGACATCTGGTGGCAAGTGGGCAACAGGACTCAGGATCTTCAGTTGAGCAGCCAGGGCTGGAGACTGCAAGGTTACTGGAAGAAATGTTGCTTAACCGAAAAAAATATACGAAAAATGCCAAGAAGGAAATAATGATCTGCTATTTCAAGTCTAGTCCAACTAGAAGAGGTTATTTAAAAAGAATGTACCAAATTTGGAAAGAGAAGCATCCAGATACAGAAATAACAAAACAAAGGCTAGCAGACCAGAGAAGATTCATAATAAGAAATAAAGTATTCACAAGAGTTGAGCTGGTTGAACTGCAAAGAGCAACACAGGCTCAAGATATGGAAGAAGAATTACCACCAACTGAAGAAGTGGCTCAGGCACAGGTGGAGGAGGTGTTGGAAATAGAGGATGCCACTGTTGCTGAACTGTTTCAAAATCAAAACCAGGCAACCTCCCCTTTGCCTTCACCTCAAAAACCCAAATGCCATTTAACAGAAAAGCAACAAGAACTAAAGCAAAAAATAACTGAGCACATGAACCAAACAATCACCAGGGTTCGACTTCTAGCTCTAAAAAAATTTGCCAAAAAATAGATAGATAGATAGATAGATCTTTATTGTCATTGTCCTGTGCAGAACAACGAGATTGAAAAGAATCTAGAACCACTACTACAGGACCTAACAAGAATAATCTAAACATATACCCATACGCCCCCCTCCCATCAACCCACTAAAAACCCACTAAAAAACTCTAAAAACTAAATACAAAAAAACCCTTAGAAGCTGTGTTTTGCTGCATTCAAAGCTGAGACCGCTTTTGGGTAGAAGCTACTTCTCAAGCGGCTGGTCCTGGTCTTTATGACCCTATACCTCCTTCTCGAAGGCAGAAGATGAAAGAGATCGTTTCCCGGGTGCGTGGGATCCTGCGCTATCTCCACAGCTTTATTATAACACCTAGTGGCATAGATTTGATCTAGGGTAGGAAGAGTACATCCAATTATTTTCTCCGCAGTCTTAACAACCTTGGTCAACAGTGTTCTTTCTCTGGCTGTACAACTCCCAAACCACACACAGATCCCATAAGTCAACACACTCTCTATAGCACAGCGATAAAACACCAACAATAGATTACTTGAGAAATTAGTCCTCCGGAGAACTCTCAAGAAGTATAATCTCTGCTGTGCTCTCTTCACCAGATCTTTGGTGTTTGCTCCCCATGTCAGGTCATCTCTCAGCTCCATTCCCAGAAATCTAAACACCAAACCCCGTTCCACACAAATCCCTTCAATAATGAGTGGCTGGAAATCGAATTTGCATTTCCTGAAATCCACAATGATCTCCTTTGTTTTCTTTAAATTGAGGAATAAGTTATTCTCCCTACACCACTCTGTCAGCCTCTCCACCTCCTTCCTATAGGCCGACTCCCCTTCTCCAGCAGTAATCAGACCAACCACAGTTGTGTCATCTGCAAACTTAATAATCCTATTGCTGAGGTAATTGGGAACACAATCGTATGTGTAAAGCGTGTACAAAAGTGGACTCAACATGCACCCCTGCGGCGTCCCTGTATTTATACTGAGATTCGTCGAGACATGAGAGCCCATCCTGACCCGTTGAGAATGATCTGATAGAAAATTCAGTATCCACCTGCATAAGCACGGTGGAAGCCCCAGGTCCAATAATTTTGGCACCAATCTATATGGGAAAATAGTATTAAATGCAGAGCTAAAGTCTACAAAAAGCAGTCTTGCATAATTCCCTTGTTTCTCCAAATGGGTCAGGACAGTGTGTAAGGCCATAGTCACAGCATCCTCCGTGGATCTCTTCTTCTTATATGCAAATTGATAAGAATCAAATCCATCTGGCAAACAAGCCATAATACGATTCCTCACCAATTTCTCAAAGCATTTCATTATGATGGGTGTAAGCGCCACAGGTCGAAAGTCATTCAGGCTATCTATATTAGATTTTTTTGGCAGAGGTACGATAGTAGAGGATTTCAGACAAGATGGAACAGTGGCTTGGGCCAGAGATCTATTGAAAATCTTTGTAAAAATTTCTGCCAGTTGTTCCGAGCAGACTCTCAGCACCCTACCAGCCACTCCATCAGGGCCCATAGCCTTCCTCACATTTATTTCCTTTAGTACCCGCTCACTTCCCCCTCTTCCACTCTAACATTTTCCACTCTAACAACATTTTCCTCGAGGAGTAAGAACAGTTACTCCGGCAGCACTCCTGGAACCACTGCCGGTGTCGCCTCAAACCGGGCAAAAAAGGTATTCAGCTCCCCCACCAGGGAGGCACTACTCTCTACAGTTGATGGATTGTTAGATTTATAGCCAATAAGTTGCTAAAAACAACTTACTCAGGCATTAAAAGATGTCAATGCTGCACTTGCAGAAATAACAACCAAGAATGTGCAAGAAACAAACCAACTAATGTACAGTGCAGCAACAATAACAACACAAGAGCTCGGATATAAGATCAATGGACCTGTAAAAAAAGAAAGCAGTACATCACCTAAATGGAAGATTAGATTAGAAAATAAAATCTCCAGGCTCAGATCAGATGCTAGTAAACTGAAAGATATGAAAGACAAGAAGCTGAAGAATGAAAACACCAAACAGTATCTGATCCAAATATACCACCTAGATTCAAGGAAAATTAGAGAAGTCCTGGAAATAATAAAGCAGCAAATAACAACAGTGTCAAAGAAGATTAGCAGATACGAAGCCAGAATCACACAACACAGGCAGAATCTCCAATTCCAGTCGAATCAGAGACGTTTCTACCAAAGCATAAGAGAAACTGCAAGAAACGTAGAAATACCAAATAAAGAAGAAACAGTGCAGTTCTGTGGGAAATTGTGGGACAATCCAATAGATTATAATAAAAAAGCAGGCTGGATGAAAGAGGTCAAAAAATGTAACCAACAAATGCAAGATCTAATAATAACACCAGAATTAATAAGTGAAAGAGCAAAGACAATTAAAAATTGGACTGCACCAGGCGACGATGAACTGCATGGCTTTTGGCTTAAACACCTGACAAGCCTTCATAAACAACTATCAAAACAGTTCAATCACATTTTGCAAGGCGGTGATATTGAACAATGGCTAACAACTGGGAAAACTCATCTCATAATGAAAGACCCAGCAAAAGGTGCGGTTCCAAGTAATTATAGACCGATAACCTGCCTGCCAACCATGTTCAAATTATTAACTGGAATAATAGCAGATGAAGTGATTCAACACTTATTAACTAACAAACAGCTTCCAGTTGAACAGAAAGGAAATTGCCCGAACACCAGAGGCACAAAAGACCAGCTGCTGATTGACAAAATGATTTTAGAAAATTGCAAGAGAAGAAAAACCAATCTAAGTGTTGCATGGATTGACTACAAGAAAGCCTTCGATTCATTGCCTCACACATGGATAGTAAAATGTTTAGAAACAACTGGTGTCAGCAAAAACATTCAGATATTTATTTAAAAAGCAATGAGCATGTGGAGTACACAGTTAACAATCAATGGCGAGACACTTGCACAGGTTAGCATTAGAAGAGGCATTTTCCAAGGGGACTCACTATCCCCTCTGTTGTTTGTAATCGCCATGACCCCACTTTCACAAATACTAAACAAAACAGGCCTCGGATACCAAACATCCAAAACATCAAGTCAAATCAACCATCTGCTGTACATGGACGATCTGAAGTTGTATAGAAATTTCCAGTCAGAAATTGAATCACTGCTAAACACTGTCCGTATATTCAGTAGCGATATAGCAATGGAGTTTGGACTAGACAAGTGTGCTGCATTAATAATGAAAAGAAGGAAAATAACAAAAACAGATGGAATAGAACTGCCCAATGGAAGCAAGATCAAGAACCCGGAAGAGAAAGAACCTTACAAATACTTGGGCATTCTCCAGGCTGATAACATCACACACACTGAAGTTAAAAGAAAAATTGGAAGTGAATACATCAGGAGAGTTAGAAAAATCCTCAAGTCCAAACTCAGTGGCGGGAACACCATACAAGCCATAAACACCTGGGCTATACCTGTTATCAGATACACTGCAGGAATAATAGACAATGAAGGTGAGACATGATACAATGAAGGTGTGACATGATACAAGTATATAAAATTATGTTTGGATTAGAGATAGTGAACAGAGAGAAATTTTTCTCCCCCTCTCACAACCAGGGGTGTAGCTATAATTGAGTGGATGGGTTCAAAGAACCCGGGGGCCCCAACTCCTGAGCGCCCCCCCAGCTCCACCCCTTCCTATTTTCTTCATTATCTCACTCACTGCAAGGGGCCGCTGGGGAGAAGTGCAAACACTGGCCCCCTCTCCCGTAGCTACACTCCTGCTCACAACACTAGAACCAGGGGCCATCCCATGAAACAGATGGCCTGGAGATTTAGGACAAAGAGGAAGTATTTTTTCACAAAGCACATAATTAATCTGTGGAATTCTCTGCCATGGGATGTGGGGATGGCCTCTAGCTTGGATGGCTTTAAAAGGGGCTTGGACAGATTCACAGAGGACAGCTCTATCAATGACTACCAGTCTGGTGGCTATAGGCCACGTCCAGCCACAGAGGCATGATGCCTCTCAACACCAATTGCAGGGAGGCAAGAGCAGAAGAGAAGACATGCCCTCAGCTCTTGCCTGTGGGCTTCTCAGAGGCATCTGGTGGGCCACTGTGTGAATCAGGCTGCTGGACTAGATAGGCCTTGGGCCTGATCCAAGAACATTGGCACCATAGGCGACCACCTAGTTAGCTTATATGACAGGGGTGAGCAAACCCGGCCCTCCAACTGTGGTTGAACTACAATCCCCATCATCCTCAGCCACAATAAATGGTCAAGCCAGCCCTGAGGGCTTGTGTGTGGTGTCGGATCTGTCAGGCAAGTTGGACCCATATGCACCCTTCTCAGGCATACTGATCTGTCTGTATGCATGGGCCTGCAAATATTCACAGAGGCACTCCTACCCCTGGACTTCCAGGCATAAGTCCAGGGCCTCCACACCCACAGGGGGCCTCCAAATCCTCTTTAGTCTGTCCCAGGTGGTGTGGTTGCCACACCACACACACACCGGCCCACACTGTGCCAGGCAGCCAAGTGTGACTGTGATCTACACCAGGTGGTCAAGCATGACCTCTGCTTTAGAGACAGAGGAGGGAGTGGGGAGAGAAAATGTGGGGTGGACATATGTTAAGTTGCGTGTTGAAACATTTCTGTTAATGCATAAAACATTGAAACGTCAATAAAATTTTGAAACGTTTCTGCTAATGCGCCTCCTTTGTCATAAACCCTGCCGCCTGTTACAACCTTCTGGAGAGGTCCAGTTACGGATGCTCATTTGTGGCTTTCTCTGTGGCTGCCCCAGGGCTTTGGAATATGATCCCTACTGAAACAAGAGCATCTCCTTCTCTGTTTGCTTTCAGGAGGAACCTCAAGACTCCTGTTTTTGCAGGCTTTTAACTGGAATTAATTCTAATAATTTTGAAAACTTGTTTTAATATCTATTCTATTGTTTTTAGTGTCATGTATTTTAATCTCTAACTTTTAAATATTTTAAATTTGGAACACCGCCTAGAGATGTACATATCAGGTGGTATTGAAACATGATAAATAAATAAGTAAGTAAGTAAATATTTGCAACAAAAAAATACCTGTTTTATATTCTTACTTTCTTGTGAGTGCAATTGCTGTTTGTGCCCTCAAGAACCCATGTGTTAAAAATACTGCATGTGTCACAATATCTGTGTGTAGGGGGAAGATGCTTAACTTGCATTTGGGGGGGGGGGTGTGCTCCAAAGGCCTTTAGGTCCAGGCTCCAAAATTACCTAGGTGCACCTCTGCCCCTACAGCAGTCAATACAGAGGCCAACTGCAGCATTGCTCACTGCTCTACTGAGACTTTAAAGCATTCCATTCACAAGTTCTTTCATTCTTAGGACAGCCTGTAATGTTCTGAATCCCACCCACCGCCACCACACCCCCACCCCCAGTACTGGTTGTTTGCAGGTGTATATATGCATTTGAAAACTTATTGTTACTGAGCTGTGTGTAATGTTTTTATAATGCAATATAAGTATGCGGAGGAGATGAAAGGTTAAAGGAACTTTTAATGTGACAGGGAGAGAGGCTGCGGTAGTGGGACCCCTGCTGGCAGCTGGCGGAAACCCCGTTTGGAATGTCGGGAAGGAGATGGCAGTTAACTGGCTTGCCCTGAGGAGTCTTGTCATAGTTAGATTTGGTTTGGACTTTCAAAGGGAGAAGTCAGGAGGAGATAATGCCCTGCTCTTTAAGAGAAAAGAGCTGGTTTGGAGTTAAGCTCTAGCTAGAGAGAAGAACAGGTTTCGCCTAGCTCTGTGGCAGAGGGAAATGGCTAATCATCTCTGTTAAGTTGTACGCAACAGAAGCCAGTTAAAAGCAAATTACCTTTAAGCTCAGATACACAAGGATGTGCACGAAACCGGTTGGCCCGGCTCGGTTCGAGTCCAAAGTGGGTTCAAACTGAACTGGGTATGTTTGGTTTTGGCACCCCAAATGAGGGGCCGATCTCGGCTCAAATTCAAGCTGTTTCAGGCTCTGGGGGTGTCAGGGACATGATTTTTAAATGGCGGATTTACCGCTTCCGGGGACTGGGGGGGGGTGCTACTGCTGTGGTGGTAGGATCTCTGGAAGTTCCCGCTTCCCCCGCCAGCCTCCCCCAGTCTACCACGGGCCATTCTGGGACATTTTGGGGCTGTTCCCGCCCTCTCCAAACTCATGGCAGGCATTTTGGAAGCCAGTGCGCAATGCACGGTAGCCTCCAAAATGGCTGCTGTGAGCACAGAGAGGGCCGAAACGGTCGCCCTGTAGGTGACAACACAAGGCCTGAAAGGAAATGTGCTACTGGGGATGTGCTATCACCCTCCGGATCAACATGCTGACAGTGACTGGGAGTTGCAGGAGGAAATCAGGGAGGGATCAAGGAAAGGCAGGACTGTAATAATGGGTGGCTTCAATTACTCACACATAGACTGGGTAAATTCAGTCAGGAAATAACAAAGAGGTCAAATTTCTAGATACGCTGAATGACTGTGCCCTAGAACAGTTGGTCTTGGAACCAACCAGACAGAAGGCGACATTGGACTTAATCCAGTGTGGTGTAGTGGAGCCAGCGTGGTGTAGTGGTTAGAGTGCTGGACTAGGACCGGGGAGACCCGAGTTCAAATCCCCATTCAGCCATAAAAACTAGCTGGGTGACTCTGGGCCAGTCACTTCTCTCTCAGCCTAACCTACTTCACAGGGTTGTTGTGAAAAGAGAAACTCAAGTATGTAGTACACCGCTCTGGGCTCCTTGGAGGAAGAGCGGGATATAAATGTAATAATAATAATAATAATAATCCTGAGTGGCACCCACAACCTGGTGCATGATGTCAGTGACATCGACCCTTTAGGGAACAGTGACCACAGTGAGATCAAATTCAGCATACATGTGGGGAGAGAATCTCCAAAGAAGTCTAAAACAGACATTTTGAATTTAAGAAGAGGAAACTTCTCCAAAATTAGGACAGAAGGGTCCACAATATTAGAAGCTGGACTAGATGGGCCTTGGGCCTGATCTAGCAGGGCTATTCCTATATTCTTATTTTCTTATGTTCTGGAACTGAAATCATAGAGAGTGTGGCCCAGACCTGCCCAGGAACGAGGTCACTCCATGTCTGCCACGCTTCTCATTGGCCGCCTCTCCAAGCACTTGCCCCTCCCCCTTGTCTCAGCACTCCTCAAGCCTTTGCCCAGCAACAGGGACACCACCTTGTCCCATCCTAAGCTTTTAAGCCTGTCAAAGGGGAAAGTCACATAGAAGGATGCCTGCTTTCTACTGTATCTCGTTACCCACTCTGGCAACCAGAATAGAAAGGGGCCAGGACGGCAAGACAAGCACTCTTGTTCACCAATAATAAATTGATAAGAAGCATGTTCGCAAGTACATGCATTCACAGTGGCACCATAAACTGGGCAACCCGATTAGATCGCTGCAAAGATAACATATGTCAGGTCAGCTATACCCGTGGTCGTGTTTAAAAGGCAGCCCCACACAGGGATTCTTGAATGTTTGTACTCTTATTTTTTGTACAGTAAAGTTGAGGAAGGTCCCCCCAGCCCCTTAAGTAAAAGCATGCAGTCTCTGGTGTTAATCATGATAAGAACCATCCAGCGGGAGCAGTATTGCCTCTAGTTAATGGAGTGATTCTTCCTGTGTGATGATGACAAAGGATGAGCGAACCACTCTCTCATGAGAGGGATAGCTTATTGAGACGTGAGTCAATGGCATGGATGGCAGCTGCTGCCCAGTAGGGATGTGCGAAACGTTTCAAGTACAGAACGATCTGTACCCGAATCTGCCTATTTCAGGCTATTTGTGCACAAAACAAATCACCCATCTGCAAGTCCTGAAAGATTCAGCTCCCAAACGCCCGAATTTTGGAGCCGAAGGTTTTGTTGTTCCAGACCTCCATTTTGTGGCAATCTCCATGTAGTCTCCATTTTGTGTTTGACGTCTATTTGAATTTCCCGCCCGTCCATGCTTCAGATCAGTGAACGAAAGCATGGGCTGATCTGCTGACGATTTCCTCCTGGTTCCAGATTGGCTCATTTGGCTCTTGCCACTCCTGACCAACCCCACATTGGCCAGGGAAAGAGCTGAAGAAGGGGCAAGAGTGAGGGGAGTTCAAGGAGGGATTTTCAATGAGATTTAAAGAGGCAGCAGCCACCATTCTGCCTTTCTGCCTCGTGGGAGGAGAGAGAGAGAGAGAGAGCAAGCGCTTAGCTTAGCTTTGTTTTGCTTTGCCTTGTCATGCCATGCCTATTGCCTTCAGCCTTGCCAGCCTGAGCCCAGCCTGCGCCCAGCCTGCCTGCCCCTGCTGCTGCATGCCAGCCTGGGAATGGATTATATCTGCTGCATTGCTTGTTTTTTGTTTCTGAGAAGAAGATAATTCTTTTTTCACCCCCTTCCTGCTGCTGAAACAATAATTGGCTGCCTGTGCGCCTGCTGTGTCTGTGCCAGCCACCAGCCCCAGTCCCTGTGGCCACTGGCCACCTGGCCAGCCACCCCTCCCCCCCCAGATTTTCCAGGAGTTTGCACCAGCGCCCCCCCCCCGCCCCCCAAATCTGAAGACTGGAGAAGAGGATTAAAGGAGTGTAGACTCAGAGACCAGACCACAGAACTGGACACACAATGTGGGTGTAGCCCTAGGCGCGCGCGCGCGCACACACACACACACACACACACGTACGTCTCTGGAATTGTTTGTTGGGGGGGGTTCCTGTTTAGAGGGAGGTTTTGGGTTGCAATTGAATTTTAAAAGTTGTGTGTTGTTTAGTTTAGAAGGAGTTTAAGCCGGGGATCTGTGTGGGAGAGATCCCCATTAGCTAGTACTACCGTAGTAGGTGGTTAGAAGGGTAGCGTGGCCTCATGGTTTTTTAAAAAACTATTCTGTCTTTTTTCCCATTCCAAAGATTTTAATTTTTTTGGCATTTTAAAAAAAACAACAGAAGCCTGTCCTCCAGCCCTCTGTGCCCATAATATATCAGTATTAATATTCTCTGCCCAGCAGCCTACAGGCTCTGAATGGGCAGGAAGGCACAGACTCTAGCCTCCTTCCTGTGCCCATTTGCCCCCCACCCCCAACTGCAGCATTCTGAGGCCATGGCAAAAATTAACCCTAAACCCACTAACTCTTTCGCAGAGCACACACACATAGGTATACTATGCTTCCCCACTACATAATCTTAAGTCTAGCAGTATATATATTATGCAATTCAAATACCTTGAATGGTTTGTTGTTGTGCCTGTATTTTGGGGACCTCTCTCTATCTCTCTCTCTGTGGAGTTCTTTGCAATGAAGATTGGGGCATATTGTGACTTCTAGCATCATCATCATTTTTATTCAGACTAGATTGCTTGCATCTACAATAGGTTGTGCTGGTGCCACAGGATCCAATCTGTTGCAGAAATGTCAAAAAAAGTGTGCCAAAGAATTGTGTGTCATTGTTGCCATCATCACTCTTTTACTTGTGTAGGTGGGGGGGGCAAACCTCACTGTTCCACTGGCAGAATGTTGTTTTGCACCCTTCCTTACTTAACCCGCTTTTATAGCCGGGTGCCACAGATGTAGCTGTGTCTGTTGCTTGTGGATGAAAAAAGCTTCGGGGAGGGAGGGCAGGGCACATGATCTGATGCTGTTGTTGGCCCTAGTCTGCTACCCTAGTCTGCTGCATCTCTGATATCACGCTTGCTTGCTTGTTGCTGGCTGCTGCTGTTACCGTGCATTGGGAGGGGGCACATGGGGCAGTACGTTTCATTATTGTTGTTTCACACTGTTCTGTGTAGATCAATTGCATTTCGGCGGAGGGGGGGGAGATGGTGGGACATAATGGATGTGGTGAGTGACAAAGTGGATGTGTGCGATCTTTGGAAACCTTGTTCTTTGCAAAGCTCTGCTGTTGTTGTTAATGTGTGCTGCATCCACCCTATAGGACAATGGGGACAGACAGTGCCCATTTCTGCCTGTGAGTGCCTCTTAGGAGTGCCACAGTGGGTTGGGTGGTAGTGCCCCAATGGGTGCCTGCTACCATCCAGGTTTCAGAGTGATTGGGCAAAGGGTTGATTTTTAAAGAATTCCTGAAGTTTGCATGTCTTCGGGGCAGAAAAGGGGCTTCAGGAGCAGAAGAGTGGGTTGGGTGGTAGTGCCCCAATGGGTTCCTGCTACCATCCCAATTTCAAAGGAATTGGTGATTTTTAAAGAATTTGTCAAGTTCGCACATCTTTAAGCTTTTGCCCCATAGGGAATAATGGGGATTTCAGCAGTCCCATAATTCCACTTGGAGGGTGGCTCAGTGTGAGTGGTGGTATAGTGCACATAGGGTGCCAACCACCCCCATACCCATAAGCCCATGTTGTTTCTGAGGTGTTCTGAGTGTAGATTCTCTGGAAGCAAATGAGAGTAGATTCATTGTTTGTCACTGAAAATGAATCCACTCTCATTTGCTACCAGAGAATCTGCTCTCAGAAACCCCCTTTCTGCCCTGAATCTGCCCCAAAGACATGCCAGCTTCAAAACTCCTTTAAACAACAGCCCTTTGCCCAATTCCTTTGAAATATGAGTGGTAGCACCCACCACAACCCACTCTGGGCCACCATGGTACCACTGCCCCCCCACCAGGAGTTTAACTAAGGCTTCTGAAATCCCCATTATTCCCTATAGGAAAAAGCTTAAAGAAGCGTAAACCGCAAAAATTCTTTAAAAACACCCCTTTGTCCAATTTCTTTGAAATTTGGGTGGTAGCTTCCACCCATTGGGCACTACCACCATCACACTCTTTTGGCCCTGGGACCCATTTTTTGATACAAATCGAATCTGGGTTGATTCGGGAGGTCAGATTCAGACCCCCCAAAAATCAGGGGTGTTTCAATTCAGGTACGAATTGAAATGAAAAAATTGATTCATGCACATCCCTAATGGGCACAAACCCTCTCTAAACTGTGGAGTGCGCTCCCTGCAGACATCCGTAATTTGAATTCTTTATTGGAATTTAGGAGAGCCTTAAAGATCTACCTCTTCAGCCTGGCCTTCCAGTGCTTTGTAAGGGCGGTCTATAAATCAAACAAACAAACAAACAAATAAATAAACCATAACAGAGTGTTTGGGTCAAAGACTTATGCATGTGTCCCAAAGGACAAACGGACCAAACTCAATTGCAGATGCAAATTGGGATTGTTGGTTGGATATGTGCCTGCCCGAAAAGGATACAGAATCCTTGATCCTACAAATGGAGAGGACAGAATTTGCAATGTGGTGTATTTGGATGAGAAACAAAGGCCAACTAGAGCTGATGTACCAGGACATGTGCCAGGGATCCAGGTGAAAGAAGAACCATGTAACTGGACTCCCACTGAACCCAAAGAATCTGTGCCAGAACCAGAAGCAGGTTCAGAAGGGGATATAGATGCTGAAGCCTGAGCCAGAACTGAGGTGCTCACAGAGGTCCAACAAAGGGGTTCCACCCAAAAGACTCCACTTACTCATGACCAAAGGAGGAGAGATACAAGAACCCACCACATGGCGAGATGTAGAAAAGATGCCAGCTGATAAAGCTGAGAAATGGAGAAAAGCAGCATTAGAAGAAATTGATTCCCTGCACAAAAATGAGACTTGGAGACAGAACATAAGAACAGCCCTGCTAGATGAGGCCCAAGGCCCATCTAGTCCAGCATCCTGTTTCATACAGTGGCCCACCAGATGCCACTGGGAGCCTACAGGCAGGGGTTAAGGGCATGCCCTCTCTCTTGCTGTCACTCCCCTGCAACTGGTACTCAGAGGCATCCTGCCTCTGAGGCTGGAGGTGGCCTATAGCCCTCCGACTAGTAGCCATTGATAGACCTCTCCTCCATGAAGTTATCCAACCCCCTCTTAAAGCCATCCAGGCTGTTGACTGTCACCATATCTTGTGGCAGAGAATTCCAGAAGTTGATTGTGCATGTGTGAAAAAGTACTTCCATTTGTTGGTCCTAAATTTCTTGGCAATCAATTTCATGGGATGACCCCTGGTTCTAGTGTTATGTGAGAAGGAGAAAAATCTCTCTCTATCCACACCATGCATGAATTTATAGACCTCTATCCCAACACAGCTGTCTTTTTTCTAAACTAAAAAGCCTCAGGTGTTGTAGCCTTGCCTTATAAGGAAGGTGCTCTAGGCCCCTGATCATCTTGGTTGCCCTCTTCTGCACCTTTTCCAGTTCTACAATGACCTTTCTAAGATGTGGTGACCAGAATTGTATGCAGTACTCCCAAATGTGGCCACACCATAGTTTTGTAAAAGGGCATGATAATATTAGCCATTTTATTTTCAATCCCCTTCCTAATGGTCCCTAGCATGGAATTGGACTTTTTCACAGCTGCCACACATTGAGTCGACACTCTCAATGAGCTGTCAACCATGACCCCAAGATCCCTCTCCTGGTCAGTCACCCACAACTCAGATCCCATCAGTGTATACTTGAAATTGGGCTTTTTTGTCTCTTGTGGAATTACCTGCTGGACGAAAGACTGTGGGATGCAAGTGGGTCTTCACAGTCAAGCAAGTTGAAGAAAGGGATGTACAGCGCTACAAGGCCAGACTCATAGCCAAAGGATACTCCCAAATCTATGGTGAGGACTACGATGAGACCTTTGTACCAGTTGTGAAAAAACCTTCAATTAGGACACTGCTCAGCATGGCTGCAGCCAGAAAGATGCAAGTTGACTGCTTGGATGTAAAGATTGCCTTCCTTCATGGGGAAATTGAGGAAGACATCTACATGCACCAGCTACTAGGCTTTGAGGCACCTAGAAAGAAGGGGCTTGTGTGCAAACTACATAAGAGCATCTATGGCTTAAAACAAGCAGCCAGAGCATGGAATGAGAAGCTGAATCAAGTGCTACTTAACGAGGGGTTCACGCAAGGAAAAGCTGACCTCTGACCTCTCCTATTACCTTGGCATCCAAATAGAAAGAGAAGGGGATGGGACATTCCTTCTCAACCAAAAGCAGAAGATAAAGGATCTTCTAGAATGCCTGGGACTGACAGATGCCAATGAAATCAGTACACCAATGGATGCAAATTTCTGGAAGCAAGATGGAGACTAGTGAGCCTTTACCAGCCAACAATTAATACAGAAGGCAGTTGGAAGGCTTCTGTACATAGCCACAGTAACAAGGCCAGATATTGCTACAGCAGTGGGAATCCGATAAGCTGGGAAACATACCAGCAGGGATTCAAACTGGCAACCTCTGGCTTGCTAATCAAGTCATTTCCCTCACTGCACCATTATGTGGTCTTACTTTACTAATTAATCTATTTACTTTAGATCAGAGTTCCTTAACCTGGGCCCCCCAGATGTTGTTGGACTACAACTCCCATCATCCTCAGCCATGAAGGCCATGTCTGGGGATGATGAGAATTGTAGTCCAACAACTTCTGGGGGCTCCAGGTTAAGAAACCCTGGTTTAGATTGTACAACAATCTCCATGCGTGTTCTTTAAATACCTGCAACAACCAAACTCAGCACTCTACTCTGTTACTGGGGTGGGTAGCTTCTTTTGGCACTTTGCTTAATAATTACAAACCCCAAGCTGAAGAACAATTCCTCACTTAATTTTTATTTTATTTTTTTGCAGGGGGAGAAAACACACTTTGCGGGGAGAAAATATGTTTTAGGAGGTGAAGATATGTGTGATCAGGTTTGGTGGGTGGGAGTTCATTAGAATGAAGAGGGAGTGCCTCAATTGCGAAGGGAAGGGGGACCTACTGAGTGTGCTTGAATGAGGATGGATTGCCATGAAAATTTAAAACATTTGGGGATTGCAGCTGGATTGGTGCAAAAACACTATGTGCTGCAGGGATACACATTCCTTGAGGCTGTTCTCATGAGCAGCCTAGTCCAGGTTAGGGCAGGCTACTTTGCTCATGTGGCGTGCCGGCATCCCTGAGGAGCCCAGGCTCTCCTCCAGCCTAACCCCGCTTCAAAGCCCAGCTCTTAGCCGTGGTTAAGGGGGCAAGTGCCTCCTCAGGCCTCCACAGACAAGAGGCAGGTGCCCAGAGTGCCCATGTGATGAGCGAATCCTTGTGGGATATCTGGAGGCCAGGAAAATGAATCCCAGCCTCTGTTGATCAGCGCTTGCAGGAGCAGCACAGGTTGTGTGATCCCATGGCTCACGCGCCAAAGGGACAAAGACCGATCATCTGAGGGAAGGTAGGTTGTAACCTGCCTCCCCCACCCCCTTAGGATTCATGCCTGGTTGTGTGAATAAGCCCTCTTATGTGATGAAATGGAGGGAAGAGTTGTTATGTTTTAGAATTACAAAGAGAAAGTATTTTTCTCCATGTATATGGTAAGGTCTAAAATTGTACTGGAGGTTTTGTGCTGAATGTAATAGAGACAGCAAAGCATGGTGGCAATCTTGCCGGGGGTGGGGGGAGAAGGAGTCTGGGTCAGTTGAGGTCAGTTGGGAGGAAGCTATGACTGGTTGGAAGATGTGCTTTTTTGTAGCTCTGTGTAAAGGAGAAAAGTCTCTTATTTCTTTCAAACAAGAATTAATCCTCGGTTGTTGATTATCCTGCATCAATTTAGTGTTAATTCCCATGTGAAAATAGAAGGATTATTGCCTGAGATGCTTGAGGGCTTGAGATGAGAGCTGAAAGTTTTCCCAAGTGGTAGCTGCGGCTGATTATCCAGCTATAAACGCCTCCAAAGCTCAAGGTGAGGCATCACACCTTATTCTTCTGTCACCTATATGCAAATCCTTTGGAGCGTGTGACAGATTTTAGAACAGTCATCCAAATGTTCGGATTCAAAAATCATCAACATTCTAGCTGAGTGTTGTGTTTGATCCCCAACACACACACAGTTTTAGGGGAACATTTAGTGGTTTTCTTCCAATGCTGGTTCAGTTGGCAAACCTGCCTCCGATTTGCAAGGAATGCTCTCCTGTAGAGTTGAATATGGAGTTATGGAGCTGAAATATGAATTATGGAGTTGAAATTAGGCTTGTGCATTTCGATTCAGCAATAAAACGTTTTGTTTCAGAAAGTGGCATTTTTGGATGTTTTGTATACAAACCAAAATGAACAAATGAAAAACAATTTTTTTGTATACAAATCGAAATGGCCCCATTTTGGAGCCAAAGTTTTGTTCTTCGGGAAAACATTTTGGACCTTTGGTCTCCTGACTGCAGCAACTAGCGAGGCAGTGAGTGTTTGTCAAGAAGATTAGCAGAAGATAAGATATGCAAAAAGCAGGCACAGCATCCTTGAGGAAGCTCATTTCCTTGGAATGTGTTGTATTGTAAAGCAATTGTGTGCTAAGAAATTCTGATTAACCATTGCCAACTCTAACATTTCCCCTCTGTCTGGGCTGATTGCTTTGAGGGTGGTGGGGGGGGGGTTGGTTCAATTGTTCATTCAACAAGTTAGTTACTTCTAAGTTCTGCCTTTCTGGCTCCCTCATTCAAGAGAGAGAGAAAGAACTAGTTTTGCATTGCATGTCTAAACTCAAGTTTCAATGATGCCATGCTTGCCCTGCTGCCAGCCTGAGCCCAGCATGCAAGCTTGCTTATACATAATGCAATTCAAATGCCTGCCTGCCTGCCTGCCTGCCTGCCTGCCTGCCTACCTAGGATGGTTTGTTGTTCTACTGCATCTGTGTGGTCTTGCTTTGGAAACCTTTCTTTGTAAAGCTCTGCTGTTGATGATGTGTTGAAAAAAATGTCTGTGGATGAGAACTGCTTGCTTGATGGAAGAGGGAGGGGAGGGTACACTTGATGCTGCTGTTGGCCATAGTTTGCACTTGGGGGTGCTGGGGTGGCACTGGGGGGCTTGGGGGTTTCAGCAGTGGAGCATGGGGTCTGGGGTTGCAGCAGTGGAGTGTGGGGTCTAGGGTTGCAGAAGTGGAGTGTTGTGTCTGGGGTTGCAGCAGTGGAGCGTTGGCTTGAGGGTTGCAGCAGTGGAGCATGGGCTTGGGGGAGTGAGAGGTTGTTGGTTTGTGTGTATTTGTTGCAGATTTGAGGTCAGAAAGGGGGGAAGAGCAGTTGGTTGGGCATTAGCACCCCAATGGGTGCCTGTCCACCACCCAGATTGCAAAGAAGTTAGACAAAGGCCTGATTTTAAATTTATTACAGAAGTTCATGCATCTTTAAGGTTTTATCCCAAAGGGAACAATGGAGGTTTTAGTAGCCCCATAACTGCACTGGGGGGTGGTGCTGGGGTGGCCCAGAGTGAGTTGCGGTGTACTGCACAGAGGATGCCATCCAATGGGGTACTGGGTTTTGTTGTTTCTGAGGTGTTCTGAGTGTAGTTTCTCTGGTAGCATATGAGATTTTCAATGACAAACCATGAATCCTCTTTCATAAGCTACCAGAGAATCTACACTCAGAACATCTCAAAAACAACCAAACCCAGTACCCCACGGGCTTGTGGGTATCGGGGTGGTTCGCACCCTATGTGCATACACCACCACTCACTCCAGGCCACCCCATTGCCCCCCAGCTGGAGTTGTGGGGCTACTGAAATCTCCATTATTTCCCATGGGGAAAAACCTTAAAGATGTGTGAACTTCAAAAAATTACAAAAAATCAGCTCTTTGCCCAATTCCTTTGAAAAAATTGTGGTAGCTTCCTTGCCCCCACTGAGTACTACCACCCACCCTACTCTGCTCTGAGCCACTCCTCCCCACCGCCCGACGTGAAGCTACACTTTTGCTGAAACCTCCATTATTCCCTAAGGGAAAAATCTTAAACTTCAAACATTCACCAAAAATCAGCCCTTTGCCCAATTCCTCTGAAATTTGGGTGGTAACTTCCACCCATTGGGGACTACCACCCCCACCCACTAGTTTTGTCCCAGGGCTGTTTTTTAAAATACAAAACAATTCTGATTCAGATTTTGCAATCTCAAACAAAGAACAAAATTAGGGTGTTTCGGAATGGTTAATTTCGAACAAAGAACAAAATGGTGTTGTTTCAGATTTGGGTCAAAACAAAACAGAAAAACAAAACAAAAAAAACACAACCCTAGTTGAAATATAAATTAATCTCAATTTGTCAAAGGCAGAGGCCTGCAGCAGGTGGCGTTGCCTCCACTCCAGTGTTCCCTCGAACAAGGATTCTGAGATGTTGTTGACTACAACTCCCAGCATCCCCAGCTGCAATAGTCAGCGGGGATTATGGGAGTAGTATTTAAATCCTTCCTGTATTCTACCAATGACAACCACATGGCTCTTTGGTCTCCAGGAGTCAACACCGACTCGACAGCACACTTTACCTTTAGTCAACGACACCTGGGAATCTCTGTAAGAGGGAACACTCGTTGCCTCCCTCAACACAAAGACTTCTGAATCAGCAAAAATGGCTACTTTGGGCTCCGTGAACGAGTTCATTCATAAAGCCAGCATGGTGCAGCAGTTAGAGTGTTGGACCTGGTCTAGGACCACGGAGATCCGAGTTCAAATCCCCATTCAGCCATGAAACTCACGGGGTGATTCTGGGCCAGTCACTCCTTTCTCAGTCTGACCTACCTCACGGAGTTGTTGTGAGGATAAATATAAACAAGTACACTGTCTAGGCTCCTCAGAGGGAAAGTGGGCTTTAAGTGTAAAAATGAATGAATGAATGAATTGAATGAATGAATCCATTCTAAGCCACTGCCAGGTGTTTGCACAGTTTTGTTTTGTTTTTTTATAGGAACTAAGTAGGACAATTTGCAACCCACACAAAAATTAACAAAAATTGAGAACACCAGGAAAGAAAGTCTTGTCCCATTTATCCCTTGAGACCTGAGAGGGACTTTCCTTGGAGAGTTCCTTGTGTTTAAATTGCCACAACCTGCCCTGTGCCTTCAGGCTGTCTAGATGTTTCCTCTTGCAATTCCTCCCCCTGTGTGAAAATCCCTTCTTCTTGACATTCACCAAAGCACTTGGGAGATGTCCTCCCTCAGCGGATGGGAAAGCGGGTAATAAAATTTCTTCTGATGGGAAGGCGAGTAACAAGATTTCTCCAGACAGCAACAGTAACAAGATTTCTCCAGACGCTGCTTCGTTGTGCAACTTGGTTTTGCAACTTTTCAAAAAGGCCTTAGCTCAGTGGGAGAGTATTTGCTTTGCATGCAGAAGGTCTCAGATTTAATTTATGGCATCCCCATCCCTGGGAGAGATTAGGGATGATCAAACAGGTTCAACCTCGAACATGTTCGACCTTGAACCTGTTCAGTTCGACCATTCAGGGTCTAACCAAACAACCCAGAATGTTCAGGGGGTTCGCAGACCCTTTTTATTAAAAATGTGCAGGCCTCCAAAATGGCCACCGTGGCACAGGGAGAAGGCCGGAAACCGGCCGAAGAGTGGCCGAATGGCTGTAGGGGGGCATGAAAAGAGCCAACAGAGGAGGGGGAACCTCCGTGGATACCCCCCCTCCCACTGCCTCCAGGAACTCCCCGGAGGAGAGTAAGGGTTGTTGTTTGGTGTTTTTTACTAAAAATGGTCCACGAACCCACCTGGACTGGACCAAACTGGAGGGGGTTGAGGGGGTACTGGATCAAACTAGCCCAATCGGGTTCGAGTCCGGTCTAGACTCAAACTTGAACTGAACCGGGCCATCCGGCTCCATGCACATCCCTAGGAGAGACTCCTGCCTGAAACTTTGGAGAACCACTGCCAGTCAGTGTAGACAATCCTGAGCTAGATGGACCAATGGTCTGACTTGGTATAAGGCAGCTTCTTATGCAACCTATGTAAAGCAGACCGCAGGTTTGAGGATAGGGCTAAAGCTCAGTGGTCGAGTATCTGATTTTGCTGGCAGAAGGTCCCACTTTCAGTGCCAGGGAGCTCTTCTCTGCAGCTCCTGAAAAGATCATCGATGAGCTGAGATAACAATACTCTGTAAATCTCATGTAATTTGTTTGTTTTTAATATTGTAAACCACATCAGGTGCCGTGGTCAGGGAAGAAAGGTGGTATAAAAATGCAATCAATCAACCAATCACGCAGTCAATCCCTGGCAGCCTCTCCAGGTAGGGCTGAGAAAATCTTGATTGCATACCTGGGCATGGTACCCTCGCAAGATCTGTCATTTCTAGGGATGTGTGATTTGATTTGGCAAAATGATTTGTACCTGAATCTAGCTGATTTGGGTGACTTGTAGACAGAGCAAATCACACCTCTGCTTAAATGCCCAGATTTGGGTACAGAACAAATCACACCAGATTTAGACCCGAAAAATTTGGAGATTCGGACCTCCATTTTGTGGCTAATGTAGGTTGTGTGGTAGTGGCCAAAGGGTGGAAGCTGGTGAGTCACCAACAGCTCAGAAGTTGGGGTTTCTCATCCTAGTGTGCATCACTGTACACTTGCAACACTGAACCGCATTTGCCATTTTGTCACCCACTCACCCAGTTTGGAGAGATCCTTTTGGAGTTCCTCACAATCCGTTTTGGATTTCACTACCCGGAAGAGTTTGGTATCATCTGCAAATTTGGCCACCTTGCTGCTTACCCCTACTTCTAGATCATTTATGAATAAATTAAAAGGCACCGGTCCAAGTACAGATTCCTGGAGGACCCCACTTCTTACTTCCTTTCATTGTGAAAACTCTCCACTTATCCCTACCCTGTTTCTTGTCCTTCAACCAGTTAGCAATCCACACATGTACTCGTCCCCTTATTCCATGACTGCTAGGTTTTCTCAGGATTCTTTGATGAGGAACTTAGTCGAAAGCTTTTTAGAAGTCCAGGTATACTATGTCAGCTGGATCACCTTGATCCACACACTTGTTGACACTCTCAAAGAACTCCAAAAGGTTGGTTAGGCAAGATTTCCATTTGCAAAAGCCATGCTGGTTCTCTGCCAGCAGGGCCTGTTCTTCTATGTGCTTTACAATTTTATCCTTGAGGAAGCTTTCCATTAATTTGACTGGAATGGACGTTAAGCTAACCGGCCTGTCATTTCCCTAATCGCCCCTGGATCCTTTTTTGAAAATTGGTGTTACATTTCCTACTTTCCAGTCCTCCAGTACAGAGCCCAATTTCAGGGATAAGTTATATATTTTAGCAAAAAAATAACCCCTTTCACCAATTTCTTTGAAATCTGGGTGGTAGCAGGCAACCATTGTGGCTCTACCACGTGACCCACTCTCCTGCCCCTGGAACCTCTTTTCTGCCCCAATCTGCCACAAAGACATGCCAACTTAAAAAAAAAAAATTAATAACACCCTTTGCCCAATTTATTTGAAATCTGGGTGGTAGCTTCCTTGCACACATTGGGCATTACCACCCACCACAACCCTCTCTTGGGGGGGGTACCTCCCTGGTACCCCCCCAGGGGAGTTATAATTGAGGCTGATGAAATTCCCATTATTCCCTATGGGGAAAAGCTTAACCATGTGTGAACTTTTTAATGCTTGTGTTTTAATTAAATTTTTTGAAATCATATTTGCTTTTATTTTTTTTAGCTTAATATTTTAATGTGTCTTTTTAATAGCCTTGTTTTTAAATTTTATTGTGAGCCACCTTGGGATTTCTCTTAATGAAAGGCGGGGTATAAATTTAACAATAAATAAATAAATAAATAAATAAATAAATAAATAAATAAATATGAGAAAAAATTAAAAATCACCACTTCCACCCATAGAGCACGACCACACAACCCACACTGGCCACAATACCAAGTCAGACCATTGGTCCATCTAGCCCAGGATTGTCTACACTGACTGGCAGTGGTTCTCCAAAGTTTCAAAGTTTCAGGCAGGAGTCTCTCCCAGGGATGGGGATGCCAGGAATTGAATCCGAGATCTTCTGCAAGCAAAGCAAATACTCTCCCACTGAGCTAAGGCCTTTTTGAAAAGTTGCAAAAACCAAGTTGCACAACGAAGCAGCATCTTTTGTCTGGAGAAATCTTGTTACTTGCCTTCCCATCCGCTGAGGGAGGACATCTCCCAAGTGCTTTGGTGAATGTCAAGAAGAAGGGATTTTCACACAGGGGGAGGAATTGCAAGAGGAAACATCTAGACAGCCTGAAGGCACAGGGCAGGTTGTGGCAATTTAAACACAAGGAACTCTCCAAGGAAAGTCCCTCTCAGGTCTCAAGGGATAAATGGGACAAGACTTTCTTTCCTGGTGTTCTCAATTTTTGTTAATTTTTGTGTGGGTTGCAAATTTGTCCTACTTAGTTCCTATAAAAAAACAAAACAAAACTGTGCAAACACCTGGCAGTGGCTAAGAATGGATTCATTCATTCAATTCATTCATTCATTCATTTTTACACTTAAAGCCCACTTTCCCTCTGAGGAGCCTAGACAGTGTACTTGTTTATATTTATCCTCACAACAACTCCGTGAGGTAGGTCAGACTGAGAAAGGAGTGACTGGCCCAGAATCACCCCGTGAGTTTCATGGCTGAATGGGGATTTGAACTCGGATCTCCGTGGTCCTAGACCAGGTCCAACACTCTAACTGCTGCACCATGCTGGCTTTATGAATGAACTCATTCACGGAGCCCAAAGTAGCCATTTTTGCTGATTCAGAAGTCTTTGTGTTGAGGGAGGCAACGAGTGTTCCCTCTTACAGAGATTCCCAGGTGTCGTTGACTAAAGGTAAAGTGTGCTGTCGAGTCGGTGTTGACTCCTGGAGACCAAAGAGCCATGTGGTTGTCATTGGTAGAATACAGGAAGGATTTAAATACTACTCCCATAATCCCCGCTGACTATTGCAGCTGGGGATGCTGGGAGTTGTAGTCAACAACATCTCAGAATCCTTGTTCGAGGGAACACTGGAGGCAATGCCAACTGCTGCAGGCCCCTGCCTTTGACACACTGAGAGTAATTCATATTTCAACTCCATAACTCCATATTCAATTCTACAGGAGAGCATTCCTTGCATATCGAAGGCAGCTTTGCCAACTGGACCAGCATTGGAAGAAAACCACTAAATGTTCCCCTAAAATAGGTGGGGGGGATCAAACACAAAACTCAGCTAGAATATTGATGATTTTTTAATCCAAACATTCTGATGTCTGTTCTAAAATCTGTCACACGTTCCAAAGGATTTGCATATGGGCAACACTTAGAAGAATAAGGTGTGATGCCTCACCTTGAGCTTTGGAGGCGTTTATAGCTGGATAATCAGCCGCAGCTACCACTTCGGGAAACTTTCTACTCTCACCTCAAGCCCTCAAGCATCTCAGGCAATAATCTTTCTCTCTGCACATGGGAATTGACACTAAATTGATGCAGGATAAACAACAACCAAGGATTAATTCTTGTTTGAAATAAATAAGAGACTTTACACAGAGCTAGAAAAAAGCACCTGGTCAAGGCAGGGGTCATAGAGTAGAGGCAAGCAGAGACAGGCATTGGAGACCCTCACTAACTACCACTGCTACCAATGCCCCTAGTGGTCATTAGGATAGTTGGTGCAAAAGGTCGATGATGCACTGGATCTCCATCTCCAACACCCCTTCTCATTGCCTGTCGCACTGGCTCATGACTCCCATCTCCTCACGAAGCTTTTGGAATCTGTCTCTGGGCAACAGCTTAGTAAAGCCATCTGCCACATCTCTTCTGTTGGACAGTGCTCCAACTGGACTACCCCTTCTTTTTCAAGTCTCAAACAGAATAATATTTTATGGGAATGTGCTTAGTTCAGAACTTCATCTTCTCCATCTGGGAGATCTGGATATAACTTTGGTTATCCTCAAACATTACTGTGGGCTTTGGCTCCTCAATCCCAAAGTCCAATAGTAGCTGCTGTATCCACACCCCGTCTTTGCACGCTTCAGCTGCAGAAATGTATTCTGCTTTTGTGGATGAGAGCGCAACAAGTGACTGCTTGTGGCTAGCCCAACTTGTGGCTCCATCTCCAAAGAAGAATAGATGTCCACTTGTGGACTTGCAGTCTGTTCTGTCTTCACCCCTTGTTAAATAAATAAGAACCTTTGCTTGTAGGGAATTTTATTTTATTTTTTATTTAACATTTATATTTTGACTCACAAGTCTTAGTGATGTCTATTGTACTGTCATCGTCGTCATCAGTTTGGAACTACCAGAGGTTTATTAATCAAAGATCCAATTCTCATCACATACCTGGCATAAAGATGGCCCCTGTTTGGCTCACCACAAGCAGGGTCACACCCATGTGCCTTGCTCACATTTGAGCTGATGGACACAGCTAGTGCAGCAGCTAAAAGGTTCAGATTCCACCTCTGTCACAAACTCAGTTCTCCCAGCCTCTTCCACTGCATCTGCAACATGGGGATAACAATGCTGGCCTATCTCAGTGATTGCCTGCTGCTATGATTGCACAGTTCCTGATAACATTTACATTTCACATTCCTGTTTCTTTTTCTGGGCCCACTCCTTTACTCTTGTGTTTTAATTTACTTAGATCATGAACTTTCAGGAAGGCTTTAATTAATTCTATGCAAATACTGTATGTATGTATGTATGTATGTATGTATGTATGTATGTATGTATGTATTTAGATCTAATTTAATAAAAAGAAGAGGAGAGCTGGTCCTGTGGTAGCAAGCATGACTTGTCCCCTTAGCTAAGCAGGGTCTACCCTGGTTGCATCTGCATGGGAGACCACATGTGAGCACTGTAAGATATTTGCCGCAGGGGATGGAGCTGCTCTGGGAAGAGCAGAAGGTTTCAAGTTCCCTCCCTGGCTTCTCCGCAAAAGGGCTGAGAGAGATTCCTGCGTGCAACCTTGGAGAAGCCACTGCCAGTCTGTGAAGACAATACTGAGCTAGATGGACCAATGATCTGACTGAGTATATGGCAGCTTACTATGCATCCATGTATCCCACTAGTCTGGGATTGCTGCTTGCTGGAATCTCCAGTGCATAGTGTGCAGTGCCCTTTAGACATCTTCCCAGTCTTTGGACTGCTATCCAATCATTGTTGCTTTGTGCACTTACATTTCGGCTCAGGATTCCCACTGCTGTAGCAATATCTGGCCTTGTTACTGTGGCTATGTACAGAAGCCTTCCAATTGCCTTTCTGTATTGATGGTTGGCTGGTAAAGGCTCACTAGTCTCCATCTTGCTTCCAGAAATTTGCATCCAATGGTGTACTGATTTCATTGGCATCTGTCAGTCCCAGGCATTCTAGAAGATCCTTTATCTTCTGCTTTTGGTTGAGAAGGAATGTCCCATCCCCTTCTCTTTCTATTTGGATGCCAAGGTAATAGGAGAGGTCAGAGGTCAGCTTTTCCTTGCGTGAACCCCTCGTTAAGTAGCAGTTGATTCAGCTTCTCATTCCATGCTCTGGCTGCTTGTTTTAAGCCATAGATGCTCTTTTGTAGTTTGCACACAAGCCCCTTCTTTCTAGGTGCCTCAAAGCCCAGTAGCTGGTGCATGTAGAGGTCTTCCTCAATTTCCCCATGAAGGAAGGCAATCTTTACATCCAAGCAGTCAACATGCATCTTTCTGGCTGCAGCCATGCTGAGCAGTGTCCTAATTGAAGGTTTTTTCACAACTGGTGCAAAGGTCTCATCGTAGTCCTCACCATAGATTTGGGAGTATCCTTTGGCTATGAGTCTGGCCTTGTAGCGCTGTACATCCCTTTCTTCATCTTGCTTGACTGTGAAGACCCACTTGCATCCCACAGTCTTTCGTCCAGCAGGTAGTTCCACAAGAGACAAAAAAGCCCAATTTCAAGTATACACTGATGGGATCTGAGTTGTGGGTGACTGACCAGGAGAGGGATCTTGGGGTCATGGTTGACAGCTCATTGAGAGTGTCGACTCAATGTGTGGCAGCTGTGAAAAAGTCCAATTCCATGCTAGGGACCATTAGGAAGGGGACTGAAAATAAAACAGCTAATATTATCATGCCCTTATACAAAAATATGGTGCGGCCACATTTGGGAGTACTGCATACAATTCTGGTCACCACATCTTAGAATGGTCATTATAGAATTGGAAAAGGTGCAGAAGAGGGCAACCAAGATGATCAGGGGCCTAGAGCACCTTCCTTATGAGGCAAGGCTACAACACCTGGAGTTATTTAGTTTAGAAAAAAGACAACTGTGGGGAGACATGATAGAGGTCTATAAAATCATGCATAGTGTGGATAGAGAGAGATTTTTCTCCTTCTCACATAACACTAGAACCAGGGGTCATCCCATGAAATTGATTGCCAAGAAATTTAGGACCAACAAATGGAAGTACTTTTTCACACATGCATAATCAACTTGAGGAATTCTCTGCCACAAGATATGGTGACAGTCAACAGCCTGGATGGCTTTAAGAGGGGTTTGGATAACTTCATGGAGGAGAGGTCTATCAATGGCTACTAGTTGGAGGGCTATAGGCCACCTCCAGCCTCAGAGGCAGGATTCCTCTGAATACCAGATACAGGGGAATAACATTAAGAGAGAGGGCATGCCCTTAACTCCTGCCTGTAGGCTCCCAGTGGCATCTGGTGGGCCACTGTGTGAAGCAGGATGCTGGACTAGATGGGCCTTGGGCCTCATCTAGCAGGGCTGTTCTTATGTTCTTATGTTCTGTCTCCAAGTCTCATTTTTGTGCAGGGAATCAATTTCTTCTAATGCTGCTTTTCTCCATTTCTCAGCTTTATCAGATGTCAGCCTTTCTACATCTCACCATGTGGTGGGTTCTTGTATCTCTCCTCCTTTGGTCATGAGTAAGTGGAGTCTTTTGGGTGGAACCCCTTTGTTGGACTCTGTAAGCACCTCAGTTCTGGCTCAGGCTTCAGAATCTATATACCCTTCTGAACCTGCTTCTGGTTCTGGCACAGATTCTTTGAGTTCAGTGGGAGTCCAGTTTCATGGTTCTTCTTTCGCCTGGATCCCTGGCACATGTCCTGGTACATCAGCTCTAGTTGGACTTTTTTTCTCATCCAAATACACCACATTGCAAATTCTGACATCTCCATTTGTAGGATCAAGGATTCTGTATCCTTTTGGGGCAGGCACATATCCAACCAACACTCCCAGTTTGCATCTGCAATTGAGTTTGGTCCGTTTGTCCCTTGGGACATATGCATAAGTCTTTGATCCAAACACTCTGTTATGGCTTAGAGAGGGTTTGTGCCCATACCACAGTTCAAATGGTGTCTTGTCTAGTGCCTTGGCAATCTGTTTTGCAGGTAGTTTGTAATCATCACTGCTTTTCCCCAGAATTTATTTGCCAAGCCAGCATCATGTAACATGCACCTGGTCATTTCTAACAGAAAGTGATTTTTCCTCAATAAAGGTGAGTATGTAGCAATTGCCACCCATACCGCATTCAAGTGGATCACAGATATCAGAATATGTTAGTTCCAAAAGATCCTCTGAGTCTCTGTGTCTGTCCAGAGAAGCTGAGTCTCACCCCTTTAGTAAGTAAGCAACACTGACATCTTGTGGCAGTTTTTTGCATGACTCCACATTAAAATCCTTAATCAGTCAGTTTCTCTCAAGTTCATTTATCACATTTGTTTGCCTATGTCTTTTATGCCATATGGTAGAACAATTCTTGTGTGTGTGTGTGTGTGTGTGTGTGTGTGTGTGTGTGTGTGTGTGTAAGTATGTATGTATGTATTTATTTAATTAATTTATATACTGCCTAGTATAAAGATCTCTAGGTGGTGTACAGAATTAAAACATAAAATATAACACATTTAAAACCCATAAGATAAAAATTAGATACAAACATGTTAAAAACACATTAAAATTTAAAAATCGAATCTCAGCTGAAGGGCTGGGAAAACAAGTATGTCTTCAGGGTCCTTCTAAAAGCAAACAGAGAAGGAGATGCTCTTATTTCAGCAGGGAGAGTGTTCCAAAGTCCTGGGGCAGCCACATAAACGGCCTGGTCCCGAGTTGCCACCAAATGAGTTTGTGGCACCCATAGTCTGACCTCTCCAGATGATCTTTATACGCTACAGGGTTCACAACAGAAAAGGCACTCCCTTAAATACCCTGGACCTAAGCCGCTAAGGGCCTTATAGGTAATAACTAGCACTTTGTATTTCGTTTGGAAACCTATTGGCAGCCAGTGCAGTTCTTTTCGAATCGGTGTTATATGGTCCCTTTGGGTAAATCCAGAGACCAGTCTGGCTGCCGTATGAAGTGTATGCATGAAGTTGCAAGCCTTGTCTGTTCAGTTACACAGTCCAATTGAAAAAGTCCACCTTTACGTGATCAAGGGGGCGTGACCTGGACTGCCGAGAGCCTGAATGAGCTATCAGCTCATCATTTCAGGCAGTGTCGGTCTGCCTGTTAGGACGTTTTCCCCTTTCTCTCCCTCCAGAGAGGGAGAGGAATGGGAAAACGTTCTATGGGGCAGTCAGAGCTGCCTGAAATAATTAGCAAAGAGTTGACCCAGCCACCCGGACGTGGGAGGGGAGGAGTTCGCTCTGGGCTCCTATGGAGCCCGAGCCACTCCCCTGTGCATGTGACATCACACGCATGGGCATATTGGAGGGGGCCACCGAGCGGGGCTGGATGCAGGCTCCCGCTCAACTGGCTCCACGCCTGGCTGTCATAATTAAATCATCATCTTTGGTGATGTAGCAAACTTTGTCCTCAAAAGTAACTTTGCAACCTTCATGTTCCACAGAGATCAAGTTACACTCCATATCAGGAACAAAAAGAGCCTATTTAATTAAAATCTCTTCAGCCTGCCCATTTGGCCTTTTTGCAAATCATTTTTACATCTTCTTTTCCTTGAGAACAAACTGGGTCCCCACTAGCAGTAAAAACAGAAACTTTACGATTTGTGTCTAAATCAACAAACAGTTCCGGAGAATTCAAAATATTCTTGGTAGCACCTGAATCAATAATAAAATCATTTCTTTCTTTCGTGATCATTCCCCACATCATAGCCCCTGCTAACTGGGCAAAGAGGCACCTTTTAACGTGGTGATTCTCTTTATTTAGCAGGGGGAGAGTAACTGGCCCTATCCACCCCCAGCACAGTACCCCTCCAGTGACTGCTTCTGGTGTCTGTCTTATGTTTCTTTTTAGATTGTGAGCCTTTTGGGGATAGGGATCTATCTTATTTATTTCTTATTTCTCTGTGTAAACCACTTCGGGAATTTTTGTTGAAAAGTAATATATAAATATTTGTTGTTGTTGTTATAGCTTTTGTTCTTTTGGCTGTCCCTTCCTTTGTTCTCATAATGACCACGAGGTCTGTTGGCAAAACCCGTCGTATTCCCCCCCCCCGCCCCCCGTTGCATTCTCAGGCTCCTCGCCTCTGTAGCTATGGTAACCAGCCTGACCGCCTTTGAAGTTCCTTCCACTTTTTGCACCTTTTAACTCTGGACAATTAACTTGTAAGTGTCCTGGTCTTTTGCAAATGAAACAATTTCTGAATTTAAACAACTTTGGAGAAGTCACTGCCAGTCTGTGTAGACAATATTGAGCTAGATGTACCGGTGGTCTGACTCAGTATATGGCAGCTACCTCTGTTCCTGTGTTCTTTGTTTTGCTGGAGAAAGCTGTAACACTGTCACCATGCTTTGCAGAATCTGCCTCTCGCTGTTTAACATTAAAACCTCGCAGGCACGCAACCACATTTTCCAGTCTGAGTTCATTTTCAGAAACCCCCAAAGCCATCTTGAGAAAATTATAACTTTCTGGCAAAGATTGCAGAATCATTCCAATTAACAGTTGATCATTCAAATAAGATCCATGTTGCTTAAGCGGTCTCTAGATTTCTAGCATCTTACTGATATGCACTGAGAGATCCCCTCCTTCCTGCAGCTTTATTTAGCAAATCCTTTGAATCAAAAGGACTGAAGAATTTGGTGATACTCTACCCAACTGGCTTTTAAGTTTCTGCTACGCCTCCAAGGAAACTGTAGTATCATGGTAATGCATCAATAAATCATCAATCACATTTAGGAGAATCAACCTGAATGTTATTTTGTTCCGTGTGTCCCACTCTGCCGGGGGCTGTGCCTTCTTCTGGTCTCTTTTGTGTGAGGATTCAGTTAAGCCCTTTTGCCATTAGAAGCCCTTTCATCTTCATGACCCATGGTTCGTAATTCATCCCATTTATCTTGGAGAGACCAGCATTGTTGTCTTTCTGAGTCCATGCTGTCTTTCTGATTCACTCACACAGCTACACTTTTGGGCAGCTGGGCCCATAACCCTTTTGGGGTTTGTGATTATTTAGCAAAGTGCCAACAGAAGCTACCCACTCCAGTTACAGGGTCGAGTGTTGAGTTTAGTTGTTGCGGTTATTTAAAGAACACACATGGAGATTATTGTACAATCTAAACTAAATAGATGTATTGGTGAAGTACATTTGAGATAGGAGAGACCTAGTCCTATCTATCAGGTACATAATGAATAGGTAGGGAGAGAGACAGATGTTTCCATCTTTTCCCTAGGAGGAAAGGAAGAGGACTGCCTCTCTACAGGAAGTCCCTGAGGAGTCAAGAGTCAAGGCAGGGTTCATAGAGCAGAGGCAAGCAGGGGCAGGTAAGGAGATCCTCACTAACTACCTCTACTCCTAATGCCCCTAGTGGTCATTAGGATAATTGGTGCAAAAAGTCGATGCACTGGAACTCCTCCAACACTTCAAGCTTTCCCTCTGACTGTACTGGATTACACGCACAAGGATGATTAAGTTAACTACTCTGCATCAGGGCTGGCCTTGGGGTTTCTGGCACTATAGGTGACATATGACTTTGGCGTGCCCCCCACCCCCGCCTTTTAAAACTATATTCTGTGCCAGTGGGGATCCTGTAGACAGACTGAGGGTGGAGTCAGAAAGAAAAGGGAGGAAAAGGAGAAGGAGAAAATGGAATTCTTTCTAGAATAAAGACATAGTTAAATCCACATAAGATTGTTTTGTTTACTAGGGAAGCGGTTAAAAAACTGGTTTTGACTCAGATACCTAATTCTCTTGCTGCTCCTGCATGAACCTGAGAGCCTGAGGGAGGCTCAGTGGGAGAGTTTCCTGCTTTGCATCCAGATGCCAACATGAAGATATCCAGAGAGGAAAGACCAGATGATTGCATCCTGACCCAGTCCTTTGAGGTAGAGCATGATAATTTACATTTCACAGGGCAAGCTCGTGCAGCTATATATATCATTCCTCATCACTGCATCTCCATGTTGGGAAATTTGATGTGTCCCCTTTCAGATCTCCCTGCTTCTGTGCTTTTAAAAGCAACCAGACATGCTGTTACTGGTGTGATGTTGCTGCATGCAATCCCTGGGAGAACTGCCTGAAACCTTGGAGAGTGGCTGCCAGTCAGTGTAAACAATATTAAGCAATAATAATAAACAATAATTGGACCAATGATCTGATTAGGTATAAGGCAGCTTCCTATGTCCCTATGAAACTGCCCAAATTCTGAGATCATTTCAGAAGTCCTTTTCCTGACATCCAGACCCACAAAGGATTAGCAGGGGGTGACCAGAGAAGGGCATTTTTGGTGGTGGCCCCCTCATCTAGAATTCTTTCTCTGGGAAGCCTCTCCTGATGCTGACCTTTTGTCCTTTGGGTGCCAGATTCAGCCCCTTTTATTTAAGCCAATGGTTTTAATTGGTTTAACCTTCTCTTAATGGAGCTGATTATTTGGTTTGCTTCCTGCTAACGGTGTTCTTTATTTAATAACATATTTGGAATTTTGGAAGGAGGCATGGTTTTCTTTTGTACACTGCCCTGGGGTTTCCGTTGCATACTGGATCGACCTGCCCTTTCACTCTGTTACTTAGCAGAGCTTCTTCTCCATGTGCTATCCAAGAGGAGATGAGGAAAAGGGGGCTTTGCTGCTGTACTCTTCATTTGCAGAACTCTTCCCCCTCCAGCATTTACCTGATACCTATGCAGATGTCCTCTTGGCACCAGACAAAGACCTTTCTGGTGTCCCAGGCTTCTCACATCTGAGATGAGCCCATGTGGTGCAGTGGTTGGCGTGCAGGACTAGGACTGGGGAGACCCAAGTTCAAATCCCCAGCTGAGCCATGATACTCACTGGGTGACGCCAGTCACTTCTCTCTCAGTCTAACCGACCTCACAAGGTTCTTGTGAGGATAAACATAACCCATGTACACTGCTCTGTGCTCCTCAGAGAAAGAATGGGATACAAATGTAAAAACAATTAAATGAATATTCTGCATGGAATGCCTATTAGTCTTGATGGCTATATGAAAACCTCCATGTTCAGAGGCAGTCTGTCTTTGAATGCCAAACAGTAGAAGAGGCCTGTGGCTTTCCTGCCCACATCGTGGCATCTGATTGACCACTGTGGAAAAACAGACGTTGGATTCAAAGGACCCTTTAATGATTGCAATCATTAAAGGCCTGCGGCTTTTACAACAGGACTTTAGTCCTGTCCTGAACAGCTTTTATCCCACTGTTTATAATGCCTCCTGTTTGGGGGCTTTTATTTTTATCTTAATTCTCTTTTGTTTCATTGCAAATCATTCTGCACATGTTCACTGAGGGGAAGAATATAAACAAAATAAAGTAAAATGGAATTGCAGGAAGAGGGAAATTACTCGAAGTAGTCCTATTGAAATTAAAAGGACAAGTTAAGCATGACTTGTCCTTCAGTTTCTATCAATGGGATTACTGTGAATATTTTCTCTCTCATGCCAGCCATTATTTATCAAAGCACCTTAAATATGCTAGGCGCAACACAAAAAATTAAAAATAAAATATGCACATTATGAAGACCTCTACAATTTTAGGGGAGGAGAGCTGGTCTTGTGGTAGCGAGCATGAATTGTGCCCTTTGCTAAGCAGGGTCTGCCTTGGTTTGCATTTGGATGGGTGACTGACCACATGTGAGCAATGTAAGAAATTCCCTTGAGGGGATGGGGCCATAGCTTGGTGGTAGAGCATCTGCTTTGCATGCCGAAAGTCAAAGGTTCAATCCCTGGCAGCATCTCCAAGCAGGGCTGGGAGAGACTCCTGCCTGAAACTTTGGAGAGCCGCTGCCGGTCAGTGTAGACAATATTTATTATTTATTTATTATTAAAACTTTTATACCGCCTTTCCAAAAAGCTCAGGGTGGTTTACATTAAAACATCATTAAAATCAGTTAATAATTAAAACAAAAATTATAAAGCATAACACAGTGATTAACAATTAAAAACATCATAAAACAACAATTAAACAATCAGAACAATTTAAAAACAAGTTTTTAAAAGCTGAGAAAGCCTGGTTGAAGAGATGTGTTTTCAGGTGTTTTCTGAAGATTGCCAGAGATGGGGAGGTTCGTATCTCAGCAGGGAGCGCATTCCACAATCTCGGGGGCAGCAGCCGAGAAGGCCCAATACACAGCTAGATGGATCAATAGTCAGGGCCAGACTGGGGGCACTGAGAGGGCGGCGGAATGTATGTGAGGAGGGTGCCAAGTTCTGAGCAGAATAGGAAATTAATGGTGGGAGTTGGGGTGCAGGGGGGCCGCGTGGGTAGGACGTACCGGGAATATGCCCCGTTGCCCTGTGGGCCAGTCCGAGCCTGAGAGCCTCTCTGTCTCTGTCCTGGAATTTTGGCAACATAAAGTTAATACAGAAGTATGCCGCTAAATGTTATTTAGCTACCTACAGGATTTGTCATCCCCAGAGCTTTTTTCCCAATTTCTTTCAAATATATATGTATATATACTCGGACTAGGGATAAACTTGTTTTGTGGCTTGTATAGCAGGTGCTTTCCTTAACTTTTTCTTGTGTGGAAGAAAGGCCTGGTACTGGACTCTCCCCAGGGCAAATCTCATGCTGGCCAGGGTTGTATCTTATATTGGCCTGGATTTGGACAATTTTTACCTCAGCTACTCTAATCTATCCCTGCTGGCTAAATAAGTAATAATCTGCAGTACTGTTTGTGCATACATTCATGATTAAGCAGACAAAATACTCAAGTAGTCCTTGCTCCTTATTTTCACCCTTTTATTTATTTAACATTTTATATCCTGCTCTTCCTCCAAGGAGCCCAGAGCGGTGTACTACATACTTGAGTTTCTCCTCACAACAACCCTGTGAAGTAGGTTAGGCTGAGAGAGAAGTGACTGGCCCAGAGTCACCCGGCAAGTCTCATGGCTGAATGGGAATTTGAACTCAGGTCTCCCCAGTTCTAGTCCAGCACTCTAACCACTACACCATGCTGACTATCTTAAAAATAGTCCCTACCTATGCCTGTAAATTTGACTCAATTAAGTCAAAATAATCATACTGAAAATTAAATTGAACATTATACTGCATTAAGGATTTAAAATGTACTGCATTTTTGCCCTGGATTCTACAGGCACTGCATGTTTTGCACTCAATACATTGCCATCACCTAAGGCCTTCACATTTGCTGTCAACTCCAGAACAATTTAAAACATAATGGAAGTCCTATAAAAAGGCAATACTTATAGACTAAGTTTATTTCATGCTCTAGAAAACCAGAAGCTCTCTGACATTTCATAGTAGAGCAGCATCAGTGCTGACTATTCTCAAAGTTCACTTTTCTTCCCTCTCAGTGACACCAGAGCACTGTTCCCTCGAACAGGGATTCCCAGATGCTGTTCACTACAACTCCCAGCATTCTCAGCTGCAGTTGCATTTGGCTGGGGATTCTGGGAGCTGTAGTCAACAACATCAGAATCTCTGTTAGAGGTTTGCTTACTTTTGGAAATGATTCTTTCCCCCCTCACTCTTCCCCACTCAGTCAGTCACAGCCACCAGCAGAGTCACAGACACAGAGTGATTTTATGCCTGATATCTCCCCATTTCACACACCCCATTGCCCCATATATGCATGCAGCCCCCAGCATTTTTGCTTACTTTCTGGAATTCTTTCTCCCCTCTTCCTCACTCAATCACAGCCACCAGCAGAATCACACACAGAGAGTGATTTTATGCCTGATATCTCCCCATTTCTGAGTGAGTCACTTCTCTCTCAGCCTAACCTACTTCACAGGGTTGTTGTGTGGAGAAACTTAAGTACGTAGTACACCGCTCTGGGCTCCTTGGAGCAAGAGCAGGATATAAAATGTAAAATAAATAAATAAAATTTCACATCCCCCAAGGATTTCAGAAAGTAAGCCAAAAAAAAAAAAAATCTTTCTAATGTTTTGATTAGTAAGGAGAGGGACCAGGTTCCCAATCCCAGCACTTGGGAGACATGACTGGAGGCTGAAATCATTTATTTCTGCAGTCAATAATAGCAGCGATTTGGAGGCGCCATGTTCAAATTAAGCAACTACTTTGACTTGACTCAGAGGAGGGCAGCAAGGAGAATGAATGAAAGGAAGCCCGCTGCCCTGACTCACTCAATGGACTCTCTGAGCAGCACAGCAGCAACCTGCCTGGATGCAGAGATCCCCTGCCCTCTGCAAGAGAGAGAGTCGGGTGCTGGTGAAACGGAGGAAGGAGGGGGCCGGGGCTCACTGCTCACATTCTCAGAAGCAGGGTGCACGCACACACAGTCACACACACAGGCTGCTGCGCTCTGCAAGAGAGGAAGGCGCTGCTGCGTGCTGGCTCGGCTGCTGGTACAACGGAGGCAGGAGGGAGCTGGGGGCACTCAGGCAGGCTGGTGGAGGCGCCGCTCGCACTCTCCGAAAGCAGCAGGGCGCAGGCACACACAGGCTGCGCCCTGCAAGAGAGAAAGGCGCTGCGCGCTGGTACAACCGAACAGAAGCAAAAGGGGGCCGAGGCTCAGGCAGGCTGAAGGTGGAGGCGCCGGCGCCGCTCACACTCTTGGAAGGCAGGGCGCACCAGGCAAGATTCCCTGGTGGCTGGCTGCGCCCTGCAAGAGAAGAAGGCGCTGCTGGGAGCTGCCAGGACAACGGAGGCAGGGAGGGGGCTGGGGCTGAGGGAGGAGGCGCCGCTCACACTCTCTCAGAGAAAGCAGCAGGGCGCGCGCACACACACAGGCAAGATTTCCTGGTGTCTGCGCCCTGCAAGAGAGAGGCAGGCGCTGTGGAGACGGGAGGGCGCTCATACTCAGAGGGCCTCAGGGTGCATCGGGCAAATGCCTTCCTGCCGGGCAGGGCCGTCCAAGCCTGTCAATAGTCTAACTTGGTATAAGGCAGCTTCCTATGATCCTAAGAGCAAATATTAACATGTTTTATGTTAATACTAGCTGACCCCGCACAGATGCCCTGAGCCTGTAGCATCCCGCCCCCCACCCCCCGCAACACAACTCTCTTGCCCGCTCTCTCCCCCCCACAACTCTCTCGCTCGCTCTCTTCCTCCCACATAATTCTCTCGCTCGCTCTCCCCACACACACACACGTCTCTCGCTCGCTCTCCCCACACACACCTCTATCACTGACTCTCCCCCCACATACACAACTCTCTTGCTCCCTCTCCCCCCACAACTCTCTCACTTGCACTCTCCCCTCCCACAACTCTCTCGCTCGCTCTCGCTCTCTCCCCACCCACAGTTCTCTCACTCGCTCTCTCCTCCTGCAACTCTCTCACTTGCTCTCGCTCTCTCCCCCCCGCAACTCTCTCGCTCGCTCTCTCCTCCTGCAACTCTCTCACTTGCTCTCACTCTCTCCCCCCGCAACTTGCTCACTTGCTCTCTCCCGCCGCAACTCTCTCGCTCGCTCTCTCCCCACAACTCTCTTGCCCGCTCTCTCCCCCCCACAACTCTCTCGCTCGCTCTCTTCCTCCCACATAATTCTCTCGCTCGCTCTCCACACACACACACACACACACACACACACACGTCTCTCGCTCGCTCTCCCCACACACACCTCTATCACTGACTCTCGCCCCACATACACAACTCTCTTGCTCCCTCTCCCCACAACTCTCTCACTTGCACTCTCCCCTCCCACAACTTTCTCGCTCTCCCCCCCGCAGCTTTCTCACATGCTCTCTCCTCCTGCAACTCTCTCGCTCGCTCTCGCTCTCCTCCCCCCGCAACTCTCTCGCTCGCTCTCTCCTCCGGCAACACTCTCACTTCCTCTCGCTCTCCTCCCCCCGCAACTTGCTCGCTCACTCTCTCCCGCTGCAACTCTCTCGCTCGCCCTCTCTTCCTGCAACTCTCTCGCTTGCTCTCTCCCCCCACAACTCTCTCACTCGCTCTCTCCCCCCGCAACTCTCTCGCTCGCTCTCCTCCCCCCGCAACTCTCTCGCTCGCTCTCTGCTCCTGCAACTCTCTCACTTGCTCTTACTCTCTCCCCCTGCAACTTGCTCACTCGCTCTCTCCTCCTCCAACTCTCTCGCTCGCTCTCTCCTCCTGCAACTCTCTCACTTGCTTTTGCTCTCTCCCCCTGCAACTTGCTCACTCGCTCTCTCCTCCTGCAACTCTCTCGCTCGCTCTCTCCTCCTGCAACTCTCTCACTTGCTCTTGCTCTCTCCCCCCGCAACTCTCTCGCTCGCTCTCTCCTCCTGCAACTCTCTCACTTGCTTTTGCTCTCTCCCCCTGCAACTTGCTCACTCGCTCTCTCCTCCTGAAACTCTCTCGCTCGCTCTCTCCTCCTGCAACTCTCTCACTTGCTCTTACTCTCTCCCCCTGCAACTTGCTCACTCGCTCTCTCCTCCTGCAACTCTCTCGCTCGCTCTCTCCTCCTGCAACTCTCTCACTTGCTTTTGCTCTCTCCCCCTGCAACTTGCTCACTCGCTCTCTCCTCCTGCAACTCTCTCACTTGCTCTTGCTCTCTCCCCCCGCAACTCTCTCGCTCGCTCTCTCCTCCTGCAACTCTCTCACTTGCTCTTACTCTCTCCCCCTGCAACTTGCTCACTCGCTCTCTCCTCCTGAAACTCTCTCGCTCGCTCTCTCCTCCTGCAACTCTCTCACTTGCTTTTGCTCTCTCCCCCTGCAACTTGCTCACTCGCTCTCTCCTCCTGCAACTCTCTCGCTCGCTCTCTCCTCCTGCAACTCTCTCACTTGCTCTTGCTCTCTCCCCCCGCAACTCTCTCACTCGCTCTCTCTCCTGCTGCAACTATAATATATAATAGGGCAAGGAGAGACAGTTGTCTGGGGGCCCACTGGCTTGGGGGGACCCCCAGAGGCAAGTCACATGACTGACTCCCCCAGCCATGCACCCGCCCGGGCTTCCTTCAGTTGTATTCATCCTCCAGAATTTATGTGAATGTTTAAGACCTGGAGCTACCAGAACAGCTAGTACCATTAAATGACTTGCATCGTCCACAATTTATAAAACCTTTTAGAAAATAATTTAGGATGATGTTCTATTGTGGCGTGCACGCGCACACACACATATGTGTATATATATATACTATGCTTTTTGTTACCACTATTCAGCCTCATTTAAGATCTCTTTACTTCATGAGCTGAGCTTCAGTGAAAAAATCTTCAGGTGTTAAAATCTTGCCTCTCCGCCCACTCCAACCTTGGGGAATTGCGGGGAGGGGAATTGGAGGGAAGTGTGTATAAGTAATAATCAGTTAATTAAAACTCTATCCAGAAGATACCGCCCCCTCTCCTCTTCTTTTTTTAAAGGTCCCATCCTTTCCAGCTCAGCCACTGCTTCTCTTTTTCTCTCTTCCACCATGAGACTGTTCTCAGCTGACAATCTCCACCAGCACAGGAAACAGTTCTCCGAAAAGGCACAGTTCTCTGAAAGTGACAGGAAATGAACATGGGACTTTTTTTGACTTTTCCCCCCACTTCTTTGTCATCAGCCGCCCACACAGTCCCCAAACTTCAGAGGGGCTCACCCCTAACGGCAGTTGCCCAGGCCCATACCTTGCCTCTCTTGTCTTTCTCTCCCTGGTCCCCGGTCATCTTTGGATGATTTCAAAAGAGAAGAGCAGCCCTCTGCTTGGACTCCTCTTACAAGGTAAATGTGTGCGAGGGCCTAGAAATCAAGAGCGGGGGCGGGGGGGGGAGAGAGAAAACCTCAGAGGGCGGATAACCACCAGTGCATTGCAAGTTTGTTGAGCAGAACCAAAGAGAAGGAGGGTGTCTGTACACCCACGATGGGACCTAATATTGGTTGGGGTTTTTTTGACAAGGGTAGGGAAAGGATGAAATTCTCCAGAAAGAATGCAGCCCCAAAGCGCAGGCAGCTTCCAGAAGATGTAGCAAGAACCAGTTCTGTTCATCCAGTTTTGTTCCCTGGGAAAGATAGTGGGGGAGATGGGGAGGAGAGCTGGTCTTGCTGTAGAGAGCCTGAATTGGCCTGTAGCTAAGCAGGGTCTGCCTTGGTTTGCATTTGGATGAGCATCTAGAAGGGAGCACTGCCATCTCCCCTTAGGAGATGGGGCCATAGCTCCGTGGCAGAGCCCCTGCTCTGCATGCAGACGGTCCCTGGTTCAATCCCTGGCAGCATCTCCAAGTAAGGCTAGGAAAGACTCCTGTCTGAAACCTTGGAAAGCCACTGCCAGTCAGTGTAGACAATACTGAACGAGATGGACCAATGGTCTGACTCGGTATAAGGCAGCTTCCTGTGTTCCTAAGATCCAGAATTGGTGCTGCATTTCATGAAATCTTTGGAGATGGCTTTCATAACTCCCTCCCTAACCTTCTACAAGTTAAACACCCCGAGCTGCTTCAACTGTTCCTCACAGGCACACAATCCAGCCAAAATGTCATGAAAGATTTAAACTCATAAATCTTGGTAAAACCATAACATAGAATCTAGGGATGTGCGCAGAACTGGCTGGCCCAGTTTGTTTCAAGTCCGGCACCCCCTTAAACCCCACCCCACCCTGGTTCGGTTCAGTCCAGGCAGGATTCACGGATTTTATTTTATTTTTACGTTGTTGTTGTTTTTAACCTTTTCTCCTTTGGGGAAGGTCCTTGAGGCAGCGGAGCCGGAATTGGCCCTGTAGCTAAGCAGGGTCTGCCCTGGTTTGCATTTGGATGAGCATCTAGAAGGGAGCACTGCCTGCTGTAAGAACTTCCCCATAGGAGATGGGGCCATAGCTCCATGGTAGAGCCCCTGCTCTGCATGCAGATCTTCCCCTTAGGGAATAGGGCCGTAGCTCAGTGGTAGAGCCCCTGCTCTGCATGCAGATCTTCCCCTTAGGGAACAGGGCCGTAGCTCAGTGGTAGAGCCCCTGCTCTGCAGGTCCCTGGTTCAATCCCTTGCAGCATCTCCAAGTAGGGCTAGGAAAGACCCCTGTCTGAAACCTTGGAGAGCTGCTGCCAGTCACTGTAGAGCTAGATGGACAAAGGCTCTGACTGACTCTAAGGTAGCTTCCAACGTTCCTATGAAATGTCCTGTTTTCAGATTTTGGTGGTGAGCAGAATGGGCTGTGGCATTTCAGCACCCTGCCTATTGTGGAAGGACTGTACCACCTGCTTCAGGCCTTGCTTCTTCTCCAGTGTCCTGAGTTGTTTCAGACAGTCACAGCTCAATATCACCCCTGGACCCTGCGGTCCTCCCGTTTGCTTTGCAGACTCCCCTTGCCACAGTGGTTTCCATGATCTCAAGCAATCCACCCACCCACCCCCACAAACACACACACATCCTCTCAGTATCACCTGATCATCCAGGGATTGCTGGCTTGTAGCCCACAGACTAGTTTGGCTGCTTCTATCTCTCCCTCCCATCGGCAAATACTTCATTGGATTGAAATGCCAAACACACATTGGTTGATAGCCCCCAAATGAGATTATTTAACAAAAGTGTAAAGGCAGGACATCACTAACAACCAAAGACGGGAGCAGGGATAGGGTTGCCCATCCCTCAGGATCTGTCTGAAGTCTCTAGGGATTTGGTATTCACTGTCAAGGATGCTGTAGCAGTTTCCTGCACTGAGCATTAGGCTGGACTAGAAGATCTCCTTCCAGAGAAGGTCTCTTCCAACTCTTATCCTGCATTTGGATAAGAAAAATCAAGTGTACAAGTGAAGGGTGGGGGAGACCTGACTTACCAGCACTACATGTGAAAGGGACCAAGAGTATCTTAGTGGACCACAAGTTGAACATGAGCCAAGAGTGTGATGCAGTGGCTAAAAAGGTGAACACAATCTTGGGCTGTATTAACAGAGGCATCATGTCCAGATCATGAGAAGTAATTGTTCCACTTTGTTCTGAGCTGGTCAGATTTCACTTGGAATCCTGTGTCCAGTTCTGGGCTCTACAAGTTCTTGATAATGTAGAATGGATTGGGAGGAGGGCAATCAAGATGGTGCCTGGAAACTAGGTCCTATGAGGAATGGTTGAAGGAGCTGGGTATGTTTAGCCTGCAGAAGAGAAAACTAAGGGGGGACATGAGAGCAGTCTTCACATGTTTGGAGGGCTGTCACACAGAAGGAACAGACATTTTCTCTTTCACTGAGGACTGGGACCTGTGGGCTGAAATGGCGAATAAGCAGATTTATGCTAGACAGTAGGAGGAATTTCCTAACTGTAAGAGGTGTTGGACAGTGGAACTCTCTGCCTCATGCAGTGGTGGGCTCTCCTTCACTGAATGTTTTCAGGCAGAGGCTGGACAGGGTCTGTTAGCAGCAGATTCCTGCACTGAGCAGAGGCTTGGAGTCCTTTCAATGTCCTTTCAACTTTAATACCCCATAAATGGGCATCAATCTCCAAGTGACAGTTACAAGCAATCTTGGAGATTGTAAAAGCAGATAAGGGTGTTTCCCAGCCCTACATGGAGATGCTGCCAGGGACTGAACCTAAGACCTGCTCGATGCAAAGCAGAGCCACTCCCCCTGAGCTGTTGCTGATGAACACAGGAAGCTTCCTTCTCTAAGTCAGGCCTTGGTCCACCCAGAAACAAACCATCATCCTGTGCAGTTGATGTAAACAGAATCACTGGCCTAAATTGGCAGCATCCCATTTATATAAAACAGGCCCAGGTTGGTAGCATTATGTTGATATAAAAGGAATCACAGGCCCAGGCCAGGAGCTACAATTTCCAGATGGATTTCAGAGGAAGCTGCACACGGAGCAGGATACAGTGAGGTCGTCCACACGACCAAAACCGTTGGGACTGGGGAGGGCTGCGGGGAAGGCAGGATCATACCAGGATCACCGCTGTGGCAAGTGGCATGGAGATCTGGAGATAGTGAGAGTGGGGCCCGGCCACCTGGAATCCCACAATGCACCATGCTGCTCATGCTGCATTGAGTGACTGCTGGCTGCCGGAATGATCCTTCATCCCAGCTCCGTGGTTGAGCTGGCTGCCAGCAACTATCAGCAGCTCACTCACCCACACCACCAGGCAATGGGGAAGGAGGCCTGTTCACATCCTCCTCTCTCACTTTTATTCCAGGTTAAGAACCCAGGATCAATCCTGGCATTCCACACAACCAACCCTACCTGATTAAGGCTGTAGGTCTGGTTATGTGAACAGCCTCAGTAATTCAATCTTGATGTAACCAAGACCTCTGTGATTGTGGCCTCTTCCTCCAGAACTGGCCACAGTTGGAGCTCCTTTCAAAATGAGGAAACCAGGAAATCTAGCAACCAAGTCTCTGCTTCTATCCTGTGGGGCTCTTTGTATGTTCTTAAATATTCCTCTGAACTTTTCAATACTACTTTCCCTCATTGATAATTTTTTCTCTGCTTCTCCCCAAATTGGCCACCTGGGCCCACTGACCCTTCCCCGATGAGAGTCTGCTTGAAGGGTGGAAATCAGGGAGGCAAATTTGAACCTAAAAACCTTGCCAAGTCATATCTGCAGTGAACCGAAACTGACCCTGAATCTAAAGTTGCTCAGTTGCCGTGAACCTGAAAAAGACTCCAGACCATATAAAATGGTAACCAGTTCATATATACATGACAGTAATCATCAGGCACCCAGTTCGCAATGGCAGGATGCCTTCTTTTGCTTTTTGTTGTCCTGTTGTATAACTTTTGCTTGTGGAAACTTTTTAAAACCCAAAAGCAAAACGTTTCAAAACAAGACATACTTTTTCTCATGTTAGACTGTTTTGATTGCATTAATTTTATAAAATTGCATTGCAAGCAGATTTGATAATATTATTCTGCACTAAAGGTATCAAAACCAGTTCAAAATGTCGGAACCAGTTACTGAACCACCTGGGCCCATGAATTTTTGAAATTCATGTCTGAACTGGAGTTAAACAAGGGGGCTATTCTCACAATCAGCCAAAACTGGGCTAGGAGAGCTAGCCCGATTTTGGTTGATCGTGTAAACCAGCGGGCTCGCAGGTGAGCCCGGTGGCTTACAAGCAGCTAGCCCACTTTTTTAGCCATCCCTTAGCCCAGGTTTGCAGAGCGAGCACTCCACAAACCCGGGCTTTCCGGTCGTGAGTAGCCACGGTGCGGCTCCACACCGTGGCTACTCATGAGGAGACCCCTGGAGAGGAGGTGAAAAGCGCCTCCCGGCTCCGGGGGTCTCCCCAGTATGCTCTGCGAGCTCACACAGGACATACTGGAGCTTCCGTGAGCCGTGCGGGCCCCAAGCTCCCCAGCCCCCGACGGCTCTTTCACAGAGCTGGCAATTGTGTGGGCAGCCAATCCAGCCACCCAGGGCTCCCACTGGGATCGTCTGTGGGGAGAGCAGGCTTAGCCGCAAAAGCGGGTATCACTGATCGTGAGACCCGCCTCAAGTTTTTCTAGTAAGAACTAATCTGCCTATATTCCTTTCACTATTCCTACAACTGGACTACAATGGGACAAAATTTGGTCCAAATTGGTTAGGCAGTTCATAAGTCCACTTGCGCTTCAAACGTTCTTGTGTCTGCCATCTTAAATCAAGGTGGATGACATCATCACAAACTATGCCTTTGAGGTGTCCATACGTTTCCCTACAACTGTACCAAATTTGGTCCAAATCTATTCCCACTTGCATGTCAAAGGTTCATGCTCCGACCATCTAGAATTGGGGTGGATGACATCACCACAAACAGTGCTGTTGAGGTGTTCCTATGTGCTGCTACACTTGTAGCAAATTTGGTTCAAATTGGTTAGGCAGTTCACAAGTTAGCCCTCTTGTGCCTCAAACATTCGTGCATCTGCAATCTTGAACTGGGGTGGATGACATCATCACAAACTATGCCGTTGAGGTGCCCTATCGATGGACTCACTCCAACTGTACCAAATTTGGTTTGAAAACAGCTCTTGAGATGACAAGGCTAGGACCAGGGGAGGCAGCAAACTTTTGATTTTTCTTCTAAAGAAGACAGCAAGGGCAAGCAAATATCTTTATTTATATTTCTCCCAGTTGCTAATCCCATGCATGGTGGCAGCTGTCTTGAGAGTTAGCAAGCAGCTGCCAATTAGCGACGGGGACAGGCAGAAAGAAACTGCTGGCCAGGAGAATGGCCGAGCAGGCAGGGAGAAGAAGTGGTGGCCAGTCCAGCCAGCCGGCCACTGACCACTAGGCAAGGAGGAGAAGCGGCGGCCAGGCCAACTGGTTGCTGAGAGAGAACAAACTGGGGCTGGGGGGGTGGCAGACAAAACTGGGGCTGAAGGGGACAAACTGGGGCTGAAGGGGAGGAACAAAATGAAGATGGGGGAGACAGGGAGAACTAGGGGCACAGATGCTCTGCGCCAGGTCAGCTAGTATATATAAACCAATCAACAAGAAAACAAGGTGGGGTACAGATTAAGTTTGTTAGGGCTAGTCTTTTCCAGGGTTTGACTTCTGGCTAGCTAGAGCAGGGATTCTCAACGTTGGGTCCTCAGATGTTATCGGACTTCAACCCCCATAATTCCCAACCAAAGGCCACTGGGGCAGGGGATTATGGGAGTTGAAGTCCAATAACATCTGGGGACCCAACATTGAGAACCCCTGGGCTAGAGCTTTGTGTTTTTGACAGACAGTTTGTTTGGGTGGGGGATTAGCTCCAGGTGAGTCACACAGCTTGCGGGAGGGGTCACATTCCTGAGGTGTCTGTTTGGAAGCACCTCTTGAGAAGACAAGGCTCAGTCCAGCGGAGGTAGCAAACTTTTGATTTCTTTCCTAAAGAAGCAAGCAAGTAAATAAAAAAATAAATCCATCAACAAGAAAGCAAAGGGGCAGGTACAAGCTGAGTTTGTTAGGGCTAGTCTTTTCTAGGGTTTGATTTCTGGCTTGCTACAGGTTTGTGTTTTTGACGGGGCAGTTTGTTTGGGTGGGGAATTAGCTCCAGGTGGATCAGACAGCTTGTGGGAAGAGCCACATTTCTGAGATGTCTCTGTTTGGAAGCACCTCTTGAGAAGACAAGGCTCAGACCAAATGTTGCTACATGGGGCTTTGCGAACAGGAGTTTTCTAAAATATATCAAAGGCGTTTTGCATGGGATTTAGCAGAGAAGTGTGCGAAGAGGCACACAAGCAATCCCCATTCATCACAAAGGAGACACCCAGCATGAGAAGGTCAGTACTATCCCACTTTTGTAATTTGCTTGGAAAACAGAGCTTAAAACCTTTTCATAGCTGAAAAATGCAGCTAAGACCTAGCTTTCAAGTAGGGGTGTGCACGGAACCGCGGAGCTGTGATCCGGCACTGGGGTGGGAGGTTCCTTTAAGGCACGGGAGGGTTTACTTACCCCTTCCGCCACTTCCCCCCCTCTGGCACCCATATTTCTTTGAGTAATTGGGGTGGCAGGATACCTCCCTGCCGCCCCTTCTCCGGTGCTCTGCTGCAGCAATTCCTTTAGTAATGGGGTGGCAGGATACCTCCCTGCCGCCCCTTCCCCTGCTTGGCGGCAGTGCAAAAGGCTTTAAGAAGCCTTTTGTGCACGCGCACGCACACGTATTTTCTTGAGTAAACAGAGCGGCAGGATACCTCCCTGTCGCCCCTTCTTCCGCTTTGCTGTAAAAAGCCTTCTAATAAGCCTTTTACAGCAAAGCGGAAGAAGGGGCGGCAAGGAGGTATCCTGCCGCTCCGTTTACTCAAGAAAATACGTTTGTGTGCGCACAAAAGGCTTCTTTAAGCCTTTTGCACTCTGCCAAGCGGGGGAAGGGGTGGCAGGGAGGTATCCTGCCGCCCCATTACTAAAGGAATTGCTGCAGCAGAGCACCGGAGAAGGGGCGGCAGGGAGGTATCCTGCCGCCCCAATTACTCAAGGAAATACGGGCGCCAGAGGGGGGAAAGCAGCAGGAGGGGTAAGTAAACCCTCCTCCACCCTTAAGGGGACCCCCCACCCCGAACCACCTGAATCCGAACCGCCCATGTCCGGAGGCCTGTAGAATGGCCTCCGGACTGGTCCGGGCACATCACTACTTTCAGGTAAACAAGTTCTATATCAAAGGCAGGCCTTCTCTGTAGCCACTCCTGGACTGTGGAATGCATTCCTGGCAGAAATCAGTAATCTGAATTCATTGTTGGCCTTCAGGAGAGCCCTTAGGAACATAGGCAGCTGCCATATACTGAGTCAGACCATTGGTCTATCTAGCTCAGTATTGTCTTCACAGACTGGCAGCGGCTTCTCCAAGGTTGCAGGCAGGAATCTCTCTCAGCCCTTTTGTGGAGAAGCCAAGGAGAGAACTTGAAACCTTCTGCTCTTCACAGAGTGGCTTCATCCCCTGAGGGGAATATCTTGCAGTGCTCACACATCAAGTCTCCCATTCAGATGCAACCAGGGCAGACCCTGCTTAGCTATGGGGACAAGTCATGCTTGCTATCACAAGACCAGCTCTCCTCTCCTTAAAACCTATCTGTTTGGCCTGGCCTTCCAAGGTTTTTAAACTGTTGTAAATATTCTGCCTGGTTTTCCAGAGTTTTTAACTGTTTAATGTTTTAACTGTTAATTGGTGTTATGCTGTTTTTATAGTTTTGATTGCAATTGTTTGTTTTTGTTTTTATGTAAACTGCCCTGAGCCATTTTTGGAAATGTGGAATACAAATAAAATAAAATAAAATAAATATTATTAATATCCAATAAAACTAGTTATGAAGGTAGAATGCCAGCAAGGGAAGGGGTGCTTCCCAGTGTATTGCACAGAGTGTTTTGTGTATGACTAAATGCGTGAGGGGCAAACATTCCGGGTGTGTGCTGAACAAGTTCATTCCCCCAAAGCTAAGGTGTCAGGGAGAGGTGTGTGGGTGAGATCCTCAGGGACGTGATAGAGGCATCCCACTCCTAGGCTGACAGCTCCTCTGCTGTCATGGAGGATGAAAGTCTCAGGGAAAGAGGACATCAGTTTGAGGAAGTGGGGAATGCTTCCTTGGAAAGCACCTCTGACTTGTGTGATGCACCTATATCCTCTCACCTAGACGATACTCCAGGTGTTGGGGGCCTCCTAGTAGGTGATTCAATCATTTGGGGCATAGAGAGATGGGTTTGTGACCCGCGTGTAGACCACACGGTGACTTGCCTGCCTGGTCTGAAGATTGCAGGTATCACACAGCAGCACCTAGATAGATTGTTAAGCAGTGCTGGGGAGGATTCAGCTGTCAAAATTTTAATAATTTTAAAACTTGTTTTAATATCTATTTTATTCTAGTGTCTTTTTATGTATTTTAATTTGTAACTTCTAAATATTTTACATTTTGTACACCACCTAGAGATGTACATATCAGGTGGTATAGAAATATGATTGATTGATTAATTAATTGATTGATTGATAAATAAATGGTGCATGTTGGCACCAAAGATGTTGGGAAATGCAGTCAGGAGCTCCTGGAAGCCAAATTTAGGCTCCTAGGTAGTATACTGAAGTCCAGGGCCTCCAGGGTACTACCGTTCTCTGAAATGCTACCTGTTCCACGCGCAAGGCCAGCGAGACAGGTGGAGCTGAGGAATCTTAATGTGTGGATGAGATTTAGATTTAGATTTGGTTTTAGATTTGTTAGGAACTGGGATACATTTTGGGGCAAGCAAAACCTGTACAAGAGGGATGGGCTCCACTTGAACCAAGATGGAACCAGACTGCTGGGGCTTAAAATAAAAAAGGTCATAGAGCAGCAGAGGTCATCGATTTAAAATGATGCTGGGGGATTGCCAACAGGAACTGGGTGGTATCTGGTTTGGCAAGCAAATTCCCCTAAGTTGTGAGGGTGCAAACATTGCAGATATACCAGAAGGGGACAGAGTAGGGACAGGAGTAAAGCAAACAGAAATGCATGACAGCTGGTCAAAAAGGTCAAGCGACAGGGAGATAGCATACAATGACGCCAGGTAAGAAACATGGCCTATTGGTGTTTATATACCGCCAGAAGCTTCCAAGCCAAGAAGGGGAAGCTGGAGTGCTTGGTTGCTAACAGAGAGCATAAAAGAAACCTGGTAGGCTTGTGCATTTCGATGCAGCAACAAAACCACTGAGACCTTGGGTTAGGGCGGTATAAAAATGTGTTAAATAAATAAATAAATAAATAAGGAAGGTTTTGTGTCTGAAAATGGCATGTTCGGATGTTTTGTATACAAATCGAAATGAACAAATTACAAACATTTTTTTGTATACAAATCAAAAGACCCCATTTGGAGCCAAAGTTTTGTTATTCGGGGCGGGTGGGGCGGTTCAGACTTTTGATTTCCTGACTGCAGCAACTAGGGAGGCAGTGAGTGTTTGTCAAGAAGATTAGCAGAAGATAAGATATGCAAAAAGCAGGCACAGCATCCTTGAGGAAGCTCATTTCCTTGGAATGTGTTGTATTGTAAAGCAATTGTGTGCTAAGAAATTCTGATTAACCATTGCCGGCTCTAACAAACAATGCCCTGTTTCCACTCTGTCTGGGCTGATTGCTTTGATTTTGGAGTTTGGTTCAATTGTTCATTCAACAAGTTAATTACTCAGTCGCTTCTATGTTCTGCCTTTCTGGCTCCTTCATTCAAGAGAGAGAGAAAGAACTACTTTTGCACTGCATGTCTAAACTCAAGTTTCCATGATGCCATGCTTGACTTGCTGCCAGCCTGAGCACAGCATGCAAGCCTGCATATGTATAATGCAATTCAAATGCTTGCCTGCCTGCCTAGGATGGTTTGTTGTTCTGCTGCATCTGTGTGGTCTTGCTTTGGAAACCTTTCTTTGTAAAGCTCTGCTGTTGTTGATGATGTGTTGAAAAAATGTCTGTGAATGAGAACAGCTTGCTTGATGGAGGAGGAAGGGCAGGGCACACATGATGCTGCTGTTGGCCAAAGTTTGTACTAGGAGGGTGCTGGGGTGGCACTGGAGGGCTTGGGGGTTGCAGCAGTGGAGCGTGGGCTTGGGGAAGTGAGGCATAGTTGAAGTCTGCATGTCTTTGTTGCAGATTTGGGGCAGAAAGGGGGGAAGAGCAGTGGGTTGGGCATTAGCACCGCAAGGGGTGCCTGTCCTCCACCCAGATTGCAAAGAAGTTAGACAAAGACCTGATTTTAAATTGATTTCTGAAGTTTACATGTCTTTAAGGTTTTATCCCATAGGGAACAATGGAGGTTTCAGCAGCCCCATAACTGCACTGGGGGGTGGTTCTGGGGTGTCCCAGAGTGAGTGGTGGTGTATTGTACAGAGGATGCCAACCACCTCCATGGGTTTTGTTGTTTCTGAGGTTTTCTGAGTGTAGATTCTCTGGTAGTATATGAGCCAGCGTGGTGTAGTGGTTAGAGTGCTGGACTAGGACCAAGGAGACCCGAGTTCAAATCCCCATTCAGCCATGAGACTAGCTGGGTGACTCTGGGCCAGTCACTTCTCTCTCAGCCTAACCTACTTCACAGGGTTGTTGTGAGGAGAAACTCAAGTATGTAGTACACCGCTCTGGGCTCCTTGGAGGAAGAGCGAGATATTATTATTATTATTATTATTATTATTATTATTATTATTATTATTTCTTGTTTACACAGTCAGACAGGTGTTACTGACTGGTTTGTTTTATCCAGACATCGAGTCCTTCCCAAGGACCTGGGATGCCAGCATTTTATTGTCAATGTTGTTGCTGTTGTTATAGATATCGTTGCAGAATATAGGCTTTTCCCAGTAAAGCTGCTTTTTTAATTGGCTGATGGTGATTTCTGTGGCCCCTATGGTGTTGAGGTGCTCTTCAAGGTCTTTTGGAACTGCACCCAGGGCGCCAATTTCCACTGGGATTATTTTGGTCTTTTTCTGCCACAGCCTTTCAATTTCAGTTTGTAGAACTTTGTATTTGGTGGTTTTTTTTCTATTTCTTTTTCTTCTATTCTGCTATCCCCTGGTATTGCTATGTCGATTATTTTCACTTGTTTTTCTTTCTTCTCGACTACAGTGATATCTGGTGTATTGTGTGGCAGATGTTTGTCTGTTTGTAGTCATAAGTCCCATAATATTTTTACATCTTCATTTTCTACCACTTTTTCAATTTTATGGTCCCACCAATCTTTTGCTACAGGTAGCTTGTATTTTTTGCAGATGTTCCAGTGTATCATCCCTGCTACCTTGCCATGCCTTTGTTTGTAGACAGTCTGTGAGATCTTTTTACAACAGCTGATTAGGTGGTCCACTGTTTCATCTGCTTCTTTACAAAGGCGGCACTTGCTGTTTGTTGTTGACTTTTCGACTTTTGCTCTTATTGCATTTGTTCTTAGTGCCTGCTCTTGTGCAGCCAGTATTAAACCCTCTGTTTCTTTCTTCAAGTTGCCATTCTTAAGCCATTGCCAGGTCTTGGTGATGTCTGATTTTCCACTTATATTGTGCAAATATTAACCACGCAGGGGCTTATTTTTCCATTTTTCTGCTCGGTTCTTGACTTGTTCTTTCTTGTAGGCCTGCTTTCTTTCATTGGTGTTGAATAGTTTCTCGTTCTTGACCATTTTAAGTGCATCTTCTTCACTGTCCTTGATATATTCTTCAAGGCCTCTTTTCTCCTCCTCTACTGTTTGATGGACTTGCAGCATTCCTCTTCTACCTGAGCTGCGAGGGAGGTATAGCCTATCTACATCACTGCGGGGGTGCAGAGCATAATTGATGGTCATGATTTTCCTGGTCTTACGATCCAGCGTCTCTAGCTCTGCCTGGGTCCAGTCTATTATTCCTGCAGTGTATCTGATAACAGGTATAGCCCAGGTGTTTATGGCTTGTATGGTGTTCCCGCCATTGAGTTTGGACTTGAGGATTTTTCTAACTCTCCTGATGTATTCACTTCCAATTTTTCTTTTAACTTCAGTGTGTGTGATGTTATCAGCCTGGAGAATGCCCAAGTATTTGTAATGTTCTTTCTCTTCCAGGTTCTTGATCTTGCTTCCATTGGGCAGTTCTATTCCTTCTGTTTTTCTTATTTTCCCTCTGTTCATTATTAATGCAGCACACTTGTCTAGTCCAAACTCCATTGCTATATCGCTACTGAATATAAGGACAGTGCTTAGCAGTGATTCAATTTCTGACTGGGACTTTCCATACAACTTCAGATCGTCCATGTACAGCAGATGGTTGATTTGACTTGATGTTTTAGATGTTTGGTATCCGAGCCCTGTTTTGTTTAGTATTTGTGAAAGTGGGGTCATGGCGATTACAAACAACAGAGGGGATAGTGAGTCCCCTTGGAAAATGCCTCTTCGAATGCTAACCTCTCCAAGTGTCTCGCCATTGATTGTTAACTGTGTACTCCACATGCTCATTGCTTTTTTAAATAAATATCTGAATGTTTTTGCTGACACCAGTTGTTTCTAAACATTTTAGTATCCATGTGTGATGCAATGAATCAAAGGCTTTCTTGTAGTCAATCCATGCAACACTTAGATTGGTTTTTCTTCTCTTGCAATTTTCTAAAATCATTTTGTCAATCAGCAGCTGGTCTTTTATGCCTCTGGTGTTCGGGCCATTTCCTTTCTGTTCAACTGGAAGCTGTTTGTTAGTTAATAAGTGTTGCATCACTTCATCTGCTATTATTCCAGTTAATAATTTGAACATGGTTGGAAGGCAGGTTATTGGTCTATAATTACTTGGAACTGCACCTTTTGCTGGGTCTTTCATTATGAAATGAGTTTTCCCAGTTGTTAGCCATTGTTCAATATCACTTCCTTGCAAAATGTGATTGAACTGTTTTGATAGTTGTTTATGAAGGCTTGTTAGGTGTTTAAGCCAAAAGCCATGCAGTTCATCATCACCTGGAGCAGTCCAATTTTTAATTTTCTTTGCTCTTTCACTTATTAATTCTGGTGTTATTATTAGATCTTGCATTTGTTGGTTAGATTTTTTGACCTCTTTCATCCAGCCTGCTTTTTTATTATAATCTATTGGATTGTCCCATAATTTCCCCCAGAACTGCGCTGTTTCTTCTTCATTTGGTGTTTCTACGCTTCTTGCAGTTTCTCCTTCTATGCTTTGGTAGAAACGTCTCTGATTCGACTGGAATTGGAGATTCTGCCTGTGTTGTGTAATTCTGGCTTCACACCTGCTAATCTTCTTTGACACTGCTGTTATTTGCTGCTTTATTATTTCCAGGACTTCTCTAATTTTCCGTGAATCTAGGTGGTATATTTGGATCAGATACTGTTTGGTGTTTTCATTCTTCAGCTTCTTGTCTTTCATATCTTTCAATTTACTAGCATCTGATCTAAGCCTGGAGATTTTATTTTCTAATCTAATCTTCCATTTAGGTGATGTACTGCTTTCTTTTTTTACAGGTCCACTGATCTTATATCCGAGCTCTTGTGTTGTTATTGTTGCTGAACTGTACATTAGTTGGTTTGTTTCTTGCAAATTCTTGGTTGTTATCTCTGCAAGTGCAGCACTGACATCTTTTAATGCCTGAGCAAGTTGTTTTTTGGCAACTGTTTTTAGAGCTGGAAGTCGAACCCTGGTGGTTGTTTGGTTCATGTGCTCAGTTATTTTTTGCTTTAGTTCTTGTTGCTTTTCTGTTAAACGGCATTTGGGTTTTTGAGGTGAAGGCAAAGGGGTGGTTGCTTGGTTTTGATTTTGAAACAGTTCAGTAACAGTGGCATCCTCGATTTCCAACACCTCCTCCATCTGCGCCTGAACAACTTCTTCAATTGGTGGTAATTCTTCTTCCATATCTTGAGCCTGTGTTGCTCTTTCCAGTTCTTCCAGCTCAACTCCTGTGAATACTTTATTTCTTATTATGTATCTTCTCTGGTCTGCTAGCCTTTGTTCTGTTATTTCTGTATCTGGATGCTTCTCTTTCCAAATTTGGTAAATTCTTTTTAAATAACCTCTTCTAGTTGGATTAGACTTGTAATAGCAGATCATTATTTCCTTGTTGGCATTTTTCATTTTTTTTTTTTTTCGGTTAAGCGATGTTTCTTCCAGTAACTTTGCTGTCTTCAGCCCTGGTTTTTCAATGACAACCATGAATCCTCTCTCATATGCTACCAGAGAATCTACATACAGACCAGCTCAGAAACAACCAAACCCTGTACCGTATGGGCTTGTGGGTATCGGGGTGGTTGGCACCCTATGTGCACTACACCACCACTTGCCCCGGGCCACCCCAGTGCCTCCCAGCTGGAGTTATGTGGCTACTGAAACCTCCATTATTCCCCATGGGGGAAAAACCTTAAAGATTCATGAACTTCAAAAAAATCATCAAAAATCCGCTCTTTGCCCAATTCCTTTGAAAAAATTGTGGTAGCTTCCTTGCCCCCACTGAGCACTGCCACCTACCCTACTCTGCTCTGTCACCCCTCCCCCTCCCCTGACGTGAAGCTATAATTTTGCTGAAACCTCCATTATTCCCTAAGGGGAAAATCTTAAACTTCAAAAATTCACAAAAAATCAGCCCTCTGCCCAATTCCTCTGAAATTTGGGTGGTAGCTTCCACCCCTGGGCACTACCACCCCCACCCACTAGTTTTGCCCCAGTGCTGTTTTTTAAAATACAAAACATTTCAGATTTAAAAAACGCTCAACCCTAAAACCTGGCAAAATGTTGAGAACCAATGGGGCACCGTTATTCCTAGATACAAATTCTACAGAAATGACAGGGAGGGGCAGAATGGGGGGTGGAGTGGCACTGTATATTCAAGAAGGGATAGAATCTAACAAGGTAGAAAACCTAGGAGGGCTGGAGTCCTCCACAGAATCATTATGGGTGACAATATGAGGTCGTTCAACAACAGCTGGAGGGCCAGGTTTGCCCAAATCTGTGCTGCAGCATTCCTTTCAGATAGCTGTCCAAAATCTGTCCAACATTTGCCGGTGAAGGAGAGCCCACCAATGCATGAGGCAGACTGTTCCACTTTCCAGCAGCTCTTGAAGATATCCCTCTCCATGTCTGGCACGAATCTGCTTCCTTGTAGTTTCAACCCATTGGGTCTATTCCTGCCCACAGGAGCAACAGAGAACAAGTCCACTCCTCTTTCTGGATGACAGTGTTATGTATGCAAGGGGGCATTGTGTCCTTTAGTTGTGCTTTTTGATCCTCTGCGGGTCCTGTAGTTTTGGGGGGATGCAGCTGTTGGGTGGAACTTCTGCAGCTCCCAACAACAAAGAACAGTTGTGTTTTTAGGACTGTATGTTCCCTCCATTTTTCCTGCTACCAACACAGCACTTTTGGCGACAAGGATGGGATCTGCTGAGAGCCATAGGCGGATTACCACAGCGGCAATAGAGGCAATTGCCTACGGTGGCAAATCCAGGAGGAGTGGCACAAATCTTGGTGTGGGGGAATATTTTATCTTAAAAGAAAAGAAAAATCCCTAACTTTTAAAACTACTGCTGTGTGGCAGCAGCGAGAGATTGAGTCTTTTGTCGCCGCCGCCACCACCACAGCAAGGAGGGTAGGGGTGGTGAGGAGGAAGGAAGTCCCCCAATTTTTCTTCTAAACGCTGCCGCAGCGGCAGATTAAGAGGCAGTGCCAGCAATTTGCGGCGGCTGCAGGAAGTGGGGGAACAAAGGGAAAGTCCCACCTGCCCTTTTACATTAAAACGCCGCTGCCTGCGCAGCAGAATCGGGCAGTGATAGCTGCAGCAGAGAGTGTTGTGTACGTTGGGGGAGGAAGGCCCCCATTTACCTTAAAGCAGCGTTGTCCGTCTGCTGCCTGCCGGGGCATGTGGAGCAACAGCGAGGGAGAGCTCCTTCCAGCTCCCCTCCTCCCTCCCAAATGAGTGCACGCCCCCAGCTGGAAGGAGCTCTCCCTCGCTGTTGCTCCACATGCCCCGGCAGGAAGCAGACGGACAACACTGCTTTAAGGTAAACGGGGCACTTCCTCCCCCAACGTACACAACCCTCCCCGCTGCAGCCACTGCAGCCCGATTCCGCAGTGCAGGCAGCAGTGTTTTAATGTAAATGGGCAGGGGGGACTTTCCCTTCGTCCCTCACACCCTGCAGCAGCCACAAATCGTTGGCACTACTCCCATCCCACTGCTGCGACATTGTTTATAGGAAACACGGGGGGACTTCCTTCCTCCTCACCATCCCTACCCTCCTCGCTGCGGCAGTCGGGGCCGGATTAAGCTAGTGCGGGGCCTGTAGCATAAAGGGGCCATAAATTTTTTTTAAATGCACATAAATATCAAAACATAAATTATTTACTTGCATAGTAAAGTAATTCACTTTTTTCATTTGCTATATTTTGGAGTATGGGAGACCAAGCCACAAACTCACACTTACTACAACAGTGAACATTTATATACCGTTTTCCAATCAAAATTCTCAAAGTGGTTTACATAGAAAAATAAAGAGTGGCTAGATGATTCTCGGTCTCCAAAGGGCTCACAATCTAAAAAGAAAAATGTGGTAGGCACCAGCAACAGCCACTGGACAGATGCTGTGCTGGGCCTTCTCTTAAAAGGCACATTTAGCAGGAAAGGGATATTTATTGGAAGCCAGGCATGCGGGGCCCTTGAAAACAAGGGGCCCGTAGCAAATGCTACATTTGCTACTATGTTAATCCGCCATAGAGAGGGCAGAAGATCCTTGGCCACCTAGGGCGGGCTGCAAAAGGCTTAATCCACCTCTGCTGAGAGCTGGAGATAAGCAGGAAGTGTGGATTTGTGCTCAAGTGCTAGTAGGAAGCAGTCTGTAAAAGGCCCAAATTGAAAATCTGAGCAGCTCCTATACTAAAATAGCCGCTCTTGGGCACATTGAAGAGGTTGATATTAGTCAAGCTGCTTCTTGAGATTCATATGCAGAGTGGCTTTCCTTTTATCTTGAAGCAAACAAAATAGTTAGCCCTGAACAAAAGCAAGCTGACCTTTTGACTGTCTGTGTGGCTCAGACATTTGCCATAATAAGAGCACTCACTGCTCCTGCTTCACCAAAGTCTAAAACGTCTGATGAACTTGTGGAATTACTGAAGGCTCATTTCTCATCAGAAATTGTACAAAGGTTTAAATTTCACAGACGAATTCAACAGCCTGGATAAGGCACTGCTGCTTATATCACAGAGCTGCATAATTTCTTTCAACATTGCAAATTTGGGAACTTCTTAAAAGATAAGCTGATGGATCACCTTGTGTGGCAGATTTATGATGAAGCACTTCAACAAAGGCTCCTGTCTAAGCCAAATTTGACATTTGCAGTGGCTCAAGAAAAGGCATTAGCCAGTGAAACTGCATCACTACAACTCACAGAAATCATGAGATAGCAACTAATGTACATACTATCTATAACAAGCAGGCTGGAAATTCTGGGCAACAGGGTCAGCAGAACACAGGAAATGCACCTTCCACAATTTCTGCAGATAGGTCCAGACATAGCAATCCCTGCTCAGGCTGTGGAGGGTTACATCAGTGCTCTGTGTGCAGATTCAAGGATGTAGAATGCAGGTTTTGTAAGAAGAAGGGAAGGGCCACCTTGAGCGAGTGTGTTATTCAAAGTCCATCAGTAAGAAACCAAAGAATTGTAACAAGGAGTCACACCACCTAACTTCTCATGAACTTGAGAGTGAAGCCCAGAAGCAGTATCATGTTAAAAATGTCTGTGACAAAGAGCCTCAAGATGCGGCAGTGTTTGCGACAGCATTCATTAATGGTCATAAATGCAAGATGGAAGTCGACTCTGGATCTGGTGTATCTATAATCAACAAGAATACCTTCCATCGCATCTTTTCACAGGAGCCTCCTCCCAAGTTATTGAGTCCATCATGTATTCACCATGATTACAACGAACACATGGTTGATCTTGCTGGAAGCTTCAATGTGGATGTGCAGTATGGCTTCTACCAAGGGAAGCTTCCACTCATTGTTGCAAAAGAGGAATGCAAAAATATCTTAGGGAGGAACTGGTTCTCACCACTAGGAATCAGTGTTCAAGAAATTCACATCATTATTACTGGTCAGCAAACAGAAGTGATTAACAGATTTCCCAAGGTGTTTTGTGAGGAACTGGGAGATGACATATCCATTGTCATTCCACTTGAATCCATCTGTTGCACTAATTCACATGAAAGCCAGAAATGTGCCTTGTGTGATATGTGGAAAAAAATTAAGTAAGAGCTTGAAAAATGTATCAAACAAGGGGTTCCTGAACCAATCCCAGAGACCCAGTAGGCTATACCAATGGTGCCAGTACTGAAACGTAATGGGAAAGTGAGGGTGTGTGGAGGTTATAAGTGCACTGTAAATAAGTGTCCAGCTACACGTCCCTGTCTCCTCTACCCAGCCCTGCTAGGCTTAATGGGACCGGCCTCAGAGCAGGGACAGGGAGGGGATTGAGCGTCACCCTGTGCCTCCTCTGTGCCGGGCTGCTTCTTCCTTGTGTCTGCCCCTCTCAGGGGGCCCCTGACACTCTCCACCAGCCCCTCTCTCATCCCTGGCCGGCTCCTTATATGCCTCCTCACAGGCTATGCATCGCCCGCCCCAATTATGGAGCCAACACCCCTCTTTATTACCTGTGTAACTGATTACCCCTTACTGCTGTTGCCAATGCCTCTCGCTCTTCTCCTTCCTCCTGCTCAGACCCCCTTCCTTCGGGAGGCATACTGCTGATGTTATCCTCCCATGCCTCCCCTTTGGTCTTATCAGGGCTCAGTTCCTCCTCCACTGGAGCTGAGTCCCTGCTGGCTGGCAGTCTTTCCTCCATCTCTCCCTGGCTGCCACCCGTCCCTGTCGCCTTGGGCCCTCTCACCACTCAGAGGTAAGGACCGACAGCCTCGCCAGACAATAAGGTACTGTAAAGATGGCACAGAGATACCAGTTGCTTACTACTCTAGGACTATGTGTTCCACTGAAAGGAACTATGCACAAATTGACAGAGAAGCCCTTGCTATTATTGGAGTCAAGAAGGTCCACAACTATCTCTATGGCCGTGCCTTTGAAATTCATACTCATCACAAGCCTCCTTGGGGAATCTTCTCTAATGACGCCCTTAGTACTCTCACCTCGTATGCAGCGCTGGAGTCTTTTGCTTAACGCTTATGATTATACACTTGTCTACAAGTCAGGAAGAACAATAGCTAATGCTGATGCTCTGAGTCAGGTGCCACTTCAAGCTCCAAAATTTGCTGTGCCACCATCAATGGAAGTTTTGATGCTGGTGGCCCTCCCAGACCCACCCCTTCAGGCTGATCAAATTGCAAAATTAACCACTTGAGATCCCAAACTGGCTCGTGTTTTAAACTGGGTATGGAAGGGTTGGCCAGTTGAGGAACTGCCAGAAGAATTTAAGCCATTCAAAAGCCACCAACATGAGATGTCTGCCCATAAAGGATGTCTTTTGTGGGGAAACCATGTTGTTGTTCCAGAAGGAGGCCATTGAATCATTTTAGCCACACTACATGCAGCACATTCTGGAATTGTTTGCATGAAACCTTTGGCTAGAAGTTATGTCTGGTGACCATTGACCCAGACATTGAAAATACTGTAAGTGAGTGCAGCCGGTGCCAGGCTACTCAACATAACCCACCAAGGGCACCTACCTTTTCTTGGCAAGTGACCTAGAAGTCCTGATCGAGAATCCATATTGACTTTGCAGGACCATTCCAGGGAAAGAATTTCCTGGTTGTGATAGACTCTTATTCAAAATGGCTTGAAGTGATCTTAGTGCCCTCACAAACATCTACTGCAAGGAATACAACACGGCACCATTTATTTGCACTCTATGGATTGCCTGTCACTATCATCGCGGACAATGGGGTCCTCATCCTTATCAGCTGAGTTTAAGGACTTAATGGACAGCAGCCTTATTCAGGCTGTCACAATTGCAACTCATCATCCCCAAGGAAATGGCCAGGCTGAAGGGATGGTGCAAACAATGAAGGATGCCCTGGAGTGAATTGTTGGAAGAGACTGACCAACATGACTTGCCAGGTTTCTGATTGCTCGTGTTACTCCTTGCTCAACAACAGGAGCCAGTCCTGCTGAGTTACTTTTGGGGCGATAATGCTCTGTCAGCACCTACTCTCCATTCATTTGTAACACATGGACAAGTTTTTGCAAGGAGCTCTATGGATCTGGACCAAGGTGGGTTCCTTCCATGATCATTGAGGTCACTGGCCCTGTGCCATACAAGGTCCAATGTGCAGATGGATCAATTGAGAAGGCGTTCTTCCCAGAGTGAGTTGGCACTGATGGACCTGTCTGAGGCATCTTCCTTGAAGCAATCTGGTGCTGATGTGTCTGCCACACTCCCTGTAGAATTACCAGAGCCAGAAGGGATGAGAGTGATCTTTGTTCCTTGCCTGCAGCAGTTGCCGAGGTACAGTCCCCTGGACCTTCTGCACTCACCAGTAGACTTCAGAGACCATCACTTTAAAGGGTTCCCCCTCACTGGATGAAGCTAAGCTAAGGGCGGGGCTGTTATGTATTGTTGGAAGAGACTGGCCAACATGTCTGGCCAGGTTTCTGACTGCACAACCAGTGGCGGTCCATGAACGCGCCACTGGGGGGCGGAGGCACCTTCAAGAGCAAATGAATTCGGTGCTTACCTCCGCTCCCGCTGCACCTGAATGCTGTTTGGCGAAGCAGTGTGCCACCCAGCAGCCCCTGCAGCGGGGAATGGCCTCCACCACTCACCTGGCTTCCCCGCCAGTGGCCAAGTGAGTGGTGGAGGCCATTCCCCGCCGCAGGGACCGCTGGGCAGCGCGCTGCTTCGCCGAACAGCGTTCAGGTGCGGCGGGAGCGGAGGTAAGCACCGAATTCATTTGCTCTTGAAGGTGCCGACTGCCGCCCACCCCTCAGCAGTGCATTCACAGACCACTGTGCTCAACATGTTACTCCCCGATACAGGGGGCACTGTATTGTTTAGATGTTTTGTTCCTCTGCAGCTCCTGTAGTTTGGGGGATCTGTTGCTGTTGGGTGGAGCTTCTGCAGATCCTGAGTGTAACAATAAAGGGCAGCTGTGTTTTTAGGCCTATGTGTGCCCTCCATTTTTCCTGCTACCAACACAACAGACAGTCCTCTAAATACCTGAAGTGTCTGCTGTGTTGGTAGCAGACAGCCCTCCTATCCCCCATTAGTCTTCTTTCCTTCTGGCTAAACATCAAATCACAGAATCTGAGAATTGGAAGGGACCTTGGAGGTCTTCTAGTCCAACCTTCTTCGCAATGCATGAAACGGCTATAGCATCCCTGACAGATGCGTTGCAGCAATTGGGTTGAATGGGGCATTTTCAGCTTTATATTGGCTGTGCAAACACTTTACCACAATTGCTAATATAATATATATTCTACATAAATAAAATTCTATGCAATTTTTTAAAAACATCTGGAAAACCCATCTTTTTAACCAAGCTTTCTCAGCCTTTTAAAATTTGTTGGTTTTAATTTTGTGATTGATTTTAAATTGTTGAATTGTTTTAACTTCTTATATGTCTTTTAATTCTTTTATGTTAACTGCCCAGAGACGAAAGTTTGGGTGGTATATAAATGTGATTAAATAAATAAAATAAAATAAAATAAAATAAAATAAATAATTATGTCCCTACAGGCTTGAGTGATGCCTCCCATAGGTGAAGACACCCCCTTGATTGTCAGTAGAACCAGCAGTCTTTCCTCCAACAATGCAGGTGTCCTCCGGGTACATCTTTACCACCAGCCAAACGTCCACTTGGCCCCAGATTCAGTTAGCAGCCTGACCTTCATGTATGGAGAGTACACAGCAGAGGAACTATGTGTTGCTGCTGCCAAAGCATGTGGTAAGTTTAACATTCCTCTCTCGCACTCAGACACAATTCCCTTCCCTCAGTTGCGGTGGGTGGAGAGTCATTTTCTCCAAACACTGATGGGTGTCTCATTCCAAAACACAAAGATACATTCCCAGCTATCAAGAGAGTGCCTCCTAACCATAATTGATGAACCAACTGTTACAAGGACGTGCTACTGAGCCCCCTTTGGGATCTTGTAGGCATGGTAATAAACCAGGCAGTTTCGCAGGAAAATGATACCCACAGTCTTAAAATAAAAATCTTAATAGAAATATATTTTATGGTATACAGAGCGAGCCTTGAATCATATGCAGGGCATTTCCATGTGATACAGAACACCCAAGATGAAAAACGTGTCTGGGCACTATTACTTAACCTCTGCTTGAAGTTACATGGGCTATTGAAAGGAGGAATGCTGGTCTAGTGGTAGCAAACATGAATTGTCCCTTTTACTAAGCAGAGTCTGTCCTGGCATTTGAATGGGAGATGAGTGAGCATTGTAAGATATTCCCCTCAGGGGATGAGGCCACTCTGGGAAGGGCAGCCACATGTTTGCATGCAGAAGGTTCCAGATTCCTTCCCTGGCAACTCAAAGACAGGGCTGAGAGAGATTCCTGCTTGCAACCTTGAAGAAGCCACTGCCAGTCTGTGTCGACAGTACTGAGCTAGATGGACTTATGGTCTGACTCAGTATATAGCAGCTTCCTATGTTCCTATTTAAATGGCTGTTTGAAATAGCATGCTACAGAGTGGGGAAAGGGGAAGCAAGGAAGAGATGGCAGGGGAGATAGAAATGAGGGACAGACAACACCTCAGAGATCCAAAGAGACTGCAGGGACAGCTAGACAGCTAGAAACAGGCCTGTAGCATAAGAACATAAAAACAGCCCAGCTGGATCAGGCCAAAGGCCTAACTAGTCCAGCATCCTGTCTCACACAGTAGCCCACCAGATGCCTCTGGGAAGCTCACAGGCAAGAGCTGAGGGCAGGCCCTCTCTCCTGCTGTTGCTCCCCTACTGCAATTGGTATTAGGCATCTTGACTCTGAGACTGGAGGTGGCCTATAGCCACCAGACTAGTAGCCATTGATAGACTTGTTCTCCAATTTGACTAAGCCCCTTTTAAAGCCACCCCATCTTATGGCCATCACCACATCCCATGGTAGAGAATTCCATAGGTTAACTGCACTGTGTGGAAAAAATACTTCATTTTTCGGTCCTACATTTCCCAGTCTTCAGTTTCATGGGGTGACCCCTGATTCTAGTGTCATGAGA